>NC_066364.1:29369608-30654608 GCF_013377495.2 Cygnus atratus | reverse complement strand
GCCTGAAAAACACTCAGGAGGTATACATGATACATTGCTTGCTGATGATAAATTATACAGTTTTGCTAATAATCCTATGTGTTAAATTTTGTGTTTATTATTAGTTACATGAAAGCATTAAAGTAGCCATCAATTAATAGTAACATATATGAAAAAAGATTATAAATAATCCTAGACTCAAGTAAAACAAGAGATGAGCAATAACTGATCTAAGATAAACATTGTGCTAATGTTACTAGCTCATAAACCATTAATGTTGTTTATGAACCTAGTGACAAGAACATCTTGCTTCTTAGGTTCCTTTTTTTCTTCTCTACTCCAGTTCCTAATATGTCATATTTATTGTAGCAGTGGAGGCTGAGATATTTGAAGATTTTTCAGTCAGCAATATCAGTGCTCTGTGAATTAAACAGATGATTAAATGGCTTTCCTTCTTCAACTATGAATTGAAGATTATAATTGAAGACATGGAGATGCAATCCAAAATATGACAGTTGAATAGAGGTTAAAAAGTCTTTTACCTACTTTGACTATTTTCTTATTCATTTCCTTAATGCTGTGAGAAGCAACATTGCCCTTTAGTAAAATGATTGACAGCTATGAAGGCTAAATTTTGGAAGCATTATTTGGATGCAATATGATGGTATTACTGCTGTAAACACTGGACCTCCTTGTAGCATCAGGTTCCTCCTTCCTTTCATAGCAGGGTTATGTATTGCTGAACTGGCTGCTATAGAAAATGCTGCAACAGCCAGAGCCAAATTTTGAAGTCCTTTATTTTTGCCAAGGCTTTTCTGAGGATAATGCCAGTTACAGTCAGGAATGGACAATAATGTTTTCCTAATTTAATTTCCTTCCTTTCAATCTTTTTCTTTTGTAATACAATGGATGCAGTTCTCTGTTCCAGTTTAAATTCTTTGACCCTCTCTGCAAGCATAAAGTTGTCATAAATCCTTTTATATGGTTACAGAATTCCTCCCTAGGAAGAATTAATGGATAGCCTAAAGTCATCTCCACTTTTAGACTTCAGCATCAGGACTGTGTGCGGAAAATGTAAATTGCGGGAAAAAAGCATTGGGCAATGTTGTTAATTCCTCACTGACAGTGATGGTCCTTGTGGTTAACATATACAGATTATCATAGAATCACAGAATGATAGAATGGTTTCAGCTGAAAGGGACCTTAAAGATTGTTGGAAGGAATGGGTTAAATGCAGAAGACTGGTGAGGAGGATTGTAAATACGCTCAAGTGACCTTGCAGCTGGGAATGTGTAAAGTTTGGGAAGCATCAATGTAGAAAAACATATAAATTATGTCTGCTGCTGTTTGTGCTCTGTGTGTTTGACAAGTAGCACATTTGCGCATAGATAACAGAGGTGTTTGGTGGACTTGGAGGTGCCCTATCGGATGTGCTTGAGCTACCAGCCTTGGTACAGAGAAGATCAAAGAAGCACAGTGAGAATCACAGCATGGTGGTAAAAACTGCACCTGCACAAACTCTTAATAAAACCAGGTGAGACCAGTAGGCCAACGATCTCCTAGCATGAACCCTGTTTAGCGGTTTCTGCATTCCTGCTTGTGTGCCTGTGCTCAGGTGCTGCTTCAGGGATTCCCCAGTTGGCAAGGTAACGAGAATAAATCTACTTTTTGCATTTTAGCTGCAAGTTTGTGTTTTTTTCCCGTTGCCTGCCTATGCTGACTCTCACTTTGATCCTCTAGTTCCAACCCCCCTGCCCTGGACAGGGACACCTCCCATCAGATCAGGTTGCCAAAGCCCCATTCAGCCTGGCCTTGAACACCTTCAGGAATGGGGCATCCACAGCTTCTCTGGGCAACATGTGCCAGGGCCTCACCACCCTCATAGTAAAGAATTTCTTCCTTATATCTAATCTAAACCTACCCTCTTTTAGTTTAAAACTATCATCTCTTGTCCTATCACTACACTCCATGATAAAGGGTCTATCTCCAAGTTTCTTGTAGGCCCCCTTTAGGTACAGGAAGGCTCTATCTGACTTATACTGACTGGTCTAACTTCCTTGAGGAGAAACCTTTTTTCCTGTTGGTTACTAGATTGAGGGATTGTACAACTGAACTTTCCATCCTGTCCTGAAAACAATTTAGAAGACAGCTCATGTATGTTTTTTAAAGTACTATTAAAAAAATTATTTATCGTCTAGGTAACATATTTCTTACACAAGTAACTGCACAGTGGCCATCTCATAGCAAACAGTGTCAGCGTACCCACATGATGCATTTTGAGGTAACTCCCATATCGAGGGAAAGATCTTGCTTGTAGAATAATTGCGCGAATCTATTTGCTGCTACTTCTGCTATGGTGCTGCTATTTTAAGTCACTGATGAGAGATCCTTCTATATTGTTTAAATTCCTCACACATGGTTATTTTTCTTCCTGACACTGTATACACAGCATATATGCAAAACTTACTCATTGCAAAAAGATTAAAATATGCAAAAACAGTCATATAGTACTAGATACAAATACTTTAGGATCTGTCTGTCTAAAGAAGGGGCACTTTCTATGCAGCACGTCAGGTAGAGGAATCTTCATTTTGAGTAATTAACCCTAAAAGCTGTTCAAATTTGATCTCCCTTTTCTGTTCATTCTTTTTGTTATGGAGTCTCTGAATCACATCATTTGCAGTATTCATGAATATTCATACTGGATGTAAACCAAAGACTGTAGAGGGACTATGCAGATGGATAGAATTTGTAAAAAACAAATATACTCAGATAAATACACTTCTTTTCTCAGTTTTAATTGAAGTGTAAGCTTTAAAAGAGATAATGGTCTAAGAAGAAATTATAGGATTTAGGCTGTTACTTTTGTATGGACCTTAAAAATATTATTACTCATAATTCAGAATCTACTTTTCTGACACCAAGTGGAATGATAAATTTTGACTTTCTGAGAATTTCTTTAAAAAAAAGCACCTAGAGATTCTACCTTTTATTAGTGCAAAAAGTAGAATGGATTTAGAACACCACACAGCTTCTGCAGAATGAAGAATCTTTTTTTATTATTTTTTGAGAAAATAATTTCATTTTCATCTTTTTATTATGTACTTTTATGATGGACTAAAAAGTATGAAAATATGTTACAGTGAAAATGAAATATATGATTATGGTGCAATATGACAAAGATACTCATGTTTACATAAGAGCATATCCTGGTTTCTCAGGAACTGACTGTAAAACTTAAACTGATGTTACTGAGTCAGGATTTCATTTTATATTGTCAGAAGTTAGTAACAAGAACTTAACATATTCCCTGTGGAAAAGTGAATCATTCCGATTTTACATATTTTCCTGAACACTTTGCACAAGTTTTCAGAATTTTACCTAAGTTTTAAATTTGTGTAACTTCTTGATTTTGCCTTTTGAAATTCACTGCCTTTATTTATTCATTTTTATTTATTTTTATTTTCCCAGATAGGATTTAAGAGCTGGTATTCAAGCACTTATTTCTTTGATTTGAGAAATCCTTCCTTATATCTTTAATAATATGCCCTAACAATTTTTGCCCTCTTTTTTTTTTTCTTCACTTGATAATGATTAATTTAAAATTATGTAAATAGTACAAATAATTTCTCCAAGGCAGTCCTGCCAGAATACTATTAAGAATTTTGGAAACGTTGCTGAACTGAACAGATCTTTTGGCATTTTCATTAGTGAGAAAACAAATTCTCTCTAATTTATGTAAATTCCAAATGACCTGATTTGCTAAGACCATGAGCAAAACCATCATGACAAGCAGATTCTTGAACCTGGTTCCACCAAAGATTTCTGTAGTTCCTGTGAATGACGAAGTCACATTGGACTGTCAGATTGTAGAATACATGAAAAGTTTGCAGCAAATAATACTCAATTTAATAGTTAAATTTTGCATAAGGTAGGAAAATATATTGAACTCATTAAAATAATAAAACAAACAAACAAACAAACAACAACAACATGTCCAGCCAAAATACGTTTTGGGAAGCACTGTTCAAAATATATAACCTTCAGCTAGCTGCACGCCAACATAATAGACATTACTTTTATATGGAAGCTCGTTTTTCTCTGTGCATAGAAATACAAGAAAACTGAAAATATAATAGCAAGCTCTTGAAAACTTAACTGTGAAAAACGTGTCTTTTTGAAGGTACATACGCATACCTCTACTTATCTGCATGCATAGGTTCCAAAGTGTATTTATGATATATTTTTACCTTTACATAAACAAATACATACACATGATCTTCACTAAAATCTTCATTATTAATTTATGAATGATCATGAAAATCTCTTTTTCATGAATGATATATACATTTACCATCTTACTATTATTTTTAAGTACATTTATGGTCTTTTAAAAACACCTAAAATTCCCAGATATAGATGAAACCAATATCCTGATCCAGAAGTCCTGTAAAATATTTATTTTAATGAACATTGCAAAATGAGTTGTCCAGCCCATTAAGTAGAAATACTAGTTTTATAGTGGCCAATGCTTATGTCTATCATTCAGAAAAAATAATTTTCCCAGTGGCACAAATAGGTGACATCCAGTATACTGACAAACTCCATCAGTTGAATCATTATCCTTCTTTCTATGTTTCTCTTACCTGTACCCCATCAGAAGCAGGGATATAACTCGCTCTTTTAAATGTGTCTGTAACATTTCTGAGAATTTCCACAGAAATTAGAAGGTCTCCGGCATAAAAGTTTTTCCTCTGAGTTAAATCCAATAGTGTCTTGGTTACTTGGGACATGCCATCACCAGCCAACATCCTCTGTCCCTTTGCAAGATGCTCTTTAATCTGTAGCAAAAGAACAATATGAATATCAGAACCTACTTTACTGAGAAAAAGATATGATAAATTCTAAACACAACCAAATATGTTAAATATTAAAGAAATTATAAATAGTTCATCTAGTTAAAGAGTAGTCAAAATACTAGCAGATCATGATGATGAAATTTTTATATTTGTTACAGAATCATGGATTTTATAATGAAAGATTTGAAGGTGTTACAGTTCACCCATTAACTTCCCTTTGGACATCAATAACTTCTCAACATCCATGTTTTTAAGGAACACCATAGGCTGGATTGTGGCTTTAACCTACTGTTGCGATGTTTCAAGAAATTAGTCTTCTTCTGAACAGATGCACAACTAATACTGCCATTCATTAAACAACTGAGAGCTCTGAAAGGGGTAAATGCTAAATGTTATAATCTAGTTTATTCTGGGGAAGTATACCCTTCACCTCTGCCAGCCCATCTTAGCTAGTGGGCTTCACAAGAGTGAAGGTTTGGATAGAATAGGAGGTTCGGACGGTGCTCTCTTCTCTAGTACTAACAGGACAAAGGTGCTAACTTGGAACAATGCTGTTCCTGTTTTTTTCAGGAGATACAAAGCTCAGAGTTATGATTTGCTTTTATATATCTGCCAAGGAAGCCTATTCCAGGTGTAGTTCTCCCAGCAGACCTGTACAGGGCCAGTGATAAGGGTAATCCAAAATGCATCTGCTGGTAGAAGAGTTCTTCTGATAAGAAACTGAACTGTGGATCTGATTAGCTCTTAATATTGACTCAACATCAAGAGATGATGCATAGTGTATCACAAAGATGTCACAAGACCAGCCAAGGCTAAAAAAGAGAGCATGGTTTAAAAACCTGTTCTAAAATATGCATAAGAACTTACATAAATAAACACGTTCTTCCAAATTGTAGCTAAATTAAATAAAAGATAAGTGACCCGAGAGAGACATCAACATAAGCATGAAGGCTCAAGAGAAAATTCTATTCAACTGCCAATACCATCTCTTTAAATGTAACTTAAATTTATTTTTAGCTTGGCCTTATTACTGGACAGGATGACTAAGGTAACGTAGTATGGTGGTGAAGTGGAAGGAAGGGGTTAAAGATACCTTTTGTCACTTCTAGACCTCCCCAGCCACTTGGTGTGGATATGTGAGGCTTCACTTAAAAAACAAACAAACAAACACAAAAAAAAAAAACAAAAAACCCAAAGAATGTAGTAAAAAATACACTGATTAAAAGGGTTCAAAATAAATTTCACGACAGTAATGTAAAAAATTCAATCATCCTCTGACGTACATGATCTAAATACCTGTTACATTCTTTAGTTCCATTCTCAACTGGTTTTGAAATAGCCTAGATACCTGTAACACATCTGGATCTGGCCTAAGTGTCTGCTTCGAGTTATGTCTACAGCCTTAAGTTGTCTTTACAGCATCTGGGGATTGTTATGGACCACAACAATCTTGTCCACACCCTAGAAATACTTAAGACTTGGAACAACTCTGTAAAGCCCTGGGGTTGCCTTGGATATACACCTGCCTGTGGCAGAATGGACAAGGAATGAAACTACTCTACGTGAGCAAGGAATTAGAAGCATCAATTTACAATCAAATGTTTTTTTTTAAAAAAAAAATCAGTGAGGAGAATAAAGTCAGTCTTTTTCTTTTCTTTTTTTTTTTTTTTTACAAATATTTCAGCAGAAATACCACCCTCAGTCTTAAAAAAAAATAAATCAGGTAAGAAATTTGATTGCAGCAATCCTTTTGTGCAGTTTCTATTCATTTTTTTTAGGAGGCTTTGAAAGTAATCTTGAAGGAAAATAACAGTAGAGAAAAAGGTATAAAAATAAAATAATTCATTAGAGTAACTTCAGGGATCTGATACTGTATAAATAACATTACGGACTTCTAATTTCTTGGGAATAAATGAAAGAAGTAACATAGATTTTGATTTGTGATTATTTTAGTTTTTCTTTTTCCTCTGAAATTCTGCCATTTGCCTCATCTTATCACACATTGTGTCTATGTGGCAAATTAAAAGAGCATCAATTACCACAGTAACACAGAATAATGGAACTATTGCTGAAACTCTGTCCAGATGTTCACTATCTCCAAAGCATATTTGCAGCTTTTGAGGATTAAAAATGTTAGCATGTTTTGGTCAGGCACAAAAGACACAATGCACAAGGCAGTCCATAAAGCAGATCTCCCAAATCTAACACGTACCTCAGGATGTAATGTGGGAAAAGGCATCATACAATATAAAGACAGAGAGAACAAAGAGGTTCTTTTAATTCAAGTAACAGCAACAGTGATCATTCTTCATAAAACCTCTCTTGCACTTTTATGCCTACAGAAAAAGCTAGTAGGAAAGCTGCAGGACTATTTAGCAGACTATTTCATGTAGTATTATTTTGCTTCCTTTCCATCCATCTGTACATACACTACCCCCAATTTGTTCTTTCCATGCTCCTGTTGAACTCACATTTTAAAGATGTAGCAACAGCAAAACTCACATTTTAAAGATGTTTGTCCCACCCCTGGAAGTGCTCAAGGCCAGGTTGGATGGGGTTTTGAGCAACCTGGTCTAGGGGGAGGTGTCCCTGTCCATGGCAGGGGGGTTGGAACTAGATGATCTTTAAGGTCCCTTCCAACCCAAGCCTATGATTCAATTCTATGATTCAATAGAGACAATTTGTTATTTGTTTTGGACTATTCATTGCACAGAAGTCTTGGTCTCAGCCGCATTCTGAATGCAAATAATAAATTAAAATATTCCTGGGTGAAGCTTTTGATTAAGAAAAGCTGTGTAAAGATCTGTTTTCAATGAAAAATTTTACAGACTTCTAGCAGCAGAAGTGGGAGCTATAGTATACCCTTTAGTACTTTCACCAAGACATTTTGATTGCTTTTGGACACAGTGGTAAAAATGGTCTGCCCACAATGCTGCAAGACTAAATTATTACACCTACTTCATTGGGTTGTGCTGCAGGTGATTTAAACTACCCAAGAATTATTGGCTGTTAAAATTACAGCTCAATTTGGAACTTTAAAAAAAAATCTATTAATTTATTTTTTAATAACACACCCAGAAATCTCAGCTTCCCAGCAAAAGTACCCTCTCTCCCTTAGGTCACATCACTCTTGCGCAGCTTGATGAGAACCTTTTCTTCCCCCTCTCAAGCTGCAACAACAGCATATCAGTGAAGCATAACAGTGAAGTTCCTTAGCTACAGAAACATATTACAGCAGCATATCCTTACAGTACAATTTAAAAAAATAAAGGGAAAAAAAAAAAAAAAGGAAGTTTACTATGTGTTTAGATAGGGAAAGTGGGTGAAAATTAGTCAATTAGTTGAAAGATTGATTACAGCCATGCAAAAAAAAAATGGCTTGGCAGGAAAGCAGCCTCCTTATTATCAGCTCATAGACACAACTTCAAAAATCACAGGCCATTACTCAGTTGACGTAAACTGGTGTAGCACTATTAAAGCTAATGAAGAGGTCCAGAGTAGTAAGGGTTGAAAGTACAGTCTCTTGGATTACTTGCACAGCTACCACAGGAGTATTTCAGAGTGAAAGTACAGAATTTTCTCATCAGCAGTTGGTATGACGTCTTTGTTACCATGTTGCTTATTTTCCCTGTTATGGTCACTGTGATATTACACATTCTCCAAGACAGCTATTTTTGGTCACCATCGTAGATCCTTGTAGCTCTCTGTGAAGGTCATTTTTTAGTGGTCTTACAGGCAGGCTCATTAAAAATAAAGTTTATGAGCCAAGAGATAGTGAAATGAAGCAGCTGTTAAAGTGATACTTCAGTTGTCAGTCCAACCTCTAAATGCATGCACTATATGGCTGTATACTTGAAAAATTACTGAAATGTTTAACTGGACTTTGACTCAGGGTCCAGCTGCCTTTGTCTCCTGATTTACCAGAAAGTAGGACAAAATAAAAATGACTCTTTACAAAGTCAGAGCTACTAGGCCCCTAGCTTTAGAGTAAAAAATTATTACTGCATAATAATTACTGCAAACAAGCGGCTAGACATGGTCTGAAAGGACAGAAAACAATGAACCCTCAAGAAACCTATAAAAGATTGAAAAGAATGGTTAATTTGAAGAATAACTACACCATATCTTTTTTCCATTATTTTTTAATATGATGTTGAATCCATGTCTTGATATTACTAATGATGTCGTTAATACTTTTTATGATGTGGGGAGTCTAAGAACCTTAACTAGGAAGCCTTAGACAGAAGTGAGGAAAAATACTTTGAAATAAAAATATGTCTTGAAATTACCCATAATCTGCAAACCATTTTGATTTGCACCTCCACAACCCAACACTAGTGTTTTATAAAACATTTTTCATAAAGCTATTAAGACACAGAAAAGGAAGGAATATTCAGATCACCTGTGAAAGTCACCTGAATTACTCAATTGTATTAAAAACCTAAAAGCTCTTGAGAGTGTAAGTTCCTCTAGAGAACAAGCCAAGTCACCTGAAATGCTATCTTAAAAGATCTGAATCATGTTACCCGGCCTATATGGCCTCTAATCTTGAGGCTTAAATTGGTAGTACCCCCTCCATAAATATTAAGTGATGATTTTGCATTAAACTTACTTTTATAGTTACCAGCACTGAGACCTGTACACTTAAAGTGAGGCATATAAATAAAAATGCAGAAAATATGTATTTTTTGGCAGTTGAAATATTCCCACAGGTATAATACTGAACTGAACTTATGCAGCATGCTGATGTGTAAACTATAATGTGATGTCATTTTGAGAAAGCTTTCCCTTTCAGATTTGAGGAAAACATCATTACAGGACATGTTTACTGATCATCAGCAGACAGTCTTTTAAGTATTTCAGGAATGCAGAATCTAGAAGTTTCATTTATTCTCCCTTAACATAATTAACTGCTTATTATTTTTTTTAAGGCTGTTTCAGGGTTAAAGACTATCATTTTAGCCATCTTTTAAAAGAAATAGAGTAGGGTGTAAAGATAAAGGTATGCATCTTCAAACATGCACCTGAATATTTACAACCTAATTTCATATAAGAGTCTTTCTTTCTTCCACACATTTTTATGAATGAGTTTGCTAAAGGAATACAAAGTAATTTCCTACTTTGTCATCAGCAAAATTAGTTAGCAGTCTTAATCTAGATCATGATAACAGATAAATAAATAAACAGTTTCTGCAGAGAGGAATTGTATATTGTTTATAATAGAAAAGGCAAAAAAATAATTGGTATACATTGTGTCAAGGAAGATTAAAGATACATATTAAAGAAAACTTCTCAACTGTAAAGGAAGTGATGCACCATAGTTTACCTGAAGGGACTACGCAGTCTTCCACACTAAAGGCTTTAGTAACAGTCAAGAAAAACAAAAAGCTGAAATAATGCAAGCATAGCTGATGCTGATGACCTCATGAATTTCCTTTCTCTCCTATGGTTCTGTAATAAGTCCCTGCAAATAATTTGAAGCCCAAACTATCACAACCAGAAATATGAAAGTACAAGGAGAAACTTAAAACTGAACTTTTTACCTTCCTACGTTTACCTGCTGTTATAACATGCAATCTGCTGCACCAAGTTTCTGCAGATGCTGTGCCTCAGTCTGCCTCTTTGCACTCAGCCCAAATCACTGCAACCCTGTGCTTTAAGGACCTTATTCCTAATTTACACTGATGAAAAGAAAATGAGGTTCGCTTCATTATATACAAACAGTTGTCCCACTCAAATTTGCCTCCAACTGTTTTTTAGGCAAAATATTCATCAAAGCAGTGATTTTTTTTTAGAGAAAAAGAGCCAGCTTAACAGCACAGAATCCTGTGCTGTTCTAGACCCTGATCTAAGGCATCTCTTCACAGATGCCAGAGAAATGTCTGCATTCTTTTATATGTGATAATGCGTATTGAAGTATCTATGAAAAAAAAAATCATGTAGCATCTGTGGAAGTCTAATGTATTATTTGAAGAAAAATGTGAGTGACTCAGAGGGATTCTTGGTTCCTTCTGTGCCCTCTTTCTCTACGTCTTTCACAGAAAGTGTCCTATTATTTTGATTAAGAGATTTTTTTTTGCTACTTTAACCCATTCCATTTTATTTTTAAATTGTCATCATTAATATTGTCACTTATTCTAGTCTTTAATTCACCAAACAGGTGACAGGAAAAGTCATTATAAAGTTTCAGTATTTATATTTCTTCAAAGAGTCAACAAAATATTTGAATAAGAAAGTTATAAAGCTGCTCTTCAGTAGAGCCACAAATAGCTTTAAGGATGAAGAGTGAATAATCATTAAATAGCTGACTTGATTGGGGTGTATATTTTCCTTTCTTATATTGATCACTATGTTTGCTAACCAGGATTTATATTATTATTTTATTACATACTGCTATTAAATGCTCCAGTTATCTGTGATTAAATCCTGCTCACGTTGGCATGCTGTGTGAGAGAGCTTGTTGTTATTGTTGTTTCTTTTTTTAACCAGAGGGCATGTCTTCAAGATTTGTGTTATCTATGTGTAATGCAACATGACAAGAGCAAGAGTTGAGAGAAAAAAAGAGAACGATGATTCTGAGAGTCTTGTTTTCATTTTATGACAGACATAACATTGTTTGAGGTAAGGTCTCCTGGCTCTCCATATTGACTGAATGGAGGTCACAAAAGTACATACTACAAATGACTTGTGTTTCTTTTTTTATAGTACATGGTCATTCTATTTAGTATGTGTCCTTAAAACAAAGGTCTGATTTACTGATGGAATTTATATATTTATTTGAATATGTGTTTCTATAGAGCCATCTGAATCATGCTCAGTTCTGTTTGCAGGACAAACCAGAATGGTTCTTTCATGGAGATTAGCATTATTTGGGAGCCCTAAATTCTGCATGGGAGCACTGCATTAAGAAATGGGCAAGAGAAAAATTATTTGCATCTCACATACATAACAAATCTGAGTTTAGACATGATGGGAAATGCAGCAAATGAAGTAGTGGAGAAAAAAAAAAAAAAAAAAAAAAGCAGGGGAATGAGTGTAGTAAGTGTAACACGCTGTGGCCACTGCTTTGCAGCTACCTGTCTAGATAAATTCCTGCAGTCATTCTGCAAGCTGTGTTGGAATGAAAGTTCCTGCAGTTCTGGTAGGCTTTAAAGGAAAATTAGATGAATGCTTTCTTTATTGAGCTCCTAAATGGCCTTCATTTCTCATTTTCCCTCCGGCCATACTGTAGTGGAGTTCACCTGTTGGCTGCAGTGTTGCTTGGTTTGGAATATCAATGTGATTGGGGAGCACTCAGTTGCTTACTGCTGCAGCAGACCTCCACATAACACAGCAGCAACCACAGGAGCACATTTAATTTACCACACAGATTATTCTTTCATAAACCAGATGTGGAAAGATGATTGAGGATGCTGAGATGATAGTGGGGACTTCTATTTGAATTTAACAAGTGGGATTGTTTGTGTATTAGAAAGCAGTCAAAAACAGAAAGGAAGAACAACTTACTCCGATTTAATTAAATTGTGATATAGTTAGGCAGAATAGAAGGTAAATATTTTCTCCCACTGTATAGCATCTCTGGGCTTGGGATGTATATGTATTTTAGTGAGATCAAGCACTGTAATTTCATGGATGCAGAAGGTACTGTGGTAGCTTCAAAGACACATCCTTCTGATCCTAACTGCTAATTTTTGGTACCTATTTTAATATGAAAATTATGAAAAAGCAACCATTCACTTGGGATGGAGGAGATGATTTCCTCTCTTTGGCAAAATGCTTATTTATTTACAGAAAGTGAAGCAGATCTTTTAGGAGACTGAGAAAGGCATACTAACTTTATAGCATGGTGTTAAAACACAGAAAAACAACATTTCAGTCTATGCAATGAGTTTGGCAGGGCAGACAGAGCTTTCTCACAACCAAATGATTGACTTTATCAACAAAGCAAACATCAATGCTGAAGTTATTAGTTTTTTTTTCCAATGCTTAAATTTTCTCCTATGCAAAATTGGAATGTGTTAGTGAAGCAGAGGAAAACTGTTGCCTGCCACAATCACATGATCAATTGTTTTATGATGAGAGAAAACAGAGAACCAGTTTGTCATCCCTCTGTCTAGTTATGGAGGTGACAAAACAGAGCTGACTCCAGCAGATTCTGGGATTACATGAGAGGCAAGGCAAGGAAAGCAAATCATTTACTAATATAACTCCACTACTCAAAGGCTGTGAAGGTGAAAATGAAGAACTGGCATATAGCAATAGGATGGACTGATGCAGAAGAAAAAAATTGTTATTGTGGCCTATACATTCAAATCTACAAATCTAAGCCTGGCTGCTTTGCTCTGCAGCTATATAAAAAGACATGAAGCACTAAACTAGCAAAAAGAAGCAGTAAATCAAGACTTTGAATTCCCAGAGTAAAGCATTCATTTCACTAAGGAGTGCACGGACAGACTGATATGCTGCCCTTGTAATATAATTTGGAAAACCAAAATCATCTCTAATGAGCTGCAGCTGAGCAAATCATTATTCACCTCAGAGTTCTTTTTATCAAATTACATTTTAGCCAAGCACTTGCAAAATTGTGAATAACACTGTTGTGGAAAGAGGGGAAACAAAATTATAGTATGAACTAGAAGCAGCAGAAATTCATTTTTATGGCTATATTATCATTTTGATATGCAAAGATTCACCTGCATAAGTTCCCAAGCTCCGTAAGTGTTAGTATCTTGACAACAGTGTGATATTTCATATGCAGATTTCTCCTTCTTAAATTTTAAGAGTTAAAGGGTTTTTGGTTTTCCAGCTTCCTCTTTCTGAGAGAAAAGCAGCCAGATTTGCACGAATGCATGTCTGATTTAGGTGTTACATCACTGAAGTTGGCACAAATTAGTACCTTATTTTTATCCAATACACTAAATGTAGAATTTCATCGTCCAGTTTTGAAAATTATGCTGCACAGGTTTAGAAGACAAGCAATATTAATAGAGAATTTCTGATAATATAGACATGACCTTAAGAAAAGAAAAAAAAAAAAAAGTGTCTTCATAACAAGCTTTAGTTTTCCCCATTAATCATGGGTGTAATATAAATCTCTTACAAACTAGAGTGTCTGAAAACCATCTAGAGGAAGTCTCATTTTAGGCACAAGGGTTGTTCCACTCTGAGGTGAGGCAGTGATGCCAATATCGTTTAAGCAGATCCCTTACAAAACTATCTTCATTTCAGGCCCAATAAATCCTGTGGGATTTTCCCAACGGAGTGAAAAATAGTCCAATTTATGCAAGTATTTTTTCCTTTTAAGCAAAATCAGTTTCTAATACTGCTTGGTAGCATCTTATCCAACAACTTCATATACTCTCTCATCTTGTAAACCAGTTTTTGTGCTTTAAAGTCAATCTGCTTGCTCTGCAGAAGGGTTTCTGAAAGCTTAAATGTAAATTGTTTGGATCAAAAATTCAAATTTTACTTCTATGAATAAAATTCTTTACATTTTGGTAGCGGGCTTGTTTCCCATAGCATTCAAAAACCTCTCAACTCTTGGACTTCAAAATACTGGATTTCAAAGCTGGAGTCACTCTTTTTGGTGACCAGCCTTTTGGGGGGGCAAGACATGATGTTGATTCTATTCCATTAAGTTATTGTTTTCATTACAAGTGGTCATACGGTCTTCAGATCCCATAAGCTATGATTACTCATTGCTCTTATGTACCAAACCTTAACCTCATTTCCATTTTCCGCACTAGCACCCACTCATTTTTTTATTTTTGGTTTTGTTTGGTTTTGTTTGGCTTTGTTTGTCTGTGTTTTTAATTTATTTTATTTTATTTTATTTTATTTTATTTTTTTATTATTTTTATTAAGGTTGCTGTCATCAGTAGAATGAATTAAGAATAGATGAAGGAATATTTAGCTATTCTTCTCAGAAGCTGTTGTTGATACAAAAGATTACATAGGATATTTGTAATGCTGGGGTCTTGCTTCTCAGTCTTCTCACTTGTAGCATAACAAACTTTGAGAGCCTTGTAAAGAAATACTCCTTGTAAAGGAGTACGAATATGCAATTAACTCTTATTTCAATCACTTTTTTATCCTCTGATACTATTCAAAGTAGGGCTGTGGGCTCCTAATCAACGATTTTATTCTTGAACCTGCAAGTACTCACATCCAGTTGTGGTACAAATAGTTCTACTTGTCAGGTCAGGTCAGGTAAGATTTTATACTGTTTGTCTAAAAGAACTGAATTTAAACAACAACAAACATCAAAGCAGAGCATACAATCAACCTGAAGTGTGCTGGCTGAATTCAGTTGGATCAAAACACCCAGAACTCAGTTAGCTTGATGTTTGATTATTTTATAGACTAATATAGAGGAAAAAAAAGTATAGAGGAAATATATAGAAAAAAAAAAAGACTGAAACTTGCAAGAAGATGTGAACCGAGAAATGAAAACAAACAAACAAAAAAAACCACCCCCACCAACACTTGGAAAATACATTCTTGTCATGGTTTTGGCTGGGATAGAGTTAATTTTCTTTGTAGAGGGTCACACAACTCTGTGTTTTGGATTTTTGATGAATACGGTGGTGATAGCACACTGATGTATTTAGCTGTTGCAGAGCAGTGTTTACACAGAACCTTTCTGCTTCTGCTCTATGCTGCCCTGCCAAGGAGGAGGCTGGGGGTGCACCAGGAGCTGGGAGGGGACACAGCCAGTACAGACTGGTGACCCAGACTGGCCAAAGAGATATTCCATACCATATGCCATCATGCTCATCAATAAAAGCTGGGGTAAAGAAGGAAGAAGTGGAGGATGTTTGGAGAGATTGCATTTGTCTTCCCAAGAAACCATTACTCACCTAGTTCTAACCTTCCCACCAAGGGCAGGGACACCTGCCACTAAGAATTCCACTAGACAACTTCAGTTGCTCAGAGCCCCATCTAACTTGGCCTTGAAAATCTCCAGGGATGGGGCATTTACATGTTCTCTTGGCAACCTGTTCCAGTGCCTCACCACCATCATAAAAATTTCCTCCTAACATCTAATCTAAATCTCCCCTCTTTCAGTCTAAAATGATTCCCCCTTGGCATACCACTATCTGTCCATGTAAAAAGTTACTCTTAATCTTTTTCATAAGCCCCCTCTAAGTACTGAAAGGCCACAATGTGGTCTCCCCAGAGCCTTCTCTTCTCCAGGCTGAACATCTCCAACTCTCTGTCTTTCTTCATAAGGGAAAGGTGCTCCAGCATTCTGATCATCTTCATGGCCCTCCTTTGGACCTGCTCTAACAGGTCCATGTCTTTTTCATGCTGGTCTCATGAGGGCAGAGCAGAGGGGTACAATCACCTCCCTAGACCTGCTGGCCACTCCAATGTTAATGCAGCCCAGGATGCAGTTGGCCTGGGCTGCAAGCGCATTCTGCTGGGTCAAATTGAGCCTTTCATCCACCAGAACCCCCAAGTACTTCTCTGCAGGGCTACTCTCAATGAGTTCTTCTCCCAGCCTGTATTCATGTCTGGGATTGCCCTGACCCAGGTGCAACACCTTGCACTTGGACTTGTTGAATGTTATTATGTTCATGTGGGCCCACTTCTCAACCTTGTCCAGGTCCCTTTGGCATCACCTCCTTCTGTTGTATCAACTGCAATGCACAGCTTGGTATCATAGGAAACTTGCTGAGGGTGCACTTGATCCCACTGTCCATGTCACTGATAAAGATATTAAACAGCACCAGTTCCAAGATGGACCCTAGAAGGATACCATTTGTCACCAGCCACCACCTGAATGCAGAATTGTTTACCACAACTCTGTATTATACAGTCTAAGATGTGCCATTAGATATTCAACTAATCTGCCTTCCTGTATATAACAGTCCATTCAGCTACCAACAGAAACCCTTTAAAGAAAATAAAATATGTTAGTGAGACTGAAGGATCTCAGCTTAAACTATTTGCTAAAGGCAGAAACAGAGATTTGGTAAAATGCACAAATGGTCCCTAAAAACAAACCATGTCTATCCCATATAGGGTACAAAACTGAAAAAATCATCTGGAATTAGAGAAAGCAGAGGAATTCCTTCCTGTCAGGTGAAATCTAATGAGCTGTACGTGCCCAAGAACTATGCAGAAGGAACTGAAGAAAGGATATCCTCTGCCACTAGATCTTTGCTATCCTTCATCTCCACCCATGATAAAACAGATAGATACTTGTAATCCTTTTTTTTCTTTTTTCTTTTTTTCTTTTTTTTCTTTTTTTTATTTTTTTATTTTTTTTTTGTAACCTCCACTTTCTCAAGTACACATTTAACAAATTTTACATCAATGAGCAAAACAGTTCTTAGCTGCACAGATGACTCTCTTGAAACTGTCTTACTGCTTGACTAGGAGAATTTTCTTAATGCAAAGAATCTAAATGTAAATGTAAATGTACTTAATGTAAATGCACTACAGCAATAAAAGAAATTCAGAAAAGAGGAGTCCTGATATATTGTCTATGATGTTTTTTTCTGTTCATCCTGCTATCACTTGATCCCCTAGGTCACGAGATTAAAGTAGGCAAAGCATACCTATTTATCGCTTTGCATTTTCCACTTATAATGCTTTAGTAGGAATAGTCCTAATTTGGTTCTTTAAGTATTATTATTAGAGCTAACCAAATAATTTCCCAAGGGTTTATTTCACGGATTTGGGTGTTTTTGTCCCTTAATTTGTTCAGTGGAGAATTCATATTAGTCAACCAGCTGTATAAGCTAGTCAAACAGAATTTGTTGAATTCATTTGATGACTGATTTGTACCAAATGTTGGATAAATTATTCATGACTAATTGATTCTGTTATTCAAAGAGATCTAGTTATCATCCCAAGTTTTAAAAGGGACCTGTATTGCACAGTACAAAAGATAAAATAAACTAACAAAAGTACAAGAAGTACTTTTGTGGCATAGCTTAGGTGCTTCATCCTCTTAATTGTTTTTAGTCAAGCTCCTGTACATGAATGGTGGACACCATGCCCTCCAAAGATGCAAACCAACTGCCAGTCACCACACCACAAGCTAAACCATTCCCCTGCACTGTTTCACCATGCTCCATATTCTCTTCAGAGGTCCTGTAGTTACATTTTTAACATATCAGGGATTTTCTGTGTTGTGATATGAAAAGATATAAACATTAAGAAGGAACAGTGGATAGACATTAATTTGGAAGTACAGAAATATTTATTTTCTGCCTAACTGGTCTCCCTCAGTTCCTCATCAACAACAACAAAAAAAAACAACGGAGGTGTAGTAGAGCCTGATCTCAAGTATATGCTGAGGATATGTATTAATTAAAGATTTTTAATCAATCTGAAACTGTTGTAATGATGTATTAAGTGTTTAACGCACCTCTGAGTTGCTGAGAAACAGAAGGATAAAACTGAGAAAACTCATGGCTTGAGAAAAAGACAGTTTAATAGGAAAAAAATGAAAAAAAGAAACAAAGAGAAACAAAACTAAGAAAAATAAGTGATTCAAAATGCAACTGCACATCACCAGCCGCTAATGCTTAACCTGTCACTGAGCAGTAGCAACCCTGGCAAACTTTCCCCAAAGTTTTTATTGCAGAGCACAATACCATATGATATGGAATATCCCTTTGGTCACTTTGGGTCAGCTGTTCTGTCTGTGTCCACTCCTAGCTTTTTGTACACCCTCAGCCCCAGCTTTCTAAGAAACAGAAAAAAAACAACTTGACTCTGTGTAAGCACTGCTCAACAACTAAAACATTCATGTGTTACCAATGCTATTTTCATTCCAAATCCAAAAGATAGAAGCATATTAGGTAATATGAAGAAAATTAACTCTATCTCAGCCAAATCCAGCACAAATATTGATACATGTTTCAAAGAAAGATTCATATATGTAGGCAATTTCATTTAAACAGTGGAAAGCCCTGCCTTCTTATACATCTGAAGTACATGCCTGTTATGAGTAGAGCAGTAATTCTGCCTGGCACACAGGCAGAACAAAGTATATTATCTTTAGCATTATGAGTATATCTTTAACTTTACTGACACATCATGTTTTGCAAATAGACTTCCAAATGGATTTTGAGATGAAAATATGGTGCCATTTTTCTATGATTTGCATAGCTACCATATTAATCTCCATAAAAGTCTCAATTCAAGATGAAGAACATGCAGCATGGCTGAGTTTCTGCTACTTTAATACTGCCTGTTAAGGATTGAAATCTGTTCTATGTCACTTCCAGGTGAGTAACAGAAAAAAAATGTAAAAATACACAAATTTTTCTGTATGAGACAGTGAACCTACTGTAGCTATATACAGTATCATAAAATCATAGAATCATAGAATCATTAAGGTTGGAAGAGACCTTCAAGATCATCTGGTCCAACCATCCCCCTACTACCAATGTCACCCACTAACCCATGTCCCTAAGCATCACGTCCAACCTTTCCTTGAACACTCTCAGGGACTGTGACTCCACCACCTCCCTGGGCAACCCGTTCCAATGCCTGACTGCTCTTTCTGAGAAGAAATGTCTCCTGATTTCTAACCTAAACCTCTCCTGGTTCAACTTCAGTACATATATGTGTTTATGTACTACGGAAATGATCTTATAGCGTTAATCACCTGTGGTAATGTGGTAAAATTCTATATGCTATAGTATAGAATTATGGCTTAATGTGGACATCTGGTGAAAAACTTTGTTAACATTTGTAGAAAAAAAAGGTATCTTTAGAAAGAAAGTAAAAATCACATTTATGCTAGAGTAACAAACTATGAATTTACTTTTATAGAATTTTGGCCTTGTGTGAATTCCTAATCCCACTGGAATCATGGAAGTCACTAGAATCATAATTTCGGATGAGCAAGCAAATGAATCACAGAGTCACAGAATCACAGAATCATAGAATGGTTGAGGTTGGAAGGGATCTCTGGAGGTCATCTAGGGGTGAATGAAGAGTGAGTTGAGAGCTTATGGGTAAGAAGTAAAGGGCAGGCTACCATGGCTGACACTGTTGTGGGTGGTTGCTACAGGCCACCTGATCAGGAAGAGGAGGTAGATGAAGCCTTCTTCAGATAGCTCCAAGTAGCCTCTCAGTCACAAGGCTGGTTCTCTTGGGGGACTTCAACACCCTGATATCTGCTGGGAAGAACACACAGCTAGGCACAAACAGTTCAGGAGGTTCCTGCAGTGTATTGATGATAACTTTTTGACACAGGTGGTAGAGAAGCCAACCAGGAGAGGTGTGCTGCTGGACCTTGTACTAACAAATGAGGAAGGACTAGTTGGAGATGTGAGGGTCAAAAGCAGCCTTGGCTACAGTGACCATGATATAGTGGAGTTCAGGATCTTGTGAGGAAGAAGCAGGGCAAAAATTAGAATTGCAACCCTGGACTTCAGGAGATCAGACTTCGGCCTCTTTAGGGATCTACTTGAAGAATTCCATGGGTTAGGGCCCTGGAATTAAGGGGGGGGCAAGACAGTTGGTCAGTATTCAAGCATCACTTCCTCCAAGCTCAAACTCAGTTCATCCCTATGAGTAAGAAGGCAAGCAAAGGGGGCAAGAGACCTGCATGGATGTGCAGAGAGCTCCTGGCAACGCTCGGACAGAAGAAGGAAGTTTACAGCATGTGAAAAAAAGGACTGGCCACTTGGGAGGAATACAGAGTATGCAGGGATGTGACAAGGAAGGTCAAGGCCCAGTGGGAATTAAATCTGGCAACGGATGTCAAGGACAACAAGAAGGGCTTCTTCAAATACATCACTACAAAAAAGGAAGACTGGGGAAAATGTCGGCCTGCTGCTGAATGAGAGGTGACAAAAGGATACAGAGAAAGTGGAGTTGCTGAATGCCTTTTTTGCTTCAGTCTTTACTGATAAGCTCAGCCCTCACGAATCCCAGACCCTGGAGACAAGAGAGAAAGTCTAGAGAAAGGAGGACTTTCCCTTGGTTGAAGAAGATTGGGTCAAAGATCAGCTAAGCAAACTTGACATCCACAAATCCATGGGCCCCGATGGAATACACCCACGAGTGCTGAGGGAGCTGGACAGTGTTATTGCTAGGCTACTCTCCATCATCTCTGAAATGTGGAGAACTGGAGAGGTGCCTGAGGACTGGAAGAGAGCCAATATCATGCCAGTCTTCAAGAAGTGCAAGAAGAAGGACCCAGGCAACTACAGACCAGTCAGCCTCACCTCCATCCCTGGAAAGGTGATGGAGCAGCTCATCCTGGAGGTCGTCTCCAAGCATCTGGAGGATAAGAATGTAATCAGGAATAGTCAGCATAGATTCACCAAGGGGAAATCATGTTTAACCAATCTGATATCCTTCTATGATGAGATGACTAGCTGCGTAGATGAAGGGAAAGCGATGGATGTGGTCTACCTTGACTTCAGCAAGGCTTTTGACATTGTCTCCCATAACATCCTCATAAACAAGCTACGGAAGTGCGGCCCTGATGAGTGGACAGTGAGATAGATTGATAACTGGCTGGATGGCAGAGCTCAGAGGGTTGTGCTTAGTGGTGTGGAGTCTAGCTGGAGGCCTGTAGCTAGCAGTGTCCCCCAGGGATCAGTACTGGGTCCAGCATTGTTCAACTCATCCATCTATGACCTGGACGATGGAACAGAGTGCACCACCAGCAAGTTTGCTGATAACACAAAGTTCAGAGGAGTGGCTGATACCCTAGATGGCTGTGCTGCCATTCAGAGGGACCTCAGCAAGCTGGAGGGTTGGGCTGAGAGGAACCTCATGAAGTTCAACAAGGGCAAGTGCAGGGTCCTGCACCTAGGGAGGAATAACTCCAAGCACCAGTACAGGCTGGGGTATGACCTGCTGGAGAGCAGCTCTGCAGAGAGGGACCTGGGAGTCCTGGTGGAGAGCAGGCTGACCATGAGCCAGCAATGTGCCTTTTAGAACCTCTTGCCCAGGACCATGTCCAGTTGGCTTTTGAAGATCTCCAAAGAGGGAGAATCCACAGCTTCTCTGGGTAACCTGTGCCAGTGCTTAGTCACTTGCACAGTAAAGAAGTGTCTCCTGACATTCAGACAGAACCTCCTGTGTTGTAGCTTGTGCCCACTGCCTCCTGTCCTGTCTCTGGGCGCCACAGAAAAAAAGCTTTGCTCCATTCTCTTTGCACCCTCCCTTCAGGTATTATACATAAGATCTCTCTGAGCCTCCTCTTATCTAGGTTAAAAAGCTCTCTCAGCCTTTCCTCAAATGAGAGAGACTCCAGTCCCTTAATCATTTTTGTGGCCCTTCATTAGACTCTCTCCAGAATGTGAATGTCTCTCTGTACTGGGGAGCCTATAACTGCACACAGTACTCCAGGTGTAGTCTTACTGATGAATACATGAAGCTCTGAAATTTTCTGCCCCCAGTCCAAGCTGGCCAAATACAATATGTTTTTACTGTAAATAATAAATATAAGTAGATAAAAAATGCCTCAGGGATACTGTCTAGAACTGAGGCCAATGAGTGAATCCAGCTTGTATCCCTCAAGCTAAATTCTCTTTCTCTTCATTCTCCAAGAGAAAGATGGGATTATTACCCGCTGGGAATGGTCTCTCTGCCATGCTGTCTTGTAAACGGTGTTAGTAGTTGTTTGGAAGAGTGCTGCTTGGTATGGTCTTAAATCATGTCAGGGAGTATGCTAACAGATGAACAATTAAACAGTGCAGATGACTGCAAGGATTATGTTGATGCTTATGTTAACGCTTGGACACTTATTTACTAGTATAATTGTAAGTTTCCAGTCCAGAATCTGTGTACTTTGGATCCCAGTATATGATATGCTTTTCATAAAAGAGCATTTGCTTGGGCACAGCATTATGTGAGTTCAGCTCTGTGACTTTGGGGCTGGTTCTGGATCCTATGTGGTGTGTTTGGAGGGCAAAGAGATCTGTCTGTATTCCTCTAGGTGGGCATGCCTTTAACATATCATGTGTTGTCTGTGTATTATGTACATCAGCTGCTGTAAACCAACTTCATAAATACCATATTTGAAGACTATACACCCATTACTATTTTATGCATTTCAGATAAGAAATGAAAGTTTTTCATCTCAGACTCATAGGAACATGCACAGAACTGTGACACCCCCCATTATACCTGTTCTAAGTTAGAAAATAACATTATTGTAAGTTAAGCACACCAAAGCATCTCATAAATGCTTTCATAAGCATATATATTTATTATAGCAACACCGTCTGTCAGCAGCTTCCTTATAAAGCTCTATTTTCAGGGATTTATAGAGCTGACATATGTACCGTGGGGGGACAAGCCTACATTGCAGGCCAATGACCTTATAAGTCTTTACCTCATTTTTTCTATGATTCTTTAAATAAGTTGTGTTGTTCACTTTGAGAAGCAGCAAGATGTAAGACAAGCAGATTTTCTTTGTGAGCAACTCCCAGGTGTAAAAAAAATCATTTTTTCTCCTTTAATTTGTATGCATATAAACTAGTCTCAAATGTTGTACAGCAATAAGATGGTTTTAGATGCTTGCATAACTTTAAGGAAGCTTTAGTTATTTTTAAATGTTCTTTGGCAAAAGATTATTTCACAGTGTGGTCTAATCATATTTAATATTTTGAAAAAGGAAATATAGAAGAATAGATAAATCTGATATGGATGCCTTCAATTGTTCAACAATGACCCCTTTCTGTCAGGTAGACTTGCAGCTCTTCAGAAAACATCAATGCATCATCAAAAGTCAGCCAGGTAAGTCATACCACTAAATAACATGAAAAAGTATTTCCCACTGGTTGTGTTGCTTATTAATGACTTCTACCAACACCACATAACGTAAAGGCTGAATATCAATACAGAATCAGTGGAATGAGGATCAATGCTGTGAATAAATGTGGATGTGAAACCTAAAATGGTAAGAACAGAGGAAAACTCCAAAGGGATAATCAGCCATGTTAAGATAAATACATCCTTTAAAATATTTCTGAAGACTGTACTATTTAAATGCAAAAATAACAAAGAAAAAAAAAATTTGCTTTTAAATATGAGCTCAAAAAGAAATATAAATTTCAATTTTTCAATTGCAAAATGTGATTTTTTTCTGCAATATATCATTATTATTCAAAAGTGCATATATATTACCTGCAGACATTACCTTTATCATGCTATGTACAAACATACACCTTCTAAACAAATGAAACACAAATGTATTTCTGTCAATGCCCATATATAAGACTATGTTTAGACAAGCTACATGCAGCTGTCATGAAAGAATAAGATATCAAAAAATATCAAAACCAAAATATTTGCAGCCATTTAATTTTTTTTTTCCTAGTGTGAACTCTTAAAGGGTAGAGCAACATACAGACAGCAAATATAAAAGTTTCTTTGCAGTGTTTGCAGTGGAGAAAATTGCTTTAGCACTTTATTCTGTGTTATTTTAAAAATAATGCTTGAAACTTAATCCCGGGAGTCAATAAAGTTGGAATCTACTGAAACAGAAGTGCAACTCAAGGAAATTCATGAAAATCTCCTCCAAGTGGCAAGACAGACTTAAGGAATAACAACATTGCTACTTTCCAAGCCACCAAAGATATTTAAACATGGCACTCAAATGTTGCACTTGGATGAGACTGGGAAGTTATGAAGCACACAGCTGTATTAGTGCCCCTCTGCTGAATGACTAATGGAGCAGTGGCCTTTGGAAAAGCAGTCAGAGTATATAAGAATGTCAGAAAATATATGATGCAAGAAAAAGTCATTGTCCATGAGAATTTTCAAAGGAGTTCTTCCCACCAAAATATTAACCTGGCTCATTTGTGGAAATAGAATGTAACAATTCTATTTTAACCTAGCATATACCATAGTAGTATATTTATAATGTAGTATATGCAATATATTACGTACATAAGTATAAGCATATTTAGGCAGTATATACAATGGTTCTTATGCAAGGGACCTTCTCAGATCATCTATTCCAACTGTCCACTTCAGGGCTAATCAAAAGTTAAAGCACATTAATGAGGGCATTATCCAAATACCTCTTGAACATTGACAGGCATGCATGAACCACCTCTTTAGGAAGCCAGTTCTAGTTTAACCACCCTCATAGTAAAGAAATTTTTCCTAATATCCAGTCTGAACCTCTCCTGGTGCAGCTTTGTGCTATTCCTCTGCTTCTTAACATACATAAGTGTATATAATAGATATAGTATATTTAAGTGTATGTACCATATGCTTTGCAAAAAAAATTTTTGTTAAGCATGCTGCAAAAAACATAATATTTCTTCATCTAGATTTACTTTACTTTTTCCAAGGCATTGCAATAGCTTCACCATACAATCATTATTCTTTGTTAAATTTGAAGGTGAAGTTCTAAATTCAATAGCAGGAAGAAATATCGTTTCTGACTTCCTTGTGTGCAATTATAGAATTCAAGGTATTATAAAATTATTCATTGCGTCACTCTTCCAGTAAATCTCATTTATTCACATCTCATTTTCTAATAAACCAAAATATGTCTTACCTTCTGACCCCTATAAAAATTTCACAGAATGGGCATGTAAGAAAGGAATCTGAATCATTTTTCCATTTCTACAGTAAGATAAAACTTCTTTCACTCAAGCACCAGGAATATGTCAGATCAAAATGATATGAAATATGAATAGAAATGTTTCTTTCTTAGGTCTGTTTTCCTCCTCGCATTTCTCATCAGAAATCTGACTTGAGAGTAAATAGGTAAGCTTGTTTTCACATGAACGATTAGTAATGAATAAACAGAGCAAGTACTAAAGCTGGCTTTGCACCTACTGAATGCTGCAAGTGTCTGTACTCATTTGATATGCATCTAGCGAAGCTTGGATGTTCCCAGAAGGCCACTCCATGAACACTGAGAGAGCAGCGTCTGCTAGTGGTGCCTGTAAGTCACAAAGAAGACAGAAAATATTTATATATGTGAGACCAATTGGAAAGAATGAAGCATATTTAAACTACATTCCATGTTATTTTAAAAGGACACACAGAAACAATTTCATTCAATGATCATCAGCATATAGAGTAGTACAAGATTCTGAAAAACATTTCAATGTTCACTTGCTGGGATTTTAGCATTGCTTTTTAATAAAAAAGATTTTTATGTTTTGCTTCATTTTCATCAGTTTGCCTGATAGGTCCTATCAAATTGATTTGTCAGCTTTCTCTCTCTATCTGTAATGCATATAGACAAACATATATGCATGTGTGTACATATAAACATACATACACATCACAAACGCATTCATAAATGTATACTATGAGACAAGGTATATTATAGGTACATGTATATGCTAAATGTACATGGATATGTAAACATGTAGGCTATATGTATATTCATATATATATACACATGTATACATATGTATGAGTCTAGTGATTATTTCTAGAATAAAATGCAAAAGATTTTTCCTTTTTTATTATTATCATGTAATTTCAAAGTAATACTGTACCTGTGGCATTGAGAGGACATCGATTGAATGCCATGTCCCCAGCTGGGGTCCTTTTCCACACCATTGACATCAAATAATCCTCAGGACATATTTCATAAGGTGCTGCCATTTACAAATGAGAATATAAACATAAACATAAACATAAACATAAATATAAATATAAATATAAATATTAATGTAAAACAGACATTTTTTATCAGAAAAGTAAGTCTCCCATCTTGCCCCAATTCTTCCTGAGATGTATTTATTACCATCTTTTGGTTTCATTTTAAGAATGAAACATATAAACAAACAGCATTAATTTTTGTATAACAGTCTTTGTGATGGTATTTATTTCACAGTCTGTGCCTTTACTCTCTTCAACGTTCTTTAGATGGTGACTGCAATGTTAATGGGTTTGAATCTCTTATTGTTCTATTTTGATCAATAATACTAAGCATCTATAAGAAGTTGACAATTAGGTGGTTATAAGCTGTGATGTTTATCTTAGACAAAAATTTCTACAGATTTTTCTGAACTTTAAACTGTGTCTGAAAGAATCAGTTCTGAAGCCACAGTTTAAACATCACGTGTGCTAAGGGCAAAAAATGAGAACTGTACATTCTGAAGTCCAAAAAGCAGGTTATTTCCTTGAAATACATTTCTTTACAATTTGGTAATTAAGCAAGTAAATCAGTAATGTGGGGATGAGTGGCTATAAAACAAAATGAACTTTTATTGGTTATTGCAATATTATTTGTATATTTACTGTACATTCCCAATTTATAATTTTTGAGTGAATTAGATCAACACAGCAAATGTCTGGCTGATGTCATCTTACAACTTAAAGGACAAATACCAATTAGTGAAAACATTCCAAATTCAGAAGAGAAAAATCATAAAAATCATGAGTTATTTAGAAGTATTATTATATTTATTTCAGTTATTTCAGGAAAATTCTAACCCTGCAGTGAAGTCATTACAAAAAAAAAAAAAAAAAAAAAAGGAGAAGAGAAAGGAACTTCTAAAGGAACTGCCATCATTATTTTACAGATGGAGTGATGGTAAGGAATGAAACAATTCAATGATTTTCCCATGGTTACATGGGAAAACTCTATCAGATGCAGGAACAGACTCCAGATTTTACCCATCCAATTGCACACACCATAAAATTGTATACACCCTCTTCCCTTTTTTGCACTTCTGCTGACAGAAGAGTGAGGTGAGGGAGGGAATGGAGCGGTACCCTCTCTTTGCAGATGATAAAGAATACCTTGCAGATGGTTCAGAAACGCTAATATGAATCACACTTGGGCATAAAAATTGCCTGCTAAATTTGCCTCACCATCAGCATTCCTGAATTGTAAATCAAGACAGATTGTGCTGCTAAAAACGCAAGTGATCCATTAATGGCAAAACCCAAAGAAATTTGGTTATATTCTTAATCTAGAATACTAACACTGCTTCAGACATGCCCCAGAAGTGGGTGCATGACCAGTGTTACAATGGAAAAAGTCAGACTTTGAGAAACATGTGCCATCTGGTTATAAATGCGATTACTATCCTATTATGACCTTATAAACAAAAGAAGTGTTCTGATTTGGAGAATGTATGATTAACACAATGCAGAAATAATATTATAAATTACATAAATATGAAAAAAATTAGAGACCTTTGGTAAGTATGCTTATCATGCAGCTCTGGCCATTTCAGACAGAAATGACTAAGAACACTTGCTAAGGCTGATTCTCAGAACTAAAAATCTTACTTCCCTTCAAATAGTGCTTGTTTTTTGTTTGTTTATTGTTTGTTTGTTTGTTTTGTTTCCTCCTGAAAAGATGCGTATACACACTTTTATATATATCATGTTCTCTGTTTTATGTTAGCAAGTTACAGGTAATATCAGAAGTTTTTCGTCTGTCTGTTGAAGGTTAGTACTTGTATTCTTTTACATGACACTTTTCAAAACTTGCTTTAATTTGAGCCTACTGCCAGAGATAACTGTGTACCTCTGTGTTGTGTTCAAAGTAAAAACCATTTCCAAAACTCAGAATTATGTGAAGAGAGATGTAGAAGCAAGTCAGAACTTGGATAATATGTCAATGAGCCCAGGCAAACAAGTTTGCCTGGACCCTGGTTGACTCTGTGCTGTGCACCTCTGTCTCTCTCAACACTTTGTTTTTGCATCAAGGACAGCCGTGCATAAAAAAAAAAAAAACAGTTCTTTCCAAAGCTATTGTTTGGTCATTCTATAATAAGTTTTCCACAATGATTCCTGCTCAACTAGTTGCCTAGGAAATTCAGTATTTTTTTTTCCTTTTTCATATTTGTTTACAATTTTCTGAAGTTATCCTTCATAAAAGGATTCCTTGAATCCTTAACACTGCTGACCTGTTAGGAGTGAAATCTAACTTCAGATATTTGGGTTATAATAAAGGAGCAATGACTGAAGCCAAAGTACATGAAATCTTTGTCTTTTGTTCCCAGTATATTATACGGTAGTAGGAAACAACTGTAGTTTTAAAATTACTAATTGTTTATAGAAATAGATCACACAGAAAGATATTTTTTGTCTAGAAACCAAGTAAATTGAGAAACCTACTTTCAGATAATAGTTCTGAGCCTGCCTTTCTTAGTGCTGATTATATTCAGCTTCTAGGAGTATCTGATGTAAATCAGCTCCTGCCAGAACTAGTTGAAGAGAATCACCGATAAGACTATGAAGATCTTGAATAACATTCACATGATGCAGATCTCAAATAATAAAAGTCCAGTCAATATTTTCAGTCAGTCAAGTGAACAGCTCTGTTTGCAAAGTACCTTATTAACAACAGCCTGCATAATAGAAAAAGGTTTTATTCTCCTTTTGTTTATACAGTTATAAATCAGCAATATATAATTTCATCTTCTGTAAGTCTAGAAATCTGGGTGGTACAAACTGGTGCAGCTTCATCCACTTAACAAATATGTTATGCACATCTTCAGAGCTGAGGATCTGGTCTTAAACTTATGGTAAACCAATGTTAATATAAGAAAAAATTAATGTTACAGCCTCTCATGTTTCTCAATGACTTAGACAAAAATATCTTTTCATCATTTCTGTACAGTACTTTTCATTTTTGCTGCGTGTTTATTAAAATTAAATCTATCATTTTATTTTTAGTAATGCAAAGTTTTGGTAAATTATCCAATGTCTACATTTAAATCTGAGATTCTTTAGGAAACATCAGTCTAGAAACAAACATATCTGTTATTCATGTATAATCTTCTGCACAAGTATAACCTGTTAAAAGATTACTATGGTTTCTACAAGCATACTGATTCTAATCTGGAATTAATCAAGTTAATAAATACATATAGCAAATGGAAAACAATGCTCTGTGTGCATTTGACTTACAAATACATATGCAAAATATTTTATTAACAGCAGGTGGCAACCTTTTAAAATTGCAGCAGTGTGGTTTTACTTTGAAATATAGAGACAAAACATTTCAGGAGTGGTTTTATAAGCAAAAGCTTGTTTATCTGAATGTCTGTTTATTGAGAACATTCCCATTAACCTTCTCTTAATGTGGTGCTTTCATAGAGGAAAGTCTACATTTACCAAGTAAATTATTTGCTATGGAAATTTTAATTTATTTAGGAACCCAATACTGATTCTGTTTTGTCCTACTTTTCAAATAATGTACTAAAATTAAAGAGACTATTGGAAAAGCTAAAATTGGTAAACTTTTCCAGTCTAGTATTACAATTTTATTAGTCCTTTTACTGTTTTTCAAATGCAATGAAATTCATTGTACTATTATGTTGCAACTATCTTGAAAACTGTTCTTTGATGGCTGCCAAGTGATAAGCATGCTGCCTATGAAAACCTGGGCTCGAAAACATGAAATTCACATCAGATATATTTCCTATTTCCTGACCCAAAGTATATCCGCTATTTAGGTCTTTTTGTCCCTAGCACAGAGCCATCAAAATATGAAGTGGAATTTTCCAGTAGTCAATGAGATTGCTAGATTAATTTTGAAGTATCCTGGCTTGAAGTTCAGAGCACAGGATTTCCCAAGTGAATGACTAAATCATCCTACACCTTACTACTTGCACCTTATTTTGTTATCTTATTCCAGGGCACTCTTTTTCTCTAGGACGTCTCTTCACAGATAAATAAGTTCACCTCTGAAAGAGCTAAAAAGTGCACTTTTATTAGCTCTCGCTTAGAAAGACTTAAATCTATTGTGAGGACTAAGTAAAAAGTGCTGCAAAGAAATAAATTTAAGTATTATATTAAAGGAGGAAATATATATATTTTTTCTTTTTAAATCTTTGCGTTTTATGAAATGTCACATATATTCATTCATTCTATACATTACAGTAAGGTTCACTGCTTTTCTCTTATCTTTACTGCACTGGAAGTTACCCCAAACGTATAACATCAAGGCCTCTTGTACACTGCATAAAAATAATTCCACAATTTACAAAACAGGCCTAATATTCTTAGAAACAGTGTATTCAGAGATAATTTCTGTAGCAAATTATTTCTACCAATGTGGATGTACCTTGGCAATGAAATATTTTTCTGATATATTTCTATAATACAGCATTTTGATTTATTTCAAACATGATGCTTATATATTCAATTGGACTAGTTTACACCCTGCTACATAAACACAACTCTACTGAGAAAAACAACAGTGACTTGTCTAAAGCAAGGTCAGATATGGCTCTTTAGGACTACTGCTTTACAGATGTTGATCTTGTCTCTCCTAAAGGTGACTGTTAAAGTAAGCCATACTGCAGTGTAGGTAATAACAGTGATTATATCTGCTTCTCACCAGGACACCTCTGTTCACTGCACCGTCTAACTTCCTCTCCAGTTCCCTCGCATTGCTGCCCAGTCACAGCAGCCCCTTGACAGATCCTTATTCTCCTCTCCCAGCCACCGTCGCAGGACTTGGAACATCCACTCCAGTGGCCCCACTGGTTCCACTGGCCATTTGCTATTGGGAAAAATATAATTACAGTGATGACATAATGACAGTAATAAAGGATGACATAGAGGTTATTCTTTACTTAGGTAAGAGAAGAAAGCCCCCAAATAGATTAGATGCGTTTGTGTAACTAGCAGTGACAAGAAATAGAAGATACTGGCCATGGAACCTCTAAAGATGGGGGAAGTCTCTACTTCTTTCCTAAATATGGGCTTGTTTAAACAACTTGCATCTCAAGGTTAAAAAAAAAAAAAAAAAAAAAAAAAAAAGACCGGTGAGTTTTAACAGTGAGTTAGTTGCAAAACACACAGCACACAGTCACTTTTGCATATTTTTATATGCACTTGTATAATGCTATTGTAGGGGTGCACATAATGATTTGCAGTGTACGTAAACATAATTTAAAAAAGTAAATAAATACATTCTTGCATGTGATATTTTAGAAGCAGGACTTTACATGCTCTGACATGTTGAATGAGGCCTAAAAGTATGTATAAATTTAATTTACCCCCCCTGGAATTCTGGTCAGAGGATCATGAAACAGTCCCAGAGTAAGAGAGAATCATTTCATACACATTCATTTCCTAGCTTCTTAAGACACTTTACTAAATATTAAATATTTTAGTCCTCAAACAGTTCCTTATTTCTTGTATGTCCTTTAAATGGCAATAAAACTGAAAAGCAGGCATGCAGCCCTTGTCATGCAGCCTTTTGCAGATGCACTCTTTTTATCTCCAGGTGGCTCATCAAATTAAAAAGGAGACAGGCCCCAGTTCTTCTTCTGGGGAGGCTGCTCCATCCTCCACAGCCCACTGGGGCCTGTGGTGGAGTAAGTGCATGCCCATGTGACAGCAGCTGCACTCAGAGCAGCAGACAGGCCCAACCCTTCACTTCCTCCTCCAGACATAGGGCAGGTGGATACTTACCAGTGCACTCGGGGTTATAGCACTCCCGGCTCTCAGCCCACGGTCCCCTGCACTCGGATCCACCGTGGGCCGCAGCCGTGCACTGACGGCTTCGCTGCTGGGTGCCATTAGAGCAGGTCACTGAGCACTGGCTCCATGGGCTCCACTCCTGCCACTGTCCGTCCACTGCCACAAGAGGCACAAAAGAGATAGCCATAGCAGAGTTACCACCAAAACCATGCTAGGCCTTGTGGGTTTGTTCTAGGGTAGGGGTATGAACATGTCTCTTTGGGCTGATGCCATAGAGATTTGGGCTGAGCCCAAAGAGTTTGACTTCTTATAGCAATCAAATACAGAAGTTCTTGTTACAAACTACTTTAAAATAATTTAAAACTATTTTTTTTCTCCTTTTTATCTCCTCTTTTTCATCTCAAATTTTACACCGATGTAACAAAGGACAAATTATGACTTTGCTCGCATACCACAATGTTTGAAAGGCTGTGCAGTTTTCTTTTTCTTTAAAACAAAGTATTATTTAAAAGACTTGTCTTTTTAGGTCGAAGTGGAGACCTATCTTGTAAGCTCTGAGCCTTTAAAAGTAATTCTTTACAGCTGCAGCTATCACTTACATAGGTCAACTTATAAGATTCTTTGTCCTGACTGTAAAGTTAGTTCTGTTAGCTGAGTAGAAAAAGGAAAACAAGAATTACCACATTGCCTAACATAAGACTGTTCTCTACATTTATAATATTGAATTTATTGCTGAATAAATTTATTTCTTTCTCTATTTCTTTCTCAAAAAAACATCACAGTTCTTCAGCAGTCTTTGAGATAAAATATAGGAGATCAGAAATGGCCTGTCTTGGTCATCAAATCTACTTTCTTTCTTTGCATACTGAATAATCTGCTTCCTGAATTTGTCAAGATGAATGTTTAAACAATATAGATACGGGGATGAATTCTGTATTTAGTAATTTGTATTAGCCCATACACTTGGGTTTGGAAGAATATTTCCATGGGTAAATGTTTAGGACTGTTATTTTTAATTTCATATATCAGAAATCTCATTGATGCAAATGAAAATATTAAAAACCAAAATTATAGAAAATATAAACCAATTAAGTTCCCATACAAGTGAAAATTTACATTGTATATAATGGATAATGGGACTAGACAGTGTTCTTAAAAATGGTTTAGCATTATGAAATGATATTACTGATTGTACTAATTCAGAATCCCACATTCCTATTGACTTTAAAATCATCAACTGCTTGTTGCACCTGCATTTGCTGAATATAAACTCAAAATTTGGGTTGTAATATAATTTTGATTAATACTATTCCTTGAAAACATGGTTTTATAATTACTGTTGTCATAAAAGTATCATTGCTGAAAATGAGTAAATTCACTTGCTACATTTCCCAATCCCTGATTTCAGGATTCTTCTGAAGGACAGCTGGGATAGTAGCTTTCGAAGTTGGTGGAGTTAAGAATTAAAGAGGAAGCAGGATCTTTAATTTAATGATTTAACTTTTAAAAGCTCTTTTTAAAGGTACTGTGTCTGAATGGGTGCACCTATATTCAGTGAAATACAGAGGTGAACTATTTTACCGCTGTCCAAAAATTATCATAAAGCGTTTCTACCAGTTCAAAGATAATATCTGTACCTCTAATTCCCAGGATCTTAGAGAACAGTGAATTAAAGGAGGAAGGGTTTTGATTATTTTTTTCCCTCAAGTTCTATATTAAAGATTTTATGTAATGTCTGGTTGTGAACCACTTCTTAATGCAGATGCCTCTCAAGCTATGAAGCTGTACCCTGATAATTTATTCAGCAGAAAGGAAATCTTTCCAAACATGGAAGCTAGTTTCATTCATTAATCATAAAAGCTTTATGTGAAGAGAAAAACATTATGGAAATTACATTTCAATGCACCCTCTTCAGTTTTATTCATTGCTATATAGTATTATTTAGGGTAGGAAAGATTGAATCAATTATTGTAGTGTCTTTTGAGAAAACTCATTCTGTGGCATCTCATATATATTTCATAGTTCTCCATTCTTATCTTTAGGAGCAAAAAGTGTGTGATTTTTTCTATTTCAGAAATACTGCTAAAAGGCTAACGAATTGAACATGAAGATTCCTTTATAAAATTGAACATTCAAATTACAGTAAGTCTTCACATTCAGCAAAGATTTAAGCTGTTACTTTAAATGTAGCCAGTATACAATCTCCTGTGGTGAAAGCCATTTAGGTACAGATCACTGTTCAAATCCAGAATTCTGAGATAACCCTTTATTTTAACAGATTAGGTGCACTATCTTTGTGTGTTTTTTGTTTTTGTTCTGTTTTTCAATACCAAAGTGAACTGAATGCATTAATTTCTTTTCAGCTATTTTTATTTGGCATTTTTTGTGTTGTCAATTCTGCTTCATGCTCATATATCATGTTAATTATTTTTGTGTAGGCACATGTAAAATTGTGCAGCTACCAACTTGGCCAAAAACTGGATTAAGTCATATTTTTGCAACTGCATACAAGACTAAAGTTTTTTTTTTTTTTTTTTAAAAAAAAAAGGCTAAAGTTGGAGTATGCTTTGCTGACCAGAATACAACAAAGCTTGGGTTTAGTTTTTTTTTTTTTTAAGTTTTATTTCTGTGAGGTGCTAAGTTCCACCCATGTTTTCCTCCTCCTCTGTTTCCAAATCATCAAACAACCATTTGTTAATGAAATGTCCATCAACCCTTTTCCAGAAGAGCTCCAGTCATGGGGAATCCATTCACAGCATTGCTGTGAACTGTGAATATTCAACAAGCCTACTGCAAAGGCAAGCGTAACTGTGTTAGACAGATCTTGTGGAAGAAAGTTCCCACATTACAGCTACCGGACACTTTTTCCATTCCTAGGTATTAAGCTTCCTAGGTATTGAACTATGAGTTCTATAATCATAAAGAAGGTGACTTTTAAAGAAAAACCTTTCGTAAGTATATGTATATATCCATATATATATTTTTTTCATAATTAATCATAACCTGTGAACAGACATTTTAAAATCAATTTTGAAAGAATAACTTTTCTTTTTTTTTTCTTTTTTTTTTTTTTAAATTAGTTTCAGTTTCCATGAATGAAAGGTTTAACATGAAAGCCTGAAACCCACACATTGTTTACTTGTTTAGGGGTAGTTTTTTTGCAGAGGTTTAGTGACAAACTCCTAGAAATAAGGCACTTAAAATTCTTACCATAAGGGATTAAATGGGGTTCAAATAGTGTCATAGCTTGTGTCAGCCTTCAGTCTGCACACATGTAAATGATATCCAGTTTCAATAAATTAATAGCAATTAAAAATTTAGTTTCTCAAATGTTTTTTTTTTTTAATGTGTATGTGGTGAATAAATAATTATAACGAATGTCCCAGTGAACTTAATCTAAGCAGACATGGCAGATGCAAACTATGTAACCTCTGAATGTCTCCCTTTAAGCCACACTCAGAAAGTTGCTTGTCTTTTGGTTCTCTAAGAGACATCCTGAATCAAGGTTTCTTATAAGTGCCATATAGAGAGAGAATTTTGAAGGAATTAAGAATTGCCTGCTTGTATAGTATCTCAAACAGAGTTATACTGATTATATCCTTTTGATCACTACAGTCAGAATTATTAACAAGATTACCCTTCCTACACACTTTGCATGCCATTTGTGTGTGTGTGTGGGAGCACAAAACACAGTGAAAGAAATAACAAACAACCCACATCAAATGCACTGTAACAAAGCAAAAAGTTGCTATATAAGCTCACCAGGGCAGAGTGCAATATTGCACGGTTTATGTTGTGTTTCAGGTCCATCACATGATCTTCCCCCATACTGGGGAGGTATACATGACCTTGTTCTAGTTCTTTGGCCTCGACCACATGTGAATGAACACAGACTCCAAGGTGACCATTCCTCCCAAACGCCATGTACTGCAACAAACCAAACAGATTTTAACACAGAAGTAACAAAAGGATTTCAAAATAAACAAGATCAATATCGTAAAAGGTAATTATTTTGCCAACTTCAAGGATATCAGTACATAGGTAATCTCTAGTATTGGCAAATAAAACCTTCTTTGTAAAAAATGGTTAATTTCAATTTCAAACTCTTATCTTTTATAAATTATATTTAATTTTGAACCATTTTCTCTAATCTTTCAACTAATCTCTCTGCTACATTTTCTTTTCTTTTACTCTTCTAAGAAAGATGGCTTCTGTTTTCTAAAGCTGGTTATGATTTTCTGGTATATGACCTGAGATATGTTTAATAGCCCTGATTTTCAGAAGACTAGTCTTTGTTAAAACCAGGCATACACTTTAGGTCTCATCACAACTGTAAAAACTTGAAGCAATCAAAATTAAGCTCTCTTTTGAAAATAAAGGCATAACTCTGGCAATTTCTTACTGTTACCCTGATAAACTGGGGCTCTTACAATTGTTGCACATATTTATATTAATGTGGAAACATGACAGCATTTGTGCTTGATTAGCTTCCTCAAAAATGCCAAGAGTACACAAAGAGATTTTAAATATATATATATTTTTTACATGAACATATTCATTGATCAAACATATATAGTAACACATGCATCTGTCTTAAAAAAATGTTGACTCAACAAACTTCAAATACTTTCAGAGAACATGATAAATTATAAACATATATAAATATTATTATATACATATATTTCATTAGATTAATATAAAGAATCATAGAATATGAATCTTTTCTAACTTCCAATGCAGAAGAAGCTAATAAACATTATCCATTTGAGCTTATATACCATATGTAACACTAAGAGAATCCCATACATGATTTGGCAAGACAATTCTTTGTAAATGGAGAAATAGCGCAAAACATGCTGTAGTTATTCTTGTTAAATAAAAGCAGTTGCACAGGTTTTGGTTAGGCTGTGTTTGGAAACAGGAAAACTATAGTAAAGCCAGGCATTTATGAAAATCCAGAGACTTAGTACCCAGACTGAGCATCATAGATGATATCATATAACTGTGTATGTTTCTGCAACACTGTCTGTTTGAAGGGTGTCTGGAGGGTGAAATAGTGTATAACACCTCAGTGTATCATTGGTAATAGTTCACAACATTACAAAAAAATAGACTTTCTGGATTGTCCTTACATCTCTTTGATCACTGTGAAAGAACTAATTTTTAGGTTTCCTTTGCCCTGAAGGCAGATATCACCTGCCCAGTTTCTACAAATAAACCCTTATCGTAAGTATCAGAATAACATTTTCCAAGGTGGAATTCATTTGCAAAGGGTGGGGAAGGAGGTACATCTCCCTGGTATATTATCATAAAATATTCAGTAAGATCAAGGACAATTCTGCATGTAGGTATGTTCTATTGCATTTCATTAAAATTAAGGAAAATTGTTGTTTCAGATTTTACTGCTAGGGTAAATTTTTTTGAGGTAATGTCATAGAAATTCTATCTGACATAACATGCCAAGCTTCATACAGTGAACATTTTCAGCTACTAGATAACAGCTTAATTGATGAAAGGTTTTGAGTTGGTCACATACAAGTAGTTGTAAAGTTGAGTAATTATTCCATGTCGTACATGGACAGCTTTATTAAAATTCTTTTATTCTAAATATCACATCAATCTGCTTTATATTAGCAAAAGAAAAAAAAAACAAACAACACAACAGGGACATTCCAAATTAATGTCATAGTGACAGATTTTAGTCTAGTTATTTTAGAAACTTTGATTAATTCTGCCATTTTGGTCAAAACCAGGAAACCTAAGTCTTCTGAAACTAGTAAATTGGTGATCGTTGGCATATGACCCCTTATGTTTCATCTTTTCTTCAACAAGTACTATAATTAGAAGAATACTCTGACCCAGCCATAACATTTGAAGACTTTTTTTGCATAGGCAATGAATTACATTCTGAGTCCAGTCATATCTCTAAGACTCCAGATTTGTTAACACATGAGAAAAATCAATGAGAAACCAATTTGTAAGATCAGATTCCAAATGGCAATCAGTAGTAATGGCGATATAATTTCATCTACTGATACAACAATGGTTGATTAAAAGATGCTCAGTTGAAACAAGAAGAACTTAAAGTGTAAAACATAAAAAATATCAATTAATCCAAATTAGAGAAAGAATATGCTATAAAAATAATACATTGGAAAAGTCTAGACACTATGTAGACGTGATAAGGTTTTTCAGGGTACATATGAGTTTAAGTCTAATGTTTAATTTGGAGTTTCAGTTTGATGCTGTCGAAATATTATGTTATCTTCATTTAAAAATGAATAATAGTAATAATAAAAAAGCACAACAAAAAACACAAACCATTAGCTAAGGGCTTCTTTAAAGCTATTGTCTTGAGCCAAGAGGTTGTATATGTCTTCTGGCAAGAGTGACTGCATGTTAGCAGGAACATTGAGTAATTATTTTGTGATTTCGGATTTGAACAGAAGCAGAAACAATATGTTTCACTTTGGGTGGATTCAAACTTGCACTAGACTCTATCTGTTTCTCGTTTAAGGTGAGATGTGCCCAAAATAATCTTCTGTGAAAACAGTTAGAACAGTAAGTAAAAACTTCATAGTACCTTCTTGTATGTATAGGCTTGTATATCTAAGAGTAGTAGAACATGGTTGGACCAGATGATCTTGGAGGTCTTTTCCAACCTTAATGATCCTATGATTCTATAACTAATAAAGATGGGAAAGGCATACCACTAAGTAAACAACAATTATGAGCATAGAAATATAAAGGAAAATTAACCTGTCCAATGCATCACAGCTATGTCCAGTATTATCCAGATCAGCTTTAAAAAAACATTTTAATTTAAAATTTCTTACCTTCAAATATTATTCCTGATATTTCATTTACATTTTCCTTAATATCATTCTTTAAATGCAAAAATAACCCAATGCCCTATAACATCTGATGAATTATAGCCAGATGAGCTATGCCAAATTACACCAGATGGAGAGCTGGCTCACAGAGAAGTTACTGTTTTCTACAACACAGTTTCAGATGCAAGATTCATTATTTGGGACAAAAATATTCAAATTATTGCCAACTTATCTGTCAAAATCATTGCTAGCACAATGAGTTTGGATTACTGCAGAGCATCCTTCCCTTCATTTTGCCACTCTGTGAACCTTATCATGTTGAAGTGAACACCCACAGTGTTCACAATGCACAACTTGTGTGAGGTGGGAGGAGGCGTGAGGCCATGCTGGCATTCATCCTACAAGCATATTTTGGGAGATTTTTATTGGGGTTTAAATACTTCTGATTTTTTCATCTTTATACTAAAAAGATATTGGAAAAAATATTATGGACATTGATGGTTTTTATTTTCTGGTAAAGTTTAATATGGCTGATTAACTAAAACAAACCAGATGCTACATTATAGGAGTTGTTAAAATGATTTTATAGGTATTTCATGCATGAATTTAAACACATTTACGTGCTATAGTTTCTGTTTCTTCAATATGGCTCAAACTGTATATTTGAAAAAAAATCTTAAATTAGTAATAATAAGAAAAAATCAAAATCTTTCTGACACCTGTCCTCTACCATTCACATTTAAGTCACACATCCATTCTATTTCTGCAATGTCTAGTAATTATAAAGCTAAATTTCTCTCACTCTTTTTTTCCCACTCTCAAGTGAAGACCTGAAGTTCCAAAGCACTGATTAATAACAATGAAACTGTAGGATTTAAAAACTTTTAACAGTTTTGTTAGTGTACCCGTGCAGACATAAAACATACTGAAATGTGCAAAATTTCGGTAATATGGCTAAAGCTCATTGACATAAGCCTTGAGAAATGATGGGAATATAGCAGACTTAGCACCAGACAAAATCTTTTGAGCATACAAATGTTTGAAATGTTTTAGGATATTCTTGCTCCTTTCATGTATTGCTTTACCCATAAGCCTGAAAATTCTGAGCTTCAGCTAAATTTTGTGGTGAAAGTAGCTGAAGGCAATGGAGAAGGAGAAATAGGAACTAACTGAGATGATCTACAGTTATAGAAATGCAATATTCTTTCTCCTTGAAGTCTTAGCTGTATTAGAAATTATCAATTAAACTGAAATGAATCAGTGGCACTGCAGTACTGGATCCTAAATGCCTTTGCTCACAAAAGAACCAGTAACAATGGTTACACCAACTACATGTTGTTGCTTACAATGTTGCATTTCTTGAGAAGGCCCCTGATTCCAAGACACTGCCTGAATTACCTAGTGGACTCCCATCCCTGAAATAGTATTGGTCTGGAAAAAATATAAATAAATTAAAAATTGTGGAAACAATAGTTCCTTCATGATTTTAGTTTAATTATCAGTAGCACTATATACGTGTTATATATATGTTATATATATATATATATATTCAGCAGAATAAAAAAATAGCTAAAAATGATAGATACAATAGCTTTCATGTACTTATGCAAAAGACTGTGATATAGCCTGCTGTTGCATAATGATAAAGCTGGTGAATCCCATTCTCAAAATTTTCCAGGACAGTGAAATCACAGACAGATGTACTCTGTAATATCCCAGTGATGTCCATTCCCAGTGGACGCTGAAGGGACTGTATGAAATCAATACAGCCTTGCATTAGTATTTTTAAGTGTAACATGTTCTCTTGAAGTTTGTCGATAGATGTTTGAAGTATAAGCCACTCTGCATAATTGTTTATTTTGAAGTCACCGCTTTGCTATTTGGAAATTGTTAACATAGCTCTCAAAATGACCTCACTTTTACTAGTTATACAAATGTATAATGAACACCCCCCAGCAGATAGGTTGCAAGGGGAGACAACACTTACTTTTGCATTTTTATTGCTTCTGATTTACTTTCTAAGATGTAAACGTTTTCTGTGTTAACTGAGTCCAAAAGCTATATGGAATGAGTGGTTCAGGTCCAGGTTCACAGGCCATATCCCAAGTACAGATGTGTATGTTTGCATTCTTTTGTTAAATTTGTGTTTTAATTATACTAGTCTACAAACTGTGCATTTTCTTATGCATGAACCAGGGATAATCCTGAATCATGCAACTCTCTGAGACAGGATACATGCTATAATGAGGGCAGAGGATATTTAGCCTAGAATTAAAAGCATGTTTGAAAAATTAATGGAGCTCTGACTATGAAAAGCATCTTTCTAAATTGCTAATCCTGCACACTGCCACACATAGTGACCCCTCTAGCCAGACAAAGACCAACATAAATTAGTAAGGTTACTGCAATTATGTGAAACAACATGCAAGATTATGCCTAGAGGACTAATTATTTAGGAAAGGTAACACAACATATGTAAAGATTATCAGAATCAGCTGTGGTGATATGAAAATGAAAATATCTTGGCAGTATCACTGTTATCTAGTGGTAGACATTGCTCACACTGAATAACTGGAAACAGAAGCCATACTCTGAAGCGGGCATTGTGTGTGAGGAAAGAGCTCCTTTGTCACTGAGACATGTGGAACAGTCCTTCTGTGTGAGCATTGTTCAGAAGTTTGCTAGACAATGTAAATTTTACGAATTAACTCCCCCCCCCCCCCCCAGATTACTTTGACTAAATTATCTTGGCTGTTGCTTTACATAGACTTGTTGTTTTTATGTGAAAATTTATCATTCCTTACTGGAGAGAATGAGGATAAAATTTTGCAAAATTAGGTGATTTAAACACCTTGCCTTTTCTTAGGTTATTAAATGAGCATGAAAGTGGCAGAGCTGTGTGTCATTGAGAATGCTGGAGTATGTGTTTTCATGTTTATATTTCATGTTGCTTCAAAGGAATCTTTAAGTCTATCTTTGATTGTTTGGAAGGTTTCTTATTTTATTTTATAGTTTTCTTTTTGTACTACATACTTTCAAGTTGAGGGTAGTTTTGGAAAGAATCCAACCTCTAGTAGACTGTAAGCTACCCCAGCTTTTTTAGAAATAGTGGCTTTGGGTTTTCTACCCTGAAATATTAGGAAATCACATGTGAGTTGTCTATCTAAAGCATAATGGTAAAGCATTCAGTGATGATAGCTGTTCTTATTACAGTGGTGGCTTATCTAATACAATATGTTAAGTTGCTTTTCATTGCAGAGGTTCTGTAAAGGCTTATAGCTCCGATACACAAACTCTGAGGTGGTCATGTATGCATTTTCTCTTGGATATTTTTTCAACATGCAGTAGCAACGTTGAGTCTGATTCTATACGCTACTGCTCATTGAGATAAAATCCAGGGGATTCTGTGTATGAGACAGTCTAGTTTACTTCAGAATGGAGTGAGCTTCCCCAGAATCTGGCTCACCACCCTCCTAGAATCAAGTTTTACAGAAAAGCTGAGGATTTTGATCATCTGAAGTGAGGCAGGAAGGAATTTTTCCTTTTCAGAGACAGCAGAGGAAAATGAATGTAGTCACAGGCCATATGCCTTCCCTTTTCTTTCCCATCCCAGATAAAACACATCCATGAGCAAACTAAAGAAATGAGATATGCCCTTTCAGCAACTAACTCAGATATGCCTGTCTCATCTCCTTAGAGCATAACTACTGCTGAACTCTGACTATGTCCAGATCTCCTAGAAAAAAGTAGTAGGAAAACTGTAATGCAAGATACTTATGACCTTTACCTTTTGTCTGTAGTAAGAAGGTTATTTTTGTCCAATCTTTCTTCCTTTGATGGGTAGCTGTTGCCCTTTCTTGCCAGCACAATATAAAAGAAGACATTACTGTGCAGAGGACATTGTCTGGCCCACTGCCTAGAAGACAGTACTCTAAATGGCTAAACTGTAGCAGTATCAAATTATATATGTTAACTTAACCCACCTTGTTAATCAGTCTCTGCTTTTTAGTATATTAGTGATCTGTGTTTCTTCTCTAATTTGTATTTAGTACTTACTCTATGCCTTCTCTCTCTCTCTCTCTCTTTTTTTTTTTTTTAATAGTGAAAATAGTGAATAGCTGGGAATACTTATTAAAAAAATTGAAAGCTGTTAGACAAAAGGACTCTTGTTCCATGTCTTGGCTGTTCTGAAAGTAAAAATAACAACCTACATTATAAATTTCATAGCTGAATAGAATTCCATTTCTCTGTTCCAACTGAAATGCTCTTATGAAATTCATAATAAAAAATGATAATAATAAAAAATATATAGTTTCAAATTCTTATCATTATACAGTTCAAAAACATCCACAATTTTATTTATTGGCTGCTAACACTACCTGGACAGAGGGCAGTGTTATTGCAAACCCTTGATTCTCTTAAAGGGCCGCTGCAGTGTGTCCCGTAAGGTGATACACAAGTTCTGGTTCGCACCTGCGACCCTTGACCACAAGTAACTGAACACGTACTCCACTGGGCCCACTCTTCCACACCAGATTCACCTGTATTCAAGACAACAAACAAACATGAATATAGACATAAGTATTAATGAGACATTTTTATTGCTGAAGCTTGTCTGCCCTTATAAATTAAAAACAAAAGTATCATACCAAAATAAATATTTAAAAGTTCATGGAGTAAAGCAGTTGTGAAAATATGCAATGAATAGAAAATAAAGACACCTACAATGCTGCAGTCACATAATGCCTGTCAGAAGGAAACACTTTGATTGCTTGGCATCATTTGTGAATTTATGAGAAATAGTGCCCTTCAACATTTTAGGAACAACACTGCCCTCAGGATGTTACAAGAACATAGACAACTCTTTTTATATAATAGCAAAGGATTTATCTTTGATATTTATACTTTTCACTCTAGAATTAAGCTTTTAGGAACTCTGCCAGTAAGGAAATTTAGATTAAAAAACAAACAAACAAACAAACAACAACAACAACAAAACACTTAATTTCTTATATTTTCTTGAGTGAAGAAGAGTCATACAGTATTTGAGAGAAGTTCCCTGGCAAAGAGGTGCACTTTGTTTACCAGATTTTAACTTGAACAGTGGGACAGGAAATTTGATTTGAGCACTTCTCTGCTCCTTGCTTTTGACTCAGAGATGTCTTAAACTGTTAGATGTGCTAGACCTCATTACTGTGTATAGTACTTACCACTATGTTCAAAATTGTCAAAAAGGAACAATGAATGAAGAATTTTCAAATGATCATTTATCCAAGAAATTTATGAGCTACTTGCTTGTAATTTGGAATCTTTTTCATATTTAAAATTCAATGGCTGTTCCAAACAACTACAAAAAGTTTTTAATTCCTGTTTTATGGCATGTGCTTTTTTAGTGTTCATGTAGTCATACTGAAAGATATAAAACTAATTTGCAGAAAGTACTATTCCATAAAATGTGCAAAATTGAATGCAATTTATTACTATTGTACCTGTGAATTGTGTTTTGTTGTTGTTGTTGTTTTTACTGTTGAAGCAGAGCACATTATATTATTTCTGATTTGTTTGATTTTTTTTTTTTGCTTTATAATTAGCGCACAAATACCACTACTTTTCATAAAATTGTATATAACTGTAATAACTTCTATGGGCAAGCATAAAATGATGAGTTTTTTTAAATACAAAAGTTCACCAAAGTGATCTGTGAAATCATTTTCTTTATTTGTTAGGAGGACAAAGGAGAAATTTAATTACTGATTATTGTTTTAATCATTTTACTGTATTTAGCCTTTTGTTTAGACTGTTACATGACTTGGGTTCAGGTTAAAGGATATAATATGGTAATAGCAGCTAATATTCAGGTAGATAGTAACAATTATACAATGTGAACTATAAGCCCTATGTACGTGATAAAATACTTGTATTCCTACGAATTTCCAGGCTAGTAAATTTAATTTATTTTTTTTTTGGTTTTTTCTTTTGCTGCATTTTTGAAGCTTGACTTTGCCTTTGTTTAGGTGGTTTAGATGAAAGGTCAAACAGCAGAAAAAGTCAAAGCTATGTTTCTCAAGATGTTCCTCATTATGTAAAATAGTCATACATACTTAGTGTAAATTTTCCATTATCCTACACAGACCTTTGACAGTGTATACATAATAAATATAGAAATGAAGTGTTAAAAATTAAAAATATCAGAGATCTTAGTGACAAAAAGTTGCTCTTAACCCTCAGAATATGATGAAAATAATACTAATCTGATAGTAAAAGGCATGATTATATTGAGCGAATTTTGAAATTAACATTGCATATTAAAAGTCCTGATCATATATATACTGTCCATTCACAAAAGGAAGAATCTGTCAATATACGTCAACATACATAAAGGATAGAAAGTTTCAATTTTGGCTGGAGAAATATCCTCCATACTAACATGATTTTTGTGCAAAAAGAGTAAAATTAGAGGAAAAAAATATCTTACCAACTACTCCACTTCCTTTTGCTCAATGTATTTTGATTTTTCAGAAATTTTTATTTTTTTTTAGAGTATTTCATTCTGTTGCCTGTATGATTATTACCTATTTTAAAGGAGAAAAACATCTTTGCACATATATGCCATGGTTAACCATGGTTAACCATGAGCAAATAGAGACTATTTTCTAAAATAAACCTAGATTGCTAGAATGCCTTCAATACATAAATAGATCTTTTTTTTTTCTTTATCTCTTTACCTTTTTTTTTTTCTAAAATGAAAATTTCAAAAGGGCTACTTTTTATTTTCCCTTAGAGAACTCAGATTACGAGGGGTATTATATTAAACCTACATTCTCAAATTAACAGTTGACAGGGTACAGAGCCCTTATTCTGCCCTGCTGCTCAATATGTAAGAGGAAGCAGAATTTACTGTATGGAAGGCCTCATTGACCTGTGTAACACTTACCTGTATTATACATTCTAAATCCCATAACACCTAAGGGAAGGATCAGTCCAAACACATAAAATGACAAATATAGGACAATAAATTATTTACACAATATTAAAAAAAAAAAAAGAGTTTTCTTTACTGCCTCATATTGCTCACAAACAAAAAGGAGAATGCATATTCTAATATCACATTTTAAAAGTCCTCAATTTCCACTTAATAGTGGATTAAGTCCACTATTCTGTTGGTCTTAAAAACTTATCGTAAATCTTTTCCAGAAAAGTTCTACCTTCCTGTCTCTCTGCACTTTTAGGCCATACAAACATTTTGTACATTTGCATCTGATTTATTATTACACAAAATAAATTAGGTTAAAATATAGGAAGCCTAAAACTCAGAGAGTATCAATTTACAAGGTATTTTAAAAGCTATTAGACTTCTTAGTACATGGGTAAATTCATGAGATATGTTAGAATAACCTTATGAATCATTTTAAGAAGATAACACATTAATTATATCACAAGAAAATGAGTGCATTAGAGGTGAAGAAAATATGCAATGGTCACTACAGAGAAAATCAAAATGAAGAAGAGATGAAAATTAGTATGTTCAAAAAGAGCACAGTATTATTTAAAATGTGTTAACCTACAGCATGTAAAGGATACACTTCCTCAAAGTTTGGCATGTAAACTTATATACTCTGCTGATACATGTCACCTGCTTTCAGAACAGGACCTTGTACAAGCCTGTGTAATTTTGTACATTCATCTCCCACTCCACACACACAATATATCAGAAGGTGATTGTGTACGTACTGCATTTATAATGCAGTTCTCTAACACCCGTAATAGATGCACTGCAATGGATGACTAGAAATTATCAGATACAAGTTTTACCTGATAACATGAAAGTTTTAGGGATTTATATGAGGAAATAAAACAGATCCTCTTACTTATTTTAGGGTAATTGTATGAATTTAAGAAGCAGCATAAAAGCAAAAGTGTCATTCTATGTAGTAAGCAACTAACATTATAAGTCTGAGCTAGGTATGTAAGTAGTAAGTTCTACTTGCCTAAACAATAACTTCATGAAGCCCAATGGGGTTCTTGGCTCCATTCTTCCATTTATGTGTGCCATATAAGAGTGTTTGCTTACAGCAGTATCAACTGGAAGTTAGCCATAAAAGTCGTTTTATAGATTAATAGGAGAGAAACAGACTTCTTCCTTATCCAAATTCTTTACCAAACAGATCTACACTGATTGGTTATACATGTATTTATATTACTTAATATTTTGATTTCTGCAAATCTGTTAAGTAAAGCACCTTACTACTAAGAAGGTCAACATGCAACATAACTAGATGCAATTATAGCTCTTTTACTAAAGTGAATATAAAACTGGAAGCATTATGTATGATCGAGGCAGGCTTATTTGCTAGGTTAGTAACTATGGAATACAGAGAAAGTTTCAAATCCATACAATAATTATGGGGCACAAGATTTTTTAATGCAATAGCTTACTGGAATGGAGCATGTAGGGAACCATTAGAGAGTCATTTGCCAACAGATACACAGATCATTAACTATGGCAAAAGGGGAAATAAAATTGGTGTATTAGAGCTTAATTCACCTCCCCATTTGAGGGAAGTTCCCCCATTGGAACTTTGACTTTAAAGTTAGCAAGTTAGCTGTGGTAATTGTTGACAAAGGGACTTTTTTTTTTTTCCCTATGACTTTAGCTGTAGATTTTAAATATTATTTTGGTATCTTTATCTAAAGAAGATGTAGTTGCTCAAGCAAAATTAGATTTCTTTTTCTTTTTCTTTTTTTTTTTTTAAGATGGAAAGATGTTAGATAATTTGCACATCCAATCAAAAACAACTTACAGCCAATTTCATTTAGCAATTATGAATCTGGAAATTAGAGAATAGAACATTGTGCTGGGCCAAAGATAGTAAATGTCAGATGTATGGACTTTAAAACTATCCTAATAATTAATAATTTGATAAATGCCTAAAGCTGGGATTAGACCTTAGTCTATTTATACAGAAATTCTGGAGCACGTTCTTAACATTTTCTCTGAAAAAAAAAAAATAATGTGTAAACTGTCCTGTCTCTTGTACATGTGAAACTGCTTTTATTACTAAATAAATTCACACTTACACTAAACAATTCAGTATCCACATTCACAGTGCATGTTTTTGTATGATCTACCTAATTCTCCGCTACTTCATTTATGGACTTTAACTGGTGAAAAAAAAAAATGATTCAAAAAAAAGTATCAGCTTAGAAAACTGACAAATATGCAGCAAAAGATTATGGAAACATGCAGTGGTTTTGCTAAAATTAACAACAGTAAATAGAAAAATGTAACTGATGTATTACCAGTTTGTGCCATAAATTTAGCAGCATCAGCTTGTTCCTGAGGGACCCTTTTCTCATGAACAGATCGAGGTCGCTGACTTTTAATTGTATGATCTCCCATCATTCCAAATTCTAAAGACAGAATAAAGGTTTATGAAAGCTTGTGTGTAGACATTTTTCAAAAGTCACATACTGTCTCATGCAATATGTTCCTAAACATACCTGGAAGCTGCTGGTAAGATTCAGGCAAGTTATCATGGCAGTTAACATCAACTTAATTTTGCTACACTCAGCTTTTAATAAATACTTAAATCTGTGTCTGCAGATTTTCAAACATGAATTTACTGTATGAACCAACAGTCAATGTAGTGACACATACTATAAATCAGCTGTATGACATGGGACAAAAACAATTATTCAAATGCAGACATTTTATTCTTATAGTTTGAGTCAGTGCAAACCACACCAGAAAATGACGGTGACAGAGCTAGACATTGCTGTTCTACAACAGAGCCTGTTGCTTCTCCAGATGACTTCTATTTCTGCATTCATCTTTCAGGCTGATGAAGCCTTCAACAAAGATAACAAGTCATGTTTGGGAATGGTGACAATGCAAAGTAGTACTTAAGCCAATGAACTGCTTCATTTTTTAGGCTGAATCCCACAAAAGAAGTGTTTGAGGACAGTTTCATTTCTAGAAAACTCTTGGTTATACAGAATATAGATTATATCTTGCTCTCAGCAATTAAAAAGAAGTCTTCATTGATTTTAATGGGGAAATCTATGTAAAAATCATTGACATAGAAAGGCTGATAGTGTGGGATACAAGAGTACTTCATTTTTTATCCTATCATAGCTGTCATTTTCCCTCTCTGGTCTTGTGCAAACCTCCTATCTTCTACCTCAGAGTCCGTTTTCCTTTCTTTGATGAAAAATTGAGTGTCCCTTGCACTTAAAGAAGAATTACTGACTCTTCTGCATAGTTCCCTCTGGTCCTCTCAAGCACACACAACTGTCCACAGCTTGGTGCTAAATATTCAGTTTCTGGTGGAACTCTAATTTAGTATCATGAGCTTGGAACTGTGGGGTAACATTGACACTACTTCAGCTACAGCTACATGAAGTTGCTGATGAGGCAGAAGGCATCTGAAGCACTAGGAATAGAAACATCAAAAAATACCCTTCTGCTGGAAGGTTACATGGCAAATGCAAATGCAAAATTCAAAATTCTCCCCAATTTGTAAAATTGTGAAGATAATAAAACTTACCTTCCTGCCTCAAAAGATATAAAACATTATCTAAGATAATTAATTAATACTATAAATAGTATTGACATACTATTTTAATAAATCATTAAAATCAACAACAAATCTTATTTCTGATTAGAGAAAAATAATATATGCCAAATATAATTTATAGGGGTCAATCAGCAGAGAAAGGTTATTATTTTTTCATTTTTGCCAAATTATTAATATTTTCCTATAAATTAGTGCTTCATGGTGAAAATATTCATTGATGTCACCACATAAAATACAAATTTAGTTATTCATTTGAGAACAGCAATGAAGTTGGCATTCTAAAAAGAACATTTTTTTAAAAAAAAGCTAGTTACCAAAATATAGTTTCAGAATTAAGCATTGGTCATTTTTAAATACATCCCAGGAACACATGTAAAACACATTCAATTATATATACCTACATACATATGCATGTGTATGTATATATATGTATATACTTGTTATAAAATGTTATTAATATATTTTTATAAAATATATATTATATATTCTACAGTTCCTCTAATTTAAGATAGATCTTTATTCTGTTGGAACTATCTTATTATAATAAAAGTTTTTCAATTAATATTATAATGCAAATAGAGATTATAATGTTATTTTAACAATTTTTACAAGCTGCCATACGGATGACCATTTAAACTGTAATTTAACCACATAGTGAAGAACAAGAGGCTTTACATATTTTTTTCCCTTGACAAGGCTGAGAAAGCAAGGTGTGTTTGCTTTTAGTTTGTTGTCTGAACACTGCCTGCTTGTCAGGCAATTTAGGTGGTCTGGCACCATTTTTGCAGAAGACTTATTTTTATCATTTGGGTTACAAAAAGAGTGCAATAGTGGGAGATCTTTGCTAGAGGAAGGCTTTCCAGAGGCATACAGGGAGGTGGTGCATGCTTTAGCCTCACTCTGTGCTGGATGCAGGCACATGCAGTGTCCCATGGGACTGAGCCCTCCAAGGGAAGAGGCAAAGGAAACTCTGGGAGTTCGGTTGGCAGGTTTATACCCAGCAAAGCTCCATTCACAGCAATGGAGCTACTCATGAATATCAAATAAAATGAGACTTGTTCATGTAGGAACTAATTATGCCCTAACTTTTTTATTTTCCCATTTGGCAACAACATATTTTTAATTTGAACATTTAAATCAGTTCAACTGTTGTTGATGGTCTTTGAGATGCACTTTTCATTTCATAACCTACGTCCAACATATTACATATTTATGTAGTAAATATATAAACACGTATAAAATATAAATGTTTCATAAGAAACATAAAAATATTTCTTGATCACTTTTGTCATAAAATGTAACCAGACTCATGCAGTGCTCTCAATATTTATATTCAGCCAAAGCGTTTAATGAAATGCCACATGAGAACACAAAAAAAGGTAACAGGAAATCATAGAATCATAGAATCATAGAATATCCCGAGTTGGAAGGGACCCATAAGGATCATCAAGTCCAATTCATGGCACCGCACAGGTTTGCCCAAAAGTTTAGACCATGTGACTAAGTGCACAGTCCAATCTCTTCTTAAATTCAGACAGGCTTGGTGCAGTGACTACTTCACTGGGGAAGCCTGTTCCAGTGTGCAGCCACTCTTTCGGTGAAGAACCTCTTCCTGATGTCTAGCCTAAACTTCCCTAATGTCCTGCACTGGTATGAGTGAGGACTTCAAAGGCCTCATTAAAATTCAGGCCTCAAGAAAAGAAAAATAAGGGTCAAGTATATTTTCATAATGGGATCAGAAGTGTCCAGCTTCTGTGTGTAAGTACAAACAGTGCTTGAAAAATTGTTTCATCTATAAAGCTCAACAGTAATGCATTTTTATGAAACATTTTATAATGAAATATCTTACTTAAGAGACTGTTGTAGTTTACAACAAATACTAAATAGAATAAAACTTTCCTTTATTTTCAGAGCCTGTCTCAATAATTAATGTAGAAGATGAACCCGTTACATGTTTGTTTTCCCTTAACACTTCACAAAGGAGAAATAATTCAATGCTTTCGGGGCTGGGAAAGCATTTTAGCCCAAGTCAGTCTGAAATATGACTAAATGATATGGTAAGACCTATTTGTATGGGAATGGTGAGATGGACCGTCTTATTCAGACAGGCTCTGGCATAGAGTTGTCATGTAAGGTCAGGTCAGGATGATTCTAAGACATGATGTCTGGAATATAATATTCAGTATTTTAAGTAAGATTATGAATAAAGGAATTGTTCTCATTCTCACTCTTCTTACCTAGTTCCTGCTGCTGAAAAAGTTTTCTAACCCAGAAAAAAGATGTTTTTCAGTTTCCAAACTGAATTTTTGGGGGGATGCCTCTCCTAAGTCCCTTGGATGAAACAGGACAGTCATTTTCTGCTTTTACCTCAAACTGCAATCTGTTGATATTAACCAGGTTGTTGCATTAAATAAAGAGGGACAATGAATCTTTTCATCAGCAGACAGGTACGTGGCCTGATCCAGAAACCACCATATGACTGTAAGTTAGGACTGGAAAACGATTTTTTTTTTTTTTTCCCATACACTGCTAATGCTATAATCTGCCTGCATCAGAATAAAACTTATACAGAAATACCCTACATGTAAATAACACATAGCATTATGGGGAACCTTGAATGGTTTATTTTAACCAGACTAAATTAAAACAAATCATAACATATCCCAAGCATTTGTGGTAGAAAATCTGTGGTTTAGTTATCTGATCAAGTAATTTATCAGTGATTTATGCTGTCAGTGGTCCTCTGGTGGCTATGAAAGTAAAAATAATTTCCTGCAATAGGATGCATACCCTTTCTCTCCTCAGCTGTACACAATAGATAGATACTCAAAAGTATTTTAGCAATGCATATGTCTTAATATGGCTAAGGTTTATCATTTCATTTTATCTATTACTCTGACACGTTATCTAGTTCCATGCTTTTTTGGAGTTAAAAAAAATATAGCACTGTTTTCTGGAATTGCAAAGTTTACAGTTGAGTATCTTTTAAAGCAACTCTTATCTGTCGTCCCATTGGCTTTACCTTTATTTTTATGTTATGTTATGGGAATTTTTATTCCTATTGAGTAACCTTTTTAGTTTTTAAAGGAGAAGCTAAAATCTTGCAGCCAATGTAGGTTTTTAGGAGAGAAGAGAGGTGCCATGTGCTCTCTGTAGGAACAAAGAAGAAAAAACATCTGTTAACAGTATAAAAATGCAAAGTAGGAAAACTGAGCAATACAAAAGAAAAATATCAGCTTTGCAAGGCTTTACTCACCAATGGCTAATGTTTGCTTTTTGACAAATGGATCATAAAAATCATTAAAATTAAAGTATATGTCAAGCGGATTTTATGCCTAAGCTGTTTAATAATAATTGTAAGGTTGTTACATATAAATCTTAGCTATTAAATGATGATATAGACAATGTTGTTTGTGCCCTTATGCTTATTTTTATGTCATATTTCAATGGAACTTCACAGTGTAAACATATTGTTCTGGTTATAGGTGTACCATCTAGTGTGAATTGTGTTGTTTCTAATGGCACAGAACACGCCAGAATTAAAATAGCCTTTTTCAGCATGATAGTTGGTGATGACATGAACCACTGAACTAAAAACCAAGTGATTCTGAGACCTTTGGGGTTATTTCTTCAAGGCTTGTAAAATGTAAAGCAAACTCTGAGAGCTGCTGACCATCCTCAGCTTTTACTGACCCATGAGGAAAGTGAGATGGTGAGCAGTACCCTCAAGGCTGACCAGAACCTTAGCAGCAAGAAGAGGCAATTGATTCCCCAGAAAAGACATTACACGAAAAAAGTAATTTTCTTCTCACCCACAGCACTCTGGCAGTGTTCTTCCTACTATCCTATCCTATCCTGAACTGTAAATAGTGAAATGAATGTTTTCAATTGGTCTTGACTACGGAATAAATATTAAAGGCCCTGTAGCCAGAATGTGCATTAATGCAAAATGTCTGGATTGCTCATGTAGCAGTTGTATGGCATCCTCTCCATGCCAGTGCAGAAATATTTTTCTCAGAAATTATGCAAAATGCTGATGTAAATCCCAGAGGAAGGGGAAGGAGGGAGTGCAGGGGGGAAAGAGAGAAAGAAGAGAGCTATAGAAATATATAAAGAACCATTTGTTTCAATTATTTTTTGGACAGGACTATTAACTGATTTCAATAAATGTAATTAACTGCAGACTTCCAGGTGTTTGAAAAAGTTTCCTGCATGTTTAATTTCTTTGTAGCCCATTCTAAAATTTCTCCCACAGAGATACTAATGCAATATTCAGTAGTAGCAGTATTTGGGGTTTCTCATTTGTACTTGCAGCTGGTCAGCACAATTTATTCTGGTCACTAGATGGCAGAATGTGTGTTGATTTACAAGCACAATTTTGTGTTGGATTGAGAAGCCAGGATTTTCTACTTTTTGATTATAAAATTACTTTCCATAACAAAAGCCAAATATTTTCATTACAGTCAAAGGACTGAGGAGGTTTAGTTTGCTTTATTATTATTATTATTTTTTTCTTTTTCTGTCAGAATGGAAAAAAATAAAGAAAGAAACAAAACATGAGTTGCTGTTGTTTTCCTTACAGCAAACGACATGAGAAAAGAGAATAAAATCCCATGAGCACTTCCTACCCTCTCTCCAACTCTGCTTCATTGGAGCAGGGCATCCAGACCCCCAAAATGAAGCACTGACAAGACACAGAGCTTCAGGGCATTACTGCATATCATCGCTCTGCAGGACAGACTCAGGCTATGACTTCCTATTGGAACACCTTAAAATGATAGTTCCTCACCAGGCAGGCAAGTTGCCAAAATTGTAACATAGCTATTAGTTGAGTTAGATTTCCATGGGAACCTTTTCTGAGGAAATGTGAAAAACATTCTTAAAACAATCTTTGCCTACTTCCTACGTAGATCCGGGCTCCATAAAAAGTCCTCTTTTGACTCTCCAGAACAGAAGAGAAGAGCTTTGATCAGTTTCAAACTGAATGAAATAATTTCACTAGAGTAAAATTAAATCTGAACTGAGCTGAACTCATGAACACAGTGAGAAAGATATCCTATTGCTCATGAAAATATAAAAAGGATTTCAACAGTAGTGGAAATATGAAAGGGAATAATATTTGTATTAATAAAGTTTATTATTAATATTATTATTTATAAAATACATTCATGTTTTTTTTTTCAAGTAAAAGGCTAACATTTGTAAGAAATTAGATGCAAGATTTCTTCTATTTTGCACACATACATAGACTAATAAATATACACATGCGTTCTTTCATCTTTCTAAACTTAGGAAAAATTATTATGTATTCTAACCAGTCAACATATTGTACACAGGTAATTAGCCTGTGTTTGTCTCTAGGGACAACTGTTTGCTCCTAGGAAGTAATGTTGGATTAACACTCATGCTGCCATTTGTAATGACATAAGAAATTGAATATTACTGCATTAAAATATATACTGTGACTCTAAGCCTGAAAAGCTAGACTTTCTCATGGCAATCTCATCCACTGCCTTACTGCACATCTCTGCAACTTCTCCCTGGACCAGCCATTATCTTCTCATCTTCTCTGGAATCTGAACCTGCTTTTCCATGGCTACAAATTTGGTCAGTGAATGATATCATAAGGATGTAATATTTATTCACTGTGTATGTACACAGAATGTTAAAACAGTGGAAGTTCTACTCCTGGCATTCCTGGGCCCAATTACTCATTATCTTAAAACTAGGCAGGATAAAATGAACATGTGAATCTAATGAAGTGACTCATACATGTTCAAAATGAATGTAGAATGTCACCACAGCAGCTAGCGTGTTTTCACATTAAATTATAAATAAGCAAAGAAGGAAACAGAAGGGGTGGTGGTGGTGGTGGTGGTGAATGAAATCTCAGAGTGCAGACCTACCCATTAATATCCCTAGTAAATCTGACACATTTTTTATAATTGTCATTGCCCCTATGCAGAAGACACTCTGCAGTTCAGATTCTTCACATTCATTTCCATAGCAATCCATCCCAAAATGTCTGTATCCAAACAAAGATAATAAAACTAATAAAGAGAATTTATTTTGTCAAGTTTAACATTTAAATCCTCTACATACAGCAGTATATTACTCTATCATATTCCCTGTTGTTCTCTAAACATATTAATGAAAGTAACACATTAAAGAATGAGAACACAGATCATCAGTATTTTTTTTTTAATGACAGACCTTAAATGCAGTCTTGTGTAGTATTCTTGTCATTTTAATGTTTCTGCTATAATAACTTATTCATGTGTAACCTTTAAATATTTAAATCATAGTATCATAAAGATATTTTTTCATTCCTTTTTCTTTTTTTTTACATTTCATGCTATTTTATTCTGCATTAAGTATATTTTTTGTCATAGATTTAATTAAATTACCTATTGATATGGTTAGTCAGTGCAGTAGTTGTTTTAGAATAATAGCATTTTTATAATAGAAACCTCTTTTTTCTGAACACTGCAGCAAGTTACCTCGGTATTACATGCAGAATAGTACATGCATGTTTATTGCCCTGTGCATGTATGACTTAAGGTAAGATCACTGAGGATAAACTGTAATTTTCTAAGCTATTTTTGAATTCAGTAACTTCATTCTTTTTTCTTTTTTGTTCTAGAAACACTGAAAAATAAAAAGGGTAATTGTAGAAAACAAGATCCACAAGGACATCTATTTCCTTGCCCTATAACTAGTTATCACAGACATTCCTACAGATGGTTGCTTAATCCTTTCTAAATTATGATGGCATTCATTCAAATTTGAGCTGAATTATCTAAGAATATATGACAGGAAAGTTTACAGTCTGCATAAGATTCCGATGTATAAAAAGAAGGAACAAGAATCAGTGTTTTAAATAGCTACTGAAAACTACTCACTAAGCACAGTTAAACTGAATGTGTTTTTTTGGATGGTAGAGCTTCTAGTTGAAGTTAAATGATATTGCATGCCTTTTTAAGAGTACTTTTTCTGTTCTTAAAGTCTCCTAATTTGTTTTTACAAAAGAATAAAATGAAGGAAGTTTCACCGAATGTGAATTTTGCACAGTACATATTTATAATTTGTGGTGCCACAAAGCTGGCTGTTCCTATACAGACATCATGAGTAGCTGCTAAATTGTATGTACTCACGAGAAAGAAGAACGGATGAGAGCCTTGCCTGCTGTAAACTGGCCTGGTTCCACCCAGCCAGGCCAAGTTCTGTCAGCTGAGGATGTGGTCTAGAAAGTCTTTTTCAAAACCATAGACCTATTCCGAGCTAAGATGTTTTCATAATCTGTTTGCAAGATTGCATAACTTTTCCTAACTGGCAGTGGCAGACTAACGATAACACACACAATTTCAAACACGCTATTCTACCCAGTTCAGTCTGGGATGTGTGTGCATGGCATAATATTGCAATGGTTTCCAGAATGCACCTAGAACCTCTTAAAAATTCTGAACTCCGATGTTAATTCCAATGGCCCCAACAAGTTTGACGCATAAACAAATCTTTTCTAATCAACAGAATTACCTTAGTGCAAAAAAAAAAAAAAAAAAAAAAAGGAAAATTATAATAAATATTTTAACCTAAGAACATCATTGAAATATCATTGAAATAATGAGATCCTTTCTTCAGGAAATAGATGCACAGGATTTTAAGAAGTAAAGCTCATAAGACATTTAGCCAGAAATTATCAATAATAATCAGTTGGACCTGGATGTGCAAAGTGTTTTTGAAAATCCAGTAGATATTTTCACTGGATTTAGTAAAAGCACACTTTTCCAGGTCTCTGAGATTCTCATTTCAGGGATTTATTTAATAGGTTTAAAGACTCAGATAACACACTGAGGGTAAAATGCAGTGTTCTCCTTGACTCTTACTGCATAATCAACTCCAAGAAAAAACATCTGAGGTCATCTGCTGGCACATCCTTCCTACTTCTGTGGCCCATTGATTCAGAGAGGAACACATAGTTGGCTTGTTTGATCGGTGTTGTCTATGCAATGATTCTGCAAAAGCAGATGAACTGTTCAACTGCAGATTTGAGCTAAGAAATGCATAGTTGGTCCACCACCTTTTAGGAAAGTTCATCCTGAAGTCTATATTAAAGAATAGAAGAGATGCAAGATTTCTGTCCTCCTCAACACTAGATCAAATACCTAATGCCAACATATATATATATATATATATACATATATATATATAAAGTCACAGAAACTTTGAGCAGACTTATTAGATGGGCACAATCTGTCTTTTGTGTGAATGACAATTGAATATGTGAAAAATGACAATTAAGAATAGTCCATAATGTAGTCTTCTTAAAAAGGAAAAACAGCACTTAAGTGGAATCCATTAGAAATAGTGAAAGTAATTCTAATGATGCTCTACAGGTCTTCAAAAAAGATAGAGTACTCTGAGACCCATCACTGTACTTGCTTTTTTGCAGTATACATATCTAAACAAACAAACAAGCAAGTAAACAAAAACAAACAAAGAACAGAACAAACCAAAACTTTTAAAAATGCTGTTCTGTAGCTGTGATGGAGATTTCTCCTTAATCATGGCAAACTACCTTCTGGACCAGTTCTCCGATTAGATTAGAAAGCAATGTAAAATACAATCTAGTCAATATGACATTGATAGCCAAATTAAGGGGAAGGCTGGGAATGACATTGCTGAAATGGTAACCTCAGAGGTCGAAGGTTAAACCTGTCTTTCATCAATAAGTATCAAAGTAAGTGCTTTTAGTATCCTCATTGTTTCTACATTCCTACTTGATGTCACAGAGTTGAATCACTTCTTTTAACATTCACATGTTTCTCCTGCAAATGTTACTAACAACCATCCATACCTTTTGACCTCCATTATGATTAATGGAAATGTACTCTACGGAGAACTGTGGCTGTTTCCCTTACAGATGTCAGTAATGAGGATCCTTGAAAAATGTGTATTCCCTGACTGCTGCACAAGATACATTTAATGTAATTAATTTCAGTTTGTCAGTATAACATGAGATGTAGTTACCTACTACCTGTCTTGTCTCATCATGGTCCACCATCTGAAGAAATGGTGCTGATAGTCAAGATATATGAATGTCTGGAGATTGCAAGTATAGATTTTTCAGGGAAGATGCTTAGCTCTGGACTTGGAACTGTGAACCTTGCAATACTACTTACTTAAGATGTGAACTCTGACCATAGCTTATGTAAACGCATACTTAAAATGACCTGTGGACATGAACTAAAATGACATGGAGAATTCTGCAGTTAGTGGTGTTCTACTTCATGCAAACAGACTTTCTCTTAACAACTGGAGATCTACAACTGGTATGTGGATTGTGGCTGCCTAACAGAAGTTTAAGACTGGAATCTCATCATCTTGCTCCTGGTATGAACCTTTTTCTTGAATTCTCTCTGCAGTTATGTGCACTTTGCACATCTGTCTATAAATATCCTACAATTCTTTCCCATTGCTTCTGCTCTACTCTCTTAGAAAAAAAAAGAGATCTAGCCTGGAAAAGAATGGGGTCTCTAGGGAGCTCAGTAAAGTAGCTACAAAAATATATTTTATACAAAGATATTCTCAAACATAAAAATTTAATTTGCTTCAAGTTATGATTTTGCCTCTTGTGTGTTGGCTCTCTGAAAATATTCTGATGATTTAGTTACCTAAAAGAAGTGTTCTCAAATACAGTCTACTGTAAGCAAGCATAATGGAATATTTATGGTAAACAAATTCTGAATCAATAAATTAAATTATGCTCACTACAGACCTAACAGTATATATTCAGATTGTCCAATCAGGAATCAGAATCAGAACTAAAAAATGATATGTCTAGTCACAGCTATCCAATATACATTATAGGCTGAAAATGAAAAACAGTAAGTACTGAGGAATGAAGGCAGTGTTTGTAGATGAAGGCAATACATGGTTTTAGATAACTGCAGTATTGGGGAAAAATTGTCAGATTCTGGGTGTACAATCTTTCCGTTCTGAAATAGAAGCATCAAACTTCAGAGCTCCTAGGAGATTTATTACTATCATCTACAAAACTTGTATCGCTTATGTCTTTAAGCTGTCTTGGCTCCACCACCACACAAACAAATTAGACATATTTCACATTCAGTTAAGTAGTTAACAATTAACTTCAAAGACTGAATAGGGCAGGTAGGATTATAAACGCCTCTCAAAAAATCCAAACATTGACTATGTCAACCACAAAAGTTACACAGTATGTATTATATGCCTCATTCTAGTATTAATATTCCATTAGAGTAGCCTGAAAAGATAAGCTTGACAAGCTACTATTCTGAGATCATTGAAAAAGAATCCTAGTTTTAGACCTAACACAAGAGACAAGAGACTACACATGCTGTATTGATCCTGTGGAATAATTATTTTTTTTTTAATTTTTTGGGATATATTTGAATTTGATTTTATTTTTTTTTTTTACACAAAGACAGGTTACTTCAACTTGGTATTCATTCACATCTCAGCATAAATAAAGCATTTTTTAAAACTAAAATATTATATAAAACTAAATAAACTAAACTAAATAAAACTAAAATATTATATAAAATATTAAAATAAAATATATTTTAGAAACAACTTTTGGCAGATGAAAATACAACTCTGGTTTTAAAAAACATTATTTGCTTGATATGTAAGTAGTAAACTCCACTAAAAACTACTGAAGGAATCCTTGGTTTCAAAAGTAACATTCTGTTAGTTTTAATGAAGATTTTGAAAATGTTGCAGCAAGGGCTCTGCAAAGCTTGACTGAACTGGAGTGTTTTGTGCCAGAACTGACTCTGGAGCCCTGAGGTAGTTCTATCTACAGTCAGAGCAGTTTATTTCCCAGGATAATTGCAGAACCCATTGATGCAAGACGTGGTTATACAAATACCCACACGCTAACATATGTAAAACATCTCAAAAGGATAGTCTGGGTGCACAAGATCTACCTCTGGGAAAAGGGCTTGGTGCCACATGACAGCACATGTATAGAGTTTAGGCCATTGAACAGCTGTTCCCACTTCTTTCTTCCATGTAATTTATATATTTTTAAAAATCATTACAAGTTCCCAACAGACAAAAATATCCAATATTTTATGTACTAGATTGCATCAAAAAATAAGTCATTAAAGCTAATATGCAGCCCCTTATATTGGTAATCACAGTTAGCACTTACATATAATTTACTTATTTTATGTGGTGCATTTCAATTCAAAAAAATTCAAAAGAATAGACGTCTCATTCTGTCATGTTGTGGTTTTCATACTGAGCATCAAAGTAACATCACCTACAAATGGCTCAATGCTTTCACTTCCACCCACATAAATCAAAACTAATGAAATAATGGAATTAAATGTGCATGTGTAACTCGTATGTGAGCAGCACTGGCTCCAGAGGAAGTCATTCTTGTGTTTGGGAGCAGCATACAGGACTGACAGACCTAGAATAATAAGTTATGATTTTCTAGCTCCTATCTCCATGTTCTGTCTGTTAGACTCCTTTACGTCCATACAATTTAATCCTTTAGATTATAGGAATAATACAGCTGCTTAAAGTATGATCTCACTAAATCCTCATTCATGCTGAGGTCAGTTTAGATTTGTCTCTATGTCTTTTAAAAGTCAATGACAATAAATTACGCCCAATACTAAAAGATTTAACAGTGCAATAATCAAGGAGAAAAAGTGCCAGTTGGGAGAAAATAATTTGTTGTTCTTGCCCTCTGCTGCTCTCTTATTACCCCAAAGACCATTATCATTATTGGTATGAAATGTTATGGTTGTATGAACTAGGTACATGCAAAACTGAATTTAGGAATGTTTTATTGGTTTTCTGTGACATGATCTGGGTTGTTTGTTAAAAAAGCAAGAATTAATTAAAAATGGTAAAATACTTGTGAAGAGAAAAATGACTATATGTGATTTCTAGACTACTGGTAGTCTTCTAGACAAATGCCAATAGCAATCAGGAAATAAATGAACATTAGTCTGAAAAGAAGACAGTATCTGAAGTACATAAATGAGTTATTAATTTTTAAATCAGATAATTCTTGCTAGGCCTAGAGATAACTCCGTGTAAGGGACATAACCCTGAGCTCTTATTTACAGTTGATACAGGTTTTAAGTCCCACACCAGTCCCACAGACTAGTTGTAGATCTAGAAATGGAGCTAATAGCTAGAAAAAAATGCTATTTTTATAGCCATTTAACTCCCAAACTCTGGTAGGCAAAATATAGTTCAGGGATTCTAAATAAAGAGACTTAAAAATTGAGGGTCTAGGGACAGTTTCTGACCAAGTTGTAATAAACCAGCTATTTCTAGCTGCAAACTGTTGAGAGAGAGTTCCCTTGGGTTCCTTTCATGCTCTCTTCAAGGAGTAGATCTGCCTACAGGTCTTGGAAAACCTACAAAGTTACCTGTAGGACAAAATTTGGAGTAGCAGAAAAGAGATTGCTGTGGGCTTCAGTGCATCAGGAAAAGCAGGAGTCTTATGATTATTATCTAAAGTCATCTAAAGAAGAATGTCAGCCTAGTCAAAAAATGAAAAGAGAAAAAAAATAAAAAAGAAATAAGAAAGAAACAAAGATGAAACTCTTCAGAAGGAAAGAAATCACACACACGTACATGTCTGATCAGGGTCAGCCTGGTTCTGCTCAATGTGGGAGGACTCTATAGGCTCAAGAAAGACAGAGGAACAGGGTTTCTGCTGGATCTGAACTTAGTTCAGAGCATACTCAGAGTATGAAGTTGAAACAGCAGTTTTTAACCATCCTGTCTAATTAAAATTCTAGTATGTTTTATATATATGTATAATTTCTCATTACATAATTATTCACTATTACTTCTAAGCTAACTAACTTCCATTAGAAGAAAAATTGTCATTAACAATTGCAGGTGATTATTTTGTTTCACTGTAACAATACAAAGCAAATGAACATATTAAACATAATTCAGGACTGATTGTATTAGTACTGTACCAGTGCATTCCAGTGGGCAGTAGATGATATTTGTCATACAAAGAGCTTATTTAATAAAAAAGCTGTTTTAAGGACAGTCACTGAACTAAGCTAATTGTTGAAGACAAAAAGCAAAAAGAATAGTATTTTGTAAAAATTGATTTTTTTAATTATTGCTACATCTTGAATTTGAATTCTAATAAACAACAAAAAATGCTGAAAATAAAACAAAAGCCCTTTTTGATTTACACATTTCATTCAGTCTCAAATATCACTGTCTATCCCATGAAGCAAAAAATCGGTTATTCTAGAAATTATCAGTGAATGGATTTGAAAAAAAAAAGAAAAAAATTGATGTACTCAAGCACACTAGGATTTACAGTAAAAGCAAATTACGACTACCTACATTAGACTTCTTCATAATAAAAAAAAAATAGCAACTTTACAACTTTACCTAGTGAAAAAGAAATAAAAGAATCATAATTACATGGGATGTAATCCAAGAATGATAATTACATAGAGAACATATATGGATAAAATGTTAAAGGCAATGACCACATAATAAAGAAGTCTGAGACCTGATCATCCCACCCCATAATAATGTTAAGAAATGAAAACTTCAAACTTTATACCAAGTATGAAATAGTAGTTAAGAATCTTTGAAACCAATGTATCTGCCTATATTTCCTATTCCACGTACTTACATCATGATGGAAAAATTACTGTTTTTGGCATGTGTTGAGGATGAATAAACTGAGGTACCTGGAAAATGAGTACCTAAAAGCAGTCATGTTATCTTCAGATGTGGCATAATACTTCATGGCTATGAATTTTTATCATGTCCAACCTACTAATGATGCTGTTTGTCAGCATCATTTGTTTTTCATTAGGTAAAAGGAATTACAATTGATAATGCAGGCGTTCATAAATATTCTGCTGCTGTTCATAACTGCTGCAACAAACTAAAAGCAAACATATTAGCTGCTTTTTTTTTTTTTGAACCTACATGAAAGCAGAGCTATTCGACTCTATAGAGCTATTAGACTCACACATGATGACTGAACATGTTAAAAGAATACAAACTATGAGATGAAATATGTTTTTTTTTTTTTTTTTTCTCCTGATCTTGTCCAGGGCACAGCAATGATCCAGCTCTTCAACTTTTGCTCCTAACCAGGAACTCCACATCTTCATAACCCTTTCAGTGAGATCTCTCTGAACACTGTTTTTTGAATGATTTTGTAATGGTAAGGGTGAATAGTGCATGTTTGTCTCCACTGCTCCGTTTTCCTTTGGTGACTAGAGCAGAGAGCTGACCTATGCTCCTGTTGGACCACACAATACTTATGGCAGTACTCCATGGGGGGAGACTGCTGGCTGATTGCCAGCCTTCCCTGTAGGAGCCTGTTCTGCAGCTGGAGATCTATGCCAGTGACAGCCTCACAGGACATTTTCCTTGATCATCAATATAATGTTCCCTAAGCATCTTCTGCTTGTATCTCACTCTAAGGTCACTTTGATATAAATAACCAGTGACAGATGAGGCCTGTGGGGTGCTTGTTAGAGTGCCAGTGGTAGATATTTTATTCAAAGTCTGATCAATCGTAGCACGGCAAGGTTCTGGAGATCTGTATGTGTCATGGTAAAACTGTAACAAGATTTTTTCTTCATTAGTCGCTCTGTCTGAAAATTGTGGATGGGGGCTTGTGCACCTGCTTATAGCTTGGTGATTTCAGTGGCCTTCACCTGGAGACAGAGTGACAACTCAAGGTTTGGAAAAGAGTGCTCTCTCCCTTTCAAATAAGTACAATCTCATTTGGACCGAGACAATTAAGGTTAGGGAAGCAAATCTGATTGTGAAAAAGAGCTACATTCTCACTTCTCTCAAGTCAGGCAGTTTGGCTATTGAAGGTGCCTGAATAGCAGGTGCACCATGGCAACAAATAGGCTTTCCAGTGATGTTCACATCTGCAAGAAGCTGCCTCTACTGTGGCCCTGGGGTATTAGGAGGGGCAAAATTTAGAGCTGCTCATTGGTGTTTACTGTAAGTCAACAAACAGTAGACAATATTGTTTTGAGATAAGACATTTAACATATAAGATGGACCTCAGAAAAATAAAGACAAAGGAAGATTTTATTTTTATTTTTATTTTTATTTTTATTTTTATTTTTATTTTTATTTATTTTTTTCTTAAGAGTGACAGGAGGCTTGTTTTTGTTTAGCTCTATATTTTTGATTCCTTATTTAAGAAGAAAATTATCTCAACAGCAGTGATTAAGATTCATTAGTATCATTTAGAAATCTTTCCTTTTGATGAATGTCGTGCATCTATTCATGTGATAGTTTCGGGCCCACCTAAGAAAATTATTGCTCTACATGCTACATGTATTACTGTGAACTGGAGGACCTTCATTTTATATTTGAATTCCTCGGCTTTATTTTGCCATCTGTATATATATTTGTTTGTAATTTTTTTTTACTGACCTCAAGAAATACTTGATTTCTAAGGCTTTTCTCTGCTTCCTCTCCAGTTTTCAGGTTTTTTTTTTGACAAGTAAGAGCCTCTTAGCTGCACAAAGTTTGCCCTAGTACTACATGTGGCCACTAAAATACCTCATGTCCACCAGCTCTGACTTTTTATCTACACCCTGACTGGCTGTAACCTAGTCTATTTTCCCCATTTATGCACCAACATTATACTGAATTCATATTAATCTCTCTAAATCTCTCTATTAATGTAATTAATCAATCTATTAATCTCTCTGCATTCTGAGGACACAACTACAAGCAGGACATGTAAATATTTACTCTTAAAGCTCGGCATACCAAGATACCGAAGTCATTCAGCAAGACTGCCTCATCCTTAGAATTACTTGCCATTCTAATACTTTAGGGGTCAGCTGTGGCTTTATATTTTCTCTTTATGAAATACTGAAAAGATTGAGATCATAACAAACATTGGGGAAACCAAATATTAATAATACGCCAATGACTAAGAAGACTTTAAGATCTGGTGGTGGTTCAAGTGTTGTTTCATTTAACTTAAACGTATCAATACACTTATCTTTATCAACATGTGAAGTATCTTAGAATGGATAACTAAGAAAAAAAAATAAGAAAATCTTTGTATCTATTATCTTTTTTTGTTGAACAGTATTAATTTCCACATTTTTCTTTGAATATATGATTTGTATTTAGGGTAGAAAAATACATTTCTTTAATATTTTCAGGTAGACACTTTGGTTGAACAAAACTTGGTTAGTAAATTATGAAAAATTTGAAGAAGTATAGTATCAAAATTTTTTTTTTCTTCAGGTTTGTTATAGATGTTTTCTCTAATATCTGTATCAAAGTAGGTTTATTTATTTATTTATTTATTTATTCTTTTTTATTAATAATATATAATTATTTTTTTTACACTGGGAGCAAGTACTTTTGCTACAAATATACATGAGGATTAGAATAATGTATTAGATAGAAATTATGTTTTATACTGGAAGTAAATATTCACATGAAAAATGTGCAAAACCTGAACATTTAAGTCAACACAGTGTCTTAAATGGTACAAACAATTGCATTAGAATAAGACAGCCAAACTGCAAGAAATCAACTAGTAGGAATACACAAGCTCTCTGAAAAGAATAGGAACTATCACTTTACTAGAGCAGTAAATGGAGAAAGCCTAATTGTATATTCACTAACTGTGAAAGTTAGTGAAAGAAGTGGGTGTGAAAGAAGAGGATGAGAAAAGATTATCAGTATCAATAAGAATGAAAAGGAATGTATGATAGTCTATTTTTTTTTTCTGTACATGTAAATATGATTGAAGTCTCCCATGCTAGAATCCATTAAATAAACTTCAGTCCCAATCACAGGATCATAGAATATCCTGAGATGGAAGGGATCCACAGGGATTGTCAAGTCCAACTCCCACCTCCACACAGAACTACCTAGAAAAAAAAAAACATATTTCTGAGAGCACTGTTCAACTGCTTCTTGAAATCTGGCAGGCTTGGTGCTGTGACCACTTGCCTACAGAGTCTGTTCTAGTACCCAACCACCCTCTTGGTGAAGAACCTTTTCCTAACATCCAGCCTGAACATCCCCTGTCCCAGCTCCATGCCATTCACTCAGGTCCTGTTGCTGTCACCAGAGAAGAGATCAACACCTGCCCCTCTGCTCCCCTCATGAGGAAGCTGTAGGCTGCCATGGGGCCTCCCCTCAACCTCCTCTAGGCTGAATAAACCAAGTGACTTCAGCCACTTCTCACACGTCTTCCCCTGTAGATCCTACACTTTCTTTTTTTGCCCTTCTTTGAACACACTAATAGTTTTATATCCTTCTTCTCTTTTGTCACTCAAAAAGTTCCTACTTACTCCAGAACCATTATACTAACAATGGCAGTATTTTCAATATATTCATTAATAATTATTATTTCTCATCTAGCAATCTATAAATAAGAATTAGGACACATTCTCACTAGACATTAAGCCAAAATTCATTTTGGTCTGTCAGTTTCATTTCCTCAAAGGCTTTCTGTAATCTCCTTGTAGAGAAAGCAGCTTACAGTTGCGTGTCCACTTAACTTTGTTAAGCTTCAGGAAAAGAAAGGAAGGCTCCACATGGTTAACATATGACATATAGATCTCAGTCATATGAAACAGTTCTCGTAAACATTCAGAAACATATATCCAGACATTTTAAATAGCCCTAGGTTTCATACATTGTACCTGCAGAACACTTTTGATTGTTCCTTTTTTTTTCATCTGAAAATAATTTGTTGTCACTTTTACTTAATTCAACATGCACTGAACTGTCCTGCTAAATAATTATTTCATGTGATAGAGAGGTCATATACTGCAACTTTGACACAGTAATGTGCACAAAGAATAGGCAAAAATAGAAAAACAGCCAGTACTGAAAATTTAGACCATGCTGTAACTTTATCTTCAGCTGCTCACTAACTAACAGTATACATGTACTGAAGCATATACATTCACAGTCTGTCACAGTCTGAGATAGAAGCACAGCTCAGATGTGAAGAATTTAATTTGTGGAGTATTTCCTGCTCTATTCCTATGTAGCGTTGTGTCCAACAGAAGGAAGAGTTATGTTCTCTACTCTTGTATTACTCCGAACTATACATACTAAAATGCTATGTAAATAGGGCCATAAAAGTAAGATAAAATGGATAATGGAATGTTTGTATAAATCAGGCAAGAAACTAGAAAGTGTTGAAAAATAGAACCATCTTGAAACACTAAAGTTGCTAGATATCAGTTTACAACATATTTGCAGAGATCTTTTCCAACATGAACCACTTAAAGCAGATAAATGCAGCTGTTTGGAATGTAATGTTGAAGGCTCTTTAGAATCATAGAATCATTCAGGTTGGAAAAAGACCTCTAAGATCATTTAGTCCAACCTTTAACCTAGTATTAAAGTCCACCACGAAACTATATTGCTAACTCTATGATTCTTTAAGCCCTCCAGGGATGGTGACTACACCACTTCTTTTGGCAACCTATTCCAATGCTGCGCAACCCTTTCAATAGAGAAATTTCTCCTAATATCCAACCTAAACCTCCCCTGGCACAACTTATGGCCATTTCCCCTTGTCTTTTCACTTGGTGTTTGTGAGAAGGGCCCAATCCCCACCTTGCTATAGACTCCTTTAAGGTAAATATAAAGCACGATAGGGTCTCCCCTGAGTCTCCTTATCTCCACGATAAACAACCCCAGCTTCCTCAGCTTCTCCTCATAAGATTTGTTCTCTAGACCCTTCACCAGCTTTGTTACCCTTTTTTGGACATGCTCCAGCACCTTGATGTCCTTCTTGTAGTGAGGTGCCCAAAACTGAACACAGTACTTGAGGTGCAGCCTCACATTTAGTCTTTCTCTTCTGTTGCCCACTCTCAACCTGTCTTAGTCAAGATCATTACTCCTTTTTCTCTTAGTCATCTTAGTATAATCTCATAGTAACAAAGCTGTCAGTCGGTTTGCAACAATGACGTTTTTGTGTGATCTATTTTTTTTTTTCTTTATGACATTTTATGCACATTTGCTAGACTTACAAGCAGAATTTATACTTCCAATTTACATGTATTTTGTTCATGGTTTGTAAAAGTAGAGCATATCTATGAGAAAATTTATCTGTTTTTTCTTATTCGTTATAAGTTTATCCCATGACCGTTGTTTGATTATTATATTTTTTTCCTAACTTGCCATCAAGAAATAAATGAAAAGCCCTCTTTCCAAAGGTAAAGAAAATCAAGACTTTTCTTTTAAGAGTCCACAATATCATTTCAATTAAAATGTTTGTAACAATTCAATACTTTTGGTTCTTTTAGTGGCCCTCCCTGTTACACAAAGACATAATATAAATATGATACATAATATAAATATGATACATATAGATCATTGAGCACACTAATCATTTAAGATTAACCAAAATATGTATGCCACAATGTGAGCAAGATCTGACCGTAAGCTTAACAAAATCTCCTGCACAGCAGCTGTGTAGGTGATGAGGTAGAGCTTTCAGCTTTCACTTGACTTGGAAAGATGTTAGTGACTTTTTTTTTTTTCACATACTGGAAATGTCTCATACTATTGTATCTTGTCTTCTACTGAAATAATGGTAGAAACATATTTAAGACTTCTACAACTGAATCATGGCTTCATTTACATCTCTGTTCCCTCTAACCTGCCCTCATAGGCAGATGTTTGCCTACAGACAGCATACATTTTCAGGACCAATTCTTTGACACACACATTTTGAATAATTCTATGCTTTGAACAGATGATAGGACGCTTTTGATAAAGAGGATAAAAAGTGACATATAGTAACAACCATAATTACATTTTATTAAAGCAGTAAGCATGACTCTATGTCATACTTGCCAATAAGCCACTTACCTTCAGTCTACTAATGCCAAACCTGATGGATATTTTTATAAATATGTAAGTAATCAAGAGAAATGCACATATTGCAGCTAAATTCTTTAGCAACCTTTACTACTTCATAGGAGAGTTTTCCATCTTCACTCTATATTAGTCTATCTTTAAAATTGCCAGAGGAGTCAAGACACAGCATATTCTACGTGACAATGAAGCCATCAATGTCATTTTCTGTTCTCTGAAAAGCTAACATCTAAATTAAAGAGAGAACTTCTAATATGCATACTAATATACTTATATGTGCATCTCAGTGTGACCAAGTGGGTAAAACGGTTGTATACTGTCATTCCAATATGTATGCAGCTCTGATCCTCCTTGTATCACTACTCCTTCTCATAACTCCATTTAACTTATCATCCCAGCTTTCTGTCTAAATATATAATTATGCATTCCCTTATAATAATAATATATTCCCATACTGAGCATGAAGTCAGAGAGAATGTGAAGTACTATATTTAACGGTATAAAATGTTGGCTCTTACAACTATATTAATTATTAAATCGTGTGTAGCAGATTCCTCAAAGCATGTTAGACTTGGTTAAGTATATATCTGGAATACGTATTAACCATTGGTGGAAAAAATATAATTCAGAAGGGATAACTCTGCAACTTCCTTTAGATTGTTTTTGTGGTTGCAAATGCAAATGAAAGGGACAAGTACACTATGTATCTTGCTGGCTAAAGCCATTGACCATTAAACAGTCTAAATGCTAGGCTTGAAATAGCTCATGAATAACTATCAAAGCACTTTACTTAAATTGGTGGACTAAATTATTCATTCAGAACTAAAGTGGCTCTAATTCATTTTAGCTTACTTGGTAAATTAAGCTAAAAAGAATTAAGGCCACTTTAAGTCTGAATGAGACTTGTCCACTTGTCCAAGAAAATAAGTCATTTATTTCAGGGTCACACCTTCATTAGATTCTGAATTTTCTATGACATTCTGACAAACAGTAACCTGACATCTCTCTCCTCATGTCACTGTACAGTTCTTATTTCTTTCAGCTAGACATTTAGTGTTTTTTGTTGTTGTTGTTTGTTTGTTTGTTTTCCTTCTGTTTTCCCTCTCTCTTGGATATATAAGTATTGGGCATCTGAATGACAGACTTAAAATTTCTGTAATTTGCAAAGCAGTAACAGACCTAGACAACCAACAGCTGGTGAGCAACCTGACACTACCTGTCTTTCAGTTTCTGTGAAACAAGTAAAATAAAACAACGTTAATGTCTAAGAATCAAAGAAGTATGAATGAAATATTTATTTTTTCCTTGCAAATCTGGTTTTGTTGCTACTTCCACAATGCTCATATTTAGAACTCCCCTGTTTCAGAAACATGTTCCCACATAAAATGGGAAACAAGAATGTATCAATTTTGTAATTTTGTCATGGTCCTAAAACCTCTCTTCTGATATCCAAATAAAGTAACTCATCGGTGATAGCTTTTCAGCATGACTTAAAGTAGCACAGCAATGAAGATGGAAAATAATGAGGTAAAACTTACAAAGAAATATATAAACTTTGTATGAAGTGGACAGTAGTCATTTGCCTTCATGTTTATCAGGTATTGAGCAAGAAGCAATTTAATGGACTTAAGCTTAACACTTGTCAGGCTTATGACAGATATTATGAAGAAGTATAAATACTGGAACAGAATACCTATTGTGGAGTTTAATCCAAAATTAAGGCATCTACATGCCTTACACAGTCACAATTTAAAAAGTAGAGAGTTCCCACAGGACCTGTACATGTTTGTTAGTCCCATATGGACGTCTTGGAGGCTGTACAACAGGTTGCAAGTGGCATTAGATGCACAGAGTTAGGCAATTAAATGTAATTTGCCATTAAAATATTTGAGAAATGATCTAAGTACCTTGGTGCAGGAAATTACGTGCCACAAGATTCTTTCATGCACTTTAGCACACCTTTAGCACTTTTTCTACTAATGTATGAACTGAAAATTACTCTGATATTTATTATGAAGTATATCTGTAGAACAGAATGTAGCTGTACTGATGTTCACTCTACACATCCCACAATATCTCTGCACCACACATGGACAACCCAGTCTCAAAGCCCAGGATAAATCTTTTGAAATGCTGCTGTTTATCACTTGTTGTTAGTCATCCTGAAGTGAGTGAAAGATAACTGAAAAGAGGTATAACAGGGAACCTGAACAAACGGCCCTTTATTTCTTGTTCCTTTCCTAGATAAAAGACTTTTTTTTTCCTAAACAAAACAAAATTAAAAACAAAGGCAAACAAAACAAAACTCCAAAAAACTCAAACAAACAAAAAGGAATAAATGTTTTCACATTCAGTAAACAGAGACATTCATTTCCATTTTGATTCAAAGCATTTGCAAAAAAATATATATGTATACATATATATGTAGATATCTTTCTACATAAAAAAGTATGAATGAGAGAAGTGTTAAGAAGGTTATGGTCTTGCATACCTATATATATATATATATACATATACACCTATACATATATATAGAGGGAGACTGCTTCTGAATAACGTTTGCTGTGAATAGCATGCTGAGCAGAGTACCTAAATGTCTTGTCCTATCTATTTATAATTCTTGTTCATGAATTGCGTTCTAGAAGATTGTAAGCCCAAAACTACAACTCTTCTCAAATGCTGCCACCTAAAGGCTAAAATGAAGTACAACTATAGAGACGTCTAACTACAAAGAAAAAAAAAAAAAAGCAAAAAAAAAAGCAAAAAAGCAAATGGCAAATGGTTCAACTGTGCAAAAGGTAAACACAAAATACAACGTTGCAGACTTGCTGTTTGAATATCAGTTTCAAATCTATTCATATTTAATCCCTGGTGGATAATTATCCGAAAATATTCTGGGGATATAACTTTTCCAAAGTACAGGTCAACAATAAAATTTTCAGCTTTAGTAGTCATATTAGTGAAATATTATTACATTTATGAATCAAGCAAACAAACCAAAATTTCATGCAGTAAAACCAAAATTATTTATATGAGCTGAATGAATTGGAATTATGATACCACTGAAAATCTCCATTCTTGCTTTCTATTTCAAAATATGTTTCCTGTAATTTTCACATGTAATTCATTTGTTTGAACTCCCTAAAAAAATGTAAAATGTTTTTGAACACTAGTAGTTTAATTTATCTCTTAAATAAGCAAAAAAAAAAGTCATAAGTTAGAAAAAGTGAGGATCTAGCTCTATGTTTTTTTTCAAGTTCAAGATCAGTATTGAAAAAAAAAAGTAAAAGAAAATTCAGTCTAACAGATTTTTGTTAAAGCTAGATCAGCTTTCCCTATAAGGTAATTATTAGGAGAGAGGCTTTAAAACAGTCAGTAAAATTAACTATGCCTTTCATTACCCTGATAAAAGGTATGTTATGTCATAGGAAGCATAACTAAACCAAATTTACTTTAAAGTAATTCTCTGAGCCGTATTTGCTATGCTTTACATTACCTTAAAATCAAAAAGCCTTGCTATAATTGACAGATACAATATTTTGCAGATTTTAATTCTTTACATTAACTGTATGTAATCACTAGACAGTATTAAAAGAATAAAACTCCACTGAGTGATAGGAACAAATGAGTGGATGAGAAGTCCAAAACTGTAGGATTCATGTAACACTAAAGTCCTCATGATCTGATAATAAAAGTAAAGCAAGTTCTGCAGATAGATAGAGGTGATAACTCATATTATACCAATATAAGATTTATTAATGCACAGGGCATTTCTATAGCCTGTCATGATGTGAACTGCGTATATCCTCAAACTAATAAAACTCCTGCTCAGTAAACTTGCACTATATAGATATACAGCTTCATATAGATACATTGGTGTTGGTCTAGATGCAATTAAAGACATTTTAACCTTTATTAGGCAAAGTAGTTTGGGTGCTTTATGAATGTTGCTCTACTGATTCTGATAATGAGGCTGCTCAGGAAGAATAATTGGACACAGCAAATAGCATAGACCACAGAACATATTCCAGAATGTGTCCTATATCTACATGAATTTAGTGGAAAGAATAAGAAGGCTTAATCTGTTCTTCTGGGAATTTACTAAAAAAATAGTTCTGATTTGACTCCTTCTTGTGACAAAAATCATGAGACTTCAGTTCCTAAAACTAACAGAGGACTAAAAACAAAGCAAAGCTAAAAAGAAGTGTTCTTTACTATGTTGCAGTTGGAGATGTTATCCCATAAGCTTTTTTTGGCAAAACGCTGCTTTGATTATGGACTGTGAAAGTCTCATAAACATTCTGATAAGCATTCTGGCCTAGAAGAAATGTTGTTTTAGGCCCTTAACACTAATAATAAGTTTCTACCACCTGATTCCTGTAGAATTATTTTATATATCTTTTCCAAGTGTCATGCAATACCCTTCTAGTTAAGTTCTGTGAGAAACATGCTTATACTGTCAATTTATTTTTTTTCTACTCATTAGCTGTTTCCATCACAAAGAAGCAGCAAAAGAAAGAGTACTTAATTGCATAAGAGGCCAATTCAGGACAAATGCAATGTTTTCTCATCACATCCCATCACACAAGGTTGCCATTTCTCCACTTTTTAAATGTCTATCCCTTGCTACTAACACACAAAATTCAATACTGCCTGTGGCATTTACTGTACCTTCATCTGCTGGATTAAATGTTGTCTCAGCTGCTGTACTCTGTCCCTCGGGGATCAAAACCGTTACCATTCAGAATACTTGCAGTGGCAGAAGCAGCAGAACACCAATGTCTCATCCCAACTAACAGCATAAAGGTAATAGCTTACTATGATACTAGCCTTTTTACCTTTTTCCTTTTTCCTCATTCTTTTTTATGTTTTCCTCATAGCTTATAGTCCTTTAGTCCTTTTTTTTTTTTTTTTCCTTCCATCAAGCAGAGATCTGAAGGATTAATCACTGTCTTACAATTCCTGACCACATTTTATTAGAATTGAGCCAGAACCCAGAAATGCTCTTGGGCAGAGCTGTGTGAAGGATGGAAATTTTATTTCATATAGGATTATAAAATGTACAGCCTAAGAAGACAGGGCAATGGCTCAGTGATCCATGAAATGCTTCCAATTCCTTCAGGTTCCTTTTCATCTTACTCCGGAGATTTCAAAATCTGACCAGTGAAATTCAGAATACAAAGTAACAGATTTCCAAGTTCTCCGTTGAGAAAAATTGCTTTAAAGTGGTTTAATTGAAAGCACTTCTTGTGCAATTTGATGAAAAAATCATTTGGGGAACTGTCTTTGGACATCAGCTGCCTCCCTCATTTCATTCCCAAGTAATTCTGAGAAAACTGACTGGATCTCATCCCACTTGAGATGAAGAAGCATACTCCAGTAGAATACAATTCTGCTTAAATTTCCAGAGAAGTTTTGCAGATTTAGTTGCAGAGAGAAGCTCTAGCTCTTTTATAAAGCAAATGAAGCTCTGAAACAAGTGCTCCAAACTGCAGTGATATTGGGGCCAATACTGAAACTGTTAGTCTTGAATTCCTCTCAAGTTATAGCATTGTAAGAAATCAAATTGCAAATAGGTACTGACAACATCAATAACATCAACTTATTTCCCTTGACACATAGTTTTTCAGGAGTGAAGTTTTTATGAAAGCATGTAAAAAAGGAAAGAGGAGAGGAGAGGAGAGGAGAGGAGAGGAGAGGAGAGGAGAGGAGAGGAGAGGAGAGGAGAGGAGAGGAGAGAAAACCCCTAGTAAAACCGTAAAACTCATTATTTTCTTTCTTTATGATATTTCCTTTTTATTTATCATTCTCAAAACAACGCATATATTTACCTCAGTATAAAAAAAATCTTTAAAATACTCTCTGTTTCTATATAGAGATTTACTAAGTTGTATATTTTAGCCATGAAAGCAGGTATTCTCAGTTTAGGAAGATACATTTTAGTATTTGATGGCAGATGGAAAATCGGTAAATATTAATTACACTGAAAGCACGGAGAGGAGCCATGTTCTCTCTCATTTGTATTCCTACAGACTCAGTCATATCATGTAGTGTGGACTTACAGTTCCTGGCAACGAAGTTGAGAATTAAGAGAGAAGGGAAGTCTAAAATCAACATAATTTTTAAAGGTTGAAGATGCCTCTGCTTATTATATCTGCAATAAGCATTACCCAATTACTTTTCCCTGATAATCACCTATTCCTGCATGATAAACAATTCAAAAGAAAATACAAAGCAACCAGAAAATTCTGCATGCAACTTCAGCTTCTCTTGAAACCTCTGAACTTCAGTAAAATTAATGTAACTTTTCAAAATTATCATGTCTTCTATCTTACTAATTTCAACCATAGCCTAAAGCAAGAACAAAACCTATGAGGGAAACTATGCTGACTCTGGATTACACAGAAAATTTTACAAAGAAATATATTTTTGTGGAGTTTCAATGCTGTTTCAGAACCAAAAACCTTGGCATGACCATTGTAGAATCCTGAAAAAGTTGCAACTCATGCAAATACTACATCTGGGCCTTCAGAAGTTCAGCCCCCTAACTTCCACATACCACAGTGAGCTACAGGACTAACTTTTGCCTCTAGAATTACAACTGCGTACTGATCCACACAACCAGAATGAATCCATATGTTCTCAAGGTAGTTCAAATTCTGGCACTTCTTGATTGAAAGATTTCAAGTAGGTTTGTGTCTGCATTCCAGGTTTCAATAATAAATTCTTACCACAACTTCTCTTTCTGGCTAAGGGATCCACCATGTTGAGGTGTCAGAGATGTCTGTCACAGATTTATTTGCATGCCCACTGGAATATCTAGGCAAGCACTGGTCAGACTGTGTGGTCAGGTACTACTACTGAAGGTCAGCTAATGGAAGCACCTTTCTGAAGGAACAAGATGTAGATACACCTGACAGCTCTGTGTGCTGGTTTCACCCTGATGAACAACTAAACTACACCATAACCACTCTCTCACTCCCCCTCCTCAAAGGACGAGGGGAAGAAAATATGACAGAAAGAGTTCAAGAGAGATCACTCAACAATTATCGTCACAGGCAAAACAGACTGAACAGAAGGAAATTAATGTAATTTATTGCCTATCACTAGCAGACTAGAACAGTGAGAGACTAAAAGCAAACTAAACACACCCATCTATGCTCTCCTACTTCTTCCCCCCAAGCAGTGCAGGGGAACAGGGAATGGGGGCTGCGGTCAGTCCCTAACACTTTGTCTCTGCCGTTCCTTCATGGTCACTCCCTGCCCCTGCTCCACTGGGGGTCCCTCCCACGCGATGCCGTCCTTCCCAAACTGAGCCTGTGGGGGCTTCCCACGGGCAGCAGCTCTTCAAGAACTGCTCCCACATGGCTCCGTACCATGGGGTCCATCCATCAGGAACAAACTGCTCCAGCGTGGGTTCCCCACGAGCTGCAGCTCCCCCCATATCCCTGCTCTTGTGTGGGCTCCTCCTCTCCACAGGCTGCAACTCTGGCCCAAGGCCTGCTCCTGCGGGGGCTCTCCATGGGCCACAGCCTCCTCCAGGCCACATCCACCTGCTCCACCGGGGGCTCCTCCATGGGCTGCAGCATTGAGATCTGCTCCGCTGTGGGACCTATGGGCTGCAGGGGAATTTCTGCCCTGGTGCCTGGAGCACCTCCTGCCCTCCTTCTTCACTGACCTTGGTGTCTGCAAGGCTGTTTCTCACTCCTCTCTCCCAGCTGCTGTTGCTCAGCCGTTTTTGCCCTTTCTGAAATCTGCTCTTCCAGAGGTCCTGGCTCAGTTCTGGTCAGTAGTGAGTCCCTTTTGGAGCTGGCTGGAACTGGTTTCGTCTAGCATGGGGCAGCTCCTGGGTTCTCACAGAAGCCACCCCTGTAGCTCCCCTGCCACCAAACCCTTGCCACATAAACCCAACATACTCTAAAGAAATGGAAAAGAAAAAAAAGAAATAAAAAAAAGAAATTAAAAAAAAAAATAATAAAATAATAAAATAAAAATAAACAATAAAAAATAAATAAATAAATAATAAAAATAAATAAAAATAAAAATAAAAATAAACAATAAAAAAAAGAAATAAAGCTTTGACTGGCTTCACAGAATAGATATTTTGTTTTGTGGAGGGGGAGTGGTTTTGTTTTGTTTTATTTTGTTTTCAAAACTAATGCTTTTGAAAGCAAAAGTACAAATGGCACATCCTTGCAGTTACTCACATTTTTGGACAGGAGTCCTATTATGAACTCTTGCAGTTGGTGCACATATGCAATGTCTGCTGTCTACCCTCATATTCATCTCAACTTCAAAGCATAGTGCTTGTTTACAAGTTCATCAAACCCGTCCCCCGGGATATAGGTGTCAAGCAATGAAAGGTGACTGCTTAGATGCCAGTGAATGATCTGTTTAGAAGGGAAACATTTCAGAAGTAATGAATAAGAACGGAAGAGTTTCTCATCTGCTGTGAGGTATAGCTGGTTTAAGTTAGTAATTATGACAGCTCCCCAAAATATGCAACTGTCTTCTAAATTTATTATTAATTTACATACAGATTATATTCAAATGCTGTTTAGAAGACATTTTCCAAGAATTTTTCTTCCTCTTTTACATTTTGTCCTCACTTTTTAAGAAACTTGCATGAAAAACTTGATGTTTTTCCTTTACTTCTGAACACCTAATTTTGCTTCTTCTTAGGTTCTGTTGAATGTCATAGACTGTCATCAAAAAAACTCCACCATTACCTGTCTAACTTCTAACTTCATTTTTCTTGTAACTTTTTCTTTCCATTCTCAATATGCTATGTCTTTCAACTTCCCTCTGACATTTCATACTTTATTTGTTATTCTATTCTCCCCTCTTCACTTAATATTTCCTTCTCAAGCCATTCCGCCTCCCTTCTTGTCCATCATTTTTTTTTTTTCCTCCTGCCAGCTGGAATGTGGCTGTTTGTCACTTGCTCTATTATGGAACTCTTCCCACAGTATTTCATGAAAATAACATCAGAGTCAATATTCTTCCAGCAGTTTTCGTCTTATTTTTCAGATTCCGGATGAGTGGGAAGAGTAACAGCAGGAGGAAGGAGTCTGATTCTAATCAAAAACAACTGTTAACCATAAAATATCTCACCCTCTTTGAAAGAAGTCCTTTTAAGGACTTTGTGAAAGCCTTTAACCATCATCACTACATGCTCCCTGTCACTGATAATCACACCTGTTGATAGTTATCTGCCAAAAAATGATAACATAAGAAAGTGAGATCTGGAATTCATGGGCAATTGAGAATGCCAGTATAACAGGCTGATTTGCAGCAGGTGCGTTAGTGACTCATGATGGCCACCTGACTGTGCCAAAAATGTATTGAACATGGCATCTTTTGTGGAAGCATCCCTCCTGCAGACAATGATACCAGCTGCCAAAATGCACCACAAAGGAGTAAATCTAGTAGACCTTAGGAGACAACTTTTTATTCCTTGAAAAAGTTCAGTCACATAGAAGGAGCTAGCTGCTTAAAACTACAGTAAGATTTCAAATTGGATCAGAATTTTAAGATAGGTAAAATCAATATACATCCTGCAGTAGCATCTCTCCTGCCTCCTATATGGTTTCAGGAAACAAGTAGCAGACAGAAACTCACACAATGAATTTAGCAGTTCAAGTGCCAAAGAGTTGAAGTTGTAATGACAGAAGGGTAAAAAGGGGAACTAGCATGGATGTGGTAACAGCACAGTTGGTTTTACAAGGAAAAATCCATCTACAACCATCTTTAAGAACTACACAGTGCTTTAAACAGTGGGGCTCAATTCTCAGTTGTTCTTATATGATACCAGGATCCACTTGATTAATAGTAAACCATTACCACAATGCGTGTTAGGCTCATTTTATAGCTGCCCAAGTAATTCTGATTTAGTGGAGCAGAGATGAAAACAGAAATATTATAGTTCATGCTAGCCTAAGGACACCAGTGAAATTTGACCCACAGATCAACAATAACAGTTTTTGCCTGAGATGGCATCAAACATACATGTTAGTCAAGAGGCAACAGAAAGATAACCCTCATATTTTGTCTTTTTAAGTATTATCAGCTTTGAAGTTGTTGTCAAAGCTGTCTTCAAGAGCCTTTTTATGTGTGAATGTCAGTGTTCTGTCAAAGAGAACTCTTGAGTCAGGCTGACTTTAACAGTATAGACTTTGCTATCAGTTTGGAAGTATGACCTCATATGCCAAACTAGTCAGGGGACTTCCAGACTGATTCTGTACACCTCGAGTGTATTTTGAATCAAAACCAAGTGCAATCCCTTGGAATTATTATATTTATGTTATTAACTAATTATATCTATAGTTCTTCTATTATAATTCCTATTGTTCAAATTGCAGCATAACTGTATTTCTATTTTTTTTAATGACTTCTGAAAAATATCTAAGGCTTCTTTCAGTCTACAGGTGTTGAATTAACAGTAACGAATTAGCAATAACTAACTCCTCTGCTTCACAGTTTTATGCTGCCCATAATTAGCCAAAGTAATTGCTAGAGCATACCAGTGTTGCCCTCTTTGGTCTTCATTGTAGATCTTCTAGTCTGATTTGGTATCATAGAACTGGATTTTAAATTAAATTCCCTGGAAAGTCTGCATGTACACGTGTAGAACATACATGAGAGATAAATAGAGTTATTGCATGAAACAGAGAATACGTGTTTGAGTTAAGAGTTATGGATCCATGTTACAGTTCAGTACCTAAGTTTTTTTTATTATTTTTTATTATTAAATAAAACATCTGATGGTTTCAAATGAAAGAAGAGTATCAAATCATCTTCATGGAAAATTAGGGGGAAAAAAAGAACTAAGTCATTGTGGAAATTTTGCTTTAAAAAAGAAACTAGCTTTCTCCCTCATTTGCAATATTTATAAATATAGTTTTCAATTTGTTTTTGGTATGCAAATGTTGTTTACTCTTTGTCACTGTCACCTTTCAGTTCCTATCACCGTAAGTTAAGCACTTAAAATCAGGCTTTGAAGCTTCTGAACAACTGCTGAAAATGTTTTCTACCCTAGAAAATTCAAGGATCCTCGTGACTAATTAGTGCTACTAATATATATATATTTTCAAACAGTGCTCGAATACCATTTGGAAGTGCCTCCCATATTTCACCAATCAAAATTATGATGTGTATTATCTTTTTTGTGTCTTTGATCAAAAGCACTATTATATGAATAAAAACAGCAGCCCATCAAGTAAATTTAATTTAGCAACCATCTGTGTAACTGTAGAAACTGTATCAACATATAAAGATATGGTTAGTCTTCAGCAGAAAAATAATAACAAAACCTCTGAGACAGGTTTTATATTCCCCTTTTCCCTTCCTATATAAATATGCTAAAAAGGGGAACAAGATTACTTATTCCACTGACAAAAAGCATCCTGGACTAATATCATTGCAAACTTCCTATAACCACTCTCTTTCTAACATGGTTTTGCTCCAGAAAACTCATTTATCCACAGCAAACTCCACAGGCAGGCATACATCACATTGTTTCCATTTTACAGTCAAATAAACCTGCATATCTCCCTGGAAAATGTACATTAATTTAGTTATAAATTGGGTATTTAAAAACAAAACAAAACAAAACAAAAACAGACAAACAAAGAAAACACATTAAAGTGTTCTGATTTCTTGTTGCCTGTGGATTCAGTAAACTTTGTTGTTTGTGCTTGCAATTTGGGAGTAATCAAAGCAAGTAGATCCACACTGGACTGATCTTTCAGTGGGTTGGTTTTTGAACCATTTTTACTTGGACAAACTGAGCATAGAAAAACATGCAAACAAGCTCTCAGTTCATTGGCAATTCTTATTCATCTGCCATATTTAGTAGAAGAGATGCAAGGGACAGAGCAGTGGAGAAACAGACCCAGAACATTATGATTTTTGTTTTCTCCTGAAACATGTACCAGTAAAAACCTGATTAGAAAGAAAAAATATCATTCTGCATAATAGGAGCTAGCAAGGAACATATGGCATGACATAGAATGTACACATTGAGACATCAGTCAACATGGCAAGAAGCTGAAGCAACATCCACAAATTACAACCTTAATTGCTAAAAATAATTAAACAGATTGGCAGACATTTTCAAAATCACACATGGGCATCCAGTAGCCATGGAAAGTGAGTAGGACTTAGTGATGTAAATAGTGATGCCATTAATCATGTTAAATGTCTTCCCTATTAGTTAAAATACCTTGATTTCAGAGTTTTGAAAACATCCCAGATACACAAGTAGGATAACCTTCTCTAACACATCGAGTATTTTTAACTCATTTCTCTCTTTCACTGAACTTCTACATATTGTATTCACATTTTAAAACAGTAGGATATTTATGTTGTTAGAATTTTTACAAAAGTGTCATAAATTATACATATCTGTAAATATGAAAAGTATCATAATTTCTATAGGGAAGAAAAATAAATTTGGGGAAAGGAAGTGTTGTGGTTTAACCCGGCTGGCAGCTAAACATCACACAGCTGTTCGCTCAACCTCTCCCCTCCCTCTCTGGGATGGGGGAGAGAAACGGGAAAGTGAAGCCTGTGAGTTGAGATAAAGACAGTTTATTAAGACAGGAAAATAATAATAATAATAATAATAATAATAATGTGTATGAAACAAGTGATGCACAATGCAATTGCTCACCACCCGCTGACCGATGCCCAGCCTATCCCCGAGCAGCCGGCCCCCCCACCCCGGCTAGCCACCCCTATATATTGTTCAGCATGACGTCAGATGGTATGGAATACCCCTTTGGCCAGTTTGGGTCAGCTGTCCTGGGTCTGTCCCCTCCCAGCTCCTGCTGCATCCCTAGCCTGCCCGCTGGCAGGACAGAGCGAGAAGCTGAAAAGTCCTTGGCTTGGTGTAAGCACTGCTCTGCAACAATTAAAACATCAGCATGTTATCAGCATTCTTCTCATCCTAATCCAAAACATAGCACCCTACCAGCTACTAGGAGGAAAATTAACTCCGTCGTAACTGAAACCAGGACAGGAAGGATCAAAAGTTATTTTCTTTAATTGTGCGAAAATTAAATTCCCAAACTGAGATTTTTTTTTTCAGCTGTAACTTGATAAAAGCTTATTTTTAAGGAAAAGGGAGAAAGGGACAAAGTTCTGATTAAAAAAAAAAAAAAAGTTCTAAGAAAAGTAAACACATTTAAGGAAGAATTCATCTTGTGCAAAATTTTTGTTTTATTTAAATGACCGACTCATCTAAGTCATAGATTATAAGATTTTTTATCAAACACAATGTGCTCACTTCCCTGATAAAACAGCATAATGCCACATATATGCTGGACCTTAAGTAAAGAAACACTGATAATTTACTGTGAAGGTAACTGCCTGAAACTCAACTTTGCAGTTAAACTTTTAGTTGCTGATTTAAATGTGAAGGTCAGTATAAGAGGAAAAAATACAGGTGTGTGATGACAGCAAATGTGAATGCATGACTTTTTCTTTGCCAAGCAAACCCACCAAGTTAGGCTTGTTCATATTCATGACCTCGCTTTCCTGCCATTATTCATGAATATTCAGTAAAAAACTTTTATTCAAAAGAATATTCATGGTTACCAAAAGCACTGTAAACCAGTGCATGTACAAGCATTTGCACTAGTATACTAGCATATTGAAAAGCTCTTTTATTATTTGTACAATAAATTCATTAGCTGATTAAGAACATTCAGTTCAATTGGAAATAGAAAAAGGCTCCCTTCTACTTGGTAATCTTAGACCATCCAACCAGAGAGAGCATGACTCTCAGAAACCATTCTAATAAATAAATAACATACACCAAACAATCAGCTGTGAACACGCGCAATCTTGAAATGTTTTTGTGTAATCTATATACCGAATAATTTGGGAATGAAAAAGCTCTGTAACTGGTTTACAGGCAAACCAAGAGCAGAAAAGGGCTCGACCGGAGCCACCCAGCACCGTCGTGAAGCGCTGAATACAAGCCGGGGAGCAGAGGACAGCACGGGGCAGCGCAGCCCCCGCGCATCTTCCGCGGCTGTCCCCCAGGCAGGGCTCTCGCCTCCGCTGGGGCCGCCGCTAGTGGGAGCCGGGAGATCGCGCACGGCCGCCGCCGAGATTGCGGCGGCAGCATCTGTGTGCGTGGCTGGCAGGAAAATGATCTCACGAAACGCTCTTTTCACCGCGGTGTCACTGGCTTCAGAGCGCTAATTGCGGGAACTGTGGGAGAGGAAAATACTGTATACTGCTTCGTAATTACAGGGTTATGGCCTGAAAAAACTCACAACTGGATTTTGTATTTTTTATTTTTATATGAGTCAAGACAGTGATTTCTAAGTCAGCATGGTCTAGTGCTTTCTAGATGTTTCTTTTTTTTCCTAGTCTCACTTCAGTTTTACAGCATCTCAGTGCCCCAGAGCCACTATGTTAGTTTGAGTGCTAGCAGTCCCGGTAAAGATCCAGTTCTAAGGCTCCAGCTGGTCTTCTCACCGCAGAATCTGGTCCACAATTAATTTAATACTTCGTTAATTTTTTGAATTGTTAATAGAATGACAGCTGATGTTTACAAAGGATACTGAAAGGACATTCCAAATTAAATGCTCTATGGAGTCCTCAGTATGTGCAAAAGGTTTTGTTAATTTATACTGTCACTCATCCCAAAACCCTTATGAGATTTTATGTAGGAGTTGTGAAAAAGATGTAGTTTAAAAGCCTGTACAACCACAGCCAGAGCTGCATGAGCCCAATTGCTTAATATAAATTTTAACACAATTCCAGTGATAAAATCCGCAATCATAAAAACACAAGCTGGCTTTCAGGTGCTCTATTCCAATAATGTATTTTAGAAATCAAATCTACTAACTGCAGCACTTTATTTTAACATTTTCATGAGAAATATTATTTTGAAACTCATATTCAGCTATTTGCCTCATTAATACATTTGCCAGGAATAAAAAATGATAATGTAAGGGCTTATTACCAATTTTCACAAGCATGTGGCTAGTATACAAATAGAAGAGCTCTTTTTTTTTTTTTTTTTTTTTTTTTTACTTTTTGTATTTTAATTTGAAACTTTCTTAAATGTAAAAGAATGATCAGAAGTGGGGATGAATCAAGAGATAATGGAGCTGGGAAGACGACGGATGACAAAAAGAAAAAAAAGAAAAAAAAAAAAAGAATGAAGGATGTGTTGAAACGAGCCTGGGGAAATTAGAAAAGAAAGCATGTCCCAGGCTGTGATATTTCTTCCAGAGGAGACAGTTAGGGACTTCTGTTGAGAAAACTTTCAGTAGGATGTATGAAGAAGAAACTGCATGTATAAAAGAGCCTGAACAGAATTAGGGTACAGGAATTAAATGCTACTGTTACCATGTAGCCCTGAAACACAGTATTGCTATTGCTTGTAAGAGACCACAAGCTTTGCAGCAAGTTTGCGAGGCCTGAGGCTCACCGGGTCTGAACTCTCCTTGACTCGCTTGCAGCAGGCTTTATTAACAGTGATTTTTCTACTAGATCCATTGGCGATGGCTAAATAGTTTTATTTTTGTTTATCTTTCCATGGCACGATCATAGTTTCATACAGAAAAAGGAACGAGGAGTTGCTCCCTCCACGCAGAGCCACCCAGTTGAAGGCACTGGCCTTAGGACCCACAGGAGAGGTGGAAGGATGAGTATAATGCCAGGAAAAGGGTGGAAATAGAGAAGTGTGTGTACTACAACTTTAACTGTATTATCATTATTGTTAAGACTTTGTCCATATAGCAGATTTTTTTTTTTTTTTAAGGGGGTAATAATTTAAGCTAATAATGACTCTTGAATTAGACTAGCAATAAATTTGTATACACATCTACATCTGTATTTCTCCATATATTTATAAAGCACGTTTCCTTTTTGCCAATGAAATAAGCTTTCAAGTATAATACTACAGAATTTGTTTAGACAATATATTAAGTGAATTTAATGAAGAAATGAAAGAATGACAGTATGATAACCAGAAATGTATGTAGGTAAAGAATGATTTCTTTAAAAGAAAATGCTAAAGAGACACCAGCTTGACTGTGTTGCAAGAATAACTACAAGAAGGAAAGTCCAGGGATGCGGGGCACATAGAAAAATGATAGGGGATTTCAGTGCAGAGATGAGGAGATAGAAGGCATGCAGAATAAAAAGCAACATCATAATGTCTCAGTTTAAAATAATAAATCAGGAATACATTAGCAGTAAATGAAGGAGAACTGTGTGAGGGAAATATTTAAGAAATGATCTTGAGACTTACTAGAATATCACAGTGATTGAAGAATTTGCATTTTCTTGGTGTAAGGATATTTTAAACAATTCCTGCTTCATGGAAAACCTAAACTAAATGTCTACTGAGCTGTAACTAGAGTTGTCTTCAGCAAGGATAAAGCATTGTGATATAATTAGTGAAAATGGACCTCTTAGTCATGTCCTAAAGGGGCAGAAGTGAAGTACACTGTCTTCTGGAGCTCCCAGTAGATGAAGAAAATTCAGTCCATGTTTCTTACTTTGCCCTTTGGTAATGGAGACTTTGTGTACCACTAGTAGCTGAATATGCCTCACTACTAGGTCCGAGGTAGAAGACAGAGCTGTGACTTATTCTTCACTGCTAAGTCTCTTGGACAGAGCTACATCTGAAGCAACTAGGGCAAAGGACAAGGTGGATGAAAACAGATATTCCACTTCAGCCATGGTGTGCTAGATATGATTTTGTTCTTGTAGTACCAGAACAAAAGCCCGTTAACTAATACTATGCTTGGATTTGCAGCCTTCTGTGTTTACTGGTGACTATCCTAATCAACCGAAAAGGGCCAAAACACAGCATCAAGCACTGTCCTATGAACATTCATACTGTATGCTTGGCGTGACTTTGGCCAGAGCTGGAGAGTGCTCACCCAGTCACTTGGGTACAACTACAAGAAAAACAAGGGTGTCATGGGGAAACCAGTCACCAGCTGGGAAATTTTAATCAAGTTAATCCATTGCCAACCAATGCAGACTACTGAACACCCTTTTAGGTGTCAAGTAGAGAACACAAACAAATTAACAAACACCTATTGCTCCTGTATCCCAATCTCAGCTTTTTGTATTTTATCCACTGGTTGCACACAGTTCTCCAAAATTGGGATGAGGAGGAGTGTAGGTTGAGGTGGTACATACATAACAGGTTTCTGCTGCTCTGAGCAAAATATTTTTTCCTCCACCCTATGGTTAGGACCTGCTCTTTCATTCTGTGATTACTACTTCTTTGCTGCCCTGTGCTTCGTGGTTTTCTGATGCTCTCTTCTCGGTGTCCCTGCCCTGGCATGGGTTGTCCACAGCCTCAGTCCTTGGGGATGTGCATAAACTTACAGTAGAATTATAGAATCATTAAGGTTGGAAAAGACCTCCGAGATCATCTGGTCCAACCATCCCCCTACCACCAATATCACCCACTAACCTGTATCTCTAAGCACCATGTCCAACCTTTCCTTAAACACCCGCAGGGATGGTGACTTCACCACCTCCCCAGGCAACCCATTCCAATGCCTGACTGCCCTTTCTGAGAAGAAATGTCTCCTAATTTCCAAACTACACTTATGGCATGATGTTACCTGGCTTCTGGTGAGCAAGGATTCAAGCTCCTTTGGCTTGATGGTGGTTTGTCACCTGGTGGATTTTCCCTCCACCATTTGCATGAATCCCAGTTTTGAAGGGAAGAACGTTATATAAATCCCCTTACCACTTTCACTCAGGACAACAGAACAGACAGACCCATTTTTTTTAGAGTTTACTTCTGCAGACATCATCACAATGACTGGCTAACATGGTCTGGATTAGTATTTTAAGTTGTACATCCTAAAATCACTCTATATTTAAATCTATGTTAGCTGAGAAGTATTACGTAATGGGTTTGAAACATGAGCATTTCCCTCTTCTAGGCATGCTCAAGGAGATAGGTCATTGCAATAAAAATAACTAATTCTAGATGCATATAAATATGTGTATTACATAAGAAGAATCCTACATCTTGAAAACAGTCATTAAGCTTTGAGACAACTGAGTACTGACCAAGAAAACAGCCAACCCAAATGGGCTATCTTCAGCTAACCTAGCTTTTGAGATATGACCCCAGGGTTCTTCCTGGTTGCTTCTTTTGTTCAACACATTAAATAGGCTGCTAAGGTGCTTTGCCACATGCAGCTTAACATCTGAAACCCTCATTTGTTATCACTACTTCATAGCTATGAATAAATTAAAGTTGAAATAGATCTTTGTTTATTTTTCATTGTTTCCTTTCTAACTCATTCTGATTTTTATTTCAGTACAAAGTGATGTAAGACCAAATACAACAGGATATAATCAAACTGCGGAAGGTTATACCCTAGAGTGATACTCAGTTTGATAATTATGAGTTGTATTTATCTTTCTCCAAATTAAAATAAAGGAAATATAGCTCAGTCTTTCAATCTTGACAAACAAAATACCCAGATATTTCTATAAGTTTTTCAAGAATACAAATTATGAAATACAAATCTTCTCCTACCTATATTGCTGAGGGTATTTAAGAGGACATCACTATGCTTAACTGTCCATTCACTCAGTCTCCTGCAGCACACAGTAGTTGATCTTGGTCTTCATGTCATACACAATTTTAACACATTTCTTTCATATTCACCTAGTCTTATTTTTTATTTTTATTTTTAATTTAAACTTCTCCAAAGTCTGTGCCATGGTGTTAAGCTTTTTCTGATGAGTTTTTACACAAGTAGTAAATAATCATTCTTATCCCAATGTAAAGAATATTATACAGTCTTCAGTACCATGCTTTAATATTTTGGTTCCTTTTACATATCCTCTTAATATTTCTTTATTAGAAAATTTATTTTGTCAAATACATCCAATACAAAAAAAAAAAAAACAAAAAAAAACAAAAAACCAAACCTTTTGCAGATGGAATGCAATATCAGTAATTATCTTTACTTTATTTTTTTTTTTGGTATATTAAGAACTGACTCTGCTTTTCCACACTTCTAGTGCATACAGAATGACTCATTCAAGTGTAGTCTTTCTCGTCTTATTCAACAGACCAGAACATTATTGTGAGATTTCCATTTGTTATTTAATACTGCAAGTCAGAAATGTATGTATTTGTTCCCAGTGCAAAAAGTTGTGTAAGCTTTTTTTATTCTTGGATGTATACTCAGATAATCTATCCTAGTGACCTAAATAATTCCTGACAGGTGTTTGTCTAACCTTTTCTTTAAAACATCCAGTAACAGAAATTCAACATCACTGCACTCTGCTCAAACACCCAATCAATCTTTCTTTTAGAATGTTTTTCCCAGTGTCCCATGCTGCCTTCGAAACCTGTTGTTTGAGAGCAGTATATCACCTTTCTCATCATAGCATGTATTTACCTACTGAAAGACTGCTATGATATTTTTTCCACCATTTTTTTTTCAAGACTTAACAACCTTAGATACCTTCCTCAGAGGCCATATTTTCTAGACCTCTGACCTATTTCATTGCTTTTCTCTGGCCCCTGCATAATTGCTTTACATCATCCTTGAAGCTTGATGGAGTACTTGAGCTGAAGATTTACCTGTATTAAGCAGAATGGAGGAATTAATCCTACAGGTTACATTCCTGTTGACATATCCCAGTAGGATATTTGTCTTGTTTGCAGTAGCATAATAACACTGAGTTATGCAGAATTTGTCATTCACTCCAAATGTGAGATATTTTTCTACAGAACTTCTGCCCACTTAGTTGTTTCTTGTCTTGTACTAACTAGCTGATGAGTCCTGCCTACATGTAGAACTTCATATTCATCTTTGCTGAACTGTGACCGATTAATATATAATATATAATTTATTCACTATACTAGCTCTTTAGTATAGTGATTTTTTACAGTATATACTAGTGATATAGGTGTCTGTTGACACTCATTGTGAAGCACTAATAAAAAAATATAAAAGATGTTAATATTGCTTATGCTGATACCAATATAGCTTCAAGCATTCTTTTCTATTAAAAACAAAACAATAACAACAACAACCCCCTGAAAACTATTTAATATATCTTGAAGTGACCACCATTAAAAATAGAAACACAGTGTTTTTTTGGTGGTGGTGGTGGTTTTGTTTTGTTCTTGTTTTTCCTATTATTTCATGGAAATTTGCTGAACTGAGAGCCTTGGGCAGCAAGGTCTTCTTATTCATCAGCAGAAAATTTCATTCTCAGTGGTGGGAGCATACATTTCTCCAGGAATACACTTCAAATATTGACCTTGGAAAAACCACTCCTTGCAGTACTGAGTCAATTCATTTTCCATATCCACTGCGATCACTCTGTCAGTCTGCCAACAGCAAAGATTTTTGGATATGGACACCAGTTCTGTAAGGACCATGTTAAATGAACAAGCCTGTAAATTTCTAGGGCTACTCTATACAGAAACTTTGTACCATTTTGACTGTACTGATATGGCTGAAATGTTGCAGCATTTTAGTGTGGACTCATTTCTGCATTTTACTACTAATCAAGCCAAAATACAAGGGAGCAGGGGCACTCTTAATTTAGTCCCACATTAATATGTTTCGCATGAATAACCCAGAGGTCCCTGCCTCTAGGCATTCACTCAGCCTGTTCCACACTCCTTTATGTTCCCCCCCCCCCCCCCCATCATCCTGATGTAACTGTTTCTGGGACTGCAAAGTAGTCCCAGAATTTCATCAGAGCTGAAATTACAGGATTTAGAAGCACCAGTCTTTGGAATGTTGCATGGTTTGCATGCCCATCCAACAACTGCAAAAGGAGAACTGAGAGGGGGTAAACTGGAGAACATGGGTGAGAAAACACAGCTAAAAAAAGGTGAGTTGTGCTGACCTCCTAAAACACATTTTGCTGTACAGAAATGTTCAAATCTTGCTATTGCCTAACTCTCTAATCCATCTGTTAAACCTCATAGCTGTGGGGGATGAAAATCAGAATCAAAGTTTTGCTTCAATGAATAGCTAATTGTGCAAGAAGAAACAGCAGAGTAAAAACAAGAGAGACTAAGAAAAAGCAGGCCCCATGGAACTAAATAGTTTAGCTGTCTGGTGGCTGCAAATCAGTTTGAAAACAGGCCAGTGAAGGATTTGAAAACCAAAATCATCTAACACTGGATATAAAAGGTAGGAACTAGCTCTTTCCCTGGAAAGACCTGACCTGGCTTTCGTGTGTAATCCAAAAGCCCTGAGTAAAGATACATGCCTTACTCTGACCTTCAAGGAGGAAAGTTTATTCCCACTTCTATTCACAGTGTTCTCTATAGAGTGGCTTAATCAGGTTCTTACTTAGAACCATGTGGATTTTTTTCAGTCCCATTTACAGGATCTGGCTTTAGTGCAGAGTCCAACAGTGCTGTGTGAAGATATCAAAGTACACTCTAAACGATCTTGTGTGCTACTGCAGAGAGCCTATATTCTCAAGGTACATTAGCCAGAATAACATGCCATACAGCGGGCTGCTTCAGTACCCAAGCTTGGTATTTCTACACTATGGAACTCTGTAACAAACATAATACAGACATACCTTTCCCTCAGATGCCTGTCTACTACACAGCATTTTACAGGGACTTTGGGCATCTAATTCAGTTCCAAGGATTTGCTTCTGCTAGCCAGTTGGATACCTAAAAAGGTAAAACTAGCCCCAATTTTTTGCACAGTTAAACTCTCTTTTTATGAAACGCTGAGGTATTTAAGAATCTAAGTGCCATGCTTCTCAATAAGATCTAGCATCCTAAAGCTGTAATACTCAAAGATAGAAAATTTCTGTTTAACCCAGTGAGAGACTGACACTCCCACAGAGCTCTCTATACCTTTGAGATTTCAGTTTTATAGATGACATTGTCGAAAGGGCGTTAGCATCTAAAATGGGACATAACCAGCATTTAGGAACTGAAATACAAAACACAGATGCTTTAAATATCTACTTTGCAGCTGCCTACTCACACGTGAAGTCTGCAGAGCTCTAAGTTTCCAAAATTAAAGCTCTCATGGTACCTAAAGTTCTGCTTTGGGACTTACTAATGAGTGAAGCACTGATCTTAGACTAAGCCCTCTCAGGCTTCAAAAACTAGATTTTTCTCTACAGTATTTGCAGAAAGGATACTGTCAGTTAGGCACTACCAGAGAAGACCTATTGTGCTCTGTTGTTCTAAGGAAGTTGAATATGAGAGGTGGGGTTCAAAGGGTTAAAGCAGTCAGTCACAATAAAGTACACATAAGCTTACTTTTCTATACTTGTCAGAGGGATATGAACTCATGCCTGTGTCTTAAACAGTATCTGTATATTAATAGGAAACAAAACCAAGAGGCAAAACAAAACAAATCAAAAAAGAAAAAAAAATCAAAAAACCGTAACTGCTGAGGCTATTTCACTTTGCATATAACAATTAGTGAGGCCCGAAGAGAACGCACAAATATGACCATGACTCTTAAACTATGGCTTAAATAACATATCTTGCCAAATGTCAAAATGCAAATATTTAGTAGATGGAAGTGACTTTACAGTATAGTGTAAGTAAGCATCTATCACAGAATCACAGAATCATCTCGGTTGGAAGAGACCTCCAAGATCACCTAGTCCAACCTCTGACCTAACACTAACAAGTCCTACACTAAACCATATCACTAAGCTCTACATCTAAACGTCCTTTAAAGACCTCCAGGGATGGTGACTCAACCACTTCCCTGGGCAGCCCATTCCAATGCCTAACAACCCTTTCGGTAAAGAAGTTTTTCCTAATATCCAACCTAAACCTCCCCTGGAGCAACTTTAGCCCATTCCCCCTCATCCTGTCACCAGGCACGTGGGAGAATAGACCAATCCCCACCTCGCTACAGCCTCCTTTAATGTACCTGTAGAGTGTGATAAGGTCGCCCCTGAACCTCCTCTTTTCCAGACTGAAAAATCAGAGCTCCTTCCGCCGCTCCTCATAAGACTTGTTCTCCAGACCCCTCACCAGCTTCATTGCCCTTCTCTGGGCTCGCTCGAGCACCTCGATGTCCTTCTTGTAGCGAGGGGCCCAAAACTGTTCAGCTTGGTTTGCAAAGTCTTTTTGACAGTTACAGATTTTTTTAAACTGTGCTTTAATAATCACTAAAAAAAATAAAAATAAAAATACTCTGAATATGAGCTCAGAGGCTTTTTCTGGTGTCTGTTAAAGTAAAAGGCATCAGTTTCAAACAATTTGGGGAGTACTGCAGGTGAAAATAAATAAATAAATAAAAGTTTTTAATATTGTGAAAAAGGTCCACATCCTGCCCAAATTTTACTTATGCCTTTACCTTCAGCTGTGCTTACACAGTTCCCAGCAGAGATGACAGAAGCACAGAGTGTGTTCTGCAGTGGTGTGTGGTGAGCTGAAGGAGCAGGTGACAGGGCACCTTCCCCATTTCCGGTTGATGGTTGATGGCTCACTGAGGTCAGTATTGAGAAAATCCCATTTTATCAAAATATTCAAGCATGTGTTCATTTCCTCTGAAAGAGGCTAGGATTGAAACATATGCCTGAAATTAAGTACATTATCTACATATGCTTCTGAATAGGTCATGTTACCATCTGAAATTACTTGATAATCAGGTCAGTATAAACCACATTTAAACAGTCACTCTTCTAAAAGGTCTAATGTTTCAATTGTCAAAGATAATTATTTTCTGTGAGGATAATAATCTTTCAAGGGCCTGGATGAGATGTAGTATTACGGAAACGTATCTTAATTTGCATTGCTGTGCAGAGTCTGTTGTGGTGACATGGCAGATGAAGTTGCTAAGCCACTATCCAGCATAAGAGAAAACATAACCCCGATTTTTAAAGAAGGAAAAAGGACAACCAAAGGAACTATAGGCCAGTCAGTCTCACCACTGTGCCAGGCAAGATCATGGAGCAGATCCTCCTGGAAACTATGCTAGGGCACATAGAAAACAAAGAGGTTATTGGTGACAGCCAATGTGGCTTCTCTAAGGGCCCAACAAATCTGGTGGCTTTCTACGATGTGGTTACAGCATTGGTGGATAGGAGAAGAGTAGCTGACATAATCTATCTGGTCTTCTGCAAAGCATTTAACACTGTCCCATGTGGCATTCTTGTCTCTAAATTGGAGAGACATTGATTTGATGAATGGACCACTTGGTGGGAAAGGAATTGGTTGGGTGGTCACATTGAGAAAGCAGCAGTCAGTGGCTCGATGTCCAGTTGGGGACTGGTGACAAGTGGTTTCCCTCATGGGTCTGTAGTGGAAATGATATTATTTAACATCTCTGTCAGTGGACAATGGGATTGAGTGCACCCTCAGCAGCTTTGCCAATGATACCAAGCTGTGTTGTGCAGTTGATACAACAGAAGGAAGGGATGCCATCTAGATGAACCTGGACAGGCTTGAGAGGTGGGCCTGTGCAAAGCTCATCAAGTTCAACAAAGCCAAGTGCAAGGTCCTGCACCTGAGTCAGTTCAATCCCAAACATGAATTTGTATTGCCGGGTGGATAAGTGGATTGAGAGAAGCCCTGCAGATGACTTGAGGGTGATGGGGGATGAAAAACTGAATATGAGCTGGCAAAAGAAAGCCAACTGCATTCTGGGCTACATCTAAAGAAGTGTAGCTAGCAGGTCAAAGGAGGTAATTCTGCCTATCTACACTGTTCTCGTAAGATCCCACCTGGAGTACTGCTTTCAGCTCTGGGGCCCCCAGGATGAGAAAGATGTGGACCAACAGGTCCAGAGAAGGGCCATGAGGATGTTCAAAGGGCTGGAGCACCTCTCCTATGAAGACAGGCTGGATGGGGCTTTGAGCAACCTGGTCTAGTGGGAGGTGTCCCTGCCCTTAGTGAGGGATCTAGACGATCTATAACGTTCCTTCCAACCTAAACCATCATATCACTCTATGATTCTACAATTCTATGATATATACAATAAAAAACTTCTATTTCCAATGAAAGCTGTCTCACACCTTGCTCTGATGCCAAACGGACTTTAAAAAAATCATGTCTTTAAGTACTAAGAAAATCACTTTTTTTCTTTGTTGATCTTAGTCACTGTGGTATAAATGAAAAATAAAAAATAAAGAAACCCCACAATTTCTGAACAAATCTCCGAGTTTGTCATTTTCAAGGTTTAAGAATAGCTTCTTTAGCTCGTTACTTCCAATTGTAATACACTGCTGTTGCAAATATGAAAACAGTTAAACAGATGTACGTTGTAAGGTGAAATGCAACTTTAATAAAGTAGACAGTTGTTCCACTTTCCAAGAAATAACAAGCTCTGCTGAAAATACTGCTGTATACTTCATCTATTTTACTTAGCTTCATTAAAGAAAAAAATTATGAGTTACTTATTATGCGTGAAGGTTCCCAGAAAACAAGAATGAACAGTGAGAAAAAACACATCAAGAAAGTGATAGCAGCATAAAAGTAAGCATCCAGACTGCTCAAACTCACAGATTTGAACTCTTTTTCAGCTGTAAGACTTTTTTAATGTCTGAAGTAATTCACCAAGACAACATCCCAGTGATGGAAAATGTTTGATCAGAAAATTAAGCAAGTTGACACTTTAACCTATATTTACTAATAAAATGTATTACATTTTGATCTTGAAACAAGAGTAAGACTCATCTGACTAAATGTGGATTACCTATACGAAGTAGATATCTAGAAATGAGCTAGACAACTGGACTAATTTCATAATCAATGGAGAGAAACAGGCATTTGTAGGGCCTGATTCATCTTGTGATTCATTCTGTGTTGAAAAAAGCAAGCCACACATCATCAAAAAAACTGCTGGAGGGCTTAAGTGTAAATCTAAATTCTAGCACATAGACAACTGACATATGTTATAGATTATTATGTTTACATAGATGTATATGTCACTGTTTTACTTAAAGCCTATTAGACTGTAATAACATTTGCAGTATTACACAACTTCTTGTACTCTCTTAGTGTAATTCTGTAAAAAACAAGGTAGAAACAAGATAGATTAAAACCCTTAAGAAGGAAGGAACAAAATTTTTAACCTATAGGCTATTGAATAAAAAGTGAAACACTGGCTTCTTCATTTGGATACTTTTTTTTTTCTTTTTTTTTTTTTTGAAACTCTTCTATGAATCATCTGTGGTTTACAGGTGACTATAACCCACACATTTTTCAAATACATTATTTATTACAAAACAAAATCAAGACACCAGCTTATTCTTACAAAAGTCAAATTGAGTCTGCTGCAGTTTAATTACCATTTTGTTCAAAATTAATTTTATATGTTTTGCAATTATATAGTGCTCTAAGGCACTTGGAGGAAATCATTCTGTGAAACTACACTGTATTCTCCCATTTAAAATATCCCCAGGAATTTTCTAAAGTTTTGCCATGTCACAAGTTATAATGTAAGAATGACAATACTATAGTTTTAATGAATATATTGAGATAATAAATGAACAGAAAATTGCAGAAGCTTTCCAAATAAACTTCCTATCCCTCTCTTATTTACTTCCTAAGCTCTCTGGCCCACCCAATTTAGATCCTAAAAGTCCCCAAGTAGTTCCTATGACACCCATGTTCACTGACCTTGTTGGCTGCCCCAATATACTGAGTAAGCACAGCCTTTATCACAGTCAAAGTTGGAAGAAAAACAGTTCAGGCAGAGTAAGTATCTTGAAAGACTGGGATGTTCAGCTAGAAAGTCAGTTATCCTTTACCTACATAAAAAACAGTTGATTAATATTATAAACACAAATTTGCAGTCCTTCCTTGGTTTCCTTTTGCTACTTGAACCCTCCTACTTCCAATTTGCCCAACTTCTGAAACACTGTCATCTTTCCCATTGCTAAATAGCCCCAGAAATATTGCCAGAATTCATGGCTGTGACAGTAAAAACTTATTGTATTTAGTACTGAAAAAGCCAGTCTGTGTAAAAATAAGATTTCCAGTGCTAAACTGAAAAAACACGGATTTTTTATTTTTTTTTTCCAGATGAAAATGCTTAATAAATGGTGATTCAAATGCACATTTCCAGCCATAACCTAATATATTTCCAGCAGAGGTACATGCAGTAGAGAAAAACTGCCCCTCACTCACTGCTGCTGCACTACTTGTAGAATAACGGACAATGTAAAATAAACCAATTACAGACTAGCCTAGCTGTAACATTACAGAGCTAGCAGCAGCTACTCACTCATGAATAGAAGTGTCTCCATGCAAACTGGAAGCCTACAACAAAATATTAGTGACAGTCTAGTGAGTATGTCCTAGGTTCTATGAAGCAACATGCATATATATGGAAATATGGATTCCTTCATTATTAAATTTTGTTAATGCACCACAAATTTTAATCCTGATGAGTTTGTTCATCCTTTCCCACACAGGATTGAACAGTGCATGGAGAACACCCCACCAAGGCTGTCACTTGATATTCCAGTCACGCTGGGGACACGGCTTCCCATTCCTGGCATTTCAGCCTGTTGAGTCTAAAGAAGGAACTGTTATTATTCTGCACTCAAAGCCAACATTTTCCACTTGAGACACAATTCCAACAAAATTAATGTCAGATGAGGAATGCATTAATTCATTTTCCAAGTAAATTGGTTATCTGGTTTTTGACAGCTTGTATTGTTCCTGTGTGCAATGCTACAGGCAAGTGTACTCTTTTTTTTTTTTAAAAAGGGGGGGGGAGCTTTTTACTTTTGTAATATGAACAGACAGCACTGTGGACAGAGCAGGGTACTTTAAAAAGATGTCACTATTCATTTTTTTTGGCACTGGCCCTAGAACAAGTGAATTTTATCTACATTTCAAATTTCCTTAAAAGAAAATCCATACCACTCAGTTCTGAGGAAGGGTTAAAAATTTTTATTTAACTCAATTGAAATATAATTCCTTATAGCTATTGTGGGATTCTTTTGGCAACCATGTGACAATTTTTTTTTTCTCTTGTAAAAAACTAAAGTAAACCTTGAGAAATAATGGACACATACAACATATTTGAAAATGAATACTAATTTAATCAACTTATTTAATTAACTTCATTTTTGTACCTTTCTTTCTTACAGACCAAATATATTTTTGCATCATTTTTGAAAATATCCTTATAAAATATTACAAACTTTTCCATCATTGCTTAAGGGAAGAAAGATATGAAAAACAATAAAGCAAAATTATTTATTTTATATCTTACATGAATATAACTGTTGTGCATGTTGCATAAATAAGACATAAATGTTCTTTAAAAAATGACAACTAGAGTGTTTTCGTTAATGGTTTACTATTCCAGCTATTCTCAAATGTTTTGTACAGATGTAGCCAAATTGCAACTAGTGAATCAATAATAAAAATATAATCTTTTATGTTAGCAATTTATTACCTTCCTGAGATAGACACTTAATGTTATCTGAAAAGTAAAATTATATCACTATCACTGAAAGATTTGGTATTAAAACAGAGGATTTACTCAACAGATTTTTCACTTTAAAAAAAAAAAAGAAAAAACAACAACAAAAACCTACAATTACCACCACCAACAACAACTACAAAAAAAACCTAAAAGATCTACAACTCTTAATAAAACTTATTCTTTTATGTTTCAATCAATTCAGTGGAAAAGGCACAAGATCTCACTGAAGATAAGATTCTTATCTGAAAAATGTTACCTATGTAATCTAAACAAAAATACTATACAAATTGCTTTTGTCTAGATTTTCTTATTGTCTTAGAAAAAAAATAATAACTTCTAGACTAGAATAGGAAGTAAAAGATATATGTTCATATATTTATCTGTAGATTCATATTTAATGATGCATTGATAGACCAGCATGTTATATAATCTGTGAAATGAGTATGTATTATGTGAAATGAAGGCAAGTTATAAGAAAACAAAGATTATTACAATTATGTATATATATATTTAAACAGAAGTCTTCATAGCATCTTGACCACATTCTGATATTGTAACATCTGCAAACCTAAATTTACCCTGTAACATGAGTAATGTAATTTTTATTTCTCTGAAGGAATTATTCAACTATTGGAGATGGGCACAGGAGACTTAATGCTTACACTTAACAATTGGCTAATTAATCAGATCTCTAAACATTCCTCTGAAGCTGTTATTCCAGTATTCAGATACGGAAACTGAAACAATGTGTTGTGACTCATCTGAAGTTACATATTAATAGCAATGCAGAACTAATATACTTGAAAAACTGAGCTTCCGATTTCTCAGATGGTACAAAAACTGTTAGTTCTAACACTTCATTAAAAGGATGTTGCTGGAATCATGTCAGAAGAAAAGTTCAGTCTGAATTGTATATGAGTGAGAGCCAATATTTTACTGATTTGTATGAAGAAGAAAACAACCTTTACTGCTCTACAAAATACAGGAAGTTACCTCCCATTATGACACCAATTACCAGCCTGGACAGCTCATGGACGGTTTGTCTACACATGCCATAGACAAAATCATACTTTATGCTTCTATTTCATTTCTTTTGGATCTGGGTAATATGGTAGGGTTGCCTGGTCAATATCTTTCCTGTGAGCTGTGTGTCAGGTTTATTAAATGAGTTTAGTTGTTTTTTGTTTGTCTGTTTGTTCCCTAGTCTAATATTATTATTATTGTATGCTATAAATTAGTCACAGGTTCACAGTTTTGGAGTAAGTGAACGACAAGGCATGCTGCAAACCCCAAACTTTGGAGCTAATCTTATTTCCAGATCCCACAGTTATGACAGAAGAGTGGACATGCCTACACAACTGAGAGCCAAAATATCTTACATAGTAGAAAAGTAGAGACTGGCAGTACATATGTGAAAATGAAATATGATAGCACATGAAAACAGTTCAGCAGCATCATCATGAAATAAATTATTATGCTAATAAAAGAGAATGAATGAAAGAACGAAAGAACGAAAGAATGAAAGAACGAGGAGTTCATTTATCAACAGTGAGCTGAAAGAAGTATGTGAACTGAAATGTAAAGTGAAAATTATCTCAAACTGCCTCTATAAAGGTAAAAATGATGCATGAACAAGGTGGGAAACAATACTAAAATCACAAGACAGAATTCCAAAATGACATACTGAATTATTTGCGAAGTATTTTGCTCTTGCTCATGTTCTTGTAGAGCTCCTTGACTTCCTTGATGTTGTTGCATAGACATTCCTCACGTGAAAGAAAATTTTGCGGGGTCTTGGCCCCAATTTCTACGCAAGGAATGACTGCTGATCTAACATGAGAGACTATTGATTGTAGACACATGATATAAGTACTTCCCAGTTTTCAGGTCTAGACTGACTTCCATGAGCCATGTTCCCAACTCAATGATGGGACAAGACATCAATATGCACCAGTACTCTTGATCTCCCAGGCTTTCCTGGGAAGGAGGAAAGAAACCAAACCTGGAAGAAAATGACAAGCATTCCCTGATCTGGACAATCAGGACTCAGAACTCCCGACACTGTTAAATGCATCTTCCCTTAAATCTGGCCATATCCACAGATGCCAAGAGGGAGATAAATATGTTATTCAAAATCATTTCAAAAGAAAGAGGCAAATCTGTTTAATTCCCAGGTGTTATGAAACACAACAACATATAGTAATCTGAAAAAGTAGATCAAATTAAAAAGCCTTGTTCTTAAAAAAATAAGTTTTGGACATGGTATATACCTCTTGCAAGTTTCCAAGGCAGATATGTGTCTTTGAGAACTAGAATATAATTATAAGATTTGTTTATGGGCTAAGTGAACCTTTCAAGATCTGGATAGGTTACAGAACATGTTCTCTAGAAGCATTATCAACATTATTAATTTTTACTGTGCATATGATGGTTCTTGTGAGTTTTTTAACCTACAACTTCTGGAGACTTGTGCCTCTATCATGCCCAGCAGATGAATCGAAATCCTTCAGTGTAACATCAGTCATGAGCTGTGGTCTATCCATATTCTCCAATCTGAATCATAGTGGATTTTCAGTCTAGTAGGCAGTACCATTTGTTATCAGTGTTCCAGAACTTCATAAAGATAATACCTTCTCATATTTGTCCTGAAGAACACAAGAAGAAAATTGAGACTAAAATATACTATGTAGCTGATTTCTCCCCTTCTGACTAACTCATTTAAATCAAGCCCTAGATTCCTCTGTTCCCAGTGATGGACATATCTCATACAAGCGCATGTTTTCTTTTAAATCAGGATATTATGAATTTTAATTTATAATAACTGGCTATAAGTTTTCATAGTCTGACCTTAGCAGATCACAAGCTGTATTACTTCTTAGTATACCTGCGGGTATCAGTATACTACAGCAGTGCTGAGTCTATATGAGTTATACAGAAAAGATGCTCATGATTTATTGACTGCAGTGAGACTAGTTGTATACCTTATTAATGAGGCTGATATGAAGATGAATCAGTCAGTACAAAGCTTATATGAACTTTTTGCCAAAAATTTGATGCAAAACTGTCCCTGTCATGGGAGGAGAGTCACTCCTATCTGGCTGAAAGCAAACTATCAGACTCAAAAAAAAAAAAAAAAAAAAAAAGGAGGGGGGGGAGGGGGGCAAACTAAAGGAGCATATAATTCTATAAGGAAATCACCCTGGATTATGAACTCCCCTTATCCCCCCCACCCCTTACGCGCGCACACACACACAAAACAAAACCAAAAATTAACAGCACAAGAAAAGAACACCAACCATTGTGGCCTGCTTAAAATGTTGCAGAAAATACTGACTTTAAAAACTCAGATGTACTTCCCAGGTTGATTCTGATGACTAGTCTCTTGAACCCTGAGTTAAAAACTTTTACAGCTGATGCAAGACATTTGGAAGAAAAACAAATAAACAAACAATTACAAGGCACTCCTGATGGAAGTTAATTTATTTGAGACATTCAGTGATTTCCAGTCTTTCTTTTCTTCTCTCAAGAAACAGGTATTTGTCAGATCCAAATTCCAAAATAGCCAAGTTTTTCGCAACAGGGTTCCTTTTCACCTTACTTCTACTTAAACAGTTTGCACAAATGCTTTGTCACCTCCTGAGCTTGATTATGGGTCTGGGCAGACATTTAACTTTCATCAATAATGTTAGACAGAAATCCATAGTATTTTCTTCTCTGATTCCCTACAGGTTTCAATGATGCCCTTCTCCTTTACTGGAGAGACAAATCAGAGACCAGGCTCTGATGCACTGAATGGTCTCCTACTGACAGACTAGTAAATGTCTAGACACTTGTCTCTCATCTGCACTGCATTGCAATGCAGACAAGGTATAACTTGTATCAGTAGATGGAAAGTGACTAAATTAATCTGGACTGTCTGGAAAAGAAAAGTCAATCCTGAAGACTTTTTTTTTTTTTTCTGGTTAATATATTTAAGTCTGACCTGCCTCTCATATATGAAATGCTTTTTATTTCCAAAGGCAGTGTTAAGAGAAAGAAGATATAGTGATAATTTTCTCAGAAAGCATCTACTGCATTATTTATGGATATTTTCATTCTAAATCTCTATTTTCAGTATTAGTTTCAGGAAAGATTCTCTGTATATCTTCAAAGACCTTAACTTTAAAAAATATCATTTGGAAAACATTTGATGTTCCAGAAGCAAAACACAAAGTAGAAAGATAGAAAATCATTTAGAATTATGTATTTTTTAATTTCCTTTGAAAAATCATTATTGATTAGTTTTTCTCTCTAAACAGTCACTGATCCCAGATAAGTGTCCTGCCTCAAATGTCAAGATTGCTGACTGTGATTAAAAGGATGATGTTAAACAGAGAGGCTTTGCCAGCAGTCCAATCACTTTCAGATATGATGCAAACACATGCAAATATTAATATATATATTATTTAATGTAACAGTGTTTTATAGGCCGTAATTCTGTCCAATAAACAGAAGTCACTTTCACTTGATAAATCAGCAGTTCATTTGCTAAGTCAGTGTTCAAGCTCCTGGTACTACTATATCAAAGATGTTTCTCTATTATATATAGTCCAACCTTTAGTGTTGGATGCTAACAGATATGCTCAAGAAAAATAAACATTTTCTTCTGAATAATACAACCTCAATAAAACCAACTTTAGAAATATGAACAATTTAGGGCTCCTAGATTTTCTTCAGACATCACTATCATATTTTTTGAAAACGGAGTGAAAGACAACATATTCAAATAAGAATCTCACTGAAACAACAACAAAAAAATCATGTAAATGATTTCAATATGTCCTAGAGCAATATCTTAAAGATTGAACAGAATGAAATCATGTGATTAAACAAAGGTTATAAATCAAACGTGACTGAATGGATTAGAAAGCATTGGTACATGGCTGCAGCAGACAAATTGCATTGATTCCACAGTTGTTGCAGTATTTAAGTACCAATCCAGCATCATTAATTTGTTTTTCTCCAGTAGCCCTTGCAGAAGAGTACTATCAGTGCAACAGAAATGAACAGATCTTGATGAAAAACAGATGACAAATGCCACTTTAGAATAGATGGAGGCAATTTCCTGTTCAGGTAGCTCCAGACCCAAACACTTCAGCTCTGCCTGATATTTCCAAAGAATGCCCAACACTTATTAGCTCTAAAAATCATTTAGGAATTGAAAGCTACCAGTTAAAAGGTGAGTAATTAATGCAGAAATTATCTTGAGCAAATTTATCTGCTTCTGTAGAAATCTACATAGGGAAGATTTGTTCTTCTGTTACAGGGAGTGCACACCATGCTTCATATAAATATAAACATTTTATAGTCAAGAATGTTGATAATATAATATTTTCAGCATCACTAATGAAAGGTAGGTCATTACTATACTTTACAGTAACTTAGTTTCTTTTAACATAGGGTGAAATGTTAGAGAAGTTTCTTATAAAATACAGAGACTGATGGCAAGAGAGTTAAATCAAATCTTGGGGCTATGTTATAAACTTGGATTACTTTCAAGTAGCACTTACTTTCTGTGGATATTCCTTTTGTGGAATCATCCCTCCAACCCCTATTTTATTGTATGACTTATGAATTCACATTTTTATCTGGTAATGTTTTCACCTTACCCATCTAAAGTGTAGAATGGTGTATTCTTCTGATTAACTACACAGCTATCTGTGACCTCTCCTCTACCTTTGCTAATGGCTATTTTTGTTTAATATATCCTCTCTCTATGAATTTGATTATTTTCTGTAAAAAGAAGTCTAATCAAAGCATCACTTAAATTACTGCAGTTTTGATTTAGATGTTCCTAAGATAAGCACATTTACATTCAGTTAATATTTTTAACCACTACATTACACAGTCTTTTGACAACTGTTTTGGGAAAAAAATAAAAATAAATAAATGAATAAATAAATAAATAAAAAGGTTCAGTCACTTTCAGAACAGGATTTAGGATTTTAGTTTGAAAAGATTGAGACAAAGTATAGACAAAGAGCATAAAAAGGCAATAAGCATGTTGCTATTGTTCTGCATCATTTCTATCTACTACATATTTACTTTGAACATGCAATATGCGTTATAGTAAATAGCCTGCACAATTAGAAGTGCTTTTATTAAATAAGATGTTAACCTTGAAAGGTCATTATTTTCAGTCAGGTTTAACTCCAGTTCATGGCAAATCCATAGGCCCTGTTCCTGAAATCATGCATTTGCTTGCACTTGAGGATGTGGGCAACATCACTCAAGTCAAGTGTGAAGTATACAAAAACACGGTTCCATGTTTTACTGTTTTCCAAACTGAGAAGCTGCTGCAGTGGAAGACTGATTTTTTCTGTCATTTCAAGCATGCTTATAACTTATTTTAAGAATATAGTGAGATTGCTTCTGTGAATCTAATTACTTTAAATATTTGAAACATTACTTTAATAAAACAAAGTTAATTATGGGACATCTTTAACTCATTGTCTTGGCTCCAAGGCATTTACATTTGCTTTGCCCTGGAACCATGAAGGAATAATTTCTGATATAAAAATTAATTTCAGAAAAGGAGAAAAAATAAATTCAAAGTAGAAAGGTTTACCTTCTTAACCCCTTAATTTGACATGTAATCACAACAAGATTAAAGACTTCTCAGAGCACAGCAGCTTTCCATTGTTTATGCCCTAACAAGAAGCAGACTCTGACAAGGGTGACTGGCCTGACATTCTTCTCAAGTTTAGTCTTTCATGACATATCTGGAACAAGATCTCTGCCCTTCCATTTCCGGGTTTGGATGCTTCAAATTACTTTGATAGAGATCTTTTTAGCTGACGGTCTACATTATTCTCTGTTCCACTTCAAAGGAAAGACTTTTAAGCTATTAGAGTCAAAGCTATAAATCTGAATACTTTGGAAATTGCAGGGTAGAAAGACCAGGTATCATCCCTGCTTGGAGCTGGGCTGGATCCCAAATCCTAATGGAGAGGAAAGGGAAATCCTGGCTTTGTTGTGCATTAGAGAAGAGGACTTCTGTGTGAGCCACTGTATTGGAAACTTTTTTGGTTTATGAAAACACCTTTTGGGAACAACCTAGGAACTGCAGACTTCCCCCAAAGGTTTCCTGTAAAATCCATATCACAAGAAGCTCAATAAGGCAATAAAATAGTTAATTAATAAATAATAATAATAATACTTTCTCCACCAAAGAAAACTGCTAGTTCAACCAGTGCATATATTTTGGAAGAAAGCTCTGCATAAGCTTCTATTCTAAAAATTAGCATTCTGTTTTTACAAATATTTCTTCTTTATATAATGAGTCAATACCATCTCTTTTTAAGACATAGGACTTGCAAAAGACAGTTTACACAGAGAAAGTTATTGAGGCCAAGAAGTACATAGAATGAATACCCTGTCAGGAAATTATTATCTGTCCCTCTTGGACAAATGTTCAGAGCATGATAAGATATGGCACCATCAGATTCACAAAGCAGGTGAATGCTGCACCTAGCAATGCTAGCTGGTTTTCAGGCAAGTTGTGCGTTTGGCAGATGTTAGAACTGGGTTTGCCAAGAATCATAGAATGATAGAATGGTTTGGGTTGGAAGGAACCTTAAAGATCATCTAGATCCAACCACCCTGCCATGGGCAAAGACACCTCCCACTAGACCAGGTTGCTCAAAGTCCCATCCGACCTGGCCTTGAACACTTCCAGGGGTGGGGTATCCACAGCTTCTCTGGGCAACCTGTTCCAGTGCTTCACCACCCTCTGAGTAAACAATTTCTTCCTAATATAAATCGACCCTTTTTTGGTTTAAAGCCATTACCCCTTGTCCTATCACCACACTCTCTGACAAAGAGTCCCTCCACAGCTTTCTTGTAGGCCCCATTTAGGTATTGGAAGGCTGCTATAAGTTCTCCCCAGAGTCTTCTCTTCTCCAGGCTGAACAACCCCTACTCCTTCAGCCTCTCTTCATAGGAGAGGTGCTCCAGCCTCCGATCATCTTCGTGGCCCTTTGCTGGACTCACTCTAATAGGTCCACGTCCTTCTTGTGCTGGAGGCCCCAGAGCTGAACACAGCACTCCAGGTGGGGTCTCACAAGAGCAGAGTAGAGGGGGAGAATCACCTCCCTTGACCTTCTGGCCATGCTTCTTTTGATACAGCCCAGGATGCAGTTGGCTTTCTGGGCTGCAAACACACATTGCCAGCTCATGTCAAGCTTCTCATCAACCAACACCCCTAGGTCCTTCTCCTCAGGGCTGTTCTCAATCTGTTCTCTGCCCAACCAACCCATATTTGTGCTTGGGATTGCCCCAGATGCGGGACCTTGTACTTGGCCTCATTGAACTTCATGAGCTTTCCATGGGCCCACCTCTCAAGCTTGTCCAGGTCTCTCTGGATGACACCCCTTCTCTCCACTGCATTGATCGCATCGCACAGTTGGTGTCATCTGCAAATTTGTTGAGGGTGCACTCTATCCCACTGTCCATGTCACCAACAAAGATGTTAAACAGAGCTGGTCCCAATGCTAAGCCCTGAGGAGCATGACTTGTTAATGACCTCCACTTGGGCATCAAGCTGTTGACAGCAGCACTTTGAGTGCAACCATTCAGCCAATTCGTTACCCACCGAGTGGTCCATCTGTCAAATCCAAGAATGCAGAATTTAACAACCCTTAGTGGGGAAAGCAGTATATTTACGAACAACTAGACTCGTAAATCAATTAATGGAATCTCTTTATTATGTTTGGAAGGGAGAATCTGTAAGAAGAAGCAGAAGAAGGAATATGGAATTTTTTATTCTAATGGTACAGTGGCGTGTAATCTACACCCTTCTTTTAATCCTTTCAGATGTATATTGGGATGAGATTCTAGGGTTAATTCAATTTTACTTTCAAATAAATGTAATCTTCTGTTTGTAATTATGTTCACCTGGCAAGCTGAACAGTTAGAAACAAGGAAAACAATAAACAGAAATGACTCTAGTGACATCTTTCTAAAAAGAAAGTTCTGACAAACTAAGAAAAGAACATATGTGTGTTCCTCACCGGCTTTGTTTTCTATGGGCTTGACTCTGCTCTCTGAAACAGTCTGCTAATCAACAAGCCACTTGGAGGGCAGTTCAGGTGTTTTGTTTTGAAAACAAATGATGATTCCAAGCTACCTCACACAGGGCAAAATTTATCTTCCAGGTCCAGCCTTGTGTAGTCCCTGTCACTATTTGTCATTTTGTCTAACGCGTTTCTTTATATGTGAATTCAAATCAAAGCATTTTTATGTGATTACAGACTCTAGAAAAGCAACAACAACAACAACAACCAAATAAACAACAACAACAAAAACAAACAGGAGGAAGTGCTTTTTCCCTGATGTATCTTGGTGCTAGAAAGGACTGGTAGTTTGTCCACAGACATTTAAATTTTGCTAGAAAGCTTGGTCCCTTATAAATCTGGTTTATACCTATCTATCAGACAGTCTTTAGCCCTGACCTGCTCAGTTTTCAAGGTTAGTCAGGTTTCCCAAATGAGGAGTCAGAGGGTATGCTTGAAGCCCAACAGCCACTGGGAAATCTGAACACTGCAAGTCTCTAGGAGTGCAGCTAAAGAGACACTGGATTATGTATTCCAGAATTCTAGTTATATCACCTCTGAATACCCAAACTTGTAATTGCACCATTGCTGTTAACACAGCTGTGAGAACAAATATGGTACAAGATTTTGCTCACATTTATGCCTTTGGAAATAGAGAAGCAGCAGCCAGCAGATGAAGATGAAAGAAAGAAGGAATTAATAATCATGACTAAACAGTTATAAATTTGCAATACTCAGACTTTATCAGTCTCTTCTAGTACAAAATACCTGTATTAGTAGAACAGAAAAAGAAAGGCAAAGTAGCATAATTGTGGTTCACTTTATTAGTTAAGGTGGTCAATTATTCCTTATGTGAAAAAGGAAAGGTACAGAGCCATCATGTCTCATTACTGTATTTTTGTCTGTGTGGGCAGAATGACCTGAACTCTAACTTCCATATTTCACTTTTTGCATTCTAACATTCTGTCATACAATTGGGAACAAGTGAGAGTGGACTAAAAACTGTCATTTAGGAAACTGAACAAGAGAGACACATGCCTTGATCTGCACGAAGCTAAACTTCAGTGCTGATATAAAATCTAAAGAACTAAGCACGTGCTCATTTAGAAATCACAGTGGTTAACTGCAGTTTCCAAGTGGCACGTGGTCACACCAAAATTCACCATGCAGGGAAAAACTGCATTTTAAAGCCCATTATTTAAGAATGAGTGACTGCAGTTTACAGTCTTTGCTCTGAAGACTAGTATGAATTGCAGTAGTTACACCACAAGATGTGAAATAGATGCTCTAGTAGGAAGTACATTGAAAGTTAATTCATTTCTTTATTAAGTAACTTTTTATACCTATTTTTCCTTTGATATTTTATTCTTCCAAAGGCAGTGAAGGGCAAGGTCTTTTCTCTATGTAATGAAACTAGGCTAGGTCTGGAAATGTCAAAAATAATATTTGTCCGTGGAGACTGTTAACTGATGTTGATTATGATAACACATCTGATTCATAATAAGATTAAGCCTTTTGTCTTAAATAAAAGCATCATCTGCCACTATTCTTTCTGAAGGTCAGTATTTAAGTGCTTTTAAACACATCTATTTCTTCAGTGTGCTTCTTGGCAGTGATTGTACTGCTTACTTCTTGACCTTCAGCAAGGTAATTTTTTTTTCCTCAAGTATGCTTTGGACAAAATATAGTAAAACTTCTGTATTCCAGCCTAATAAAGGATAGGAAGCAGTACTACTTCCAACAAAATTCTGCTTCAGCTTTAACTTATGTTCAATCTCATTCAGAGATTCTGTCTTTTTTTTCAAAACAAAGTCACTGTTTCATTAACCTCTAGTTCAAATTGCCCATAGATGATAAATATGAATGACATAATGGAATTTTTTACAGTAGAGCCCTTTTGAGGGCAGAGCCTAACACTGTGCATGACATTTCCCATAGAAAGCAAAGAGCATCACAACAGACTTGCTACTTTCTGTCTTAAGTTGTAATAAAATAATAATAAAAAATAATAAAAAAACTTTGCCCTTTTGACTTTGTCTTCTGTAACATTAACACGGATATGAATATAAGCATTATATATATTACAGGTGCATGTGTTTATATGATACATAAAATAAAATAAAAACACTTACTGTTTTAACTGTACAATTTATAGATAAGTAAAGTACGAGAATCCATTCAACACGTTATTACTGGAAAATACAATCACTAGAGGGGATATATAGAATAAAAAATTTATATTCAATTACAATGCTATGCCTTAAACAATTTTACTGAAATTTGTTTATTACACAACTGTACAGTTCACTTTTATTTAGGTTGTAACTAAAAACTATCCTTTCTTATAAATGCACAGATATTTTTTCCATAATTTTTTCCTCATGTTGTTTATACAGAAATTGCTACCATGAGTCATGCTACCTGTGTCAGGAAGGTAGAGTCAAAAGCTTTCTAAAAACATAGCTGTAATTTCCGCATTATCACCACTTGATATGAACCTTACATTAAGGAAAAAAAAGAAAAGAAAAAAAAAGCTTTGAGTGTTCCTTATTCTTTCTCTTAATCAAACCTTTAAAAAGAGAAAGAGAGATTTCACAATAAATTCCCTCAAAAATAAGTGATTTTTTTTCACTGCCCTTAATTCTAATACAAATAAAGGTAAAGACATCTCAGTTCATCACTATGATGAACTAGTTCATTTCCACATCCAAGTGATAAAATGGATCAAGTTTATCACAACTAATTTTTTCCCCATGCGTAAGTTTATTTATTTTCAGTGAAAATAATTAAAGTTTAAACATTAACTGAAAGTTTTTAAGTACCTCATTCTCCTAATTAGTTTGTGAGGAAATCTTTTGGGACAGACTTTCCTCCTCTGGTGCACAAACAGTGCTGTATGTTAGTAGCTGGGTAACTGGGAATTGTTCTGGGGTCTGACATGCAGGTGGAGAGCCTGATCCATAAAAGGAGAAATGAACTGCACTGTCCTGGTTTCAGTTAGGACAGAGTTAATTTTCCTCCTAGTAGCTGGTAGGGTGCTATGTTTTGGATTAGGATGAGAAGAGTGCGGATAACATGCTGATGTTTTAATTGTTGCAGAGCAGTGCTTATACCAACCCATGGACTTTTCAGCTTCTCGCTCTGTCCTGCCAGTGGGCAGGCTAGGGGTGCAGCAAGAGCTGGGAGGGGACAGACCCAGGACAGCTGACCCAAACTGGCCAAAGGGGTATTCCATACCATCTGACATCATGCTGAACAATATATAGGTGTGGCTAGCCGGGTTGGGGGGGCCGGCTGCTCGGGGATAGGCTGGGCATCGGTCAGCAGGTGGTGAGCAATTGCATTGTGCATCACTTGTTTTGTACATATTATTATTATTATTATTATTATTATTATTATTATTTTCCTGTCTTAATAAACTGTCTTTATCTCAACTCACAGGCTTCACTTTCCCGTTTCTCTCCCCCATCCCAGAGAGGGAGGGAAGAGGTTGAGCGAACGGCTGTGTGGTGTTGAGCTGCCGGCCAGGTTAAACCACAACATGCACTTACTCAAAATGAGAATTGTTCTGAAGATGAGGAACAGATGAAAGAAAAAATAAAAATAATAAAAATAAATACAAATAAAAATAAAAATAAGGGAAGCTTGTAGGTAAAATTAAAAGTGAAGAAAATGGGGTTGATGCCATTCAACACTTAAAGAATCCTTCAACTACTCCTGTATTTTGATGTTAGAAATGCATCCAAAAATAAGAAAGACAGGGCAACGATAAATTCAAGAAAATTCTAGAATAGAATACATATGCAAAGCACAGAATTTTTTTGGTTGATCTAAACTACCTGGATTACAGGTTCAGATCATCTTTATTTAGGAACATTCTGAAACTTAAGATGCATTTTATTTTCTTCTCATTTAAATTTCTACTTCGGGTAAAATTCTAAATTAATCTTTACTGCATCTTAATTCTGTTGTAAGAGAATATCCAGTAATAATCCAGCCTCCCCACCTCCAATTGAGGTGACCAAGGTTCTTTCTTTCTTCAAAATTCTTCCCACATTGCTATTTTTCTCTTTAAATATTTTATATTTTTCCTACTCTTGATTTTCATTCCTATGCAGTGTTATTATTTTGTATCTGAATTTCATTAGGTATACCCTACGGTTTTCTATAATATTCTGGCTGCTTTGTCATATTCATTTTTTGAAAAATTATTAAAACAAACAAACAAACAAACCATCCACTTCTAGTTTTTCAGTTAATTTATTCAGTATAAAACAGACATAAATGACAATAGGTAATAGATTTCTTCTTACTGAAAAGGAGTTTATAGAAGAGGTGGAGGTGGACCTCAGAGATACATGGTGAAAGAACAATGGTCACCATCAACAAGGTAAATTCTGATGAGGAACAATGCTGTACGATGACAATAGCGAAGCCCAGGAACAGTTTGCCCAGGGATGCCATGGAATGTAATTTAATATGTTGACTGGATAAGACCCTAAGACAAACCAATGTAACTTTGAAGTTGGCCTTGCCTGGGATTGGAGATTGAATTAGACAACCTGCAGTTGTCTAAAAGTTCCTTCCAACCCTTTGCTCACACAGTGAGAAGCTCACACAGTAATCTGTCTCTCGTTGAGTGGTAGGTGCTTTTCTTTTTGGTTCACACTCATCTAGAATTTACAATCTGGGATCTCTGTGTGAAAACATACTCTGATAAACAGGGGTTAAAGCAATTGGCTACCGATGTATCTGAGCTCTCAACCCATCTAAAGGTTTTGAAAATCTGTGCTAAGTTTCAGAAATAGCAAGTTAAGAAGAGTCTAGCATCCGCCAAGATTGTACATTCTGTCCAGAAAACAATACTATTAAGCATAGTTGTTGGTCCTCAGGCACATGGACAAGAAAATAAGAAATGAGTTTTTATCTCAGCGAAGCAATCATCACTCTATGAGTACTTCTCTGCAGCCCAGATGTAATTTTGATAATGATAATACTGCATACTGCAGTCAAACAGTGTCCTGATTTACCTGTTTAATCTATATCTTAGAAGCATCTACAAAATAACATAAGAAATTACCATTTAGACTGTAATACTGCTTTGTATGGTCAGACCAATGAAATCTGTATTTACTATAAAGAGAGCTACGATAGCCTTTCAGATCAAATGTATAAATCTTTCCACCTTCTTATGAAATCCATACCATTAATTTATAATTACAGTGTTTTGGAAACAGGAATGTTTCCTGAGACTAAGACAATGGATACTAAAAAAAATCAGATCATTGACACAATAGTTTGGAAGGATAAAAAGTACTGGGAAAAAAAAAAAACAGAACGTGGAAAAGAGCTATATGTAGCAGTCATCACTGAAAGCTGTATGTGCCATAGAGACAGTATCAACACCAATAATCAAAGTAGGGCTCAAGCCCTGTAATAGAGCCAAACCTGATTTTAAATTGCTAACATATTCTCTTGGGAATGATGTGGCTTGGGTCAACAAGAGCTCTCCAGAGAAACTAGAGCAAGGCTTGGGAGTAACCCTGGGCAAGATTGCATTTCCAAGAGGCGATTTAGGCGTGACTGTTTTTTGGAGGGTAAGGTAGGTCATCTGTACAGATTTGAGCTGTGTTTTACCAGCCAGCCAGAGAGTGGTCCCTTGCCCATTTCATTTACTAGCACACACGTAGCTAGGGAAACTAAAGTGCTTTAAAAAATCATGTTCCTAGACCATTTGTTTTTGTCAAAAGATTTAGCAACTACTAAGAAAGATTTCATGAGGATATATCTCCTGTTGTCTTCTTAAAATATATATTTTATTAATTATGTTCTTCAAAGAGATTTTAAAATATGCTGGAATTTTTTTGGTGGATCCAGCCTTTGGCGGGGTTGTTCTTGTTGTTGTTGGGGTTGTTGTAGTGACTGAGAAAGTAATAAAAAAATATGAAAGTAGTACGGTTGTTGTTATTTCAAGATACAAAACAAGCAAACAATCTAAATGTCCCCAAAATATACAGCTTCAGATTTGCTGCATAAATTAGAGATGAACTACTGTAACAGAGAATACTGCTATTGTGTCAGCTTTGTGAGGAACATGAGGTAAAGGTTAGGGGATCAGAATAAATTCATAGCTTGCCGGCAGTCCAGGCTGAGATAAATAACTAGGAGCTTCAAAATTTAGGAATATGCTTAATAAACCAAACATTTCAAATAAAGAATACATGAGAGCTTTGAGAAGAATATTTAAATCCTAGCAGATCAGGAATTCTACTTTAGGTTAGCAATGGCATTTATAGATTAGAAAAATATTAAACTATTGAAATATTAAACTCAGAAATGTAACATCATTGATTTTTTTTGAGTCCACCATCAATAAATCTGACCTGTTTTATAGTATGTAGTACATAATTTACTGGAATATGTTTTCAGCATTTTTTCCCCCATACCACCACTTTTTAAATTCCAGAATCAGATAGTTCATATTTTGTCACCTAGAAATTGCAACACAGAGAATGAAGTGTTCTAAAACTTGAATGTTAAGAAGTGATTTACACCAGACAAGGGGTCCTTATAAATTGATAGTCTGTAGCTGACAGTAGTCATTATCAGATAAGGCTTTAGAGGAGTGCCTTCAACATCCTGTGAAGAAAAATACTGATACATACTGCAGGCAACATTATTATTTCCTTTCCCTGTCAACCTCAGTTTTAACTTTCTCATTTCCAACAGCCACAAGCAACAGTCTGCTTTAAAGAAGAGTACAAAATCACTCCAAACTTTCTATTAACACTGTAGAAAATAATATAAAACTCTATTAGCTCTTTTCTTGACCCTGTGTCAATTGACTTCACTTTTACCAGTAAGACTTGAAAAAGAAAAAAAAAAAAAAAAGCATTTTGGAAGAATGGTTGACTACCAGGAAGCTTAACAACACACACTGCTGTCTGCATGAGTATGGGTTGCAGCTGTAACAGGAGAAGGGAAAATGCAAAGTGATTATAGGAAGAACAGCCACACAGGACAAAGCTGAAGTGGTGAAAACAGTTGCAGAAAAAAAAAAAAGAAATTTAAATGTATATGAAAGTGCTGAAAAATATACAGAGTAAAAGGGCTGGAAAAGAAAACAAAACACCATACAACTTCTGTCAGTGTTTCAAAATCATATTTCAAATTAAGATAACTATTACAGAGCAAGGATATAATTTATATGAAAAATGGCTTAGAGATGTTCCAAACTTTTTGCTCACACTTCTTTCTTTCATTCATAAGTACGTTGGTATTTTGGTCACATTTCACTCATACCAATCTGATTCTACTTTCACTGAATTATGGCTGCTTAATTTCAGCTGGCACATTGCAATTTGGCTACTGAAGGATAAGAAAAAATAAATTGTCAAACCACACAGTTACTGCAATAATAAAAAAAGTTTCTATAATTTTCTAATCAATTTCTTTACTGAAACCTCAAGAATGATATTTAGAATTCGGTTATATCTTTATTTCCAAGTTTCTACCACAATTATTTTTTTAGTATATGAAAATTACCAATATTTTAAATACATTTATATTTTTTCCCCAAATACAAACATGTAAACATAGGCCTCCAAAAAAACAAAACAACTGGACATGAGAATTGAGTTCACCAGTTATGCAACTGTGTAATAGAATGTTAAAAACAGAAATAGGCCACAGAGCATCTACACAGAACATCTATACAGAGCATCTATCATATCTATCCTGCAATTTGCTACTCATTGCAGGTCTCAAATCTCCTCCACATTTTTTCAAACTATGTTTAGATTTACAGGGTAAAAAAAATCCAAAGAACACAACAGCCATCTTAGATAGAGTAAGAAAAAGAAATAATAAGTCTTGGCAAGCAGAAAAGATGAATGCAATCCAGAAAAATACACCAGGAAGAAAAAAAATAATTAGTGGCTAAACACACCACACGCAAGAACCACAAAGTACAACACAAAATATAGTTATCTTAGAAAGCAGTCTAGACAAGACAATATGGGTCCTAGTCTCAATTATTGTGCCCTAGTCAGAACTGAGACATCTTCCAGAAGTTGAGCTAGTCAGAATTACCTCATTTATCACTACACTTCAGCTGGCACCACCAACAGTTCTGGAGTTCTTTGGTGGTAATGGAGGTAATACATCTAAAATACATGAAAATATAATTACAATATATATATAATAAACATATATATAAAGTGCAGTCTTATGAATGGCTACCTGAAGAGCCTTCCATTTATATTTAGTCTTCTGAAACTTACTTTACTTCAAATGACAGAAACCAAAGAATGGTTGAGATTGGAAGGGATCTCTGGAAGAAATCTGATCCAAGCTCCCTGCTCAAGCAGGAAGTCACCATAACCTTTGGAAGTTGCCATGACATACGTTTTTTGAATCCATGCTGGTTGCCCTGGACTATGTCTTCCTTGAAGGAAGGAGACCCCACAACCACTCTGAGCAACCTGTTCCAGTGGTCTGTCATCTGCAGTCAAGAAGTGTGTCTTAATGTTCAGAGAGAAACTCCTGTGTTTCAATTTGTGCCCATTGCCTCTTGTCCTGTCATTGGGCACCACTGAAAAGAGCCTATCTCCATCTTCTTTCCACACTCCCTTCAGGTATTTATGCACACTGATAAAATTCCCCCTGAGCTTACTCTTCTCCCAGCTGAACAGTCCCGGCTCTCTCAGCTTCTCCTCATAGGAGAGGTTCTCCATCATTCATCTTGGTGGCCTCTCACTGAATTCTCTTCAGTATGTCTATGCTTCTGGTACTGAGGAGCCCAGATGTGGCACAGTATTCCAAGAGTGTGCTAACCAGTGCCGAATAAAGGGAAAGGATCACCTCCCTGGACATGCTGGCAATACTTTGCCTAATGCAGTTCACAATACCATTAGCCTTCTTTGCCAAAACGGCACACTGCTGCCTCATGGCCTCATGGCCAATTTGGTGTCTACCTGGACATCGTGTTCCCCCCACCCCCCCAAGATCCTTTTCTGACAAGCTGCTTTTCTGTAAGTTGGCAGCCAGCATATGTTTATTTATGGGGTTGCTCCTTCCTAGATGAAGGACTTCATGTTTTTTCTTTGTTGAAATTCCTGAGGTTCCTGTCGGCTTGTTCTGCAGTCTGCCCAGGTCTCTCTGGATGACAGCATGTCCCTCTGGTATATCAGTCATTCCCCCTAGTTTTACGTTATCTGCAAAATTGCTGAGGGTACACTATGCCCCATTATCCAGATCATTAATGAAGACATTCAAAAGGACACAGTATTGAACTCCCTAAGGTATTCACCACTAGCTATTTGTTTCCAAGTAGGCTTTGTACCACTGATCATCCCTCTCTGGACCAAACTCTTGCATTAGTTTTCAAGCCACTTCACTGTATGTTCATCCAACCCATACTTCACCAGCTATTCTGTAAGGATCTTATGGGAGACAATGTCAAAAGTCTTACTTGAAGTCTAGGTAGAATACTCATCCCTCAAAAACAGACATTTTATCATGGAAGGTTATTATGTTAGTCAAACATGACTTCCCCTTTTTTGAGTTCATGCTGACTACTCCCAGTCATCCTCTTGTTCTTGTGCCTGGAACTGTTTTCCAGGATTAGTTGTTCCATCACCTTCCCAGGGATCAAGGTGAGAATGACTGGCCTGTAGTTCAGAAAATTATGGAATTCAATAAAAGCAAATTACTGACAAAATCAGCTGACTAATTTCTGAAATTATTATAAGAATTTAGAGGCTTGACCAAATAACAGATCTGTGTGCACAAATACTTTGTTAATGTAAACAACTGTGATTTTCACACCATCAGTTTTAATTGGCATACAATATCTCTATCCAGGTTTAAACCATTTGTAAAGCTGGGCCAGTGCTCATGTAAGCTAATCCTTACTTATGGAAAACGTTTCCATAAGTTAGTAGAAAGCTTGGCTCTCTGTTCTGTAACAAAGACATTTACTGAGAACCTCGTACAACTTTTGAGTGCTCAAACAGCAACAGCATTTCAGTAGCACACCCCTCTTTTTCTATTGTGCAAGTACATTTTTATTTGTCTAAAAGACAGAGTCATATGCAAGCATATCCAAGGAAACTCTTAGTGATACAAAATACCAAAGTTTATAATAATCAGATCCGTATCAAATTGAAGATTCATTTAGAAAGTCCTGGGTGGGTCAGTCTACCCTTATTTTTGGTATCGCTTTATTTGAAGTAATCTAGAAGAAGTGTGTTCTCTGGAGATGGCACAGCTGGGAGGCATTGCAGCAGGGGAAGTAGTAGGTGGGGTTCTTAGAAGAGATGTATATGCATGTGAAAACATATATACACATACATACATACATACGTTTGCACACTTATGTCTGCCTCGCTCCCAATTCTGTTAATAATACATGCAATGCAATTTCACATAAGCTACTAATAATGCTACTAATAGAGGAATAAACGAGCATTCAGTTATGGAAAACAAATATTCTTTTAACTGCTTTACCTGATATCTAAATACTTTAGCTTTTGGGGCAGTTCAAATGTGCTACATCAACCAGTTTGAGCTGTAGTAGCTAGTGTAGTCAGCACTATAGTTTGTAAAAGTGATGAATTCATATTCTAAGAACTCTTTGAAGCAGGGTGCTATGGATAGCTCATATGCAATATATTTCAGAACATCAACTAATGCTTATGACATCTATGAAAGGCAAACATTACCATCCTTCTCTGAGATATACTTTGAATTCTGTGTTGTAAGTTATATTACCGAAAGATGCCAAAAATAAACAACTTCTCTACCTTTTAGCACCATTCAATTCCAGGCAGCTATGTAATTTTCTAGCTGGGACATGATCAGCTTGGGAAAGAAAATACCCTTAAAAAGAATGGAAATATGATTGTACATTAGAGATCAGTTACTTATAAGCACCAAGGGTGAAGTTCTTCATCCAAATAGCTAGAGACAGCAAGTAGCAAACACCTTCCAAGACTCATAAAAAGACATGACACGATAATCATTCTTTATCTGCTTTATTCAAATTTTCTGATCTTCATTCTCCTTGCTGAGCAATTTCCATTAAAACTGGATTCTTTGGCTACCTTTCTAGACAAATAATTGATCCAAACAGCCTGAGACTGTGGAGGTAGTAGACTGAAAATCACAAGGACTTTCAGACAAGAGTGGACAAAGCATTTCTAAATGGCTAAAATTAGTCTGAAGCAGCCATATCTCACTGAAGAACTGTGTAGCCTGTAAACAACTGCTTTGTGTAGCTTGAAAACCATTGCTCTCTTTCCTATTAAAGAAAGTAGAGCCTAAGAAAACATCTCATCCATGGACCTCTCAAAGGCATAAGTGTGAACATAAAGTCTCCCGCCAAATAGCAAAGAAATATTCATGCTTAGGTATGAGAAGTTTTTTTCACATTTAAATATAAATGAATATGGCAATTATTGTTTGAGAGGGAAATCTTTCATGTGAGGATTTCACCTAACTCTGCATGTGTAGATCAACATATTCCACTGAGGTTCTGTGAAGAGTAGGCCTCTGTGCACTATAGCAATACAGATAAATAACTGTTATAGGAAAATCTGTATTGCAATGATTTACATTAATGAACAACAGGTGTTAAAACACATTTAAAAAAACTGAAATGTATGTAAATTAATTATGCAGCAAAGACCCTGGGATGTTCTACAACCTCTTTCTGTTGTACAGGTGGAACTAGGCTACGCTAAAGTGGGCACTGGGAGGTGATCAGGACATCTGTGTGCACTGTGCACACCCCTTGAAACTCATGCAGCCTGAGAAAAATTACAGCAGTTAATACGGGATTAGAAAGCACAGAGGTGCCTTGATCTATGTCTCAACTATTTATCCTCTTTTGTGTGCTGCGATCCTTCCAGCTGTAGATAAAGAGCTGAGACAATATCAATTAAGTCCTTCTTTAATACATAGAAATGAAGATCCTTATCACTTCTTTCTTAAATGTTCCCACTTCAACCCTTATAGAAAACCTGGCAAATAGATAGGGCTTTGAAGCATATCCTGAAGGTCAGCACGGAAAAACAAAAACAAAAACAAACAAACAAAAAAACACCCTGGCATAAAAACAGCTAAATAAAATTCTGACACCTTGCCACTATTATCTGTTTCCACAAAAGGTAAATGAGGTCATGCCTAACTGCATTTGTATCAAACTAAGTAGCACAAAATACAGCTTGGAAAACCCTTTAAGTTTGCCAAGGTCCTAAATGGTCATTATCTTACATAGGACAAATTAAGGGACTAAGAGAATCTTTAATTAAGATGAAGAATAAATCCTGCCTTGCAATCCTTATATTTGTTTGGTTCCAAACTGGAGCATAAATAAAATGGATGGATTAAAAGAAGGAGAAAAGAAATAGAGGAATCTGCATCTCTGTGAAGCTTAAAGACATAAAAACATTGAAATCTTCCAAAATAAATATATCAATTTCTTAAACCAAACAAATAGAAAAGAAAAATGTCTTCTATTAAATATTATCCTAATTAATTCTGCAAGTATTATTCTAGTGGTTCTGTGGAGTTAATTACTAATCAATTTAGTATAATTAGATATTAATATCCTCAGCAATATTTTCTAGTAATTCTTAAGTTAACAGTATCATTGCTTGATAGAAATTGAGGCCAGATCCTGCAATCCTGCAAGAACAACCTTATTTCCTGCTGAAGAAATATTAGACAGCAGAGAAGAATCAGGCCTTAAGATTAAAACTTTAATAATAAAGCAGGTTTCATATATACTTTTTGAAGCTATCTGAAGAGTTCAGGTGCACATTAATCATATAGAATCATTCCAATCTTGTTTTCAAAATTTAGAGCACAGTGCAAATGTATTCTTATCCCAGCATTTACAAATACACTGTAAAAAATAAACTACAGGCTGATGTCATCTAAACTGTCTATAACTGGAGTCATATGGGAGGTATGAGCAACATGCAGATTTTCCTCAGAAACCATGGCCCCCTCTGGAGACATACAGCCACATAAGGCAAAGCATGGCCAATGCCACTTCAGTTTCCTTTCAAATGCAGAATATAAGAGAAATTCTGAGCAGAATACTGAAGGTTGGGAGGGAAGTTATGGGAAATAAATTGACACATGAACATGTCTTGTAGTGTTACAGGTGAATATGATTTCCTTCTGTGTTTTAGCCTTTGCCATCCCACAGCTCCATTCAGACTACGCGAAATTCCCAGCAATACTCCTGATACATTCAGTAACAGAGTTTCTAATATTTCACGTAAATCACAATTATAGGATCACTTTACCAAGTGCTGCATCAGTTTCATATACTACAGACAGGCATAATACATGGTTAAGATGTAGAATGTAGATAGAGCTCCAAGTATCACCAGACAAATATCAGTCTTCAAAACATTTCCTAGGAAAGCCATAGACACAGCCTAAAATTCAGTGGGATGTTTAGCTGACATCTTTCATAGCTTTTCTTACAGAGTTCAGTACATACTTGTTATATGAATATTGTGTAAATATAAAAAAATCTATTGATATTCATAGAACTATAGAATCATAGAAAGACTTGGGTTGGAAGGGACCTTAAAGTTCATCTCCTCCCTCCTTCCCCCTCCCCCCCCATGGGTAAGGATGCTACCCACTAGATCAAGTGGCATACTGAGAGTGTGAACAGCAGTTTTAGCTGAAGAAGTTTCATGGGGGAAAAAAAAAAAAGTTGAAAATTTGTTTAATGTTAAACTCAAAAATCTCATGGAAAATTGTGGATATGTTTGTAAGAATTTCCTATCTCAAGATAATTGCTTTCAGCAAGGTTCAGCCATGGGACTGGATATTCTGTGATCTTTTTGGCAGCAGTAACTGCAACCAGAAAGGATACCTTCAGTGATAGAAGTAACAAGGACCAAGTACCAGCAACTCAAAGAGAGAGGTGTTAAGAGCTCTGAGGGTAGATTCAGATTCTGCAGAACAGAATCGCTGTTGGGGTAATAGGTTAACCAGCACCCTGTGAGACCTCAGTGTAGAAATTGATTCTGACACATGATCATGACTGGTGGGAACAATGGATATATAGGACGAACAAACTGACGAAAATACACATTGTTTTATGCAGTAAATTAAGACTGGTAGGAAAGTGGTCGGTGGAAACACAAGGCCAAGAATGTGGTCTTGACTCCTCGTTGATTGGCAAAAGGCTCAGGTACAAAAGTTCTTTCAGATACATAGGATCATCAGTGACATTTGCTGGCATAAAGTGGCTAGGACCTTCATATCCAGAGTAGTCAAAGGAAAATTAGAGTTGTTTGCTTCATCAGAAAGCCAGGAATATACCTGACAGAGACTTTCAGCTCTACTTAGGATCTGAAGGTCCACTGGGGTCTGTGAAAGTCTCAGTTTTTACAGTGTTATTTTTTCAAGGTTTTATTGTTTGTTCTTATGATTCTGTGGTTTTGAAGACTGGATACACAGTACGCTGTGGAGAATAAACCAAGAAAAAAATGCTGTAGCAGCTGATAAGAAAAGGAACAGAAAGCCAAAAGCAAAACAGAAGGAGAAGTGAAGAAGAGTGAAAGATGTTTTTACTGAGAATATTAGATGGAAAAACAACTGCACTGTGAAATGTTTCTGGGTCCCCACAATGACTGATCATGCAGAATTCCACTTTGACTCAATGATTGATGAGATACATCATGACACTTTCTGTGCTCTGCTTAACTTGTTCAGGCTGCAAACTTGAGAAAGTGAGAGATCCCCTACACATATCACAAAGTTAAAAAGTAAAATTTTGCATTTGAGTGACGAGGCAAATGAGGAACCTCTGCATGAATTTGTACATGAATTTCACTGTAGAACAATAACAGAATTTGTCACAGCTCTAAACTGAAACAAATAACCAAGATAAAACATGTTAATATCAGTATCTTATATTTTCATTCCAAATCACACAGAAAGTTGCCAGATTCCTTCACAGATTGTAAATAGTGCTATTCATGGTGGTTTAAATGCAATCATGAAAACCTTTATCTAATTTACAGAGCATGAAAGAGTTGAGTCATGCACCAAGACAAGCACAAATTTTAATTATTTCAGGAAGACAGAGCTGTCATTGATCTGAAACCAAAAAAGTGGGCAAAGAATCATAAACTCTTACCATTTTTATTCCCTTAGTTCATATAATATATGTGTGCCTGCTCAAATATACATGGACACAGAAACCGTAAGTCCAACAGCTAGATGACTTACTGTTCAGAGAACGAGTAACATTCATAATAAGTAATTACTAATATCACCATGAAAAAAACACAGACAATGAAATATTTAAATATTCATACCTTAGCATAATTCCAATAAAAGATTCAAATTAGCAATTAAGACCCATATTTTTATTTTTTTTCTTATTCTCCTCAGACCAAAACACTCAGAATAGCACAATTTAAATGAGAAAGAAAATTTCCACACTTATTTAGACTTACCTCTTACACAAAACATTTCTCATTGTTCATAAGTTTTGTGTAGTAAGAAAATACTCTGCTACTACTATCAAGTCCAGCATCTTGCGACACAGTTTTAGAAATAAATTGTATTACAGTTAAAGACTCCAAGTGATGAATTCACTACTCTGTTCAATAATCCATTACAATGATTAATTACTCTCACTCTAAGAAGGTATGATTTATTTCTAATTTTCTTTCACCTAAACTCTATCATCAGACATTAGAGCCTAAGCTTCATTCCTGCAGCTCCATCTACCATGACCAAAATTCCTGTTCATCTTTTGAAAATTTTAAAAATATTTTTATCATTATCATTTTATACATTATTTTACTGTGGCGAAAGATCTTGTAGTAGGCTTCTGATGTTAAAATAGCCACCATCAGCTTTTTTCCTGCAATATAATTTAAATATTTTACACTTCAAATGGCTTAACATTGTTATGTATTCCTGAAAATATTTTGCTTCACCATTAGCTTTTTTTTTTTTTCTCTAAATTAAATGATGTTTGCAGACAGAGTATAAAGCATTCAGAGAAACACAAAAAATAAGTGGCAACTGAGATTATTATTTTCTTTTTACTTTCATCATATTTCAAAAGCAAGTCAGAGAAAAAAATCTGCAAGGCAAAAATATTTACCATGTAAATTCCAGAAATTTTTCTGATGTTTCTTCACTGTTTTCACACTGATGTATGTCTGCTATCCTCTGTGGAATCTCTTCTGATTTACATCAACAAGAGAGCTACAATACACTAAGTATTTCTATATTTTTACAGATTTAGATGTAATTTATTCTGTCACATTTAAAGTCATTAAGTGTAGACTCAAAGTACTGTCTGAGACCCTACCTTGAAAGTTTCTTATGACATAAAAGTTTAAGCAGGAATTTTGCTCAGGGAGAGTAAGATCAGTATAAATATTAATATCATACACCTATATTTTTAGAATTTATTTTTTAGCTCATTTTAACACCACCTTGCAGGTAGCCAGTTATACACTGTACTATTTTAGCTTAGTAAAATCCCCTGTGCTGTTTATCATAATGCATTTTATGATTTTTTTGTCATGATTTCAAAAAAACTGTCAGAGCTCTAAATACTGCATTTTTTTATTTATTTTTTTCTTCACACAGAATCACACACAGAATAATCTAGGTTGGAAGAGACTTCCACGATCACCTAGTCCAACCTCTGACCTAACACTAACAAGTCCTACACTAAACCATATCACTAAGCTCTACACCTAAACGTCTTCTGAAGACCTCCAGGGATGGTGACTCAACCACTTCCCTGGGCACCCAATCCAATGCCTAACAACCCTTTCGGTAAAGAAATTTTTCCTAATATCCAACCCAAACCTCCCCTGTCGCAACTTTAGCCCATTCCCCCTCGTCCTGTCACCAGGCACATGGGAGAATAGACCAATCCCCACCTCGCTACAGCCTCCTTTAAGGTACCTGTAGAGTGTGATAAGGTCGCCCCTGAACCTCCTCTTCTCCAGGCTGAACAATCCCAGCTCCCTCAGCTGCTCCTCATAAGACTTGTTCTCCAGACCCCTCACCAGCTTCGTTGCCCTTCTCTGGACTCTCTCAAGCACCTCCATGTCCTTCTTGTAGCGAGGGGCCCAAAACTGAACACAGCACTCGAGGTGCGGCCTCACCAGAGCCGAGTACAGGGGGACAATCACTTCCCTAGACCTGCTGGCCACACTGCTTCTTATACGAGCCAGGATGCTGTTGGCCTTCTTGGCCACCTGAGCACACTGCTGGCTCATATTCAGCCGACTATCAGCCAGTACTCCCAGGTCCCTCTCGGCCAGGCAGCTTTCCAACCACTCATCTCCCAGCCTATAGCTCTGCTTGGGGTTGTTGTGCCCCAGGTGCAGGACCCGGCACTTGGCCTTGTTGAACTTCATACAGTTGACCTCAGCCCATCGGTCCAGCCTATCCAGATCCTCCTGCAGAGCCTTCCTTCCCTCGAGCAGATCGACACACGCACCTAACTTGGTGTCATCTGCAAACTTACTGAGGGTGCACTCGATCCCCTCATCCAGGTCATCGATAAAGATATTAAAGAGGACTGGCCCCAGTACTGAGCCCTGGGGGACGCCACTAGTCACCGGCCTCCAACTGGATTTGACTCCATTCACCACAACTCTTTGGGCCCGGCTATCCAGCCAGTTTTTAACCCAACGAAGCGTACGCCAGTCCAAGCCACGAGCAGCCAGTTTCTTGAGGAGAATGCTGTGGGAAATGGTGCAAAAGCCTTACTGAAATCAAGGTAGGCCACATCCACAGCCTTTCCCTCATCCAGTAAGTGCGTCACCTTGTCATAGAAGGAGATCAGGTTCGTCAAGCAGGACCTGCCTTTCATAAACCCATGCTGACTGGGCCTGATCGCCTGGTTGCCCTGTAAGTGTCGCATGATGACGCTCAAGATAATCTGCTCCATGAGCTTCCCTGGCACTGAGGTCAAACTAACAGGCCTATAGTTCCCCGGGTCTACCCTCCGGCCCTTCTTGTAGATGGGCGTCACGTTTGCTAGCCGCCAGTTGACTGGGACCTCCCCTGATAGCCAGGACTGCCAATAAGTGATGGAAAGCGGCTTGGCCAGCTCCTCCGCCAGTTCTCTCAGTATCCTCGGGTGGATCCCATCCGGCCCCATCGACTTGCATACATCCAAGTGCTGTAGCAGGTCGCCAACCATTTCCTCGTGGATAGTGAGGGCCACATCCTGCTCCCCATCCCCTTCCACCAGCTCAGGGTACTGGGTATCCAGAGAACAACTGGTTTTGCCGCTAAAGACTGAGGCAAAGAAGGCATTAAGCACCTCAGCTTTTTCTCTTCCCTTGTAACTAAGTTTCCCCCCGCATCCAGTAAAGGATGGAGATTCTCCTTAGTCCTCCTTTTTGTGTTGATGTATTTGTAAAAACATTTTTTGTTATCTTTAACGGCAGTAGCCAGATTGAGCTCCAGATGAGCTTTGGCCTTTCTAATTTTGTCCCTGCACAGCCTCACAACATCCTTATAGTCCTCCTGAGTAGCAAAGTTTTCTTTATTCCTTTTACATCTTAGCTACAGCTATAATGACAATCTCACATGTGTTTATAAAATTAAACTTAACCTGTGTCTACTTTGAAAAAAATAACCTAATCCCTAGAAAGCAATGAATTAATTCAAAATAAAAAATTGTAATTTTTGTGCCTTTAAAAACAAACAAACAAACCATAGTCACTAGCTACACACCACTTTCCAGTGAAGAGTGGAGCTTCTTCATGCTCATTTATTTTTACATTACTATTTTTCAGCCTAGTTTTAATCGTCTCCTTTTCAGCTTTCACAGCAGATTGCATTCTCTTGTAGAAGAAGGAAGGAACAGAAATATTGTCCAATTAATGCAATGGGAGGTACATCTAAACTATAAGCTGCGGATTTAGGGGATTTTACAACACAGCAACATTTTAACACATAGAATTGTAATTGATTTTATTTCAGTATCTTCTTTCTGCTAGTAGAAATACCAATATTTTGAGGGATAGAGGTCTCTGTCACCAAAAGTATAGATAGAAGGATGCTGGAACAAACTCCTTTTTATGCCAGGGATGATGCCCACAGATTGAAACAGGAGCTTCAGGTTGGACATCAGAAAAAAAAAATAAAATAAAATAAAAAAAAGAATACATCAAAATCTCTGGAACACACAGCCCAGAAAGGCTTTAAAACCTCCACCCTTGGTGGTTTTCAAGCCTCAGATAGAGGCTTGAAATGTAGAGCAGGGATACTTCTGCTTTGAGCATGAGGTTACATTAGATGATCTTCAGAGATCCCTTCCAACATGCTTCTCTGTGATGCAGTTATTCTACAGTTCCATACTGCCCAAGAATGCTTTTACTGTACAGAGTATGTACCTATAATTCATTATATTCTATATTAGCCCCTACTTCTCCTAAGTGTAAAGTATGTAAACTTGGAAATAGGCCTAGAAAACAGAAAGAGGACAGAAAATAAGACTTTTTCTAGAAGACAGTAGCAATTCTTTCAATGCCTTAGATGTTGGTATGCCTACAGAGAAATCATAAGAACAAGAATGATTTAGGCAATGACCTAACTGAAATAACAGTTGCTTATGAACAATTTGTATATCCAGAATATGAATAAATAAGAGATTAATGGCTAATGGATTGAAAAAAGGTATCTGTATGGGTGAATACAAAACTGTTTAGATGCCATACCTGCTAAGTATCATTGGTCTATTATCAGCATGGAAACAAATATCAAAAGGAATTCTCAAGCACTCTGACCTATGCCTGTTTTTGAAAATATTTTCATTAATAACCTTAGTGACAGAAAAGTGAATATGCTTATTAAGACAGCATAGACAGCAAGGGCATAGAGATACACCGGATAACTGGATTAGAATTCAAAAATGTATTGAAAGATTGTAGGAATTTAGAAGAAGGATAAAATTCAAAAGAGAAATGCAATATGATTTACTTCAGGAAAACAAAACAAAACAAAAAAACCAACTATGTCACCACATGACAGAGAAAAAAAGGGGTAAACAGGTCTTTTGCTGAATGAAAAGTATCATACAGTTCTGAAGAATGCAGTCACCATATTGGGTTGTTTCAGCTGGAATATAACTTGCACAGCACATGGAACCATCCTAGTGATATGGGTAGGATCATACTACTCAAGATGGGAAAGACCTCAACTACAGTACCATGTCTCAAAAAAAGATATTTGTACCAGTTAGAGGATGATATTTAAAATGGTCAGAAGGATCTTGGAACGAAGTCTGAGACAACTAAATTTGCTCAACTGTAGGAAGAAGAGAATATGATAGTAGTGCTTAAGGATGTAAAAGTAATGCTTGAAAAAAAAAGAAAAAAAAAAAAAAGAAGAAATATATTTTTTTTCCTCTGCCCATAGCTGATAAATGAAGTAACTGATATTGCAGTGAAAAATCAAACAGCGGTAAGGATTCAGGCTGAAAACTAGAAAAAAAGATATAATGATAAGGACATTGAATGTTGCCCATGGATGTTTTAAATGGGGGAGTCTTTAAGGACAGGTTCAGGAAACACCTGTCAAGCATGACAGTCATAATTGATACCAGACTGGAGTGGAGAAGTTGAGAAGATGACTTTTCATGGTCTCTTCCAGCCCCAATATTATGAATATATGATATATTTATTTATTTATTTATTATATTTATTTCTCCAGAGCCAAAACCCCTAATAATTCAAGGGATTTTTTTCCACCCAAGTTTTGTTTTTAAAGGTTGCTGGTAGGCTAAAACTGTCAATTGAATTCTTCAGCTGCAAATAAAAACAACTTCCCAGGTACAAGTATGTGACCATTTTAAAGTTATTTATGCAGAGGAAATACAAATGTACATTGCTTTTCTCTATATATATACTTGTGAAACTAAAAATTTGGCATATAGCCAAGATTGTTTGTTTCCTGTTGGAGACAGTAGGAAGGGCAGAAATCATCCCTGAAACTCTTCGGTGACCCCTTCCTCCATTTTTCTCCTCTTTTCCCAGAAAGGCTTACAGTGCTTTTGCAACTTTCAAACGTCTGAAAATTTTAAAATGCAATTGCCAATACACTTTGTGATATATATTTTGCAAGATGCCAATACATGACTGTTGACAGAAAAGGAAAATATAATGGAAAAAATGTTGTGTTACAAAAAAACAATGTAAACTGGCAAAAGTCTTTAAACTAATGTCTGGGAGGTACTGAAGTCTCCTATGGCACGTGTTAATGATGGCCAGAGAAAATGCCCATATTCAAATGCTTCAGGCACAGTACTACAAAGGAACTGAACTTTTCACTAAATAATTTATGCTAAAATATGTATTTTCTGACATTAGATTTCACTACTTGGAAACAATTGACCTGTTTTACATAATATTCTTATGCTGAGGATCTGACTGTAAAAAAGGCCTAGACTAATAATATGTTTTTAACATAAGTTTCCATTGCATACGTCAAGTTAAGCTGCATCCTAGAGTGTTTTCCACTAATCGGTATGTATGGACATAAGTGTTAAAACATGTAAAGCCATAAAAATTATGGAATTATCATTGTCTTTTGAGATAATAAATATCTATATAAATCAGATTTTTTTTTCCCAAATTACTGTGTGAGTGTTTCAAATGAGTGAAACTGGAGAACAGATTTTCAGAAACACAGTAGCAATTATTGAAAGATTGAAAACAAAACAAAACAAAACAAAACAAAGCAAAACAAAACAAAAAAAAAACACCAACAAAAACCACTAAGTGACCAAAACCACTTTTACAGTTCAGAAGTCTGTCATTGCAGCACTTTGCTTCAAATAATATTCCTAATGCACATTTTTTTCCCAGTCTAGTCTGTGAGTTGAAACTAACTACTCTTAATATCTTGTGCTTCTATGGTAGATCCAATCTATATACGTTAAAGTACTGTAACAAACACTTTTTGAAAATTATTCCTTTTCAAAGATGGGAAACTGAAATATTTAGTAGTTCAGTTCTAAATCTATGGTCACAGTGTGAAGGGAGAAATAGAAATTGAGTTTCCTGGCTATTAATAAAATACATAAAAATGACAAATACTAAACACAGTATTTCTATTCTAAAACAGTTTTCCAGGAAAGTGGACAATCTACATAGTATTAAAATACATGTTTAAAGTATATAGGAAGTGAAAATACAGGTTACCAGTTATCATAAAAGGAAGGGATTCATCTGACTCATTAATATAGGATATGTAGGTACTGGATTAACAACAGACAAGTGAGATTGTAAAATAGATTATATTTAAACTTTGCTTGGAATCTAGTGACAAGTTGATGGATGATAGTATCTGCCTGTTCTCTGGTTCACAATTTAATTATGCTTTTAATACAGTCAAAAAAAAATCTGGTAGAAAACCTGAGAAATAAATCCAAAGAGCAGGAAACATTTAGCCATTTTCCTATAGATCTATAAAAATCAGATCAACTTGGGATTTCAAAGTTGTGTATAACACTTGATAAATCTACTATATTTATGCACTACTTGGAAAAAGTAAAATATTGAAAAGATCAATTAGAATAAAACCACAGTGGTATGAAATGCATAGAAGTCTGTTGATATTCGAAATTGCATTTCTCTGTTGATCTTCAAAGAGAGCACCTAACACCTTTCCCAGTCTGTCTGTGTATTTTGTCTGGAATGAAAAGGTCTGATTGTCGTGGTGTCAAAGTATAAAACTTTTGCAAGTATGAAAGTCAGAAATCAGTTCTCTTGGATGAAATCTTTGTCATTATAGATAAAAGGTCAGTGCAATCTTATCACAATATAGGATAGATAAGGTTGACCCTTGAAAGAAATACTTTATTGCTTTATGGGCTGCAAAACAGTCTTTTAACACATTAATCCTTTTCTCACCATTTTATGTGAAAATACATTGTTTGTTATTAAAAGGGGACATTGTTATGATGCAGTATTATGTAGCCCTTCTCTTAGGAAAGTTCACTACAACCATTTATATTTTATTGACTGGGTAACTTTCAGTTGGATGCTTTTTGGATGGTTATTCATTTCATAACTATCACGATTTCAGGCATTCATATTCAAATAAATTTTTCAGACGTTAATTGACAGAACAGGAGTTCTAAATCAGTCCGTACATTACCCATCTTCAGTATCTAAAGTTATAATTTAATGCCTGTCACAGAAAACTGTAGAAATGAAGTTACCCATAAGTGCATATTTTTGAACAGTACAGGACAGTGTTTTAAAGGTTCTGTTGGTTTGGAGAGCATTTTGCAATTTAAGAAAAAGGAGGTGATACTAACCCATAACTTAACGTTAAAGAGTATTTAGTAATCAAAGCTGTTTATGAAGAAGCAGAAGCTCCTATTAATGATATTGTAATTTTCATGCTCTGGTCTCTATGCATTGAGCAGAAGGTAAAAACCTCAGACTTTGTTTAAAGAAAGTGCTGTCAAATCTCTTGCTGCAGAATAAGATATAATTTTTGAGAGGATATGTGTGTTCTAGAAACATCTGTAGCTTATCCCATGTATTATTATTTGAATATTCTTTAATTAAGTACTCTGTATTTTACTCATTTTTAAAGTCCTTTTGTAGTTCTCAGGTCTTCTCAGCTTGTAATTTACCACCTGGAAAATACTGCTGCATTTAAACTGTCTGTGTTAACATTTTTTTTTTTCAAAATTGCCTTCGCTATATGTACACAAAGGAGAGATTCTTTCTCACTGCCAAGCTGAAATACTGAACCTCAGTGCTTACTTTAGGCACCTGAACTCCTTATAGAGATTTCTCTTCCTCCTTACACAAATGGTGCTCAAAAGAGATGTTAGATAACACTTAAATTCACTGAGATAGCAACTAATCTGGTTTATGTATGGAACCCACAGTCCACCTCTTGTCACTTGTCTTTTCACTGTGAAGATTAAGGCCTTATAAATACTGCATTTCAACTTCTGACCAGCCCATATGTGCTCATGAGTTTTCTCCATTAAATCTATGTAAAGTTCAGGCCTTTCAGCAATCACATTAAACTCTCTATTGTTAAGCAGTTTTAATACCTATTTGCATGTATTACTGTACTACTACATTTTGCTGCACTGGTTTTCAGAAAAAAATTACCTCGGCAATTATTCCCAACCTTCTTTAGCTTTGTTTATAGGAGGGGTGAAGAAGTGTTTATTGCATCTGAGAGAGCAATGGTTTTTGTTTGTTCGTTTCTTTGTTTTAAATCATGCAATGGGGGTTTTGTTTTGTATTTTCTCCCCAGCTGTATCACTAAGTATTTTCACAGCTCTACACATAGAGTCTGTCTATCAGTCCACCTTACCATGGATTTTTGGAGTACGTATTAATGATAGACATAAGACCTCCATGGTTGTGATTTTTCTGGTGCCACAAATTAAGTATTGTTAAATGTTGAATTAATTTCCTATGGCAATGTATTTGTCTTTGAGTTTTACATTAACCATAGATCTCACTCACCCTAAATACAGAAAGCTCTTTTTTTTTTTTTTTTTTTTTTTTTTTGTATTTTGAAGTATGTTAAAAAATATACATGCAATCATACATTCTTACTCATATTATTTGTCTGGCACTTAAATATAAACTAGCCCAATGCTGTCAAATCTTTATATTAAATATTTTCATAGCTGGTAAATTAGATGGCCTAACTCCATAGCTTCTGTGCTGTAGACTGTCAACCAATGCATTTAAAGAAGTCAGTGCTGCTGAAAAAAGTAGGTTTAGCACACCCAATTTCTATCTCAGCAAGGAAAGGATGGGTTGCTGGCTTTATGCAGGATTTTCCTCATACAAGCTGCTTAAGTGGGTCACTATATCTTATTAGCTTACTGGCTCAAGGGCAATTTAAAAATTTGACTTAATGTTACCTATGTATATAGCTCTTTAATCTTATTCCCACATATTTACGTTAGTCACAGAGGAAAGTGAATAAATTTTCTGTGATTGGGAACCACTGGAGTTCACAGGGAAATCAACGTACCTCTAAGAGTGCTGTCACTGAGCACAACTTTTATGAATGGGGTACGCACTTTGTGGAAAAGTTCTCATTGCCACATTGGATCATGATTTTCCGTATTTTTTTCTTTCTTTTACACATACTCCTGGTAATTTGACCATAGCTGTTTAGTCAGTATTGTCCTTACAGCAGTCCTTGCTCCGTCTCAAACCAATAGGGGCCTTTCTGTACATTTTCATGAGAGCTGGATCTGACCACTGGGATGAACATGACTAACAGGCCCTCTGGCGAGCTGACACACCACTATAAATATGTAATTTCACAAAGACCTCTACTTCCTTTAACTGCAGCTGCCAGAGATAATTTGCTATTTCCTTCCTCCACAGTGCATGAAGGAATGAAACAAGGATATATTCCTGTCTCAATGTGATGTCTCCAACGTTCTCATGCTTGAAGATAAGAACAGAGATCTGCATGGAGAGTGCAATCCTTGTCAGTAGAAATAAATTGTGAAACCAAGGGATCTTACTTTTAAATGACTCTAAAGAATTTCTGAATTAAAGGTAAAGTACACTGAAGTATATATGATGAAATCTATAAAGATTATCCTACCTAAAAGCTGCAACAATATATATACATATAAATATATATATAAATATATATATGTATAGTGTGTATATATATGAAAAAAAAAATAAGTGAGACATCACTACTGGAAAAACACACTAAATTTCTCCTGAAACTGTAAGGTTCCTGAAAGTGAACCTCAGTATTGAAAGGACAGTTTCCTAATCCTAGGTAGTATAAACACATGGATTTTAGAATTTAAAGAACAAGACAGCAAAAGAAAACTAGCTAGCTAGACTCAGCTATTTACTGAATGATAGAGTAATACAACATGATGAAGCTAGAAGAGTGGGGCTGAAATTAAGCTACTGTATTGTCTGGAAGTATTTCTGTCCATGGATCCGAACATTTCTTTAAACTAGTGCAGAGAAACAGTATATTAAGAAAAGAAGGAAACTTTTTGTTTTCAACTAATATTTTTAAGAACAGAAAGAACAGAAAACGTGTTTGTTTGTTTTTTGTTTGTTTTTAATATTAGCAACCACTATTCACTAAATAATGTATCATCTATCACAGCACAATTCCACTCATAAAATGTCACAGCTTAAGGCTGTTAGTATGATCTATTTCAGAAACAGCATTGCTAAACAAGGCAAGATCATGAACAAAGTAAGAGGTAGTGAACAAAATGAAACAATGTAAAGCTGCAGAATTCAAATAGTTCTACTTTAATACCCTATTAAAACTATAGAATTAGCAGAAGGAAAGAAAAGTAAAAAGCAAAAAATCTTTTGCTTAGCAACTTCTGCTGTGTGTGCTTAGGTGAAAACAAAGGAAATATCAATAAGAGAAAGATACAGTGTTAGTGAAGGTGATGGTGAGACAATGAAATACATTAGCAATGAGCCATATGGCTCTTTAAGAGCCATAGAATCATAGAACAGCTAAGGTTGGAAGAGACTTCTGGAGGTTATCTGATCCAACTCGCCTGCTCAAGCAGTGACACCTAGAGCAAGTTGCCCAGGACAATTTCCAGACAGTTTCTGAAGATCTGCAAGGAAGGTGACTCTACAACCTCTCTGGGCAACCTATTCCAGTACTGACACCCACACAGTAGAGAAGTGCTTCCTGATGTTTAGACAGAACCTCTTGTATTTCATTTTGTGCTCATTGCTTCTTGTCCTGGTACTGGGCACCACAGAAAAGAGCCTGGTTTCATCCACTTTGCACCCTCCCTTCAGGTATTTATAGACATTGACGAGAGATCCCTCTGAGCCTCATCTTCTCCAGGCTGAACGGTCCCAGCTCTATCAGCTTCTCATTATAGGGGGAGAGAGGGAGGGGACTTACTGTTACTCAGCAGTAACTAGTTCACTTTGTACATAGATATTATCAAATCCCAAGAGCAACTGATAGAGAAAATTTAGACATTTTGATAACCTCCATTCAGTCTTCAAAACTGGTATCGGGAATTCAGTTGTGAAGAGCATTCTTTCTAATTAATATAGAGCAAAATGTGCAGGTACATGACATGGCAGATATGATTGTCAGACAGAATGTTAAATTCAAGTTCTGACTTCTTTGACTTTCAGATAATGTGCCAACCTAAAGGCGTAAGCTACATCTTTATACTGTTAGCCCCTTTTCACTATGCTTTAATATGGAACTGGCACTGTATGGCAAATAATCATAAGCACATGTCAAGGGCTGGCATTAAATCAATGTTGAAATCTATGGCATTAAACAGTAAGAAAAAGAGGTAAGTTTATATCAAAATAAGATAGACTTTCAGTCTGAAGGCTTAACGTTCCCATCTCTTCTATTTAACATAAAACAAACCTGAGGGGTTATGCAATAATACTGTTTCTCTTGGAATAGAATTAATCAGATATTTAAATTTAGACATCTTCAGTGGTTTGTAATAAAGAATATCTCCAGAAGATACAAATCCAGCAATAGCATAAAGAAGATCCACTGACTGATTGATTGAAATGTCCACTCATTATGGATGGAATTCCTAATCTCTCTTTTACAGAAATGTTGCTGTTTCCTTACTTTTGAAGACGTTCCTAAGAATTATATTATAAATTTTCTGTTTATGGAGGTAATCTGCTAATCAATATGTCCAAGAAATTATTTCAAAATAAATACTTCTTCTAGGAGTCCTACAAGAGGTCAGTGAGATTGTGTAATGGAAGCTTGATGTAGGTGCTCTCCCATGGATGCAATACACATCTCTAATTTAGGAATTCCTCTAGTTCTACACAAAACTTCTAGAACAAGAAACTAAATTGTTTCTCATGCCATTGGTTAGCTCAGTCAGTTCAAGATTCAAGAATCTAACCAGTACAATCTTCCAGTTTTACAGGAAGCTAAGAGCATGATTTCCCACTTTCTCTCTTGATTTGACCAGTTTATGTGTTAACATTTCCAGGCCAATACCTAAAAGACATTTTTTAAATCTTGTATTAAGCAAGAGTTATTGTCTTGCTCCTGAAGAAAATGCTACTAATTTCTTATATTTTGCTGCTCTTTGTAACAAATTTAAGAATAGTTTCTGCTCCTAAAAAAGCTAACCACATATAAAAGTTTTAGTGAGAGAAAATTTGCATTTTATAAGAATAAAACAGTTCAGGAATTCATGTTTTCTGAATCTTAGAGGTGGTAGTTTGCATCTTTGAAGTTTTTCAGCTGGGGCCTGTTGGCCTGGATCTGAGGGATTTTTGACTTCTGGGGAATAAAAAGTCAGGATACGTCATGAATGTGATGTTCAAATATAGAAAACACTTGTGTGCATATGTATACATATCTGCTGGAATCTTCTGCTTTGAAATAAATTATTCTACTTTGTTTGTTTTGCTTTACTTTTGTGTTGCTAAGTTCTTTAATAATCAGAAGAACCAGTGGCACATTATTAGATGTCATATTTTAAAAGGAAAACTGCATACAAATCAAGGATTGATGGTGTGATGGATGAAGGGGAGGAAAACATCCAAGTACACTATCTTCAAGTACTTTTGAGGACTATGAAGCTGCTTGTAAAGGCATTTACAGTATAGCATGTTGTTGTTTCATACATTGGACAAACATCCTACTTAAAACATGTTCATGTTTAAAAGAAGTAATTTTTGCAGCATATCTACTTGTCTCAACTGTATTTGCTGTATCTCATTAAGAGGAAAACATTATCTTTGTTTGCTATGACTTTGAATGAAAAGATTTAGAGTCTGTCTTGGTTTTCTTTCATTGATATCTTACATATGATAGAGAAAGGAAAAAGAAATGCAAAAATTCCCAGGCAACAGACAGGCAGAAAAAACACCTTTAGATAGCAACTGTTATTCTCCTCCTGGTACTGTATTACTGGCATCTTAACTTTCCCTTTTTGATGGAGATATATTTTACTGCTGATTTCTTCCCACTTGTAATATATAATGGAGCATCAGGAAGAAAAGGTGTCTGTTGCTAAACTGATCCAACTTATTATGAAGTGGACACTTGATAACTGGTGCTATCACTTTAAATTAAAGTTTTATTTTCAATTTTATTTTAGTGTGGAGCTATCTCAGTCATCATGCACACAGATACATGCCTTACCACAAAGCTTGAGGGTTGTTTTTTGTTACTTTGTTTTGTTTTTATAATACATGAATAAGTAGATAAAAATAATCAAGTATTCTACCTGGAGATGGTCACTTCCCATACTCTATTTAATAAGAATTTACAGTTTGTTATCTCAGGTCTGGAAGATGGCTAGTGAGAGACAAACAACTGATACGCTCCATTCTATTTTCTAGCATTACACAGTGAAGCTAGAGGGAGCCATTTTTATTTTTATTTTTTATTTTTTATTTTTTATTTTTTATTTTTTATTTTTTGTCTCTTTTTTATGCAATCTATATATGTTTTTAAAATAAATTTTATTTTAAGTTTGAATACTCCTTCAAGCAGCTTGTAGTTTCACTGTAGTATGTTGAACCAATTTTCCACTCCAGATAAATCTACAGGTAGGTAAATAAATATACCATCTCATTCTTAAGATCACATTGGTAATTAAAAAAGAGAGATGAAGCAAGAAAAGTAAATGCCAGATACAATGTAATTGTCTGGGCAATGTAGAATTCTGATCATGTCATCCAGTTCCTGTCTTCCTCAACGTAAAGTGATACAATCACAAGAAATCTTTACAGGAGGTTTTTACAGATAAACGTGATAATTTTTCTACATATTAAATGCATTCTTTAGAAAAGTGTGAATTATAGCTTTAGAAACATGTAAGCAGTTGTGGAAACAAGTCAAAACAGTGTAATGCTATTGTTAAAATTAATGACCAATCACCAAAGATTTTTTGTTGTTGTTGTTTTATATATTTTTATTATGCTTCATTCTGTTTCTAGCTGTTTATTTCTCAAATGAAATAAATAAATTAATTAATTAATATGCTGACAAATTCAACACAAATAAAGTAATAAGGAATACTTTTGCCAGGATATGTTATTTGAACAACCTACACTCCAGCATAGAGGGCAAAGGACTATACTGTAAAGCATTTTACACCCTTTCCTAAAAAAGTGCACAAACACAAAAAATTAAGATTCCATTTTGATCAAAATAATACATGGCAATTTGAACATAAAGGTATTGCTTATAGCACGTTATTTCCTTAATTTACTTTTCAGTTGAATATTTTGTGTTGCTGAGAAGAAACTGCCTTATCTCTGTGGAGTGATTTATTAATCACTTTATTCACAAACTACAAGATGTAACAGATTTCATGATCAGAACTACCTATGGGAATATAGGCAGCTATAGGTAATGTGCATGCTCAAGTATGTAGGCATTTTCACGGAACTGTTTAAATATGCATAAAAATAACTGAGAAAGAAAAAAACTGAAGCTCGCTCCTTTGCTAAAGACATAGAGATGAGGTTGATAAAACTGAAGTTACAGTTTTCAGCTTCAGTTTGGTTCTCAGTTGTGTACAATGGTCACCATTTGGATTGGGATTCAAATCCTCCATTTCTCCATCTCACTCCATTTTTGCAATATCCTAAATTTCTGAGGTTTATTGTTTAGTTGGCTGCAAACAAGAGGACATAAGTATTTTTAACAATGAAAGCACTTGCTGAGAAAGTGGATAACTGGCAGTGGGAACAATTCAGCTTACTTTTCTGCCCTTCCTAATGAACAATGTAAAAGTTACAGAAAAGACAGAGATCTACAGTTGGTAGAGTGTACAGGCGTTTTCTTTATTATCTGTTCATAGACATCTAATGCTTTGGCAGTCTTCCAAACATGCATCTATAATACAGGGAACCACTTTTCCCATAAAAAAGAAGTGTTTTCTGGCACAAATTTCAGACTTGGTTGGCTATCTTTTAAATCAGCAACTAAACCTCAGCCCCTGCCCTACTATCATGGATAAAGTGGTCTTTGTTGCTCTGGCAGAGCTGAAAGGAAGAATTGAAACTTACTCTCTCCACCCCCTTCTCTCCCGCGCCTACCCCCTCAACTTCTCTTAGATCACAACTCCCTTATTAGACTTTTTTTTTTTCTTTTTTTCCCATTCCCGATATATTCTTTTCTGAATCATGAATGCTTTCACTTAAATGCTATTAGTTTGTCTAATTTTGTGTCTGGAAAAAAAAATAATAAAAAAATCCATGCTTCCCTCAGATATAACTGCATTGATGATATATTATTTTACATTTTTTGTTTCTAGGTAGATTCATGAGTAATAACCAAAAGTTGCTTCTTATTAGAAGGCAGTTCATACTGTGAACTTTGACTGTGGTCTCAGGCCCTAGGAAACAGGCTTTCACAAATTGCACACAAATCCTTTGCAAATGGTACTTGTTAGCTTCTTTCAGTTGCAAGGTTGAATAGATATGGAAATGATCGGGCCCAGGCAACACAGACCTATGCAGAGGTCATGTGTCTTCAGCTGTCAGACAGCTAGTGAGTCCAAAAATGAGCTTCCAGCCTGCCATGTAGTTTCCAAAAACAAAATACAGTGCCTGCAGAGCTATGAGTCACATGGATTATTAGTGACTTTTATCAGTTTTTTTTGTTGTTGTTGCTTTTTTTTTGCATGAATTATTCTTAACTATAATTACTCCCTAATCTAATATAAACAACATTGGTTGTCTCTAGTCCTCCACAATAATATGATTGTCTCTGTCTATGGAAAGAGAAACACAGAAAAAGAGGTTCCAGGTAAACAAAGGTAGAAAATGTGGAGGTCAACCGCACAACAATATGCTCTACTTTGTAACTGTCTATTAATTTAATTGACGCCTGCTGTCAAAGCAGAACTGCCATCAGAATTAGCACATACTAATCACATTAGTTCTACATATTGCCTTTGCCACTGTGAAGAGCATCATTTGTATGTTGTCCTGTTGGAAAACATAGTCTTTACCTGGACTGCAAGATTGGTCCTTCTTACTATCTTTTCCTCTCCATTTTGGACTAAAATTAATACAGGGTCTTGGTACAGGCTAACAAAGGAAAGTCATTGACTTATGTTCTAAACCATTGAAATATAATCACCCCAGATAATATAGAAGCTTCAGCTGAGGAGAACTGGTTTATTAGTGTGGAGGTTGCCTGGTAACAGTCATTTGGCAGGTGCCTGTTATCCTTTGATGAAAGCTGATCAGGGAGTCACACTGAAGATTAGATCATTATAAAAGAACAGCAATTTGCCCTTATGGTTTAAGTTGAGGGCATCTAATACAGCAAGTGTCTACTGAGATAAGCAACTATTTTTCCTCAGTGTAGAGGGAGAAATTTGGCAGGGAAATGACTGATCTAGAGCATTATGAGGCCCTGTGCAGGGCCTCTAGGGGTTGTCCTGGTGCCTCCTGGGCTGCCTCAGTCACGGCACTGAGGCGTCTTCCAGTTCTATCCTGCTCTGTGGTCTCTTCTGCTTTTCTCTCAAATAAAAGCAATTGTGAGCTTAGAAACCCTGCATGATACCTAACATGCTCATCTCAAAAGGCTGTGATCTTTACTGAGACTCTACGGGGAGAGGGATTAAAAGCATGGGAGAAATTACTTTGTACAGATAAAACTGTAGGCTCCTGTACCCAAAGATGAGGCTAAGTATTTCAGAATAAAAGGTAATCTTGCTCACATAAGAAATGTCCATGCTATCAGCAACTAAATTCCCCCAGAAGCTATTTAATAGGTAAGGAGGAAGAGCTGCTTGGGCAGTTGCTATCACAAGGCCTCATGTTCCAGGCTAGGTGGATACTTTCTAAATATGGAACTGTTTTTTCACCTTCCAAAGGCCTCTAGGATATGACATTCATTCTGTTACCTGTTACACTACAACTCAGGAGAGTTATTAACAGAGCAAAGGCCAAGACCCAAATAGCAGATGCTACTAAAGTTATTTTTGGCAGAATGTTTAAGAAAATGGTTTGGGGGGTTGGGGGGGGGGGGGAGGGGATGGGGGGGAGGGAGCTCATAACCTGCTTAGGTTCCTGAAATCCACTGATATCTACATTAACTGACATAATTTTTCAAAAGAAGTTAAAACTATATTGCTGTCTGGAAGTACTGTTATCTACAGAGTCTAGTTACTCCCTAAAACTGTTCATGATTATCCAAAGAGGTATTCCTATGCCTATATCTGGTGAAAGAGCTGACATATCCAACTACATCAAAATCACAACTGCTCTATCCTCCTTCTAGGCTGTATTTCAAAAAGGAAAATAAAAATTATGTAGTAACTAAGCTCTGTCAGGTTTTGACAAAAGTGTGTTACTGTGGCCCTGGATGGGAAACCCAACTCTCAGAAAGACATGAGTATTTCATTGACTGACTTAGGCAGGGTATGTAGGGTGGCTCCCAGAACACACCAGCTGATCTTCATATCCCTTCTCTCTCCTAGCCGTGCTGCCACATCTCCTCCCTCACACTGGCCCGAGTTTTCACTGAAGTCCATCTTTAGCTACTTCAACTCACTGACTACAAATAAAACTTCTGGACTTCTCTTGCTGAATCAGTTTGCTACCAGGACAGTGAATGAAATCACAGTGGTGCCTTATGGGCTACAGAGAAGACAGAAAGTACGTCAGGAGTGGAGAAAAGACAGGAGAAGAGGAGAATTTCTCTTTTGCCAGAAGTGAGCTGTTTGACTAACTTACCTCATGTCAGGCTACATTATTATGAATATTCTGGCTAACAAGTCAACTTGTTAAAAGTTTGCTTTGTCAAGCAAAGTTTAGGCAATTTCGACTCTGAATCTTCATTAATCAGTACTGTAATTTCCATTCAAAAGGCAGATGACTAACTTCCAAGTATATCACTGCTTGCTTAACAACAAAATACCTTTACTGCTGCTTAAAGTCAATACCAATAAAATAAAATACAAATAAAATCTTAGAGATATTCACTTTAGGAATTCTGCAGTGTTGTTCACATTTTGAGCAAATGAGTTTTAGTCATAGAGATGTCAAAGACATCGTATGTTAGTCTTGGAACTAGAGTTGTTGCACTGGATGGTGATATATTCCGTATAAGATAGAAAGCAACTTGATGAACTTTAACCCAACTCGTTGGGTTAAAAACTGGCTGGATGGCCGGGCCCAAAGAGTTGTGGTGAATGGAGTCAAATCCAGTTGGAGGCCAGTTACTAGTGGAGTCCCCCAGGGCTCAGTGCTGGGGCCGGTCCTCTTTAATATCTTTATCGATGACCTGGATGAGGGGATCGAGTGCACCCTCAGTAAGTTTGCAGATGACACCAAGTTAGGTGCGTGTGTCGATCTGCTCGAGGGAAGGAAGGCTCTGCAGGAGGATCTGGATAGGCTGGACCGATGGGCTGAGGTCAACTGTATGAAGTTCAACAAGGCCAAGTGCCGGGTCCTGCACCTGGGGCACAACAACCCCAAGCAGCGCTACAGGCTGGGAGATGAGTGGTTGGAAAGCTGCCTGGCCGAGAGGGACCTGGGAGTACTGGTTGATAGTCAGGTGAATATGAGCCAGCAGTGTGCTCAGGTGGCCAGGAGGGCCAATGGCATCCTGGCTTGTATAGGAAGCAGCGTGGCAGGCGGGTCTAGGGGGGTGGTTGTCCCCCTGTGCTCGGCTCTGGTGGGGCTGCACCTCGAGTACTGTGTTCAGTTTTGGGCCCCTCGCTACAGGAAGGACATGGAGGTGCTCGAGAGAGTCCAGAGAGGGGCAACGAGGCTGGTGTGGGGTCTGGAGAACAAGTCTTATGAGGAGCGGCTGAGGGAGCTGGGGTTGTGTGGCCTGGAGAGGAGGAGGCTCAGGGGGGACCTCATCGCTCTCTATGGGTACCTTAGGGGAGGCTGTAACGAGGTGGGGCTTGGTCTATTCTCCCATGTGCCTGGTGACAGGATGAGGGGGAATGGGCTAAAGTTGCGCCAGGGGAGGTTTGGGTTGGATATTAGGAAGAACTTCTTTACTGAAAGGGTTGTTAGGCATTGGAATGGGCTGCCCGGGGAAGTGGTTGAGTTGCCATCCCTGGAGGTCTTTAAAAGACGTTTAGATGTAGTCCTTAGTGATATGGTTTAGTGGAGGTCTTGTTAGTGTTAGGACAGAGGTTGGACTAGATGATCTTGGAGGTCTCTTCCAACCTAGACGATTCTGTGATTCTGTGATTCTGTGACAGGGTTACCAAAAGCCCTTGATGCAGAGGCAATTAAATGAGACAGTCAAGGCTCTGCCAACACCCTTTGCAGTAAGAACCACTCACCCTCACACAACACTTTGTGCGAATGTCATGATAGAAAATTAATTTCAGACTTTGTACCCAGCCAGTAACTCTTGTGGCAGCTTTTTTTTTTTTTTTTTTTTTTTTTTTCCATGAATGTGAATTTGGGCAAGGCTTTCATGGTAAAAAAGAATTTTTTTAACTTTCTTTCCCAAAAATATATTTGTCCCATCTTTTGCTTCTCACAAGGATTTCAAAGATCCAGTGAGTTTTCTAGCTAATTTGAAGTCTATATCTTATCTAAAATTGAGAAAAAATATTAATTTGTCTGCTTTCTGTGACCAAGGGAGAGATTAAATTTTCTTTGGAATATTCTTTTCACATTATTCTCTCTCTTAAAATCCTTTACTCCAGTGACTGAATGAGAGTGTCTTGTGGGCACTTAGTAAAGTCTGGAATAGAAATCCTCGTAATTTTTGATCTTATTGACACAATAGCTTTACTTATTCTGGAACTGTTTTTCAAGTTGGAACTGTTTTTCAAAGTTATTAATGCACCTGTAGATAGGCCACAGTGAGATTGACAAATGCCCTTGAACAATTTGAAAGAATTCCTATTTCATTGCTGTACCCAATGTGACTGTGAAAAGTGCTTACTTGCATCCTTAAGCACCTTTTACAAATTTGTAAACTTCCCCTGTTTTAGAGTTCAAACATATTAAAAGTGCATTTTGCTCCACATGTTTCTCAGGTAGCTAGACAGTGCCATGCACAATTTATGTTCCACAGTAGATTTTTTGAGTTTACTTGGAAGTATCACAAACAACTGAAACAAAGCACTGTTTACCATATTTCATCAGTGGGATTTCTCTATCTTTTTGCTGAAATTCTGTACTGTTTACAGTAAAAATCTACGAAAATGCTGTAAGCAAATTATTTTTTTTTATATGCATACACCAAAACAAAAGTGGATTTTAACAATCTGATTATGGCCTTTATTTGAATTATTCATTCATTTTTAAGACAGAATAAAAATTAAAACATTTATGTTTCACACCCAAAGCTACAAATTTAAGATAATCTGTTTCTGTTAACAGTGATATTTAGTGGACACATATGATGAACTGTTCAGTATGATGAGCTGTTCAACTGTTTGTTGTTTCCTGAAAACAAATATGTTTGGGCGTCTTCTTTGCAAGGAGAATATTAGTTTTCTGTAGTCAGGTCTGACTTAGCATATCCCTACCATACCCCACGAATACCAGCCTAATAGCTTTTAAAAGACAGAATCCTCTGAGACCTCTTTACGTGCTGCATCATTCAGCCATTCTTCAAGACAAATCTCTGAATATGCAAGAGAGGAAAAATGGATATACTGTTTTTGGGTCATCTTGAGCGCTCTACAACATGCTGGAAAAACTCTCAGCTAAGATCTGAACTTCAGGAGTAGTCTTTTGTTTGGTTATACTTTCAATAAAGGTGTTTCCAGAAGATAAGCAAAATTACTTGTCAACAAAAGTTTGTGCATGTGTTTGTATGTGCATGTCTGTTTGTATAAAACATTTTTTTTGTTTGTTTTGTTTTGTGTGTGAAACCTAAGCTGAAAGGGATAAAGTAATGAAGAAAAAAGAGAGATGAGACTATTGTACACATAATTAGTGAGCTCATATCTGGTCTGCAAATCTGAGGTCTCATCTGCAAAAGATTATTAAAAATTTGGACAAGGTTTAGAGAAATGCCACAAGAATGACTTCAGATCTGGAAGAAATAAAAATATTTCAGATTAAAAAGTTGAGAAATGTCATTTGAAAGATGACTTGATCATGATGATCAAGGGCCCAGAGAAGCTGCGGATGCCCCATCCCTGGAGGTGTTCAAGGTCAGGCTGAATGGGGCTTTGAGCAACCTGGTCTAGTGGAAGGTGTCCCTACCCATGGCAGGGGGATTGAAATTAGATGATCTTTAAGATTCCTTCCAACCCAAACCATTTTTGAATCTATGATTTATAGGGGGATAAAATAAATGTCTCTTTGGTCTTTGAAGACCGTGAGAGATATTTTGTCTAAATTGTAAATCCAGGATAGAGATGTGATCATGTAATTAATTTTTTTTTTTAATGTTATTATTATATTTTTTTTAAGATTATCAGGGAGGATTTTAAATGAGGTTTAAGTTGTTTTTATTTTTGTTTGTTTTGTTTTGTTTTCTTACACATACATTACTTAAACAGCTAATTAATAGATTTAATGCAGGAACAACAGCAAAATGCTATTCCCTGTCCTCTGCAAAATTTTTCTCGAAATAATCCTGTGGATACCTTCTGGTTTTCTGTTAAGCAATTTCTGGAAAAATTCTGTTCAACACTAGACAATGAACAATGTGTGCTGTATGCATTATTAATGAAATAAATATTATGTCTTCTCATCTTTGTAATAACTAAAACATACATATTGTAGTGATTTTTTCAACATTCTTGCACTCGTTTGAAAAGGAAATACACATGTTGTTTGGCCCCCACAAATTCTCTGAGTTAAAATTTTCAATTCAGTGGTAAGGGAAATCCTGTTTCTTTAGTACGTGTAGAACTTTGACATGTTATAATGACTATAAATATGCTTATTTTTAAGTCATAATGATCTGGATTATGATTTTCCTACTCATAAATCTAAAGAAATCTTATTTTTCTATTTGTCACACAGCATAGTGTCAATATACTGAAACGTTTTACAGATAAAATTAAGGAACGTACATTAAGGCTAAAATTATTCATGGTATAAAGAAATAAATTGGAAGCAGAGAGGTCCTCCTGAGAAAATCCCTGCATCTCGTTTTACCTGTCTTCTATACTAAAAAAAAATGTACATGGCTTTCCTGGGAATCTTTAGATTTAGAGGAGCCTTCAGAGGAGGTCAGAATTGTCTATAGCTGAGGCTCCAGCTAATCAACATAAGTTCAGACAATTTCATGTATGCTTTCTGGTATGCCTCTGCATACCTCTACAGGCAGCTGTCAATCAGGTTCTTAATGAAATACCATTTTGAATTTTCTCTGCTAAGGCACATCCACTGGCCCAACTGTTGCTGTTGGTATCCAAAAAAAAATGCCTTGGATTTTATTGTTTGGGAGATGGAAGCAAAAAAGTGTGAAAGCTGTTCTCTGACTTGACAGAGAATGTCAAGAAAGAATGTCAAGAAATGGCTGAAAGAATTCAAAGCCATTACAGCATTCTCCATTGCCTGCTTAATAATACTGCATCATAATTCTGTGCACTGTAAAGCCACTCTGTGCACTGAGAGGTAGCTGCATTTCAGTGATGGATGAAGTAATTCATCTATGTAGCTTATAAAACACTTAGGGTTCCTCTGGGAAAAAAGGCACTTTGAAATGTAAGGTATCAGTATTGCTCATGTGTTTAAGTTGTCAAATCTTCTTACTTTCTTTTCACTCAAATCAACTATAAAATTCACTTTTGTAGTGTAACCCACAAACACTAATTCACTTCAATTAAAAATCTGTTGCCTGCACATCATTTCTAATGGAGCCAGCTGCTAGGGTAGAATACCCTCTTGAATCTTCCTTATACAATAGCCTGTGGTGGACCATTCCCTCTCATTTCTACCCATGTGCAGAAGCAAATAGTTCTTTCGACTGACTCACAATCTAAAAAACCTTTTGCTGGGGTCAAAAACATTTGGATTTGTCTGCTTTCTTCTTCAGGATTTGCTACCAGAATGATAATGAACATATGCAAGGTTCATTATGCACATACTTTCTTTTCCTTGTTCTTCCTCACTCTCCTCCCACTCTGCATGAAGATTCACTAAGTATAGGATGCCACAAATGCTGTTTTCTAATCCTTTAGCCAAATACCATTTCAGTAATTCTTATATTGCTGAAGACAGCTTGTACAAGACTTTCTAGTTAAGTGCTTTAGTGTGATAGGACTGCATTCAAGGACTGTGGCTGGCATGTATGTCAGCACCTTCTGTGATTTAAAAGAGGGCAGATTAGGAGAGCAATGGTGAAGCTGTGTCCCTACATTCTATCCAAGTGCTTGGGGGGAGGGCACCAGCACATATGCCCTCACTACTGAAGTTGGAATGGAGCTGGGTATGGATTGAGGTTGGAACACTACAATAAAAATAATTGTATAGACATTATCATATGATTTTGTTAAATACTCTTCACTTTCAATTATTCAGTCAAGTCAGACTGAAAGAAATATATTATTAAACAAAGCAATATTCAAAACAGATTAAAATAATTAATTCTTTAATTTAGAAATTTGTTGAGATTCAAACAGCTATGTTTCAGAAAATAAATATTACAGCCTAACAGCTTTTTTGACTGCTAAAACTGCAAGTCACCATGGCTTAGAAAGTAGCTGTAATAGCATGTTCTGAAGATATATTTCTCAGATCTAGCAAATTATTTTTATGTTAACCATCTTAAGAATGTGAAAGCAATTGGTCAATAATCCATATTCTTTGAGATTTATTTATACTTTAATTAACTGTGAAACTTAAATTGTAGAAAAAGATCACCTAATGATGTGCTCTGAGTCTTAACGGAGGACCATCATGTACATTCCCCAGCAGGGAAAAAAAAAAAAAAGAGAAAAAAAAAACACAACTGAATTAAAGACAGGGATTTAGCTTTAACTCTGAATTTCCTGGCTTTTTCAGGCTTAAACAAGACCCTTAATGTTACTTTAATGTAGTTTTTGGTGGTATAATTCTTCTTAATTCTGTCCATTGCAGTCCTTTGATACTTTATGAATTACTTATCTCACATTAATAAGGCTTAACATGGAGTATTAACCTCCTATACATTCCTAATTAGTTTTTAATGAATTTTAGTTTCCTTGTTAGAAAAAGAGCTAGCTAGCTAACTACCACAAATTTAATCTCCATTACTGGAGCATAAGAAAACCACCCCTGGGGATGCATGTCCTTGAGATTTGCACATTAAACAAGCAGCTTTATAAAAAAAAAAGTCAAGGAAACTTAATACATGTGTCTTGGTTTATCTTCTCAACTTTGATGGTGTAACGAGTCCTGAACTATTTATAACTATATACTACAATATACTACATAAGCTTTAAGAAATTTCTATAAGATGTTAAAATATCGCAAAAAAATTAAAGGCCAAATTGCTATCTTGCAGCCTGACACACTGTAGCAGAAAGGGAAGAAAAGATGAATTAATGTATTTTCTAATACATGTTCTAATTCAACAGTAGCAGCAGTCATTATATTATAAGCAGGGTAAAATATAATTTTTTTGTTTTGTTTTGTTTTTTGACATGACAATCATACTTATTTCCCTGAATTGTTTTATATGTGAATGAATTTTAAGAAATGTATGGGCTATAATTTTTCTTATTTTATTTAATTTTTTATTTTTTTTATTTTTGTGTGTGTGTGTACAGTACAAGCAAACGTTGCAAGTAACTAACTATTTTGCAAGGGAGTAGCATAAGTGTAGGTTACAAAAGTCTTTTCTGTTTTGGTCATGCTTTAAATAAATATAAATGGGAACGCATTTTATTTTACAATAAGTAAAACAAAAAGAACAACATCTCATTATGAAATGCAGCAGTAGCTGAGTAATGAATTACAGATAGATTTTCACTAGCAACACAGAGGATGCTGCTGAAGCAGCGCTCAGTGCCAGGATCTAGTCACAGAAGCACAAACTCTCAAAGTCCTTTGACTCTATTATGAAGGTGCTACAAGGAGGATTTTCTTTATGACGGTTCTTCAAATTCAAGGTTTTATTTCCTTGTTGATTTACCAAAGGCTTCTATTTTTGCATTCAGAAATGCAGCAGCTATTTATTTAATGCATCTCCTGAGAGGTTGAGGGGAGGAGTGGCTCTGTGGGGATGGTGGAGGAGGTCTGCAGCAGAGGGCTCAGTTTCTCAAAAATTTGTTTTCTCCATCATTGTTCTACCAAGTACACAGGCACTCTTGGCATTAGACATATGATCTTTTCTAACAGGAAGACATCTGCAGAACTACAGTTAATGAAACATCTATATTAAAGTTGTAGGCAGCAATTGCATAGATTTGACAGTTTTCTAAGTGGAAGTAGACATTTTCCTACAATATCACAAATTCTGTTCACTTCTTGTCAGCAAACCAGAACAAAAATGAAATTATAGTGTCCCACTCAGGGAAAAAATATACATGCACAAATACACATAATTAAAACACTTTAAATGCAGACAATCCAGTATGAAATGCAACTCAGTTGAAATCATTTAAACAAAATTTTTCTGAGTTGTGAAATCCTTTCTGTAGTGTTTTTACATATTTTCAAACAGAAAAATTATAAATATGCAATGTTAGTCATTAATGATGGGAATAGTCACTATTCTAGGCAAAAACAGATAGCAGAGCATGTTATAGCTGTATTTCAAAACCAAAGGCATGGATTCTTCCCTTCAAATCAAAGCCAACATGAAAATCTGCATATGCAGAGGGACATCTTAGTGGGGCAATGGCCTAGCACAATAGTCTCTGCATTAAAAGTGATTTTCACTCATTAATCTTTTACTTACAAACTGCAGTAATAAATACAGGGTTATCTTGCATTCGTTAATTACACTGAACATTGCACATTGCACAGGGAGACCTATCACTGTGTGGCAGCTGATGGGAAACAGACCAGCTGAAAATGAAAGGCTATCCAAATCCATGAAATGCTAGAGGCAACTTAATCACTGAACCTGACACACAAAGTACAGACAGCATATACAGATGTGGTTTAACTGGGTTCATAACCTTATTAACTTAATTCATCTAGGGGTTAGCAAGCAATAACTTGTACAGTGCAAATCATCAATCCTCTCCATTAGAGGTTGTCATCAGCCCATGACCCATCCATAACTGGTCTCAGCAAGCACGAGGCTCTCTTGCTCTCACTCTGCGTGATGGTTGAGGGAAAAGGGAGTTCCCTCTTCATTACACAGAAAAACAGCAGCTATTTGAAAGTGCTCCCTTTTCCCTAAATCCAGCAGCAGGTTATCAGGGTGTCATGAGCAGGCCAGTGCACTAGACAGCTGCTATCAGGAAGAATTATAAATTCAGTTAGCTGCCTTCATCAACCCCTCAGTTTTCCAGATGGCTAAAAAAATCATATCTACTTCCCAAATTGAGAGAAATGACACTTTTTCCTCAGACAGTTCTGAAGACTAATTTAGCACCTGGACTGTCATAAGGGCTTATGCAGTTGTTCTTCTGTTATACAGAAGACCGTTACTGCCCTCCTCCTTCCTTGACACCTTCTCTCTCCATCTCTCCCGCTAACAGGAATGATGTGGTGATCCAGTTATTAATTCTTCTTCCTGTAGTTTCCTAAAATACTCAGTTTCCTACCTCAGAATACTCATATCTTCTGTTAATGACAGAAGACACAGAGCAGCCCAGGATATAGCTAGAAGCCTATAAGCTTTTTCAAACTTGCAGTTGCTAAGCCTTTCTTCTCATCAGTTCTGTGCTTATAGGGGCAGACAATATTACCAGTCACAGCAGCAATATCTGAGGTAAAATATAAACATCTCCAAAGGCCTTAACTATCTTCTGTAACAGGAACATATCAGACAGTCTTAAAAATATAAAAATACAATTCTGTCTGAACAAATTTCTGCAGGAAGAACAGGAATTGCAAAAACGCTTTTCTGCAGCTACATGGTCTATCCTTCTTTTCTGTTGCTGAGTACTTTCAGGGATTTTTTTATTTTATCTTTTTCCTGGAAGTGACTGCCAGTGTGGTAAGGATGGATATCTTGGATTTTGTTCATTATAAATGGTGTGCACACATGCTAATTTTGCATCTGCAACCACACAATCTATTTGACACAAACCAGGATGATTCAAGATTTAGTTCAACTTTATACCATTATGTTGACCTTTAGATTTGTTTTATTACATTTTCAGTAATACTGCATAACTCTTAATATAAGTTTTTGCTAAGTCTTAAACATGCTATTTCTTTAAAGCATGCAGAAGCTTCCACAAAAGACCACGTTAACTTATTGCAGTGATTAAATTACAGTGATTTATGGTGCTTTTTTTGTACTACTTTTATTTCCTTTACTATCTCAGCTGAATTGGCTAATATATGTTCTTTTAAACTATATCACAATGTATTCATTTTAAAACACTTTAATTCAGCACTACAGTAATTCACTAATGTGGGTACAACAGCATGAATAAAAACGTAAAACTGAAAAATGCAATTTTTACAAAATGGAAGCAAAATCCTCAAGTGCTGAAACTTGTCATTACTGTTTTTGGCAAGTCATTCTGCAAGTATTGATCTTTTTATATTTTACAGGCTTTCAAAAATAAGGCAATATTTAGTATTTAAACCATTCAGGCTCTCTTCTATTTAACACACTTATCAGTGATGACTTTGAGAAAATTGACTAATAAATGTTATGTAAAAAGGTAGGAAGCAAAAGAAACAAAATTAAGGCATTGCCACATGAATAGAAATTCATTTTGAATAAAATAAAACAGTTTTCTACAAGATGGGGGTCTGAGTCTATTGTTACAGTCAGTAGGTGTGGACTGTCCATCAAAGTTCATTTTCAAGGACAGAATGTATTCAAAATTGTATTATAGCTTATCAATCAAAGTTTGAGCAGAGGGTTGTAATAGATGACCTCCACAAGTTCCTTTTTAGGCACATAGTTCAGAAACTATGAGTTTCTAAAAGACTGCAAAGAGGAAGATAAAAGGATTGAGGAAAGGAAAGAAGAAAACGTAGATTGTAAAAGGAGCTGGTAACAAGCTTTTCCATCGGAATGAGCATCTAGTTGGCCCACTCCAATGATAAGCAAAGGGAAAGAATAAAGAAAATAATTTGGTGACACCAACGTTGTCCAAGATGTGTGCAAGCAGTTCTTTCCGTGCTTCTGTCAGTGGATTCTAAGATTCAACTTGGATCCTCAGTTTATATTTCTCTCTTGAGTTCTCAGTGTCTTCGGGGATTTTTTCTCATATTGAGATGATTACTGTTGTTTGCAGATTCTTCACTCAACAGTTTCAGCATGATGACACAAACTATTTAATGGCTTGAATGGTATTCAAATGAGCTCTTGACATGACACTTAAGTCCCCACAAGATTAGTTAGGTTAAGATTAGTAATTCAACACTATTCTTCAGACTGTCTAGCGATGTGAAGATTTTACGTTTTGCTAAGTATCTTTCCTGTATATGGAAAGATATTCTGATTTTTCCCAGTTGTTATTTTTCTCATTTTGATTAGCAGTCATGTGCTGAGCATAACTGTGTATTTGTGATTTGGCCAGATTTGCTTCCTTTGCTGGAAGCTGAATTATGCAAAAGTGCCATGCCCTTTTTGCTTTGTTCTGTCACTATCACATACACATAATTTCTGAAACATAGATAAGAGAGGTTGCTGATTTACATGAAAGGGCACAGAATATCCCAGATCCACAAATACTGCTGTTAACCCTGACGGATAGCATACTCCCACTCAAGAATGGTGTTTATTCTACTTTATTTTGGAATAGAAGTGTATGCCACCAACATTGTTAAAAAGGAGAAAGAGAGGAAGAAAGAGAGGGACTGGTACAGAAACAGTTGAAAAAGAATCAATACAAATTTATCTTTAAAAATGTCTGAAAGAATCAGAGAAATGAAGGGTTTTGCCTTTTTATCACATTCAAATTTTCCTCGATGAAAGATTTCCAGAATAATCAGTATTCTTAATAAGACAATTGAGAAGAACCTTTCTACATTGCTGTGAAGATTTCCTACTTTTAGTGGCAGTTTTCTTCCCCACCATCAGATAAATTAAATTTTGAATAGGGCACTCATTACCTATAGAAACACCTTTATACTCAAAAACAACTATACAACACATCTTTGCTAGTGAAGCTTACAAATAGTTATTTGGTTACTTAGACATCTAACATGCTAATTTATTTGAAATCTTGTTATTTGAGAAAGGGCTCTGACTATTTGTGGAGTGAAGTAATGGTTCCAGTAATTAATAGTCACTGTAATCTCATCTGTATGTAGTACATCACTGGAGAAGTCTGCACATTGCATGTAACTTCTTTATTCTGCAAACGAGAATGGGAATGGATCTGTAAAATGCAAACATTTTTGTTCTACCTCTGTAACAATATAAAAACACTGCACATGAACTTCATGTCCAACGCTATGAATTGCTTTATATATATTTTAAATAATTCTCAGATGATCTTATGAATATTTATCTCTCATCTTGTTTAGTTATTACCTTTACTATTCTCAGAAACACCAAGAGCCTGAGTCACAGAAAACGGATGCTCTAGGTGATTCATTACTGTGATTCATTCTTTCAGCCAGTGGGCTCCACTTACTGAGATACATTCATATCAGCCTAAAAAGCTTTCTTCTCTTTTAAGAATATGTTTCTATAAATTATTTATAAAACATTGCCATTTTACCACAACTTCAACTGAGTTTCCTACTGTTCAGTGGTATGACAAAGTATGTTGTAAGAATTACAGGCAATCATAGTTCAAGGTCCAATCCAACCCTGTATTTATGGGATTTTCAGATCTGTAGTGAAGAACTAGCTCCACATCAAGTTGACCTTTTGAGTCTAAGTGTCACCATCATTCTTCAAAGGAAAGAAAGAGTAGCTCAAAGCAAGTGATTTTTGTCATGAGCTCTAATTAACTCAGATTATTCTACCATTGGTGCCAGGCAATAGCTGTAGATGTATGGGGTTTACATGGCAAGGTTTTGGTAGTGGGGGCCTACAGGGGTGGCCTCTGTGAGAAGAATCTAGAAGCTGCCCCATGTTAGGTTCTAAGGGCCAGTTTCAGATGGCTCCAAAGGGACCTGCCGCTGCCCAGAGCCAAGCCAATAAGTGATGTTGTTTACTCCTCTGGGAGAGCAGATTTAACAAATGGAAAAAACCTTCTATGACACAACAGCTGGGAGAGGGGGGTGAGAAACAGCCTTGCAGAAACCAAGGTTATTCAGGTTCCAAGGTTCCTCCTACAGAAGGAGGGCAGGAGGTGCTCAAGGTGCTGGAGCTGAAGTTCCCCTGCGGCCTGTGGAGAGGCCCCTGGTGGAGCAGGCTGTCCCCCTGCAGCCCATGGGTCCCACGTGGAGCAGATCTCCACGCTGCAACCCGTGGAGGAGCTCCCGGTGGAGCAGGTGGATGTGGCCTGGAGGAGGCTGCAGCCCATGGAGAGCCCCCGCAGGAGCAGACCCCGAGCCGGAGCCGCAGCCCGTGGAGAGGAGTCCATGCAGGAGCAGGGGGTCTGGGGGAAGCTGCTGCCCATGGGGGACCCGTGCTGGAGCAGTTTGCTTCTGAGGTATGGACCTGTGGTACGGACCAATGTTGGAGCAATTCTTGAAGAGCTGCTGCCTGTGAAAAGCCCACACAGGGTCAGTTCGGGAAGGATGGCACCCAATGGGAAGGACCCCACATGGAGCAGGGGCAGTGACCGTGAAGGAGTAGTGGAGACGAAGTGTTAGGGACTGACCACAGCCCCCATTACCTGTTCCCCTGCGTCCCTGTGGGGGAGGAGGTAGAAGGGTGGATGGGGGTGGGAAAGGTGTTTCCAGTTTGCTTTTTTTTTGTTTGTTTGTTTATTTGTTTGTTTCTCACTGCTCTAGCTTGTTAGTAATAGGTAATAAATTTTATTAATCTCCCTATGCTGAGTCAGCTTTGCCCATGACAATAACTGTTGAGTGAGGTCCCAATTCTTAAATCAACGCTTGAACCTCTTTCATCATATTTTCTCCCCCTTTCCCTTTGAGAAGGGGGATTGAGAGAGTGGTTGTGGTGGAGCTCAGCTACCCATCTGGGTAAAACCACCACAGTAGTATAGACCACTGCAAATATTACAACTTTTCTTAATTGCTGAATTTTAGGATAAGTTAAAGGTAAAGCAATATGAGCTGAACAGAATTGTAACCTAGGCCATCCCTTTAATATTATTTATTGGGTAATGAATGAATGTTCAGTCAGACAAGAACTTTGTTAGCATTTTTAATTGGAAGAAACTGAATTATTTACATCTTTCCTACAAAATAGTATTTTTTAAATAAATGAATAATGACCACTTTAGAATAGCAATGTTAACTTCGTGGATCAAATCTGGTATTTTTCTTTTGAAGCTTTCCCTGAAGGAAGTAGGTAGTATCTAATTTAGCTGGCACTTCATCTGGATCTTAAATTATTTGACTTACAGGTATAAAAGGGGGCATTCCATTTGCCTAATCTAATCATCTAATTTCCCTGGGCAGTCAGAGGAGAAACCCAGAAAATTTATGACTGTAGATTTAAGATTCAAGTATTATACAGGTATTTCCAGATATAATCCCAATCCATGTAAGTGAAGTGCTAGCTTCTTCAAGAGTTAGTATAGTCAATAGGAGGTTTTCCAGCCTCTTGAAATCCAGTGTCTGATCCTAGCCTCACCTATGGAGCTGGACGCCCTGTTGTCTATGATATAATCATAGATTAAAATGACACCTTCCATTTTCCTTAAGTACCTAAACACAAATCCATGTGAATTTTGCATGAGAGCTCTCTCTCTCATTTCTGTTGAAACTTACAGAAATGTGCAGCCAAAAATTCCAGAATCATAGGCCCAGACACCGTATGCCTGAGTCTTAATCTAGTGGTAAGAGTAATCATTATGGGAGGATATAAAGTTCAGATCTTCTATTCTCCAAAAAGTTATGTATTTCACAGTGTTAATACAAAACAAAATCAGACCTGGATGAAACATTTTCTAATTAAGTGGAGCTGTATCAATAGAGTCTAGGAATGCAAGTAGTTCACAGCCCTGAAAACAAGGCAGATAGGCTGATATCTTGAACTTAGAAATCTTCAGCAGGATTTAGGTAGACCAACACAAGCTGAAGGATGGGACTGTAATTCAAGATCATAAATTCATATCAAAATCATGTGTTTGTTTGTCTAAAAAAAAAAAAACATTACAAATTGTCTATCCTCTGTTATAGGCAATGAAGAAAAGCTTACATGTACCCCAAAGGGAATGTGATGGAAGAATGGAGATAAGGATAATAGAAAGGATTAGAGAGTAATACCATATTATTAGTTGATTAGAAAGTCAAAAGAACCAGGGAATGAGTTTAGATTTCAGGTCACGGAGAAAGAGATTAGTAAGGGGAGTTGACCTTCATTCATAAGTAATGTCCTGTTTTTAAGGGAGAAAACTCCATACATGCATCAGTACTTGTAATCATAAAAAGAGATAATAGTGTTATTTTCTGCATCTGATGGTCAACCAGTACCAATAAAGCATGAAAGACAGAGCAAGACTGCCTCTTGAGGATCTAATTTAATATCTATATATCATAATAAATACCTGAATTCACAATCAATCTCACAAGTGGGATAAAATTTAGAATAAGTATTCTGGTAAGTGTAACAGAAATTCTTCCCCTACTGTTTAAGCTTTTTCAATAGTAAACATCTCAACTTTTGCTCCAGATTAATCCTTTATTGAAAGAAGGCTTAATTTTAATTATGTGTAACAGGGAAAACATAAACAAAATTTTTGTAATGAAATTTCAAATCTAATGGTGTAAGAAAATAATAATAATAAAAGCAACTATGTAAACAAGTCATTTTGCATTTGAATCAATTAAAAACATAATATATAGTCAACCCTCCATTAGAAATCTGGTTAGCAGTACATGTTAAGATCTGTTTTTATTTTCCATGTGATTTAAAGAAAAAGATTATGTAGTTGGCATTACGTAGCTTATGTTGACAAGAATTCATATTCATTATCTCCTTTATTCACTCAGACCATTGTAACAAAAGTCTTTAGCCTGACTCTCTCAGTAGGAAAAAGCAAATCTGTGCTTTGAGTTTGATACTTCTTGGGTTTAATTCTGTCAGTACCAGTGACTTCTCTTTACTTTGACTGGAAAGAAGCTAATCATAATAAAGAAAGGTCCCATCAGAGGAGTGGCCACTACTATGTTAAGCACTGAGGCTACTAGGGATACCTACAGTAATAAACTAAACAAAAGTTAAACTAACTAAAAAGGCACAGGACCATGATTATCTATACTGCCATAATGATGGTACCAGCACTGGTACTATTTTGGTTCAACATAAAGAATGGCCTGTCTTAGTTCAGGAGATATTCTCATTGTGTTTGAGAGGGTGGTCGCACACTGGAACAGGCTCCCCAGGGAAGTAGTCACTGCACCAAGCCTGTTGAAGTTTAAGAAGTGTTTGGACTGTGTACTTTATCACATGGTCTAAAATTTTGGGTAGAACTGTGTGGTGCCAGGAGTTGGACTCGATGATCCTTATGGGTCCCTTTCAGTTCGGGATATTGTATGATTCTATGATTCTATGTGCTTTTTTGATGCATCCACCAAGTTTTATAGATTAAGAGGCTTATCTTTATGAACATGACCAGTGCAAAATGAGTCAGCCTCAGGGTCAGAGAATGGCTCTTGCTCCACTTTCTTGGTGGTATGGATATATCCCTACAAAAGAACTTTCTCAGTTTATAAAATGAGCTCCAAAAAGTGCTGTAAAGATGAACAGGGTTATTGTCATGACCTGGGTAACTAAAGCCCAGATAAACTAATGCTTCAGTAGTTATCCTTAAGTCCCACAAAGTGCTGAACTCATATATCATATATATATATATATATATATGATACATATGCAATATAGAAAGGAAAGGCATAAGCCTCAATCCATTATGCTTAAAATAAAATAAAATAAAAAAATCGATGGAAGTCTAATGAAAACATGTAGCTCCAGCTAGTGCTTCAGGATACTTCTGCACAGTCATGATCTGTTAGATTTTTGTTACAGCTGAGCTGAAGAGCTGAAATGCGCTGTGGCAGAATGATAGCTTTTTTTTTTTTTTTTCCTACTGGACACTTCACATCCAGTTAGGTTGAAATTACTATAAAAGTAGAAATTTAAAATAAAAAGATAACAACATGAGTACACTAGATCTTCTTTTCAAGAAAGAATCTTAACATTCATCTCACTGTTTCCATCTTTGTTTTTTTTTATTTTTTCTTAAGACGCAAGAAATTTTTCAATTTAAGATAAAAGAAGTTTCATGGAACAAAATTCTTGAAATAGTTATAATGTAAAGATTTCTCTTCTATCATCAGATATAATTTTGTTTTAAATGTTAGGGAGGAGTTAATACTTCATATAAGCCTATCAAAATACCATATTAAGCAAGTCAAAATACTTTCATGCAATGTCTTAGAAATATCTATTTCTATGAAGTTTTATTTATTTGCAATTAAACTAAAAAGGAAAAAAAAAGTAACTATTGCTCCAAAGTTGCTTCTGTAAATCAATCTCATAACTTAATTTGAGGAAAAATCCAATGAACCATTGGGCTTTTAACATCAGAAGCTCAGATGGATTTCTTCCCCTATTGTTTAAGCTTTTTCAATAGTAAACATCTGAACTTTTGCTCCAGATTAATTAGCTTCCTCTGTCTCATCTTGATTAGTTTTGGATTGACAGCAGTTTGCAAGACTTATTCTTGTTCCTTTATCTTTCACATCAGACATTTATTTTTAATTGCTTTCTCAGAAAGGTTTTGTGAGATGTTTCAAATATTATTCTCGCTGTCTGTAGACTGTTCTTTATTTTAAGATACTTTTGTTTCCATTAAATTTGCTCTCTTCTTTAAAACTCCTACTGGAAAACATTATCTGTAACACCATCTTATAAACTCTTTCTGTTGGTGCAGATGATGGGAACCATCAATAATGCAGCTGTAATACATCACATCAATTAAGTCACACCTGAAGAACTCTGAATGAGACAGCAACCAGCTTTTCTCTTATTATGATGTCACTTGGCTTGTTAATTCCACTTTAATAGTTATATTTCTGTATTCTTGAATGAGAAGGGTTATGTCTTTTTATTATTAATATATATATTATTAAATGCTAATATTGTACTTAGCACTCTACAAGTAGGCTAAAAATAACGTTCTTCTCTTCTGTGGTCCTAAATTTTGCATTGAGAAAATTTGTTATACCCTAGCTGGAAAAAAAATAAATATATATAAATAAATAAATAAATAAAATCAGGCATCGAAAAGCAAGAAAAAAAAGAAAAGGAAAATACATTTAAGAAAACAAGAAAATAGGAACCTCTAGAAGAAATTAGTCTTTGTAGCTTTCAAAAGCATACTTAAAGAACAGTGACTCCAGATAGGTGCTATAAAAATCTGAATCTTTCCTTCACCATCAAATCACATGAATAATTCTCAGAATCCCTTGGTCATTGCCCTCTATCATTAAAGACAGGATTCATGTCATCTAACTTTAAATGGTTGTAGATAGCTGCATTTCGACTTCCAAACCTAGACTTCCTTTACAATCAAGGAAGATAAGGAAGCTGTTCAAAAATACATTTCATCTTAACTACTTTAGATGTCTGTTTTGGAAGAAGTGCACTTTAGATTTTTCTCTTCTCTAAGATAATGACAACAAAAGGGGTGGAGAAGATAAAGTCAGATCTTTGAACGGAAGAGATGAATCTCATTCTGCATACCTAAATACGATCTAACAGACACATTCCTTTGATTGCTTGCTTTCATGCATTCCTTTGAATACTTAAAAATAGTCATGCTATAGAAAGCCCACTTAAATATGTCCAAAACCATCCATCATCATCTTGGAAAATTATTATGATAAGCAGTTGTTATTCTCTGATGAAAATCATTATTTGCTATAAATCCAGTCTTTTGGTGTCCAGTGTTTATGAGTTTAAGGGGGGGGGGGGGGGGGGGATTGGGAGGGTTAAATCTTAGATGTCTACTCACATCTTCAGTAAATTTCTGTGTTTTCATAAAGATGGATATAACACACAACCTGAAATCAAACTGTATATTTTCAAAGATCAGTTCTGGTTTCACCTTGCAGATGCTTCTTTACATGGATTTACAAATGCCCCTTTGACTCCTGTATTTCTGCTAGATAGATGGATTCATTAACTTTACCTTTAAATTAATGTTAAATTCATAGCTTCTATTTTCATAGTTTAACTTCTTGTGAAGAACAATTTTTATATATGTAGTGCATTGGCCCTAGACAGTAGCTAAGCACCACACAGCTGTTCGCTCGCTCAACCCTGCAGTAGGATTGGGGTGAGTGAAGAAGAGCATAAGTGAGAAGAGTTCTGGGTCAAGACAATAATAATTTAATAGGTGAATCAAAAGAGGAATGAATATATAAAATAAAACAAAGTAAAATAAAACAAAGAGTAAAATAAAACAAAAATGCATATACACAAAACCCCCCACAAAGCTATTAATGTAGACAATCACTCAGCACCTCTCAGCCATTCTCTGAGCAAAGTCTACATCCTCCCAAACCCTCTCGCCTCAGATTTTATTGCTGAGCGTGACATTATGCAGCATGGAATGGTCAGTTTAGGTCAGCTGTCCAGGTTGTACCCCCTCAGCTTACTTGCTGGGGAACAGATGGGAAAAGAGAAGGCCTTGATATTGCACAAGCACTGCTCAGCAATAGCCAAAACACTGGTGTTTTACTAACACTGTTTTAGTCACAAATCCAAAATACAACAATGTACAGACTGCTATGAAGAATATTAACTCCATCCCAGCCAGAGCCTGTATAATATATAAAGTTATAACCATTAGATGATTATTGATCTACCTAGTCATGCCTGTAATTTATTCTCAGTAAAAACATGCATTTGCATGAAAATAGGCATAAAAGTATCAGTAATTTAGAGGAAAAAATACTACTGTTATATTGTAATCATCCCAATGTCAGCCATTACAAAGCAGAATAATGATTGTGTTTACAGGAATCTGAACAAATCAAGATACAAAAATGCAGCTGAAAGAAGGAAATGATCTCAGTCCTGAGTTACAGTACTATCTAGGAACTGCAAGGAATTGTTTGAGAAAATTTAATACTTATATTCTGGATTACATGCATGTATTTTAAAAAAAAATTGCTTATCATAATCCTCCTTCTTATAGTATTGAAAAGACTCATTAGTTTGAAAGGCACCAGGAGTGCAGTGAGTACTACTATCTGAATAAATTAATACTGAAAGATGCTGTATTTATTTTTTTTTTGCATGCATGGAGACAGACAAATGATGTTTTTATGAATGGGATAGCTTAGTGCTTTTACAGTTCTTCATACCTAGTTTGACCTTTGCGTGAAGTGTTATACAGAGAAAAAATGATGCTATGTAAATTCTCAGAGCTCTTGGTGGTGTGTTACATCTCCTTAATAATATTCCTTGGAAGGAGTCAAGGAACATGACCATCTCAAAGCAACATAAATACACCGGTATGATGTAACTTCTCCAGGTCTGAGTTCAGTAAGTTTTTCACTTTAAAATAATCTTAACAACAAAGATAACATGTTGAGTTAAAATATAAATAATGCAGTCGCAAATACACATGCATCACAGTTAAATATTATGTATTTCTTCTGTTATTATTGTTTGTTCTCATCAGCCAAAGTCTTGAAAATACAAACCAAATATCACTGCTTCCACACACTATCAAGTTAGACTTTTTTATTTGACAGCCACAACTGACCATGTGATACTTATTTCAGAGGCACCACTGACACCTTTATTGTATATCTTGAATTCTTGAACCCCAGTGTGCATGTCAGGGTGGATGGACACTTCTGTCACACTGCTACACAATGATAGAAAAAAGCTAAACCAAATAAACCTAACTCCAGCTATTCAGGTGTGCCTCTCAACCAGACAAAAGCAATCTTATGCATTAAATTGTATCAATAAAACACAGTGAGACATTTTGTTGTTTCTCAGTACTTCAAAGGACTGTATTTGACAATTACTGGCACTGCAGTAAAAGACTCAAAGACTGGCTCATATAAGGCCAGTGGATTCAAACACCTTTCAGAATAGAGCATGCCTCTTCTGTGACAGCAGGTCATAATGAGGTGGGGAGCTGATCTGGCATTGACCTGGTTTTGGACCAAGGTACAGCTTTTGATATAGAATTCAATTTAATTTCTTTAGCCTATTCTGAGGTGGTACAACAATTTTTTCAGGCTTAAAATTTCTTTTGGCTCAAGGTTAGGGTGTCATACTTGAGTGGCAATGGATCAGTGATATTTATCTTGAAAATGCCTTACATGATGAGGAACAAACTTTGTTGTCACAACGTGGTAACTATGCTAATCTTCCTTTCAGAGGAAATAAGAACAGCAAGAACTAAGTTATTTGTTGTTGTTAGTTCAAACTTACAGAGCTCTGATGCCTTCTTCAAAAATATTTATGTCTATCCATTACATCTCTAATAAAGTAAACATGTATATACTGAAATAAATTGTTATGTATCTAGGTATGTAAAAAGAGGTTTGTTAGAAAGATATAGATAAAGTGATAGCCCAGGCAACAAGACTAAATAGAATGTGTCTCTTATTATCCATAACAAGAGAAAACTTAAAGTAAAAAGAAAGATGAATCTTTTCATACATTTGCTTAACTGTGATAACTATGTAAACATGATTGAAATCAGATAACTAATGACAGATATTTACTGTGAGACATATGTCTTGACAAGGTATATACATGAAAACAAGCAAACAAAAAATGGTACAGTACAGATGTAAATATTAAGGTAAGAGAAAATTAAAACCAGTAAATATGAACCTTTCTTTTTCATGCTTAAATCTTTGCATAAAGAAAGTCAGTAAAGCCTTTTTTTTTTTTTTTTTTTTAAATGGAGTCCCAGAAACATTTCACTCTGCACATCTGTACATCTTGTAATTTCATCCTAGTCTTGAAACAGTATGTCACAGGATGAGAAGAGAGCCTTAATTCTTGCTATTTACAGCTTGGCCAGAAGTGAAATGTAGCATGCATTTAGGAAACAGCTGCTTTCATGGGTTATATCGACACAAGTGTTAACATTTTCACTCTCGTTCCAGTTCTCATATATCAGTTAAGAGGTGTTTACCAGTATAAAAGGAGGTTCCAAATTTCAATACTTTGGCTAACAGATGACTCTAGGGCACAATCGAACACTAATTTCTGAGTCCCGCATTGCAAATGGTGATGAACAGTTGTAAGGGAGAACAATACAATGAAAGAAAATGTAACCTGGAGATACAGCTGTAGTGATGTGCTACAGATAACCTGGCAGGGAGGGAGCCTTCAGTAGTTTTATTCTGTAAAGCCTTCTGAGTTCTCCAAATTACATTTACTTCTCAATTACCAACAGCCTAGAACTAGCAGAACAAAAAAAATCCATCTATCTCATCCTCTCCAATGTCTGCCTTCCTGAACTGTGAATTATTTCACTAATTTCTAATTTCAGTTGGACCTCTACAAGTTTGAAAATTGATCAATATTAATTATTGATCAATATTAATTATTAAATTAATATTGAATTAGGGCAGGAAAAGGAAGGATATTGGCATCAGACAGATATGGAAGCACAGTTAACATAACTTTTATTTTTAAATGAAGATTTAAACTGAGACTAACTGGTATATACATATCAATACATATCTCACAAAACCACATAGTTACAACACTGCCTCAGTGGACCCTCTCAGAACTACTCCTTACACTTTATGTTATTCAAAACACCTCATGCTACAATATGTTTGTATACAAAGGCCACAGAACGATTGAGCCAGTCAAAGAGCAGATACATTCAAAACCTGCAGAAGCTATGGCCATCAAGATTTCAGTATTATGAGGTTCCAGAACAATGTGTCCAGTGATGTCAAAGACTCGGGAAAAAGCTTCAAATTACATTAATACAAAGGTAGCAATAATAACTGAATAACATAATTTGGAATGAATGATGAAGTACAAATAACTGGAAATAGGATGGAGAAAGAAAAGAAATCCAGGATAGTGTAAAAAACAAAGATTACACTTTAAAGCACTGCAATGAATTTATCATTATTGACGCTGACCTCAGATTATATTATTCTGAATGTTGTTTATTATGTCTCTGTTACTAGGGAGCTTACCCAATTTGAACCTCTGACATTCTCATCTCTGGAAACTGATGGAGAATTTTTGCATTCATTAACCTTAATATGCTTTTATCAGTCTCAGAATTAAAAACAAACAAAAAGCCAGCTATATCCTGAGCAGTAAGAGGTTCAGCTGCAAAAAACAGTTACTGAAATAAGAACAAAAGGTGACAGCAAAAACCAGTTGATGAAATAGCTAGTGAAAGCAGACTTGAGTAGAAAAGACCGAGGCTGAAATAAAATAATCAATTATCAATGGCCAAGGGGCATTTGCTAGGTGAAAAGAGGAGGGATTTTCCTTTATTTCTTCTTTTCCATATATACAGAGCAAGAGTATATGCTTTCATGTCTGAATTACTGATTTCAATTTAAGGGGGAAAACAAAAAGGAAAAAAAGTCCCATGAGAAAAGCACTATGGAAAATCTATTTTTCACTGTAAAGGGCAGCTGTTTTGTACAGGATAGTGTTCAAAAGGTAAAGATGTACATTGAGAAAGAGTTTAAATTCCAAGCCAAGAAGCAAAAATTTGAGTAATTTCTTGCTTCATCTGGTATTCTGAAACATGAAATTTTGAATAATATTTTTGCCAAATATTTCCATCCATGAAGCTACTGCTGATATTTAAAGCCCAAAGTAAAAGAATTCTGTTAATTTAAAAATCACAGCAGGTAAACTATTGTAATTATTAATTTCCAAAAATGTTAAAAATAATTAAAATTGCTATTGTGAACACAAAACGGATCAATAAAACACTTACAGAGACTCTGTAGGTCTATTAAATGACTCAGTAAATCTTCATTAGGTGCCTCCATATGGCAAAGTTAGCTTTCACACTTCTGCAGTGGGGTTTTAATGCTGCTGTTGTTCATGCAACATGGATTCTTGTTGGTTTCTGCACTCTGACCCAAGACAAATCTTTTTTTGTGAGGAAGCCTGGGTGCCAACAGTACCTGCCAGACCTGCAGACAATGTGGCTACAAGCTCGGTTGTATCATGAAGCCTAGGGAACCTTCCTGGCATCAGCAATTCATGCACTTCAGTCCCACCACAATTAGCTTTGAAATCTCATTTTATTGTTGTTTGTCTGCCAGCAGAGGAAGGCAAGGGTGCCAGGAGGAAGATGAGGACAGAGGAACAGGAAATGCTTGTTTAGAATTAATAGGGCCCTCCTGTAGTTACTTCCTGAGAGTATCAGGTCTATCATAATATATGTAAATCCTATTTTTAAAAGTAAAGTTGTTTACACTTGCTTTTTCACTGAGGGAATGTTCAGAGATTCTAATTCCATCAGTTACTTAAGGCATAAATCCTAAGGATTGTAGAGATGAGCCAACTGTGAGCTAACAAAATAGCATAAACAGGTACATGAATTATCAAAACTTTCAAAATGTGACACCTCAAAATAAGAGTGAGGCACCTTATTCTAGTAAACATTTCTCACTAAAAGACCTATTATCACACCCAAAACTCCTTTAAAAGCTCATTTCTAGTCTTCATTATCCTACTACATGCTAGACTGAAGATATGAAGTCTACTATAAAAATATATTTCATGTGCTTTGAACTTTTAATATGCCACTAACAGTCTTGTAGTTTAGCACAGGTTACCTCCCTTCCTTTAATACTGTCTATGTGCTGTATGTGTTTGGGTCAAAGAAACACCTCTAACATGCCACCACCTCAGAAAAGTAGATTTCATGAATCTCTTCTAGGCAGAATTGCCTTACATAGGGCCTCTACTACAATTTAAAATAAATAAAAAAAAAAAAAGTAAACCTAACATTCCTATCTGAATTTAATAAATAATGTCAGTATCTTTTTAAATTTTACAATGAACTCACACTGTATTATTTTTAAACTTTAAAAAATAGAGAAAAATACTAAATGCTACATGAAATTTAACTATTCCCTGCAAATGTATTCACTTAGTTCTGTGTTCAAAAGAAATTATATTTATGCACATCAAAAATGAAAGGTAATTGGCCTCAACGTTTGAGGTCTTGAGATTCTTGAGGTCCAAAAAGAAGCAATTGCAAAGACATCTGAATCAAAACATGACATGAAGAAGTTTTCTACCATCCCTTTCCAACCACTGTGAGTTGCCCACATACTGCAAATAAAGGAGTACAGTTTCTCTGGTAGAGTCCTTTTATTTTAACTGCACCATAAAATCTGAAATTTTAATCCTCACACCACATTATAGGATAAAATAAGAATGGCAGTTGATTTTAGAGAGCCCTGTCAGTCTATTATGTAATTCATCATTAAAGGATTATCCAATTAAGCTCTCCAATAGATGAAAGAAATCTTTATGTTGACCCTGTCTTGAGATACACAGACAGATCTAATAAACGGTTCCTGCAAGATTGAAACTGCAACATCAGTCAGACACTGAAACTGTGAAGTGGGTTTGAGCTTCCAGAGCTACCTGGTGAGCATCTCCACAAGCAGAAGGGGAGATCCAACAGCTTCAGAAGATTGTACTGAAAAAACAGCACACTGCTCAGAGGGCTCTCTTCTAGGCAGTAAAAAATTCAAGCTGCAGGTGTGTTTCTTATCTCCTGCTTGTGTTCCTACTCATTTGGTTGACCTGCGCTGAATATAGGTGCTTTAGTCCACTTAGATCTGAATCCATTTTACCAACTTTCTACCAAGTGAGCCTAAGGTTTTAGGTATAAAACTGCATTTTAAAAATTTATTTATTGTTAAAGCAATGAGGTGAAAGGAATATAAGATTCATGGAAGAATAAAGGGAGATTACAGCCTTGTGCAGTATTATATAGCCTGTCATATATGTGCCATTGGTTCAGAAGAAACCTGAAGAGACTCCGTAAAAATACTACAAAGGATAAAACAAATCACAATTAAAAACATATTTCCATGTAACTGATACATGTCACTGTCTGCTCTTGGTTTTGGTTAAAACAAACAAACAAACAAAAAACAGTTAACAGTGTGTAAATGAAAAAAAAAAAAAGTGATTTCCTAAATAAATACTCTCAAGGCACCAAGAACAGCAGAAGATGAGCTGTTCTGCAGATATTTTCAAACATGGCCTGCAGCACCAGGCACAAAGTCATGCCTTCTCGTGTCTTCCCTCTTTGCCACTCTGCAAAGCATCCTTCTTTCCCCAGGGGCAGATAGGTGGTGCCCACCTGTGGGGCACGTGCTCCATGCTGCCATGGCCAGCTTTTTTTTTTCCTCTAGGATGTATCTTCAGCCCTGCTTGAAACTCCTCTCAGCCTGGGAGACCTTTAAACATTACGATTTTTATCCTTTCAATCAAATATGGGCATAGCAAATTCGTCTTACCCTCTTGTGCAATTTGCAATACAAGGCCAGCTCTGGGTGAATTTTAGGAGGGGTCCCATCCTACTGGAAGACCAGAGAGCAGCAGCTGTCTTCTGCCCATCCCATGGATCCCCATGAAGTTCATGTGGGAGGAGAAGGCCTCACCATGCCAGATGATGATGTTCAGCCAGACAGCAGAACCCAATGACAGATACACTGCCAGAGAATTTTAACGCCAACCAGAAGGACATGTAATGAGGTTTAAGCACTTCCAAGGTTAGGCAGCTGCTGAGCAGGGGTGTTTGGATTGTCTGGATGTATTCTTAAACCTAGAGTAACTGGCTTCTACCGTGAAAGCTAATTCTCTGTGATGTCTCAATGTGCCATTTGTACTGTGCCATCAGGGAACTCATGCATGCTGCACTTGCCTACCTGATACAAATTCTTTTTTGATAGTTACCAGATTGCTTATTAGTTAAAGCAGTATAAATGTGATACATGCAGTTTATATACCACCTGCATATTCACAGTTCTGCCATGAACTGGGAAATGATAAAACTTTTACAAACATTTATTTTATAGCAAACTGCCTCTGGGGAAAATCATATCTTTTGTTAAGGCAATAGCCTTCTGCCAAATGGAAATCTTGTTGCTGAAAATCCCCTTCTGCATTGTCCATATAATCTGTTTGTTTTTGTTGTTCTTTTGTGTTGTTGCTTTTTTTTTTTTTTTAATTTTTCATGCTAAACAATAATGCTCTGAGCATCAAAAGATAATGCTGACAGACATCCGGCAACAGGCTATATACAAACTAAGAAATACAAGGACAAACTTTTTTTTTTTTTTTTTTTTTTTGATTTGATGTGTTTGGCCTCCATGTAGAACAAGTTAAATAACCAGTCATGTAAATAAATGAGGTTATGATTATCTATTGTAAACTATTACAATGTTTGCTATTATAATCTTATAGGATATTGATTTACAAACATTACTTTTACAAGGATATGTATGAAATAAGACTGTAAAATTGTAGTGATAGCTTTAAATTAAAGTGTAGCTTTATTCAGTGCTGATCAGTAGCAAGAATTATGATCAACAACAAACATACAGAACATAACATACCTCTCTGTACTTTTGAGTATAACGGTATGCTGTATAAGTAAGAGCATAAGAAACAGGTGACAGCAGGTTTTGTTAATGAGAAATTCCCTTCCTCATGTTCCAGTGCAAAAATACCTTCTGCTACTTCCTGTCCTGAAGAAAGGAGCCATTTATCCTTAAGATGGGCAAAAAGAACTGCAAAATTTATGGTGACAGTTGATTGCAAATATATGTGGATTACTGTTCATACATAGAAATGGCCTTGACTCTGAACCCCATATTGCTGTACCTAAAAGCTGATAAAGTGGGGCAGGAAAAAATGCTGCCTGTGCTAGACATGATTAGTATATTCTGTCTTGAAACAATGCAGTGGGAGCAACCTATATTAAGAGACTTATTTGTTTGCTCATCCTACAAACTCATCCTTAGACATCCAAGGCAGAGCTGCATCACTATGATTATAGAAATGAAAGAAAGAGGATGAATGTTTCTGCATCCTTCTTCTTTTCCCTGTTTTATACAAAAAGGGAGCATACAACTGAAAATCTACATAGGAAAAAAATGTGACATATTATGAATGGTTAATAAAAAATTCAGAGGTCAGTAAATTCTCGTCCTACAGTCTCCATGAGCAATTTTAATCTATCAGGTATTACACTGTTATTGGTATGCAATATTGTAATTCAGTGTGACCAATGGAAATGGTATTCAGCACTAAATAGCCGGGAAAGCAGCAGGTCCAAACTATCTGCATCTCATTTCAGATTTAATTATTGCAATAACATCTCATTTTCTTCAAGGTATTATAATTATCTTCTCATTTAAATGGAGTGGTATTTTAATATGAATGCAGTTAATGAGGCAATAGGTTGAGAATGTCCATAGCATTGGGTTTTTAAAGTAGAACAAACTATTTTAAAAATTGATCATCACTGAAAGTTAAATGCATTTTCATGCTGCCAAATGCAGAGTATACACTCAAGTGATTTATAATCATTTTCACAAATTGCAGTGGTTTTAAGTTAAAAGTTGGTAATAAATGCAGCTATTAATTAAGAGTTCTTCTGCTGCATTTGCCATTTAGACCGTACCAGGCCACAATTTAAAATGTAAATGTTCATTTAATTTGAAGACAAAGAAAAAAGACAAGTCTATCACAGCAAGCTTTCAGTTTGATTGCACATTAATAAAAGTACGCTGGTCTGTTTAAAATTTATCTAGATGACAGAAAGCATTCTTCAATATAGATGTATACAAACATTAACATTTTATTCTCTGACTAATACCTTTTGGATTATATTCCTTCAAAGCATCCATTATAAAAACAAACAAACAAACAAACAAAAACTATTAGCATAATTTATAATTGACTTTGAATTATAAATTGTTCTCTTGAAACTTTAAAATAAATGATTAGTATTCTGATTTGCAATTTAAACGTTCCCTAAAGCCAAAGGAGATGTTCCTGCATAACTATACAATAGCCCCATAACACTCATACCCATTACCCAGGATAAGACGTTCCCTAAGAAAATAAATAATTTCTTTTTATGTCAATGACAATATTTTGTCATTATTAAGCAACTTATTATAGGCATTTCAGTCTGCACTTATTATTTTCTTTAGTATTACTTTGAGACACTGAAAGTGATTGATACCATTTGCTAAGCCATTTCTGCCTCCTATAAAAGCCCCAAACACCTGGTAGTTTTCAAGTTGAAAATTTCTATTTGGCCAGTAGAGACCATCAACAAATTTAATTATTATTTTTTTTTAATCTGATATAACAACATTGCACATTCGATACAGAGAATTTAAGATAACTCAGGACTATAGCAAAAGTGCTTTGTTCCCTGAGCAGCAGGGAACAGTCACAGGCAGACGGTTTTAAGAAATAAATTTTTAAAAGAACATGGTGATATTACCATTAAAATATTACATTATTTTTCTCCTACCCCATTTACATTTTTTTTTACTTTTGAGCTTTTTCCTAATGCTTTCCTTTCTGAAACCTGAGGGTTTTTTCCCTCTGTCTTTGTCACTGCCATCCTTTCCCCATTTTTCATTTTCAACCCAACAATATATTTACAGATCAGAGAATACTAGCCTTGCCAGAACACAGGTTTTGTTGTTGTTATTGTTTTTTTGTTTGTTTGTTTACTTGACTTTAAAATACAGTGAGCTTTAGCTGAGCTCTTTCTAATTTGATTAAAGTTGTTATCAGGTAACATCTTCTCTTCTAAAATTGCAGAATTAGCATCAGAATTAATATCTGAGGAGAGGAGCAATATGGGGATTGTCTCACAGAATGCTTTATACACATATAATATGGTGATACCACTATATACTTCCCAAAACTTTTATTGAAGCTTGTGTCTTTTTCTGACCCTACCACAACTAAATGTTGATAGACTGCTTCCAATCACTTCTGTGCTTTTGCTGATTATTGGCTAGCTCTGGTTTGCAGTTTCCTAAAGCATTTACCTATGAGAGATTCCCTTTCAAATCTCTAATATATTTGTCCTTTCCTGTCTTTTCATACTCCAACCTGAGTACCATAAAACTTTCTGTAGCTGTTTTTTGTTGTTGTTGCTGTTGTTGCATACACTTTTGGTATCCCTCTTAAATCTGTTACCAGCAACTGCAAATCCCAGTGGGACACATATGTTTTTGCAGTACGTGCTGATTAAGATGTCCCAGAGTTACAGCTCTGTGTTCTGAAAATATAAGACTCTTTTTGCATACTCTGCTCTGCATGACTTATGCCTGCTGTGCTAATCAGTGATGGTGCTCAATAGCTATTTTAAGTTTTTCTTGTGCATTTTTTAAAACAGCAAAATCGATTCAATCAAGATGATATAAAACAACCTTTTTAGCAACTTGGTATTGTCCAGAAATGTTCAGCCTGTGGAGCATCTATAGTAAAGACATATCTCATCAAAATCTCCTTGCACTGAAATGCAACAAATTCTGTCATCACTTTGGAAGCCTTTCTGATACTTGCCACTAGTGAACATTTATATTTTGAAGTTCAGTTGTAACATAGAATAACCACTGCTAAGACAGTGCTACCACTTCATCCCAAATGACTAAGCCAAAACTCTTTCTATATTTGAGTACAGCCACAGAGGTATCGGATCCCACTATAAGTATACGTCGATAAATATCTGGCTATTCCTTTACATTTTCTGCCATCGGTATTTTTCTTTCTCCTGTGCATCACAATGTAACACCATGTTTTTATCTGTCCAGGAGCTCAGAGTACAAATATCTATGATCAGTCACATGCTTTGCTGTTTCAAATGCTCCATGCTGTTCTATTGAGTCTGTTATTCTATATTCTTGCCCCAAAACTGGTCTACAGGCTCTTCTTCTGACACAAATGAGGTCAAAATTTGGACAGGTGTTTTAATACTGCTATATTATTGTTCTTCCCTTCCACTTCTGGGCCAGCCATTATTTTTATCTGTCCTGACCCACCAGAATCAGTCTTCATATTTATTTATTTATTCTGATAAATAGGCTAGCACATCCTGCTATCTTGGGAGGAAGGGTTTTCTAATTTTAGTTCTTTGGCCTTCCTTCTCAGTAAGCACGTCCTTTTCTATTTTCTGCCTCAAAGTCATAGTTCATGTCATTGGCAAAGAGGATGTTAGTTACAATATTTTCATCCCACTGTGCCTCTCCTGCATGAATGTGGATAGTCTCACAAACAGACATTTTTCTTTTCCTCTGTGCTTGTGCAGAGCCATCTGTAGTGACAGAATAGCATTGCAGAAGTCATCAGCGTGCTGAACATTTCATCCAACTCTATGCGCAAAAGCCAAATGTCAGGTGCCAGATTCATAACTCCACAGGATATAAATATTCCCTCTCTGGAAAGGTCAGGCGAGATTATCATCAATATACGAAGCAGACAGTGACAACAATGTCCATTTCAGTACCTTCAGTTGTTTGTAGATCTATAATTTGCTGTGCAGTTGTTTTACAACCACCATAATGATTAGCCAATATGCAGTAACATTATCTTCTGATTCTACAGTAGTGGCCTTTCATAGACTTCAAATCACATCCTTTCTTGAAGGAACAGTTTCCTTTGAAAATAGTTTCTCCCCCTTGGTTGCACAGAGCTGAGTTGTTGCATTTTATATGAAGTTCTTGAGTTGTCTCCAACCTAGAGAGTTTTAGAGAACTCCAGTTCCCATGGAAGTTGTCTAGAATTTGTTAAATACTGTTGGGTAGTACTCACTGTGAGAGGGCTTTGTTTGGTTGGTTGTTTTTTTGTTTGTTTGGTTGGTTGGTTGATTGTTTTTAATTGACTTACTGTGGTTTTTGAATAGTTGTATCTGGCTGTAATTTATCCTTAAGAAGTCACACTGGCTGAAGAATAACCTGATGGTGTCTTAACACAACTGCTTGTGTTTTGATGTTGATGTTGTATCCAAATGTTCTCTTGACCAGGGTACTTAATATTTATATGCTCTAGGACTGAGGCCATTTTCTGATCTCTGTCATGCTTTCCACATAAAATTTTGGTGAAGTCCTCCCTAACTTGCTTCTACTGTATCTGAGGCTGCAACAAGGCACTCCCACGCTTTCCTGTCATCTGTCTCAGAAATATAACCTTTATGAGCATGGACTGTCATTTGTCTGTACTGGAAGGGATGCTAATGGCAACATAGTCTGTGGTTACCCACCTTTCTGGGATTTTCAGTCTGCCTCTCATATATTTGTAAGTAAAACCTGATTTAATATTAGATTCCTCTTTCTGAGCACGCCTTCTATCAAATGGGGTCCCTTACAACAGTTTCCTCATAACACCCACATGACAGGACCAGAACTATTCACAACATACAGAAGATCTATTCCTTCATAACTGCACTGAACTTTTTAAGGATCTGCACAAGTACTTTAAGCTCTCAATTGCTGGTACTGAAGCAAAGGTGAGCTTTAGAGAAACACACACTTTGCCCCCCACTTCTTTTATGCACAGGGAGATCTATGACCTGGGGCTCTTATGTACACTGAGTCTCCATTCTGGTTTCACTCTTTGCTGTAAAATTCAGACAACTCAGTACTTCAGACATTCCAGCACTTCAGTGTTTTAATGAATAGTGCTGCAGTAAGCACAACTGCAAAAAACAGAGCTTTCATGTGCATACAGCATGTTCAGACTCTGCTGTTTCCACCTACATCAAAACCAACTTCAATCATGCCCTTAGTCCACACTAATCTGTCCTTCATGCAAACTGTTCTTTTTTTTTTTTTTCAATTGTGTTATAACCTTCACTATCTTCCCCCCCCAAAAAAAAAAAAAAAGTTACAGCTGAGAGTGCATATCAGAAATTTAGGATAAAGCATATGATAGAAAAAGTATAATTATTTCAATCTCTCCAAAAGTCAAACTGAAGGTTAAACTGAAAAGAAATTCAAGTATGTTAAGAGAGAAACACGTAGCAGAATCCGCATGCCAACTAAGTTCTTGTACCATAGTAACACCACAAAGAAACCATTTGCTTTCTGTTAAGATTTTCAGAGCTTGTGATTCCAAATCTTGTTAAAATGATTTTTTTTAACATATTGTCTTCGTTTTTCTTGCTAGTTTCACAGTAGTGAAAGATAGTTCACACATTTCTTTACCTTGGCACATCTCAGAATACAGAGTGAAGAATGCCACTGTTTTTATGAATGCACTCATTTAACCTCTTCACTACTGCTTGCATTAGCATTTGAAAGAATGCCCTTTAAGCAATCAGAAATACAACACAAAGTTTGTAAGCAGACGTATCATCACTATTATTATTATTATACAAGCTATGTCTGGCTTTTTTTCCTAACTCTGTGCTTTCAGGTATGTAAGCCTTGTCCGGAAGCAGAAGCAGTGAGTTTAAAGCTAAAATATATGCTGTCAACCAATGCATAAATTGTAAGGTTATATCTGTCTTAACAAGCAGAGCAGTAGGACCTGATCTACTGAGTAAAGCAATTAGTGCATAGGATTCAGTGTCCGCACTACGTACATTTTAAGGGACTACTTTGGATTAGTTTTTGAAGGCCTAAAGTATTAAGATGCACACCTGGAGCGAATCTTCTGGTTTGGTTTTATTCCAAAAGAATACCTTGTGTGAATTCTGAGCTCACTCCTTCAAACACTGCAAGTGGAGATACATTTCAAAAGTACACTCCCAATCTGAGCTAAAATGACCATATAATTGCACACTAACTTCTCTAACTGATTGATCTAATTAAGTAGATCTTACAGCAACACTTTCCATCTTCACTTGGAATTGGCTCTACACCTGAAAGCTTACCTATATCTCCCCTCATGTTCCTCAGCTTGTAAAATGTAAGATGTAAAATTTTCCTACAAAACCTCTCACATTTCTATCGTTAGACCATCATGGCTCCAGCACTGCTATTTGCTAAATCTGTGCTTGCTTATTCAACCTTGTAACTAAGCAAGATGAGAATCTGCTACCTACAGTCAATGTCGTCTGCTTAGTTTGGTGTGTGCTATAATAGAAACATGGACCAAAATTGAAATTTTTCTTTCCTGCAAGCCTAATTGGAACTCAGACAATAAGCTCATGGATTAGTAAGTGCATAGCAATTTTTATTGCAGAGACTGCTGATTATCACAGGCGCTTTTTTTTTTTTTTTCCCTTGCAGCTTTAAATTAGCAGGCAGAAATGGATTACATCACTAACTTCCTACATATCAAGCTTCTTTCTTTCTTTCCTTTTCTTCCTGAATGGATAGTAAGATTGTATTTTGCCTTGAGAAATATGGGCAGCTTCCCCTCACAAAGGAAGCTCAATGAAACAGCCAAGAAAACTTCTGGAGGACTCATTTAGAGCCAGAGGTAACATGGGAACAGGTGAAAAATGCTTCTAGTTAATCTATGCACAAGTATACTTATATGTGAGTAGTGTATCATTAGAGGGGGAATGTGTGTTTATTAACAGACTGCTAAACAGCTATTGTCCATTGTTTCCATTTATGTATTTGATTTTAGACACTATTTATCATAAAGCACTCTGGCTATCTATGCTATTTCCTTGTTATTATAATACATTTTCTTCTACATTACCATTTTCCCTCCTGGCCATAGCTGTCCCATGACTGCTCCTACCCGGTGGGGTGAGCAGAAGGGGTGCAGCAGACTGAGCGTGGGAAGCACTGATTTGCCGGAGTTCTCTTCCGGACCACTTCAGCACTCCCCCTCACTGCATTGCTCTGGCTTTGTGATTTTTTTTTTCTGCTTTTCATGATAAGCCAACTTCTCCTCTCTGTGTAGAAAGGCTGTGGGTGTATTGTGCTTGATCTGGCAGTATGAGTGGAGAAGAAAAAAAAAAACAACTAAAAGGTTTTTGTATTTTAATGGGAAAACTCCATTAAATTTTAGTAAATAAAACATCATCGATGATATAAGCACAGGTTAGGGGAGAGAGGTAAATTAGAGAGGATGCCGAAATAGCAGACAGAACAATATATCTTAGCATTATGCATCTTATCTGTTGTATAAGTCTTACATTTTAAAAGATAAAATTTGTAGCCCAAATGTACGCTCTTATCATTTAAACAAAAATGTGACATTACATTTATTTTAAGCAGACTGTCTATGTTAGCTTGTTTTTGGAATCCCATTAAAGAAGCACAAGTGAGGTTGCTAGACTTTATTAGCCTAACACCTCCTTTCAGGTCAGGGCAACTGAATACCTCTCCATCTTGACCTAGTGAGATATGTGAAGTCTCACTCATATGAACAGAAAAACAGACTTAAAAGATTAGTCAGGAGGGTGTGTGCACTTTACTGCAAATGAGTCTCTTAAGATGAACCTGAAAACTTAAAATACTGAAGCCATTTTTTGCAAATTTTTAACAGAAGACAATGTTTTGCAAATAACACCTCTACTTATTTGTACAGTGTAGCAGTAATGCAGTAGATGATGTAGAGCAGCTATTCACGTCATTGCATTTGTGGGATTAGGGATCTGAATGCATACTGGCTCCACTTGGTAAACTGAATGTCTTCCCCACGACAGGGAGATCAATAACACCACAAAAAAATCACACAATCAATTTACAAAATTCTTGTGATATGTGTCGTTTTATATGATGTTTCATTTTGCAGTAATTTTGAAATCATGCAACCATAGCAAATGTAGACTACAACAGACTTAAAGATTTTCTGAGATAATTTCAAATGTTACGTATGAAACCATCTGACCCAAGAAGCCGACACTGGTGAGAATAATTAACTTTTTAGTAACCAACTATTATCTCCAAGATCGGATTCCTAAAGTATCAGCTAGCTGATCTGAAATATGCAGCTGGAATCTATCAAGAGTGATACCTGCCATTCTGTAGCAAATCTTGATAATTCAACATTTTGTTTAATCTTAAGCAAAATAGGTGTATTTATTTTTTGATGCCAGCATGGATATGACAAGATATCCCACTGACATTTTTGATTGAAATGATTTTTTTTTTCCAATTTAAAATATTTAATTTCAACTGATATAGGCTAAGGTCAGTCCCAATTGCCATGGCTCTTTATGCTTTTATTCCCTGCAACAGGCATAACTCTCAGTTCATTTAGATCACTTTAATGTCATTGATGGTCTTGAGACTTCCTACAATGAAGAGTGAAGTTTGACCAGAGAGCTACTAACAATGATACAGAAGCAGTCTGAGTACCATTTATTCCTCTGATCTCAGTGAATTTGGAAAGGAAGTACAAAAGTTGTGCTGCATCACAGACATAGCTTGCCCCTAAATCTCAGAGACAATTCAAACAGCTCAAAAACTACAGTGGATTTTGACAGCCAAAGTTCAGAGATGGAAGACACCACAGCTCTAGCTCTTATGAAGTACCTGTTCAAACAGAAATAAAGAACTGACCAATTGATATAAAGAAAAACATTTCAGTTTGGTATATCAAGTTGAAGCATTAAAATTGGCTTCAACCTGACCAGAAATATTTTTTTATGATTTTTGTAATTAATTCTCCCCACCCTACAGGGGAATTTAGTTTTTAATGAGCTCTATTTTCTGCTTTTAAAAACTGTACATAAGATTCTCAGTTTAGAGTCTGATGTTGCTCAAGCTTTACAAAAAAACAGGAATACAGCCAAGAAACAAGGATACTATTTTTTCCAGTCTCCTTGTATTGTACAGTTTTCATTACAAATGGTGAGAATTCAAGTTAATTTTTTGGCAAAATCTGAGGAAAGGAGGCTACCCAAAACGTCAAATTCCAAGAAGAGAGCAGGCAGGGAACTTGACGTTTTTCCAGGCTGCAGGGGTTGCCTTCATGCCTGGTAAAGGCAAAGAAGCTTGTTTCCAAAACACTGACAAATCCCCCAAGAAGCTCTGCTCAGATTGTGAGTTATACTGGCAAATTTTTGACTATGTTTGTAAGTAGTGATCACTCTACATAGAGATATGCCAAAAATCACTGGAAACTACTTGGGCAAAGTAGAACAAGAACAGCTTATAATGTGTTCAAGAATGTCTCAGTTACAAGAAGCTTGTTGCACGGAGAAGTGGACTCTGAAGAAAATACAGCTTCAAGTAGTGTTTTTACCAGAGTCCCAGATGGGAAACAGAAGGTGACTCCATCTTATGACACCTTCAGATATTAAGTCTCGATGTATGAGCTACAGAGGAAGCTCAAAGCAGAGTCCGGTCAGAAACAAATTAATCATCAACTCTCTCTCTCAAGGGAGTTAAGGTTGTCTAACCTTGATCTCCATTCAGGAGGCTGTTTTCCTAACTGGATGTATCTGATGTTGTTTCTTTAATATGTTTAGATTCATGCAGTTTAGCTTTTTAAAAATGGAAAAAAAAGGGTGATGCCAGGAGAATGATTTTTGCTTTGTAAGTTTTCACAACCATATGATTAAGCCAAAAAGAAAAGCTTGTTTGCTTAGAGAAGAACACAGAGTGCTCCGAAGGTTACCATGCCCTCACTGGAAGGTAAGATTTGATTAACTTGTTGACATCTAGCCCCAGAAGTTTCTTGAAACTGCACAAAAATTGGAGCTCAGATGCCTGACAGCTCTGTTGTTGAAAGCAGCTCTACATGTGAATCTCTGCAGGTACACGTGGAAATGAATACACGTAAGGATTAAAGAATACATATTAAGTAGATAGCCTCAGCACTCAGAGTGATATTCTTTGTCTGCCCTCACTCTTGCTTAAGCTTGCTTGCAGTAACATTGAGCCATCTCCTTTGAATCCATCAGCCCCCTGAGCAATCCCAAATACACAAGCTCCTGAGAACTTCTCACCCCCAAAAGCCGCAGCTGTTTTAGTCAAAGTGAAGCCACAGATGAGCAACAGAATTATAACAGAGCTTATAACAAGTGAAATTCAAAATGCTGCTTGCTTTGCTGTTTGCAGTGATAACAAAATTATGAAAGCAACAACAAACACCGAAACCATTCAAGCAAACAAACTAGAATATACACTAGATTTTTGTGGCAGCCGTATCCAAGTGTTTTCTCTAGGCTTTCTTTTTCCCTTGATGTAATTTTTCCCTTTGACCACATCTCACTTTACATCAAAAAGTCATTCTTTCTTGTTGAATGTGCAAATGGGATGTATGGTATGAGATGAAGAAGGGTAAAGGTAACATGAATCTTAAACTGACAAATAAAAGAAGAACCAGAAAAGAAAATTAACTCAAATAATCTAGTTGCACATATTCAGAAATCTTTGAAAAGCTATGTGCATATTGTAAATTGCAGCAGGCCTGCAGGCAGCTTTAATTTGCATGAATGGTTCTAACACAGAAGTGAAGGACTGGAGAACTAGATGACCTTGGCAGCTTTTTGAAGGTCATTCACTGAAATGCAGTTTCATCAGTCAGAATCAGAGGGACTCCTTTGATATGTTACACATCAGCATTTTCTTTATAAAGATTTTTTCCTATCTTTGGCAAACCTAATCTCAGGTACATTAAGGCAGAAGCATTCTCAGTTGAAATTAGACTGTTTCAGAAATTTGAATATTTCCCTCTGGATGTTATCTCACTGAATTCTATTAACAAAATTCAACTTGAGATCTTAGTAGAACCTGTATTTTGGAACACTTAATACTGATACTCATCATTATGTTAGACAACATAAACTGTGTTTCTTACAACATTGTGATGAATTATCATCAAATCAGCATGTGAAGATCCATTGCATGCCCCCTTCCCTTCCCATTTCTGAGACACAGTGGCAGAAAATATGCAGGTAGCATGCTGCAGGCAGCAAAAGTGGCAGCATCACCAGGGTTAGATACCTATTTCCTAATTAATTCAAACTGTTTCTGCTCACTACCCACTGATTAAGTCTGTTACATTTTGGCTGAATACCATTAAGCTGAACATAGTGATTACCCATGCTGTTAATCTAGATAAACAAAATATAAATCATTCCATACATAAAAGATATTATACTATTAAAAAAAGTCTTAGAAAGATCTTATAATGTTAAGTACAAGGCATATGCCAAAAGTTTAAACACAAAACCAACAAACTTCTATGAAGTTAACACCCAAATATCTATATTAACAAGGAGAACTCATTTCAGTTTCCTGGTGACAGTTCAAGTTTGCAATTAGATCAGTGTATCTCATGGCTAGGAGGATTGGTAGGATAAGTGCAGGAGCCAACAAAGATGATGAAAAAACACAAGTTAAAATGCCAAACATATGCAGAACTACTCCATTGTTCCAACATCTTTCATCTTCTAAAAAAAAATGGGCATACTGAACTTGAGAAAAAAAGATGATACAATGGAGAGAGGCACACTATGCAGAATTCTGCTCAATTGTCTTGACCCAGAAACAATACCTCATAGGCTGATTTGCTTAGTCTTGGTTTGTAGATTTGCACTTGATACTCAGAAATGGAGACAAGCTCCTGAGAAAGGCTCAATATAGTATAAAATATGGTTTAACATATAGTTAAATATATGCCTAGCAAAATGGATTGTCACAGACATGTCACTTTTGCACTCTCTTTGTGCTAGTTCCCTCTGAATTCAGAGCCCAGCTCAAGGTCTGTGTCCTGCTATACATATCCCCAGGAAATATTTCTTGGTGTATGAAGGGCCATTCTTGTTAAGTAAATTTAGACAGCTGAAAACCACAAAAGCAGACCTGGCATAGAATCATAGAATCTCATGGAATCATAGAATGGTTTGGGTTGGAAGGGACCTTAAAGATCATCTAATTCCAAACCCCCTGCCATGGGCAGGGACACCTCCCACTAGATCAGGTTGCTCAAAGCCCCATCCATCCTGTCCTTCAACACTTCCAGGGATGATGGGGCATCCACAACTTCTTTGGGGGGGAAGGGGAAAAAAAAAAAAAAAAAACACGGGAAGAGCTTGATTCATATTCATTGCTAAAGTATCTCTTAAAAATAGCTAAAAGGTCCCTTCCTCATATACTTCAGAAAGAAATTTTTCCTTTAGAAGTGATTGTAAGATATCGTTTGATTGGAGCCTAACAATGAAGGAGATCAACAAGTCTGGGTTTCACATTGACCAGTGAATGCTGCTGCACATGTTGAAACATTTAAAACGAGAAAAATAATACAGTTACAGTTTCTCAGCATTTTGTGTAGGGTTCAGCTCCAAACTGGGATGTACAAATGTGTCTACCTTTGCGTGAACCTAAACTCTGTTTATAGCCCTTGGGAAACTAGTACAGTCAGTGGTGCCTGGAGAGCAAGTCCAGGTTGTACTGCTGTCTTGTTGATCATCAATTTGAAACATCCACATTTAGTAACACTGTAACATATTGTCTTCAGCCCAGAAAATCCCTCAACAAATATAAAATTTTGATAGATTGCCCCATCACAACTTAGAATTAGTCTGTTCATTCATCCTGCTGCTTTCCAAACTCTTGCAATTTCACAGGGAGTCTAGCATAACATTTTCTCCTTTAAAGCTCCAGGCTTTAGTATTCTCATACAGACATGAACTTTTAACTGTCTTATAACTGTTTTTGGAGGAAAAAAAAAAGTATGAAAGTTATGAAAATATGAACAATGCACACTGCAAAATGGAAGTGATAAAATAAATATTCATTACCTAAAGACATATCATCAGCTTTGGTAAAGTCTTCAGATATTAATATGTACAACTACCAGCACTGGTCTTCCTTGATCCCACAGGCTTCAACACTGGCCTTCAGTGTCACGGCCATGGAAGTCATGTATTTCCTAGATAACTAAGCTTACCTTCCAAATTCATCTAATACAGATACCTCCTCTATACTGTCTAGTTTAAGAGAACAGCTGATAAATGACATTATTTTTTTTTGTAATTATATCTATCAGTTCTGATGACAGACTATTTCCTGGGTGATGTGGGCAAAATAGAAGTATCTTGCAGTGTCCTGTGAGAAATCTGAACATATATCTTGAGTTGAAGATCATACCTAGCTCAGACCTTATGTTTGGTAAAGCTCATGGCTGCTTTGCACATACACTTTTAAGACTGATGTTCTACACTTGGTGAATATACACTTCAATATAAATGGGCTTCCCCATCCTTTAGAATAATTAGTTACAAAATTTTCTTTATATCATCTTACATACTGCTTCATATATTTTGCTTCATATTAATTGCATTTTCCATGGTGGGTAAATTAAAAAAAAAAAAAAACTTAAAAATTTTTTCCCTGCTTTTATTCATAAATCAGCATTGCCGTTGATCATAACAAGTAATTATCTTCACATTAATCATTATTTGCAATGTTATTGTAATGTTTCAGAATCAAAGAGGCAAATGGACAATTCTGAATTATTCTTTTTGAAATCACTTTTGAAATCAAGCTTTTGAAATTTATTTTAATTATCTTCTGCTCAGATATTTTTTTCAAGGTTAAAATACAACTATTTTTTTAAAAATTGCCAAAAGATTATTTTTTTTTCATTATTTTTCTCATGGAAAAATGTATGTCTTTTCTTGATTTTCTTTCTCTGATTTCAAACAAGGACAAAATCTGAAGTCACAAGAAACTGCATGGCATTTAACATTTTTTCTGTTAAAACCTCTACTTTGAGGTCTGTCCAAAATATTATTTGGCTCATACTTGCTTTGTAAGAGGATCTGTCATGGAAATATTTCTGGATAAGTAAAATTGTCCCTACTCTTACATGCTATTCAAATGATCCCTTGCTAAAACTACAAACTAAACAAGATCATTCTGTGGGCTATTGTACTTGCTGGCAGTTATACCATCACGAGTGAGCTGCCTAATTACATAAGCAGCCACGATATTTCTGGGTCAGTTGACAATTGCATTCGGAGGCACAGGAGTCCCAAGGAATATCTGAAAGTCATTACTGGCAAAAGCTACATCTGCAATCTCTCTGTATTTAACTTAAGGGGCAATGATTCAGTCATTCAACATTTGTCCGCCAATCAACCAAATGCCAAGTCATTATTATAAGCCTCTGGACTCAATATGCAGATGTGATTTTGTGCCTTCACAAACTAAGGAGCACTTTTCAGATATTAAAAAAAATTAGATCATTCTCAGCATTTATTGCACAACAGACAGGCTTTTAAGAACGAAGGCAGAATCAGATATACGTGGACATATTAAAAAATTGTCCTAATCAAAGATGTGCATTGAATATATAAAACCAAAAGTATGCACTGAGATGAGGGTAAGTTTAAGCTTTAAATGTGTATGTCTTACTAAGCTGAACAGCTAAAATTCTTCTGAGCCTGACTGTTCCCTCACAGATATTTCTGCATTTCTGATTCCTTCTTCAGAATTAACATTTTTTTCATTTATATATATATATATATATATATATATAAAATGAGAATAGAATTAGAGCCCTTCATTTTTATTTGAGCAGTTTTCTTGATTCAGGAAATGTAGTGCAGAAATACATTAAAAATTCACTTTTCTTCAAAGGGGGATCACTAACCATAGACTGGGATACCGTTCTCCCCAGTATGAACAATGCAGGTATGTCACCAAAATCAGCCAAGAAGAGGACATAAACTGATGAACTCTATGCTCACTTTAGCCTTTGCCTTGGTTTTCTTTCTGCAGCCACTATCTATTTTTCTAACCTCATCTTCTTCTGGATTTCCTCCTTGGCATCTCTGAGAGAAATTTATGGCTTCAGAAGATATCAAAACCATACAAATGGAAGATGAAATATCTATAGTTTTAGTCAGTTAGTTAGTTGCAGCAAGGTTTATTTTACTGTTAATTGGTACTGATGGCACAAACATGAAAAGTTCATTAATTTGGATACAAATATTGCAGTCTTTACTCAAAACAAAACAGAACAAAAACATCAGTCTTACTTGAAGTTTGTTTGTGTAAAGTTTTATTTTAATCCTTACACTTCAAAATAAAATTTCCACCCCACTTTGTGCCCTCCAAGGAAAAGAAAAAAAATAAATAAAATTATTTGTAGCACTTGAAGAAAAAAGGTACGTAAAGCCCATAAATGAGTCAGACCAAACCACCACTTTAATCAAACTTGTAGTACTTGGCTGTAAAACATTAAAAAAAAAAAAAGTAAATTAAAAAAAAAAAGAAACACCCTTAAGGATAATTGAACAAACCAGGTCTGCCATCATACAGGGAATAAATATTGAAAAAACAATACTCTAGAAAGGCTGATGCTGAGAGAATTAAATTAAATACCCATGGAAGTTAATTACTGGGAAAGTATAATGTGCATTGGAAGAAGCAAAAGAGAAGGAAGACAAATAAACCTGCTACCAGCTAAACTTGATTCCAACTATTCCTTCTATTCTCTGTAGTCTGTAAATTACAGTGACTAATCTGACAGAAGCAGATTCACAGTGATGTAAGAATAAAAAATCACCTCACACTTTTTCTACTTTATTGAATTTCATCTGTATCTGTTTATTGGAATTCTTGGTAAGTACCTTGGTGGTACTGATTAGAAAATGACAAAACTTTTCCAAATTCCCCTTTTTCTCACTTCAACATTATTTTTAATTTGGAAAAGCCACCCAGTATGCATCCACTCTTCTCCTACAGGCCATGGGAGTGCCAAAACCAGCTGTGGCACCCATTTGATATTAATTACTTCTCCACACAGATGAAAAACACACCATTCTGGATTGCCAATACCAATTTATCATTTCACATAAAGTAAAGCCATAGCAAAGACAACATGAGAAGACCATCCTATAAGGAGAAAGCTGAAAAGTATAAAGCTTCAGTTGCATTTTTTGCTTCTCCTCTTGGTCCCCTGTTGGAAGAAAGACTCCTATTTCACAAAGTAGCCCAAAGAAAATGAAATAAAGTGTGAAATGTGTAGTGATCCTAACTAGAAGACTAGTTGGAATGCACATGGCCTTCAGGCCTGTTGTGCTGCACATATCCCTTGGCTGCAGGATAAACTTAGATGGCTAGTTATACCAGAGGAGGTTGCAGGCAGCTCCTACCCAGTCCCAGTGATTACAACACCTGTGTGCCCTTGTCTTCACCTTAGAGTGAAGCAGCAAGTTCTTATGTGAACAATTCTTTCTTTGATTGCAGAAATAATGAACAGAGTTATTTTCTTACAAGAAACCCCTCTAAGAGCTGTAAGTGGTGAACCTCTCCATGAATAGGATCTGCAGCATGTGCTATGCCCAGATTGAATGTCCATCCAAAAACACTTGGGGTTTTCACATCTGAAGGGAAATGAAATTGTCTATCCTTGTTTTCCTTTTTCTGTTATCTTCAGTGAATGCTATTCTAAGGAATACGTTATGGATTCTGAGTGCATTTCTTACTGGGACCATAAAGAACATTCCCACTACAGGAATGAGAAAATGTGTCTGAGCTCTAACACATAGTCCACAGAGAGAGACTTGAAGTCAAATTACTTAGAACACTAAAATTCTTGCTACAGCTCTGCTAATATCATAGTTCTCAGTACAGTAGAAATGTATTTTGCTATTCTCCTTTTAAAAGTCAGTTATAAAAGTCATACACATCTCACAAATTTAGAAACTTTCATTATAATTCTAATGCTTGCTTGTTCTCAGAAGCAGCTTAATCAAATATTGAAAGGTTATTTCTTTGAGGTCCCATTTTAAATGGATTGTATTAAATATATATATATACATATATATTAGAGAGCTGAAGTGGACTATAAAGATTTACACAGAAAAACTTCAACTGCCTTTCACCACAATATTCCAGTTCAGCACTATTCATTCAAAACCTCTGTAAGAAGTATCATTCGGACACAATTTTGAGCACTTACTCTGTCATGTCATACTCAATGGGAGGGGAATGGGTATCGCATGCTTTGATGTTAACAAGACCTTTTACAGTCTCTCCCATAATATTGCCATCCAAATGGCTGGAATATGGACTGGGTAATGGTGACTTACAGTAGAGCCAACAGTATTTAAAGTATTTTGTAAGGACCAGAATGGGTGGATGAAAGCACACTCTCAAGAAGTTCACTGAAAACAGCGACAGATGTAGAGGTGGACTGCAGCAGAATGAGAGGCAATAGACATAAGCTGCAACATGGGGTATTCCAATTTCATGTACAGAAAAAGATAAATACATGACCAGGAGGTCAGTCAAACTGCAAGAAGTTATCCAGACAGGTGGTGGAGATATGTGCTTGGAGATATTCAAAACTCAGCTGTTTTATAACCTGTGAGAAACTTGATCTAATCACTCTCCTTGGATAGTAAAATAATAAATCTTTAGAATGTTTAAAACCTGATTCTTGAACAGGTTACAGTACAGCTGGAAAACAATCTCTCTTGTCATCCTACAAATGCTTCCAAAATCTCAAATATTTCTTTCCTGTCTCTTAACAGAATGAAAAAAGAAAAAAAAAAAAGGTTTAAATTTTCACAAAACTTTTTTTTTTTTTTAATTTGGTCTAGGTCATATGGTTATGACCTTTTAAGACAATTGTTTCACTAGGATTCGGTTATTTTTCAAAATGTCATTTGCTGGTGAAAAAAGTGAGGCCTTTTATTTTGAAAAGGTCAAAAAGCTTTGACCTTTTCAAAACTCTTTTGAGAAAAAAAAAGCTGTCAAAAGTTTGTTTTGTGAATAGCTGAATGTAGTTATCACAACAAAACAACTCCATTGTGTTGATCCACTGTTCACATTAATAAACTTTGTTTTATGTCTTTCAGTAAAGACACCTGTTCTGACTCAAACAAATGGTGATTATTTCACTTTTTTTTTCCCCTCCTAAAGTGAAATTTCATTTTTATTTATGAATAGCAGCAACCCACTAGGAGATAATTTAATCTCTGTTATTAACATATACTTACTTGTGCCCATGACTTGCAATAACAATTATGAGTAAAAATGCACAAAATTCTAAATATTAAAATAATATTGCATATTGGTTATAAAGTTAAGCTAAAAAATAAAAACTTTCTTGCTCCATGATTGCAAGCATTTCTGTCTAACTTACAATGTTTTTCTCAGCCTGTCAGAGCTGCAGCACCTCTGGGCATGACATTTCTCTTGGATGAATGTCTCCTCCACAGTTTGTTAGACATTGCATACTGATGCATTGATTCCCCAAAGGTGACATCATTACAAGAGGTGTTATCTTTTTCATGTTGTCAGAAACATAGTCCAGCTTTTTTTTTTTTTTAAGCAATCTTGTCCTCTTATCTTTCACTTATCTTTCACTCTTTCACTAGCCCCCCCCCCCCCCCCCCCCATCTTTTCATAGAGTATTTATTTAAAAAATAATATGATAATATTTTGGTCAATTATCGGCCCCTTCTGCTACTTGTTGGAAACAATAAAAAATAAAGTCATATGTCTTGTGACTCTGAAACACCATGAAACATATACTCCACATTTTAGCTAATTAATCCTTTTTATTTATTTATTTTTTCAAGGTTCCTTTATAATACCTTTCCAAAGAAGGGGCTACATAAATATATCAGTTCATGTGTCGCTCTAATAACTTACTTTAATTTCAGTTTTGATAGAATCCAAAATACTGAGACATTCCAAACACCCACATCATGTCCCAAGTTGCTTATACTTTTTCTGAGTTACAGGTTATGAAGGAAGTAGATGTAATCAATATTTAACTAATTTCATTCCAATCTTCCAGATGGATATATGAAGATGGACTATTATCTATTTATGCCCTTTCCAACTCATTCTGGAGTCACTGAACCTCTGCAAAAAAGCACAGGCCCATAACACTGATTTAGATTGCAAATAACATGGTCTAAAATCATACAGCCTCATTACATAAGGAATTATGGAAAATTTCTTTGACAAAATTGATGAGGTGTTAAAAATACTAATTCAAAAACTTCTATCAAACTGCATGAATCACTCACAGGAGGAGAGAGGAAGAGAAATCCTGTAGCTCACTTCAGACTATATTAAGCAAAAGTAGAAACTTAAACCTCATGCAGCAAGAGAGAGGTGCCTCTAGGACAATAGTTCAGAATACCCCAGACAGGAGCAGATGATGAATGATTTTTACTTGCTGGAAGCAGACGGGATGCAATGGATCAGGTAAACCTATACTGACTAAACATAAGGCTAAATTATCCAACATAAGGTCAGAATGGGGCAAATCTGGTGACAATGAATGACAAAATTGCAAAGGGTTGCCATACTCATTTCTCTATTTCTTTGACAGCACACTATGTGTTTGTTTTACAGCTGTCCAGAAGTAGTCCTCACTTGAGCAAAAGCTGCCAATTCTACCTAACTACCCCAAAATAATTATATTTTCTTTATAGCACAGTGGATCCTGGAGGTCTGAAGCAGAAGAATGTACCCCCACTCTCTGGCAGTCACTGTCTAACAAACAGCAGTCCTTTGCGTGCGCAGGCTGTGACAGAGAAACATCAAAATCACTGCAGGTGGATGCAAGGCTGGAGGGGAAGGGGCTGCTGAGTTCCTACTGGGGAAGACCCTGGGAGCTGCCAGCTCCCTCAGGTGCCCTAGCACCCACTCCAGAAGCACTGGTGCTCCCAACCTTGGCATCCAGGTGGACTTCAGAAAGACCACCGTAGCAGCAGAGAAAATGGGTGTATATCGGTAAGTCTTCTTGTTTAAAAATTTTCAGGTATTATTCTTAATGAGGCTGTACCGTATTACTTTTGGACTGTAAGCACTGAAAATATTTTAGTTGGACTAAACAATCATTTAGTGATTGTTTAGTGGTCATAACCATGTATTTTGACGTGATTGTTCAGATTTAAGTTAGGCTAATGATAGGTTTTTGTCTCCACATATATATGATGTGTTTCCTTCTGCACAAGACAAGATTTTGAGCACAGCGATATTTAAGTAACATAAATTTCAATGGGCTCTTAAACAAACACCAGTTGTGAATGATGCAGCTAGGCACAATGCAAAGCACCAGATAACCTCCCTGATAAAATAAATAAAAAATAAAAAAAATAAAATAAAAATAAAAATAAAAATAAAAATAAAAATAAAAATAAAAATGGAAAGCCTCCTCAAATGTACAGAGCAGGAGCATAATTTCTGCAGAAGTATCACAGTCTTTTTAAAGTCTCTCCCTTTGCATGAGATTTTTAATTGTATTAAATGTAGTATTAACTGCTATGGAAATTGTTACTGTTGCTGCAGTGACATCAGCAGTGGTCAAAATGGAGCTACAGAGAGACAAATGCAAACATAATGTTCTGCTCCTTGTTTGTTTGTTTTTGGTTGGTTGGTTGGGTGGTTGGTTGGTTTGGGGGGGCGGGGCATAGTGTTTATGCTTTGTTTTTCTTACACAAGCATGCCAGCTGAGACATTTCAGACTGGCATAAATGAAGCCACTCAAAAGAGTGGCATCATGGCTGCTGCTCTGTGAGGGGAAGACAACAGTAGCACAGTCAGACCAAGACTCAGCACAGCACCTCCATTTTTATGGCAATGTCTCAGTATGTCCAGAAATTTCATTGCCTTGGCACTAAAAGTTTCTTTTCTCCTCCTCTTTTGACAGCCCCTCCACTCTCTCCCCAGTGTTCTGGGAAACACCCTGGAGTGCTCTACCACCCTACTCCTCCTTAGGGCATTCGCCCGGGTTGAAGAGCCAGCCGCTGCTTACAGCCTGGCACAGCTTGTTTATTTGTTTCCATCTTATAATAAATAACAACAGAAGGAAAAAGACCATTATACTTCTCACTAGTGCCTCAGAGGAAATAATGACGTTAGCACTTAAACCACATGAACACTAGAAAGTAGCATTAAACAATCTTACATTGACTGAGGCTTTTCTCTCCTAGGTAAGTAACTAAGCCCATGCCTAGTTCTACAGAAGGTCTGGAAAAATCAAATAAGGGTTGTGGGAGGATAGGGGATATATATATATATATATATATATATTTAGGTATCTCCTGCCTATTTTACATAGATAGTTAGAAGTAAAACCGGCATTTTTTTCTTTTAAGAAATATCATAAACTTCATCCTGCTCACTGTGACTGAAACCAAGAAGAACATTTGCCATTTGCCCTCTTTTTTTATAAATCAGGAAAAACTCCAGTGCAACTTCCAGCAGGGAATTTAACGCCATGCGGGAGGCTGTCTGATTTTCAACAGCTGCTCCCTCCCCCCAGTCCTCACTGCAGGAATGGTCATTCTGTAACCAGGGAGCCATAACTCCACAAATCATGCATGAAGGTCGCTCTTGCCATAGAGCTGGCAGGAAGTGGGATGCCGCAGAAGCCCTGCTTAACATTTCTCAGAAGCAATCTGACTCTGGTGCAGGCTGAGAATACCTGTCTGCACCAGTGCAGGAAGGTAAGACGTGAGAGGTTCTCAAACCCTGAGAGCAATTAAGAATTGAATGGAAAGCTTAATATGAGGTCTGTTGTGTCTTCAGTCGGGAGTTTCAGTAAATCCAGCTATAAGCAAAGGTTGTATTGGATGCATTCCTCTAAAATAGGGCTTCAGCACAGCCCATAGCATGTTACGCAGTGGTTTCTGAATTACTAGTATTGTATTTCTCTCAGGAAAGGACAGCTTAGAATAAGTAATGTCTAACTTTCTTTGTTAAGCAATGGGGAAACAATCTAAATATATAGAGATAAAATTTACTTCCAGAACCAGCAAAATTAAAATGAAATACATTTTGCAAGTGTTGCTGTTGTTGCAAATTCCATCTGTTCTGCAAGCTAAAACCTAAGCTGAGAATGCCATTCAAAAATGGTACAGGGTGCAAGCCATCAGAAGCTCACTTAAAAAAAACAAAACAAAACAAAACAAAACACTTTTAAAGTACATTTTATACAAATGGTCTATATTATGAAGCTGTTATAAAACAACACAAATGCAGATGAAGCATTCATGATGTAGAATCTATCCCCAGCCACCTTATGCATCAAGGAAAACAAACAAACAAAAATAAATAAATAAATAAATGGAATGGAAATATCAAAGAAATAAATACAATCTAAACTTTATTGTTATTTTTCTCTTAATTTGGTAGAATAAAATCAATTCCATAGTTTTCTTTTTATTTTCCACAGTCTGTACCTACATAAGTAGGATTCAGTGGATTCAGTAGCTGGTTTACCTTAGCTGGTTCTGAAAGCATGATACATCCTAATGACTGACAGGATGACAGAAGAGGTTTGACCCGACTACCACTTTCATAATGAATTTTCTCTACTCAAAGAGAAATGTAATTCAAAAGTTGTATTACTTCTTTTGAAAGGAATCTTCCATACATTGAGACAGTGACCCTAGTAGACTTTTTTTTTTTTTTTCCAAGACTACTTACCAACAAGGACAAAAGGAAAAGAAGCTCTCTGAAAGAAATTATTTTCACGATGTAAGATGGCTGTTTTGTCAGAACAGAACTAGGAGTGCTTCACGAAGCTAAAGCAATTGGATTATCTTTTCAGAGGAAGAATGCTCTCTAAACTAAAAAGACAGAAAGCTATTCTTACTTTGATAGCTCTATAAATGTCTTCTCATTTGCTGGCTGTATTATGGTTGCTACTGTAATATCTGATAAAGCCCTTTTTATCAGTAAAGATATTTCTTTACAAGTCAAAATATATACTGACCTTTTGAAAATTTATTATAATTTGTAGATGAACACTTAATAATAGATTTCCAATTACTTGCAGTCAATAACTGTTCTTAAACTATAGAAAAGGTACAAAATTATTACCTTTCTGCAATATATATATATAAAACATTCTGTTTCATATATTATACTAATGTATTGAATACTAGTACATTTTGGGTATAGGTAACCAATTTATCATCTATGTATAATTAAAATTAATACAAAAATATTAGATATGATCTGCAAAAAAAAATAATAAAAATCTCTTGAATTAAAATTACTGGGGAAAATATCATAGAATGGTTTGCGTTGTAAGGGACCTTAAAGATTATCTAACTCCACCCCCCCCCCCCCCCACCATGATCAGGGACACATCCCTCTAGACAAGGTTTCTCAAAGCCCCATCCAGCCAGGCCTTGAACACCTCCAGAGATGGGGCATCCACAGCTTCTCTGGGTAACCTATGCCAGTGCCTCACCACCCTCTAAGTAAAGAATTTCTTCCTAATATCTAATCTAAACCTACCCTATTTTAGTTTAAAGCCATTACCCCTTGTCCTATCACCACACTCCCTGATAAATAGTCCCTCCACAGCTTTCTTGTAGGCCCCATTTAGGTACTGGAAGGCTGCTATAAGTTCTCCACAGAGTCTTCTCTCTCCAGACTGAACAAACCCAACTCTCTCAGCCTGTCTTCATAGGAGAGCTCCTTGATCATCTTTGTGGCCCTCCTCTGGACTCATTTTAATACTTCCATGTTCTTCTTGTGCTGGTGGCCCCAGAGTTGAACACAGTACTGCAGGTGGGGTCTCACAAGAGCAGAGTAGAAGGGGAGGATCACCACCTGCTGACCACGCTCCTTTTGATGTAGCCCAGGATGCAGTTGGCTTTCTGGGCTGCATGCACACATTGCCGTCTCATGTCAAGCTTCTCGTCAACCAACTCCCCCAAGTCATTCTCCTCAGAGCTGCTCTAAATCCATTGTGGAGGGTGGAGACCCAGCCTGTATTTGTGCTTGGGATTGCCCTAGCTTAGATGCAGGACCTTGCACTTGGCCTTTTTGAACCTCATGAGGTTTTCACAGGCCCAATTCTGAAGCCTGTCAAGTTCCCTCTGGATGGCATCCCTACCCTCCAGCGTGTCAACTACACCACACAGTTTGTTGTCCTCAGCAAACTTGCTGAGGGTGCACTCAGTCCCACTGTCACCAGCAAAGACAATAAACAGTACCCACCCCAGTACTGACCCCCAAGGAACACCACTCGTTACTGATCTCCACCTATATATTCTGCCGTTGACCGTGACTCTTTGAGTACGACTGTCTGGCTTGTTCCTTACCCACCGAGTAGCTCAGCTGCCAAATCAATGTCTCTCCAACTTAGAAACACGGATATAATGGGGGACAGTGTAAAATGCTTTGCATAAGTACAGGTAGATGATGTCAGCTGCTCTATTGGCATATTTTCCTCAGGCATTTCTTTCATTTGTTTTACTGTGACTCTTTCATTTGTTTTACTGAGACTCAGTCTGTCTGGCATAAGGATTATCTTTTTAATATCTTACAACCATTACTTTGCTCAAACATCATGGCAGGAATAAGCCACACAAAGTATGTTATTAAATTAGCAATGCATTGAAGAACAGCAAGAATATTTTGACTTAAAAAATCCTATTCTGATACACAGCTATAAGTGATACCCCCTTGAAAAAGCACTGTCTTAAAATTAAACAGTGAAGGTAATTGCTGAAACTCTTATATCCTCAAATAAAATAAAATAAAATAAAGCCCACATAACTTACAAAGTAGTATTTTCAAAAATTAACTTTAGGTTTTGGGTTTTGTTTGTCTGCTTTTGTTGTTGTTTGTTTTGTTGTTTATTTGTTTTTCATTTAAAACACTGAGAAGTCATTCAAGCAGTCATTTCATTCAACACTGAGTAGAATTTTGCCTGTCTATGGCACCTCAAGATTCCTGCATTAGAGTATTATGCATCATTTGATGAGTGAAATAGCAACAACTCAGAAAATGGTAATAATTTAGTTTTGTCTACTTGCTCCTAAATGGTTGAAAATATCTTACCTTGTAACTGTCGTAATACCTTTGTCTTCAAAACTACATGGAAGGAAGGAAGGAAGAAAGAAAGGAAGAAAGGAAGAAAGAAAGAACAAACCATTCTGGTTTTAGGCTTGCTTTTATGTCTTCAATCCTAAGGAGCAAATCATGGGTCCTCTGGATAAAACTGCCATAGCAAAGTATCAGCTATAAGTTCTCCCTGTCTAAAGATGCAGTAGGAAAATACCAGCTCAGGCAAAACAAGAGACATCGATGACCTTGGAAAGGCCATGACCACCAGCCAGGTGACAGAATAACACACCACAGCTCTGATGGCAGAAAATCTTTGTTCATTATGTAAATTGAGACTGAACTCTTCCTGTGTGCTAACTTTAGTAATCTTCATAATGTTAATTTTGAAATTTTATTTTTTTTATTTTTTAATTTCCAAACTCTGGAATAATGATATTGATAATGGAATAAGCAGTAGAAGGCATTAAAAAAAAAAAAAAAAAAAAGAGTCTCTTGTATAATGAAATGATTTACTTTTTTTGTTTGGCTTCCTTTATAACATCTGTTTGCATAGGTTGCCTAGACATTGTGACCTCCTGAGCAGATAGCAGCTCCTTAATTGTCAAAGCATTTATTGTCACAGCTTTTCAGCAAGCATCCAATATTGTAGTAAAGATACCAAGTCAAAGAGTACTCAGTATGCTCTTACACAGGATTTCTGTGACAGATCTATTAACTCTCATTCCTTTGCCTTGAACAGAAAACTGCTTTCCTGTGGTCATTTTGTAAACTTCTTTCCATGACTAAATCAAAGCAAGGCTAAGAAGATGACTGAAAAAGTTTTAATTACCTACTGCTGCTGCACAATACATTAGAAAAGATATACAGAACAACTCTGCATGCTTAGAATACAAGAGAAGAGGATTTTTTGTTACTGTCTCCAAATCCTTTGGTACAAGGATTTGTATTACAGTGATTAAAAAAGAGAAAAGGGAATATAGAATGGGTTTAGAAACATTATAGGAGATTTTTCTTCTTCTTTAGGTATTATACTGATTTTATTGTATAAAGAGTAAAAGCAGATTGAAAAATACTAGTGTTGCCACTACAATTTATTAAATACAATAATTTAATCACATATATTTAAAGCTAAAGTAATGAAACCCTAGTTCATGCAGATGTCTGAAAGATCTTCTCAGACTGCTGGTCTTACACACCCCTACTGAGCCCCCCAGCTGTTTTCTGTGGACCAGCAGATCTTTTATTCCATTATGTGGAAAGCAGCAACTTCTTCAAGGGTGGTACAAACACACGATTCAGCTACATCCCAGAAAAATCTACTGCCTGAATGTTAAGCCATTCTGCTGGAAAATGGGAAACATAGGACTGAAGACCTTTGTCCCCTGATGAAACTAAATATTAGGCTATTTAACAAAGATGAGCAGGCGTGAAGGTGGTTCCCTGAAAGTATTGGCTTTTTATTTATCTATTTATTTATTTTCTTACCTAATATACTGAAGAAACACTTAGGTCAGGAAATGACTCTGGACTGAAATCCCAAGAGGATGATAATGCTTCCCAGTAGTGCTGAGTAAGGTGCGTAAATCTCACAGAGATATGTAATTTAAGATGTATTTCTGTGTTCAGCATTTCCTACTGGCTAACTTAGAGGCTCCCTGCTCAGCATGCTGCTTTTTCTAAATCCTTTTGTGAGACATCTGACTCTGATGTACCTTATATAGGAAGCTTTTTTAAATTTCAGTAACATAGATTTGGGTGTCAGCAGGTTATGAATTAGGTGCTACAGTACTATGCAGCAATGGCTCATCCCTTTGTGGATCCACTATTTATGAAATAATTCTAAATTCAGGTTTTTCAGATATATAAGCATTCTGTACTAATTCAAGAGTACCATACCCATTTACACCTGCAAGAGGATGGCCCTGGTTGTACAATTAAAGCATGAGCTAATATCAGTCTAATAAGCATACAATCACAATACATATATGAAAGAGAAACCAAAGTGATTAATACCTTGAAACTGACACAACGACCTTAATTTCTATTTAGACAACCCTAAGTAGCAGGTGAAGCCAACACTAGCCTGACGGTATAATTCTTTTCTAGAACTGCAATTTGTACACAGGGCATAACCAAGACCTGATGAGTGATTTGCACAGATTACCTCTTAGCCCAAAGGAAAGAGGCATTCTGTGAGAATGGCTCAGTTGGCAGTTGTCCTATTACAGAATGACAAGTGATTTGATTGTGATACACAATGTAAGTGCTCTGTTCTCATTAAAAATGAACATGCTGTGGGAGACTTTTTCCACTTACTCCACAGGTACTCACTGTGAAAAGCTAAGGTATAATGAATATGTAATTTTGATATGTCTTTTATGAATCAATGAACCCAAAATAAAACTTGGGAAGAACCTAAGGTTAGATATATTTTTTATTGCCTGTTCTTCTATCCCTAATTTTAAATGAGGAGACTTGCAATCTCTTACCTATAACACCTTTTCTTTCAAATATTTACTGGGCTGTCATGTCAGGCTGTGGCAAAAAATATTACAATAGGACAGGCAAACTATCTATCACATATTATTGCTTAAGTCCTATCTCTGCCAAAAAGAACTTTTCTGTCTTACACACACCATATACTACACCCAGTATTTCTGTGGAAGATATCCCATTCATCTTTCAGTATCTTATCTGAAGTTTGCCTGATGTTTGTAGGGGTGGTGTCTGATATTCTAATAATCTGGGCAGTTCCTGCAAATAAACTCTTTTAGGGAAAACAATATCACTGACACAGGTGTGTTTTGTTTGTTTGTTTGCTTGTTTGTTTGTTTGTTTGTTTTTCCCTAGCCTGAAACTTCAGCCCTCCAACATGCAATCAAATTAAAGTTTAAAAGGCATTTTAACTAAAAATGCAGAAACGGACTATCTGTATTGCTAGTATGGTGACGTTTGAAATCTAGTGACCAAACTTTCAAGGCTTACACTGTGAATTTTTTGTCCTTAAAAGGAATATCCCAGCTTCAGCACAAATTATATAATACCTACTTCCAGCATTTATAATGGTCACAACTTCCAACTTCCATTTGTGAAACAAAGCATTATAAACATTACACAGCTACACAATGATATTTACATGTCCCTCTAAGAAGTCTGCAGTTGTGTTTTAGAAAACTAAGGCACTCAAGGCACTGCAGATTACTAGTGGACACCAAATAATGTTTAGCATTTTTTAAACAGTCCTCTTGGCCTAAGTATCATACACAGAATAAACAGAGTATGAGAAGTACCAGTATTTGCAGACACGTTTCAGAGTTGCACATGGCTTCCTCAATCAGTTATGTAGCCACTTCAATTGCATTATACACACCCATCAAACATGCTTATCTGAAAACATGCACACATGTTGCATCAGAATCTGAAACTTAGTACAATGCTTGAGTTTTTCTAGAGAGAAAAAAAAAAAAAAAGCTATATTATATTACTTTTTTTTTTTCCAGGATTAACAACATTAATTTTCAGTTCTCAAATGGTCAGGAAAAGAATTCTGCTTTCATCACTGAGTTTTGGACACTGCTACAATGGGGTCAGTTCATATCTTGTGGTACTCTGTGTTGGGCTTATGAGGCAAGGTTTTGGTAGTGGGGACCTGCACGGATAGCCTCTGTGAGAAGAATCCAGAAGCTGCCCCATGTCAGATAAGGGCCAGTTTCAGCTGGCTCCAAAGGGACCCGTCGCTGCCCAGAGCCGAGCCAATAAGCTATGTTGTTTACGCCTCTGGGAGAGCAGATTTAAGAAAGGGGGGAAAAAAAAAAAAAAGTTGCACAACAGCAGCTGGGAGAGTGAGGAGTGAGAACCAGCCCTGCAGACACCAAGGTCAGTGCAGAAGGAGGGGAGGAGGTGCTCCAAGCACACAGCAGAAGTTTCGCTGTGGCCTGTGGAGAGGCCCCTGGTGGAGCAGGCTGTCCCCCTGCAGCCCATGGGTCCCACATGGAGCAGATCTCCACGCTGCAGCCTGTGGAGAAGCCCCCAGTGGAGCAGGTGGATGTGGCCTGGAGGAGGCTGCGGCCCATGGAGAGCCCCCGCAGGAGCAGGCCCCAGGCCACAGCCACAGCCTGTGGAGAGGAGCCCACGCAGGAGCAGGGGGTCTGGGGGGAGCTGCCGCCCATGGGGGACCCATGCTGGAGCAGTTTACTCCTGATGGATGGACCCCATGGTACGGAGCCATGTGGGAGCAGTTCTTGAAGAGCTGCTGCCTGTGGGCAGCCCGTGCAGGCTCAGTTCGGGAAGGATGGCATCCCATGGGAGGGACCCCACGTGGAGCAGGGGCAAAGAGTGACCGTGAAGGAGTAGTGGAGACGAAGCATCAGGAACTGACCGCAGCCCCCGTTCCCTGTTCCCCTGTGCTGTTCGGGGGGAGGAGATGGAAGAGGATGGATGGGAGGAAGGTGTTTATAGTTTGCTTTTTTGTTTGTTTGTTTGTTTCTCACTGCTCTAGCTTGTTGGTAATAGGTAATAAATTTTATTAATCTCCCTATGCTGAGTCTGTTTGCCCATGGCAATAGTTGTTGAGTGATCTCCCTGTCCTTATCTCAACGCTTGAGCCCTTTGCATCATATTTTCTGCCCCTTTTCCTTTGAGGAAGGGGAGTCGGAGAGTGGTTGCAGTGGAGCTCAGCTTGCCCAGCTGAGTAAAACCACCACATACGCTCACCAATACCTTCACTATCCTGGAAACTAAATCATTTAAAAAGAAAATAAGATCTATGAAAGGAGACGGATTTGCTTTGTACTGCACTAAGGAGACAAAGTCAAATGTAGAATGAATCAGAGACACGCTAAGGAAAAATTAGTTTTGTTCTACGTTCAGCAGATATATCTGTTTTTTGAAAGTTAATAGATTATACCAAGACAACAGTTCACTGTATTTAATTGTTTTTAAGTACTCCAAAAGGACCTACAAGTGAAATGACATAAAGGTATAGGAAGAGACATGGATTTGGGCACAGGAGTCAGTTTAGAAGCTCCTTTCTGGACAAAGAAGTTCTCTAATCTGTTCAGATTTGGTGCATTCATACATTCTATTTCCTTGTAAACTACAGAATCTACATCAAGTTCCAACTCTTAAAAAAGGTTTATAAATCATGTGGTGTTGGCAGGGGTCTTTCCCCAACCTATTTTCTGTTGCAGATCAATGAAGCGCTTTTGGTGCTCTTTCTTCAGACCTAGTCCCAATTCTTCCTGGTTTTTAACAGGCACTTGGCTGAAGAAAAAAAATTATTCTGAATCTGAGGAAAAATGCTTAACATTTTTGTTCTGTCACAGTCAAGATTACTTAAAAGATTATACCAAACCATAAGCACATATGAAATGTTGTATGATATCTGCTCAAGCTTATAAATAGAACAGTAGAACAAATAGAACAATAACCATCGCTAGTTTTGTGTATTTGGAAACTGGCCGGTCCTTAAGTAACTGAAAGTGGGAAGGGAATAAGGCATCTCTTGTCTTTTTCCAAGGTCTTTGCAAATGTGATAATTTCAGCAGTCCTAGCCAGCACTCAAGGGAATATGTGGACTGCTGCCAAATTCCCTATTCAAGAGCGACATACAAATGGGGAATAATAAAGAACCATGGGACAATAACTATACCCTGCCATTGTGCTTATAGCCACGCTGGCCTGCTGTGCTGGAGATCACTGATACATACCTCTCCTTTCAAGCACTGTCACAGTGCTACCACGCAAAATGTTTTCTAGTATTGCAGCAGGAGGAGGACTGTAAATTTAGCTCATTTTGATTTCTGTGATTCCTTCCAAGAAAAAAAAAAAATGTGGTTTGCAGTGGGAAGATCTTTCAAAAGCTGAGGTGCCTCCATGCCACCGACAGGCACCGAGCTGATTAGAAATGCATTTAGGATGAGTATCTTTTTTCATCTATCTTGACCTATTTACAAGGTAAAAAGAAAAATATTTTGTCTCCTTCAAATTAAAAAATGATATAAAGACTTTTTTTTTTAATTATTTAAAAGTCCGTAGATAACCTAAGTAGTGTTTATAAAGTAGTAATTTAAAATAAACCTATGCTCTCAATCTTATCTTTATGCTTGGATTATACACTTATCACTGAAACTCTCCAATGTAAAAACTAAACCAGAAGCATCACTAGCTTGAACAAGAATAAGGCTATGGTAAATCTGACATTAGTGCTCCTAGCAGAGGATCAACGGTATTGCAAGACACTGAGCTAGTATAAACTCAGTTAATGTATGTTCATATTTTCTTTTTTTTTTGATAATTTAGCCAGTTATCAAGAAATAGGTCTACTGTTCTTTATTGAGGAAGCTGTTATATTTCTATTAACTTCTGCAAAACTGTACTTAGTTTTTATATTCTCCCGATGTATCTCATATCCTCAGAAACCAGTACTATGAATGACATAAAAAATTCTATTTACTGTTTAATATACTCAACTACTTTTCATGAGATATATAGTATTAGAATTCAGAGGTCAGAAAGCTTTGATTAATATGAATAATAGAAAAAAGATTTGACAGGATATTATTTTACCTCAGTATATAACTTGCAAGTGTATAAGATCTCATCATGCATATAACTGAAGATATTTTTAATCAGAAGGATCGAGGATTAATCTTTGATATTCTTTCATCACATAAGCTTTTATCATATGTTAATAATATAACTTTTATGTAATGTTAGATGTTGCAACTCATCAAACAGTAGGAAGATTAAAGTACGAACCAAGAACATATATAGGCCACGCAGTGAAAAAATATAGATGGGAATAATTAAAAACTAGACAAGTAAACAGTCAGAAAATGCTAAGAACAAACAAATGCAATCAAAAGAAATTTAAACAGAAACATGAAAATCTGTCACACACAAAATTAGAATACCCCTGGAGAGCACATATTCTTAATGACTGCATAACAAAATAATAATTTGAATTATTAGTTGAGGAGGTCCTCTTACATTGGTTGGCAAATGTACAAAATTATCCTTTCAAAAAAAAACCACCAACAACAATAACAACAAAAACAATCTGTTGTAAGCAAGATTTGTTAATACATGCAACACAACAATATGCCTCTTAAGAGAAAAGGCTTTGTGAATTCCTAAATTGTTGAAGACAATGGAAGCTTTTAAATGAAAAAAAAAATCAGTATACAGTGCAAATGTGAAATTTAAATATTAGATACAATTTTGAAAGTGAAATGTATTTGAAGTACCACTTAATCGTACACTTGTCTAGAAGCTAATCAGTAAAAAATGCATCCAATTTTATAACATTAAATAAATTATAGTGTTACCATTTCACGTGTATTTGTTATTGAAACACTAAGTATAAGGACAAAAGTACAGCTAAAGGGAACATGTGAATTTTGCAGTACTCAGTGGATACAGACTGTATGAGTGTACAACAGTATTTCCTTTTTCAGGAACAGGCTTCTGTCCCTGCCTGTCTCTGAGATGCAGCTGTCAACCAGGGAGAGCCCTTATCTTTTATTTTTATTTTTTCTGAAGATGGTGATCAAAAGAGAAGATTTAACCTCCTATTGTGAATTACAAGCATGCTTCCTTGTACTCCTGAAACTCCCCTGCTGTCTGGAGACTACCATGGCATTACAACATCTTACAATGTTTGATGTTCTACTTAACCCCCAGCTACTTAAGGCATTTGAGAGGAACAAACACAGAAAAAAAGAATGCACACTCTCTCTGCAGCCTCACATCATCACAGTCTGTCACATCAAGAAGGTGAACTCATAGTAGGGAAAGGGGTGAGCACCTGCAAATGGCCCAAAAGAGGAACCTGTGGATGTACAAGAAGGGAACTTAGATGCATTTAGCACATTCAGCTGTTTAAGATGTAATGGTGCTCGGCTCTGGAGAACTGGCAAATGCAGAATGATGATAGAATGACAGGTAACATCCTTCTGTCCACTTGCCTTTGGAAGTGGACAATGACATGCTCTGGCTTAGTTAAACAGTTCTCAGAAAGTGAAGTGATCAAAGGAGATGGGGAAAAACATGACCACAACTTTGAAAGTAATGTGAGATGATTGGCAAGTAATGGGTCACAGAATGCCTAACAGCTAGGTATTTACTTGAAATAACGTATTCAAGAATAAAGTAGATTTCGGGGAGATAGGGATAAGTATCCCATTAGACACATTTTCTGTCTGTAATTTGGAGTGAAAATGGCAGAAGGTCCAAATATTCACATCTTCCTGGTCTCCTTCAGCCAGCAGTTAGCTGAAGTATTAAAGCATAAAAGCATGTATTTCAGTTCTTCAGTTTAATGTAACTCTAAAAAGACTCAAGTTTCTTACAGAAGTAACCCTTACCAAAAACTGTATTTATTTTAATTCTGAGCATACACAGTTCATTTAGAATGCAAGGAACTAAAAAAGCATTTCAAGTTATTTCTCCCAACATGCATTAGCATGAGCCTAGAACAGCACAGTTCACTATCAAATACTTATTTGACTAGCTTTGTTTCCTGCTGAAGTTTCTCAGTATTCTCTCTTCCTGACTGACCTGGGCTATTGTATCACCTGTGCCTGGAAAGGCACTGCATCTCTGACATAACAGCTCTATTAGAATGGTTAATAAATATGTATCATATGATGTAATGCCCTGATTACCAGAATTTAATTCTCCAAGCACAATCTAAAGCTTTCCACAAGTTGGAAGACACAGAATAACATTCCTCTTTATCAAATCTCACATTGCAGTGAATATGTCTATATACTGAACTAGAAAGCACGCTCTTAGAAGATGTCATTCTAAGCAATTATTGCTTCTACCCTTACCAAAGCCATCGATTCCCCTTTTTCTCTTCGGTAAGTTCACAAAATTCTGTTGCACAAACTCATCATCGTTCTCATGAGCATCACTCATTTGCATGATGGCTCTCCACTCTCAACTTCAATTACTTCCAAGTTTTGTCACTGACCTTTCACCAAACCTTTTCCATAAACTCACCCCCAGCCTATTTTCCTAGCAGAAGAATAAATGTTTCTACATTCACAGTGTTTGTATCTCACAATTACTTACTGTGGCCATGTATGCAGTCAAAATATAGTCAAAGCAGCAGAGTTCCAGCAGATCAAATAGTCTAACCAATGCCTATTTGGATAAACCAATTTTTTCATGCCAGACGTACAGGGAGCCTTCCTTGGTAAATGACAGTAATTGCTATGGGTGCTCTCTTTCCAGCCTGGAGGGAGCATATAATTCATCCTTCTTGTTCCTATGCTGACTCATTCTATAACAAATTAGTTTCATCTATATTCTTCATTCAGTGGTTCAACAACAGCTGATGGTTGAGATTTATAGGTAGGTTTACAGAGGAACAAGAGAAAGCATCAGTTTTGATAATATGTTTTTGATAATGTGTCTATTTTTACATCCTCTTTAAGTTTCCCATGCCCATTCAGGAACCCAAAGCTGACAGATTTTGAGAGTCTCCTGAAGTAACCTGGTGGGAAAAGGTTATCTACAACTTTATTGCTCCTTTTGTTCATTTTCTTTCTGTGATCTTTGATACATAGGCTGATCTCAAAGCATTATAAGCACTGCTCACTTTTTCTTTACTCTGTTTTCTACAGTTTACCTACTTTTTGATATTGTTTATCTATGTTTTTTTTTACCTACTTTGCCTCTTACCTCACATCAGGGGAGTTACACTTGCAATCCTACAGTGCTTACATAGCATGTAACACAAGAAAATAAATTCCAGTAGCAGTTCAAGGAGAAAATGGGCTTGTTTCTCTGATTTTTTTCTACTGTCCAGACACCATGGCTTGCAGTCACATCCACACAGCTAACATCAGCAATGCCAGGATGGTAATAATATTTAAATGGAGCCATCAGATACTTTAATAGAACCATCTGTTTTTTGTTCTTGTATCGAGATACCTTTCCTTTCAGCTTTTCAGTAGAACCCTAAAAGTGCATCTGTTTTAAAAGGTAACCCATGCAAAGTATAACAGGTAAGTGGGATTAGAAGTTGCACAATTTATTAGTTATTTCAAAATACCAATAAAGCTTTTATTTGGAAAAAAAAAAAAAAGGTACAGGTGCACAATGTGTTTTAAGATTAACTTTACTGTATATCCTGATCTGCTCTAGGCATAGCAATTACCTTGTAGATCACCCTTAATGCAAATTGATTTTCTCAGTTTTCTAAGAGTATGCTCAATCTCATTCCCAAATAAAACACTGTCTACCTACTCAGAAAGCAGAATTCAGAATGAAAACAAGCAAATGAGGAATTAACCAATATTTCTGAGAGATCGGAGAATGTGCAACTGTTATTAAAGGCAATGGGAACATTCTGCTCCCCTTAGGATTTGGGGGCCTTAGTTATGAAAGCCTTTCACCTGAATTTCTCTCAGTGAAAAGAAATTAAATCTGAGTATGAACAAAATCTCTTCAAAAGAAATGGTAACCTCACTTAATGGAGACACAGTCATGGTGCTAATCTACCATCTTTTTTTTTTCTCCCTCTTGTGCTCTTTCTGACTATTTACCTCTTTGATAGAAGCTTCTGTTGTGATAAAATCTAAAAGTATACAAATCACTATGGCCTGTTCCTGTTTGCTCTTTCAAAGCCAGCAGCCACACACTAGGACATACTGCCAGGAATATCACAAAAGTGACTCACTTTCTGGCATGGGTTCAAGTCTTTTTCATACATCTATTTGCACTTCTACAAAATTCAGATGATTCTCCGCAACTTGGCAGTTACCTTTTCAGAAATACTAATATTAAAATACCACCTTCTGCTACTCTGTCACTGCTGTTAATAAGGACAAAAAGTCCTCCAATTAAATACAGCTTTCTAATTAAGGCCATGGTATTATTAACTGCTGCAGTGCTCTTCCACAAGAGAAAAATAGAGGATTAAAAATTATCCTGGAACAGCCTACGGGTAGTTTAAAGCAGACAAAGGGAAGAGAACAACGGTACAAAAAAAAAGGTTAAAATATTTCACATAACCACATTTTATTCTGTGGGGAGGCTACTATTAAAATATCAGCTTCTATTAACCATTACCCCAGTCCAGTATCTGATATATCGCTGCCCTATCTTAAAAAAAAATAAAATAATAATAATAATAAAAAAATACAAGGTGCTTAATTTTAAGATAAGCTGAAGCATCACACTTAAAGTTTAGCCTATGTGAGACCGGCCTGTTTTCTTAGATGGATGGTAATTACTGACAACACCTAAGTTCATCTTAGAACACACTGACTACTCAAAACAATACGTTTTGTTCTTTAACATTTTCTTTGTATGATTTTATCCCAGCAAATTAGGTCACATCACTAACATGCTTACCCCTCCCCAAATCTTTTACTAGTTTTGTCTAGTTTATCTACAATCCTTTTATCTCCTGAAAGGATTTTCAAGTAAAATTTACTGACAGTTCAATTTTGCTATTGACTCTTGTGCTTTTAGAGAAAATTAAATTGCTTTGAAACCTCCCTACTGCAGACATTTTATTCTCAGTACCTTGTGATTTATAAAAATTATTAGGTGTGGTAGATAAAATAGTTCACAGCACACTAAGATCTTTGTATGTTTTGTTACTTTCATAGTATTTATAGATTTATCAATGAGGTTTCTAAAGTCTGGCATTAGTATAATTTCTGATTTCCGTTTTGCATGAGTTAATAGCTTCTTAAGAGGCAAAATGGCTGCTATGACAATCACCCTTTTTGTCTGGTGAGGAAGACAAGGCAGAAATGCCTATTCGTCCTCCAAAACATCTTTCTCTAGTCCAGAATAAGAGTTTTCTCTGTTGAGCAGGACCAAGTGACAATTAGGAACAGCTTAACATGCAGTGACTTGCAGGTTTCAGCCTGAGTTTTCCCACCCTGTCGGTGTCTCTGAGCTGTTCAGCAGCCACATCCTGAACCCCAGTGGTTTACAGCAGTGGTTCAGTGTAAAATACAGCAATGGAGACTGTGACAGTTCATCAGCTGACTGACAGGCAGTCCAGTATCTGTGCAGTGCAGGTGGTGAAAAAAGCTGGAAGCAGTAACGTCAACATCTATTAAGCTCTCCCCAGTTGTCACTCAGATCCTTAAGCAACCACTCAGTTGTCTGGATCATCCTGCAAGATAGAGAGAGCGTACAGCTGCAAATTTTAACATTTATCCCAGGAAAACATAAAAGAGGTTTTAAGCAGCCCTTCATCTAAAGTACTAATAGTTTCACAGAAATTAAATTTGGGAGTGGTGTATGCTGTGACAGAATCAGGGGGACAGAATGGTGGCAGAAGTGAGAGCAACATAGGGTCAAAAGTCCCACCAAGGAACAGGTCCACTCACCCAACTATTGAATAGTAGCTCTTCTGTATACATTAAGAAGCTTCCTTATACATGAAAGGCTGAGTACATTTCATGATATGACTTTTGATAATTCTAGTAATATGAAAAATTGGCTAAAATTGTAATTTTTTATACATAAATGTGGAATTGGGTATTAGGAGGTGGGGTAGGCTGGTTATTAACCAGTACACAGATAAAAAAAGACTGGAATAAACAAAGTTAAGGAATGGTCTTCCTTCCATTACTTTGCTTTTCAAGTTCTAGAAGATGTCAGTTCTTTATACATTAACACACTCTCTAGGTTATGGACGTTGTCTTTCAATTAACGTAGAGAAGTTGACTAGAGAAGAACCTTCAAAAATCTGAGATTTTTATTTCTGAATTTTTCTTATTTTAATAAATTACAAATTCACTTGCCATAAAACCTCCAACATTCTTTACGCATTACTAAATAACAATTAGTCTGTGTTATAATTATCACCAAGTAGGTTGAAAATATTTCAGTTACTGAAATAATAATGTTTTTACTGCTCCTTTTTTAAAAAGTCAATGGAACAGTCTACAAAAACCAATTTGATGAAAAAAAATATGTATTTGTTAGAATTAGAAGATTTTCTTCTTCATGAAGAAAAGAGAAAATATCAGAAACTTTGAGAGGTGGTTACGTTATCTAAAAATCACAAGTGAGCTTTAGGGGGGGAAAAAAATGCCTCTCCATTTGTAGCAACCACAACAGCATTACTCATTACTTATTGGCTAAATTTTTCAGAGTTTTTTTTTTCTTTCCCCTGAGATGTGTTATGATCCCTGTTTGCTGTTTGGATCAGTTTGGACAGACATCTTTAACCACGTGCAAAGAAATAGGCAAGCAGGACACATACAGCTTGAAAGTATAAAGTAATAATTTATAGTCTAACAGACACAAAAGGTATCTGAGATTTAATAAGCTATCAGCCTAAACATTAATATGTGCATAATGCCCAATAAAACAACAAGTGCCTTTGCTGGCAAGGCAGGCATCTGTTGGAGGAAAAAGGTTGGCCTCTACTGATCTTTGAAACAAATCCTCAGTATCGCTACATTTCATCATCCACCCCAACTGGTCCACACCAATGATATATAGTAGTGATCAGACTGATGACTCAGCTGACTATATTTTTACTTTGGCATTTTATACCCTTCCACTCTTGCCAACAGAAGCCTGTTAATGGTGTTAACACACCAATGAATTACAAATCTACTAGTCCAGATATTGACTTGTATCTGAATATAAGTATACTAAAATACTGCAACTAACAGAAGTATGTAGGTATTTTCTGATGGTATTTCCTGATGGTAGGTATATTCTGATGGTATGTAAGTATGCGAGTAATGTGATTACCAGAAGGGTAAGTTACCTATCTTGTTCCCATACACACAAGATAGGTAATTGGCAAGACAAAGGGAAACCTCGAGGTAAGCAATATCAGGAGCAGAAGAGACCATCATTTCTGGAGGTGGGCAACAGCTTAAAAAAATCAGGCTTAAGCAACTAAAATCAGTGAAGAAATAGAAGACAAGCTCACTTCAGTTCTGACTCCCCTCATCAACCAGCTCTCAAGACTGATCTCCTGGGTATCTGTTACTGACAGCCACCAAGGACCATAGAAATCAACCCTAGTTAAACAACTTCAGCTTCATGGTGTTGTATATTCACAGCTAAATCAACATATAAGTGTTAAAGAGTAACAGCCTTTTATATGTAGTGATGAGATGATTTAATAGTGTGTAAGAACTGACCATTAGCAAGAAGTGTGATGCTAATAATAAGCCAGACCAGATGCTAATAATAAGCCTGGTGTTACAGTTGAAAGCTGTTGTGATTTGTCCATCTTTTGAATGCTCCCATCACAGTGATCTCTAATGCCCTGATATATATGTATACATATATTCAGTTGCAACACCATACTGGTGCTTTTGCTCCTGAATCCTTGAACTTCTCAAAATCTCTGTCAAAAATATCCTACCTCCAACTGTAATTTTGCATTACCTTTCTGGAGATTTTCCCAGACCTCTCTCACCACTTCACAATTTCCCCAAGCAGTCTGAGGCAAAGTTACAGAATGGGAACATACCAGAGCCAGCCCTTGGATCCAAACAACATGGAGAGCTGAACCCTTGGGAGCTGGGACATAAAGTTAGTTCGGTTACAAAGAAGCATGGTTACAGGGCACAAGCTTCTGTAATATGGAAGTGATTTAATGTTGTAGTGCCATACATAACCTTCCTTTTCTTTTGAAATTTTTATGATGAATATTCTTCAGTAAAAATGTAAGGTTGTGTTTGTTGCTGTATACCAGTCTCTCCAAACCAACACACATTTTGGGCTTTGTTTTTAAACTGTATTCAGTTCTCATAAACTTGGGCTGTATTGGATAGTTTTACGCTGGTAAGACATACCAGCATTTCTCTGAAATGGCTTCCCACCTCCTCAAAGATTCTATTTAAAGAGCAGAAATGAAAGGCTTGGTATCTTCTTCTGGATATACCTAATGTTGTTGAAGTTGTTCCAGCTCCCAGCTTTTCATCACTGCCCACTAGCAGGACAGTACTGTATCCCCTGGGGCCCCCAGTACAAGAAAAACATGGACATACCGGAAAAAGTCCAACAGATGTCCTCCAAGATGATCAAGGGACTAGAGCTCCTCTCCTATGAGGAGAGGCTGAAAGAGCTGGGACTGTTCAGCCTGGAAAAGGTAAGGCTTGGGGGATCTCATCAATGTCTATAAATACCTGAAGTGAGAGTTCAAAGAGGAAGGAGCCAGGCTATTTTCTGTAGTGCCCAGTGCCAGGACAAGAAGCAATGGGCAAAAACTGAAACACAAGAGGTTTTGTCTAAACATGAAGAAGCACTTCAGTACTGCATGGGTGACAGAGCACTGGCACAGGCTGCCCAGACATGTTGTGGAATCTCCCTCCTTGGAGATCTTCAAAAGCCATCTGGACTTGGTCCTGGTCAGCCTGCTGTAGGTGTCCCTGCTTGAGCAGAGGGGTTGGACAAGGTGATCTCCAAAGGCCCCGTCCAACCTTAAACATTCTATGATTCTGTGATTCCGACTACCACTTTGTGACCTTGACTGATAAGGAACATGAGAGTAACTCATTTCTTTTTCTACAGAGGCAATAACCTCTAGATAGCTAATGGTAACAGGCAGCCAGTGGGCATTTACATATTAAACAACTCCCATAAAAATACTCATTTGCAAAGCAAATGAGTATTAAGCTCCATGATTTCAAATGCTGGCTGCAAAGAAATAATAAAGAAATCAGATCAAATATAAGAAATATAACATGTTTAACCATCTCTTCAGACAGTTTAGGGGATAAGAGGAAAACAAACCTGGAAGCACCTTCTAGAATTTAAATGGCTTTAGATATTTCTGTAAGGAGTTAAGTCTGAAATTCAGTCTAGGTAATTCAATTGTCAGCATTGTTAACTGTCCCTAAAAGAAAAAGAAAGAGGTACAGTGCTGATCAAGACTATAACTTAGAGAAATTGCTTTGTATTCGGTATCACAAGCAGAATAATTTAAAAATACCATTTTTTCCCCTTCTTCCACTTCTCTAGCTCAGCATGCATAAAGAAATCAAAACTAAACAGCTTACTTGAACAAACAAGCACAGTCAAAGCCTCATCATAACCATGCTCAGGAAGACCAATGGAGCAAAAAATCATGTTTGATTATATTTTGAATATCTATGCCATCTGCTACAAGAAGCTTTTGTGACAAATATAAGAAAAAATGTATACTGTGAGTGGGGATGGAAAAACATCACACTTTGCTTTCAAGCTTCACTTTTGTTCATAGGAATCAATTAACTGTTTTATGCTCATTGCATTCAGATTAATAGGTTCTGGAAACGATTTGCTCTTTTCCCAATTCACTACTTGATATATGTGGTTGGTTACCTTAGGTCTTGCCTGTATGGATGGATGCAGACAGAACACCATTCACACTCCATGTAGTCAGACATGAGCCCATTTGGGGCCAGAAGTAATTTAGTCACATTAGAAAAGTGCCACATTCCAGCTAAGGGGCTTTACAAAAAGGCACAGAACTGCACTAATGTGGTTACATAGTTTTCAGATTAGAGCTGGCTCATATCCAGAAAGCTCAGAGCATAAGCAGAGGAGCTTGGGTCCCCTTGCACCCATTTGTGTGTATGTGCCTGCAGTTATATGGCATTGTTTCTGCTCTTTGACAGTATGCCTGTAATGTTTTTCACGGGAGAGCAACCAGGGTAGAATAAAACTCTAACCGACTCTAAAACAGGGTCAGTACACATCCTATACACTAACAGCTCCTAAATTATGGTATAATTTGCTTCACTGAAAATGGGAATTAACTTTACAACACATAAATTGCAGTATACTCATGGAAGTTTATATTATATATGGAAGTTCAATTATATATTAATTATTACTTATCAGCACGAATACCATGACAAATAGATACCCTTTATATCAAAACAGAACTATACAATAGATGAGAATAGTGCTCCTTTCTTAAAGTTCAAACTATATTATTGAGTTGCATAGTATTTAGTTTAGATGAGTTTAGTTTAGTTTATACGCTGTCCTACACGTCATTACTTTCACCATACTAACTGTAAGAAACAGGAAATTGGGCACTTTTCAAAGTGTTTTCCACCAATCAGGAATACCAAATCTTAGCCATCTCTCTGTATGCTGATTAGGCAGAAAGAGCAAGAATGCCAGAAGCTGGCTAAGTGGTACCAGCAGAACAACCACCAAGCTTGGTGGAATATTCTGTCCTCTAAGACAGAGTCTCTTTCCTGTGATGTACAAATACGGATGGGGAAAAAATAGTGTGTGAATTTACACGTGAACTTCTCATGCTTAACATGTACAGAAAAAAAAAAATATATGTATGAACAGTCTTGTCCTCATCATCTACAGTAGGAAAATGTTTTAAAATAGCTTCATTCTTGAAAAACAAAACAAAAATCAATTTTGTATTTATTTGGTATTCAACTGATTTGCATTATATCCAGCATGTGTAGCAGAGCAAAGCATTAAAATGGGAAAAGCATTTTTTTTCCTTAGATTAATGACAAAATTATGAAAAATGAAAAATATTAAGAGAATTTTTATTTGTAATTAAGTAGACCTTACAATACACAACTCCACACAGACCCTACCTAGCTATATAAATTTATATTTATTTTAAAATTAAACTCTCTCCCAAAGTTTCGTTTCAACATAAAAATGAAGTATGTTTTCTGTGCTTGTTTAATTATTTAAAAAGTCAAGACCAATATTAAATAACTTTGTAAGATATATTGAGCATGTTTGCCTTATTACTTATTAAGATGTGCTTGATTTCAGGTTTACTACACAAATAAGAAAACAGATAAAGCATGTAATCCTTACACATTTAAGGTTAAAAAAAAAATGAATTCAAGAAAGTTTTTCTGTCTTTAAAGAAATTGTATTAAGAGCATAATTATAAATTATACTAATTTAGAAAAAGTTTGTGAAAAGACAAGCTGGTTAAATCAATGAAGAGAATAACCTCAATGCAGAAAAGTTAAAATCATTCAAATCACATTAAAAATATATCATGGGGAGAATTCAGGGATGTTTAGGCAACAATGTGATATGAAATATGGTAAGGGTAAAAAAAAGCAACAGGAAATTATTCTAAATATAACTTTTATTAAATTAACAGGTTAGGGAAGAATTTGTCCAATCCTCAATAACAGGGAAAGCTACTAGAAGCTTGTACAGTATGTAATGTCTTTTATCAACTGCAATTTGAAAGCTATTCTCTACTACAATTACACAGGTAACAATGTTAATTCTAAAGACAAAAGCTGAAAATTCATACAAGAAAAAAAAAGGTTAAATATACTGTTGTTTGTTGTTTTTTGTTTGTTTGTTTTCACAGTAATTGAGTCTGATGAAATTTAAATTAAACTCCTTTAGATCACTGAGTGAGGCAATCTCAAAGCCATTTATTTCCTTTCAAGCTACTTCTAGACTCCCTGGAAGTGTACTCTTAAGTCCCATTTTTCTAATGATCCAATGAACCTCAAAGACAATGTCTTGGCTACCTCTGTCTTCCTGTGTGTTTGAGAGTTCTCCCAACCAAAGAACGGGAAAGATAAGGGAGGACTGGGTGGTGACATCTCCCTTCATCTCACTCTAGCAAGTGAGTCCAGGTGTGGCCACATGGTTTGCCCACATGACAATTCACGAACAACCCCAGGCCCTGAAACTTAGATACAGCCTTTGGGAACTCTTGCAGATGACCTTGGTCAAATTTGCTGGAATCACCAACCTTACATTACTCTTTCAGAAAAGGGAAAAGAGATGATGATTTATTGGCTGATCAACTTAAACTTAATTCCCCTTAAAAAAAATCTGCCTGTAAATAATAAAATGTAAAGCAGAAGAAGAGGCAACAAGGATTTACGAGGAATTTGTCAATTCCTCAAAATTAATCAAATTTCCTTTTACAACAGGCTGTCAGGTCTAGTAAAACAGCTTATCATGGGTGGCCAACAAATCTCCATTCCTGGCAGTGTCTTAAAACCAGGTTAAATGTGTATCTATAAGGAATTATTTAGATACAGCTTAGAATTATTTATTTACTGGGGTTTGGGGGGGGGTGGGTGGGGAGGACATGCAGATACAATGAACTTGCAAGGCCCTCTTGAGCCCTTTTATTAATCATAGATATTTTTAGGCAATTCAGTTTAAACCAACTTGGGCAGTGAAAGCACTTTAGGTATTGCAGTATGAAGAACTAAAAATGAGAGGTAGAAACTATTCTGTCTTTTGTAAAAATATAAACTGCTGTATGCTCCTTCTAGTATTTATTGCATTTAAAGATAGTTTCAAGTAAAAAGTACATTACCCTGTGGTACATCAAGACCTTAACAATACACAGAAATAGGTGGTAACTCAGAACTGCAAACTGGACCATTTAAAGAAAGTAAGTGCAGATATTTTTTTCTGATATGCCTTGAAAAGCTCTTCCCCACAATTTCTATGAATTTAATCAGGAAGGAGGGGATAATTTTTCTCATCCCATATCATGCCCTGTTTAGAAATCAACCAACACATAAAAACAAGATTTTAGAAGATACACATAATAATATGCCTACTATTTTCTACCCTTATTCTATGGTTTATAAACAATATCTAAGAAATTTCAGGCAGGCAACTGGTTGTTTCAACCTACTTTATGAGAAAATTCAATATAATGCAATCCTAATCTGTACTGAGCAATGTATAGACAGAGAACCAACACGAAATGAGGATATGACAGACGCAAACATCCACAGATTTTCTCTTAAAAGACATATAATACATAGTTCAGTACACTTGATTATAGCACTCCTGACCACGTTCACCTCTCTAAATTGCTCATATTTTTCACCATGTCTCCCCGTTATTGGAATAGAGGGTTATTTTCTTTCCCTTACAAGTAATCTCTGTTTAAAAACAAACAAACAAAACAAAACCAAATCAACCAACCAAACAACAACAACAACAATAACAACAAACAGTTATAACAACAGAAGTTGAAAGGAACGTACCAGAAATCTAGTGCCTTGTGGTGTGGGCAGGCCTAAAGTTCATGTCCTTGTTCTGAAAGAGGAAGACCTAGTTCTTGAAGATGGGCCTCCCACATCCCTGTTGCATTTCCTGGCTATTTACTACTTATTCTTTCTTTGTCCTGTTCTGAAGAGAAATCCAGTCGTTGTGACATAAACTGATATCTTCCCTCAAAATTCCTGTTTCAATGAACTACCATTTTTCATGGACATATTTTACTGAAAAATATCTAGCCATTATATTAAAAAGCTTCTTGAGATAAATGCCTTCAGTGTTATAAACAGAATATGAAAACTTAATAACTTGGCAAAATAACACCTGGTCCAAAAATAGCTTCAGATCTCTGGTTTTCTACAAACCTCTTAATTAGAAACATACTGAATATAGGCAAATGTCATCATGTATACAATGACTAGGGGAGATCCATACATGCAAGAGTAGAGATATCAATGTTGCTTTTAAAAGGGCCAAGTTTACCAAGTGTTTACGAATAATTTTTGATACAGACATAGAAACCAATGTATTGATACTCTAAGTTCAAAGGATCAGGACTTAGAAGAAAGTAAGGCATACTTTAACAGATTCAAGGTTAAGCTGAAGATTTTATCCTAACATTACTTCTTTGAAAGTCAGAGACAGAGAGATGGAATGGCAGCCATGAAAACTCATACATATCAAGATTTTCGATAACAAGTTGCACAAAGACAGAAAAGAAGATTTAGACTGTGAAATGAAAATACACTTCTGTGCAGATACTGCAATTCACACATTCTTAGTTTGAGTTTTAAAAGATTTGGTTGAGCTGACTTCCATTTTATTTTTGATCAGTTTTCAAATTCTTTCAAATAAGGAACACAACAAAAGATATCAGTTATGCAAGCAATTACCAATGATGAATGGATTAATTAAAAGATTAAAAGACACTAATACAATATTTATACCAGAAAGTTTAATAAAATAATAATTGAGTCACAAATTTTCTTTGAGAGGGATGGGTTAAACTTATCAATTAACTTGTTCATTAAAAACTGTTCTCCAACTTGTGTTAATAAGTATTATCTCTAAAAAGTTAAATTGTTATTGTTATTGTTGTTGTTGTTATGAAACTGAATATATAATACTTCTGGAAGTTGCCAAGCCTTTCAGAATAAAAAAAATGTAATTTATAAATTGCAGTGAACTTTATCTTAAATAGTTTGTGAATCAACCAAATGATGGCATAAGATATTTGTTTAGCAATATGAACTCTGTCCACAAATAAAATACACCACTAGAGTTAATATTATGTAACCTTACAGCTTTTGCACTCTCTTGATGAATAATTTTGTTTACTTACTGTTTCTAACATATGTTCCTTCAATAAAAAGGTTGAAAAATATATTGATACTCTCTTGTATAAAACCTAATGTCACATTTCAGTTCTGTTTTAAAGCCTACTTCTTAGATTGAGTATCATGGATACTAGCACAAACTGAAATGAGACCTTTTTTTTTAGGAGATTCACATTCTATAGGTTGAAATTGCTATTAAAAATTAATATATCTATTGATGTTTTATCATGCAATGACATTCTATATAGTATTTGATATAAAGTTGTGAGCATATCGAGGTATTAAAATTTGTTATTCTATTGGATTTGTGGATCTGATGGAATCTGAATCCAAAGCGAAGGACAGAATTTTACTGTAGACAAATCATAGTAGAAATGTAATTTCTATTTTTACCTCAAGAGTCTAAGGTAACATATATCTGATAATACATCATCGGTACATAAGTGAAATTCTAGCTACTAAAAATCGTCAAGATACACAGGAAAATAAAAGAACCTATTATTGAATGATAAGTCTAGAAACAATACATTTGTTGCTTTTCCTCAAGGATAATGTTGGATTTTTATTTATTTATTTTCATGTACCTATATTCCATATTAACATTCATTGACTTTTTTGATGTTGTTGTTGTTGCTGTTGGCTTTTGATATGAAAGAACAAACAAAAAGCAAACAATGTAAGGTAACAAGTCTCTTGCAACCCAAGAATAAATACAAAAGACTGTTTCAATGTTTCTCTGCTGGCCTAATTATCTATGTTTGTAAATGAGGCACTCAATATGAAATATAGCTCTCTTTGGAAAGATTTTGCAATGACATCTGCTAAAAAGATGAGATCTGGAATTTGTCTGTAGCAAAGACTTTAGAAAACTCTATTTTCTCTCAAGAAATTTCTTTACACTTCTTCTGTATAGAACACAATAGGCTGAAAATAATAATAGTAATAACTATAACAATAATAAAAAAAATAAATTTCCTTGTCATTTTGCAAGCTCTAACACATACCTCCAGGCAAAAAGTTCATATTTTTATTTTCCAGTAAACTACTGTGCGAAAGACTCCATATTTCCTTGAAAGAAAGGCAGTATTGTTTGTTTATTTCTTGTGTATGAGAAAAGCTGAAAAATATGCAGGTCCTTTGAATGATGTACTGCAAAAAGTAACAGGAGAGTTAAATTCTTCTAAGGAAAGCAGCTCTCTGTGTGCTTACAATATCAAAGTAGATTATTTCCAGAACTCGGTCTTCCATCTTTTATACACCTTTCATTTCAGAGGCGATTGTGTCCTTATAAACAGTATTACACATTCCCTTGGGGGAAAAAGATGTGTACTTCTTAACACCACATTTTTGGAAACCAATACATGACCTTAATCTATACTAATATATTTTCTAATAAAGATTTATCCTTCCTTCAAATACAGCCTCACGTGCATCTGTTCAGAGAAATGCAGGAAGTTTCATACTGGATCTCACAAGAAAATAACTAATTTAGAATCCTCTTATTAGAATCACCTTGACCAGGTTTTAAAATGAGTTAAATGTGGCTCTAAACTAATAAAGAATTCATTACAGTTTTTGAACTTTCCATAGGCAAAGACAAGCCTTCTAGAGCTCAATACAACTCAACAGACATATGTCAGGATCTGTAGTTTTCTTTAGCATCTAATTTTACAACGTTTAAGAATATATTTGCCAACAAACACACCTGTAAATCTAAGATAAGCCTTATGAAGAAATTCAAAGAACATATGCTTTTTCCAAACATCTAAAAAGTAATTACTTGGCGTTGTAAGAAGAGGATTAAACTCCTTTCTTGTATAACTGGGGATGTTCTGTTGTATTTCTTTAACTGTCTAATCCTTTTTACCACAATCTCAGTCTCAGTGAATTAATTCTTTGCTTTGGTGTGACATGCCTGCTGTATTTAGCCCCAAGACAATCTAGGGGTGACACAGGAAATCATCGCAGGCTTTCCCCAGAGTATATTCTTCTCTAGTCTTGAAGGAATCAATCCTGCAAAGAGAAATTGAGAAGACAAACAAGAAAAAGTGCTGGAGGCTGACTGAAAGACTGTCTCTGCCGTAATAGCAGAGAAGAAACTCTTGCAAAAGGAAAATTCTGGATTTCTGTATATCCTGTGACCCCTGAAGAATTCCTCCAGGGTGAAGTAAGCCTATTTTTCAAATGAGAAAACAGTGATTCCTGGAGAGATTTGGTCTGTTTTGCAGGTCTAAAATGTTTTCCGGATATATTTAGCACAGAAATCACCTTACAGCAGAGTCACAAAAAATGCTATGCACTAGTTAACTTCTATTTCAGCCTTGCTATCAGCACTGAAATATACAATTCTTGAGCTGTTTTTCTATTCTGAAATAAATGATGGTTTAATACTCAGAAAACTCAATGAACAGAGAGGCTTAACCTGGGGCAATGGTGGTGGTTACTCCAGCCTGCTATTCCATGAACTACTAAACCTTCCTACCTACAGTTACGTTTGTGTCATTCATGCCCATTGGTCCTTCAATCATTCATGGATCATACTCACCTATCATTAAAAATACCAGGTTAGTATAGGAGTTAAATTAGTCTGCTTTGACTACCATGTGTTAACTCTTTCCTGTTCTGGAAGAAAAAAAATAAAAAATAAAAAAAAATCCTCCCTTTTATTAAGATCTTTATTTACGTGAGTATAGGAGTCTCTTACTATCAAATCATAATGTTTTGAATACAAAAAAAAAAATACAATGAGTACATCTACATATGTACATATATATAGGTATGCATATAGAATATACATAATATATATTACGGGTGTCATTTATAATGCAATTCATTGTAATATATTTGCTGAGTAAAGAAGGTCTAACAAGAATGCCCATGTGTTACATAATTAAATATCCTTATTTTGCTCATGTTTACCATTGCCTCTTCAAGCTTGCATATTCAAGCAGTAATCTCCAGAAATTCTAGTCTTCTTCTTTTAACCCTCTCTTCTCAAGTTCTTCAGCCCACTGCTAGCATAGGAATAATTCATTATATTTGTAATTTCTTTATTTATATCTAGGGACAATGTTCATGCACACAGCTTTGAAAAGTATACTGCATTTAAACAGATGTTGGAGTTGGTATCTTGTATCTGGTATTTAGCCTAGATTTTATATATATTTTTTTTTCATTCAATTAAATATTTTTAATTCTCTGTTTTGGAGTTTCTATAAATAAGTGTTCTTGACTTGAAAGCGTATTTTAATATCCTTCATATATCTGGGGACATACAGTTAAATGTACAGTTAACTTATTTCTTATTTGTCAAGATCTTCTTACTTTATAATTGTTCTAGAATCACACTTAATTTCTTATTCCTAAAAAGAAGCTTTTTAACTGAGCTATTTTAAACGAGATTAATATCATTCCGTTCCATCTTTCCAGTATTTTTTTTCCCCTATGATGTTGTAAGAAAATCCTTATTATCTTAACCCCTCTGGCTAGCATTAATCTATTTCTCTTTTTATACTGCCTTATCTTCCCCCTACAAGCTTTAACTTTGAATATTCTTGTCTGGCTGCCTCTTCTCTTTCCCCTTTCCAGAACACTATTGAATAGAGATTCCTTATCTTGTCTTTCAGTGTCAGAAGCTACCAATAGCGTGGTACAGCTATGACATATCTGAAGCAAAAGGGAAGGCATACAAACATGCTCTTCACTGTTGTGTAGGTGAGTGATATAAAATACTGTAACAAACTACTAATTTTTTTGGATACAGACTCTTGAGGACACTGAAACTGACTTGTTAAATGCCAAACTGTTACAAAAATCTGTTACAAAAATCTGTACAAAAAACTGTTACAAAAATATATCATAACTATAATTATTTTTGGACAGTTTTCTCTAGAAGCATTTATTAGCTATTTTTTCAGATTAACTGTTTTGGCTGTGGTCATTCTGTGTTCTCTCAGCTTGTTTTAAATCATTTTATTCCTGATTAGAATACTGCAACCTGACACATGTTAAAGAATAACTAAAAATAAAAACATGGACTATTATGATGACTGACAGAACAACAAAACTCACTGACAACATACACACTAGCTTTGATTATAGGTCTAACTATTTGCTGAATCCTGACATATATACAAACTATTAAGGATCAAGAAATCCTCATTATAAACCAAAGAGCAGACTGGAATATAAAATGTAACTCAACAATTTTACCCTGAGCAAACGATTGGACTCCAGAAGTCACCTCACACCTGAATTTGTCTATGATTCTATTTCACATAATTTCAAAAGCATTTTGGAATCTGTTCACATACATCAGCCTGAAAGTAACATTTTAGCATTAAGATACCACCTGTAAAATCTCTTGAATTTATTATTGTATCTGGTTACACGAACACACTGAATTCAAATATGAACAAACCGAAAGTCTTAATATGCATTTATACATTAAACATCACTACTTCAGTAAGTTAAGTTGGAAATCTTATTTAAGATTAATCAGGACCAGGAAATCTCTAGTCCTCTGAGACTGATGACCCTCTGCTCAAAATCCAAATCCTGTGCAGCATCACACCACAAAAATGATAAAATATAAGCAAGACATGAGCACAGCCTCCTAACTTAAGTGATCTTCCAGCAATCATCATCAGTTCTACACACCAAACTGAATAAACAAATAAATAAAAGAGAAAAAGGAAGAAGCAGGAGGAGGAGGAGGAAGAGGAGGAGGAGGAGGAGGAGGAGGAGGAGGAGGAGGAGGAGGAGGAGGAAGAGGAATACTTATATGTTTACCTTTTTTTTTTTTTCCAAATGGAAAAATATGTAAAGACTGATACAAAGAACACCAGCGCTTTGTTAATTTATTTTATTACTGTTGAAATGGTTAATGGTAACCTCAGAAACCAGTATCTTATAGTTCCGGTAATCTTCACAGACTTTCTGGTGGAGGCATAAATTGCCTTTTGATAGCTGCATACCAACAATTTCAGTAAGTATACATGAAATTATCTAAAGCGAATTGAAAAAAAAAAAACATCTCTGCTAATACAGTAAAAAGAAAAAAAAAAAAAGATTCTTTTTAATGTCATTAGGAAATCTGGTTAAACGTTAAAACTGCAAGACCCCTGCGTATTTTTCAGAGAAAAATATTTGTGTGTGAGTGTGCTTATCATGTGACTGATTAGTGCGGTACATAAAAATGAAACTTCCTGGAAAATGGAAATGTGTTCTCAAAGGTTGTAGGGGACACCTGTGTGGACAAAGACATTTATGTATGATACCTGGCCACAGTTCAAAATTCATGCTACTAGATATTCACCGGGGACAACTAGGACGAATTCAGCTGTGGCAAATCTACTGGAGACAGGATGACTGCAAAGGGAGTAGGTAATTTATAGCCTATAGCCTAATAAATAAACAAAAACAAACAAACAAAGAAACAAAAAGAAACAAAAAACATAAAGTAATTCTGTGGTTGGTCATTAGAGCTGTTCACAGATATAAATGAAGATTAGCTGTATAAAGACAGTTTAGAGAGCAAGAGTGCTCCCAGCACCATTGTCACTCAAAAGCACATAGATCTAACATTGCCCTGAAAAGGTCACCAGTCCATCTGTTTCTTTGGCAGAGGTGACAACCAGCCCACATGGATTACTTTCTCCTAACAGTATTTAACATTCCATAATCCTCAAAGCAAACAGACACAATCCCATAAAAATCCAGGGGACAATTTAAAACATTTCTGTGCTATTATAGACAGAATGGGCTAACACCATTAATTTCAACAGTTTTTGATAAGCTATATCCTCCAAAATATAAATGATTTATAATATCATTAGACTCATTGTATATATGTAGACAATTATTTCCATTTTCCTGAGCTTAGTATGTTTTCATAAAAACACTTTAAACAAAAAATGTACAACATATATTGAACAGTATTAGTAAATTCATTTTGTATATAGTTATAAGCATAAATTAAAGTATTTTGATGTCTATATTTCTTGTGATTTCAAAGACCTTTTATGTAGTTTAGATTAAGATTTTGTCACATTTGAGTAGACTGCATTTACACACTTAAGATCTATTCTAAAATGTACTAATAATTTGTGGCAGTGAAACCAATGCAATAGAAAATATAAATTATTGGTGAAATAATGCCTGTACCTTTGTTACACTAATAAGCAACTAACTTGTAACTGTGCTTTTATATAAATAGGAACAAAAATAATGTTTCCTATAAATACGACCTAGAAATTTCACTCATAATTTCATTTCGAAGAGTGCACGTGGCTCTCTTTCTAGTAGATCAGCTTAAAATGACATGAAACCTGTACCAGAGAACACCTCCTTGGCTCACCTTTTCCCCTCCATACCACTGATGTCAGTGGAGATTAAATATTAACGTAAGCAAAGCTTGACAAGCAACATCATGAAAATCTACAAGGTTACTGCAAATGGATTAATTTACAATCCTTGTCTACGTTCTAGATACCTACTTTGGTATCTCTAAGGAGACTGAGCAGAATTGGAAACTTCATTTCAAGCAAGTGGTGCAGATGACCTGGGATTAGCTGCTGAAGTGCATATGTGGGGACATCCTTGTTCCTGATGGACCTAAAAAAAAGGCTTCCAGAACTTCACATTGTACTTTGTCTCCTCTTTGAGCCTGGCTGAGAATCTAGGTGACCACATAAATCTGCTGTGAGCCAGAAGAAGACATATATCCTGCTGATGACCAAACCTCTATGTGTTTTTGGGCAGTGCTATATATACGAGAGAGTACTGCTTCAAACACAAAGCCTTTTTGTTCTCTTATTAAAAAATACCAGCTAAGAAGAGAGAGTAAATATGCTTTTCATATACTAGTATGTTGCTCAAAGTATCCTAAGGAAGGGAATTTACTAGTTCATGATCAACCCTACCCTTGGGAAACTTAAGTGGCTTAAGAAGGCAAGATTTTGGGGGCCAGCAGAAGCAAATTGGAGAAAAGCCTACTTTTTTTTTTTGGTTAAAGTGTTTCCTTACTGAGGGAAGATTGGGTTCTGGGCAATATGCAAACTAAATTCACAACCTAGTTTAACCCACTGCAGCTTACACTACAGTCCACAGTCACAACTGTAAAATGATCTGCAGAAATGAACAGGGCATGGGCTGGTAGTCATATCCTGCCTTTGATGGGTGAGATGTTTTTTACATGGAAAACTAGTGGGGAAAACAGGAAGCTGATGACACAGCTTCCTGAAGGCAGAAATGTATTGAAACAGAATTCATAATGCGGAAAAATCATGTGCAAAATAGAGAGTAGAGCTGGGAATATTGGATTCCTCATAAAACTTCAGCTTTAACTGGTCATATGACTAGAGTGGTGAGGGAAACAAACAAACAAACAAACAAAAGGAATTAAATACAGGGATTTTATTTCTTTGTCCAAGACTGTGCATTTCCCCAACTAGCTGAAGTAAAAGCTGTTGTTTTGTTCTTTTTTTTTCTATTTCTTTTTTTTTCTTTTTTTTTTTAAACTTCCTGCAAAGCTTCTGTGTTTGTTTGCTTCACCTATTTTATCTCCCAGAAGGGGTAAACCGAAAGCTTAGAGTACTAATAAAACTGAGTTCTGTGAAAGTGCAAGCTTCTGGGAAATCTGAGGGTTTATCTGAAAGAGTAATGCAAAAAGGTAACAACCTAGAGACAAGAGAAACTGCAGGTAGACCAAGGGAGAAAAAAAAAAAAAAGGGGGGGGGGGGAATACTTAGAGCCAGAGCAGTTTCAAGGGAAATTTAAGAATGTATAAACCTTTTATTATGAGTTACAAACCAAGAAGCCTGCTCAGTATTTCACTGTGAACTCCATCAGGGCAATGTGACAATTTCTAAAAGAGAGCTGCAAGTTACAAATAGCAAATATGCTGAAATGGACTTTGTGGCCTGAGGGTCTGTCTTATGAGAGAAACAGTGTGTGATCATCCTTCAAGTTAGCATGCACATAATATATTCTCTGATCAACACAGCACTTTGTGTCTTCGCCAGTGCATCATACTACCATGAGCAATGTGACTCTGCCAAAGGAACAAAGAAGAATACCAAGGGACTTTTTGCCTGCATGCCAAAGGGATCCCTGTCCTGAAATGGCAGGATTGCTAATTATATCACAGTTATCAGATACCATCTTGGTGTCATATCGAAATAGCGACTTTCTCTAGAAGAGAACACTCAGCATCTTCAGTATTTTTTCCCAAGAAATCTCCAGTGTACCCTGCATCTAGTCTCAACTTATTTATTAATTTATTTGGAAATAATCCATACCATTGACACAAATATTTTATAAATTTTAAGCATTTCATCTGATTTTTAATCCAATTTTCTCTCTGCAAAATGGTCTACATTTTCAGCATACCACAGTGATTTTCTTTAATTTGCCAAAAGGATAACTTTTAGGTGATAGCATTCTCTTTTAAAATGTACAAAGATCCTAAGTAGCTGTGAAACATAAGCTAAGCAGTTATAATGATAACTGAGCTGTGAGAAAAGTCTGACTGGACAAGACTTCAATTCTTGGTTGATACAAGACACATTACAACGATCCATGTGAAAAAGACTATGCAATTCACACCATTCTGTGCTGCTAGCAAAATAAATGTTATTTTTTAATTGAGCTCTCTCAGCTATAAAAGTAGCAAACAGATCATTGGAAAGAATAGCTGTTCTATTATAAATACATCCACATCAATTTTAATGCAAAATATTGTCTGAATCTGAGAACTTTCATGCCTAACTGTTTCAAGTGAAATATTGTGGTCCAAATATATGAGCAATAGAAAATAGACATTAGAAATGTAAAAAAAAAAAAAAAAGTTGACATAACATGTCATAACATTATTGTAAGATATTCAGTTAAGATATTTTTTTAAGGCATTTGTCAACTTCTGAAATCTAATAATTGATGAACAGTTTCACTCAAACATCAAAACATCCTAGGTGCTCGCTTTTGGATTTCTCACTTCATTGCATCTAAGTAAATTATAAATGCTGTGGTTAAAATGATCTGCTTTTCATGTTTTTTGATAATCTTTACTGTATATACTTACAGCCTTTAGGGCCCCATAGTCTTTCATAGCTGATTGTACAATAAACAGTCTTCCAGTTCTTCATATTTAATTCCTTCTCCTTCTCAGAAAGAAACTCTCTGACAGTGGTTGTAGTCTTAAATAACTCTCAATTTCATGTTCTAACACATGCCATGTACTCAAAATGTTAGGTGAAAGGATATGTTTAGAGATTAATGTGAAACCAAACTTACAGAAACAAAACAAACCAAAACAGGAACATCAAAAAGAAAATCAAAAAGCATATGTTTTTATCATAATTTTATCAGTCATAATATTAGGCAACGGCCACTAAAACGATTCCTGGTTTTGGCCAGATGGGTCTAAAGTGAAACCATTTGTCAAATTTGTCAAATATAAATCAATAAAGTGGTACTATTTCTTTCATCTAACAACAACAACAACAAAAAATGCAGGCTTTAGAATGCTAAATTGTTTTAACACAGTCCATGGAAGCTCCTGGACACATTCAACAGGGAAAAAATAAATAAATGTACAATGTAGATAACCGGTGTCATTCTTGCTGATTAATTCTAAAGGGTTTTTAGGGTAGCCCTGTATCCCAATAAATACTGTACTGATGTTGCCAGCAAAATGCCTCAGGACATGTCAAATGTTGTCTGAACCTGTCTTATTCTTCCTGGAGCTTTGTTTAAGTTTGTTCAACGATCAGGCAGCTATTGCCTGATTTGTTTAACTTTTGCTTTATAGGAACAGTCAGTATAACCATATTTTTATTAAAATAGTTGGTAGCAAAAAATAGTAGGTCTGTATAGAATGATGTGCTTATTACCCCAGCATAACGATAATGGTAATAATTGAAAAGGATAGTCATGGTATGAGAGCCTCCAAAGGGGAGATACTGGATGCATTACAGAGGAGCACAGGTCCAGCAGGGTTAATTAGGTGCTCAAGATGGTAGTCAGGATCCCAAAGCTAAGAATACATGCATGATCAGTCAAAGTAGTGCAGAAACAATAAAAACAAAGACTATTTATCCTGTTTATGTAAGACAGTCCTTATATAGTAAACTGAGGTATAAGATTAAGCTGCAAGCCAGTAAATATGTAAAAGCATGTCAAAAAACACACAAAAATAGGCCCAGGCAGACCACTGAGTGAAAAGAAGGTGACCAGAGAATTCCTTCATGGGAGGGACTTCAGACACTGATAACTCTCTGTACAGCCCTGCTCCATTACTGATGCCAAAAATCTTTAGACTAGAGGAGCACTGAAAGGGGCACTGCACACAAAAAAGGTAGCTAAGAGGAGGTGGGTACATATATACAGTTTATTATTAAGCTTGTTCTTCAAATGCTTTATTTTATTTTATTTTATTTTATTTTATTTTATTTTATTTTATTTTAATTTTATTTCTCTGTAGTAATTAGTAATTTCTGTTGTAATCCTTTATTACACTGTTAAATTTTTAGTTAAACTAACAGCAAAGTCTTTGCTTGATGTGTGCTTCTTTTTTGACCACAGCAGTATTTGGAATGTAACATTAACCCTTGAGAAATGAATGAAGATATTTATAAAACACAAATGATTTGGGACATCATTGCAGATTTCAAGTGGATATACTGCATAAAGCCATTTCCAAAAAGGAAACAGAGAGCTGGTAATGTAATTGTAATTTAATAGAGGAAACAGGAAGAGGAAACAAAATTGTAAAGTTAGATTGATTACTGCCCAATTAAGGAAACTACCCCAAATTTTAGTTTCTTGGATTCGTCAATGGAGTGCATTGAAAGAACTGTTAAACATCCTAGATATTCAAAATGTCATTTCTACTGGCTGTCCTTAAAAAAATGAAGCACAAATCATAAGCATGTAATATAATGAAACTAAATTCTGAAAGGACAAAAAAAAAAAAAAAAAAGCCACAATAATCCTTGAATTAAGTTAATAAAACATATAATGACACTATGTCATATGCAAGAGAGAAAGCTGCTGAATAAAATGGAATTCTTGAAAACCTCTTTTTGAAAAATCTGTCTGTTTGTTCCAAAAAGAAAACTTCAACTGATGTTTAATTTTGCATACATGGTTAATGTAACAAAAACATGTTACTGTTCCAGATGATATTAACCACTAAAATTTTAGTTTTCTGAATCTGGAACCAAATTAATCCCATTAATAATAAAATAATTGTTTGCTGTTCTAATATTGACTATATATATTAAAGAGTATCCACATTTTCTTTGAAGGGTCTTTACTGGCAAACCTTTTAATTAAATCTCATTTACATGAATAATCCTATTGATTCATTGAGATTAATTATGTGCAAGTGAACACAAAAGCATGAATCCAGTCATGTCTGAAAATCATTTAGATGCTACATTCAAGTACGCCTGGGTTCCTCTTCATGCCTTATTCATTATAGAAAATCTTTAATTGTAAAGTTACTATACATGTTATCAAACTATTTTTTTTTTTTGGCATCACTTCAAACTTAATTAATTCTTCAAATTAATTCTTCTTAATTAATTCTTCAAACTTAACCAGGACAAAAATCCATTATCCAAAATCTTAAAAGTATGTAACAGCAGATAAATGTAAGATCCATTCATTCCTGTTATATATTTCATCTGCAAAACTGTCAGTAAAATCAAACTTGCACTTCAAGCGCTGCAAAATACCTGAAGCCAATATGGATTTGATTTTCATCAGAACTGTGAGAAAAAAATAATATATATATATCTTTCAGGTTTAGCATTGATGGCATAATCTATATGGTTTAAGTACTTGTATAATACTGCTTACTGAGTATCCTATAAGTTTTGATGTATTTATCCTCATAATTTCACCAGAAGGCAAGGCATTGCTATTATAGCAGTACTATGGGGAATGGAAATGATTTACAGAGGCTGTGTTTACAAATCAAATCAAATCAATTTACATGCCCCACGAGGCCTACATCTGAAATGGGGATCTTCAAAATGGTCATCCCAGAGCAGCTCATACCTACTGGTGTCGAAGAGCCATAAGCAACGTGCACAAGGTGCACATAAGAGTCTGGGCATTTCCTCAGCTGTGAGAAGTGGCAAACTCCGGAGAGTCACTTCCACCTATTTAGCAGTAGGGTCTAATCTAAAAGGTGGGCTTGGACCATATCTACTTGACCAAACTTTGTATGAACCACAGTCAAAGATGGAACCATCCTTTTACAATCTACTACTAACCCTGACCTGATCACCCTGTAATCAGCTGAAGCACCTGCAGCAATTTGGACTCAGTGGCTCTGGTTCTCAGAAGGTTTGTCTGGTCAAGGGACGGGAATAGTCTTGATTTTTTCCCAAATCTGAAGCTGCACTGATTTTTGTGGATTAATTACATATTCATTGGACTAAAGAGATATGCAATAATTTGAACATTCATTTGCACAACAGGAAAGCATAGGTTCCAGGCCTTGCTCCAATTATGTTTAAGTATATTACATTGCTCCCAGGACAATAATTATCAAACTTTTCTTCTGATTGTAATTCTCCTTCAAGCATTTAGCTTCATATTTATTGGATTTATGAACCCAAATAATAGCATAATCAGCTGAAGCCCTATGGCCCTATACATAACTGCCACAACTTTACCAGGTGCTGGGACTGGCTATTATCCCAGCCTTGGAACCCTCTTCCCCTCCAAGGACAGCAAAATCATGATACTCTCTGTATTGTCAGTGACTTCCTAGACATTTGGTGGAGACAGGACCAGCTGGATTAAGCTCTGTACTCATATTATTCCTGCAGTGCTGAATCTTTTTCCTCCTTTCCTTCATCTGTATGAAGCACATCCATCAGCCTTCAAACCTAGCAGTATGGAGCACCTGTATGTGTGCCAATCAGTGAAGACAGCAGCCAATGCTGCAGAACAAACAAAACATTTCCAAAGATAAAAACATAACTCATTGTTCAAGCTGAAGTGCCCAGCTTTGCAGACAATTCACCTCCTCTATGTGCACATTAACAGAAGGGACTGCAAAGGACATATATTCATACATGAGAAAAGCAAAACATGCGTGCGAAAAGCGAACCATTTAGGATTCAAGGAAAGATTGCACATGAAATCTTAAGATTTAATATTTTCCAAAATCCTTTGTAAGGAAAAAAAGTTCTCTTCTTACATGAAGCATGGGCAACACTATTCCTTCACAAGAATAAATAGCACGAATTCAGTTCCCTGATTTTCTAATCTATAATTTAAACCCTTTCCAGCTGCACTACAGGAATGAGTTTCAAGGGCTTCGCAGAATCATCTCTGGGCACTCTGTGCATACTTTCACAGCAATTTGCACAACTCTTTAGTGCTCAGTGGGAAGTTCTGGTTGAACACATATCTTGGACGCTATTTTGAAGGATCCATTGGTAATACTGTAACTGAACCTGATATATTTGCCTAGAAATATAGAATTGTGCAACTGGCTGCTAACAAATGAAAAAGAATGGACAAGAGTGACGTTTTTTGACTGCTTTTTTGATAAAATATTTTTTGGGGCCTGAACTAACCTAAACCTGGCTACACCAGCAGAGCTTTTCCTTTCCAGCTCTTTCTCGTGCCACTTTTTGATACTTATGGAGGCTCTGCTGGGCCACTGTAGCACACTCACCCAACATCAAGATCATCTAACAAGAAGAGGAAAACAAAACAAACAAAGCAAACAATAACAACCCCTGATGCCCCCCCCCCCCCCCCCAACAAACAAAAATACCACTACACAAACAAACAAACAAAAACCATAGCTGAATAATTTTCTGCTTGGCTCATGTGCTGAAACAGTTCAGCAAAGGGAACGGAATGAAGACAGAGCCATCTCAGAAGCCTCAGCAGGTCTCAAATTGACACAAGCAACTTGTAGTAATATACCTCAGTGGAGGCAAGGCTGAACATATTCCCTCATAACAAAAGGTATTTCGAACTGTAGTTAGAAAAGAAGTTTGGTTCATTTTCTACAGCTAGGAGCTGGAGAATTGCTCTCTTGATCCTTCAACCCCCCATCATCCTTCAGTGAATCTGTTTAAAGACACACAACTACCAGCAATAGATGAAAGATATAAACCATACTATAAATAAATGGTGTCTCTGCATAATTGATATCTGAACAATTAATACATGAAGAACAATAGGAACCAAAGCCAACAGCCAAACAGTTTTACATTTACTGATGAATTAAAAGAAAGCATTGTGGAAAACTTGCCAAAAAGGCCCACTGTTACCATTTTTCTATCAAGCTACCAAAAAATGAATGTCATTCAAATTTTATCTTTTATGTTGTGTTTTGTTTGTTTGTATGTTTGTTTTTCATTTCAGGTAAATATAAATAAAATTTGAACTGAATAGCTATAAAACAGCTTGTTTCCAAATTTCAACTACACACACCAAGGATGCTAATCTGAGTATATCATATGTCTTCCTTCACCTTCAGATAATGAAGAACAAAAACCACAGAAACTGAAGGGAAATACATTAAGAGACTATCAGCTAGAAGAGGAGACAAGAAGGCAGCAAGCAGTTACAAAATAGCACTTTTTTTTCAGTGCATGTGTTTCACTCTACCCAGGGTCAAGGATGCATTCAAAACTAAAACTAAACAGAAAGAAGCATAAGAAACCTGAAATGATAGAATTAATATAATTGTGAAATAATTTGCAATTGATAGAAAGAACACATTGTATCACTGTTTCACATCTATTCTGTGGGCTCTAATCTAATTTTTATTTAGACTGAATTATATTTATAACATTAGGAATTTGCTTTTATTAAGGACAATAATTTGTCCATTGAAGAGTAAAGTAACTACAGTAATCTCATACACAGTTATTATACATTGGTTTAATTAATTCTGATGTGGCTAGTCCATCAGAAAAAAAACGTCATTAATTTGATATAAACCTTATTTGTAACTTACAGATTAACAAAACTGAGAAAAACTTTGAAAAAGTTGACTGTCTTCCTGTTGAGATTTAACTAGCATAAAGGGCTCTAACTCTGAAATATTCATGTATCAATGATGCATAATTTGTAAATTTGTATTTTATATCATGTACAACTTTCTCTATCCTAAAGAGTATTTTATATTTCTTGTTAACAGTGAATGCAAATAATGCTCAATGGAATTCTGCAGTGACCTTTGTTTTATTACAATTACTGCATATTTATAAATGAACAGCTAAACTTCGATTTGAAGACTACAATTTTGAGTTGGAATCCTTTGATAAAACACAACTGAATGAACTTCATAAAATTAATTCCCAAAGAAGAGAAAAAGAAAGTCTCCTCTGAATATTCCTCTGTGTATACCAACACACAAAGCACATTTTCCTATGCTTTTGCAAGCAGAAAACTAAACAAAACAGCAATATGGATAGCTCTAAACAGGAGAGGATAAATTGTTTTAAAAAGAATGTGTAATAGACCACAGAATCACTATGTTATATACATTTATAAAATATATATGCATAAGTAAAAACACTACAAAATAAGAAATGCAGTACTTCCATTACGTCATAATATAATTCCATGTAATGTCACTGAGACGTAATAACTAAAATCCTACTGTGTAAACAGAATCACCATTAACAGCTGTTAATGTCTGTTCTACATGTGAACACTTACACATTAGTCAAAAGTACACTCAAGGACAGGTCTAAAGTGCTGTAAAGCCATTGGATATTATGCCCAGCCAGACGAATTGTAATAAAAGTATTTGAGGAAAAAAAGAATGGCTTACTCGTGTGACAAAAGCAAACAAAGAAGACCTGACTTGTCTGAAATATTTGGTGGTACAGGACTTGGTGCTATTGAGTTCTTGTTCACAGGAACCAGCAGCAAGTGCTGTTCCTCATTCAGGAATTCTGTTCCTAATTCAGATATTTTTTGTCTTCAGTCTCAACACTTTTTATTATTATATATATATATATATGTATTCCCCCATTCTTTATCATCGTCTTCTATTTAGATTCAGTGATCTTAAAGTGGAAGTCTTTAGTAGCATTTGTCCCCAGCTGAGAACAGGTCTCCATGATGTTTGATGTGCAATAATGCACATAAATAGAGGTTTAATTCAAGTTAAAAAAGGTGCCTTGGTGAATCTAGATCACCGTTTAGGTTACAAAGCAGCTTCTAGCATGCTATTTCATTGAAGTCAACAAAGATTTATGATTGAGCTTATGGAAAACCAGTGTTCATATCCTATATAATACACCTGTGATATCACTGAAGGCAGGGCAAACTCTTGCAGTAGGCTGACATTTCCTCCCAAAATAAATAATATGTCATCTTCTTAGAGTGAGAAGTACTGATATAAACTGTGACACCAAAGAAATTACAACTCAGACATATATACATAACCAAACATATTTACTAACCAAACTTTTATTATTATTAATTTTTATTTTAAAAAAAAATGGAAGCAAAGCTATATATATATATTTTTTTTTCCTAATGTAATGGATATTGTCTGTTTTTTTTTTTTCACTTTAATATTAAATAGTTGTTAACTCACTAGATTTTAAATATTTCTGTGAGGATGTTAGACTCCATTTTGTAATTTTTGCTCTTCCTAGACAAATCCTGGATTGATTTAACAGTTTAAATCCTCTGATAAAGCCATGCTATGACATGTTACTACAGCATATGATTTTCTGATGAGGGACGTCTAACCTACTCAGCCATCTAGTCATCTCTGGGTATGTGATGAATATTATAAATTCATCTTAAATGTGTGCAACAAGAGTAGGGCATTCACGGAATGACATATAAATAAATGCATATATGCCATGAAAATTTCACAATACTATTTGCATCTTACTCTTATTCAACAATATATCACGAATTATTGTATTAAAGGGACATAAATAGTAAATCTGGTGAGAGATCCCAGTTGCTTTCAGGTCTGAAATTAGAAACAAACAAACAAAAACCCAACAGTCGCCAAATGCTGAGATGTCAAGCGATTAGAATTTATGACAAAGTAGAACAATGTCACATTCCATTATTATTATTATTATTATTATTATTATTATTATTATTATTATTTATACTGAATGAACATGATACACAAAATTACATCTGGAACTCCAATTACCAAGACTTTATTAACGTGAATTTCTCCCCTCTCCTTTTCTTCTGCTGATGAATGTAATAGGACAAAATAAATATTTATATTGTTTTATAACAGAAAACTCCAAAATAAAGTTTCTAAGTAAACCATTACATAAAAAAAAATAAAAAATAAAAAATAAAAATATTGCTTTGTAGTGGTCACAATGAGAAAATACATTTTTGCATTCTTATTACATCATTCATAAAAATGTATGGATTGACTACATACAAAGGCTTACAGGTCCACAAAAGTTGGACCTGCGCCCTGTCATATTGACAGAAACTTCATGAGATACTTCAGTCACAACACTGAAGATCAAGAGGACAAATACCCTTAAGCTCTTAAATTCAGGCCCCAGCCTGAGACTTCACTGAGATCTATTTGCTAGTGCTTTGATCCAAGCTAAGCATCTCAGATGTAAGACTATGGAAAAGCATCAAGATACAATGAAACTGGGTCTCAGTGAAAACGTAGTGATTTTCAATATTGCTTTAATCAGTGACACCAGTGACGATCTGCCTATGGAAGACATACTGGTTAAGCTACATATTTCCAAACCATTTTATTAAAAAAAAAATATGGTTACAGCTTCCTTTTTTGACCTAGTTCCTTTTATTGTTCAACACTCTTCAGCACTTTTAGAAACACAATCATCCTTTGTGTACTTGTCACATCTTTTGTAAAATGCTGCAAATTTTTGAAAAGGAAAAATACTGTCTTTCATCCATTTTCCTAAGCCATTTTTCATATTCAAAATTACAAAAATCTTCAGAGGTTCAAAAAGGAAGCAGTAGGCTTTAATCTAAATGTTCTCTATTTACATTATGGTTCTTGAAGGGGGCTGGAAATAGTTTTGGGGAAAGATTTTGTATTTCATGTAGTCAAGCTTGATGAAAGCAAATTTGAAGGATGGGAGAGTATGCACAATCTTGTAAGAAAGCTGTCAGGTCTTTGCAATCCCTTTCCGAAAGCCATTGCTAGGCAATGTCAGTACCAAACCTCAAAGTAATGCAGAATTTCTTAAAATACAGTCTCACCAAGTCCAGAACTCTCTCAAAGTGATAGGCAACAGTGGTATGGTAGTTCCCTTCAAAACTCAACTGATGCTAATAAAACTGCACTTTCATTTAGCGCTATGAATACTAACAACAAGAAACCTCTCTCTGATAATGGTCACCCTTATTTTTACTACCTGTGCTGATCTAACTTGAACCAGATTGCCCATGAAAGGAACTTTTCCATTTCTTGCCTAAATGTTTGCTGACACAATTGATAAATTGCACCATGTTTGTGGTAGGAATATTCTACATTTTGATCCCTCAATAAAGACTCCAACTGAACCACAAGCCAGCTTTATACAAACAAATACACTGACTGACATGCTTGATAAATATGAATCTGTCTACAGAAAAGGAATCAACACACCCCTCTTGCAGCTTGTTAACCTTCTATAGGAAAGGCAAAAAAATGCTTCAAACTGGAAGATAAAGAGCATACTGCTACTGAGAAGCTGAGAAGCTTAATTTGCTAACTGATTTTAACTTTCAGTAACAGTCTTAACAGTCTGATGAACAATTTCCAAGTGCATGGAGTAATTAAATAAAACATTTAAATAATTCTATCATTGTTAAAATTCTCAGCTGCACACACACACACTCTAAAATAAGAAGTACTGTGGCAAAACAAATGAAGAATACCTTTCACCTAAAGAATAACATTTTCACCCGCTCTAACAATGCTGTTTGTCAAGGAAATATCCAGGGAGAGCCGCAATTAGGGCAAGAATGAAAATGTGACTGAGACCGGAAAGAAAATACGTTGCAAATGTGTTTCAAAATTTACGAAAAAAAAAAATGCAATATTTGCCCTAAGCATTCTCTGTCCTCTCTGCTAAGGGCAGAAAGTGGGTGTTTTACACGGGAGACACACATCCCCTGGAACCCAGCCTATTTTCGGGAGAGCTACGAAGGGACCTCGGCGGCCTGTGCTCCCCGCTGTGTCCCCTGTCCCCAGCGGCGAGGTGGCACCTCAGCATCCCCGGGGACGCACCTCGGCCCCTGCGGGAGCTGCTCGCCGGGGCCTCCGCGGGCAGAGCCCGGCGCCGAGGCCGGAGCTGCCTTCGCCTCCCAGGGCACTAATTAGCTCTAAACGATGTTAAATAGCATCCCTGCCGCTGCGCAGGCTTCTCTGGGAGTTTACAGGAGGGGAGCTTCCCTGTCATTTCAGATGGCTCCGTTTCCCCGGCTCCGAGCTGTTGGGTGTGTGGAGAGACCTGCAGAACACCAAAAGCGTCCCCTGTCCCCCTCCCAACCCCCCGGCCCCGCCCGCGGCCGCTGGCACCGCGGCAGCTGGAGCAAGTTCAGCTTTTCTTCTCCCACAGCACTGGGGCTTGGCTGCCCTTAAAGAAAATCCTCTCCTAACAACGTGTCAATGTTACATTCCTCCACAAAGCCACTTCTATTAGGGGGGCTGGGAGCTTGGCGCTGCCTCACCACAGACTGGGAGCTTTGTGGCTATGCAGAAAACAAGAAGAGTGGGAACATTTCCTGCATGAAAATGCAACACCCTGGGCTGGATGATTTATCCCTTGCCGCAGGGGCAAGGACCTCCTGTCTGCCCTGCATGGCTGCTCTGAAGCACCCCCACATCCATAGGTTGCACATAAGAACCCCCAATTTGTGTTCAACCTATGCTTTCCCACCCTCTGGTCCCCTCTGCACCCTTCCTAAAATCACCCCCAGATCTCTCCAAAACATCAGGAGGCCAAAGCAGGAGGTGTAAAGCAGAGAGACAGTGGGCTGCCACTCTAATTGCTGGATTCCTGGCTTTCCACCCTTCCACAACCCACCTTTTCCAATGGGGACATGAAGCAGCTGTCAGGACTGACACATCCACCCACCCCACTAGTATTGCTGTGAGATGCAAAGCCTTCATCTCCTGAAGTTGACACCTCCTGGGAAAGGGGCACAGCAGCAGCCTGCAGGTCTGTCAAGTCAAAGAGGCATGTGCTGACTGTGCATGGTGGTTTGTATCTCTAGGCATCACGGGCAGAGGGCTTGCCCTGGAGAGCCACATTTGTTTTATAGATTGTTTTTAAGTCTGTCACAGTTGGGACCAGGTGTCCTGACCATGACAAATCTCTGGGTGTTCTACTCAGGATGCCCACATGCCTTTGGAAACATTTTCCTTGCAAAGTCAAGGGATCTCATCAAGATTTTGTAGTTGAGTGCAGCAGTAAAGAGATGGTGAGTGATTCCTGGCTCATCACTTGTGGGCATTACTGTAAGTGAGGGCTGAAAACAGAGGGAATCTACATACGAGGAGTTTCTGTACTGCTCAGCAGAACATGATGCTGAAGGCTAGACCAGTTTAGAAATGAGAATGCATCCCTCCTTGCCCAGAGGGCGTGTACATCATTTCCAGCCCTTTCACCTTGTCTGGAGGCAAGCCGCAGTGAAGAGCAAGTCAAATGAATGTGAGTATCAAAGAGAGACGGCAACAGGACCTACACACCAGTGTGGGATTCAGCCCCCCCGCACCTCGCCCCCCCCCCCCCCAACACCCCCCCCAAGAAGCACCTACCTTCTTTTGGAGGCCGTTTGGCTTCTCTGGTGAGGTTGCAGACCTGGGTGGTTTGCAGCTCCTGGGTCAAGCAGCCCTCTGTCTGCTCATTGAGGGGCAGCACCACATTATTGAGCAACACCAGGGACTGGTCATCTATTCCCCATTCTCCCAAATGCTGAGGGCAGGTGCATTTTGTATACATGATCCCACAGGACTCGGTTCTCCCATTCTCGGATTTCAAGCAGCTCTCCAACCAAGTGCATAACACATGGCACCCAAACTGGCTCGGGCTCACCTTGTTCAACACCAAAAACTCAAAGAAGGATTTTTGGTCTTCTTCTTTTTTGTGTAATCCTAGGAAATCGATAGGATAGACGCGGCGTATCTGAATAAAATTCTTATCATACTGCAGAAATACAAAAGCATTCTTGGAATCGCAGAGCTGCATTATAGAGTGGTTATTTTTTAAAAGATCCTTTATTTTTTCATGGGAAAAATGATCAAACTGATAAGCCAAGAGGGAAAAGTTGGAGCAGCTGAAGTCCTTTTTGGAAAATTTCAGGTAAATACTATATTTGGTCGGATCTGGATTTTCCAGTGTCCAAGTGCAGTTTGTGAAGTTTTTAGGAAACATTTCACTTACAGAATACGATCCATAAATGACCCCCTTCACCAGCGTGGAACACCAGAAGTCTTGGGCAGCATTAAATCCAAACATAACCAGTAGATAGGTGGAAAATATATAAATCAGCAAATTACGAACAGCCTTCATCCTATGTCATTTGGCCTGCAGGAGACGAAATGAAATGAAAATGCAAGTAGAATTCTTCACGCATTGAAAACCAAACTCCTTCCAATATTCGAGCCAGCTGTTTCCAAGCTTGCAGTTAGAGCCCCTTTCAGAAAGAAGGGCAGGTAATTTTTATTTTATAACACAAGGGAACGCTTTGCTGCTGTGTGAACAGCGCCATCGCGTGGCCATCGCGACAGCCCAATCTTCTACACCCAAATTAAAAAAAATATATATCTATTAGATTATTAATAGGAATGTCCTCTCCTGTCTAGGCTGTAGTCATCATGGCGTGGACTAGAACTGCTCAACTTAGGTAAAAATTTAGACGCCTTACCCTACAGACTAAGAGCAGGACAATTTATTTATTTATTCAAAAAGCAAATAAGTAGCTTGCTATATTCATATCTGTGCACATACAACGTGCACATGGAGAATTTCACCAGAATAGATCAAGAAAGCCGGTAGCATCTGCTGTTATGTATTATTTTTCTATTAAGTCTGGGAAGTAACTGTGAAGAATTACAGCCATAATTTTTAAAAGCCCAAATAGTATTTGTTACAGATGGAATATTATCTTCCATATGTCTACATGCATTCGCAGTGGCCACCTGGCATACAGAGGTCTTTATAAAAATAAATCCCAGGAAGGAAATACTAAGATTAATATATTAATAAAATGTTGAGAGTATCAGAGAAAGAAACAAAGACAGACAGATGAAACTAGTGGTGGTCTGACACCACCACTAAGTGCCAGCATTTTAAAATAGTAATTCAAATGTGCTACAGCCTCTTAGGATATATGAAATGGACCACTATATTAGTGTCTACAACCATTAGCTCTATATAGCTTGCAGTGCTATAGTAGGACCTCTGCACCTATTGCACTGCACTGGGTCTCTTACTTGCCCTCTTACTCTGAATATCTTGTACTGTCTGATTAGCTCCTGGGCTTTGCAGATGTGTGCTTGAATGATGATATATTACATTTTCTCTGCTAGTATCACCAAATAAAGCTGTTTTACTGCACCTGTCAACCGCTACAGCCTCCTCTAGAGCTCTGTTTTCTTAACAGTGGCCTAGGTTAATAAAGTGAACATTAGTTATATTTACCTCTGTAATGTTATCCAAAAAAAATCAAACTGAACATTTTCAGCATTAACCTTTGAGTTATCCCTTACAAATAAGTAAGTAGCTTTTCACCTTCTGCTTTCAAAGGCAAGTAGGCAGACGTGATGCCAAGCTAATTTCAAAACTCTCTGGATTTTAGTCTCTTCCACTGTTGCTCTGTAAGCAGAGGCAGACATACACACACAGACACTGTTACTGAGTTTTGATATGTGTCTTTGCCTAGCTTTTCATCTCCTCACCAAACAGCAAGGCATCTTCTGTCTCCCATTGCGTAACACACAGCAAATCACCAGATTAAGCTCCCTTGAAGAGATTTTCGTATCTCCTAGATTACAATTCAAACTCTGAATCTTGAAATGGGCAAAGCAGCACCAACTCTAACCCTCTTTATAGCTGCGGTTAAAAAAAAAAAAAAAAAAAAAAAAAGCAGAGCTGCTGCCAGTTCTATCCACATGGTCAGATTTTCTCTTTCTGAGCATCCATCTCAATGAATAACATGGTCCTCCTTCTCCAAATAGGGTCAGTACAGCATTTAAGGTTTAAAAAATTAGAAACTTACAGGGAATTCTGGAAACAATTTCCCCTTTTCTGAAGCACTTTGCAGGCATTGCAGTTCTGCGCAGTGTTATTCAGGATGGTGTAGGCGTTGAAAGCCAATGTGACAATAAGTGTCTAAATTAGGAATTCCACCCATGAAAAAAGATTAATTTTATAATCTGGAAAGCAAAAAGGGGCCTTAGTTGCTTTTTATCCTCTATGAAATTAGAAAAATAAAGACGTCTGCAGTGCTAGGCTGTTTTCTGTGAAGAAACGTAATCAGATAGCCCTCATTTTAGTTATGTGTTTGTTCATACAAAGCTACTGATATGCAATTTTGTCTTAATCTCCCTCTCCCTCGGTGTATTACACACGCACACACATTCGAATCGAATGTGCCGGCAGCATTTCATTTAGTTTGCAATAGTGCTAAATACAAGAGGGAAGCTGCCCGCCGAAAGGATTAGGCACCCAGATTAAATAAAACCTTCCTTTTCCATGGAGGATGGAGTTAAAGGACGGCCACAGAGGCTTAAGGTTGCCCGTTTGGGAAGGGGGGGGGAACCCTTTTCTGCTGAAAAGCAAACGGGCGTTTAGTTTGGATATTCCCCAAACTGATTTTCTAGGTGACACTGTAGTTTAGCCGAACATAGACGGCGCCATCACTCCACTTATTTTTTCCCCAGCAGAAGACCCACTGACTCCTCTTATTTTAACTTCCTATTAACCTAACATCTCCCCCCCACCCCACCCCCCAATAAAATTACCCCAATCGTGCACAAACCTCAGGTTTTCTTCGTCTCGCTGGAAATTACTCTCGGGGAAGCAGACCTGTCGCCAAACGGACTTCTCTAACTTTTAAACTGCAGCGCTGAAGTAAATGCAGAGATCATTTTGTATGTGCTGTCTCTCTCTATCCTTCAGCAACAGCCTGTCCCCCTCCTCCGCCGCCTCCTCCCCGGAATCCCAAACTAAAAGCTCTCCAGTCGTAATCCCTGGAAATGGGAAATGGAAATGCCCCGGGCACCCTTACCTTCCACTCCGAAAGCTGTCAGGCTATTTCTCTAAAAGACTAGCACCACAGGCACACGTCCCAACAACAGTGATGGAGAGATTCCCCTTCTGTCGGAAGCACCGTTTCCCATTTTCCCCGGCTCAGGTTCAAAACCAAGATTAAAAAAAAGCAGCAGAAGATAAAAAACGCGGCGAGAAAACCCCCGCACGCCACACGCACACCCCACCGAGGGAAAAAAGCAGCTTTGGCTCCGGATCCACCAAATCCAACCACATGAAGGAAAAAAAAAAAAAAAAAAAAAAACCACACCACAACCTCAAACCAGCGAGACTGCAGGGGGGGAAAAATGGAAGTGGCTGAGCAAGCGATGCATTTTTTTTTCTTTTTTTCTTTTTTTCTTTTTTTTTTTTTTTACTTGAAACAAAGTCTCAGCACAGCAGCCCGATGAGCGGCGATGCCAGGCAGGCGACGGTCTGAGAGGAGGAGGACTCAGGCGCTAGTGCGGATTTGTTGGTGGGTTTTGTTGTTGTTGTTGGTACTGGTGGACTTATTCCTCTTGCCTCCCTCCTCCTCCTCCCCCCTCGGGCACTAAAGGCCGGACAGCGGCGGGGGGGGGAGGTTCCTCGGCTGCCGATGTCGGGAAGCGAGCGGTGCGAACGCCGGCCGCGCAGGGGAGCGCGGAGGGAGCGGGAGCGCGGCTCTGCCGCTGCGTGTGCGCGCGTGTGCGCGCGCGCGTGTGTCTGTGTGTGCGAGCCAGCCAGGCAGCCAGCCTCCGTGGGGGCCGCCGGCTGTGTGCGCGTACCCGTGCGCGCAACACCCCCGTCCCCCCCCGCCTCGCTCTCCCGGGGCGGCGGCGTGCGCGCGCCCCTGCGCACCGCTCCGCGCGGGTGCGCACGGGTGTGAGTGTGTGTGAGTGTGTGTGTGTGAGTGTGCCAGGCGCCCCTCCCGGCCCCCGGCGTCTGGCACGTCAGGGCCGCTCGGCACCCAGCGCGTCCCGGGAGCGGCGCTGACTGCGCCGGGGAGGGATTTTTTGGGGGCCTCGGCTGACGCCGCTGGGGAAACAGGGAAAGGATGGCAGGAGTGTGGAGGGGCGGGAAGACCGCACTTGATCTCCTTCCTCTTGTTTTTTCTTCAAAAGCATCCCCCCTCCCCCCCTCTCCCCCCGGCCCCAACCTCCCCCCTCCGTCGCAGCCCCGAGAGCTGTCACTTTGGCTCCGCGCTGCAGATTAACCGCCACGGCGCTCCCGAGGAAAAACCCTTTCAAAGTGCCGCCCGCCTTTGACTGGAACAATGGCAATTTTCTCAGCGAGGCTGCAATTAACGCCGTATTTGTTCCCTGACGGAGAGAGGAGGAGGAGGCTGCGGCGGGGTCGCGGTCCTTCCCCCGGCCGCCGCCGTCCAGCGGGGGCGAGGGCAGGGCAAGGGGCGGCGGGGGGGGACCCGGGGGACCCTGCAGCAAGGGGGGGACCTGGTCGGGGTCCCCGTCGCGGGAGAGGCGCTGCTCCCCCCCCCCCCCCCCCCCCCCCCCCGGGGGGCTGCCAGCGGAGTTTGTGAGGAGGCAGTGGCTGGAGGGCATCGGTAGCGGCAAGGGGGGTCTGTTGGGAGCGGAAGAAGGGGGAGCTCCGCGGAAGGTGCCTTTCCGCTGTGAATGCCACCCCACCCTCCCTGCCCCCGATTATTTGGGTGTAGCCGAGGAGGTTTGAATATGCATTTTTCCCCCCCTCCCCTTCGGCTGCGTCTCTCCCGCTCGCCACGGCGAGTCGGGCTCTCCGAGGGGTCGGGGCAGCGCTCGTGACAGCAGATATCCGGTGTGGAAATTAGGGGATGACATTTTAATAAATGCTGCTGTCAGTCAGCGAGCAGACCGCGGCCTGGCGGCTGCCTGCTCCCGCCGCTGCAACTCGACAGGGAGAACGAAGCCCTGCCGAGGCGGTGTGGCCGGCTCCCTGCGACAAGCCCGCCCTCCCAAAGTTTAGGAGAAACACCGCTGCACGCCTGGGTTTGGAGGCCCCCTCCCTCCCACCCCGAAGAAACGAGAGTTTGAACTTCTGGGCAGCGTCCAAGCCATCCGTTCCTCAAAGCCGAGAGTTTTCTGCCCCCTCAGCCCCGTAAAGGTTTGAATTCCAGTAATACGGAGCTTTTATGATCACAATTACACGCTGCACAAATTCTGATCAGAGGTATTGCTGGTCACAAACCACTTCTGGCCAAAGTAAATGAAAGAACGGTTATACCTTTTTACTGTGTTTTCCATAGGTACAAGCTGTAAACCACATCCTTGCTAGTTTTTACAAACATTAAGAGTTCATGTCCCTGTTGTCAAAATAAAACAAACAAAAAAAATATCTACTCAGTACAAGGAAACTGAGAAATGTGCATGATCTGTGCCCAGCAAATACAGTGCAATGAAAACTGAACCATTTATGGCTCAGAGATGATCATACTCTCTCATGTTCAGTGTTACTCTGTATGATCTCTGGATGATCATTGTGTTGCTTGAAATATTTCAAAAGTAGTTCAGTTCATTGACAAGTTGGTATGAGCAGAACAAATCAAAGGTGTACATACAAGGCAGTATTTAAATACGTTTTTACTCCCTTCATTGTAAAAGAAGAACATGAGGGTAAGTCATAGGGAGAAGCCACCCTGAGTGAACTCTTTCACCCATTTCCTACAGCACTGACAACTTGTAGATTTTTTTATTTGCAAATGGAAATGAAAATTAATACACGGTGTATGGTAAACTATTGTCTTAAACAACTTATTGGGTACCCCAACCCTGTGATTAACTTCCACTTTCATTTTTGTGAAGACATGGCAATGCTGGAGAGGAATTTGGAAGGGCTGGCCTCGTCTGCAAACAAGGAAAAGGCTGGGAGTTGCACAAGTCATACTTAAGTTAACTCTGTGAGCTGAAGAACAGAGAGATGGAGGCACAGAGCACTCTGCAGATTTCTTTTCAAGATTTGTTGCCATGAGACCTGAACAGTGTAGTTTTTAATTGCTGGAGCTAATTCTAAAATAAGCGATACCATTTGTGAAATACTGAAATATTGATGGTCCACCTGTATGTGCCTGCCTCCTTGAACTGAGGCCAACTTCAGAAAGAGTTTTTTTGCCAGGTGTCATGCAGCTGCATTTGAAATATCAAAAATCTGGAATATTGTTACACTACAAGTAAAAGTCAGTGTATGTCCATAAAATATAAATAAATAGAAATGACACTATATTTGTTTAAACTGGACATGCAGCTAATTTGTGTTTGGAAAGGTGCTGTTTTATATGTACATTTAGCATAGGGCAGATGTAGAGTGAATATATACACATCATCCAGAAATATTGAGCAGATCCAGGTTCTGTATCTCTGTTAAAACCTAGAAATTAGGTATTAATGCAATCCCATGCTATTTCACAGCAGTACTGTCAGAACTGCATGGCACATGTGGTGCCATCTGTACTACAAAGAAAGTATCAAGACACTAAAATAAGTGTTATGTCACTCGGTAGTAGTGTGGTGGGGATAGGCACAACATAGTGAACACTAAATTTATAGTGTTGCTTTCTAGACTGGATGTGATTGTTTCAGAAGGGTTGGGCTCAATCCAAACTAGGAACGAGGGTGGAGAGTAATATTTCTAAGTAATCTCTGTATTGGTGGGAAAAAAATGCTGCTTACCAAATGTAATATGCTGGATGGAATAAATTAAAGGGTTTGTTTAGTTGCTTTTTCCTCTTTCTTTCCTTCCTTCTTTCTTTCTTTCTTTCTTTCTTTCTTTCTTTCTTTCTTTCTTTCCTTTCTTCCTTCCTTCCTCCCTTCCTCCCTTCCTCCCTTCCTCCCTTCCTCCCTTCCTGTCTTTCTTTTCCTTCCTTCCTTCCTTTCTTCCTTTCTTTCTTTCTTTCTTTCTTTCTTTCTTTCTTTCTTTCTTTCTTTCTTTTCTTTCTTTCTTTTTCTTTCTCTCTTTCTCTCTTTCTCTCTTTCTCTCTCTCTTTCTCTCTCTCTTTCTCTCTCTTTCTCTCTCTTTCTCTCTTTCTCTCTTTCTCTCTTTCTTCCCACCCACAGTAGCAGTTTAAGATCTTTGGTACCTCAGTCACAGTAACTAAGTGATTTCAGTCCAGGTTTTAGAGAACATAGCACAAAATTCAACAAAATTATAACTGGAATTATAATTCATTGAGATTTTTGATGCAAATTTTATAAGGGAAGCCACAGCTTAAAGCAAGTGGCTTTGAAAAATGGACTGTTCTCTGACTTAAACCACCTGTTAGCTTGAGGGGAAATCTTTCCAAGTCAAGGTCACTCTTGCAACCTGCAGTTCTATGAGCAAATAAAAGATAGTTTATCTCCAACATTGAACTCACTGAAGGCTTTTCAACAAATAATTTATCTTAATTCCCTTAATTTTGTAGTTTAATTCTCTATTATCATTCTCTATTATCATATTATTATCATATGCTTAATTGACTACAGCTAGATGTAGACAGTTACGGACTTAGATGTCATCTTATTATGCACAAAAATGGAAACAAGTGTGGCTATAGAGTCAAGTAACAGGTAAGAGTCAAGTGCTATATTTATGAAGCCTCTTAGCTCACCGATGTGTGATCGGGGCACAGATCTGTTCCCCACATCTTACTTTGCTCAGATGTGGAAGGCCATTAGGTTATATTCTGTCTTATCAATTTTAAATTTCTTTTTAAGAGCAAGAGAATTACAATGAGATTGGAATTTTATTAAAGTGCTTTATATTTTCATAAATAGTTAATTAATAATGCAGCACCAGTAGATGGTGCTCAAGAATATACAGCATAACTGATGGGTAGGGGTGGTTAAATGCTTCTATTTAAAAATTGTAAAAAAAAAACAGAGAAGGTATTGGTTTTCCTTTGAAAAACTGATTTTTAATGAGAAAATAATGTCCCCTTCCAAATTTCAAACAAACCTTTGTTTGACTGACAATTTTTAAGTTGAAAATGTCAACTATTTTTTGCTTGCTTCAGTATTTTCATTCTTTATATGGCTTCCTCCGTGAAGATTTTTACAAAAACTTTGAAATTCTGCTAGTTTAAATATTTTGATATTATGATTCACTCCCAGTTACTGGGCTAGAAACAGTTAAATTCATGAAATACTGACAATAGGAGCATGGACCAAAGGGGTCTGAAGTACATCTGAGGCTTGTGCAGCATCCATGCCTCAGACAGTGACCCCTGAACACTTCCAAGGGAAGTGCAGAAAACCCAGCACAGGGATATTTTTGAGGATTTGGCTTCATAAAGTCTATAATAGACCAGTCTACTGCTAGTCTACAGTAATTACAGATATATTTAAGTCTCCAAATAAATTTCAGTTTACCTGCAATACTCTTAACTAGTTTAAATCAATGCATTCTTATTCACATAAACATTCAGTTCTTTTAAGTCTTATTTTATTTATTTATTTATTTATTTATTTTTATCTCAGTGTTTTCAAAGAACAAGCTCTACAGCAAAAACAAACTACGGGAAAACTGATGTGCATCACTTCTGTTAAATTTGCTGTCTTGAAGTTTAATTGCATATAACCATGTTAAGGAAGGCAGAAATGAAATTCTGGTTTACTTCTAGTAATTATTTCATGTATTTTTCTCATGCCTCTTTTTATTTTCCTCTAAATCAATTCCAGTTATTCTGACCTATTTCCACAAAACAATGTTGTTGTTGTTGTTTTCTGAGAACTTCCATCACTTTTGTCACTTTTCTCTAGCTCCCTCTAGTTTTCTGATACCCTTCTGAGATGTAGAAACCAGTACTGCAAATGGTAGTTCAGATCAGACAGCAGCACTGATTTGTATAACATCGTTTTTCGTGGTCATGCTGTGTCTTATTCTTGATTCATTTTAATTTCTTGCTTCTTTCTTCTGATAATCTGCTACAATGAACAGAGATCTTCAGTTAGCTGTCTGTGTCTCTTCTTTTTATCACTCTTGTGAAACAGTTTGCCAAGGCCTTTAGAAAGTTTAAATAAATGATTTCTATTGGTTTTCCTTTGACCTGTACAGTATTTTACTGATGTGTTGAAAACATCCTAACAGATGAGTAAGACATCTTCCTTTGCAAAGACCTATCATCTCATGATCTTCCAAGTCTTATTTTCTTATTTTTAATTTGCCAGTTACAGATGTAAGATTTATGAATCTTTGATTCCCTGAATCGTCCTAAAGCCTTTTCACAATATATGTGAAACATTTGCTACTTTCTAGCCTTTCAGTACAGGAGTTGTTTTTTAATTAGGGTTTTCATAGCTCTTATTCAGAATTTTTGGTCCTGGTAGCTTCCTGCTTTTTAAATGATTGATTTGTTCCAGTACCTCTTCATCTGATAGTACCTCATTTTTATTACCAAAGAGTAGGTATCTCCCTAGCATCCTCTATTGAGAAGACTGATGCAAATAAATCTACTATCTTCCTAGCAACATCCTTCTCTTCCTTAACTGCTGTCTTTATTCTCTGAAATTCCCAGGAGACCTAGTGACTCTTATAAACTTCTTGCTTTTGATATACTTAAGGGGTTTCTTTTGATTTGTTGCTTTTTTTTTTTTTTCACATTTTCAGCAGTTACCTTTTCTGTCCAGTTTTCCTTCTGACTTCTTCACTATCGTAACTTATGATCATTTTCCTCATTGCATGAAATCTGCCTTTGTAGATTTTTGCAGTTTGCCATTTACCTCAAGTAGTATTTGAATTCCTTTCATTTCACTGCACTGGTTTGTAACTTACTTTCCTTGTTTTTCTCCTCTCCTTTCTCTCTCCCACATGTGCATTTATCAGTGGAAGTATTCTTGGGTTTGAGAGCAACATGAATGCCCCATCTAAGGACCCAACTGCCTTTAGTTTTATGACTTGGGTGTTTTTTTTTTCTCAACTAAAATACATTTTATTGATTACCTCTGTCCAAATGTTTGTGTCATTATGTTTGATTTTACTTCATATTTCTTCCTAGATAAATTTAATTAAAGATAAATTTAAAAAATAAGTTTATTTTATGATCACTTTACATATCAGTTTAGATATTGTTAATCCTTGACTTCTTTCAACTTATTATGATTGAAGTCCAAAGGCATGTCTAAACTGTGCTTTAATATGGAGCTGTAGCTTATCAGCTGAGTTATCAGCTGAGCTAGCTGATTTAAGGATATCATGTCTTCCAAGGTAATAGTCGTTTCTTGGAATACTCTCTTCCCAAGTATGTGCTGTTTCAAAAACTACCCTTTATTCTGCGAAATTATATCTTTTAAGGTTTGGCATTTAGAGATTAGATTTGTTTCTAACTGGGTAGTCTAAAATCTAGGATTATCCTATTTTAACACATTTATCCTATTTTAACACATTTTCTTGCCTTTTTTAATTTTCAAAACTGCATGCCAGTCTGATATCCCAGTCATGATCTGCATCCTTTGGTGCATGCCTTCTTGTAGCCAAGGGTTCCTTTAGTACTAACCATTCTGATGTACAGCCCTCTTCACTCAGAGTTTTTTTCCCACTGTAATTTATAGAATTAGAGAGCAAAATTCCTTATGGGACTGGCTTAATCTGTCTTTCTAGGACAGTTTACAACAAACAACTGTTACCTTTTTTTTTTTTTTTAAATTAAATTATCTTCCAGTAGCTTTTTCCACTTCTATTATGACTATAACATAAAGCTTTTCCTCTATCGGAAAGCCTTCTATTTCACTGATTTTGCTTTTAAGTTGTAATTGCACATAAATATTTACAGCTCTTAATTTTGACCAGATGTCATTCTATGGCATCTTTCCTGAATTTGTGCTTCCTCAGTTGCATATTTCATGGATAGCTGGTAGTATCTGTTTTACCAGTAACACCGTTAGATGAGTTGGTGTTCTTTGGCTAGGTGATTAGAGTATTTTTTCTTGTCTTTCAGTCTATGAAGTCTATGTTTTCAGTGCTTTATGTCTTTCATATATAATGGTTGTCATTTTAAAACAAACTTGTAACTTGTCCATGTTTGCATGTACACTTGTGGTGAGATTCTAGTGAGTTGTTGTGTTATATGACTGTAAAACTAGGAGAAACTCATTTCACTCTCTACATGTAGACTATATCATAAGCTTTGCCAAATTAATTGGAGAATATTTATGCAAAGAACAAAATAAAAACAAGGCCACTCTTTTCATGTTAATTATCTAAATGTACTGAAATCCTCTTTATACTAGGAGGAGGACAAATATTTTACAAATGCCCTTTCATCTCTGATGTTATTAATCTACTCTAGGATATTGCCTAGTCATTAATCAAATTGAACTGTGGTAAATACAAAAACCCTGTGTTGTTTTGGCTCACACCACTAAAAAGTAAGAAATTCAGAGTTAATGCTGAATCCATCTTTAATGTCCTTCATTTTGCTTATGTATTTTGGAGAAGTGTGATTTTATGTACTTTGTGTGTCATTGAGATCACTAATCACAATGGACAGAGTTAAAAGATGGTGTCTTGTGTTGCATTTTTTCTTGCATTTGTGTAAATGAGGGACTGATAATCCTGTCTAGAGCTTAGCTTTCTGTTGTTAGTGTAGGTTCACTGTGTAAAACACAAAATATGCTGTTTGTTCCGTACCAAGTTCAGCTGTGATCTTTTCATCTTAAAATGTTAGTCAAAATAACATTACAAAATTTCTTTTAACAAAGAGCTCAAGTGGTTAGTGGAAGACTTGTGTCCAACTTCCTTTTTGAAGAGTTTGAATCATGTAGTTTTTAATTCTCATAATTTTTAAGCCAGCAAAAAAGGATAGTAGCATTTGGTTAGGGTGTCTTCAATTTTTATTATTCCTCTCATGCCTGTTTCGGGAAGACTCAGTTCCCAATGTCTATTCAGCATGAAATACAGAAATAATGTTCTAAAGTAGGACCATAATCTAGGTGTCTTATTGTGCCTAAATGTTGTTCCATGCCCTTGGTTCCAGTGAGTGGAAGCCAAGTCTTCTGGCACTGTTACTGTCATTACTGCAATTTACAAAGTATGGCCTAACCATTTCCTAAAAGAAAGTCTTCAGGACCTGGTCTTGAGGAGTGGATTCTTAACTGTGTATCCAGAGCATCAGCAAGTGATAGCTTGAAATGAATGGGGTAGACAAACTGATTTTTGGGAGTTTTTTAGTCTGATCCTTTGCAGCAATATCCATTGTTTTCTGAGGCTTTAGGTCGTTCCTCACTCAGCATGGTGACTATACTGGACTTTCTAAGGCAGATTTCTCTTCCCAAGAATCTTACTGTAAGGAAAACCTTTATCCTATCTCAGGTTTCTGAACTCCATGCTACAGAATGGGAATTAGAGTCTGACCATAGTACTCTTCTACATGTTTCTTTGATACAAATACATCCATTAAAAAAATAATAAAATAAATATGCTGCGTGTCTAAGAACGGTGTTTTTCTTATATCCAGTGTTTTAATGGAAAGACCATTCTTTTGTCTATGACTAGGCAGGAAACTTCATCCTGAGGTGAAAAAAAGGACAGGTTGTGAGCCTATGATACTACAGTGTTGTAGCTTAACCTACAACAGGCAGTGAAGCACCACACAGTGGATCACTCACACACACACCACCCTCAGTGGGAAAGGGGGAGAGAATCCCCCCCCCCAAAAAAAAGGGCAAAAGCTCATGAGTAGAAATAAAGACAGTTTAATAGGACAGAAGAGGAATGCTTAATAATAATAATAATAATAATAAAAGAATATGCAAAGCAAGTGATGCACAATGCAACTGCTCACCACCCACTCAGTGATGCCCAGCCTGCCTCCGAGCAGCGGTACTCCCCCCAGTCTGGCCAGCCACCCCATATAATTATTCAGCATGACATCACATGGTATGGAATATCCCTTTGACCAGTTTGGGTCAGCTGTCCTGGTTCTATCCGCCCCAGCCTCTTGTGCACCCACAGCCACCTCGCTGGCAGGGCAGTATGAGAAATGGAAAAGTCATTGACTTAGTGTAAGCACTGCTCTGCAGCAACTAAAATATCAGTGTCAAATCCAAAAGTTTTTGAGAATTTTAGGAGAGAATCTTGCCCTAGTTTTAATCCTCCTTAACATTTACTTGCAGTTACTACTGAGGCAGAAAGGCCTGAGTTTTTTTTCTAGTATGATTGTTTTCATCTTCACTCTTTTTGAATATTTTAATAATAAAAAACTGACATGAAGATTTTTAGAGCTCATGGAACCAGATGGAAGCTGGAGCATTTGGGACATCAAAATGTCATGACATCAGTATTCCAGCTTGAAAAGATTGGCTGAGTGCCTATGATTTCCTGAAGTGAGTGGGTATATTTCAAAATTTAAAGATTTAGTCAAGGCTCAGATTAAAGATTCAAGGCTCAGATAAAGATTTAGTCAAGGCTCAGATCAAGTTGATAACAAAGAAGGAAATCCTCAAGGTCTTCTCAACCTGAAATTTTTGTTCTTGTAATAATGAAATTTGAACACAATATATATACTTATATATACTTTATATATATAATATATAATATATAATACTTAATATATACTTAAAATTAGCTGCATTTCACTAATGTTTTAAAAGAGGAAGGACCTATGTCTTTTTCTATAAGTGTCTGTGAACTAAAATTTGAATGAAGATGACAAGGTTTGTCTTCAGGTTAAGGAATGCTTTGGAATTGGGAACAAATGCATATAGGTAAGAGTAACATACTTTATGACTTTGAAAGAAGACACTTTTGTATTTGACAGAAATAATTCTTTTGACCAATTCACTTCTTTGGCTGTTTAGTGGACGTGCAGAGTAAACTGTTTATTTGAAACAATTTGTTAATACATTAATGTATAGGTTATATACACTTTTGGCATCTTTTACAGTTATAATAATACCTGAAAAAGAGAAAACTTCACACACTAATAGTGGCAGGCATGAATGTCAAATACTGCTTACTGAAATGGATAGACTTCTTAAATGACCATGAGTAACTGGTTCACAGTCCACAACTCTACAAGGAGGTGCTGTGAAGTTCAACTACTCATTAAAAACAGATGTAAATGTATCATTCAAAGTTTAAGAAATACAGCTTTTATTGGAATGTATTGAAATATATGTTTCAGGTATTAGTCTTCTGAAACACTCTTGCTATGAAATTGTTAAGAAATAGCTGAGTTTACTTAGTATTCTTATTTGTAAAACCTGAGTCAGAGAGGTGTATCCTGGCATCAATTCAGCTTGTATCAATGGTAAAATGTATGTGAGAATAGAATCATGCTCTTGGTATATACTGTGTTCTTGAACTAAAGAGTGAGAGGTGAGGAATACTTTTATGTTAGCAAAGGGCAGAATATGCTGTGAAAATGTGGTGTATGACAGTAAAGAGCCACGGGTGGCTGTTATCATTCTGCGAGACACATCGTGACTCTACTATCCAAAATATGAGAGCATGCATAGAAGACAATTCCCAAATTGTAAGGTACAAAAGTGAATATTAGCAGGGTTTTTGTTTGTTTGGTTGGTTGTTTTTGTTTTTAAGATGGAAAACTATGCTTGGGTGAGTGTGAGGACTGAAATGACAGAAGCATATAGTTGTTTAGTTATCTATCACTGGATCAAAAATGGACAATAAAGAAAAGTGATTAAACCCCAGCATGTTATTTAGCATTTATACTAAATGTATCATATCTACTGCTAAGAGCCACGGGGGTTTCTCTTTTATAAATTCTGTAAATATTGCTGGTCTTCTCCTGCCCACGATGTCTGTTTGCACCAAAATCTTCCCCTTCCTTCCTTCCTTCCTTCCTTCCTTCCTTCCTTCCTTCCTTCCTTCCTTCCTTCCTTCTTCACTCTTTCTTTCTGGTATGTATACTCGAATCTGTTATTTCACTGTGGTTAATCAGTGAATCCAAGATCTCCTATTGAAGTGATACATCTAAAAATTGTTGGTGAATGATTTATTGGTTTTGCCAAAACTGTTCTCTATGAACATTGCTGACTGTTATCACAGTAAATTTAAGTACTGTCATTGAAGCCAGGAGATCTATGCTATGCTGATTTAATCAGTATGGAATTTAGCACTAAGAGTCAAAAATGAAAAAGTCAAGGGGACGTACTTGCAACAAATCTCAGTTGGGTGGCTCAGAATGTATTCCTTCAGACTGAAGTAACAGCACATTGCATTTATTTCAGAGGTTATCACTGCTATGCAGAGTAATTCAGCTTCAAAATTTGCTCTGTCTTGGTCTCTGTGATGTGATAACTAATCAGGGTACAAATTAATGTTAAGATTCCACATGAAAATTTGTTTCCAATGTGTAGATATCAGAATGATTATCTGATCTCCTATAAATTTAATTTAATCCCTGATATTCCAGTTGTACCTGTATCAGAAATTAGCTTTTAGTGGAGACTGCACCTTATTTATTGGTTTAACTGTCTGCATAAACACATAGGATTTCCTATTATACATGTGTCTATGGGAATAGTATAAGATGTTGAATCTGCCTGAAAGTTTTTTGGCAATTACAAGTGCATATTTTAACCAGTTGTGAACACATGGATGTTTGTGCTCATTAAAGCAAACATTCATGTATGTCTGAATGCAGATAATACCTGTATGTAATGTATAAATACATGTAGGCAAGGAAGAGCATTAGCTGAATGTTTACGTTCTGTCAGAAAGAGTATTATAGCCATATATATCTCATGAGATCTCATGAGATCAGAACCTATACTGCGATATCAAAAGGATGAGGTCCGTATCTCTATTTAACTCCTCCATGAAAATTTTGATATTTTTAATGCCATGTTGCGTAAACTTTATTTCTTTGTATATTAGTATTAGATTTTTGTCTGTGCTTTACTTTTTGTGTATTATACAAGGCTTTTAAAAATAAGTAGGTCACCATGCAAAAAGGAAATCATCAAATGTAAATAATTTCAAACACCTTCATTGTACTGTGTGTTTAAAAGTGACAGACTTGAAAAAAAATCAGTATTCTTTTTTCAGTTAAATGCTTAGATATGATCATATTTCTATTTTATATATTTTTTTAAACATGTAAAAGAGAAACTGAGAAATATTTCACGATGACTACTAAAATATGATATTCAAATAGCCTGACAAGAAGCTGTTCTAATCTCTTTTTTTTTTTTTTTTTTTTTTTTATATGCCTCCACTGGCTTCTTCTCTCAGTATATCTAATACAATTCTTTCATCCCATTTACAGAGCCTTTGTCTAATCTTTTTTCTTATATAGTTCTTGCACTCATTTTTCTCTCTCAACCACTTATTTCCATTGTTCAGTATTTCTTCTCATCTGTTTTGCTTCTCTTGCTCCTGTGTTATTGGCTTCTTGTAAGCACCTATAAAATCAGAATATTTTTCATATTCTGATTTTCCAGTCAATTGTTATTTAAATTCTACCCCCACAGTATTTCTCCAGCTATGTGGAAATAGAGATAAGATAGGAAGGATATCATGTATTTAGATAGTAACTTTCTTAATTTACCTGAAAACATCTGACAATGCAGAACAAACTTCTTCTGTTGACTGTTTCTACAAGATGGAGGTGTTTTCTCAGTTCTTTTCTCCCCTCCATTCTTCAGAAAACCGGCCCATCAGTGGGATGTAGAGTGGAAATAATCCATACAGTTTGGACAGATGGCTAAAATATAGACAGATGGAATATGTCTTAAACATAGATGTCTATATCTGAGCTGCTTAGTCTCCTGCTATAGTCAACAAATAGAAACAGGTGTGTCTGTAATATTTTTCATTTAATATTGCTGTAGATCTCTTCAGTAAGCTAGATGATTCACATGCTTGTAGCTGCCTTTTTCTCTGTTCAGATGTAAATGTCTGAAGTTAGATGAGATTAACTTTATTTCTGCTGTCTCCTATAATGGATAGTAGGCTAGTAGAGGCAATTTTCTGGTTAACTCCTCAATTTCTTTGGGGCTCCCCTTCCCTAGGTCTGTTTTTGTCTCTAATTGGGATGGGAGTTACACCTTTGAAGAAGTTCCTATGACAGATACCTGCGATTTTTAAAAAGACATATGTAAACTATACCTTTGGACCTGTCCATGAAGCTCCCTGACCCGGTACGGAATTGAGTCCCATTACTACTTCACACTGTTGCAGTGTTTGTGGCCCCGTTTTTCCAGCAAGGCAATGGCATGCAGCTGAAATCCACTATTCAGTCCCTGTCAGCTGCAGGCTTGGCACGGTATAGGCAAGTCCAGCCTGTGCTCTGGGAATCTGTATGTCTGAATGCAGTCTACCACTGCAGTCCCTCCCATAAATTATCAAAAATCCAATGTGTGGACTACTGACAATGCATCATCTGCTTGTGAAAAGGAGTTGTTACGATTTAAGACCAGGCTTCATAAACATTCTTAGATTCGGGAGGTATTTGGCATAACTAAAGTCAGGAGACCATATACTGGCTCATATAAAGCCTTCTGGTATCTACCCTCCCAACTCTTGCTATAGAAGGACCTGCAGGAGTCAATGTCTTCTGCCCCCCCCCCCTCCCCCCTTCAGATAATGTCTTGAGAATATACTGGGTTCTCTCTGCTTGTTTTCACTAATGCAGTGCTCTTCTGCCTTACACTCCTTTCCTGAGTTACTGTCTTCCAACATGCCTTGACAAGCTTCTTTTAAGCTGTGAACCCTTTGGGGCCAGGGACATGTCTTGTTAAAACTTGAGAAATACTGTAGAAGTGATTTTTACCATGCTAGAATAAAATTTAAATATTTAATGAGATACAATAAAACTCTGCACTCAGATACATGGCCAGAGTTGCAAAGGTCCAGTTGAGAGTCGAACACACTGATACTTGCAGAATAAGCTGCAAAAGTCTATGCAGATAACTACACATTTTATTATCTGTAATAATCTTCACACTATAAATGTAACTGATAGAAGGTAGAAACTTTGCCATAAATTCATTTTTAGGTAGTTTCAAAGGTTTGGTTTGTGATGCAGTGATGGATACCAGTCTAAATAGTTTATTGACTAATTAACTCTTTATACTTTATCATACTGAATTTGCACATTTTCCTTCAATATCATCTTTATTATGCAAAACTTTTGAGCAATTACCTTTAATACAGCAACTGCTATTAGGCACTTAGAAATAAGAACGTGGATGACGAGTCTTGTGAGGTACCAACTGGCATTAATTATAGCACTGAATTTTTGCACTAAAGTCCTACCTCTGTGGCTTTTTCTTATAAAAACATATTTTTTATATGTTCATATAGATTTTTCTTCCTGATGTATTTCTGGACACAGGGTCTTAATTAGAAAACTTCATAATTCTATTTGGTGCAAAGAAATAAATAGAATTTTAGTAAGTAACAAATCCCAGCCTTTTTACAGGCTCAAAATGAAAATCATATTAAAGCTCAATTATGAATCATATGCATTTATTTACAATAAAACTGCTAGTACTACTATTGTTAAACCATTTAATAAACCAGAACAGGAATAATGCATATGTGCATTTTGTCACTTTTACTGGGGCATAGCATGCTCCAGTACACTTCAGTTCAATTTTTTATGAAGTATTATTTTTGCCAGACTACATTTTAATATATTTGTTTTGTCATATTAGAGAAAAGCATTTTCCCCATTTTTATCTTGACTTATTATTTGATAAGTAAAACAGTTGCTCACTTGCTTTTTATTCTGTCTGGATGGCAGTAAGGTAAGCATAAACAAGAGCAAGATCTAAGATTTTGGAATAAAGAGGTGGCTGTGGAGCATACTCAATTTCTGTATGCTCACAGGTAAATCAGATGAATGAATGAGTGAAGAGGGAAAGGAACATGACTGTTTGGAATGGGAAGGATAAAGGAGCAGCTCAAAAATATTTCACATAAGTAGCAGTGTCATATATATATGTGTGTGTGTGTTTATTATATATATATATAAATATATATATATTCCAAAATATTTTTTTAAGTTTAAAAATGAACATTGCACATTAAGCCCATGCTATAAAATCATCAAGCATTGTACTTAGTGGTTGATTTAACAGTTGCTGGCTGATTGAGACAGAACAGTGGAGAAGGAAACTGAGCACCATTGGATTCACAGAATTCCTGTCCTGATACACACTTTTTTACATTTGTCTTGGATCAGTGAAATCCTGAGAGACACAGTCCTGTCATGGGTGTGTAGCTAAGCTGCAGGACATGTTGCAGGGAAAGAACCAGGAAAGTGGGAAAAGAACTTTAGGCACATGGGAAAGGACATTTTTTGTTTGTTTGTTTGTATGTTTTTCCCCTAAGGAAAATTGGCTGCCCAATACTGTTTTCTCAGTGGTTATTTGTGTGAATGTCTGTGGACAAATCTTGCCTTGATTTGCAGCATTACCTGAAGGAAAATATTGTGTTATGATTTTTTTTTTGATCTATTCACTGTAAGCTTAGGGACATAATCTGTTGCTACAAATTAATTCAATGGACTGCTAGAAACCTTTCACTTGATGATACTGGCTTTCTTCTGTCCTTCATTGTGCCTGCTGACTCAGCAATCAGAGCTCACTTCAGAGCTGAAGTCAAAAGAGTCCTCTGTGTGATGCTTTGAATAGCTGCTGTGAAGAAACACAGGGCCTTGAGGTGCTGGATGCTCAGTCCAGGTAGTTCTTGGTCAGTTTAGATGTGCTCTTTGGCCATGAGCTCTATGAGCATAGACAACAAAGATATTTTGTCTTGTATAGTATTACAAACCCTATGAGAAATAAAATGTACATGATATTGTCTCCTAAAGTTGCACTGTGGAGAAATGCCTTAGCTCCCATCTTTTGCTTCCTCCATATCTATAAGACACATGCACACACACATTGTTCACATGAATCCAAAGAGGACTTTCATCATCCTTCTTATCTCTGCAAATCTCTGTGGCTACTTGTAGATTGTGCTGCTTCTGAATCGTGGTTCAGATGAGATAATGATGGCAACCACAGCATATACTGGTGTGTCTTAGTCAGAAAAGATTGGAGACTGGAGGCTGGTCTGGTCTGTTCAGGAGTTCAGGTGGGCTGAGTCCACAGTCTGTGGATATGAGCATATCTTTGTTTTCAAACATGACTACCAACAGGCCTTCAGAAAGCAGCAGGAAAGAGCAGGCAAACCCAGATTTCGGTTGTCAAATTGTTCTAAAGATGCTTGTACAAAATTAAGAAGTGCCTCCTATGCAGTGATACATGATAGACCAGCTGAATAAATCTCAGAACAGGTTTTCATGGGTACACTTTAAGAGCTTGTGGGATAGATGTGATGTCTGAAGACTCATTGTTTGGTATGCTCTGTGGATGTGTCTGGGATTTGCTGGTGTGAGTATGAAGGCCTGAAAAGAATGAGCACGCCTTATAGGACTAGTTTTTAGAAATATCTTAAAGTAAGCTATAGACATAGTCACAGGCTACCTGGATAATGCACTATTCTAAGTAAAAAAAAATATATATATATATATATAAATAAATAATAATAAAAAACCTCTAATAAATCTCTAATAAATTTTAGGAATAATACAGATTGGGCAAAGCTGCTTGAGTAAAAGCTGTATGCACAGTCTTTCCTTGAGTGAATTGCCATTCATTTTGTGTGAAGAGCTCTTTTTCCTTTTTATTTTTTTATTATTTATTTATTTTTTTTTATTTTTTATTTTTAATTATTATTACCTGGCATTCCTGTACTGCTGCCTACAAAACTGGCATTTTGTGATCTGTTGATTTTTTGTGTTACATCATATCTTTCATAGGAATGAGGCATGAGGAGTGGAAGCAGTTCCCTAAAGTTGGATTTTCATGAGTGAGGGAACCTCTAGACACTTGGATGAAGCAAATTTGCATTGCTTGCATTTTCCATATTATTTTTAAATACTAGCTGCTTATTTTTAAATGACTTTTTTTTTTCTTTTATGTTTTTTAACTCATAGCAATGTATTTATGATACTGCATTGAATAATAATATATTTTCAACTATAGATTGTGTTTCTAAAGATATCACTATTACTATCTTCATTTCACAGACACAAATAAATGCTAAATTACTTTGTCAGGGTGACTAAGGAGGAATCAATATAATAAAAATGAGAACAGAACTTTTTTCTTTCTCTATCCTTCAACTACAGCACATGGAACCCTTAGTGCCAAACTATGACACAGGGTGCAAAAAAACCTAGGATGTGTTCACAGAAGACGTTTTGGAAAATGAAAATCTTCTGTAATAGAAAGGAAATGAATGCCTTGACCTCCATGCACATTTATACACAAGTTTAATTTTATTCATAGGAGTAATTTCTCAGAACTCAATGGGATTATTCATTTGCTGCATAAAGTGAAACAGAGATTGAACTGCCTTCAGAATGAGAACTTATTGTGTACAGCGTTAACACTATCAGAGTTTTTTTTTTTTCTTTCTACTCTTGACATTTAATTGTATTATTTTGTTTGTTTGTTTATTATTGGCTGTCCTTTATAAAGAACTGTTACAAGATATGAGGACAGCTAGTCCTTTTCTTCTGTATTTGGTGAATGCAATTTGGTCTTAAACAGATGAAAACAGACAAAGTGAAAAATAATATGCACTATTAAAATCCAGGAAAATTGGAAAGTTACAGTTTACAGTTAATGCAAACAAGACATCAAAGCCTTTACTGGGTTCCATACAAAAGATAAGTTTTAGTTTAAGTACATCAATACCCAGTCTTTTTACAGAGGTATTGTTCATGTCTTTTTGCTAATTTTTACTATGTTAATATATTTGTAAAGCCATTTTTCAAAATAAAAATTGATATAGCCAAATTTACCTTTGAAAAGATTATATGCAAGTGGTTTAAAATGGGCAGTTGTGAGAGAATACCATCTGGTATGTGGCTATTAAAAAAGCCCATAAAATTATCAAATGACAACATTCATACGCAATTAAATTAACATTAAAAAAAAAAAAACACAAGTCAGTTCAAACTGTTGATTATGATTAACTGTGTAAATAAGTTTGCCATAATTTTGAATCTCTGTTATGACCTGTAGTGAATGTGAAAGAGGCTTTTATAGGGGACACACTATAGCAATATTTGAGGTTATTAATAGTACTTGAGGGAATAAGAACTGATGGAACTCAACACTTTGTCTGCTAGGTTACCCTATTAATGAAGTATCAATAATAATGAAGATTTACAAAATTGATTTTTGAGGATGTTGGCTGGGATTTGTATAAACTCACTTTTTATTAGTGACTTTATAACCACAGTGAAAGTTAAGATAGATGTGAAATTACTGTGTATTAATTGATTAAATTTATTGGCTTTTTTTTTGTGGCATTTTGTATTATTTTTACAATATTTGATCAAGTTGCCTTGGTCACTGAAATCCCTTTGTTTTATAACTGCAGTGAATTATGATCAGTCCCTGTAGTATTATACTGATTAACTTAATAGCAAGCTATGTGCAAAATAAGCAAAAATATATAAATAACTAAACAAAGTGCAAAATCCATCCCTGTCAGCATTCCCAAGACACAAGTGAAGGACAGTATTGCAATTTCTTAGTGTCAGCACTTCTAGTTTTGACAAGGTGCAAACTTTGGTTTGACAGAGATAGTCTTCAAAGAGATAAAACAGTTAGCAAATATCTTTATTTGTTCTGATTTGTGGGAAAGTGAAGGTCAGTTGTTATGAATTGCTTAGGGAGACAGGCTGACAGGAAGATGAAGGGAGAATACTCTAGGAGCCAAAAGATGGAGGTCTTCATCCATTCTGAGAATAGCACATTCTTGCATAGAGGCTAAAGGTGTGTGCAGTGAATTAGAGGTCTGCTATGGCAATGTTAGGTAAACTATTGAAATCTTTTTCTTTTTGCATGCCACCTTAATCCAACTGTTGCAGCAAAAACAAGAGTTCAATGGTTCAGCTTTGGGAATGTCCTGCATTCAGTCAGTGTGATGCTGTGTACATAAAACCCTCATAAATGGTTACTAATAGTTCCCAGGCAACTTTTAATAGACAAGCAGATATTTAATGTGTTGAAAGAATAAAACAAACAAACAAATAAACTAAAAACAACATGATAATGGCACAAATAAATAATGTTACGAATTAGGTGAACAAAGATGGCAATCACCCTGGCTGACACCAGGCAAAGTTGGGTGTCTAGCATCACTTATGTTCATTCTGTCATCCTAACTGTCTTAGATTTCTGTCCTAGTGGGGGATGCAGCACATTTTCTGTCCATGTGCCACTAACCACAGCGGCAGCCCAGGCAACTAGCTTGGATCTGATGCCAATGTTTTAGATGTCTGAAAGGAGGTGAGATAGACCATGCCTAATATTTGTCAGTTCTCCTCATACAGGACTATCCATTCTATCTTTGTATATATCTGCGTATGAAGTCTCAAAATAACCTAAAGACTTCAGCTCGCATATGTATGTGTGTGTTTATGAACACATATGTAAGCATGTTTGCCATTTTTTTTTTAAGGACATGATTCAGTCTTTAAAATGTAACTATTATACATGGTATATGTCATCTGGATATATGGGAACTTGAAAAGTAAGGCATCACCTCAATCCTTTTCCATACAATTTCAGAATTCTGCCAGCAAGTGGTTTGTCATTTCCCCAAATAGCAACCTTCTCTGTGTTGGATCGATGGTTAACTGCTACTCACTGCTGAAATAAAAATATGAAGCCTATCCCCAAAATTGTGCCAAGCATTGAGCTCTACATACAAATAGTTCTCTGGATCACTAATTAGCTTAGACCATGTTAAATACTATCTTTTCATGACAGCTCAACTCACAGGTAATAAAAATATACAGCTGTAAATTAAATACAAAGGTAAAATACATGGATAAAAATATTTACAGAGCACATAAAATACAATTTTTTTCTTGCTCTTATTTTAACTGGGATAGGATGCACTGTTAAGGATTTGAACACTATTCTTATTGTCCTGAATGCTGCATTGTGATTATGATAACAGAGGTGTGAAGCTTCCTACTTACCACCTAGCTGACATTGTTTACACAATTAAGATGAGCAATATGTTAACCAAGACGGCATAGCCCATCCTTTGTAATTCAGTCTCATAAATCAAGGAAGGAATAGTGTTATAGTATAGATGCCTTCTTTGTGAAAAAAAAAAAAAAAGAAAAAAAAAAAAGGTGGAGGGGAGAGAAAAAGATACCAAGTAAGAAAGGAAGCAACCAAAACAAAATAAACCAAACAAAAACCACACAAGGTGCTTTGATCCATAATTCATTTTAGATATTTATATAGCAATTGTGGTTTGTTTTAATTAGATTCTGCATTATCTTCAGGGCTTTAAGTTAAAAAAATGGCAGGTATGGCTCCAAACTCAGCTGCCTAAGAGGAGGGCATGGGGTCTATAAGTGCTGAAGTCATTGGTAGCTGCAGGCCATGAATTTCTCACTTATAGAAACAACATCTTGTTCCTGTAACAAGAGCAGAGGCAGAGCTTCTGGATCTTAGTTCCTGTCAACTTCTAAGCTCAGCAGGAACTTTCAGAGACAATGTATTTCTCGTCTCTGTAGGATTAATCATTCTTCCTTCAGGTGGAAGAAGGATGAAAAATCCTGAACTGCATCCTGTTCCCGGTAAAGAGACAAAACAGTATAATAAAGCACCTGTAACAGTAATATAAGCAACTGTAAGTAACATGTTTCTATACTTTCGAGTTTCATTGATTTGACAGTGAATTCACAAACTATTCTAATTTTTGAAATGTGTGACTTCTGGAAAATAATTCAATTAATCCTTTCCACCTCATCTCTCCATGGAGGCTCCAATCTGTGTCTGTGGCTTTTGAGCTCTGACTTTAGCTGAGGCTTTGTCAGTCCCTCTCAGCAACATCTTCCCTGCTTAAGAGGTCACTCTTGGTCTCCTCCACTTTCTTGGACATGGCCTCGGTGTTTGAGGAACTCATCTGATACTTGTCCAGTCTTTGCTGCCCAGTGCCGGACAATATAAAGCAAATAAAAATTATAGTATATTTTTCTGTCTGTGTAGTATTTTAGATTTGCTGAAAGATTAGGTGATTTTCTATATTATATTACTAGTAACCAGCTTTTGAAAGTTATGTTTTAATGTTGTATGAACAATATTTCAGTAGGCTGGAAGGTTCCTTAATAAAAGCTATGCATCAGTTATAAGATGCCAGGACCAATAGGTTTAAGTCCTTGAGGTCATTTCAGACTTTTAGGCTTTTTAAATCAAATAAATTGAATACATTTTGATTTATTTTGTGTGAACTGTTAGCATAAATCTTTAAGAAACAGAGACATGGGGCTTTGAGCAACCTGGTCTAGTGGAAGGTGTCCCTGCCCATGGCAGGGGGGTTGGAATTAGAAGATCTTTAATGTGCCTTCCAACTCAAACCATTCTGTGATTCTGTGATCTTTGTGTATGTAGACCTGATACATGCATTGGTAACTTTGATAAAATAAGCAAGTTGGTCTGGTATGTTTTACCAAATTTTGGCACGTCTCATTTATTGCATTCAGACCTGCTAACACCTGCTGCCCGTTCAAAGGAGGTGACATTATATTTACTCACGTTTGAAAGACCTTTGGTTTTTCAATGAACTGTAATGATTCAGATTGATATCTAGCAAGTTTTACTCATTTACAGCTCCTGACAGCTAATCCTTTTTTCATGCTATTTGATTTCTAAATATTCTTTATTCCCCTGATCATAGAGAAGAAAAACAACAATTAATTATTGTCACTAAAAATTGTTGGCTTTGCATAGTTTATTGCCTTGTCTTTTTTATATTTTGGATGTAATTTTTATTTCTTTTTATTCCTCTGATATGAGGAATGAGACTGCCATTTTTATTTGCTGAAGTATTTTGATGGAACTTACTATATTTTGTTTTTTAAATGGAAATGGTACATTCCTTGCAAGGAAGGTGTGACAAGGGAGATGTCTATTTCCTACACATTCCACATAGTTCTGCACCTGTGGCTGCTCAAAAGTGTGAGGGTTACAGGCTCCTTTCAAAAAGAACTGGGAGCCCAGTCACCTCTATAACCTGATCCTGAAGCTCAGATTTGCAGCAAGCCCAGCATGTTAGAAATGTCAACAAGCTTCGTCTCACATGACTTTCACGTTATGGAATCTAGTGGTTAATCCAAACACCTGAATATTTTACCATCTTTTTGAGACCATTGTTGCAGAGTATCTTCTTCCAAGGTTGCAACCTTGAGATTGGCAAATACTCTCCTGGACGCTCATGCATCTTTACAGCAGTAAAGATAGCAGTATAGCTATATAGCAATAATACTTAATTTTCACTTTAAAATTGTGAACATATGCATCATACGGATGGATGTGCTGATCCTAGTGAAATATAATGGAGTCTTTCTGAGACTGAGAAAAAGGAATGCATTTTCTATGTTGTATTTTACATTTTATTTTTATTTTATTTATTTTTTTATCAACCATCAGTGCTTTTGTGTAAGTGTGGGATTTTATGTCTTTAAGAAAATATGTTGGAGATTCAGCTTCAAGTTACATACACTTTGACGGCCTTGGTCAAAAATAAATGTGGTGACTGTGACACAAAGGTATATTGTAATACATAAGTCCTCAAGGGTGATGTAAAAAGATTTCTATACTACTTGAACCAGTATAGTAATCCAAAGATGTTCCATAATCACTGAAGAGTGGTTTTTTTTTTTTCCCCTTGGTAAAAGGAAAACAAAAAAAAGCCAAGGACTACAGCTTTCAGTATATCTCGGGAATATTAGTTAAGAGTTAAAACTGAACTACTGATAAATACTTATGGGAAAAGGAAAGAGGCTTCATTATTCCAGAGGAGAAAAAGTAATAATAAAGTAGAAACAAGTTTACAGATCTACAGATATGGAAAATGTAATGGTACTTTTTAATTTGGAAAGTATCACTCCCAGTGCCTGTAGCGGTGAATTAAATTATATGTACTAATAGTGTAAATAAATTTATGGACAGCCAATATATTAAAAAAAATAATTAAGTGGATAAAGCTTAATAACATTTGAATAAATTATTATCTAAAAAATCACTGACTAACATAGACAAAACCCATGAAAAAAAAATCATAAAGCAGAAATTTCACTGAATCCATATGCAGAAGGAATTCTGATACACAAATTCTCAAAACATTAGGTATAAGAGAAAAAAAAAAAAAACACAAAAAAAACAGATGAGAGGAAAAAAAAATGCTTAGTCCTTGAAGAATGCAATCATAGCTTAATACTCTCAGTTTTCACAGTTAAGGTAAAGTCTTTATGAAGAAAAAAATTCCTGGTGATTTTTTTTTTTTTTAAATACACAGTGTGGAATTAAATGGTTATCTACCAGTTTGCAAGACTGTTATATATTTTTAAAAAGTCAGCTAGATGTCTTGTTCTATGCAAAACAGAAAAGACTTTCTAGACTTGTTTATTTTAATCTCTGGTACGGTAGACTAGCATAAGTCTATGGTTAATATCATATCAGTAATAAACAATGCAAAGTGTTGACTAGAGGGATCAACTAGGTCTATCAGTGCATTTTTACCAGGCAATTTAACACATAAAACATTTACCTTCATGTTTAATCCGTGGTTTTGATTTGGTTTTGATTAGAAAGTGCATAGTAATTCAGCAGTACAGTTTACCAGCTCTGCCTGTTATGGTCCTTTTCATATACACACAATTTACACTAACTTACTTTGTATCAGAAAATAAAGAGCATATTATTAATTTATAATGAATAACTTAGACTAAATTCCATTAGAAATATTTATTATTCAGAGATTCTTAAACATTAATATGGTAAATATCCATATTTTATCTGTTACAGATGAACAAATTACATTCACGGTTCAGTGTAATCCATTCATTGGTTCACAGATCCTAAAATCCTTCAGGCAGTGTGACAAATCCACATAATTTCCCTGAGTACTAGGTTGTGCATTTGTGTATCTGATTAAGCTGAAAGATGTGTTAAAAATATATATAAAAATCCTCAAGTAGCCAGACAGCTTACTATGGCTACATATCTCAGAAGTCTCTGGAGCACTTTGTTATTCCAAGCAAAGTTGGCAGTAATTTACACTCAATAAATGGGTTCCAGATCCGCCTGTTTCAGATGATATCACAAAGAAAAGATTTTATGTGAAATTCCCTTACCTTTTGTCTAAGTGTATTCCTTTTAATGATTTGCCATCACAAATGCAGATGATATGGAGATAAAGAGATTCCCTTGCTCTCCAGAACATGACAATGTAATGGATCAAGAGTTTATACAGAAGCTATGCTTTGCTAAAATCCAATAAAATATAATTAATCTTTTTTTTTTCAATTTTTTTGAAAAAAAATCTGTTTTTCATGGTGTGCAGTCAGTTTAACTGACTAATGTCTGATCCCCTTTTTTTCAAAATTTTTGAAAAAAAATCAAAATTTTTGAAAAAAAAAGTTTCCAGATTTGTAGCAGTAAAATGGGATATGTCATTCATAGTACATTAATAGATCTTCCATTAAGTACAGAGAACATGGTCGATAGAGACAGATACAATAATTTATGATTTCTGACAAAAGAAAAGTAAAAAATAGGTCAGGACTCAACTATGAAGAATTAGTCTTATGTATGGTTCAAAGTCTTTTGATGTGTTACAGCTTTATACAGAGTAATAATTTGTTACAAAGTAGATTAACTTAGCCCAGCAATTTGCTACCATTTTTTTTTTAGGCAGATGCAAAGAAAGACAGCTTAGCTTGCCTGTCTGCAAATTGTAAATTAATGGGAAAAAAGGGCTTACAAGAATAACAACAGAAATTATAAATGGATACAAAAGTATGAAATCAAGGAAATTTAGACTGAAAGAAGAACAATAATAATCTCATGGTAATAGACTTGAAACATGAAAACAACAACAACAAAAATGAAACGTTGAAACAAACAAACAAAGAAAGAAACAAAAGAAAATAATTTATAAGGCACAACCCAGCACTGGAAAGAAAGGGATATTTTAAATAATGTAACAGTTAGTTTATATTTCTAACTTCACTAGCTCTGTGATTATGAATGGACATCATTTTAAGAAAAAGGAGGGAAAATGTGCTTTGTTCAGATGACAGTGATATGTGCGCATACATATGTCTGAGAGAAAAATGCTTCTGTGAAGTTGCCTGTATCTCTATACATCTTATTATCTGAAGAAAGTACAGGAAGGAAAAACTACCTACTTTCAGAGCAAATATATTATAGAGATCCATGAACACCAGCTGCATGACTGCAGATCAACTTTCAGCTGCAGGATGAGGTCAAAATCATCTTGTACCTCTGGTATGAGCACCCTCCATGATGTGAAATCAATGAGATATTGGAAATAACAGAAATCTTTCTTTCCCTTCTCCCTTTATATTGAGTAAAGCATCAAGTGGCTGATGTAGGTAGTGTCTTTATTATTTCCATTAGCTGTGTGCCACTAGAGGAAATTCTGTTTTTCATGGTGTGAACTGAGTTTAACTGACTGTAATATCTGCTCCTTTGACTTTTATTATTTACATATTGTTTTAACTTCAGGAAATCTTGAAAATATGCAAGATACAACTATATTCATAGATATCAATATTTATGGACTCTGTTCCCTTAAGCTAAGTGAATGTAAATGAACTTTGTACCATTTTGCTAGTTACTGGCAATGGTAAATTTGTAAAAGCTTTTACTATTTTCTCTCACAGCAGGTTGATAAGACTCATTGCTAGAGTATAATATTTTTGCCCCTTTTTTGCACTTGAAAGGTATTAATTTGCATTTATTTGTGTTTTTGTTCATATCACAGCTTTGCAGCTAGACCATTATTTTTGGAAGTGCTTCTTTATGGTGCTCCTCACAAGTATATCAATTCTATTAGACATATCGGTGTGTAAGACCTCTTTGTCTAAAACAAAATTGATCCCATTGTTTCTTTATACATATACACAGGCTATACATAGCTGTTTGTAGATATCAGGTGGAGTAACAAGTCAAATGTAAAACATTCTTCATTCTATATTTGTGTATGCATAAAATATAAGAATGGTGTTTATTCACGTTACCACTTTAGTTTTCACTTCAAGATGTTTTCTGAAAACCATAAAATAACTTTTTTTCCTGGCTGAAAAGACATTTAAACCCAGGTGGGTATTGCTTTTGTTGTTTTAAATAAAAATAAATAAATAGATAACATTCAAAACTGAATTCTGAATCAAAGCAACATTAAAACAATAGTGAATAGGGGACAAGTACTTCACTTGCTCCCTGATAGAAAGTGGTAGTAGATTTGTGCCCTTGCTGTCCTTAAGTATTGAAGATTTTGATAAAATAAAACCAAATATTGGAACTTTTGAACAGAGATAAAGAAACAGCACAAAAATAAGGTCAGTTGCTGAAACTTCTAGCACATGTTATCAGATCATTCTGTTGTACAATTCACTTACATGTATCCTTCTGGACATTCAGTGAGAAGTATTGCTATTTCTAATTTTACAGATTGAATTGGTTGTTTCCATACAGCAAAATGCTCTCTTTAGGCAGTACCATATTTGCGGGACCTTGTGACATGGCCTTGCACTCAGCAGAAAAGTAGCAGTTTAATTAGCGTTACTGCATTGCCATTAATACCAGGTGATTACCAGTTTTTGGAGACTGAGACCTTGCAGGAAATAATGTAAATTCTTATAACAACAACATAGCAAATCCATCATGAGACCTTATAGGAAGAGAAAGTGATTTTGTTTTAAAATAAATAACTCTTTACTCGCTTACATAAAAGCATATTCACAACAAGCACCAGTATGGGTTTATCCAAGTATTCTGCTCAGCCTTCAAGGATCAAGGACATATACCCAAGTGGCCTGCAAGGATTTCTTGTGATGACATGGAGGCACTCTCTATTGAGTTGGTATCATGCCTCATGGCTTCCTCCTATATCAGTAGCTGTAATAGTTTTGGACGTGCTCTTAGGAATAGACCTCAGTCAGGTGTTTTGTTGTTGTTGTTTGTTTTTCTTTCTGTCCTGTCCCTCCCTGTAAGTCATTTGGATGGATTAATTTTCTTTTGAGTCTGTACTTTTGTATCTTAAGGCTTCAATCCTACCCAGGGTATGGGTTCTCATTAGTTTTGTTGATCTGAGTGTCCGGACTGGCTGCATGACCTTCTTGACGTACTCACCTAGGTGCTATACAAAATACTTTTCTTATGTCTTTCTTCTGCTGTTCTGCTGTTACCACACCCAGGCACTACCATTGATTCTCCAGTCTCATTTCTTTTGCAGTTCTCTGCTACTTAGGTCAACCCAATGGGCTTTTGAATTTGCACTGTATCACTCAAATGAGTTTTTAAAGCTTTACTGGTAGACAATACAAGCAACCACTCTTCAACAATAAATATCAAAGTCCTGGTCCTTTCATTAGTGGGTCCAGCAGAAAAAGGAGGTGATCGTTTAAGCAGTTTTAGTGCATTATTGCACAAATCAGGAAAATTAAAATTACTCATAGGCAAATAACCGGGATATCAGCTTTTTTTTTTTTTTTAATATTTATTTATTGGTAGAAACAGGATCTGCAGGAAAATGACCTTTTCCTCTGAACCACAGATTTTTATTTATTTATTTATTTATTTATTTTATATATTTTTACTTGTCATGGGAATCTAGAGATTTTTGAACAGGACTTCAAATTTGGCAACCTTGTATTAAATATATCTGTACATAGAATCATCTTAGTATTCAAAAGATTTTACTAAGTAAATCAAAAAGTATATTACGTATTCTAAAAAGTGCTGAAAGGTAATTTAAAAAATGCAACAAATTAGTCAGACGTACCTGTAATATAGTCTCTTGAATCATTCACCTTAGACCAAATGTTATTTAAAGTGGCCTGCAGGAAAATGTTGCTTTAGTAATAATAATTTAAAAATTCACCCTTCATTAGCAAATTAAAACAAGAAGCCTGGATAATAATCTACACAGCAGTGCATAACGTATTTTTTTTTCTCATTCAAGACCAAATTGTCCTTGATGAACTCAAGATGTGAGTATGATCACAGCAGTTCCTTTCCCCAAGTCTGTAAAATCACAGTTAAAATGCTATACAGCAAAAATACTATACAGCAAAGATAAATAATACAGCTTAGAGAGTTTAATAAAATTTTCAAGAAACTTCAAATATAATTCTAAAAAGGCATTTTCCTCAAATGACTCGATGGTTTCAGGAATTTACATGAACTCAATAATCCTCAAGCTGCAGTTTGTATACTCTGTTTTTTGAGGGTGTTTTGTCTGTGTTGTCCACTTTTACCATAAATATGCATAATTATAATTAAAAGTTTTGTTTCATTACAGAAAAAAACATAATATTAAAAAATCTATTCAAATAAAACCCAAACCTTTGATTTTTTTTTCTGTAATTGTAATGAGTAAGCTTGATGGTGTACAAGAAGTGTATGTACTAAAAAGCATTTTACTGAACCAACATAGGTGTACTTGTGTATTCATTTAAGATAAACTTGTCCATAATTCTGCCAGCTTCTCTGAATGTGTACAGTGATACATGATGGAGAGATGAATTAGTAAATATTAATTGACTGGGAAAAAAACACATTTTTCATGCTACAAAATATTAGAGCATATCTAACAACATTAATAAAAGCTGTAAATTATAAATTGGTACTTGTGGTAATTTTCAGAACTTTGTGTAACGCATCACATTTTTCATATGCATTTTTATTTATTTAATATTTTTTTATTTAATAGGCAACTGGCTGTTCCTTCTGTAACTGTGGAATCTTCTGGAGTTTTTGTAGGGTTATTAAATGTTACTTTGAGATGTACAAAAGGTGATAAGGTAATTTGGTAGTAGAGGAGAGTCAGAAAGGATCGAAAGTGAAATCAAACAAATAAGTGTTTTTTCAAATGCACTGTGGAATTGATTTATTGAAAAATTGTAGAACAAACTCATTGCTTTTAAAAGTTAATACAACTCTATTCAATTTTTTTGATTTCTCCTCAAAATATTTATAATGAAGTGAAACCCTAATTATAAGTGTCCATTTTCATGCATTTAAACACTGAAATATTTTTACTAATTATTTCATTCTTATAACAATAATAAAAAAAAATCAATGAAAAATTCACTTATTTACTATCTGCAAGACAAATTTGAAATAACAGCATGCATAACATTGAAAGGGATACTGTTAAAGTACTTACTATTTCTTTCATGCATTTTCTGTTTTCTGTTTCCCTTTACCTTTGATGATGATGAAATTAATTTAAGTCATTTTCTGAATTTTTACAACATAAAAACTGAGCAAAGTACCTGGTCTATCTCAAAAAGTGGGTTGAACACCTTTGTTCTGTGAGATTTTAAGGTGAAGACTTTTCAGATATTTCAAATTGTCTTTGTGTCTTCTCACAAATTATTGGAGATAAAGAGCACAGCTCCTCTTTTTTTCTTTTTTTCTTCTTTTTTTCTTTTTTTCTTCTTTTTTTTTCTTCTTTTTTCCTCTTTTTTTTCTTCTTTTTTTCTTCTTCAGGCTTTCCAGCTCCTTCAGAAGTGCTCTACAAAAATATGTCATTTTGTATTTTTTAGGTGATTTCTTCCAAATAATTTTCCTGGAATTTATATCTTAAATGCCCAATACTCAAAGGTAAATTTCTCATTTATTTCTGTGCTGAAAGGTCAGTCTCTATTGTATATTTTCTACATTCTTTCTTTCTATATTAAAAAAAAAAGTTAAAGTTTCTCAGCATCATTATTCTTAACTCTTATTCCTTTTACAATGATGTAATTGAAATAATTGCAACAGGACTGAGAATGCAATGAAATTATTACCATGAATCAGTTCATGGCAATGACTAATAATATCAGTGGAAAAGAAATTAATATAAGACATGCTTAGATTACACACACACAAAAAACAGTAAACTATGGAGAAACTTGGAGAGTGTATTTGTTAAATTATAATAGTGATGATGAACAGCATCAGCCCTGCCCTGGAGATATCAGAAAATATGTTGAAAAAGATGTCTTGCAGTTTCTCATTTACTACATTGTTTTTTAAAATGTGCATAAATTAAAATATTTCACAGAACTTTTTATTGCTCTTCATTATTCTATGAAGAATGGAATGGAATTATAGTTTACAAAAGCACTGTGCCTTCAGAATGAAAGCCTGCAATTATATGCAGTAAGAGAGATGCTTGTATATTATGTTTCCTTTTCGGCAATCTTTTCATGTATAGAATATATGTAGGCAAAATATTTACAGCCTCTCAGTCCACTGTTAACTAACTCCTTTTAACGATTATCCATATCCTGTATGCTAAATGGATAAGCCAGATAAACAAGCACAAACATAAAAGAACTTATGCACACGTTGCAACTCACGCTATTTTACTGAGTAAATGGCATACATGGAACCTTAAAATTTTACTTCAAATTGACATTTTGCTTTCCTTTTTTTTTTTTATTTTTTACTTTTTTTATATATATTTACTGATTTGGGTAAGGAAGTCCTTTTGCTTTCAGTCTAAATCTGAAAAATATGAAAACACAAAGTGGTAATTCCTGAGGAAATTCCTGGTTTTGAACGCATTTGTATGGCTTATCAGTGTCAGCTGCAGAGACTGTAAAAACTCTTCTGTTTACACAGAATGTAAAAAATAAACCAATTGCCCCTCTTTTGTTCTTTTCCTTGGTTTCATTATCTAGCGTTTGACACACTGAAGTAACTTTCCACATTATTTTATCACTTCAGGGGCAAATCTTGCCCTTCATTTCCACCTCATGGAAACACCAGCTAACCGGGAGCTGTTCAGTCCAGTAGTTTAAGGGTTATTAAGGTTATATGGCTCATCTCCCTGTGTCTTCCAGATCAGACTCACAACTTCACAGAATTTCTCTGCACAACAGGCCTTTGATGGAGTATTAGAGATGGAATCCACTTGTTAATGCTTCCCCTCAGGCAGTTGCTGAAACTATTGCAGTCTCTGAGTTTCAGTAACATTAGTGATGTAGGTTAAAGGGAGGATTATTTTGACCTAAAGACCTTGAAGAATTTTTTTATTTTTATTTTTCCTGTGCTAAGCCTGGATGCTTATGGACCTGACCTCATCTGATACTACCTTTTTTTATTTTTATTTTTATTTTTTTTTTTGTTCATAATAAAAACATCAGTCTAGCATGCATTTCTAACCAAGTTTGTGACAGAATGCAAAAATAATCATTGTTAAAAAGGAAAATAATTTTCTGCCCAGCCTTCAATTCAGTTCTCTTATATTAAAAATCTTGTTGCTTCCTAACTATCATTACATTTCTGAGAAACTAAGTAGAATTTACCAGTAACCATATGATATTGTCACAGAGAAACAAAAAGAAGCCCAAAAATCTGTGTGAGGAATATCTGATAGGACACTTTACATCAGGATTTTGGTGAAGATCAAAGAAGTGTTTCCAAGGTGAATCTCACTTGTTAGCTCCCTTACTGCGCTTGTTGGCATCAAGGAGGCACTTGCTGGTGTCATGGAGCAGTGACCCTCCACACAAATAAAGTTCCTTATGAATGATGAAAACTAACCTGACTGTGGGTCCCCAGCCAACATACCTCAGGTACCCCACCTGCTAAGAAGCATCTAGTTTATGGGACCAAACTCGCATTACAGTAACAACCTCTGAGAAATATACAGAACCAACATCAGGGCCTCAGCACCCACTGTTTAGCTCTACCAACCCATTCCTTCTCTGCAGCACTACTTGATTGTTATAAAGGCAATAAAGTGTCCTCCTGCAATTGCTGCTGTACTGCCAGAAAAATATGCAAGTCTGCTGAAATTGCCAGCAGGGTTACTATGCAAGAAGAGGAAACAAATTGTTTGTAACAATAACCTTAGCCTGGTTATCCTCATTGCCTGAAATCTGGGTCTATATTTCTCAGGCCTTACTACAAGAATCAAGGGGATATGATCATTGGTTAAGAGTAGCAGAACTGTAAACATTTGAACATTCCTATTAGTAGAAGAGGGACTCATTTCTCACTGGGATAATGTAGATTAGATCTAGACAATTTGTTTGTAAATACAGCCCTAGAAATACTGTGAAAAGCAATTCAGAGGCACAGAAGAATAAGGAAACAATCATTTTTAAGTTCCTGAGAAGCTGTTACTAAGTATAGCAAGTAAAATGCATGTATTTGTTACAACCCTCTAATTATGTACGCTGTGAGACAGCTCTGTCATATGAATTAGAAAATCAAAACATCTATTGGGTCTTTAAGGTAATACCTTCTCAGGTTATAATTCTCTCTACAAAGTGCTGGCTAGGTATTTATATAGTCCAGTTAAATGGCTAAGGAAAAAGTCTTCTGCATTTCACACACACTGTTTTATAATTGAAAGTGTATCATTTTGAGATTGCTTTAGAAGTGACTGGCACTTTTCAGAATATATTTATAACACACCTCTGGTAAAACAAACAACCATACTCAAATTAGATCCCGAGGAAGCTAATTTTCTTTCCTACTCACTGCAATACATCTGTCATTCTCCTCACTATTGCTATATAGTGTTGTCATTCTCAGGCATATATCCCATAAAAGCTTATCCTCAGGTCTAACCTGTGTTTTATTCTTTGCTTTCTCTTAACTGTCTCCACATAAAAAAATCCTTATGTCCAATGCATGTGTGCTTTGGGTCTGGACTCAACTGCATGACATATCGACAGAAGAATTACAATTGCTGGAGATATGGAAGGAAACATGATTTTGCTCTAAAGAAAGCTTTTTTTTCTTCTTCTTTTTTTCTTTTTTCTTTTTTTCCTGTCCACCTTGTAGCGAAAATGCAGCTATCATTTGGGTTGCTGAGATGAGCCTAGTGACACCTCTTAGAAGATGTCTTGCTGAGCAGAAGTGTACAGCAGGATTTCGTGTACCTTTGCAAGTTCTACAGGCAGAATGGTTTAGGGAGAAGCATTTGAAATCTTCAGAAATTAAAACGTCTTTTGAAAATTGCTAGAGGTGGGTGTCAAATAAATGCCACTCTAACATCAGTGACCACATGCTGTGGTTATGATGACACAATCCTGCCAGTCTGTGCAGGGATCTTACTTCAAGTGTTCCAGTTTGCATATGGGGAGAAATGACATGCTCTTATCTTAAGCATGAATGAATTCTTCTCAAAGATCTGGAAGCTGAAAATTCTGCTGAAATATTCTCCATGTTCCTCAGCATTTTTCTGCATCCTGCTCAAACATCTATCAAACCACAAATGGGAAGAGTGCATAAATTGTGCTAGTCTTGCAGCTTGATACAGGCTGGATTCAAAGAAGTATGCTGAGCTAGAAGTGTCTCGATGGACAGGCTTAAAATTAGTTCTATATAAAGGCTTAGGAAAGACAAATATATTTCATCAAAACATCTCACAAAGTGGCTGAATTAGTTAAAACTTTAAAATTCCAAAACAGAGCTTCCCAGACTGTACTGGTGCATTTTTATCTTGCACTACAACAAAAAAAAATGAATATGTGACCACCACTAAAATGTTCATGCACATTCATCAAAAGTTTTTATTGTTAAATATGGTGTTTGGAATCCCCTGGTCTCAATTACAGCCACAAATCCTGGACCACAAACTAGATACTTCAGTTGTTCCGCATTCTGTGTCATGGTGTTGGTGGGAGGGTGCTGCAGGACAGCCTCTGTAAACTCCCACTGCAGGATTTGGCTGGATCCAGAAGCCAATATGGTGATGCCTTTGGGAAATGTATTTAACAAAGGGTAAAAATGCTGCACTGCAAGAGCAGTGAGGGGAAAAAAAAATTGTGAAAAACGGAACTGCAAACATCAAAGTCAGAGAAGAAGGGGAAGCTGGGGGAAAACTGTTAATTTTTGTCTTTGTCTCACCATCATACTCTATTTTAATTGAGAATAAATGAAATTAACCTGTTTTGCCTGACATGGTAACTGGTAAGTGATCTCCCTGTTTCTATCTTGACCATTGATCTTTTTCATCCCATTCTCTCCCCATGTCCCATAGAGTAAGGGGTGTGAGACAACAGCTGGATGGGGGTCTGGCAGTCAGCCAAAGTCAACCCACCACAGCATCACAGCTAGTCACACATGATACTGGCAATTCCAGGTGTGTATGTCTGGGAGTTCAAGTCCAGGAATCCTATCTATGTGTGCATCATCAGGAAGAAAGCCTTAGATGCTTCCATGGGAACTTTACAAGCTAAATGCCGTATGCAGTTGGGATCACACAGTACGTGGAGGCTAGACTGGACAAGAACAAGGTTCGCTGTAACATTACAGAGTAGTCATTCAGCTCCAATATGTATGTTTTAATGCTACAGGATTATTATTATTATTATTATTATTATTATTATTATTATTATTAATTTAAACATAGAAAAACTAAATCCCATGAAGGCACAAAATAGAATTCTACAGTGAAATGAAATCTCATGCTACCTGCTGTTATAGACTAATTGCTAACAATCAATGAACTCTTATCTTTTTCATTTTAAAATTATTAGTGTTGCTTTGGTTATTAGTGTAATTTAGTGTTATCCTTTTTTCTTTCCAAATTAAAATGAACCATGATATACTCAAAAATGAATAAGAAGTTTAATTATTTTTCCAAGGAAAAACATTTAATTTAAATTTATGCTCAATCCTCTTGTAGAATACATCAATGTTATCATAAAAATGCAGTTTTGGTGTGTGAGCAAAGTAACTGAAAACTGTGCTGGAGGTGTATAGTTAAATGCTCGGCTGACAGTAATTTGATACAGAAAAAAATCATCAGTATCACACAGTCCATATGTTTTCTCCTTCACTCCTGGTATTTTACCTTAGTTAATGACTTGATATTTGGGTCTCCCATTTAATGATCCTCCTCCTCTGCAGCTCAACTTTCCTTTTACTAAACCATTCCCTACGTCTCTCAGCTCCCTCAAACACTTACACATCTAGCCTCTGCACCTTATTTAGCAAATCACTCATTCGCTTTCTGAATAAACAGGCAAGGGTCACACACTCAATTTTTCACTCTACAAATTTTTCCTTTGGCTTATCATAATTTTACATATACATGTATATGTACATATCAGATTCCTTCTGAACAAACTGAATCTTCATAGTCTTTCAGATGAGATTATTGCATTGCTAAACTATGGTTTTCAAGCAAGTTTGTAAAAGCAGTAGAGATAATACTGTTCCCTGTCTTCATATGTGCTTTGTGATGGTCTTCTGGGCTCAGCTTCTGGGATGAACTTTCATAAAACATGGAACTTCTGATGTTGCTGGATAAATATTCAGAATATTTGATTTGCTTAAAATTTTAAAGATTTTCAATACTAATACTTTGCATATTTTGAGAAGATGCCAATATTAACTTCCTATTTTAGATTTTGATTTTATGCTAATCTGTGATGATGATGATGATGATGATGATGATGATTTAATTTGAGGGAAGCTTTACAGCTTCTTTATCATCATCACTACCTTGTAATGCCTCCTACCATAAAACATCTTCATTCTTTTATTTCAGTCTTGTTTTATCACGGAGAACAGCAGGTCTGCATGGAAGTCAAACCTAATTATAGACAATTCTAATTAGTCTCTCCTTCAATTTTCACAAGAATGTACCTAATTCATTTTCATTCTTTGACTGAATCTCACATTCCTATTTGGTTCTTCGGGATAAAATGTTTCTGGGTATGAGATTAATTCCATTAGGACTTTTCTTGATCTTGACCTCTACATTGCTTCCACATCAGCTTTCTGATATTTAATTCTGAACCTTCTTGGTTTTGCTTACATGTACATCTAATTTGCTACCTCTGGATCGCTGTCAAGATGTGGAACTTCCTGTCAAAGTAATTGTAACTCCCTCTTTTTACCGTTTTTTCCACATTTGTGTTCTATAAAATCTAAGCCGGTGAAGCACTTAAGATACAAGTGGTAAAATAATATCTCACCACTATTGTGACCCTGTATAAAATCCTATGGTTATGCAGTTTCAATTATGTATTTGGACAATTCACTGAATTTTCCCTTCACTACAGCCTGCAGCTATAAATTGTCTCAAAGGAGCTGGAAGGGAATCAGAAAAACTTTGTTCCATAGAATAAAATGGTTAAGTTTGCTCAGAATTCTGTAAGTAGGAAACATCACGAACCAGAAGGGTTGTCTGCCTCATGTTTGGGCCAGCATCTATTTCAATATGAACCTCATGATTCTGTTCTGTACTGTTTGAATCATTGGTCTCTGACAATGATATCAAGGTGAGATTAATGATGTGAAAAAAATGGTTATTTAAATGAAGCCTTGTATGTATAAAATTCAATTTATTTATTTATTTATTTTTGTGAAATACCCTAATTACTTTAGCCTAAATATTTTCATTTTAGTGGAGCTAGACAAACTAGACAAGTCTGTGGTTGAGAAGTGATCCTTCTGTGACCATATAAGCATATCTTTGCTAGTAAAAGAGATAAAAAACGTTTTAGGTAATGCTGAGAAAATGAAGACATGGTTAAATATGTGCAAAGTTTAGGTGAAGTTAAAAAATGACTGACGAGATCATTAACCATAATAAGAGTGTATACAAAATTAGAGGAGTGTACATTATCAGTAATCCATCTGTTTCTCAGTAAGGATGAAGAAAAACAAAACTTCACCTGGGAAAACACTTTCATGATAGCAAAAGCATATCTGTTACAGAGATTAAAAAAAAAAAAAAGTAAAAAAATCAGAATTGCCAGGAGAAAGATCTTATTGTTCTTTTAATTTTACAGTGTCTGCAGGTAAAGTTCGATCCTTCAACCTAGATTTAAATGTGGTTTGGGAGAGAATTACATGTTCTGTACTATTTGTTCAGAAGTTCATCAGAGAGTGGCCATTAAAAGAAACGAAAAATCATAAACAATAAAGTAAGAGATGGATAAGTTGACATACTTTTCTTGACTATGATAAAGATTTGTATTCTGAAGTCTACATATGCTAAAGCTAGTAGACCTCTTTTTATTTTCTGGTAAGGGCTGGTCTCAGACTTCCCAGAACTCTCTGCCTAGTTTGGGAGAGGTACTATCCATAGTAGAGGATGATTTTAGTTAGTGATTATTTAATTCAATTGGATATGCACATGTCCATGGAACCAGGTGGGATGCATCTGAGGGTCCTGAGGGAGCTGGCCAAGTCTATTCTGGGACCTTCCTCTGGGAAGATTATAGTGGCTATGTTTTTTTTTTCCTGATGATTGGAAAAAGAGATCCTCAAAAAGAACAAAAATGAGGATATAGGGAATAATGGAGCTGTCAGCCTCGCCTTGATCACTGGGATAGTATGGAGTAAATCCTCCTGGAAACCAGTTCAGGCTACGTGAAGGCTAAGAAGGTGATTTAGAAAACCAGCATAGGTTTAACAAGGGCAAATTGTGCTATGCCTTCTCTGATGCAAAGACTGGCACTGGGATGAGCAGTGAATGTCATTTCTTTTGAGCTTAAAAAGGCTTGTGACAATGTCTCCTTGTATCCAAGCATCCTTGTAGCCAAGTTGAGGAGGTATGGACAGGATGGGTAAACTACAAACAGGAAAAGAGTTGGCTAGATTATTAGGCTTAATGGTTCAAAATCAACTGGCAACTGGTTATGAGTGGTGTTCCTTGGGTAATACTGATGCTGATACTGTTCATCATCTTAATCAACAGCCAGGATAGGAGATAAAATGTTTCTTCATCGTGCTGATGTCAGATCTCAGACTGGGAGGATGGTATGATACACTGGATAGCTGGACTGCTATGCAAAGACCTTGACAAGCTGAAGATATAGGCCAAAATAAAATCATGAACTCAACAATGACAAATTAAATACCTCGTAATCTGAAACAGAATAAACTCATGCAATAGTACAGCTTGCAAGCTGCAGCCCCATTATCAGCCCACCCTGTACAAAAGAAAGATTGAAAATCTGGAGCCCAAAAATTGACGACCAAGATGGTTAGTGGCTGGAGCATATGATGCAGGAGATGAAGATGAGTGAATTATTTAGCTTGGAGAAGAGAAGATCAAGGAGATTTAACTGCAGTCTACCAAAACTTAACAGGGGTTATAGAAAAGACAGAGCCAGACTGCCATCAGTCATGCACAGTGAAAGAACAAGAGGCAACAGACACGAATTGCAACAATAAAAATTTCAGCTGGATATATGAAAATAATAATAAATAAAAAAATCATAATGAGGGTGTTTGAGCAGGCTCCCCAGGGAGGCTGTGGGAACTCCATCCTTGCAGATACACCAGACTCAACTGGGCATGTCCCTGAGCAACCTGACCTGATTTTGATGTTGATCCTGCTTTAAGGAGTGTATAGACTGAATGACTTAGAGTCCTTGAAACCTGAAGCATTTTATGCTTCAAAAAACATTTCAGGATTATTGTCTATCATTACTTGTGGTGTAGTCAAGCTGGTTGTTTTTTCCTGGAGTTGAATTCATTCAGCTTCCAATCTGGACTACACTTTGAGCTCTTACAAAGCCGTTACCTCTCATTCTGTTTTTGCTTGAATAACATTTTCTGCAGAAGTTGCTCTTGTGATATCTGGTAAGCCTAGGTTTCAGACCGTTTTACATTGGTAACATTCCTGTACTCCTTAGAAAAGTGTCCTGAGAGTGTACTCCTCGAGCATGAGCATAACTCACATCTCTGCATAAACTTTCCTACTACTTTATGACTGGTTGGGTTCCTATACCTACTGATTGAGCCATGGTCCAGACTGAGACTTTGATTTAGGCCACCACCTTACATAAGCCACTATTGCACAACTGGATGCGAGTATAACTGGAATTTTGCTTCTACTCTGTCCAGTACTTTGCCTTTCTTATTGCTCTCTGAAAGTCTCCTTTCACTCATACTCTCTAGGCCAAATATCCTAAAGGGGATACCTGTCTCTGCCAGATGTTTAACCCTGTATGGCTTTAGAGAATTTCCTAGATGTGAATAGGAAGAGGCAATCTGATCCCCAGAACACTGCAAACTAAGTGCTCATTTTTTAATAACATTTTTAGAACTGTGAATAACTATACGTTTATATAATGGCATATGCAAATGCACCCTCAGATCACCCTGAATTGTAAAAAAGCATGTGCAATACCAGCTCAGAACTATGTAAAACTAAGTATAATCATTCTGTATCTAAATTAAAATAAGAAGACAAAGGTTTAAATATCAGTCAGCCAATAAATTACATATTTACAGGGTCTAATTCCTGTATTGGAGAATGACTCCTTAGGCTTGTACTTTGTAGAAATCACTCATGTTATATGATATGCATGTTTTCTTGTATTGACTGTTATCTTTCCAACTGATTGACAGATTTTAGGTACAGCCCTTACCTGAGGTTCCATTTTCACAGAATGGTTGAGGTTGAGTAGCATCTCTGCAGATCACCTAGTCCAACCGCCCTAATTACAACAGGGTCAGCTACAGCAGGATTCTCAGGGATGTATCCAGTTCGGTTTTGAATAACTCCAAGGATAGAAACTCTGCAACTTCTCTGGGCAACATATTCTAGATTTCAATCACCTTCTCAAACAAACAAACGAACAAAAAATCACTTTAAAAAAACAAAACAAAGCAAACAAACAAACAAAAAATATTTAAATGGAATTTGTATTTCAGTTTGTGCCCAGTGCCTCTTGCACTGCCCACAGGATACCATGGAGAAGAGTCTGGCTCCCTCACCTTTATTACCTCCCATTGGGTATTTATACACATTGATGAGATTCCCCCTGAGACTTCTCCAGGATAAACAGTTCCATCTCCTTCAGCTTCCTCTCATACATCTGGCACTCCGGTCCTTATTCATCTCCATGACCATTCAACCAGACTCATTCTAGTATGTTCATATTTCTTTTGTACTGCTGAACCCAGAACTGGACCCAGCACTCCAGAGGTGCCTCATCAATGCTGTGTAGAGACCAAGGGTCACCTCCCTCCACCTGCTCTTCCTAGTGCAGGCCAGGATGCTGTTGACCTTTCCTTCAGAACACATTGCTGGTACACTTTATTCATTCCTCATTATGTTGGGACATTTAGTTAAATAATATTCAGTGAATTTATTTAAATGTAGTATCTTACTAATTGGTGATAAAACTCATAACATTCCTGTATTTTTCTTCAAAATTGAAATGAGGGCTTTGAGGGGATTCTGTTAATATGCTTACAATCAACTGTATTTCCTTCCCAAGGTGGTCTGTTTAAAGGTTTCTACAGCATATGTCCATGCCAGGTAAATTATATAGGATGCATGATCTTAGTGAACTTTTCATTATATTTTAAATTCATGCCGGACACTTTACCACACACTGAACCACACGTGGCTTACAGGATTTAGCTTTAATGTTTAATATGATGATCTGACAAAATTTTTATTTCTCCATCTGGCTTTTTATTGACATACCACTGAACAGATATATTTACCTGCAATAACTGTGATAGTGGTCACATTGCTTGTAATGACAAGTCTTCCTTGCTGAAAGAAGGGATGTTACAGACACATTTCAGAGGAGACTTTTTTTTTTTTTAGCTAAGGAGGAAACTGAAAAATATTCTGTATGTGGCTGGAGCAAAACTGTATTAGTATTAATGATCTTTACTTGAACACTGCTTTTAGGGGTCCTATAGCACTATCTTCTAACATATTATGGAAACCTGCAATAGGAGCAAACCCTGGTTGAATAATTCAGTTTTAAGAGAAACAGAATACAGACACTATTTTCAGTTTAATTTAATAGCTAGAAAGGTAGCAGAAATTTTTAAGATGCAATAAAAGGCTCGGGCCGTTTAAGCAGGCCTTAGAGAGAATGCACTTCCTAAAACCATAATGCTGTTGCTGAAAACCGCTCAGCTGCTGCTTAGCAACTTATGGAATTTCATAAGATTTTTTTTTTCTTTTTTTTATGCTTTCCCAAACTTCAGAGTTGCACTTTCACACCTTCCTGAATGAGTACTGTAACCACTCTCTTGTTATTGGAAAGGGAAAGGTTTCTTTTGGATGTGTTTTAAAAGAAATGAGTGCTCAAGGATCAAGGATACAGTTCCTATTTTCAGGGAAGGGTTCAAGGCTACAAATGCTGAGTAGTTCATGTGTCTGTAAATTCATCTGGGTAGAAGAGCAAGGTGCTGGAAACACTCTGTTCTCAGTGTTTTCTAGAGACCATGTTCCTTCATGCTTCATTTGGAGGGCACCAAACTGCTGCTACAGGGCCTGTTCAAAGGTGCTGACGTCCTGCCTAGCACCTTCACCTTGGAGCAAGTAGCTAAATGCTGGAGTTGGTGTCTCAAGAAGACTAAGCAAAACGTAACTCACAGAAAGTCTGTTGAATATATGTCTTCTGAACTCTGAGTCTTTGCTTCTGCAATGATTCATCTTAATTCTCAGTGCATACAGGCCTTAAAAAGATCTGAGTAGTTTTCCTGTCATAAAAAGCCTAATAAACCTTCTTTTTGATTCAAGGATTTTTATTTTATTTCTGATTTCTCATTTTAAAAATGCTTTATTAATTTCATTTGATTTCAGTTTGCTGACATTTTGCTTCTCAGTTCCATTTAGCATCAAAGAAAACACTAAACAAGCTATCAGGAGTTACTCTGAACTCTGAATAATGATTAAAAAAAAAAAAAAAAGAGGGCTAACCCTTGTAATATGGGTTTGTAATAAACTAGGACTTCATTTTGATAGTATTTTTTACCTTGAATGTAAATGAAGCCTCTGAGCTTTTTTTTTTTTTTTTTCTTTTTCTTTTTCCTTGAGAATTGTGATATTTAACATTGTTATCACACCAAGAAATAAACAATTGTTTAAGGAAATGGGTGAGAGTTGTTCTCAGTGCTACAGTGCTGAGTCAGTCATGCAGAACTAATTTCCTGGCTGTCTCTGAATGCACATAAAGCTGCTCTGTAGCTGCTGCTGACAATGAACTAGTGACTGGAAAAAGGAATCTTAAACACAGTCACATCTCTTGACTGTTAAAATCCTTTACACAAAGCATGCTGATCTAATGTAATGTAGTAAGCAGTATCCTTTTTTTTTGGTGTGTGTGCAAGTAAAAGAAGTTTTAATACCTGAAGTAGTTGCTAAGAAACCAAATGCTTCCAAAATATTTCTTTCTCACTAATAAAACTGTACTTTTTTCTTTAAATGAATACGCTTACATTTGAAATGCAGTACTGGATATTGCATAATAGGAAAAAAAATAGAAGATTATGAGGATGTCTCATTCATGTGGGGAAGATATTACAAATCTCTTAATTGGAAAATCTGTATTTGAATAAAACTGGCGAACATTTTAGAACCACAAAACAAATGGCAGTAAGCTGTCTTTGTAAAAAGGGACTCTCTTGTTTTATCTATATCATATGGCGCAGAAAAACAGAACTGATGCCTATGCTTAATATTTAAAGCAGGTTAACAGATATTTTTGCTTTCAGAAATATAGTCAATTTTATAAAATGGTGTCTTGGCACTAAAAGATTGTCAGATCAAAAAAGATCTCCATACAAAATCTCCAAAAGTAAAAGAAAAAATAAATTCATTCAGGTATATAGATTAACTTGCATTCAGGTACGTAGATTAACTAAGACTGCAAGATCACAGAAGATGCCCACAAACAGCACAATTGTTTCTAGCTTAATGCAGAACTAATGTTATTCTTCAGATAAACTTTAATGGCTTAGAGAAGATGAAGGTGGGAGGAAAGTGCACTCAAATCCAAGTTTGCAGTGTTACAGCCCACACAGGCATGTAAATGAAGACTTGGACACAGGATCTGCTCAGTGAAGCAGAAGGTTTTACTGCCCTCTAGTAAAATGCAGTTACAAAACTGTCTCCTAAAATGTATGCATGCTGAGTAAACCTATTCAGTTATCGTTACCGAAAATGCAATTAGTCCTGGATTGTCATCTCATTCTTTATACAGTCAAAGCATAAACAAAACAAAACAAAACAAAACACGGGTACAACCTAGAATGACTTATTTTTGAATTATGGAAAATAACATTAATGAGGCACAAAAGCAAGGCTTCTGTGGCTGTATCTGCATTAGTAAATCCGGTGCCAGATTTTCAGTGTTGTTATTAGCAAAAGCCTAAGCAGTAGCATTCTCTGGAAAAGAATGGAGTTTTCATAACACAGTGCAAAAATTCCTGAGTCCTGACTGCAGGGCAACTTACTGTGTCGCTAGCATTGTACCAGCACTAAATTAGAAGCTCAAGCTTGAGCACATGATTTGTGTCCTTTAAGTCAAGGCAGCAGCAACTCTGTGAATAAAATGGCAGCTCAACTCTTTCTGTGATGCTTAGATAGCACTGTAGAAAACCGGAAGATAGTTGCAGGGAAGTTGTAGACATTTAAAGGTGCAACACAGGAAAGAAAAAAAAAAGTCATATTTTTGTTACTACACAGATAGTTGTATCATGCAGTGCTGTACCCCTGGATTCTTACTAATAAGGATGACATGAAAGGATGTGCAAGGCTGTCATCTTAAAAAGCCTGACACTGATGGTGATTGTTGTAACTGTACACTGCAACTCATTAGGCAGGGCAGCCTCTGCTTGTCAAATGGCAGCAAGAAAAGTGTTTGAGAAAGGGCAAGCACTAACTGCAGCATCACAAAGTACCTACAGCTTTCCTCCCCATGTATTTTATTTTTTTATCTTATTTTATATATTTTATATTTTTTATTTTATTTTATTTTATTTTATTATTTTTTGTGCGCATGTGAAGTATGAAACTAGCAGGTTTTTCAGGAGTCACATGGCCCCTGTGGGAAAATTATACTTGCAATTCTCAACATCAGTCACTGAAAAGTACAAATATTCTGTCAATCCTGTCACTGTGTTTGTGTAAAGGGATGCTCAATCTCCATATATGCTTATTTATGTAGCTTCATAAATATTCAAATGCCTGGGAAAAGTGGGTTGGAAATGGGGAGAACATTTAAAGTAAATATAACTTAAAATAAACATAAAGAAAATAGGGCTTTTTGTTAAAAGTCAGAAAGAATTTATATTTATTCATAGTAAAGATCTCAGTAGAGGATAACGTAGTTCATTTCTTCTCCTACCTCTTACATTCCTCTTCAAAGGGCAGAGAGTGCAGGGCCACTAAATTGTACAAGAGCCACCACAGAGGAGGAACTTTCTGAGATTTCACTCAGTCCTTGTATATTCTTTCAAGGTCAACACATAACCTGAATCTAGAAATCGGATACTTTCCTTTCTTTTTCACTGGTGGTGATTTGGGATCACAGAACCACATCAGGTTTTCTGACATTCCTCTTTTCTCCTGAGATGCAAGTGGCAAATCAGGCTTTCAAATTCTCCAATACCTTGTTCAAAGTAGTCGCAGATGCAAAAAGTACATCATTGTGGAAATATTTTTTCAGCATTTGTTACTGCGTAACTCAGGTCATTTTTGAAATTGAATTAATGAATTCCTAGAAGAAGAGGTCTGGAGAGGTCCATAGGAGACCACCTAATGTAAACTCCATATAGAAAACAGAGTTATTTGTACCTCAGTTATTGTTGACAAACGTTGAACTGTACAGGTTCATTGCATAATGTTCATTTGATGTTCCATGGTATATTTGGTATCATTTTTTTAATGGAGTTCTGTATTTCTTTCCCTTTTCTCAGAAACACAAATACTGTCATAAGTAAATAACTGAAAAATTAAAATGAAAAAGACTCCAGAGAAATTCCAGGAATTTGTTGTATCTCACGCTATATTGTAGCTACAATGCAGTCCATGTATTTCTTGCCCTTGGAGATCACTGACTTTCTTAGCCTTCACCAGATCAAATCATGTGACAAGATCATAGCTAGATTTGAATGACTTACAGCTTTCTATCCACCTATTACAAAAATAATAACATTTTCCTATTCTGAATCATATGAAGTGACAACATTCAGATTTTATTTTAGGAAAACACAATTGCAAGGATGGTTTCCTCCCCTCATGGTTGCTGTATAATGTGGTTTCCTCCTTGCTTATTGAGTATTTGATTCACAATCATGTCCTCAAGAACAATCTTTTCCAACAACATTTAATGAGAAAGGCATTGCTATGTAAAGGGGGAAACATATTCACGTCTCTGCAATGCTTGATTTAGACAATAACAGTGAATTTTGGCTTTTGGTCTATACAATCCTGTGGTTTGCAAAACAGCAAATAAAAAGACAAGTCCATGCATGCTGTAGAACTGTACAGATGTGAAATTTTTGAAGAGGTCTGTATTTTATTTGGAAAATACATGCAGGTAAACAAACTGAAACAGCCTTAAAAACTCTGGGATAGAAATTTGAACAAGTCACTCTATCAATGGTGCCATAGTTCTTACACTGTTTTGAAACTTACATGTTTTCTGTATCAAATTGTTGCACTTCATAGGAAGAATTATGTATTCATAGGAAGAACTATGTATTCACTGAAGGGGCAGGGGCAAAGGCTGACACTCTCCTGGTCTTTTAGGTATTGAACAAATAGATCAAAATTTGAATAAATTTTTTTTTAGACAAATTTGAACAGCTTGAACAGATGCTTGTCTGCAGCTCAGATGGAGGTTTTTTTCTTTTTATTACTTTTTTTTAAACAAACAAACAAAAAAAAAACACAACTCACTGCTCTATAATAATAAAAAGAAATCTGATAAAAGAAAATAGAATGATGAGAATTAAATCACTTTAAGAAAAGTGGTGAGATTAAGCTTTCTGTATATTTATGAATCCTGAAAGAATGCTTGGATGAAATCAGCATCTCCAATTCACTTTCCTCATTCTCCCTCATACTATGTAGTCTTTCTGAATCAGTAGCAAAAATAGGAATGATTGAATCAGTGCAGCTGTGAACATTACAAGATGCACACTCCAACAACCACAAAAAGTGTGAGTGCCTGGTGAGCATTAGGAAATCTATCACTACGAACAATTGAAGATGACAAGTTTAAACAGAGTGAGGAATTCCAGTGTTAACTTACTTCCAAACAAGATGTTTTCAAAACTGTCGTGATCATTTTTATTATTATTTTTATTTTTTACTGAAGATTAGCTGCATGAAAAATAAGCTAATTTAAATTCTCTTTAGGCAAATGCAAAAAAAAAAAAAGGAAAAGAAAAAAGAATCTGGGAAACTATTAAAAATGGAAACAAGAATGTTTCTGTACTGATCATGGAACTTGCAAGTATGCCTTTCTATATTGTGAGTGCCAGACAACTAACCCAACTTTACAGTCTGACATGGGGGAAGAAGGTGTCTCAGCTAAAAAGGGTGCTCAGTTTTCCATTGTCATCTTAAAATAAATGGAAAAGTCTTTATTTGAGAAAACTCTCTTTTTCACCAAAAACTTATGAGAGTCTAACTGTGACTGATTCCATTCTGAAGGAGCTAAAGGCCTGTAGGGAGAGCCCATCAAACAGCTCCAGGAGCACCTAGGATGTTGGCTGGCACAACAAAACAGCAAACATGAGGGAGAAACCATTAAAATAATTAAGAGTCTAAATCCACAGTATCTTGTCCTTTTGTGCATTATTTTAATTTGTTTAATTCATGGAGAGCACATTGGGAAGTGATAATGAGGGCTTAGGACAATGTGACTGTCTTGAGATACCTATTACCATTCCTGGCCCTCTCAGTAGGCAGATGGATGATATGGAAGGAGGAATTCAAAAGATGTATTTTCAGACCAACTGTAAGCTTCAGGGAGCTGGGCAAATTGTTTTCTCTAACTGTTGTGGGCTTAGTCTTATTTAAATACGTAGAATCCATTTAGCATGTTAAGTCCTGTTCATTTAGCCATTAAGACGGTTTTGTTGATTTTAGTCCTTAACCTTTAGTCTCAATGGCAAAAATAGAACACCAAGGAAATATTTGTAATTTCTGTGAACATAATAAGGATAAAATTGAAGAAAGTATTTTTTTTCTTCTATCACTTAATATATTCCAATATAAACCTTTTTTAAATGATCTGTGCACTTTAATATTTCAACTTTCTTACTTATGCTGCATGTTAGATGGAAGTGCTAACTTTAAAATTAGTCATCCTAATGTGCAAAGCACTGGAAAAAAGATGGATGTTTTGAACATAACAGGCTTTACGTTAAACTCCAGCACAGATTAGATGAATTGTGGAATTATGGCTAATACTCTTAACGGGTTTTAGTGATCAAACACAGACTAGACCCATGCTGACATTAGGTCTAACACATCTAAGGTACACACACAAGAGATTCAGGGCCTTACAGACCTGTGCTTATACTGGTTTATTTTCAAACTTTTTAAATGTAAAAATGTTGACCAAAAATATCCATCTTTTCTATAATCAGCAGTATTTCTCATGGCGTTGCTGGAGAGTTCTGAGGCTATGTTTTGTGCTTGTGTAGTCCACATACCATATAGCATATCTATCTACTGCTATATTACACAGCCCTCTTACATTGCAAGTAGAATGGACTTCCACTTGTTTGTAAAAACTTATTGTTGATGTAATAAAAAAATATTATTTCTGCCTTCGCGATGGGACTTTGATATGAAGTCTGCTATGTTAATATATTAGCATAAATACATTCACAATATTATATTTCTTGGCAGATTTAAAATAATTCCTTTCATGGACCACTGATTTGCTAGTGTTCCCTTACTGCTGTGGACTTTTCCCATTTAATCTTAGAACTTTAAAATATTCCCCTAGACTCTTTCATAACATAAGGGGAACTATCTTAAACCTATGGTGTCTAAGACATAATTTAACACATTTAAACTCCGCATTGAAAGTTGCTGTCCATGTCTACTGACTACAAGGGGAAGCCTACATAACTAACTAGCTTAGGTGAGATGAATATCAACCACTTTATGGAGGGAGCATTGCTTCAGTTGAACTTCAGACACCTTAAGATGGTAAGTGTTTCTCATGTGAAGGCTGAGAGCTTTGTCTGCTTGTAGAAGTCACCAGGAATAGTTTAATAAAGTTAAGTACAGTGATTCATCAGAAAGGTGATAAAGTTGGAGTTGCGACCAGATTAATGTGAATTTTCACAAATACATATGAAATCTTATGGCCATTTTTGCTAGCAGTCAGACTATATGAAATAATAGTACTGTCTGGTGCTGAAGTCTATGAATTTGTCTATTTTAGAAATTTCTGAAGAGTTTCACCACATTCTAGAGACTTGCTATGTAAAGGAGGGGAAAAAAATAGCTAAACAGTAAAGATTTTTTATTTTATTTTACTTTTTTTCCTGAAGCCGAGACTGTACAAAATAGATGTTAGGCAGGAGACAAAAAACTAACATGTTGGGGACTGGGAGAACAAAGTCCCCAAAATATTAAGGTCTCATCTCTGCACAAGACTATAGCAGTATAATTATTAGATGTATGATTTAATAGTGGTTTAATTAGTAACCTCAATCTGTCCTGATGAAACAAGGTTTAAAATTGCATGAAAATGTCTATACATTAAATAATACTGGTTTAACTAAGATAAAAAGTGAAGACAATCTAGCACAACTCGGTGGCACAGATGGCAATTTCAGACTAATGTAAAACGAGACCAGTAGTAGTGTAAGGTTTAGAAGGATTTCTTTGTACATTTCACAAGTTGTTCAGTCAAAAAAAAAAAAAAAGTCTGTTTCTAAAAAAAATATTTCTATATAGTTTCATGCTTTAAAGCTTATCATTCTTTATTAGTTGTGTATTCACCTGGAATAATCTAAGTCCTGATGTTTCAGTCTGTTTAAGCCAGGGTAAATGGGACTGTAATACCTGAATGAAGAAGTTGGAACATCTGAATCAGACTGCTTGCAGAAACACTTGTCAGTTACTGAACTGATCCATTTTTCCCTGTGAACTGATGCAACAATGAATTTTAAACATATGGCGCTGGAGTGCATTATAAAGGGTGTTGTTTAAACAACTTTATCTACATCCCTCAAACATATCTATTTTTTTCTTAATGCTACTTTGTTAGGCACTTCTCAAAATAAATTTATAATATAATGTCTATTTCCTTATTTACCAGTTTGGAATTCTGTTTGGCATCCTAAGTAGTGAAAAAAGTAAGTATTTACTAGGAGAACGGTTAAATTCTAATGGCTATTTCATGCCTTTGTTTTTTGCGCACCTGACCTGGTAATAGAGATAACAGCTGCACTGGGGAATCAGGGTATGCCCCAGCTCCACCTTCAACTCTGCAACAAACTGAGGAAAAGGATTTTGAGATGATGAAGTAAAATAGGTTGCTCTACAGAAAACGTAATATTGAATGCCAGAAGTTATTACATACATATTACAAATTGTATTATATATATGATATATATTACATATATATTATATATTACAAGTTATATATCACTTACACAGTTTTGTCTTTTCCAGGGATGGTTCACTTGCAGTCCATGCCAACCTGCATCACCCAGTAACAGGAAGAGTATGATTTCCTTAGGAGACAGGCAGGGGAGCTCTTCACACTTTGATATCATGGAAGTAGTTGCTTTAAGAATACTTCAGACAGACAGACGAGATGGATTTTATCCTTTTTCAGAAAACATTTTTGATTTTTTATGAAGCTTTTCTAATACGAATGTTAGAAAAGAGAAGTGCTATTTCAGATCTCCATAGAGGAAATATATGACTTAAATTTGGCAGTTATTATTATTTCTAAACTGAATTCTGATCTCAGTATTGTATTGCACTGGCCGTTTTGTAATTAGATGCCATTAAAAAAGGATGTCGATCAAAATGTTAACAAGGATGGTGGTCAATCTCTGTCAGATTTATTGAAAGCAAATACATTTACAAGTTCCATCATAAACCTAGGTCAAGTGATGAGATTCTCAACTTATTTTCCATAAGGCAGTTATTACATTATGCAGGCAAAATAGCACGGTACACAACAGTTCAATTTCATCAACTCTTTACACAGCAATGAAATCACAAACTACTACTGTTTAAATTTTGATTTCATTGTCAACTATTAGCCTAGAATACTTGCATACATGGAATATTTTGACAGAATACATATATATATATAAATGAGAATTCTCCTATTTCAGTCGAAGTCCAAACAATAAAATTTCAACTCCTCTTTAATATCAAGATGAAATATGCAATTTTTAATATTTAATTTTGAAATGTTGAAATTAGTATTTTAAAATGAATAGTACAATCAGCACTCTCTTACACTGACATCAATACAAGGAAATAAAGTATATAGACAAATGATAAAGAATAGATTCCTGAATCTGTTAAATTTTAGTGAGCACTTATAAACATGAAAAAAATTCTTAGGCTTGCTAAATGTTTCTTAAAGGTTAGAACTTGTTTCCTCTGCATATCACAAAGCAATTATCTCTTTAACATAATTTTGAGCTCAAGGTGAACTTTCTAAGTGCCAGGCTATAGAATTATGTTTACCATCTATCTCAAAAAATATTTAGGCATTTTTCCAAGACCATTTTTCACTTCAAGGTCTGAGGAAGCCACACAGTGGTAAATAGTCACTTTGTGAGCACATTCAGTGCAGAGGTAGGAACTTGTGGTTCCTCTTCCTGGGCTAATCAATGACAACAAGTTGAGCAATTAGTTGGTGTTTAAGGAATTCATATACATAGTGTTAGATGCAGTTTCAAATTCCCTCAACAGCAAAAGGTATTCTGCTCTTGAATGCTTACTGTCTTTATAGAACAAGCAAAGAGCATCACATCTTCCTGAATTTTTATAAATCTAACCCATTTTTCTGCTTATTTTTTCTACCTACATTTTTTTTTTTTTAATTTCACAATAACTGGGGGAGTAAAGAGTAGGTTCTTTAAATGATTCCTGTGTTGAGAAAGATATTCTTCCTCAATAGAAGACTATACCTCCTTTTTCCCTTTTTATAGATACTTAAATACATGCTACGTAAGTTTGCAGATGACATTAAATTAGGAGGAGCTGCTGACTTCCTTGAGGGTAGTTAGGCCTTGCACATAGATCTTGACAAATTAGAGGGCTAGGCACTCACCAAGCACATGACATTTAACAAGAGCAAGTGCTGGATTCTACTCCTGGGATGGAGTAACTCTGGATATATGTACAGACTGGGGGATGAGAGGCTGGAGAGCAGCCCTGTGGAAAAGGATCTGGGGGTTCTGGTCAACAGCAAGTTGAATATGACTCAAGAGTGTGCCCTGGCAGCCAAAAGGGCCAGCTGTATCCTGGGATGCATCAGGCACAGCTTTGCTAGCTGGTCGAGGGAAGTGACTGTCCCATTCTACTCTGTGTTGGTGCAGCTTCACCTTGAGCACTATGTGCAGTTTTGTGTGCCACAATACAAGCAGGATATAAAAATATTATAGTGTCCAAAGGAGGGCTACAAATATTGTGAAGGGTCTAGAGGGGAAGACATGTGAGGGGTGTCTGAGGTCACTTGGTTTGTTCAGCCTAGAGAGGAGGGGACTGAGGGTAGGACTCATGGTGGCCTACAATTTCATCATGAGGTGGAGTGGAGGGGCAGGTGTTGGGCAGGTTCTCTCTGGTGGCGACCAAGAAGACCTGAGGGACCAGCATGGAACTGTGACAGGGAAGGGTCAGGTTGGGCATTAGGAAAAGGTTCTTCATCGAGAGGGTGGTCAGGCACTGGAACAGGCTCCCCAGGGAAGTGGTCATGACACCAAGCCTGACAGAGTTCAAGAAATGTTTGGACAATGCTCTCAGAAATATGGTTTTATTTTTGGGTGTTCCTGTGCAGAGCCAGGAGTTGGACTCGATGATCCACTCGATGATGCGAGGGGAAACCTAGTTACTAAGGATGAGGAAAAGGCTGAGGTGCTTAATGCCGCCTTTGCCTCAGTCTTTAGCGGCAATACCGGTTGTTCTCTGGATACCCAGTGCCCTGAGATGGCGGAAGGGGATGGGGAGCAGGATGTGGCCTTCGCTATTCATGAGGAAATGGTTGGCGACCTGCTACAGCACTTGGATGTACGCAAGTCGATGGGGCCGGATGGGATGCACCCGAGGATACTGAAAGAACTGGCGGAGGAGCTGGCCGAGCCGCTTTCCATCATTTATCGGCAGTCCTGGCTATCGGGGGAGGTCCCAGTTGACTGGCGGCTAGCCAATGTGACGCCCATCTATAAGAAGGGCCGGAGGGCAGACCCGGGGAACTATAGGCCTGTCAGTTTGACCTCAGTGCCAGGAAAGCTCATGGAGCAGATTATCTTGAGGGTCATCACGCGGCACTTACAGGGCAAGCAGGCGATCAGGCCCAGTCAGCATGGGTTTATGAAAGGCAGGTCCTGCTTGACGAACCTGATCTCCTTCTATGACAAAGTGACGCGCTTGGTGGATGAGGGAAGGGCTGTGGATGTGGTTTACCTTGACCTCAGTAAGGCTTTTGACACCGTTCCCCACAACATTCTCCTCAAGAAACTGGCTGCTCGGGGCTTGGACTGGTGTACGCTTCGCTGGGTTAGAAACTGGCTGGATAGCCGGGCCCAGAGAGTTGTGGTGAATGGAGTCAAATCTGGTTGGAGGCTGGTCACAAGTGGTGTCCCCCAGGGCTCGGTACTGGGGCCGGTCCTCTTTAATATCTTTATCGATGATCTGGATGAGGGCGTCCAGTGCACCCTCAGTAAGTTTGCAGATGACACCAAGCTAAGTGCGTGTGTCGATCTGCTCGAGGGAAGGAAGGCTCTGCAGGAGGATCTGGATAGGCTGGACCGATGGGCTGAGGTCAACTGTATGAAGTTCAACAAGGCCAAGTGCCGGGTCCTGCACCTGGGGCACAACAACCCCAAGCAGAGCTACAGGCTGGGAGATGAGTGGTTGGAAAGCTGCCTGGCCGAGAAGGACCTGGGAGTATTGGTTGATAGTCGGCTGAATATGAGCCAGCAGTGTGCTCAGGTGGCCAAGAAGGCCAACAGCATCCTGGCCTGTATAAGAAGCAGTGTGGCCAGCAGGTCTAGGGAAGTGATTGTCCCCCTGTACTCGGCTCTGGTGAGGCCGCACCTCGAGTACTGTGTTCAGTTTTGGGCCCCTCGCTACAAGAAGGACATGGACGTGCTCGAGCGAGTCCAGAGAAGGGCGACCAAGCTGGTGAGGGGTCTGGAGAACAAGTCTTACGAGGAGCGCCTGAGGGAGCTGGGGTTGTTCAGCCTGGAGAAGAGGAGGCTCAGGGGCGACCTTATCGCTCTCTACAGTTACCTTAAAGGAGGCTGTAGTGAGGTGGGGGTTGGTCTGTTCTCCCACGTGCCTGGTGACAGGACGAGGGGGAATGGGCTAAAGTTGCGACAGGGGAGTTTTAGGTTGGATGTTAGGAAGTACTTCTTTACCGAAAGGGTTATTAAGCATTGGAACGGGCTGCCCAGGGAGGTGGTGGAGTCACCATCCCTGGAGGTCTTTAAAAGACGTTTAGATGTAGAGCTTAGCGCTATGGTTTAGTGGAGTACTTAGTGTTAGGTCGGAGGTTGGACTCGATGATCTTGAGGTCTCTTCCAACCTAGAAATCTGTGTCTGTGTCTGTGTCTGTATCCTTGTGGGTCCCTTCTGATTCCAGATACCCTATAATTCTATAGTTCATCTGTATGGCTCTGTTACATCTATGCTGAATGTTATGGTTAATCATAAATTTACATTTAAGCCTAGAACTGCCGATCTTGCATAATAAAAACATCTTAGATTAACCCCCAACAGCTGGCCATACTTGAAATTCAGCACTACATGAAGTGTTAAGATGCAAGGTATCAATGTCTACTGTCCCTTTCTTGCTGTGTATAGAATTTATCCATGTACCAAAAGTTGTAAATGGGGTAAATCCAGCAAGGGTGATTCTGCAATTTCTCTGCCCATCATTTCTAGTCTTCTGCAAACCTTTATTCCCCTCTCTTTCACTTGTGATTAGAGCAAGGTGGGAAGGAGAGAGAAGCTTCCCCCCTAAAGAACTCTGAAGAACTCAATGTGGACAACTGCAGGGTTATAATAGATGGTAAAGGGTGGATTTCATGTCATAAATTGGGTGGACATGACCTTCAGATTAGACCCTAGGGATAGCTGTGTGCTATATCACTCAGTGAATGTTGTTTCTGAAAGGTGTGACTGACTGCTTTATTCTGCTTGGGTGAGCAAGACAGCCAGATTGGGGCTGACATTTCATAGAATCATAGAATGGTTTAGGTTGGAAGGGACCTTAAAGGTCCAGCCCCCCTGTCACTAGTGCAAGTTGATCTATCCAACATGGCCTTAAACACTTCCAGGGATGGGGCATCCACAGCTTCTCTAGGCAAGCTGTTCCAGTGCCTCACCACCCTCTGAGTAAAGAACTTTTTCCTAATATCTAACTTCAATCTACAGTTCTTTAAAGCCATTACATCCTGTTCTATCACTACACTCCCTGACAAAAAGTCCCTCGACAGCTTTCTTGCAGGCCCCCATTAAGCACTGGAAAATCACTATAAGATCTCCCTTCTCTTGTCTGGGCTGAGCAACACCAACTCCTTCAGCCTGTCTTCATAGGAGAGGTGCTCCATCCCCTTGATCATCTTTGCAGCTCTCCTCTGGACTCGTTCCAATCCTTCCATGCCCTTCTTGTGCTTGGGGCCCCAGAGCTGAACACAGAGCTCCACGTGGGGTCTTACAAGAGCAGAGCAGAGGAGAGAATCACCTCCCTTGACCTGCTGGCCATGCTTCTTTTAATGAAGCCCAGGATGCAGTTGGGTTTCTGGGCTGCAAGCACACGTTGCCAGCTCATGTCAAGCTTCTCGTTGACCAGGTCCTTCTCATCAGAGCTGCTCTCAATCCATTCTCCGCCCAGCCTGTATTTGTGCTTGGGATTGCTCCAGCCCAGATGCAGGACTTGGCCTTGTACTTGGCCTTCTTGAACCTCATGAGGTACACACAGGCTCACCTCTCAAGCCTGTCAAGGTCCCTCTGGATGGCATCTCTTCCCACCAGTGTGTCGACCACTCCACACAACTTGCTGAGGGTGCACTCAATTTCACTGTCCATGTCAACGACAGAGGTGTTACACAGCACCGGTCCCAATAATGACCCTTGAGGAGCACCACTCGTTACTGATCTCTACCTGGACATTGAGCCGTTGACTGTGACTCTTTGAGTGTGACCATCCAGCCAATTCCTTACCCACCCAGTGGTCCATCCATCAAATCCATGTCTCTCCAACTCTCTGACAAGTATATTGTGGGGGACAGTGTCAAATGCCTTGCACAAGTCCAGGTAGGTAATATAAGTTGCTTTTCCCCTATCCACCAATGTTGTAACCCCATCATAGAAGGCCACCAGATTTGTCAGGTGCAATCTGCCCTTAGTGAAGCCCTGTTGACTGTCATCAATCACCTTATTTTTCACGTGCCTTATCATAGATTCCAGGAATTTATACACTATGTGTTTATTTCTGGCATAAATACAGCTTAATGTTTCCAATGTGTATGTTTTTTTTTTTCTGTTCTTTTTGCATTCTGTGTAAAGAATGCACAGACACAATGTTACAAAACCGAAGAAGAATTGTAAGCCAGTTGACTGATCTCAATTATAGTGTCTATCCGGAATATTTTTTTACTCTTAAGTGTCTGAATATTAGTTGTATTTTTACTAAGTAGTTCTATGCTTGAAATACTGAAAGCAAGCCACAGTTTTCTGGATTCACAGTGTACCGCCACATATCAGTATTACCCCTGCCTGAATATATCGTATATACTGGCTGACTACACAACACAGGTTGAAAGATCTCCTACAATTAGATTCAAGCACAGAACGCCATTGATCACCCAACTGAATGTATCATTTGAAATTAAATTATCATGAACTTTTTTTTTTCCTCCCAGGAAAGAGGAATTTGATGACTACAGGCTATGAAGATGATTAGAAGACTGGAGAAACTGTCGTACGAGGACAAAAGAACTGTCATACGAGGCTGAAAGAACTGGGCCTATTTAGGTTGGGAAAGAAAAGACTGAGGGGAGACCTTGTCAATGTGTATAAATATCTGAGGGAAGGGTGTCAAGAGGATGGAGCCCGTCTCTTTTCAGTTGTGCCCAGTGAGAGGACGAGAGGCAATGGGCACAAACTGAAGTACAGGAGGTTCCGGCCGAATATGAGGGGACACTTTACTGAGAGAGTGACAGAGTACTGGAACAGGCTGCCCAGAGAGGTTTTGGAGTCTCCTTCTCTGGAGGTATTTAAAACCCACCTGGATGCCATCCCGCACAATGTGCTCTAGGTGATCCTGCTTGGAAGGGGGCTTGGACTAGATGATCTTCAGAGGTCCCTTCCAACCTCAGCCATTCTGTGATTCTGTGACTTGCTAAAAGTTTCAGGAAGCCCCAGAGAAATGACTCTTGGACTTCATGATCAGGTAGTTTGTACACACAGGATTTATGTATTGTAATAAACATGACCTGTCTATGTAGACACACTGCCCTTTGCAGTTTTAATGGCTATAAGGCAGGGGTAACTACAGGCCTTGCAAAGCATATAATGGCATACTCTTAAGCACATTATGTCCTTTCTGGGTGTTCCTCTTGGGTTTCGCTGTGAAGGGGATTAAAGGAGAAGAAAATATATTTCCTTGGCTAAAATTCTGCTCACTCATAGTGGAAAAAGTCCAGAATGATATTGCTTCCCTACTGACAGATCATTGAAACGCTGCAGTGACAAACTTATGCCAAACATTGTTTATGTCCCAAGGTCTTATGAATAGTAGATAACAAGCTGATACCAGACACCTGAAAAACACTAGGTGGTAGCAACTCTGGATAGCAATTATTACAAAACCAGAGAAATTTTGAAGGAAGCTAGTAGTTAGACTTGCTATTTCAAAACCACATAATGGGGAAGAAAAACAGAAAGTACAGTCAGAAGGATCAGGGAAGTAATCAGGAATGAAGCTTTAGTGGAATAAAATAATATCTGAGAAAGAAACACAGGTGATGGCATGTTGCACTGTAACCTTTTCTCTGTAGCCCCTGCTGAAAGTTCTCCCCCCGCGGCTGCACTTTTAGATCTAATCCCCCACGGCTGCACTTTTAGATCTAATCTGGGTCAGTCAGGAACTGCCGGGCTGGGATTGAAACCTCAGGGCTGTCAGCATTGATGGGACAGGAGGAAGGTGGGAGCTCCGCACCCCAGAAGATGGCTCCCAGGAACTGCAGCCACCAACTCTTCCCTCCTAACTGACGCCCACTCAGACGGTGAAGGCTCTTCAGGTGCTGCAACCAGAGTGTGGGCACACCAGTGCTTAACTTCATAGCTCACCAAATAGTAGCTGTTTCTCATGTGCATTGGCCAATAAATAATTACTTTATACTTACGACGTGCCCATATCTGCTTGCAGAATCTTTTTGTGCCAGGCTGAAGATGCCAAAACTGACTATAAAATATTTTGTAGAGGATAAGAAGTGATTTTATGCAGGGAAGCCAATATACATATTTAAGAAAGTTGTAGCACAATAGGAAAGGAACATGATCTTGGAAGAAGTGATTTATATTTGTAGAATTAAAAAGAAAGCAAGAAAGTGAAAGGACGGAAGGAAGGAAGGAAGGAAGGAAGGAAGGAAGGAAGGAAGGAAGGAAGAAAAAGAAAGAAAGAAAGAAAAAGAAAGAGAAAGAGAGAAAGAAAGAAAGAAAGAAAGAAAGAAAGAAAGAAAGAAAGAAAGAAAGAAAGAAAGAAAGAAAGAAAAAGAAATGTGGAAAAAAAAAAAGGAAAGGAAAAGGAATTTAATCAAGCAGGAACTACAGTAAGTGTCCCTGGCATGGATGAAGAATCCTTTTCTGCAGCCATACATCTAGAAAAGCTCTTATGCTCAGAGATATCTGACAATAAATCATGTCAAGCAGAAGAAAACACCAACTGAAAAAAAAAATCATTAATGTTTTTAATTAGGTTGTCTTGAATTCTTATCTGCATTCTGAAAGCAAAAGGCTTTTTCAGTAAAACTCATGGCCAGCTTCTGTAGCAAGGAAACTGGCTGTGCTCTAACTGAATTGGGCCCTAAATTCGTTGCTTGGCAAGAGCAGGGAAATGTTTTGCTCTGGTGTCTGACTATTGGCAGTGGTGCTTGTTAATCACACGACCCATTACAATGCACCACACAAGGAGGAATCTCAAAAACATCTTATTGCTGAGTTAAAGGGTATAAAGTGCAGTCTTTTTTGCTAACCAGATTTGTTGTGTTTAATGGTAGGGGTGCTCGTCCATGGTTACTCATGAATGGTGATGAGGGACTATAACTGAGAACCCTCAGTGTGAGAAGGGGAAGACCTTAGAGCTCATGTTTTAAAGCAATATTTAGGCTAGCAAAACACTGAGCAATAAGATGAAGACAATAGCATGGAAAACAAAGGCTAAAAATGTTTAATTACTTTACCCTGATCACTCTGCTCCTTTCCAAGTTGGCAAGCAGGAACTGCAAATTGCCAAACATGTTTTTTTTTTAAAATCTTTTATTCATTGGCAAAGCTGTGTGTTGCATCAGATCTCATAAATGTGCTTTACATTTTTATTAGGTTTTCCATCCTCCATATACTTATGTGTGCATGCACACATACAGAACTGACTCTTGCATGCAGGGACAGCTTTTGCTTTGGGTTTTGTGGTGGTACATCCCCTGCCATATTTTGTAACTCTAAGTAAAATCTTTGAATTGTGCTAGCACTGCAATCAGTACAGCAGCAGCAGCAGTGCTAGCACCAAGCCCAGCACCACAGCACACTGGCAGAAGTACTCTGCACTCATGCAGTAACCCTTTGAGGAAAGGAACCTTCCCTCCTAACCCTCCATCCCGCAAGCTAAAAAGCATAGGAAACACCCAGATGTGCAGTATTTTTGTGAGCATGTTGTATGTTCCCAACATGCTCACAAAATTGTAGCAGAGAATGTGAATACTAATAATGCTGAAATACTGACAATAACAAATAAATGGGGAAATAGCTCAGTCTCACAAAAAACTCAAAATCTGGTAGTTTAATCTGAGCTCTGGCACAGTAGTGCCCAACTCCTTTGTGGGTGGGAGATGGGAATCATTGTAACTCTCTACACTTTCATTTACATTTTCCATTTATTGTGATTTTTTTCCGGTACAAACAACCCAACCAGCAAGTAACACTTTTTATATATATATACATATACATATATATATATATATATGTAAGGATTCTAATGAGTGTAACTGATTTAAATCACTTTTAAATGTGTGATATCACAAAAAGTGATATTTGAATCACTTTTCTGACTTGGCACAGATGGGTGTAAGTTCATCATTTTACAGTTTCAGCTAAATTACCAGAAGTATTTGTGTACGCCAGCTAACCAACTATCAGTTGCTTGACTCCCAGGGTGTGCACTTCCACACAGCATAGCATTTTCCAAAGGTGACAGTAATTCTTTGTATGACTGTTGTAAATGAAATGTGACTTCATCATCACTATGTACTAGCTGATCAGCTGAGAAAGCAAAAAGAGTTACAGAACTGCAAAAAGACCATAACTTAAAAACAATGTACTTAGGAAGATGGTTCATGTAGTTAAGAATATTTTTATCTTAATTTTAAAAAGCCAATTATTTATTAACAACATTTGGCTCAAAGTATAATTCTGAAAAATTCATCCTTCCAAATTTTAAATATTTACCAACTTCAAATCAACCAACTTCAAACAACAAATGCATCTTAGTGAAAAAAGCCCAGATTTGTTTTGCAGGCACATTCTTTTCCTCTCAGATAAGAAAGGATATTGGACATGTAGCTATGAATCTGATTCTAGTTTGAATTTCTGTTTAAAATATGCATATATATGTATATACACATGAATGTACATGGATGCATGTATATAAAATCTATCTCTAATTTTGACAGTAATTTTTTATCCTAATTTTTAAAACAGCTCATTTGCATATTCTAACAAATGACCAACATATATGGCAATCAATTCACTTCTGTATCCAATTTATTTTTCAAATATTTGATGTGCTCAGTCCTTGTTATCTTAAAGACCACATTTCTCTTCATTACCAGTCAGACCGACTATGCTCTACAGGAGCACTGTTGCTGACAAAGTCCTGGAAGAATGCATTCCCATGCACTCCATATCATATTAACTTCTCTAAGACTATTTTTTCTTAGCTGTTTATCGCTCACGTTTTGGTCAGATTCTGACTCTTCCTTTTCTGGTAATCTTTGGACAGTGAAGTACAGTGAAGATAAGTATTCGATGGTAGCATTTGTCATTAGCAGCTGCAATTAAATAGGGGAATGAGTGATGAAGAATAGAAAATAAAATATTCAGATATCTGTAAAGCTTAATTTTATTTTATTATTTATTTATTTATGTAGTTATTTTTTTTTGTACAACACGGAGTTTCCTCGATATAAAGGAAAATAATTTGTTATACATAGATTAAAAGCACAATTAACCTTTTACAGATTTTGAAAGAGATTAATTTTGATGTAAGAAAACATATTTCCTTGTCTTGTCATGTATTCTGGTGTATAACATAAGGAACACATGGAACTCCTATCAAAACTGAGATACGAATAAATCCTAATTCTAAAGTAAACAGGTCAAAAACCAGGGAATTTTGAAACAGCACATAGTGTCAAAGAAGAAATATCTTTTTACAAAATCTTGAATTTTTCCTGTATTATATCTTAGTGAAAAAAAATAAAGCAAATTTAATATGGACACAGTATTGAGACATAGTAAACCAAGTTTTCGTTGCTCCTTCTACCAATTTTAATACATTTTTTATTTGGTAGTTTGGCATCTGAGGTGCCTTAGGGTCCTTCAAGATGATGTTTAATGTTTCTTCTATGAGAAAGATTTATTTGAGACCCTGCCTGAATTTTGAATTTTAAATAGCTCCTAGTTGATAGAGGCTTAAGTGCAATTCAGCACCTGACAAGGCCCACTCACCTGTTGGGTTCATTCTTCCCAGTCTGGTCATCTGTTTTAGGCTGCCATTAATTCTATCTGGAGTCATGAGATGATGGAGAATATCTATTTAATTAGGACTTCTCCAATTCATAAATGTTTAAGATAATTTTAAAAGGTTAAAGCAAGATGCATGGTTTTTAGACAGTTTAAGACAGATAGCATTAATTTAAATTTTCTGACTATTTCTTGTGTGATTAGGAAAGACAGTAGCATTACTAGTTATAATACATTATGAGTAAATTTCTAAATTAAACCCAAACATAATAATTTTCTACAATGCAAGGAGTTTTCTTTCAAAATATTATTTTGGAGAATTTTTCATCATAATATCTGTTTGCCTCCCCTTTTGTGTTCTGGTAAAAATAATACTATTTCCCAAAAGAATAGTCTTCCATAAGCTAGAAATTTTATTTTTTATTTGAACCTGGAATACTACTTCTGCTGTAGTACCTAAGTCACTGACACTGTCAAAAGAGGTGAGATACCTTCTAAATGCTGTTGTTGCTGTGATTACTCCTGAGGCACATAAGAAATGGCAAAGTACTCAGTCTATTATCACATGGAAAAAAATAAGGATTTAAAAATTAAGAAAAAACATAATTTTGATTCTGAGCAATTTGTTCTGCATTATAGTAGTCAACTATTGACCTTAGACATAGAAAATTATAAATTCTGAGAGCTCTGACATATTTTTGCTATTTCTTACAGGTTCCATTTAAGAGGTTATTGCCCCAGCTCTCTGCTAAACACTGGTAGTATACCTGTTTCTCACTGCTGCAGTTCATAACCTGGTATGTGTATGCAAGCAATCACTGATTGCAATTACTATGCTTGTCTGAGAACTGTGTAGCCACCTAATAGACATGTTGCCTATTCTGTGTCCCTGCAGTACGGGAACAAAAATAGTATTGTAACCTCAAAGAAAACCTCACAATAAATATAAAGCTAACAGGTCAACCCCCTGGCAGACATCTCACTGGGGAAAAACAAAATAAAGCAAGACAAAGCAACAACCAACAACTAAAAACAAAACAACCCAAGCCACACAAAAGCAATAAAGCAGCATGCAACTTTTTTTTTTTTTTTTTTTTTTTTAACAGAGAGATCACATAAATTAGCTTTATATTGTAGACTAACAAAGCAGATGGTAATAAATGCCAGATTGTCTTTAGAGACCTGGTGAGAAAGGTCATTCCCTAGTTCGAAAAATTTAAACCTGTAAATCATACAATTTTCTCATGCTTCTTGATAACTATTAAGAAATTGGGAGTTTAGAATTGATGGATAACTTGGCAAATTCTAAAGGACTGGGATTACTCTTTCTGGAAAAGTTTTTTTTTTTTATAAGAACTCTTAATTCATAGAATATTTTGAAACTCGTATGCTTCAATCTCACTTAGAGTATAGGATTTTATTTTTTTAATAATTCTGTGAAAAAGAAAGATTAATTTGGGGTGGACTTGTTGAAAGCTACATATATGAAATTCTCATTACTGTGTTAATAATCAGGATCTGTGTTCAGCTATTACCATTATGGGAACCACGTAAGCTCTTAAAGTCTGTGCCCACAGGTCTTCATGTCTACCAGTATCACAGTTTACAGCCTATCTGCATAAGCACCCTTTTCAAGTAATAATGGTAAAGTAAAGCCTGAATGATCTGCCATTTTGGAGCTTTATGCAATAACATTTTATTCATTAAAACCAAGAAGAATAAAGAGGTAACTTTATGAAAGATATATGTCAGAAGACAGATACAGGAAGCTTGGAAAGCTGGTTAGGGCTTAATAAGAATAAAACCTCTATCTTACATTTAATTATAGTTATTGTCTGTTTTAAAATAATTTCAGTTGAATAAAAGGACAAAACTACATTATTCACCTTTGGGTTTTAGAAGGGTCTGTTGTGGTGGTTATTAATTATGGTTAGTATAATAAACATGCCTGGAAGAAGCACCTCAAATAAATGATCAGACAAACTGAAAAAAAATTGACCTGTTTAAATGTCAAGAAATCGCACATTTAATTAGGGAGCTTGTTATTTCTCACAAGGAAGTTCATCAGATGACAGCATTCATATTTTAATTAGGAGAGAATACCTTTGCACTCCTCCTCAGGCAGAGTACGAAATTTGTCATGCAAGCTGATTTCCTTTGTGAAGTATTCTGCTTTGACAGTAGGCCCAGACTCTCCAAGGTAAAACTACACTGAAATTGATAGCATAGATACCTGAATAACCTTGAGAACCTTGAACATTTTCTTTGACAGAAAAATGCATAGAAGACCATCAAAGGGTGTCTTCTAGTTGAGGGGAGCTTTACTGACGATTTAACAGGGTCATAATTGTGCCCATAAACCTAATTGGACTTCAGGTCTGTATATTTTGATGGTTGGACTAGATGATCTTGGAGGTATTTTCAAACCTTAATGATTCTATAATTCTTATACACTTCTGATGTTTTATTTTTACTATTTCAACTAGCTAGCTATTCCAAATCAGAAAACTAATTCAGCACCCATTTATGGACACTTTTTTTTTTTTTTTTTTTTTTTGCCTGTTACTCCAGTAGAATTAAATAGCTACATACCTCCCTCATCTGCACTGCAACATCTGCTCATTCTTTTTCTTTAGTCTCTCTGGCTTGTCTTCTCAATTCACTTCAGAACTGTGTGCCTGTGCTCTTCTATTCAAGTAGCTAGCAAGCTTTGTGGCCATTTATTTCATGACACTCTTTAATGGGTTTTACTGTGAAGACTAGAGACTCCCGCTCTAGTAGAGATCTCTAGAGTAGAGACTCCCGCTCTACTCTGCGCTGGTGCGGCCTCACCTCGAGTACTGTGTGCAGTTCTGGGCACCACAGTACAAAAAGGACGTGAAACTGTTGGAGAGTGTCCAGAGGAGGGCGACGAAGATGGTCGTTCAAATCATCAATAAAGATATTAAGGAGGATAGGTCCCAACACTGACCACTGGGGAACACCACTGGTGGCCAGTCGCCAGCTGGATTTCACTCCATTCACCACCACTCTCTGGGCCTGGCTGTCCAGGCAGTTTTTAACCCAGCAAAGAGCGTACCTGTCCAAGCCATGGGCCGCCAGCATCTTCAGGAGAATAAAGTGGGAGACTGCTATGCTACATCCTTTCTTTCACTCTTCTCAGCTACTGAAGACTACAGTCCTTGTTATCTGACTGGCAATTTTCCTGTATGTTTTTTTGCTATGATTCATTTTCCCAGATTTTTTTTTTTTTAATCCAGGATCAGCTGGTACATGATGTGCATAAAGAACCCTTGCAGCAAGAAGGGGAAGCCAAAGACCTGCTTCTTTCTCCTGTCACCAAGAGGCCCTCATGCCAGAGGAGAGTAGGGTGCCTTCTCTGTGGCCTCTGTCTGCTCCAGGAACCTTCCACTTTCCCAGGGTCAAAGGACAAGGAATGCACTGGATAAAGAACACTATTTCTTGTGTTTGGACACCACTCTGACACCGGTGGTGTTATATATTCTGGCATCTAACTGGCAAATGACTAAATTGATAACTAGATATAACCCTCCCCCACACTCCAAGAAGGTAAGGACAAAGCCAGGGTAGTAGGTTGGAAGAATGTCATCATCAATAGTGAAATAGTGAAAGAGAATATATAGGTAGAAAGTAAACAGGGGTATGGAGAATGTTAATAAAAGCTATTAGTAATGCTATGTTAAGATTCTTGTTAAATTATATATTCACTGTATCACATGGATTCTCTTCTACCTTCTTGTTCTGCAAAATGTGGCATTAAATACTCACCTCTGTTAAGACCCTAAGTAACTTGGAAGTGTCATGGTCATCATGAAATGGAACTTTAGGTTTTAGTTTACTTGGAGTTTTAAATCTTTATTCATTCCATTTGAGTCCCACAGAATGGTAGAAATCCAAACAGACTGTAGGCTTTGAGTCTTATTTAAATATTTCATAGATAAGGAGGGAATTTATATAGGATATAATAGCAATTCTACAATTATGTTTTTGCCCTTTTTTCTGTATTATTTTTGAGGTCTCTTTTATAAATAAATAATCTGAAGTGTTTTTTTTTGTTTTTTGTTTTGTTTTGGTTTGGTTTTTTTTTGTTGTTTTTTTTTTGTTTTTTAATCTGCTTTGATCAGCCCTGTTGCTCCTCCAATGCTTATTTTGGCAGGATTAGTTGAAATTTGGTTATTTACCTGTTGAATATGTCAGCAACTCTGTAGATAGACCTTCAAAGAGGAATGCTGAGTGAAAACCATTCCATATATCATTAAGGAGGTAGGAAGGCAGAGAACAACTAGTGATGCCCCAACGACTCCCTGTGGCAGATCACAGAAATATAGATTTCCAACAAAGTAAAAAAAAGAAGAGACAAGAAGGCTAGTGCACTGAAATCTTTTAAATACTTTATACATCTTAACTCATTTTCACACTCTTCATCAGGTTTCTAACATTTTCCTTCAATTTTACCCTCCTTTGATCATTAGACTATGATGTTCCACAAGGAGATCACAATATTATATCGCTCCCTATGCTGTGGATGATACCCTGGGAAAATGGAGAGCTGCTGGGAGATGTTAAGGAACAGTTTCAAAGCTTCATAGATTTTATGGTCAAAAGAGACTAGTGCGAGTATTTACTCTTGACCTCTCCCATAAAACAGTCCTGGAAGCTTTAAGCCTTTTTTCATCTGACTGAAACCCCTGAGGGAGGATACTCTGAGTACCAGACACCTGCTGCAACTAACCTAAGTCAAGAGAACTGCATATTATCTTAGTAAGGCTTAGTAGCAAGATGTGGGCATGAATTGGCAGTTGTGGCTATAGTAGAGAAAAATGTACCTTTTATGTTCCAGCTACTTCCATTTCCTTCACGCTTTATTCCCTGGGTTTCATACATTTGTTTCAACATTCTCCACATCCTGGAGAGAAATAAGAAAATGACAGGCAATGTAATCCATACACAAATAGATGTTTCTTCTTGAGTGGATGATAATAGAAGGATAGACAATCGTATCTTTTTCAAAACACATTTTATATTTTATTTCTGGCTGCATTTGATAGCAGTTTTACAGAAACAAAGAGCAAATAACAACCCTAAACAAAGCCACAGATCCTCTCATAATTGCATTAGGAAGGAAGGCAAGTGAGTTTAAAGAGGAATGAAGGTTTATGTATCTTGCAAAGGACCGGTAAATCTTTCTATAGTGCTTCAGGGATAATAGTTCTGGTTTCTAACACTGGTCCATATCTCACAGTCCTTTATTCAAAGACCTCACATGTTGGGTATACTCATATAAAGTGCAATCAGTGGCAGAGTTAAATTATGCACCACTGCAAATGCCCAGGTTCTCTTTGGTGGAATTTTACTGCAGCTGGCAGTGTTAGTGAAATGAAAACAACATAATCTGCCAGCATACATGCTTGTAACACTGCTTTCTCAAGGTTTGTCCCTAAATGTATCAATGGCCATACTATTTGTCTGAGAGAAGAAAGACAACACTTTACCAGCATGGCTGTGAGACCAATGAAAATGTAGCAGGTTTCTCCCATTGAATTAAAGGTGCTCCCAGGTCAAATACAAAAAGCTTTTTCTTCTTGAGTTCTGCTGATGTGGAATGCCAAAGCTTTGCAGGTCTTGAAAGACGGTTTAGCTGTGAAACAGGTGTTAAATTAAGAATTTAAAAATCACAGTTTTCTTGGTATGGGAGCCATGCTTACCTTCATGTTTTCTGTGATAATAATACTCTTGGAGTTAAGAAAGAACAATACTCTCCTGAGGTCATGAGTGATAAGAGACAAATGCCTGGAAAAAAGAAGATAATAGAAACAGGGAAATAATTAAAACTGCAATTGAGGTATAAAATATATGCTTCTGCTTTATAGTAAAAATAAGCAAAGAACAAACTAGTTAACATTTACATGAAATTCTCAGTAAAATGTAAGTTAAAGAAAATATTATCTGCCTAAAAATATCTCTTGTTTTGCAGATGATTACCTTCCTATTCCTTGCCTTTCAGCCATGTGGGAATAGAGTAAATAGAAATAGAAATAGGAAGCAAATGAAATGCTGTATAATGAAAGGCACATTTTTTCTTCTCAAAGCATTACTCTATTTCATATATTGTTTTTATAGTCTGCAAACTCTTATGATTTTTAATGTGAAAAGAAAGTGACAGATTTAAATTGTTATTATGCCAGCAGTTGTTCTCAGAAATGAAAAACTACACAACACTGAGCCATTCACGATCTGATTTGAAAATCACCCAAATAGGTGTGATTTAGTTACTTCTGTAATCTCTATTGCTTTTCAGAGCAACCAATTCGTCCTGATGTAGCTGATGTAACATCTAGATATTCCATTCCTAGGGGTAAGATACCGTAGGAAATACAAAACTGCTAACTCAGACATGCACAATGTGAACCATTCATTTTGTGTTATAGATGCTCTCTAAGGAGAGAAAGGGTCAGACTGTATGAGTCCCACTATCTAGGTATGCCAGCAAACTTGGATTGTGATAAAGTCTTCCAAAATGTTCTGACTCTGATGACTTTGGTCCTAAAAACTCTTGGCTCAAGCATCAGTAATGACTGGTAAAACTAAAGCCTGCTATGCTAAAGATAAGGTGGAAATACAATAACCATAAGCTTCCAATGTGTAGGAAGAAAATGAATGTCTTCAAAATAATAACTATCTGAGTGTTCATGCTGATACACTGTTACTACTGGGAGAAGTATGGAATGTTTCACCATGCTGCATACAATGGGAATGTTAAAAATCATTTATGTGGCAGAAAAATACCCCTCAAATGCTATATCTTTGGGAAATTTATTTACTTCAAAAAATTGAACATACTGTTGCTTTCAGGCTTAAAGTATTGTGTATTGCACAACAGGACTCTACTGGCAAACCACTCTTTTATGTAATGTTAACGTTGTGCAAAAATAGTATATTAGGTCTTAAATACATTGCTAATAAACAGCAATGTAACAAATGTTTTGTATGCACATAGAAGGAGGAAAGTTAAGCATACAGAAGAAAATAGATCTAGAGTGAATTTTTTCAAACTTAATCAGGTCAACAGTCTCACTGTGTTTGAGTTTGGGTGCATCAAAATGAAAGAATTAGTTTAGTGGCTAGAACACAGAATTGAGAATCAATATTCCTATGTTTTATTCTCTGTCACTTACTTGCTTGTGTGAGTTTGGACAAATTATTTGAGATCTTTGTGCTTCAGGTTGTTCATTTTTCAAATGAGGTATTTACATGATTTATAAGGATGTGGTAGGGATCAACTCACAGACTAAGAGGTACTAGAAATGTTAGATGTAATTACAATAATATGTCTCCATTGCCAGATGTAAACATCTCTTTGTCTTGATGATGGGGCCAAACTGTGATTTTCAAGCAAGTCTTTATGCTTCCAAAGGTGGAAAAGTATGTGGGGTTTTGCCAGTATAAAACTGGCTTCCTATGACGCAGTAAAACGCAGGAATTCTTTGGAATCTCAGATGCCCTGTGGGATTGCACATACTACTTTTCACCACATTGGTTTCAGGAGAAGTCCTGCAGAACGAAACAGCGAACAGGAGGAGTAGCAAGAAACTGAAAAGAAAAAAAAAAAGACAAATCTATGTTGCAAGCCGTTATAGCAAAAATACCTCTGCTTTAAATAATGAAAAGAATGTAGGTCCTATAATTGGGGTGATTTATGATGAAACTATAATTTGAGTAAATGAGAGAAATAGCCTCAAAGGTAGAAAATGCATTATTTTGCCTGTGCCCTGATCAAAAGTAACATCACTTGTTGATTGATAGGGTAAGGAGGAGCTGGCTGGAGAAGCTCAGGTGAGACACTGGATCACTGTGTATCTGGTAGGAGATACAGATTTGTTCTACTGAGAGCACCTTTATAGGCAAAATCGTTACCTCATTGCCAGGACCTGGTAGCATAGCTCAGAAAATAGAATATGTGCTGCTTTAAATTGACAGATGTCCAGTGAACTAGATATTTTCTACGGAAAAACATCTCCAAAGAATTATCTGAAAAGCCACCAGGGATTCTACCACCTGGCATGGTCTGGGTTCATGACTCCTGTCTGTGAGGTGGAAGACAGTACCCTTATGTAAATAGGAAGCATGAGTGAGGAAAGAATGAATGATGACCCATGCTGTAGGAATTCCCATAAGGGAAATGCACAGGTGGGGTGCCCAATTAACATCACTTTCATATCTTTTTGTGTTTTCAAGGTAAAAACAGAGAACAAAATTACTGGGTGTGAAGAATGGTACAGTTTCAAACATACTTAAGAACATTTTAACTTAACTATTAGTTGCAGGACCCTGCAAAGTAGCTTACAGGAGTATCAACATTAATATTGAGTGAGTTTATGTCAGAACTCACAAGCTGTATTAAAAATTTAATAGTAGGAAAAGAAATCCCCATTTCACCCCTTTTAACAAAGGACCTCAGTGACACGAGGACCTCATTGACAATTTTGGAGTTAGTAGAGTTTTGTCTTATTTGAACTGGAAGGAAAGTGTATTTGACCAAGTGAGTAATTTTCAAATATCAGAATACTTATGACCTGAAAGACTGCTTAATTTAAAAGTATTGATGTACTGTGCTTAAATAAGTCACATTTCTCCAGGAATACCTTTAACAGGTTTGTTCATCAAAGCTGCCTATATTTTTTCTTCCAAGAGTTCATTATATAGATGGATAGTAATGATACCAGTAGTAGAAAACAGTAACTGGGTGCTGCTAAGTTTATTGGAACTGGTATTTACTGGGGATGTGAACAGGTGATTAATTTACAATTTCAGTGAAACCATTTGAAATCTTTTATTGGCTGGCTAAAATGTGTAACTAAATTCTTTGAACATGCAATCTTTTAAAAATTTATATTTAATGCCTTTATACTGGCTTTCAAATTGAACCTAGAAGACCTGCTAAAGCATTGACAGTCTGGATGCCACAAGTTATAGCACTTATTAATCCCTTTCAAATCCATTACTGCAAAAGAAAGTGACAGAAATGAGCTGACATAGGCTGACTTCACAAATTCTCCTAAAGATCCTAAAGGGAGTCAACACCAGAGGCAGAGGTGTAGTGTAGATGGACCACCACAAAAAACAGTGGATGGGGATCATGTACAAGCCATGGAAATTGCTCTCAAATTGTATTTATGAAAACTTGTTTTTGACACAGGTGAAATTTTAATTTTTTAATACAAAGTGCATAATAATGTTAATAATGTAGCTTGAAAGAATGTATGGAAAACAAGTATAATGACAAAGCACAGTGAGGTGTATTTGCTGCCCATGTAGAGTCAGAAGACCTTAGAAAGAAAAGATAGTAACACAGAAAGAACATTTCGAATTGTGAAGAAAATGACATTTAAAAGCCTGTATTAAAGAAATAAAACAGAGAACAACAACTGAAATTCTAATACAACTGATGCAAAATAGAGCATATATTTTGCACCATTTAAAGAAAAATGAATAGAATTTGAAGGTACATGCATCAGATCCTGAAGGTCTAATGGAGGTACAATGAGGACTTTGCCTGCTGGCTTGATAAGTGCTTCCTTTCACACTGATAACATTTCCTTTAGAACACATATGCCCTGTTGCCTCTCCTCCTTCTTCTTGCCTCTGGCTTTGGGTTGAATGTGTTACAGCATGCTGAAAATACTCCTGACAGCAACTTTAAGGTAAAAATAAAATGTATATTATGTAAAGCTTTTCATGTAAGTCACAGATATAATAATCCTATAAGTGGTGTAAAATGTTTATGGCTAAAGCCTTTTTTTTATTATTATTATTAAAATAGTTGAGAATCTTTTCTGCAAAGTGAAGATCTTTGAAATTGTGTTGAAAGTTTTAGTGTTCGTTATAGAAAAACCTCCAGGAGAAGTGATTACATTCCTTCCATGTTCTACAATCATTGTACTGACATATGGCTAAATGTCAGATAAAATGTTTTCATAAATAATATATACAACTACATATTTGCCTTAGATATTGCTTTTTAAAATTCCTGTAGTTATTCACCACTTACTGAAGAAAATTATCTCTCTTTCAATAGCTGTTTGAAGCACTCAGGCAGGGGATTTCGTTGGTTTCAGTTAAACATGAAGTATAGTCAAGATATGCTTTCATATACATACTAAGGATAATCCTTAGTTTTGGTTTATGATACTAGAGAATAATTTTTAAGCTTAAATATGAGAGAAGTATTTTAATCAGAATCACTCATTACATTATATTAATTTGTTTCCTCAAGGAAAACAATAGAACAATCAGATACTGTTTTGTTTTTGTTTTTGTTTTTGTTTTTTTCCATGCTCTAATCTTTCCTATATTCATATAGGAAAAAAATCTAATTAAAATATAACTTATCACTCAAAGAGTGATATCACTCAAAGAGTGATAAGTTAACCTTTTATAAAATTAGGCCCTCCTTCACAAATGAAACCTAATCTAAAAATAAAACACACTATGTTGTGCTTTGAGAGAAATAATTGTCAAATATTCTTAGCAGTTTAAATTAACAAAGCTAGGACAGCTATCATTACATGTAAAATGTATATTTTTGAGCCAAGTACTCAGCTAAGCCAAGTAAATGACTCTGACTCTTTTATAAGATAAAGTGTGTATTTTTTCATTTCATTGCTAGTACATTTAAAATCTCAAATGTTCTTTCACCCCTACATTATATAATGAATTACAACAGAGGCCAATATATATGACTTATAATTGGCACTGATTAAGATCAGGAATGTGGTCAGCTGTCTCAGTTGCTAGGCAGTATCTTGTTAAGCCACGGAAATACAACTGCATTTGATCATATGATCACACCCCTAATATTTAACAAAAAACATGCAGCAAAAATTCTACAAAGCCTGAACTGAACACCACACTTGTAGGAGTTATTTAACACTTTTAAAATCAGTCTAACAATTATTAACATTTTAAAATGTCATTTATATATATTTTTTTCTCCTTTTGATATATGGTAAATTCAAAACACTGCTTATTAGATCCTGACCATCACAGAGTAGCATTTTACTTTTTTAAATAAAACTGAATTGCTTCCCCACTACTTTCAGCTTGAAACAGGTAAATATCCTTTCATAAAAAGTCTGTTTAGTCAAATCTTCTTAAACCTGTTTTCCAGTTTCTCCACCCTTTTGTGTGAAAGCTGATGGCAGATGACTGGCTAACAGTGAAAAGTGGTCATAGTAAACACCTCAAACATGCTTGCTATTCAGAAGAAAAAAATGAAATTCCTAAAAATATTTCCCAGCACTATTGTCCTCCTGGTTAAGGGGGGAGAACAAAAGAATTCAAAGCAAGTTACTAAATAATAGCCTTATATAATAGCCTAAAGGCTTCTTCATTTCAGAAATCACATGGAAACAAAATGTACCCTAGTGCCAGCTATTCCAGATGATTAAGCTGGATAGGTACATCAATAGGTACATCAGTCGGTACAGAACTGTCAGAGAATTACAGGTATAGTATGTATAGATTAAGTTACAGCATTCTTCTAGGTTCAGACTTTATAAAAACAGTTTTAGTGTAAGAAATTGAAATACCTCCCTCTGCAAATATGTTCCATTTAGGTGGCACACACCACATGGATGATTTTTATGGAGCTAGATGGGTACATCTACACTGACAATAACATTCATCAAGAAGCAAACTCAAGCACTGAACCCTTGGCCATCCACAGTGCTTAATTGTCAGCTTGTTTCCTGGCTGTCATTCAGATCACTACACTTAGCTTCCTGACAAAGGAGGGCTAGTAATTCCTTTATTGTCACTCTAGAACTCTGTGGTACTGAAGTACAGCTCTGGTGGCCTGCAACACAATTTTTCATGCTCTTTCAAGTACTTCGAACTGAAAAATCATAGCAAACAAATATGCCTTAGGGAACCCCATATAGCACCAGATGAAAGCCAAGTGCCCACAGGCTGTTGCCATTTTGCTCCAGGGAGTGGCTATTCTTAAACAGCATAAGTGGGAGCGAGTCAAGGTCATTTAGCTTAAGGACTGGTCCCTGATCTCTTGCATTCAATGCTGTGGAAATGACTGTGATAACTATATCAGACCATACACTCCTACACAGATTCTCATATCAGGGTCATTGTGCAATTCTGTGAAAAGGGACATATATATATATATATATATAATAATAATAATTATTATTTTTTTCCTACAGAAATTGTCTGGGCCTTTATCAGATATGAAATAAATGAAGTTTATTTTTCTTTTCCTGGAAATACCGCATTTCTTCTGGGTTTCTCCCTTCTGGTTAGATGAGTCTAGTCTCGCCCACTGGCACTAGGAGATACAAATGTATCAGAGTTATTCTGAAACTGTTAATTCCCCTATTGTCACTCTAGAACTCTGGTCAAAATCCTTAATAGCAAAATCAAAAGTATTGGCTTTGCCTGAACCCCACACTACCTTCTTAAGATTCCTTTTCTTTATTGTTATTTTTATTTTTTATTTTTCTTAGTGCTACATCTCCCATTCCTCATGTGCATTTCATGGTACCAAAAAAACAAAGTGTGGAAACTCAAGAGAATTCTTGTAACTGTCAAAAGCCAGCACATTGTATGGGCAGGCAGTAAAGACATTTTATGCGACAATATACATAGTGTTACTAGGGTAGCATTATAGGAACAACATTTTGGTTAGTAGGTGAAAAATGAAGAATGTTTTCTGTAGAATTTATAGTAAATAGTTGCTCAGGTTATCTGTGTGAGATCTTGTTTGAACACTGAATTAGATGAAAATAAGATGTAAAGGAGACAGCAAAAGGAAACAAAATAAGAGAATGAAAAGCTGTGCTAAAGCATACTAGAAATCTTCGAGGAAACAGAGGTGAAATTACCTTTCCTCACCATTGAGTAAAATATCTTGGCATGTTCCCACCAGATGACTTGGTTAGGCACAATTTTGTCTAACCAAGAACTCAATGAGAATATTGAGACCTTGATGATGTATGCCTGAAGGAAAAAAAAAAAAAGTACATAAAAAGTACATTTCATCTGAATGAAGCTGAGGCACAGACTATACAAGACAAATAACAAATAACAATCAGAAAACATGCTGAAAACAGGAAGTAAAAATTCTCCCTGCAAGATGCAGGGGCAGACATAGCTAAGGAAAAGCAATCTTTTTCCAGCTCTGTGCTGTTATAGACAGGGCCGTTCAGCTACTAATAGTCCTTTGCATCCATCTCAGTCAGATGTGGATAGCGGGATCAAGCTTCTTCTGAAAAGATATGAGGTAGGAAAATGGGAAAGGAAAAATAAGGCAGAGTGTGTAGAATCAGACTGAAATCCAGAAAACGTTCTAAATATGGAACGTTTATATACGTAAATATAGAACGTTCTAAATATAGAACGTTTTCTGACACGTTCAAGCTGACAGTCCAAGCTAACAAACCATCATCTGAAATGCTTAAATGAAAATAAGCAAAACATGAAAGGAAGCATTTAGGTGTGTAAATGCATACACTGCCTGACCACTAGCCACCAGCCCAGTAGAGCAGTCTTTCTGCAGATCTTCTGTCACTCCTTCCAGCTCACTGGGGGACTATACACCTGAATGTTTCAGATACCTGAGTGCAGGCTAAGTGCATGTTGAGAGGTATTTACACAGCTGAATCTCTGCCCAGGAGACATAATTTAGAGAGTAAGCCTGTCTTAGCAGTAAAATTGATAGTTTCAAGTGACATTTCCACCTGTGACTTATGGGTCTGATGCTTCATTTCCCTGTTATTTATTTATTTTTTTGGCAAAAAACATCACCAAATGGTCTATGTCCATATAAGTTTAGACTCCATCCCTTGCCATGTAGAGAATCTTATTTGCTTGAAGTATTATTGTATCTTTGGTAATACCTTTCTTACTGCCACCAACCAAGTAAGGCTGTACTAACTTCAGTATATACTTAGACAGCAATGGTAATTTGTTGATCATTCTTATTCTCAGTAATCTCAGAATTTAGCAGTTGAAAAGACTGATACAGTTGCCTGAATTCAAGTGTTTTGTGTCATCAAAGACATTCTAGAATATCTCACTTAGCTTTCAGTTGAAAAAGGTAGAATGCGTTTTGTCACATCTGCTAGCTCTGGATGAGTATTTTGAATACTTTAGCTCATATTTTCATGACAGTTACTAGCTCTGAGTTTTTAAAGCAAGGAGGTAGCCAAAAAAAGTTCCTATTTTCTCTTGATGCATCTGAAGGAATCACAGAATCACAGAATCATCTAGGTTGGAAGAGACCTTCAAGATCACCTAGTCCAACCTCTGACCTAACACTAACAAGTCCTACACTAAACCATATCACTAAGGACTACATCTAAACGTCTCTTAAAGACCTCCAGGGATGATGACTCAACCACTTCCCTGGGCAGTCCATTCCAATGCCTAACAACCCTTTCGGTAAAGAAGTTCTTCCTAATATTCAACCTAAACCTCCCCTGGAGCAACTTTAGCCCATTCCCCCTCGTCCTGTCACCTGGCACGTGGGAGAATAGACCAACCCCCACCTCTCTACAGCCTCCTTTAAGGTACCTATAGAGAGCGATGAGGTCTCCCCTGAGCCTCCCCTTCTCCAGGCTGAACAATCCCAGCTCCCTCAGCCGCTCCTCATAAGACCTGTTCTCCAGACCCCTCACCAGCTTCGTTGCCCTTCTCTGGACTCTCTCGAGCACCTCCATGTCCTTCTTGTAGCGAGGGGCCCAAAACTGAACACAGTACTCGAGGTGCGGCCTCACCAGAGCCGAGTACAGGGGGACAATCACTTCCCTAGACCTGCTGGCCACACTGCTTCTTATACAGGCCAGGATGCTGTTGGCCTTCTTGGCCACCTGAGCACACTGCTGGCTCATATTCAGCCGACTATCAGCCAGTACTCCCAGGTCCTTCTCTGCCAGGCAGCTTTCCAACCACTCATCTCCCAGCCTGTAGCTCTGGTTGGGGTTGTTGCGCCCCAGATGCAGGACCCGGCACTTGGCCTTGCTGAACTTCATACAGTTGACCTCAGCCCATCGGTCCAGCCTATCCAGATCCTCCTACAGAGCCCTCCTACCCTCGAGCAGATCGACACACGCACCTAACTTGGTGTCATCTGCAAACTTACTGAGGGTGCACTCGATCCCCTCATCCAGGTCATCGATAAAGATATTAAAGAGGACTGGCCCCAGTACTGAGCCCTGGGGGATGCCACTAGTCACCGGCCTCCAACTGGATTTGACTCCATTCACCACAACTCTTTGGGCCCGGCCATCCAGCCAGTTTTTAACCCAACGAAGCGTACGCCAGTCCAAGCCCTGAGCAGCCAGTTTCTTGAGGAGAATGCTGTGGGAAATGGTGCAAAAGCCTTACTGAAATCAAGGTAGACCACATCCACAGCCTTTCCCTCATCCACCAAGCGTGTCACTTTGTCATAGAAGGAGATCGGGTTCATCAAGCAGGACCTGCCTTTCATAAGCCCATGCTGACTGGGCCTGATCGCCTGGTTGCCCTGTAAGTGTCGCATGATGACGCTCAAGATAATCTGCTCCATGAGCTTCCCTGGCACTGAGGTCAAACTAACAGGCCTATAGTTCCCTGGGTCTACCCTCCGGCCCTTCTTGTAGATGGGCGTCACATTTGCTAGCCGCCAGTCGACTGGGACCTCCCCTGATAGCCAGGACTGCCGATAAATGATGGAAAGTGGCTTGGCCAGCTCCTCCGCCAGTTCTCTCAGTATCCTCGGGTGGATCCCATCCGGCCCCATCGACTTGCGTACATCCAAGTGCTGTAGCAGGTTGCCAACCATTTCCTTGTGGATAGTGAGGGCCACATCCTGCTCCCCATCCCCTTCCACTAGCTCAGGGTACCGGGTATCCAGAGGACAACTGGTCTTGCCGCTAAAGACTGAGGCAAAGGCGGCATTAAGCACCTCAGCCTTTTCCTCATCCCTTGCAACTAAGTTTCCCCCCGCATCCAGTAAAGGATGGAGATTCTCCTTAGTCCTCCTTTTTGTGTTGGTGTATTTGTAAAAACATTTTTTGTTATCTTTAACGGCAGTAGCCAGATTGAGCTCCAGATGAGCTTTGGCCTTTCTAATTTTGTCCCTGCACAGCCTTGCAACATCCTTATAGTCCTCATGAGTGGCCTGCCCTCTTTTCCAAAGATTATAAACCCTCATTTTTCTCCAAAGCTCGAGCCACAACAAAATGAAAGCAAGTATCTTTCACTTCTATACTAATTTGAAAAAAAAACTCAAAAGAATCGAATAATAATGATACATTTCTTCCTGCTTCCTTCCTCTCCAATGTTTCCTACTCATTTTATTTATTTATCTATTTATTTTTAATTTCTTTTTTTACTGTCCTGTAATTTTGTGTGTGTGTGGGTAAAAGTCTAAGAATTAGAAGTCCCAATTTTTCCTTGGTGATCTGTGCATAGAATGAGCATATGGTCATATGGTTTCCCTCTCTGGCACTATCATACAGATTAGAAGCTCTTCGTAAGGCAAGCTAATTCACAATTTTTCTGAAACTTTTGTGAGAAGATTTCAGGAGTACTAATATATGGACAGTTGTATGAAATTTGTGTTATTCCTTTACACTTACAAACACATACACCCACACAGATCCCTCTCCAAAAATTGTCGTCCTAGAACAAAGCCTCAGATTGACCACAAAGGCTAGGAAGCAGAGTGGTAGTCTTATCACTTCATGATTATGATGTTTTTGCAGAGTAGAATTTGCAGGAAACACCTCATTTATTTGTCTTTCCCCTAATGTTCCAGTATAGATAGAATTATTTTTGCATGACTATACTACAGATGGGACAAGTGGATATATGTTTCTTTCCAAAACAATTTTTTTAATGTCAAAGTACACATATTAGATGTATCATAAAGTAAATGATGGATGCAGAGATCACATTTGAATGAATGGCTTATATTTTACTTGTCTAGCAAATTTATTTGGTCAGTTTTATTGTCAAAAAAGCTTTCAAAATTAGGCTTAATGGTAAGTTCTCATAGCAACATTGTGGTGCTTCATTTCTAAATTACTGATTGCTAAATTACTAAATTACTAATTCCTCACCAAAACTTTACAGCTGGCAGGAAACCCTGGTGAAGGCTGTTATTTGTAAGACAGCCAACTAATTGAAGATTTTGCAAGTAATATTTTAAATAAAGAGAATAAAATATTGAATTCTTTTAACTACAAATGGAACTGTAGAATGTTCTTGAATGTAAATTGCTATCAAGAAGTAAATTAGCAATTCACAAAACCCAAGAAATGTTATTTCTGACCTCATTACAATAACAAAGCTATGTAATTCTTCTACAAGTCTATGTGCCAGAATCTAATTTGGCTGTCTTTAATCTTTCAAGATAAAAAGGTTTAATATTTTAGTAAACAGTTTATAAATGATATCAGACAAAGAATCTGTGAGGATCTTCACAATATGCTCTATTGATCTGTCTTCCATTCTTTCCGTCTCAGGATAAATCACATTCCTTGCCACAATGTTTTCACTCTTCAGCAAATGATAAATACATACATTTCTACAATGCTCGGGGGAAATATATTATTTCTTCTGAATAAGATTACCCTAAGATAAGATTTTTTTAAACTAATGAATGTTTTAGGTCAGAAGTAAGAGTTGTGTTGTCATATTGATTCCACATAAATTTGCTGTTGTTGTTGTTGGTGGCGGTGGTTTTTTTTAATGCTCATACCACATAGGCAATTGGGAGATACCTATCTCAGGCTACCTCAGAGATATCCCTTGAAAACTGTAATTTCTCAGAATATTGTAGTATCCTTTTGGAATATATTTGGGGCATTCATTTGTACAGTGCTTCATATTCCCTTAAATAGATGTGTGACAAATGAACTAACAATATGCAGATGTTTGCCTGAGTGGTCATGTGGAACAGCATCAATGAATCACAGAATCATAAAATGGCTGAGATTGGAAGGGACGTCTGGAGGTCATCAAGTCCAACTTCTTTTCTGAAGCAGGGCCACCTACAGCTCTTTGCCCAGATCCATGTCTAGACAGCTTTTGAATATCTTCAATGGATCTACCGGTTTTTAACCCATATGGGTTTTAACCCAAATCTCCACAGGTTTATTTCTCCTAGGTACAGAACTTTGCACTTGTCATTGTTGAACTTCATGAGGTTCCTGCCAGACCATTTCTCCAGCCTGTCCAGGTCCCTCTGGATTGCAGCATGACCCTCTGTCATATCAGCCACTTATGTATCAGCCACTCCCAGTTATATATCATCTGTGAAAATGAAACCAAAGAAAATTTTTGGGAAAACAGATGCCTACAATAATCACATTGACAAAGTCTCTCCTTTGAAACTCGTTTGTTTGTTTGTTTGTTTTTGTGTGTGTGTGATTATTTATTACTTATATTATATAAAAATATGTGCTCTCTAATTAAGCTTCAACTTAGGCACTCTCTGAAGAAAATGTATTTCCAACAAAAAAATATTTACAATACAATATAAAAATACAGCAGCAGTGATAACATTAAAAAAGAATGAGAACCTCAAGCAAGCAATTACATAATATTTGTCAGCTTGCTAGTTATGTCTAAGACATGATTTTGTACTTCCAGGGTAACTTGGGGAAATATTGTTGACAGCAATACTGTTATACATTGGCTGGTCCTGATAATTTACTCCTATCTTCCACAGACATCTGGCTGTTAAGGTTAGTTTTTAATACATTTTGAAACATGTCATAAAATACATCTAAAATACTGTAAATTGGAATGTTTGAATAAGCACTGAGAAGGACCAAGCCACATGATCAGTGTAATACAGGCCAGTATTCTAGATAATAGTTTAAAACCAAAAGGAAAATAAGCTAAATGTGGAAATGGATTCACAAGGAGCTAGGGAGCAGACATCCTACTAAAGTCAGTCAGTAAGGCTTTGCAGAAAATAAAAGCTGTCAAGCAAATATGATTTCACCCTTCGATGAAAATTAAAAATTGACTGTATACTGAACTTTGTAAGTTACTTCAATAACTTCATTGAGAAGTGCCAGCTCCTGCACATGGGGTGGAACAACCCCAGGCACCAGTACATGCTGGGGCCCTCGCAGCTGGAAAGCAGCTCTGCAGAAAAGGACCTGGGGGTCCTGGTGGACACCAAGTGGAACATGAGCCAGCTATGTGCCCTTGAGTAAAGAAGGCTAATAGTACCCTGGGCTGCATTGGGGAAAGTATTGCCAGCAGGCTGAGGTGAGTGATCCTTCCCCTCTGTTCAGCATTGGTGAGGCCGCACCTGGAGTAATATGTCCTATTCTGGGACTTTCAGTGCAAGAGAGACTTGGAGCTACAGGACAGAGTCCAACAAAGGGCCTTAAAGATGACTAAGGGACTGAAGCCTCTCTCCTATGAGGACAGGCAGAGAGAACTGGGACAGTGTAGCCTAGAGAAGAGAAGGCTCAGGGGAGATCTCCTAATTTTATACAAATACATGCAGAGAGGGTGCAAAGAGGATGGAGCCAGGCTCTTTTCAGTGGTTCTCAGGACAAGAGGCAATGGGCACAAACTGAAACACAGGAGGTTCCATCTGAACATCAGGAAACAATTTACTGTGAGGGTTATGGAGCACTAGAATAGGTTGCCCAGAGAGGTAGTGGAGTCTCCCTCCATTTCTGGAGATCTTCAAAAACCATCTGGTCATTGTTCCATGCAAGTGGCTCTAGGTGGCCCCATTCTGTGATCCTGTGGTTCCATGATATTCGCAATATACTTAAAACTTCTTTGAATGGATAAGCAAGAAAATCACAGGAGTGATTTTATTGCTGGATTTGACTGTGCATTTATTTCTGGTATGTGTTCAAGTTCATCAGAGATGAAGTTAGATGTGTGCAGAAGTTTTTTGTTTTGTTTTGTTTTTTGTTTTTTGAGAAAGGCAGAAAAATCTAATAATGGGAAGTTCGTTAAATAAAAATAAAAATGTGGGCACATTTTTTATCATTATCATATATTACTGAAAATATGGAGAACTTGCCAAAATATTGGGCTCTTTCACTGTCAGAATGAACTTTTCCAAGAGATAAGCTGTAGCTAGACATGAGATTTGCATTAGGTAAGCAGAAGCAATTGGATGCAGTTAGACAGTAACTGTGTAAAGTTTAATAGCTTACAATAAACTTGAGCTAACAGCCCCTTCTAGTATCAGACATAATCAAACTGTGAGAAGAAATGGTCTCATCACAATAGCTTGCCTATCTACAGTAAAACATCTTGAAGAAATTAGGACTAATTTTAAGTTAAACATTTTAGTTTGAATTAACAGTAGAATCCTCTTATTTACATATACACTTAAAAGTACTGACCCACAAATAAAAGAAAAAAAAAGTTTGAAATTATATCGAAAATCAATAAACAAATTCTCAAAAAATAGACTTCTTTGACTAAATCACAGATTAGCAATTGAATAAAGATAATATGATCGTTTATGTATCTATAACAAGAAGTACTATTTAAAGTCAATTTTTAAATTTTTTTTTTTCCTTAAGAAATTGATTTACAGATTAACTTGTCATGTATTTTTCTTCAGACACAAAGGCTCACGGTGCAATCCAACACCCATTCAAGGCTATTAGAATCCTTCCATTAGAACAATAGGCATTGTATCAAAAAAAGAAATTAAATAAAATGACAAATAATAGGATTGGAGGAAGCGGTAGAGGGGATAATTCAGAATAAATATGCAATGGTTTATGGATACAGTACAATTACCATGTGTGTGAAGGTTTCACTATTACAACAAAAAGGCTGTGCAAGCCATAGTGTGAGAATTACATACATTTCTAACATTTTTAGTTTTTTATAGATCTCTGAAATGAGTTAATAACATTGTGTAACCTTTTGCAAGGTAAATATATACGGAACTTACTATTTCAGGTGACAGACAGATGTCCAAACATAAAATTCCATCAATTTTGCAATGTATCATAAATAATTATTGAAAGTAGTTATGAAATAAACCTCAGAAATTATTGGTTGAGCAATACAAATATTTAGAATTGAAATTAACAGCAAGTGCAGGAATATCTGACAACTATTCATTCTTTTCATCATGGGAAACAGTGTTATAGAATCCTAGTGCTATAGGATTTGTTAATTAACAAATGTAGGCCGATCAGTTTCCCATTACAAATATAAGGGATGAATTTATTATAGTCCCTTCAATTTAATTTGAATGAAAACTTCCTCTTCCACCTTTCTTCCTTACCCCTCCCTTTTCTTGGAGTGACTATGACATAAAATAGAAAATCACTGTACAAATGGGTTCTGCTCATTTCCTACTTGGAAAGACAGACACCTTATTCTTAGAGAGTTCTTTCCTTTATTTCTTTATTTCTTCTTCTTTTTTTTTTTTTTTCTTTGCTTTTCTCTTTCATATTACTCTCTAAAACAAGCAGGATGAAAAGTAGAACAGTCTTCTGTAAAATCATTATGCCAAATTTAACAGCTCTAGGCTACTTTGATGGCAATTTCCACCATCAGACTAAATGAATGTTTGAGAGCAGAAAGCCAAATCTATTGTTCCATTTTCTGGAAGCCCACTGGCTTTTGGCATCTTAGTTCTGCTGCTCTTTCCACTTCTTATAACTAAAAAGAGATTTATCATATCTCAGACATGCCTCAACCCCCTTCTTTGCAATATCTACGTCTAGCAGTGTGGTTCACTATGGGAACTACAGATGTCCATAAGAGAACAATGAAACCACCTTTCACCAACCTGCCCCAGAAAGAATGGAGGACACTGTGGGCTCAAATTATATCAAAGTTTAAGAGTATGAGCAAAACATAAGAGAAAAAAACATTGCTTCAAAAGAATGTCTCCTACCTTTCTCTTGACTGTGTTTTTTCCTTCTGCTGTTGCAGCAGTTAGAACCCTGGATTCAAATACTGTTTTGAGAATGCACACTGATGGACGTATATACATACATGTGTATGAATATGTTGTTTACAATGCAGACCTAAATTACATGCCAGCAATACAGGCAGTATTTGCTAAGAAAATCATGGGAGGACAATACAAATAGAGGAAGACCAGATAAAGAAAAGTAAACCTGATTATATTAAAAAGAATAAAATTAAAGTGACTGACATGAGAAATAACAATGACCCCAAATGCCCCACTAGTTAAGCCCAGCAGAGACAGCAATTTCTCTTATTCATCCAGAGTCACCAGCATCATTCTCAGCAACATATTCCTTTATGCATTCAAGTGCTATTCAAGTGTTGCTCAGTTATAACTTATTTTGCTAGCTGATTAAAATGTTAAGTATTAAAACTGGCACTGGTTCAACCATCACAGTTCATTAAATTACTCAGGAGATGTGGACTGCACTAGGAAGGCCCATGTGGTAAAATGAAATGTTCTATTTATCAAATTGTACCCTGCTGTGCTATTCATTTGGTAATAAAACTTTTTTCTCCATTGTATCTTCTCTTATTAATGAGATAAAAAGCATTTTCAGTTTATTGGTTTGTATAAATACCTGAACAATCAATCAAATGCCAACAAAATGTAGGTAAAGCTCCCCTGGATCAAAAAAAAAAAAAGTGTTTATTTTTGGAGAACTATGTATGCTTCTTTTTATACTTTCTTGGGGTTTGTAGTCTAATGACTCTTCATATATACTAAACTGACAAATATCTACCATATAACAAATAATTTTAAAGGCACAAAGACCAATGTTTCACTTGGACAGCTCTGGTGTGTTTGTTTTGCTTCCTTTCACATGATTTTGCCTTGGTGAAACAATGTGAAAAATACCTTTTGTTCAGTATGGACAAAGAACAGCCATGAGAAAGTTAATCACCATAAGGGCCACAGGTTCTGATCATGAGGTAATGTATATACTGTTCCAGTTCAGACTAGTGTCTCTGAGAAGCTATTCTTTTAACCCACGTATCAACACCTTGAATAGATTTAGTCTTAGAAATTGCCTGTCTAGGCAAGAAATCTCTTGTTTGGGCAAAGCAGCTAAAAGCAGAACCAGTTATGTCCATTCTACAATCACGTATGTGAGAGTGCCTAAGTCAAGGGGAGTGGCTGATAATGGAGTGGAAACCTCTCATTTGCTTACATAAAGAGCTCTACGTTATTTAATATTAAGACCTCAATACATATTAATACCTTCAGAATCTTAGAAAATGCTTTTTTCTCTTCATAGTTTTATTGTGATAGCTCTCTGGAGTGTAGCCCTTCAGATGTGTAATACTGTATTGCCATTGCTAGTAACATGTCATAGGCTTTGTAATTAGTTTACGAGGCCTTAGGACTGTGGCTTGTCTGGCTTACTCTGAAATTGTCTTGACCTGCCTGGAGACTTGCTTTGACTTGGCTTAACTATAGCAACACCTTTTCATATGACAGGTGGCTATGTCTGAGCCGTTTTACTTTTGCTTATCTTTGTATAGTGTTGTCATAGTTCTTATATAGATAAGAGTAACAAGCACTTATTCTGTGTAACATGAAGCATTTATGACTGTAAATTAATAATGTAGACTGGAGAAGTATAAGACTGGTATAAAAGCTGAGGCATTGACAAGTGGGAATACATGATGCAGTTCTGGGGAGCAGAGGCATGGGATGATAAGATATAACGCACCAGTTTCGAACTTGAGACCTCATGTTACCCAGAACTTACCAGTGGTCACTGGTAAAGAAATGCAGACCTGAAGCTCAACAAAAAGAGTTTCAGATATAACAAAGACCAAATAGTTAATCTATGTAAAATGTACCCTATCTAGCAAATTTGTGTATAATGTGAATTTGCAGACCAATGAAAAAAGAGTAAGGTATAAAAGCATGTTAGCAAATGTTGAAATGACCTCAAACAGACCCTAGAGGGAGGTGTTAAGAAACCATCAGTGTCATACTTGGTGAAGGACAAGGGATGTTGATGACTGACTGCCCCCACCCCAACGGATGGAAGCCATCAATGCTAGGACACCAGAGAGCAGTGAAGCATGATTAAAACACCAGGACAGGTAAAATCTAGAAAGTGTGTGTAAAACAAAGTTAAGTGTGTTGCTATTATTATTTACACATCATGTGCACAATAGTGTTATTTTCTTTAATTTCTTTTTCTTTCTCGTGGTGGGTTGAACTTGGTCAGATGTTCACCTAGCCACAGTCTCAGTCCCCCTCCTCAACAGAACAAGGGAGAAAATAAGAAGAAAAGCCCATGGGCTGAGATAAAGACAGGGACATCACTTGCCAATTACCATCACAGGCAATACAGACTCATCTTGGGGAAAAACTAATTTAATTTATTACCAGTTAAAATAGAGTTGGATTGTAAGGAACAAAGACAAAACTAAAAACTTCTTCCCCTCAACCCCCCATTTTCCCAGGCTCAACTTCAATCTTTTATTCCCAAATCTTCCACCACCTCCTCCCTCTCTGAACAGTGCAGAGGGATGGGGAATAGTGGCTGTCGTTAGTCCATAACAGATCCTCTCTACCACTCCCTCTTCCTCATGCTATTCTCCTCCTCCTGCGTGAGTTCTCCAAGGCCTGCAGTTGCTTTGGCAAATATCCATCTTTGGCAAATATCCATCAAATATCCATACTGCACGGGCTCCTCTGCAGACTGCAGTGTTGATATCTCTTTCCCAACTGTCCTCCCCACAGGCTGCAGTAAAATACTTGCTTCACTATGGTTTTCTCCAGATTATCTGCTCTGGTGCCTGCAGCACCTTCTCCTCCTCTTCTCTGACCTAGGTATCTGCAGGGTTGTTTCTCACAATTCTTTTTCTCACTTCTGTGCAGAATTTTCTCCCCTTCCTTAAACACATTTCCCAGAGGCCCCACCATCTTGGCTGCCAGGCCCAGCCATGCGCTGCAGTGGGGCCATTGGAGCCGGCTGGAACCGGCTGGTGCCAGCACAGGGCAGCCTCAGCCTCCCCTCACAGAGGCCGCCCTGCAGCACCCTGCTGCTAACACTCAGCACCTGCAGCCACTACATTACATTTTATGTAATAATTGGACCTAGATTAATAATAATTCTTCTGATTAGATTATTTAAGATATCACTTATGCTACAAATAAATTATTGGGTTTATTTATAGCAAGTTTTCGTTATATAGAGCAAAATTTTGAGCATAAGAAAAGAAGCAAGAGAAAGTATAAAAAAATTGGCTATATGTCTGGTTTTACTTCTGTTTGCCTGCACTTTATCACGGCAATAGCATTTGCCATGACAATCAAATAAGGAGTTAATAGAAATCTGTTTCCTTCCTAAGATTTCTACTTCATCTTCAGGGTAAAGCTTTGAGGTTCGTAAAAAAGCAAATAGTTTTGAAGGAAATTACTCTACAAAGGCAATAAAAAAGAAGCTCATTGGCATTAGAGATCTTCCTATTTTCCAAAAAGTCCACTGTGTTCCTAGTAAGAACAGTATCTCTCAGGTCAAGATGAACAATTGCTAACTGTCATATCCTATGCAAAAAGACTAAGAAATATAAGCACTGCAATACTCAAATAAACTAAGTACATGCAAACAAAATGCCAACAAATCTCAGGAACTTCAAAACTTTAAAAATGCTTTTATTCACTTTAACAGGCTCTAGCAGATAGACTGCTAGCTGCCCTGTATCTCTCCAAATTTGAGACAATCATAACAAGAAAAAATCATTCAAATGTTACACAGGGCCTGAACTACTAACAAAGATGCATCAAGAAAATTATAATCTAAATTGGCCCATTCATTCAATGAAAAAAAAAACTAGTCTACATTTTTTTTGGGGGGGAAGAATTGCAAAATTAATTTTTTTGCCCCATAAGTGCAGCTTTTGCTGTTATAAGGGAGATGCCCTGGCTGTGTGCTGGCCTGGCAGTGCAAGAGCTCAGCCTGGCCTTCACCTGAGCTGGATTAATCCCTGCATTTGGGCTCAGTGGCTGCTGTTTCCTTGCTTTAGGTTCAGCTCGGGCATGGCCTTACTAGGGAGGGGTGACACTCCCTCCCCAGTCACTGCCTGGCAAATGATAGCCCTTTGTGAGAGTCTGAGAAGGAAGAGATACCCACTGTGAATACGATACTCCTTCTGGTGAAGACCTTGAGCATGCTAGTGACTTCTTGTAAATATCCCCTGCCACTCTCCTACAGTAGGGTGACTGCAGCTGTAAATTTTCTGTGTTGGTTTGGGTTACATGTGCCAGTATGCTCTGAGTTGGACTGATAGTAGCTGTTCGGTATTTTGATGGGATGGTTATGATTTTAATTAAACTTATCAATTAGGATTCTTTGTTCTACAGATATATTGTGTGTTTCATGTTACCCACAATAGGATTTTCAGTTCAGATGGGCAACATTGGGTTTACAGGGTGTAGATGCTGAGGTCACACACTGGTCTACTTCCAGGAACAGATGACAGTGCTCCCTTCCACCCTGTAAAGGCACTTTCCTAGAGTTTCCTAGTTTCCTAGGAACTAGAGTTTTGTACATCAGAAAACTAGGGTTTACAGAAAAGAAGGAATCATGCATGGCCATACTTGGACAGAGTGTATGCACTAAGGGACCAGCATAGAGAAGAGAACACCTACCTCTCAGTATTAAACACAACAATAGAAATTTATAAAGGTCTTGTGACAGGCACAGAATGATATTATATTATATTATATTATATTTATTTATTTATTTATTTTACTTTCTAATTTTTGTTTGTTTGTTTTTGTCCAACTCCCTAAACAGATAACATAAAGTCAGTGATTTAAGGCTGATACATTATTTCACTGAAATAAATGAAGCAGAGGTATAACAAAAATCTGATTGCAATGAAAATTTCTTCATTATTGATAAAGTCCTTAAAAAATAAAACAGAGGAATGTGATCTCTACATTGAAAGTACACTAGTACTTATCAGTCCCAAACCAAAATAAGACTTTATTCTTTTGTAAATGGTACTCAGGTAAAGCTGAAGGCAGTATTTATTCTAGAGAGTTCACAAATTTGTAGGAATTACAGGAAATACAGTTGTAAGGAATGAAAAAAAATATTTCCTATAACTATGGATACCTTTAGCTAAGAATAACTAGTTCATCATTTTATAAATGAACAGCAGTGACAGAAAGATCACTGAATAACTTACTGGAAAACACACAAGTTTTAGAGTCAAAAATTAAATCCTGCACTCCAGACTTTTAGCCCAGTGGCATAAACAAAACATACTCTGCCACTTTGCTAGTGTGCATGTACAAGATCTGTTATTGATGCATTGCTCCCGTAGGATTATATACCACTCACCGGATAACACAAAAAACCTATCTGTCTTTCAGTAAGAACTAGGTTACTTAGCCTGGAGCTTTAGCTTAGGTACCACTGATACACCAATGAATCATGTTATGTAGAATTACCCTATGTTTTGGTGTACTGAGCTACTCTAGGATTAGGCAGAGCCTGAATAATTTTAAGAAAGAAAACTCTTCTATATTTCCAAACCAATTTGTATTTTTTAACATTATGGCTGTTACAGCTCTAAACTCTTCTGATGTAAGAAATTTGGGATGTCAACAAATCATTATGATCTGACACTTGTTCTATAAATGGCAAGTTTAAACTTCCATTTCCTTTCTGAACACTGTTAATTGTTCTGCCGCTTACTTCTCCTCCTTTCTACATCATTTATTTTATTTACTTTAATGTTCTGTCTAGCATCAAACTGAGTAATAGTAAGTTACAACCTCTTCTTAGTTTTACCTATTACTGCAAAATGTGATAGCAGTCTTTGGGGGTAGTGGGGTGCAGTCACAGAGAATATCCTGAAGGCAGTAGGCAAAATTTAGAAGTGTATGGCAGAGGTTATTTGATGCCTATATAGAAACATACTGGAAAGCAGGAGATTCAGTTGCTTACATGTTGACTTTCAGAAGCATTTTTTCCTCGATAATTACAAAATACCATGTAGCCTCCTATTGTTGTTCAGATGTCTCCTGCATGTCACTCTTCATATGCAGAAATCCCTTGCAGATCTTTCAGATACCCGAAGGTTTTGAAGGGGCCCTAGCAACAGAAGCTTTTATCTGGGTGTCTGAATTATACACCAGGTGCTTTAACCATATTCTTCTCTATTTCTCTCACCTATGCACTGTGGTAAGATAACAGGACTCTTCAGGAAGCAGGAATTACTGCTTTTTCTGAAGTGCTTCTAAGGAGACTCTGATAGGCAAGCTACTGGGGAGAAGAGAAGGAGAGAAAGGAGAGAAGGAGAGAAAGGAGAGAAACTGATGGTTTGACTGAGGTTTTTCAGGAGGCAAAGAAAGTGGAGAAAAAAGTTCAGTTTGCAAATTGTAGCCTAAGCACTAGGATTTTTCCTATGTCCACAGGCTGAGTACTGACTCAGTAGTGCAGGGGCTCGGCCTCGCTTTGGCATGAGCTGGGTTTCATTGGTTTAACTCCTGTTCTTGGTGACTGCTACTCCCCTGCTTTTGCTTCATCTCTGGGAATGGCCCTGCTGAGGAGTAGGTGATCTCCCCCCACCGGCAAGTCACTACCTGACAAGCAACAGCCCTTTCTATTCATGGGGCTGAGGGAACTGAGAGCCACTGCCAGCTAATGAGAAGAAAACAGAGTGCATTAAGAGTATAAAACAAAATATAAGCAAGCCCTAGAACTGAGAAGGAAGGGATATCCACTGTGAACATGATATTCCTCCTAGTGAAGACCTTGAGGATGCTAGTGACTTCTTTTAAATAAACTGTTGACATTAATTTCCAGAGGGTGGAGGAAAAGTGAGCATAATTGGAGGTTGTTTTTTTTTTGTTTGTTTGTTTGTTTTTAAGCCATCAAGATGAAACCTTTAGCTTTCTGGTCTGATACTACAGTCTACCCTGTTTTCAGTAGGAGTTTGGACTGTTACAAGACTTCCTAAAGCCCCCTCCAACTGGAGTTGCCCTGTGTTTCTGTGGGTAAATGCTCGCACATTTCCTTGTATAAAAATTTCAAGGGTATTATTGAGGCTTTTATACATTAATGTGGATTGTGAGTGTTAGTATTCTTGTAAATTGAGTGATAATAGCTGCTGTTTTATTTTGATGAGAATAATAAGGTTTTTATTAGGATAAAAAATGATTCTTGACTCTCTCTATATAATGGTGTGCTCCCTTTTATCCATAAAGAGATTCTGTTTTAACAATATGTAAGAGGTGGTAGAAAGCAAATCATATGTGAAAGTGGAGAGAGTGGTGCTTCTAACTGATGAAAGAGTAGGCAAGAAATTAAAGGGAAAAGAGGGTGGTTGTCAGTGTATTAGTGTGTGATAAAGCTTGTGATGGTGGAGGAAGGGCTCATATAAGAGGAGGAAGTTCATCATGGAAGGGATGGGAAAGGGACAATGCTGAGGCCTTGCTTTAGCAGATAGAAATATATGGTTTTGGTGGGCTGGGGATGTGCAAATCCAAGTTTCTTTTTGTCAGGAAAAACAATAGTCTCCTGGAAAAGATTGCTTTGTGTCTTGGCTCTATCAGCCAGTAAGACTTGTTTAAACCAAACTTAAACTTCCATTTATAAGAGTTAAAATATTCCTAAATATATGGTGTTTTAAAATATCCATCATCACTATCAGATGTCCTTGATTCAAGCGGGGGTGGCACCAAACTTCAAAATAGCCATTCATTAGATGCATTTGGGAGGCAGTCTTGCTACGAAGATGCATTTAAATGTTCAAAATGTATTTAAGAATGTGGGAGAGACATATTTAGTCGGTGATAAAATTAGACTAAACTCATGTGGATTGATATTAATAAGAAGAATAGTAATCAATTAAAATGTGCCATTGCAGTAAGGCTCACTACTTCCCATTTTTTTCCAGGCCTATTAGGAGACATACAGACTTCAATATAGTCGAGTTGTTGTTCAATTTGAGATCAGAGATTTGTCTTATTACTGTGGATTACAGTCACATTCTTTCAGTAGATAATGAAACAACATATATGATAAAGAGAAAGGTCAGTGTAGGTGCTTCAAGCCAAGGTGAAGAATTGGTAGAAGATATTTAGGAAAAACAAACAAACAAACAAACAAAAAGAAAAAAAACACCACAGAAGCAGTGAAAGGGAAAGATTAAGACTGTTGCAGCATAAAGTCAGAAGAAGGAATATCAAGAGGGATATCTAGCACACAGCTTGATGGAAAGTGCCTAAACTATATTTTCATCTGATATTATGCAAACCATTCTAAGCATGAAATCTCTAAAGATAAAAATGCCACACAAGCTGGTAAACCAACAGAGATTTTTCATTGATGACAATGAGAAATGAAAGTCAGTTGAATGTTATGAGCAACCAAACAACAAACCTTGCAACCTTCCTTCAATGTTTCCTGGCTAATTGTTAAGTATAAACAGCTACACATAGATAAATAAATGCTTATTCTTCCCAATGCATCCTGAAGATGTTCTATTATACATGGGGACAGATTTGCAACTCTGCTATAATGCTTTTTATTGTCCAGTGCTAAAGTTATTTGTGTCCAGTGATAAAATTACTTGATGCATTGCTAAAAAGCGCCAATAACAGAGCATCTTAAAATGTGAACCAAATATACTTATAATTCAGTGAGTCTAGAAATACATTTAATTCAGCTTTACCACTTGCAATTGTGAAATACTTTCTTGATGGGAAGCTATAGGAGGCTTCGTAATTTAGCAGTGCATTTCAGAAGGTAATAGGAATACACTGTATATAAATGCTGTAGTTAGCAGATTGATGTAGCAATAGAGCTGAGAGGTCGTTGAAAGCAACAGAATTAAAAAAAAAATCTAGAAGAGGAGTCTTATGGCTTTGTAAAGGAAACATATCAAGCCTAAATAGTGTTCTAAAAGGACTATAGAGATATGGGATTAGAATACTAATTCCTACTTTTATTATTATTATTTTTTGTACCAAAATATCGTGCCATTTCTCAAAAACAAAACAAAACAACAAAAAAAAAACAACATCCTAATACTCTTATTTGACTTGAAAATTTCATTTATGTCATACATTTACTTGATCTGTTCCTTATCTAAGTTTCAGACGCTAGGGGATCAGTTCAGTAGCCTAAATGTTGGCATTTACCGTCATTTGAAATGACCAAGAGGAATAACATCTTCATGTTTAATAAACTGTGACAGTGGGCCTATGAACTGTTATGGAATAAAGGGCTTATTAACATAATAGGTGAATGCCCAGCAGCAAATCCTGTAGTATCTCAAATTACAGTCGAGACCTACCTTTATAGTATGGATTAAGCCTTATATATTCATTGGCTATAACAAGAGCTTGGCCACATAGTATGCTTGTAGATACCTACATAACCAGGGTATTTATGTATCTTAATCTCATATTGAACCGTACCTTGACTGATGGTTTTGGAGTGGTTTCCTGAAACAGAAAGCTATGACTGAAAAGATATATGGAGCTAATTCACTTTGTGGTAGAATTCTGGCAAGCAAAGTAGGCTTGAACTTGAAACAATGAAGTCAATAGTGGTTTGCTATCTCCCAGGTATCCTTAGGCGCTTGAAAAATCTTTTGAGGATATAACTCTTTATCAACGTGACTAGATTCAACAACCGTTTGTATATGCCTTTGCCAGGAACCTGTCACTGAGACAGAGGAAGTCCTCATGGAGTTTTCAAGTGATCAGTCATTCAAGACAATATTTAATTCCTGTTTACTGAAGGAGTTCAGGCTTTCAGTCATTGGGGAATATCAATTGCTACAAGAACCTGTAATTAATGTCTAAAGCCATAAGCCATGCCTACCTGTATGTATGCAAGGGCCTTTTCGTCCTCAGTCTGCATAAATAGCACATGACAGTGTCACTAGGTGCTTAGTGCTTAGTCTGAGCAATGAATGGATGCTTGAGCTGAATCTAGGTCAAGGCATCAATCTACAATAGGGGATTTATAGTAGAGATTGCTTGTAGAACACAAAAGTTTTGAAATCATTTCAGTACAATTTATGTCCATCTCATGGAGAATCAATGAATAAGAGTCATTTCAGTTTCAGATTAGTTCTCTTAAATTCAGATTTCTATATGTAGGTATTTGAAGGTGTGTCAGGAACTTGATTAAAATACCCACACATAGGCATTTGGTACCATTCGAAGTGTTCTGCAGTATCCAGTCTTCCATAAATTCCTTCCAGATATGATATCGGACCTGTGAATGACCCAGGTCCTTTTGAAACAGATACTTTGGTCAGGATGAGATATACTACAACATCACAAATATCCCTACATGTTACTAGTCCTAAATTCCCACTGTAGCCAAAGAAAACCTAAAGTGCATTTCAGTTGCTTAAACATGGATATTCAGTACCAACTGAGATCATCATGCTAGCTGAGGAGGATATGTGTCAGACATTCTTCTGGTGTTATATGCCAGCTGGCTGTCTTGGAGACAATGCGTGATCTCAAATGGAACTAGACACTTGTGTGGGTAACTTAATCAAACTGGGTATCTTTTGGGGCTATATTGAGAGCTTACATACATTTGACACCTGTGAAAATTTATATGTAGAAATGAAAGCACGTTAATATACACTTATAAAATTATCCTTGAAATAAGTCCTACTCTGAAAGACAAGGAAAGACAATATTCAGTGGTGATCATAGAATTAGGGTGAGGAGAGATGTAGAGGAGACAGACATAGAGTTATATAGATCACAGAATCACAGAATCATAGAATGGTTTGGGTTGGAAAGGATCTTAAAGATCATGTAATTCATATAATTCCAACCCACCCTGGCATGGGCACAGACACCTCCCACTAGACCAGGTTGCTCAAAGCATCCAACCTGGCCTTGAACACTTCCTGGAATGGGGCATCTACAGCTTCTCTGGGCAACATGTTCCAGTGCCTCACAACCATTTGAGACAGAAAAGAAATCTGAAATAACAGATCACTTCAAGCTTCTGAAGGATAATGAACAGATACATTCATCTATTACGAGTCTGAAAAAAAGTATCTGATCAAACCCACCTAATTTCTTTCCATGACAAGATTGGAGACCCTATGAATATAAATTAATCTGGATATAAATATATGGTATCTTAATGTAAGTATGGTTTAACCTTTATAACTTCTTCCTCTTCTTATTATTATTGTGCTTTTGTTTGTTTGTTTTTGTTTTGTTTTGTTTTTTAGTGATCCAGGTAAGGAAATAGAGATTTTTGTTGACCTTTCTACAGAGGGCTTAAGCACTGTAAACTGTGGAAACTGTGCCCAGAGAATTGTTATCTGTGGTTCACTGACAGAACAGAAAGATGTACAGAGAGAACATCATTCATTTTTTTCATTAATAACTGGGATGATGAAATCAAGAGCATATGATTAAATTTTCAGGCAACACATAGCTGGGAGGGACTGTAGGCATACTGGAGGATGGGATGAGAATTCAAAATGATCTTGACAAATTGGAGAAATGGTCTGGAAAAAAACAGATGTAGTTCAATAGAGATGTGCAAGGAACTACATTTAGACAGATATAATTAACAGCATAAGTAGGAGGAAAAACAAATGGTTGTGAAAAAATTAATTCCTCCCCTTCCTGGGATTATCACGGATCATGAACTAAAATTTCTAAAATCATCTTTTTGTGAAAAAATAAAACACCTTACTCAAAATATGTCTGCAAGACATATTAAATATTACCACTTACTTTACTCATTTGTGAGGCAACAGGTAGAGTACTGTGTTCTGGGCAGATCATCATCAACAAATATGTCTTCTAAGCGGAGGAGTTTCAAATTGAAGCAATCCCCTCTGCAGTTGTGGGCACAGACCGTCTCAGTCACTCACACATACACAAACTCACACCCAGAGCTGGCTGGGACTCCCCTGGTTCCCAACAGCCAAGCTCCCTGTGGTCTAATCTGCAGAGACACACATACCAGAGGGTCTCACCCCTAAAAACTCCAGACCTTGTAGTCTCTTTGGCAGCCGCTGTGTTTCCTGTGGTCCCTACTATCCAGATCCTTCTGTAGTCTCAGTCTCAGAGACCCACACATCTCCCTGGCTCCCAGACTGCATCAAATGGTTCATTCAGCTTGATCGTCACTAGTGCTCACATACTTGCACATCCAGACTTACTCCTGATGCCACCACATGGGTCTCTGATCCTGGTCCCACCCCAGGGATGACACTTAATTTTACTCACCCCACTCTTTCCAATCCAGTTGCTGGCACCCAGTCACATGCACCCTTTGGTCCATGGTCCCACTCCCACTGCTGGCACTGAGACCTTCCTATATACACATGCACACGGAAGAGGAGCCTCTCACCCAGCAAAATTGTTAGAAATTGCATTTAAGAAGAAGACAGGACAGGCACATGTTGATCAGTCGTGGGGCACAGCCAAATGTAACAACTAGTTCCCATTTTCATGTTACAGATCCCTTTCCTCCCCTTATCTCTCTATTTTCTTATGCTTGTTCCTTCCCAAGTCACCTAATTCACTCCTTCTCCCTACCTTTGGTTTCACTCTTAAACATTCCATACGTCCTGTGCAATCCAAAAATGTTTTTCCCCAGCATCCCATAACGTGTCCATAACCCCAGGCAGCAATCTCCCTCAGTTTAATATGTGGTACAGTGTTGACTTATCATGGTGAGTGTCACTCTGGACACTGGGGCTGAGGCTGAGGCCTCTCCTGGGACAGCCCTGGATGGGGCCTGGACGGGGTGCCCTCTTCCTATGAGACTTTGATTTGGGTTCTTACCTGACTTTGGGCTCTGGGATTGTGGAGGTGGGCACATAGCAGGCTGATGGCTCTTTCAGTGGTCCTGGAAGGAGCTGGACAAGGTCTTGATTGGGCTTTTCTCACTGCCTGTTGTCTCTCTGTGCTCCTTTGTGAGTGTGTAGATGAGCTTTTATCACAGTTACATGCAGTTATTCATATATGCATATATATGCATATATATTATGAAGAAAATCTTGATTTATTCTCCATTTCTTCTTAAAGTGTAAGAAGAAATTATATGATTTGGTAATCAGATTTCGAAATGATGAAGGCCTGAAGTCAAAAATAGATGTGGGAGGTTGTGCATAGACTACTTGGAACACTTTGAGAAAAGGCTAGACAAACATCTCTTAGCAATGACAAAGGTGGAATTGATCATTTCTTTAGGGCAGAATAAGAGACTAGATGATTTACCAAAATCTTTCACAGCGATTCATTTTTCTACTTTTTCTTTTTTTTTTTTTTTTTTTTAGGTAAACAATGAGGTTACTTGAGAGAAGTATAAATACAAGGTACAGTGAAACGAAGACTAGAAAGGAAAGCCAATGTCTCTCTTGACCTCATGATTTTTTATTGTCCAGTAAAATTTAGTTTCCAGATCTATCATTTGAAAGTATTTTGCAGACCTCTGTGGAGGATCAGCACTAAAGACAGTATTTATTTTTTATTTTAGCAGTAGTAGTATTAATTATAATTAATTGTAATTATTCATAATAATTTATGCCTTCCCCTATCCTATGACCTTAATATTCTGCACGAGCTGTCTTTAGTGCAATCATTGTCCAGTTTTCACAAGGACACTTGGATGTCCTTTCACAACAACATGGATGACACACAACAGAGATAGGGATGCACATATGTGGCACCTGATGATATCTCTATAGTGATGTGTCTAACAAGAAGACTGTTGAGAGTTTTGTATTAGCTGTCCCAAGGTCTGGAATAACCAAAACCATCATTTTTAAAGGGATAATCACTTACTGTGTAGCTATGGTTATTTCTGCAGCTACAGTGAGTGTAGGTTTCCCTAGTATTTTAGGTTCTCAAATATAGTTACAGGAATGCTAGATAGAAAAGACTATTGGAAAATATTTTGTAGTCATACCCACGTAGATACATAGAAACATATTTACATACATGTATGTATAGGGGCACGTGAACATACATGCACACAAATGTAGTCATGAAGTGAGTAAATGGAAATCTATAAACTTCATTGGAGTTACTAACAGAATTATACAGTGAAATGGGTAAGATTCTCCCTGAATACGAACAATCAGCATCAGAAAAGCAAATGAGTAGCAGTCAACTAAAAGAAGAAAAAGCATTGGTGGCACTGACATGCTCATTCATACTGTACAGTTAAAGCTGTAGCAGATTTCAGCAGAATTAATCCTTGGGCTTCTAAAATTATTCCAGGTTACATGCTATGAGTGAAACTTTTAAATGCAAGTCCCTTGTAGTTACTAATGCCATCATATAAGCTTTCTTTTATAGCTTAGTGCTACTTTTCAGCTCGTTGAACAGTTGTAAAATTTGTTTGTGTAAACAATATTATCCAGCTAATAGTCTGTACACAGTAATAACAATTTAACCAAATTCTACATTTTCCAAGCCCATGGGAAGAAATCTAGTGAAATAATTCTCATTAGGTCATTCAGCCCTTTGCTAGCATATGCAAAATATGCATTAAATCATCAACATTAAGAGAGGACATCAGGCTAACCCCTGAAAATGCTTAGACAATGTATCCTTATCTGTGTTAGCCATTCATGAAACAAAGTGCATTTATAAAAAAAATAAAAAAATAAAGTGGTTTTGTTTTGATCTGTTTTTCTAATTAAAGCATAAGCAGTGCTACACTCAGGTTGTTTTTTTGTTTGTTTGTTTGCTTGTTTGTTTTGCATTGCATGTTTACATAATTAGCATTATAAATAATTATGAGAAAAGATTTTTTTTTTTTTTGTAACTTGTCTGGACTTTGCTTAGATGTAATATTTGCTGGGAATTTTAGTTGTTGCATAATGTTGATCCATATGAAACAGAAATATTTATGATTTATTTTGAGGTTGACCTAACAGTTAGAGATGAAGCTGTAGAATCCACTGAGATCTTTGGTTTCCTTTCTGAATTCTGCAGTTGAATCACATTACAGCATTTACTTCAAAATCACTATATGTGATACAAATTTGATAACATTCATCAGTGTCGGCATGAAGAAAAATTTTTTTTTTTTATGGATTACACTGAGATACATAGCTTTTATTAAGTGCTTTATTTTTATTACAGGCAAACTATTTTTTTATTGTGTTTATGAATAAATCTATTCCAACAGTTTGAGATTTGTACCATTCCAATTAAAACAGAGATATACAGTTGCGTGTGTATATTATATATATTTAAAGTTGGGTGTGTATATATATATAAGATATATATATGTATATATGTCTTCGCAATGCTTATGACTTTCGTAAAGGTTGCTATAATCAGCAGCAGAGATGTATCACCTGTGCTAGTACTCATAGTAGAGGCAATCACTGAATGTCCTCTCTAGAAATGAAAATAGACTGCATCGAAGTGATTAACAAAGCTTTGTTTCAACTTCCTAGACATTAACATTTAATGTTTTGCAGTAACCTAAGTTACTACTAAGAATTCAGAGTATCTAGGAATATGACTGTTCACCCTTATTGTAGGTCCGTTCTCCAGGAAAACCATTCAGCATCAAGTTATAGAAAGGACACATTATCAAATAGTAAATCCATATATGAAAATTGAGGATAAGTACCAACTTTTTAAGAGAAGCTTCTTGAGTAACCATTCAGTATAAAAAAATATTTTATCTTAACTAAACGCTATTACTATTCTATGCTTAAAAATACCTTTGTTGCCAGCTAGGTTTTTGCACAAAGACATGAAGGATGGTCTTTGGCCCTAATAGTTATAAAGACATCATACAGGGCCATACTACACCTCAGCACTTGGGGGGGAAAAAAAAAAAAAAAAAAGCGCTTTATTTTCATAATAAACTGCTATATGTAGAGCTGCAAAATTCCCCCCTTCCCACTCTTCCCCAAAAAGGAAATAAAAAGAAAAGAGACAAAGAGGGACAAAGAGGTAAAGAAACTCAGAAACTCACAGTTTTGACTTATTTAGCATTTACTGCGTGAGTTTATGGTAATATTATTTATTATTAACAAAAAATGATTAAGGGCAATAGCAATTCCAAACAATATTTTGCATAAATCAGGACTAATTGGTTGTTCATTTAAATTAAGCTTCTTGTTAAAGAAGTTCACAGGACATGAAAGATTTGATGTAAGACACAGAGGACAAATGATTTTTTTTTTTTTTCCCAGCAGCATAATAATAATTTTATTAATTACAAAACACCATTAGCAAAAAGTTGTTTGTTGCAGGTTCTATTTTTTTTTCCCCAAAAGAGGAAGTTGATAATAAATTTTCTGGGTCTATTGGGAAAAAAAAAAAGGCAGACAGCAATAACCTTAAATGTCAGCTAATCATGGCTTGGGATTCCTGCCAGACATTTTTTTTTTTTTTTAATAAGATTCCATAACATAAAATTGGGAAAAGTTCAAAAAATGCATGGCCAAATTAAACAGAGCAATCACACATCTCATGTTGTGTGTCCCTAGCACTGTATGAGTTTTCAGTGAACCATCTTGCACTTACCTAGCATTTTTCTCCTATTGATAGCCAAGCATTCTTGTCCTGATTTCTTAGATTGGGTGACACAGACAGTCAAAGGCTAGTTGAGTTCTCTTAGGTCTGAGAGGAACTTAGTAGTGTAGGAATATAACCAATCTTTGCCAACTCCCAGTTTTATCTGCATTCATAGTTCTTAAAAAAAAGCCTCATGCATATGATTAGTCACTGGAAAAAGTATTTGCTGTTATCATGGCATACTGGCGTATTTAAATTGGTGCACAGGTGTCTTTAAAACAGAGGGTAAGTTTCTAATGAAAAAGCTAAGGAAAATGACTTGTCAATTTTTAGATATGATCAAAAATTTTCTTCCATATATTTAAACATTACATTCATATTTCAAAAGAAGTGCAAAATCTTAAAATACACTTTTGTATTTTACATTTTTTTCTGCAATGCTGTATTTTATTTTCAGAAACCTCATAGCAAAAAGTGTAAATCTGAGGTAGAAAACTGTAAATAAGATCACTCGTGACTGAATCTTTGGAGATGTAAATAGTTTTCTAATTGGACAAGAAAAAAAAGAGTTGGCATTTTGTCTTTTTATTTTTTTCTTACAGGTGAATGATCTAAGGTAGGCCTGTTGTATGGGCTTTTCACAAACTTGACACAGATAAATGTTGAAACACTGCATTATAAAGGGTTATTGTAAATACTCAAAGCTCAAAACACATGAATCCATTTACCATAGAATCATGAATGGCTAGGGTTGGAAGGGACCTTTAAAGGTCATCTAATTCCAACCCCCCTGCCATGGGTAGGGACACCTCCCACCAGACCAGGTTGCTCAAAGTCCCATCCAACCTGGCCTTAAAGACTTCCGGGGATAGGGCATCCACAGCTTCTCTTGGCAACCTATTACAGTACCTCACCACCCCCACAGTAAAGAATTTCTTCCTTATATCTAATCTAAATCTACTTTGTTTTAGTTTTAAACCATTAACCCTTGTCCTATCACTACACTCCCTGATAAGAGTCCATCCTCAGCTTTTCTGTAGGCTCCCTTTAGGTACTAGAAGGCCACTATAAGGTCTCCCCTGAGTCTTCTCTTCTCCAGGCTGAACTACCCCAACTCCCCTCATAGAAGAGGTGCTCCAGCCCCTTGATCATCGTCATGACCCTCCTTTGGATTTGTTCTAATACTTCAGTGTCAACTGATTAAAAGAATGCTTATAGTAAATATGACTGTACGCAGCTTATAATCTTTTTTTTTTTTTTTTTGTGCATGTGTGGTGCAATGTCTTTTTTCATTAAAAGCTGTCTTATTTAATGTTTAATCCATAATTTTTCACTGACATTGCAATTAGTTTGTCAAATTGTTCTAGAACGCATTTTAACTAAAGGACAGTATTAGCACAATTTATTAAAAATAAAATAAGGTCCTGAAGTAAATAAACAAATAAAAAATTAATAGTCTGCAAGCTATAACAATATTTTAGACAAGTTTAATTCAAGTCTTTGATTTAGTTTTTCAGATGTCTTTGGACATCTGAAGTCTGAATCTATGCTGAATCTGAGAAATGTCTCAAAGAGATCACTTCACAGTTTTGACCACTTTGTGTGTGGAGGATTCACCACACACAAACATGATATGCCTATTTTATTCATTCATTTATTCATTCATTTTGATGAGGCAAAAATAACCCCAACTTTTACTGTGTTTTTTTTAGTGGAGCGCTATGATTCCACAGATTAAATAGGAAGAACATTGGGTATTTCTGTTATTATAGTTATATATTTATACATGCATTTTTTTATATGTTGCTGGATATATGCCTACACATTTAAACATCACTTTTAAACAAAAAGAAAACAAAGACAATTCAAGATTTTAAAAATTGTTGACATACTGTAGTGATTGGAAAGTCTAGTGATAGAAAAATGTAAATATTGGAGTTACAGCATTGATACCAAACATTTTATAAAATAATGTCAAAATGTCACATAGCTACTTTTCATTCAGACCATACTACTTTAGTGTCATGAAAATGATTATGTTTTACGTCTGTGGACATTCATTGTTTTAAAGACTGCTATACAAACACCGAATATGTTTGAAGTTATGCGCTAATAACATTCTTCCTTCAGTTTGGATGAGGAAAAGACTATTGACTTGGATTTCCTGATTGTCTCCAGTGACATGCTTTTATTCACTCTATATGCCTCTCTTGCAGGACACAAGTTGAATTTCTTTTGAATAAAAGAAGATGTACTGCAGAAGTGCACCTCATGTGCTCCAGTTTAGGTTATGTAGGTACTAGACAATAGGAGTAGAATACAGTTTGTTGGAAGTAAATTCCTCAACAGATGTACAGTTCATGGTACCAGCTATTTCACTCTGCATATATACTTCTGCTGGGTTCTACTCTTTGCTAGTATAGGTGTAGCCTCTGTGGACCAAGCTGCCTGATTATATTTATCTGGGAGACATGGCTGGCTTTTCATCCTTTGATAGAGGCTGAGCATCTGATTGTATGTTTACACATGCATGTAAGCACTTAATAAATATAATATAATTAAATATAATATAATATTAATATAAATATAATATAATATAAAATAATGAAATAAACAGAAGAGTTTCCTGAAAAGCACAGTTTTGGAAATATGAACAACCAGAATGATAGCCAGCTACCTTTGTTAGTATAGAGTAGAACAGCTTAATTTTATTTGAATTTGAAATATATAACAAACAAAAAAAAAATCAGAGTTTTCACTTTGAACAGGAAAGACCAAGTAAAGGCTAGTCAGAAGTGGACTACAAACCCTACATTTTAGACTGGGAAGAATGCCAGTCAGGTAGCTGGAGTTTAGTCAACAACAATGAAAAATATTATAGTAAACATGCTGCAGAATTTGACAGATGGTGCAAAATGGTTTGTATGGCCTTGTAAATTTTTTTTATTTCCTTCCTGAATTAATTTTAAAACTTTTTTTTTTTTTTTTTTTTTTTTTTTTCTACAAGGGAAAATAGACATTACTGCAAAATATAAAAGATATAAAAAATAACAGTATCCTAACTGTGGATATCCGAACTGTGGATATAGAAGATATGAAATCATGTTCCTTGTCCAAACCAAGCAGAGAAAAGATTTAACTATTTCTTTTTAAAATCATCCATACTCCATGAGATTACTGATGAATCTTCAGTAGTCTATCTGATTGTTGGCTATTTTAACACTCTTGATCTGGTTTTAATCAGAAAGGCTACCTGGAACCCTAGAATATAACTTTGCCTAATTCAACTTCTGTTGAAATTAATACATTGCACCCCAAAACTGTAATCACACTTCAGTGAAGAAACATTTAATTTAAAATTAATGGTTAGCTCAGGTTATATACTAATCTTAACACACTTTTACATTTACATATCTTAATATACATATCTCTTGTTCACATTCAAATATATATATATATTTTATCCATACAGGGATGAATTAGCAAAGATTACAAGCAGTACAGCCAAATGAATATTAATTAGATATACTTAAAAAACTCTATTGAACTGAAAGCAGAAATAGTTAATGACTTTGAAATGCTTATGAAATACCTTAAAAATCTTTAAAAATAGTTAAGTGGGGAACCTGTGTTAGGAACAGTCCTGACAATGGCTATTAAGATACAAAAGACACCATGTTATATCATTTGTATGTGTGTTGTTGTATATATGTGTGCATGTGTTCATATTATGATAAAATAATATTGCTTTGGAGAGAAGAGCTGTTAAATTAAGAAAATTTTAATTGAAAAAAATGACCACTTTCAATTTCTTTTTAAAGGTAAATAGTAACAAGCAGCATGGTTTGAAGGTTACAACCGTAGAAACATATGTGTGGGAAAAACAAGTTGTATTTATTATCCCTTTTAATAGTGTTTCTAACAGGCAACACTGTTTCAAACGAGTATTTATGATGTCAAACTCTCTTATACTCCTTCCTTCATTATTGCCACTCAGTGTCATTACTGCTTTTTTTCCCTTCAGCAGCACTAACCTTGCTGCTGTTTGTAAAAACAGACTACTTTAGCTTTCAGATAATGATGATGAGTTTCAGTGCACCCTTAGAGGTTAGATCATTATCTACCACATATTTCTCAGTCCTCTCCTTTGTTTTTTAAGATCTTTGTATACAGGTACATTTTTCCTTGGCATTTTCCCTCCAGTGCTATAACATGCCCCACTACCTTCCTCCTTCTTGAAAATATTGTATTGGGTTTACATGGCAAAGTTTTAGCAGCAGGGGGCTGCAAGGGTGGCCTCTGTGAGAAGAATCCAGAAACTGCCCCATGTCAGTTAAGGGCCATTTTCAGCTGGCTCCAAAGGGACCCGTTGCTGCCCAGAGCCAAGCCGAGAGGAGACATTATTTGCGCCTCTGTGAGAGCAGATTTAAGAAATGGAAAAAGAAAAAACAAAACAAAACAAACAAAAAAACCCTGCTGCACTACAGCAGCTGGGAGAGCGAGGAGTGAGAACCAGCCCTGCAGACACCAAGGTCAGTGCAGAAGGAGGGGAGGAGGTGCTCCAGGCACGCAGCTCCAGGCCCTGCGGCCTGTGGAGAGGCCCCTGGTGGAGCAGGCTGTCCCCCTGCAGCCCATGGGTCCCACATGGAGCAGATCTCCACGCTGCAGCCCATGGAGAAGCCCCCAGTGGAGCAGGTGGATGTGGCCTGGAGGAGGCTGCGGCCCATGGAGAGCCCCCGCAGGAGCAGACCCCGGGCCAGAGCTGCAGCCCGTGGAGAGGAGCCCACGCAGAAGCAGGGGGTCTGGGGGGAGCTGTCGCAAGTGGGGGACCCGTGCTGGAGCAGTTTGCTCCTGGGAGATGGACCCCGTGGTATGGAGCCATGTGGGAGCAGTTCTTGAAGAGCTGCTGCCTGTGGGCAGCCCCTGCAGGCTCAGTTCAGGAAGGGCGGCATCCCGTGGGAGGGACTCCACGTGGAGCAGGGGCAGAGAGTGACCGTGAAGGAGCAGCGGAGACGAAGCGTTAGGGACTGACCACAGCCCCCATTCCCCATTCCCCTGCAACACTCGGAGAGAGGATGTAGAAGATTGGGGGGGGGGGGGGGGGGCAGGATGGAAGGTGTTTTTAGTTTGAGTTTCTCACTGCTCTAGGTTATTAGGGATAGGTCTGTTTTGCCTGTCACGATAATTGTTAATCAATCTCCCTGTCCTTATCTCAACCCTTGAGCCCTTCTCATCATATTTTCTCCCCCTTTACCTTTGAGAAGGGGGAGTGAGAGAATGGTTTTGGTGGAGCTCAGCTTCCCAGCTGAGTAAAACCACCACAGATATCACTGTAACTTTTTCTCCCCCAAACCAATTTTTAAAGAATTTTCAGCAAATCTAGCTTGCCTAGCTCAGACTGATCGATCACTTAAAGAGTGAAACTGCATCAGTGCTGTTTCTGCCTATTTTTCAGGCTTCATATCCCTTCTAACCTCTCAAAAAAGAGTTCTTCACTTTTTTCCAGCATTACTACCCATTTTTTTCTGATCTCACATATTAAACCTTCTCCCATACCTCCTTACCTTGTTTATGCACTCTTGGCATCTTACTCATTGAGAAATCACAGCTGGGTATCACCTCTTCAGTTCTATTGCCCTATTTCTCTGAAATTCTTCCTTTTCTATCACAAGATGTTGAATAAGTTTCTACTCTTTAAAATTTATCTCCAAATTTTCCTCCTCTGAGGAGGAACTGACTCTGTGTATGGTGCTTAATCTGTAGGAATGATGTCTTTTTTTTTTCTTTTTCTTTTTCTTTATTTTTTCCTTTTTTTTTTCTTTTTTTTTCTTCCCATTGTGAAAGTAAGCATCTAATAAAACTGGCTAGAAAATTGCGTTCTATCATAGCAGCAAATACTGTGCAACTTTCTCACTTAGCTATATCTGTATGGATTGTGAATAAATGAAACAAATTGCCTTTTATTATACGCAGAGATATGACCTTGCTTACTAGTTCTCATTATCTTGATAGTTTATTTTACTAAACATTTATGTCTTCCCTTAAGTAAACTGATAGAATAGAACTAGTATCCATAAAGTTCACTTTGGTGAATTATAGTCTTTTTTTTCCCTCCTAGTTATACGTTTTTTTTCTTTTCTTTTTTTTTTTTTTTTGAGAAATAACATTAAAATGTCTTTGTTCTTTGGTATCTTCATGCTCCCTGAACTTTATTTCATTGGTGTTATCCAATTCAAAAGAAGATACTTTACTTCTAAGATTATGATGTTCCTACTGTGATAAAAATAATCCCACACTAGTTCTATGAATAAACATTTAGCTGATTTCTTCCACTTATCTCTTGCAATCTGTGAGTATGATCATGAAAAAAAAAAAAAAAAGGACAAAAAAAAACCTAAATGACAGGTCTAAGAAGAAAATCACCATAAAAGTAATCTCCTCACAAAGATTTATCCAAGAGTTTTTTTCCAGGGTCATGAACTCAATTTAACCCTCACACAGGTACACAAAGCACAAGAATCTTCAGCTCCAAAACTTAAGCAAAGCCCTAAGACGTTTCTAGTGAGGATGCATCAAAGTGGTGCTAGAAGAGATTCAGCATGGCTGAAAATGTCTCTGGATGCTGAAATTTTTCAGATTTTTTTTTCCTGTATACTATTTCTGCATAACATTTCCATTAAAAATCTGGTAAAGTCAAGATACAGGAAGCATGTTTTTCTTGATTAGATGTGTTTTCTGTTCTGCATCTTTGAATGGTTTCTCTAGGATCCACCTAGGGAATGCAAGAGACAAAAAAGTTTCTGTTTGCAATGTGGGAGACTCCTCAAAGATTGGACTAGCATCTACCATATAATGGGGTTGTATTGTTTAAATTCTCCCAACCATCTCTTCTAGATAGAATCCTGTATATATCATACAATGCACTTGTATCTCAGCAAGAAATGCAGAATAAGTTATTTGCTCTATTTTGGTTGCATATGTTGCTTCATTACATTATAATGCAGAATTTTTTTTTTTAATTGTAGTTAGAACAGTTTTTTCTCCCAAGTCCCATCTTTCAGATGCATAAGAGAAAAGCACATCCTTCCTCCGTAAGTGATAGGGAAGGATATCCCTTCTCCACCTAGTCCCAGTCTAATGTATAATATGTCTTTCAAATAGGTTTCAGGTATTTTTCTAATACATTTTTTTTTCTAGTGATCTATAATTTTACACCACACCGTCCAGTACTACAGGACGTCATATTTGGAATTTAGTATTTGAGCTTTAAAGCATGTTTTCCCATATATTGATGTCCATAAATCAATATCAATTTTAAAATAAATAAATGTATGTCCACTTTTTTCCTTTATTTTTTTCATCCATAACTTTATACATTTTCATTCCCTTCTGTCTTCTGAATATATTCATAGGAATACTATGTGCTTTCATATTACATTTTCTTGATGATGAAAAAAAAAAAAGAAAAAAAAAACGTAAGTATATTTACCTCCTTAAGTATAAATACCCCCTCTATATAAGGAAGACATTGCTTAAAAAGAGGAAAAATAAGGCTGCCCTGTGAATAGGCATGCATATACCACGAGGTGGGTATGGACTGTGGTTTGCTTCACAATTGTGATGCTTTTATTGTCCACACTTTAGGATCTACTAGGATGAACAGCAGCATCTCTCTTCCTTTCTCAGGATTATTGCATTAGGAGGGTGCATTAGTGTGGATAAAGATCTCAGGGCTGACATGGCCCAATATGAAGCATGCCTACTCTGTACATGATTCTGAGACCAAAATAGAAAGTCAAAATGTGGAGTAATCTACCCTGCAAAAAGGCATTTCAAAAGCAGGGCGATAACAGAATTTTCTGTTGCTCACCCAAACTGCAGAGTCTTGCATCCAATTCTTCCTGTTCCCAATGGAAGCTGCTTCTTTTTTAGGCAAAACTGGATGAGTTTTCTTCTGACATATTGTTATCTTGTTTGTTAACTCTTTAAACAGCCTCCTTGTACAGTCTATGTAATGGTTTCAATATATAATTCAGCTTTTCTTCTTATAATTGTAATAACTCATCTGTCTTCCTAATATAAAACTAATTCTGGCTTGCAACAGGTTTCTACTGTATGAGTGGAAAATTGGAAACTCTCAACTGAATAAAGTAATATCTCAAAGTTAGTATGAATGCTGCCTGAAAACTGTGCCACTTAATTAGTAAGACAAATATATCCCTGATATATATATATATGCATATATATATTTATTTTCTAACATTGTTGTGTGCTAACCCCAGTAGAAAGCTAAGCATCATACAGCCACTCAATCTTCCCTGTGAGGATGGGGGAGAGAATCAGAAGTAATAGATACAAACCAGTAAAATATATATTAAAAAAAAAAAAAAAGGAAAAAAAATTACAGTAGAAGACAGACAGTTGCTTTTTTCTTTCTCTCTCTATCATGATGAGATACTAGTGATTCATATTCTTGATTAGATTAAGCAAATGAAGACTTACCTGCTTACATCAGACCACATTCCAGAAATGGGCCATATAAGCCATAGATAACTCCATCCACAGGCCAGCTCAAGACAAAAGTGATTTGTTTATGTGCATTCTTAGAGATTTTTTTTTTTTGCCTATTGTTTTTTTCTTTTAATTTTAAGAAAAAAAAAGTCAAATTTTCAGAAGCCAGTTCTCATAGTCAGGTTGAAACTTCGTATCTGATTTCACAAGAAGAGTAATACCTGCTAGTACAACTGATGCCAACTGGAGTTACAGATGAATAGAAATTAGATTAGGTAAATTAGAAAAGTTAAAGTATCTAAAAATTAATGAATTGCTTTGTAATCATCTGTAAAAGTCTGCTTCTTATTCTCACAGAGTTTCTTGTACAAGTTCTTTTCCTCCCTTCCCAATCTTCTCACCAGATATTATTAAAACTTAAGGTTCCAAAGTCCTTAATGGGCTGGTTTTGTTTTACTCAACATAACACAGGTCTGTGAAAGTGCAAGGATTTCCTCTAAGCTTTCTAAGTCCGGGGCTGCTGCCCTCTAGACTTTCTTTGCACTTAGTACTTGACAGGAAAGGCAAAGGGCCAGATTTACTGCAACTTTATTCAGAGCAGATGGAGGCAGATGAAACTATAAACAGCAAAGTAGCTAAGCATAGAAGTTAACTAAAACACTAAGTGAAGCTGTTAAATATGACACAAGGAGTAAAGATACACTTCAGAAGACATTGCTGCTGAATTAAGTACTGCCAGAAATGAGGAACTGATTTCAGAGCACAATGAAAGCCACAGCATGTTTTTTTTTATTATTATTATTAAAGATATTAGGAAATAATCAGTGCTAACTTAATTTAGAAAAGCATCAGATTAGTTGGTCTAATGAGCTTTAGAAATTGCCAATATAACGTGTTCTTTACTTCGATCATAAAAGAAAATGTGTAAATTTTGCCTTCAGTGAGCAGAATACCTTTAATCATGAGACAACTGTTTCCTTTTAGGAATTATAAACCTGCCTTTGATTTTATCTCGATAAAATTATAAATTAAAAAGCCTGATTTGGAGGGAGATATTTTTAGAAATGTTTCAAATCTTCGTCATTAAGACACATTTTATTTTAAGGAAAGTAGCTACTTAGATTCTGTAATGGTGACAACTGGATACAGCTGCTGCCTTGAATGGGCTATAGCAGCAAAAAAACATGGTTTAGGTATAGTTCATTTTACTCCTAGAATGCAAACTAAAATGATGCAAGGATGGCTTCTTCACATGCATCTCTCTCTCTCATTCTGATAGCCAGGTTGATTTCACACCTGGATCAAAACTGGAGTAGGTAAAAGCCACTATACTCTTTCATTAACTTATGGATGCCTTGAATTCATAATGATACCTTTAAAAGTAATGGTTGGACAATGGCGTCTAATTTAATTCAAGTATTTCTCATTCCAAACATAGTATAAAGAAAAAGTGGGCCAACTCAATTGCTGATTTATGTATAATTTTTTTAAAGTGTTGGAAACTGGATTTCTGATATATTAATATTTGATTATAATTTCTCCACAGTGCAATGTCCCCATAACCTTCTAAAATTATCATATAACCATGATTTACAAAGAAAAAGGAAGTTAAATAGAATTAAATTCTATGTGAACAAAAAGGTCACTCCAAATTTTAATAGTGCTCTTCGAAATACTGTAAATATATTTCCACCAAGATAAGATCATTAAAAATTAAAGCTTCTTGGCTTTGGAATAGGTATATAGAACAGGAAGAAGTTAATCAGATTGCATCATGTAATTGTATCCCTGCAGGTTCTGTTATGAACAAATGAGTGTGATGGGGTGACAGTAATTATCATCATCATGTGGAGAAATGACGCCATCCATGTTCTTGCTTAGGGAATATAAGAATGGATTGTTAATTGTAAAGCTGAGAGGCAGATCAGGGTATGGAGGGAATGGCACTCCTGATAGAGAAATTTTAAATCCCAAAGATCTCAAAAATAAAAGCCAGCTGAATAGCAACTGCAGATTGTTTAGTCACAGGAACATATGGCATCATGCAAAACACTGAAACTGAATGATTAAACAGACAGGCTGAACATTTATATGCAACGTACAGAGCTTGTAGTCTATTTAAAGTCAAAGAGCACTAATTCTAAAAGCTAATGAAATCAGAAGATCATTTCTGGAAGCAATAGACACAATTTTATCATGCTGAGTACCTTGATTACTTCAATTAGTTATATAACACGGCTTCACCAGAATTTACTTCCAAGATTCATCGATGGCTAACAAAATGGGCCAAGGTGTAATGGTGTGTGCATGTGTGCTTTAAATTATGCCCAACAGTATATTTATATATAAGAAAGAAAAAAAAAAAAGAGTTTTATTTTGTTCTTTCTTGATGAGTGGTGACTGACTAACAACATTGCTGGTACAGCATAAAAAGTGACTGATTCCAGCAGAGCTACTACATACTCTAAATAGAAAACAGAATTTATTTAACTCTTATCATTGTGGTATCTGAATAAGCAGTATGAGCCGTATGTATGAGTATAAGCAGTATGAGCCATACGAGGACCTACATTCTTGAAAATAATAATAATTAAAAAAATCACTAGAATACATGGGACAAGAGATCCCCAAAGAGATCTTTTCCATTTAGCAAGGACCTGTCAGTGAGCTATGAATGCATTTCAGTACTTACTAGAGAGTAAAGCGAGCAATTCATTCTGACTTTAACATAGTCATAATCTGGGTTTTACTTCCCATTTTTTTAAGTTGCTTTTATTTTTCTCAGTAAGCATGTGAAGTCAAGAAAAATAAGAGGCTGGCTGTTGCAGGAAAAATAAATGTGAAATACGTAACGACAATTATCATTACTAAAAGTATAACCAAATTCTTTGTTCCTAGATGAAGCCCTGGCACATCTTAGGCCAAAGAAAAATGATTTTATTCAGCTATTTTAAGTTGGGGTGATATGTTTGCTTAGGAATTTTGTAAGAATATTTTAACTACCACTATTTAGATATTTATAACCTTTTAAAGGTGTAAAGATTTAGCCATAGGCTGTTTCCTTGCCATGACTGTTTGTGTATGTACCATATGATCTTTATTACACGTAGTTCTATAATATTATAGGGTTTTGTTCATGTTTTCTGTTTGATTTTCTATTCTTAATCTAGTTTGATTATGCTTACAGTTTGCATAATTATGACTACAACAGAATGTTTTTTACATCAGCACATGCACGATAACTTCTTGAGAGGTTGCTAGGTAAGTGCTGATAATAAAATCAAATGGATTTTAAGATCTAATTGTTATAGTCAACGTTTTTATGCATCATATTCATTTTTCATCATTAACTGTAGTGTGTATGATCTCCTACTGAGTTATTTAACCAACTGCAAATTTCTATTTAAATGTGCTTTTCAATTTTCATTGCTTAAATTCTCATAAATTTCTCAATTAAAACATGAGTAGAAGAATTTTTATGGTGCACAAGGTGGCAAGTACATATTACCCTCCAGTTAATTTATTATTTTTATTAGTCCTTCTCAACATACCTAATTGTTGTTTTCAAACTGCAGTCACCTTAGGTCCAGATGTTCCAGTCAAACATTGTGCATAAACTTATGAGGAAATCTATATTATACAGTTTACAGGGAATAGCTGAAAACACTAAGAAAAAAATAATAATAAAATACAAGACCGTTAATGAATGAAAAAGTATATCCATATGTGTAAATGTGCTGAAATGCACTGGGTATAAATTACAAGTTTCCTAGTTGCATTTCTTTTTTCCAATAGCACTCCATTTTTCTTCAAGAGAACGTAAGATGAGCACATTGTACCCATAATATTTGAATGATGTGGATCTAATAGATATCACACTTAAAGGCGTGTTTCTCCACTAGCTGGGAATTTATTTAAACTTTACACTTCCCAGCTGGGCAGATAAAAAGGAACATAGGAATTGACTGGTTTAGTGCAGCTGGCCTATTTTTGGTCTTCTTGCATTGATCATCGTGTTCACTACCTCTGCACTGTAATCAGTTGAGCTGAAAACTGAGGCTTGTACAAGTGCTACTTAGGCAGCTTAGAAGCTGATAGGTTAAACTCCTTGAATTCTGATCTCTGCTTCCTTGAACACTGCTCAGAGTACAAATGTGCATTAATGAACCTATAATTTATTCATCCAGTGGATCACAATGATCAGACGATAAGGATTATTGGTTACATTGGAAAATACAGATTAGTGGTTGCTATAACATGAGGTTGAGAAAATGAAACTGCCTCAGAAGAGAACAAAATTAATTTAGACAAACTCTGAATAACTAATAATAAGATTTTGGCCTTTGGTAGTAGTCATTTTCAAGAAAGCTGGTCTTGTGAGACCTCCATTCATCAGAATCAGAATGTGCTGACCAGAACAACATATCTCATTTGCCTACTGCAATTTTGGTTTAAAATGTTAGAAGAAAAGCTCTAATAATTTCCAAACTATTGATTCTTTCCCTCTATCTGAACCCTCCTCCTGATTCAGTTTCAAATACCGAATGAAGCCACAATATAAGCACTCTCAAATACTTCCATCATTGTCTATTGTAATTAATATTTTCTGTAAAAAGAAAAATCTTCTTTGAAACTTTGGAAAGGAGTTGCTTATAGTTGTCACATTAGTACCAGTTTCACTGCCAACGTGTAGGGTTATCAACACTAGAAAAGCATATGGCTAATAACTGCAAATCCATTTACCATTCCTTTACTACTCCCAAAACACCTTCTCTTTTCTGTCAGCAACTAAACTGTGATATAATACATGAATGACAATAGAGAAATGAATATTCTTTGTTCAAAATATATGATTCAATCTTCTAAGTAGTTACATAGTGCCATGTGAAATTCAACAGGGAATTGTTGCATCAAGTGATGAATTATATTGCACTCTAAATGAATTTCTTCTGCCGTTTAGCTCCTTGAATGCATAGCAATCTACTTGAAACACTGGAAAATTTATACCTGTTTTCCATCCCGGTTGCTAGCTGGTGAAATTCACACAGAATCTGTCACTAATTCCAGTTGTAACTGGACTGAGCCCATGACATCTAGGACTGAAATGCTAGTTACAATAACTGGAAAATTATCATTAAGTAGTTCTTCTCTGTGATCTAATTTGTATGTTCAACTGTCAACCCTTTCAGACAAGTTTATGTCATCTAGCAGAAGTTAGAAAATTAAATTAAGCTGTTATAAGGTTGTCCCAATAATTATTAGAGAATGCTATACCCCTCCAAATGCTATGTCACTGATACCAGCTAAGGTGAATAACTCGATGGACATGTTCTTGGTCTCAATTTACTCTTGAAGCAATCTATGTGCTTAACTTAAGCTGAATGGTCAGTCGCCTAAAGTGGTACAAAAGAAATGTAGAAGGAGATTTATAGGCCATTTCTCTCTTTTTTTTTTTTTTTTTAATTTTCATTTTTTAGACTGAAAAAATCCTTAATAAGAATTAGGAGAATACATAAATATGTTTACATTTGATCAAAATGGTAGTTAAACCCTGAAAAGCTGAACCATAGTATCTGAAGAGACAGCTTAATTAGATATGATATCAATTAGGTATAAAACTTTGTTCAAGTTAGTAAGCATCAGAAAATTAGCAAGATAGTTCCTCTTTGAAAAGAGACTAGAGATTATGACTTATAAAATCCTAGTTCATCACCTTGGTTGGTGCTTATATATATACATATATGTATCTCTATATATATGTATCTTACTGAAGATATAGGAAAATGCTATTTTACATTTAGTTTTGTTGAGAAAATAGGATAGGTAATCATGGGAAGAGACCTGAGTCCATTTAATTGTACCCAGTGACAGGACTAGAGGCAATGGGCATGAACTGGAACATAAGAGGTTCTGTCTGAACATCAGGAAACATTTCTTTATTGTGTAGGTGATGGAGCACTGGAACAGGTTGGCCAGAAAGACTGTGTATTCTTCCCTCTATGGAGATCTTCTAAAGCCAGCTGGACATTGACCTGGGCAACCTGCTGTAGGTGTCCCTGCTTGAGCAGGGTGGATGGACCAGATGACCACCAAAGATCCCTTCCAACCTCAACCATTCTGTGGTTCTGTAATCTGCATAAAATGATAAGCCAAAATATATAATTATTATTTCAAATAAGCATATTTAAGAAAATTATTTTGAAAATTTATCTGGATTGAAGAGTTAAAGGAGTTAGAGTTCTTACAATCAAATATGCATAATTGGAATTTGCATCCAGGGTAAGAATTGCACTTGCAGGGTAAAAATCCAGAGTCACTGAGTAAAAAAGTGACTAAAAAAAAATAAAAAAAATTAAAAGTAGATGGCCATAGAAGAAAAGACACTGACACTAGGGAAAAGTCAAAATTTTGAAGACAGAAAGTCAGCGAAAAAAGTAAGAATTATCAGAAGTCAGATTGTGATACTATTTGCAAAGTATATTATAACAAATAGCTAAATTTCTTTTAGACATGGAGAGAGAAAGGGAAGATAAGCTTGTGACCCAAAGAAGCTGCGAAGGTGGTTAAAATTATTCAAATTGTTAATAAAAAAAAATATTAATACTTTGCATCACTTTCAGTAAGAGCAAAGTATATCCAGGACCAGAGAAAGGTTGGCTAATGGCAATGGCAGAATAGAAATGGAAATTACCGCATCTGTGGAGGAAACAGAACACAGAGTTTAATGTGCTCATATTAAGACAGATAATGATTGTCATTGCAGACAAATGATAAACTGGCAGACATTTAATTTTTTATTAGGCAAACTGGTCTTTCAAATTGGGAGTATAATTTTATGGCTGGAAAATAATAAATATTCTACTATCATTAATAGAAAGAAAAATATAAACCAGAGAAATAGGAATAGAAAATTTTGAATAAATTACAAATAAGTTTGTTATAAAAATAAATGCAAAACATCAGTTAAAAGGTGATGTGCCTTTTTTAAGAAAAAAAAATGATACCAAGCTAAACTGGTATCTTTATTTGATAAAATAACTGATTTCCTAGATAGAGGAGAAGTGAGAGATCTAATTTAGCTTTCAATAAAGCACTTGAAGTGTCTTCCCATGGGAAAATATTAAACTACAGAAAGAGTTAGTCAAATAATTTAGATGTGAATAAAATCTGAAGCGAAAACATCCTAAGTCTGTTATCATTTATATAACATTTTTGAATTGTGTGATGACTGTGCTAAACCCTTTGCTTACGAATATAATCCCATTGCTGACCTGAAGTTCTTCCACAAAAGATGTTTTAGGAGAATCAGGAGGGACTATAGTGCAGGACTACTTATGTATTGACCTTTGAAAGGCTGATGGCTAATTGTGCAAGTCTATCATAAAATCTCAGACAAAATGCACTAGGAAATGTAGTACAGAAGATAAGTATTTTAATTTTGTCAAATCCTTCATGTTTACAAGCATATCCATTTTTTGTCAAATCTGTTGCCAACTTCTTGATCTAGGCTTAGCCCTATAATCATTAAGCCCTACTCATAGACATTGTAACTGGCATAGCTGCCTTGAAATCAGTGAAGATGCACAGATTTACAATATCTGAAATATGCCCAGTAATGATTCTGTTCCCTCATGATAGATACAGTTCATATGCACAGTACCTTTCACATGTTAACAAGCTCCTTACTACTTAAAAAAAAAAAAAAAAAAAAAAAAAAAAGTGAATGAGTGTTGTGTTTTAACCCATCAGGCAGGTAAGCACCACCCAGCTGTTCACTCACTCCCTCTCCTATCCACCTCCAACCGTCCCCCCATTTTAGAGAGAATCTAAAAAAAGGATAGAAAAGGAAGGGAAAATAATAAGTAAATAATAATAATAAAAGAATATACAAAGCAAGTGTTGCACAATGCAATTGCTCATCACCTGCTGACTGATGCCCAGCCAGACTCTCCCCAATTTTATTGCTGAACATTGCACCATACTGTATGGAGTATCCCTTTGCCAGTTCGGGTCAGCTGTCCTGGTTCTGTCCCCTTCCAGATTCTTGTGCACCCCCTGCCCGCTGGCAGGGCGGTGTGAGAAGTGGAAAAGTCCTTGACTTAGTGTAAGCACTGCTCTGCAGCAACTAAAACATCAGTGTGTTATCAACATTATTCTCATCCTAAATCCAAAACACAGCACCATACTAGATACTAGGAAGAAAATGAACTCTATCCCAGATGAAACCAGGACAACACACATACATACATATACTATACACATACATTTCAAAGTTAGAGGGTCAGAGATCACCATGATGGGGATGTTTTTTGTTTGTTTGTTTGTTTGTTTGTTTTAAAAAAAAGATAAATCATGGCTGTAACTGTAAAGCAAAGTTTTTCTAGACTGGCAGTCATTAACAACGAATTTAATACAAATTGTTAGTTATCATTATCAACCATTGTCATTACATACTCAATCATTACTTAGCAATCATACTCAGTATTAGCTGTTATTACCTCACACAACAGAGCTGACCTGTGTAACTAGCACTGATAGCAATGATCCTTTGTGGCCACAGTCACCACAGTGCAGGTGATCAGGCCCAGAACTGAAATAAATCACTCCTTTCTCCTCAACACTCCCAAGTTCAGGATCCTGTATTTTTATAGGGCAGTTGAGTTTTGAGGGAATTCCCAGCCCTTGGCCTCTACCCCAAGCTACACTCTGCCCAGTCCTGTGGGGGACATTACTTTCAAGGTTGCTCACTGTTTCTTTCCTTGCTCAGCAGCTTCTGCCTGTCCTAAAGAAAAAGCAGCCTTTTCCCAGCTGTCCAGGTTGTACTTTTTCAACAAGGGATAACAGCCCATTGGCACATTGTTAGCTCTTGGGGCCTATTTCCTCAACCAATTCCCATATTTTCAAATCCTTTGCTGTTATCCCACCATTAAACTGCAAGGTAACATGACAAACCCGATGCCACACTCAGTTCACCCAGTTCACCCAGCGAGTTGATAAACCTATCAGGCCACACTGGGGCCCTGCAGAGTTAACAGGAGGCACAGTTAACGTAAGACCTATGGCCCATAATGAGCAATGGCAATGCTATTTTCCTGGGCTATTGGATACAAAAATCATTATAGATGTATGCTATCTTAGTGTGCTGCTTCTTTTATGAGTGCCACAGGCCTCTGCTGTGGCCACAGGTCCATGCTATTTCTTTCTTCTTTCAGTGCTTGTCTTGTCTGTCAGGACATCAAACAAAACACCAGTTAGAGTGTGTTGCAATATGGGTTTAGAACATCATAAGGCTGAAAGCTTTTTATTAAATAAATTGTATCTGGATTTTTATTTTTATTTATTTATTTATTTATTTTTAACCACAATATTCTTAAAATCCTAATGTAGGGATTTTGTGACTTGCAGAATGGTCATGAAAACTCTCCTAGTGCAATGGGGATAGAAATTGTTTATCCATTTCTGGATCAAATATAGTTAAATTGTTTCCTGGAACAGTAAATTGACTCTGACTCTACCTTTATAAGCAATATTTGCTTTTCCATTTCCATTATCATGTACCATTTTTTATGAATACTGCTATGTGGCATATTTATCCATACAAAGGAATAGGTTCCATGATCTATTGAAAGAGTGTTTCTGTGAAATGATAATTTCTTAATTCTGGTCTTTGGATAAATATAAGCTGTCAATTTTCTTTTCTCTACCCAGAAAGGAATTGTCTAGTGATTAAGTCTTTGTCTTTTTTCATTTTATTCATAGCTTCAAGTTATGTAGCTATTTCACTCAACTCTGATAGACTTCAAACACTTCACTTACTGCTGATTTAGCCATACACATATTTAATTGTATCTAAAGGTTGTGAGGTCCCAGTTGTTTTAAGCCTCTTACTGAAATGTGACTGTTATATTGTAGAGAAATGTCTATTTTTTCATTAGTTAATAAACTTTATGGATGAATAACAGATTGTCATTCAAATTGATTATTTCACTTAGAATGTTAAACTGCTGAGGTAGATTACTTTTGTACACCATTATTCACAGCAGACTTTTTGTATAAAAGGCAGGTTGAAGCTTGATGATTGTTTTTGAAAGCTACTGTACTTTATTTATGATTATTCATACAAATCAGGGCAATCTGAATTTATCCTTGCCGCAAGGGATACCAGGAAAAGGAAGGACAATAATTTCTTGTAGGATATTTTTTTTTTTTTTACTATTATAAATAGCTTTAGTATAGGCACATAGAAATAGTAATCTTATGAAATAAATATGTATTTATTAAGATTAAGTTAAGAGAAAGATAGCTTTAAAAGCTCATATAAATACTGATTTAAAATAAAAACCAAGCCAAACAAACAAACCATGCTTATGTAAAAGTGTTGACACACAAATCAAAATACAAATACATTACTATATATGCCATTCTATATAGATAACTGTTGTTAATTAAAGAAAATGACATTAAATGTAGCCTTTTAAACCTTCTCAGTACCTGCCTCATGAAGGCAAAGAAGTGAGACACTCTGTCATCACATCTGTCATAGAGATGTATATAGGGACTGGAGAAAAAGAAAACAGAGAGAGAGGAGTAGATGACAGTATCAAAAGTAGTAGTAGTGGTACTGATATTTGTTGAAATTTGTGTCTAAAAGTACAAGTACAGAGAAATGATGGTACAGGTACATGATGAAAAATGCCATAGGACAAAAGGTGATGAGATGTTGGTGATGGACTGGGACTGACAAAATTTTTCTTCTTCTCCGTATCTTTCCTTCTTTTACCATTATGTGAAAATTATAGATTTAGCAGCCTTTTAGATAATTTAGATGAAAATATTTTTATTTATCATAGAATCATAGAGTTATTAAGGTTGGAAAAAACCTCCATCTGGTCCAACCATCCCCCTACTACCAGTATCACCCACTAAACCACATCCCTAAGCACCACGTCCACGTCCACCACGTCCAACCTTTCCTTAAACACCCCCAGGAATGGTGACTTAACCACCTCCCTGGGCAACCTGTTACAATGCTTGACTACTCTTTCTGAGAAGAAATTTCTCCTAATTCCCAACCTAAACCTCCCCTGGCGCAACTTGAAAGCATTCCCTCTTGTCCTATTGCCCTGATTTTTAATCCTTGAACAGAGTTCCTAGATACTCCAGAAAGAAATAACAATCATTCAATTCTAAACTTCTTTCAGACGTTAGAGTCATGTGAATACTTAATTTACAGGATGATCCATTACTGATTTTGTCCTAGTCACCTATCTGCAGGATCAAGGTAACAAAGCAAGCTTTGTGGCTGGTATTTTGGTAGAGTATGAGCTTAATTTTGATAGAAGAGTACATAACACCAAAAATATCCTGAGTCGCAAGGACTAAAGGGATAACCTAAGATGACCTGCCCACAGCAGCTGTGATGGGGAGAAGAACGAATAAGAGAGAGCTGTTTTCAAAAGATACATCATTTATTTTACCACTCTTCCTCCAGAATTGGTGCTCAGTGTTGTTTGTTTTTTTTATTTTCTTTCATAGAAATAATTGTCTTCTCAAATAGGCAAGCACAAGTGTGTGTCTACAAAAGTCCCTGATACTTGGATCTGTTTTTGTGTTCATCATGTATCCTTTCTGACTGTGCTGCTAACAGCCTTCTAATGCTTTTAATAGTTCTGTCTCTTCACCAGTTAAGCTGTAAGTGCATTTTACGTATCTTGAGAATTCTCCTACTCCCAGACAGGAAAATACATGATTCTCCTTCCTCGCTCTGCCAGTAAGTAAAGACAGTCTCTGAAATAATGCAGATTTTTATTTCTTTCCTTGTTCCCTGTGACTACTTTTTGTGTTGAACCTTGTCATTAGATCCAGGTCTACGTTTATCCATATGTATGCGCACACTATAAAAAGTGTAAATACAAACATTTTGATTTCAACAGGGTAGTAAATGAGGGGAATAGTTCTGTGATGTACCTGTTCTGCTGGTGGCTGTAAAGGGCCAGACACTCGCATGCTGGGGAAACTTGATTTTCTAATTGGTCTTGATGGATATGATTGGATGGATTGCTTTGGATACAGTTTCAGGAGTTAGATCTGAGGTGAGAAATGCAAGCAATTTGTTAACTTCTATTCTTACAAGAGTTGATCATCTGTAATAACTGTGGAAGAATCTCTACACTAATTTTAGGGACCAAAGACAGTTTTAACTCTATGCTAAGACCTGATGTTGTTTTGATAAATGAACATTAAGTAGGGACAGGGGATTAAATGTGATGTATCTTGAGGAAGTATTCTCAAGATCTATGGAGCTTCCCTGAAAAACTGTTCTCTTTTGAACTTCCTGGCTGAGATTGTTGTTTTTCTCATGTGGTTATCTCTAGCAGACATTGTGACTCCTGTGTGGCAACACTGATTCCACTTGCTGAAGGAAAGATGTAAACCTGAGCATCACCATCTTTACTTTAAATAGGTCATGAGTTTACTAGCCAAGACAACGTGTTCTCATATATTGTGTAGAACTGGTAGAGATAATGTGGGAGCAAACTCACATGTGGCTCTAGAATAAAACTCTTGGTAAAGAGATTGTATTCTTGTTTTGCAGTAAGTTAGCAGTTAACATTTAACTGAATGCTATTCATTTATTGTCATAAGAAATGGGGTATAATAATGAGGTGATTTCCAAAAAAAAAAATACTGCATTTTCAGTGACACAGCTCAACTTTAGAGAGTCATTTAAGCACTTAGCTGTCTAATGTTGCTTTTTTTTCATCATGTATGAGAAGCAAGAAAAGGAACATCTTTTACATTCTATTGCTTTTCTAGTGAAGCAGAAGATTAGTCAGCTCCAGGAGATTTCCTTCTCTTTGCTCATTTTTCTCTACATTTCTGCCCATGGAGAGCACTTGTAAGGTTTGTTAAGATTCTTGTTTTCTCAAAAATCTAAGGTGTTTATCTTGTGCTGCAACACCTAAATTGCTGTAATTTTTAACATTAACAAACATTAAGGACTCATATCTAAGTCAATTCTGAAAGAAGAGGGGCTTAGTTGCTTTTGAAAATGTCAGACAAATGTGCAAGACCAAGTTTTCTTGAAATGACAGAAATCTGAAAGATTTAATTTAAAAAGCGACACTTGAAAATATAAATATCCATCCATTCAAGTTTTTTGTCTGTGATAGCTCAGAAAGGGTATGGCAGAGGCAGGCCTTTTAAAATGCTTTTCCAGCATAGTATCCATTGTTACAGAAATCCATAGCTCAAAGAAAGACAGGGTAAAAGATGACACCTTTAACTGTCCTGTTTGTAAGTGATCTTGTCAGTTTTACTGATCATATCTTGATGTGAGTTATACTCCGGCTGTGGCTACTTTGCATCAGATGATGCTGTCTGCCTTAACAAATGTTTTCTTTTATCATTTTGGCCTTCCTTTTCTCCTTTTGGCAACAGGTAGTACGGAGCTGTTAAAATGGCAATGTGGCACTGCCTTCCATTATTTTCCAAACAATTCTGTCCTCAGCTCTATAAAAAAAGGCTGAGTTATAGTGTCTCTATGTCATTCTCCTCTTTGTAATAGCTAGTAATACAGTGAATACCTCATCTCTGTGCTTATGTGCTTGTTTGAAGTCATAATCATAGAATAGTTTGAATTGGAAAGAACCTTAAAGATCATCTAGTTCCAACCCCCCTGCCATGGGTAGGGACACCTTCCACTAGACCAGGTTGCTTAAAGCTTCATCCAACCTGGCCTTGAGCACTTCAGGGATGGGACATCCACAATTTCTCCAGATAACCTGTTCCGGTGCCTCACCACCCTCATAGTAAAGAATTTCTTCCTTATATCTAATCTAAATCTACTTTATTTTAGTTTTAAACCATTAACCCTTCTCCTATCACTACACTCCCTGATAGAGTCCCTGTCCATCTTTTCTGTAGGCCTTCCTTAAGTACTGGAAGGCTGCTATAGAGTCTTCTCTTCTCTAGGCTGAACAATCCCAACTCTCACAGCTTCTCTTCAAGGGAGAGGTACTCACTCCCTCTGATCATTCTCATGGTCCTCCTCTGGACTCACTCTAACAGGTCCTTGTCTTTCTTATTCTGGGGGCCCAGGGCTGGATGCAGTATTCCAGATGGGGTCTCATGACAACAAAATAGAGGGAGAAAATCATCTCCCTCGACCTGCTGGCCCACTTATTTTGATGCAGCCTAGGGTATGGTTGGCTTTTTGGGCTGCAAGTACACATTGCCAGCTCATGTAGAGCTTTTCATCCACCAACACCTAAAAGTCCTTTTCAGGGATGCTCTCAATCCAATTCTTGCCCAGCCTGTATTTGTACTTGGGATTGCCCCAAACCGGGTGCAGAGTCTTGCCCTTGTCTTTGTTGAACTTCATGAGGTTCTTACAGGCCCGTCTCCCAAACTCATCAAGGTCCCTCTGGAAGGCATCCCTTTCCTCCTGTGTGTCAACCACACCACTGAGTTTGTTGTCATCTGCAAACTTGCCTAGAGTGCACTCAATCCCATTGTCCATGTGTCTCACAAAGATGTTAATACCAGTCCCGATACCATACCCTGAGGTACACTGCCTGTCACTGATCTCCATTTGGACATCTAGCCAATGACCACATCTTTCTGAATGCAACCATCCAGCCAATTCCTTACTCACTGAGTGGTCCATCCATCAAATCCATGTTTCTCCAATTTAGAGACAAGGATATCTATGCGGGTCAGTGTCAAATGCTTTGCACAAATCCAGGCAGATGATGTCAGTCACTCTTCCTTTATTCCCTAACACTGTAAGCCCATTGTAGAAGGCCACCAGATTTGTCAGGCACAATCTGCCCTCAGTGAAGCCTTGTTGGCTGTCACCAATCACCTCTGTTTTCCATGTGCCTTAGCATAGTTTTCAGGAAGATTGTCTCCATGATCTTCCTGGCCACAGAGATGAGACCTACTAGCCTGTAGTTCCCCAGGTCTTCCTTTGTTCCCTTTTTAAAAATGGGGGTTATGTTTTCCCTTTTCTGGTCACTGGGAACTTCACCAGACTGCCACAACTTCTCAAATATGATGGGTAATGGTTTAGCAGCTTCATCTGCCAGTTCCCTCAGGACCCTTGGATGCATCTCATCAGGTTCCATGGACTTGTGCACCTTCAGGTTCCTTAGCTGGTCTTAAGCCTGATCTCCTACAGTGGGCAGTTCTTCATTCTCCCAATCCCTGCCTTTGCCTTCTTTGACTTGGGCAGTGTAGCTAGAACACTTGCCAGTGGAGACTGAGACAAGAAAAGTCATTGAGCACTCAGCCTTCTCCATATCCTGTCTTCCATTTTCTTCAAGATTGGGCCATTTTTCCTTGTCCTCCTTTTGCCACTGACATACTTACAGAAGCCCTTCTTGTTGCTCTTGATGTCCCTGGCCAGATTCAATCCTACTGAGGTTTAAGTTTTCTTAACTTGATTCCTGGCTGCTCAGACAATTTTTCGATATTCGTCACAGGTTACCCATCCTTGCTTCCACCTTCTGTAAGCTTTCTTTTTGTGTTTGAGTTTGGACGGGAGCTCTATGTTCATCCATGCAGGTCTCCTGGCATTTTTGCCAGACTTCCTCTTTGTTGGGCTGCATTGCTCTTGAGCTTGGAGAAGGTGATCCTTGAATATTAGACAGCTTTCTTGGGCCTCTCTTCCTTCCAGGGCTTTAACCTACAGGACTCTACGAGGCAGATACTTGAGGATGAAGTCCACTCTCCCAAAGTACAGGGTTGTGAGCTTGTTATCCATAGGTTTTTGCCCAGTGTATCTGGCCAGTAAGCACACAGAGTTGGAATCCACATGAAGATCTTTTAATTAAATAATTAATTATATAATTCTGCAGAATCAGGTGCCTAGTGATCTTTCTCAAAACAAGCACACCCCTGATTTGAATCACCATTATTTATACACAGCCAACTTGTGAAACTATCTCTCAGGCTACTTCTGATTTGTTGTTTTATCTCACCTAACTTATCTCTATTGATACTTTGCATTTCAGAGGACCACCAAATCCCACATTTCCATACATTTGCATTTTGATGGGTGTGATTTGCTAGCTCAAGGCTACGACTCTCTCTGTTTTCTTCAAGGTTTCATTTTTTTCTTCAGTTTAGAACTACGATTTCCCCCCGTTATGAAACTCACTTTAAGGCTTCACAGTTCTCACTACATGGTTCTTGTCCATTTCTATTATCTTGTTTTGCTAACATTACTTGGTTAGGTTTGCTGAACAAAGCACTATATGGATTTAGACAACTAGGCATGCATCACAAAGCATAACTACATATGACTACTATAACTACAACTAATATGAAAAATAAAAACAGTAGTTTCAATCATCCAAAGTCTGGCAACCATGACTAGAGCCAGAGAAATCTGGTCCACTATTAATGGCTGCATTCTGAGACACTTGGTGAAACAAATGGGATGCCTGCCAGATTCGTTTTATATCTGTCTGAATTTGCTTCTTCACATAGAACCAGCAGCTGTGGTTTATCACAGCAAAAACACCTCCCTGAGCTGTGAGAAGTGAGTCTAAGGCAAGACAGTTTTCCAAGGCTATTTGGGATACCTGCTCTATTCGTTTGTATTTGACCAAGAGCATCGGTAGTGGCACTGCTTATAATTTCTAGTGTTGCAGAAATGTTTTCTATTACCATTTCAAGTTCTATTATTCCCAATTAAGGGATTGAAGCCCTCCACAAAGCATGAAACCAGGTGTTTCTGTTCAAAAGGGGATTATAAATTCCTTGTTTTTCCTGAAGCATCATAAAGATAGCCTGTGATCTTAGCCAACCCCTTATATCTGAATGGTTGAGTCTAACATCTGGAGCTACAGCTCCCAGGACACAAGTCCCATACCATACAGGATGAAGTGCTTTACATGCCTGTGGATCACATAGCCAATATATTCCTCCTGGGGATATCCACCAATGGAGGCTGATAGGCCTGCTTCTATTTCCATATATATTTTTTTACATTAGTGTAATTGGTAGTTTCAACTGTAATAATAGTTTTACATCCTCCAGTCAGGTTTCAGGAACCTACATATGATCTCTGGGCAGCATTCTCCCTACTTCTATTAACTGAGTACATACAACAGATTTTTTCTTTCTATAGGATACATATGGATAGATAAGAAATACTAGCATTACTCAAGTTTGCTAATTGCCACATACCTGTCTTGTTCACACGGAGTGGTATAGCATAGGTAGGAGTTCCCTCATATGCAGGTACATGGTTGCACACCCAACAGGATGATATATTCACAAAATGGGTTAAGTTTAAAGCTAACTGAACTACAGAATTCTGTGTCCAGGAATGGGAACCATAGCTCAGCCCTGTTCAGAAAACATAACAAGAATAAAGATAATTTTGTCCTATTAAATAGCAAATTCAAGTCCTCAGTTGGTTCAACTTGCCACAAAGTCTCTTGTGCTCCTTCTGATGGTAGGTCTCACTTCTCTTCTGGTGGTGCTGTTTTTACACAAGTGTAGTGAGTCCATTATTTGATGCCTTCCACTTTGATTTCACTGTGGATGTGGAGCAAGATGGTATAGGGTACTTTCCATTTTCCTTCAAAGGCTTGTCTTTCCTCATTTAGATCATCACCTGATGATCCTGATGATCAGGTCAGAAAGGGTGTGTCAGAACATCCACTGGAATTGGTAGTCACTCTTGTACATGTCTATGGAGAGAGGACAACATGGCAGACAAACACAGCGAATATTATCTTAACCAGCCTTCCCCTCTTATATGTATTTGACTCTCTTCTGTCACTAATTCATTTATTGGGTATGGTTTGCCATATAACAATTCAAATGGGCTAACTTTTTATCTAGATTTGGGGGCTATTATAACTCTCAGCAAAACTATCAGTAGGGCTTCTAGCCACTTTGGTTGAGCTTCCTGGTAAAATGTAGTTAACTGCTTTTTCAAGTGTTTGATTCATTCTTTCTATTTGTCTGCTCAATTGTGGTCTCCAAGCAGTATGTAAATCCCACCTAATCTGTAATGCTCTAGATATTTCTTGAACTACTTTTGATATAAAATTAGGTCCATTGTCTGAGGAGAGTCCATCTGGTATTCCAAAATGAGGGATTACTTTTTTCAGTAAAGCCTTTACGACCTCTCTAGCTTTATTAGTTAGGTGTGGGAAGGCCTTTGGCCATCCAGTGAATTAGAAGATATCGATATGATCCTTGTCTAGGCAATTTGGAAAAGTCCACTTGCCAATGCTCCACAGGTTTCATCTCTTTTCTTGTCTCTCCTGGCAGTGGTTTTGGCTGGATCTTGGGGTTGTTTGCACAGCATACAGAACACTTTCACACTACTTGGTTTGCCATAGTTTGCATTTTTGGTCCTATTGCAAAGCGCTTCAGGCTGTCTACCATGGATGGCATCAGCACCAGATTGTGTCCCTTCATGTAAGTCTTTCATTAACTGTTCATCTGTAGTTTCTGTTATCAGGATCTGTTCACTGGGGGTCTCCTACCATCCATCTTTTCATGTTGTACATTTCAGTTTTTTCCACTAGCTGGATCTCTTTAATGGAATATTCTGATGAATTCTGATGAATTAAGAGAAGTCTTTGAACGGTGGACTAACATGCCTTTTAGGTCTCCTGGTGCTCTTTTAGCTGCTTCCTTGGCTGCTAAGTCAGATTTCCTGTTCCCTGTTATTATGTTGTGATGACTCTTTTGGTGGGCCTTACAGTACATTACTGCTATAGCTTGGGGCCTTTGCACTGCCTTTAACAACTGTACAATTTCTGGACTGTGCTTAATTTGTCCTCTAGCTGTTGTCAATAGCCCTTGTTCCCTCCAGATGGCTCCATGGGCATGCAAAACTCCAAAGGCATATTTAGAATTTGTATAGACATTGAGGGTCTTCCCCTCTACAAATTCCAAGGCCTTAGTCAAGGCAATTAATTCACCTTTTAGTGACTTTGCATCTACAGTGTCCCAAAGGATCATTACCACATATCCTGCTTTATGCTGTCCATTTTCCATAAAACTGCTACCATCTGTAAAATACTCAAGGTCTGCATTAGCAATCAGCTCATCCTTAAGGTCAGCTCAGCTGGCGTACGTGTGCTCAATAATACCCACACAGTCATGTTGGATTTCTCCTGTCTCCTCGGCTGGAATAAGCATAGCTGGGTTCAGGGTGCTGACCACAGACAGCTTTATGTCTCCTTGGTCTACTAATACAACTTGTTTTTAGCCATTCAGCTTGGAGATAGCCTGTAGTTTCCTTTGACTTAGCACTGCATGTGGCACAAATATTATCAAAGGTTGTCCCATAGTCAGTTTTTTAGCCTTGTGGACTAGGAATGCAGTCGCTGCTACTGCCCTCAAACAAGATGGCTATCCTTTACTTGTTTAGTCTAGCTGTTTAGAAAAATAGGCCACTGGTCATTTCCAGCTTCCCAACATCTGTCATCACCCCTGTTGCCACCCCACTTCATTCATGAACAAGCAATCGGAAAAGTTTTTCCCTGTTTGGCAGCCCTATGCCAGGGGCTAACATTAGGGCCCTTTTTGTATCAATGTCATAAAGACACTAATACACATTACCTCATTCCATTTTCCTTCCCAATGGCAAAATAACATTCATTACAATATGGTATTATAATTCAAGAATCTATATTCTGGCCATTGTTCCCCATTGTCCAGTTTGTATTGAGGCTGTTCCCGATTACAATATTGCCTCATTTTATCCTTTATCCATTTATCCAAAAAAAGCTCCCTTTTTTTTTGGCTGATTGTAGATCGGTAGAAAGAACATGCTTCTCAGACCCTGAGTTTTGTAAGAACAGCATGTGGTGGCATAACAAGAAAGTGCTTGATATTTGACAATTCCATGTCAGAAGATGGAACTATGACAGTGATTTACAAGAGATTATAAATGTGTTATCACCTCATCATTTTGCAATGGGGCAGTAACCCATTTACATTTGAATTCTTAAGAATGATCAAACAGTTAATTATTTAATTTGTACTTGCCATAGATGACTAGATTGCTTTTTCAGTATAAAATTTCTTAAATATCCATTCTGAGTACTAGAAAATTTAAACTTGAATACATTTCTGAAAAAAAAAGTGTTCTGCAATAACTAAGCTGTGTGTAAAGCAACACAATTCACACGTTACATTCAATCTTAATTGTACTCTATAATTTTAAGTAATAAGCATTTAGGAAAAAAAAAACAGTATTTTTTATCTAGAAATCTTATTCTTGTTGCTTTTATACCTATTTTATATAAATTCGCCAATGCAGTATTAAAACAATATTACATTATTTATGTGCTGCTATTGATGAGGAAATAATGCAAAATATAAGCTGTCCAACATAAGTCAGCTAATGTTGTAAGGACAGACAGAGCAGACACAACTTGAAAAACCAAGTGCTAACAGTACCTAGCTACAAAGCTGTCCTACATATGCTTATCAAAATGCCAGCCTTTAACCTGATTTACTGAAACTCATTTTATGTTAATCACTGATGCCTATTTGTGGCTTCAGAATTTTCCACAAATATATCTAGCAGATGATTCAATGTAGTTCATCAACAGATTTGTATTGATTGGCTGAGCTAGGTTTTTTAATCACAATAAACAATACCATAGGTAAAAGCTTTTATATTCAGTATAACTAATTGGCATTTTGAAATGTAACATTTTTACCTGCAGTAAATGTTATGATGTCTGATGAATTGACTGCTGGTTTGGCAGCCTGATTCATAGCACTTTAGCTAAACAGATGGACTCCCTGTCCAATCAGTAGAGAAAGTAGGTGCCTCTGAAGAACAATTTTAGACAGTCTCAGTGATAGAAACGTCCATAGAGTGATATAACTGTTTCAAAGACTGCATGGGGACCTGTCTATACCCAGACAATAGGAAACACTAAGTATTGAGTATATTAGAATTAGCATATGGGAAAGTGGAGTAAATAGTCCTCCTTCCACTCAGAATTTAATGGTGACCTTACTTTGAAGAACAGATGCCTAGCAGTTTGCAATAATTTTCCATGGGCCATTACATCAGCATAGAAAACCCAGTACCTTGACTATATATATTTTTACTCCCATGTCAGGAAAGCATAGAGCAGAGTTAGAGTTACTACTTCATTAATGAATACAGCCAACACAAGGACGGAATGTAACCATTTGTACACCAGTGGCAAAACCGTATAATTTCTTGTAAGAAGGAGACCGCGTAACATACTTGTAGAAACCTGGAGAGGGAGGGGGAGGGTGAAGTTTTGTTTAGAGAATGAAAAGATAAGAACTAGAGTTTGGATTGGTAATGTCTTTTTGGATTGGTAATGTCAGTTTGATTCTTCACAGTTATCTTTAGTGTATGGAACGAGAACATCACTTTTGGATGACTTCTGAACGTTGCTCATGGCCTCATCAAATGTCTATGGATTGCACTGAATGAAGTCTTACTTCAGTGGTGTTTCAAAGAATGAATGGCATGTACCGAGTTACCAAATCTTTCATGCAATGACCAGACAGTGATTTCCTGGGCTCCTTTGGTATAGGAAAAATGGATAGAAAAGGGGGGGGTGGGGGTGGGGGGGGTTGTGTGTGGGGGGGGTGTTGGGGAAGGGAAACGATGTATTTTTAATAACTGTCTCTTCATCCCTTGCAGGAAGCTAGAACATAACCATTATGCTGCCTTTGTCTTGGCTAGCAACTCCTCTAGAAAGGGGGCACATCTGGCATGGTGTAATAGCTGTAAATTCAAGATTGGGCAGTGTTTAACATTGCCAATATACAGTGACAAGACATTAGAAAAATGGTGGTTTTTTTTTACAGCGGATCCAGATTCTTAACAACAAAGTAATAATATTCAGTAGTCATTTGCATTGTCTCTATTTTTTTTCAGAGATAATGCTCAGCATGTCAGTAGGAAGTGTACCTTTAAAGTTATTTTAGAGCTACTGATTCTACCTATTTATTTACCTACTTTTAAACATTCCTTAGCAATTCACTCTGTAGCATCTGCCACATAGAAGGACATCGTGATTTATCTGCAGCTCTGAATATATTACTTGTTAACCTTTACAAACACCTAGCATGACTCATTCCATTTTATCACAGCAGACGTCAGTGGGAGTAAGCATCATTCAACAGGACAACCAGTTTGTACAAGATATAGACACATGTACCAAATGTACCCAGATAAAAGAGTCGGTTAATTTTTAAAGTGTTAAAAAAGAACATGAACACAACAATGCATTCTGTGATGGGATTTGAGGCATATGCATTGGTAGTCATACTGAGACGATCAAGTACCAAACAATAGCCTAAATAATGAACAAGAAAAAGATTACCTCAAAATTACCTTCTCTAAGCAACTCTCTTAAAATAATAATAATTATAAAAAATAATAATCTAGCGTAAGTCTTTAATTTCTTGCTCTTTTTCCCAGCAGTTACAACATTGTTAAACCAGACACTGCAGTTCCCCTGAATAGCATTTTGTTTGCTGCATTCTACCACATTTCTTTTCCTAATGCTAACTTCCACAGGCTTGGGAAGCACAGCATTTACACAGTTTAACTTTCAAGGATTTTGGCCCTGCCACAATTTCTAAACTTGTCATGCACATGGAGAGTGGAAATTTCCTAAGACATATACCTACCTATTGGGCCTGTGATGTTGATTGATGTTTTTTGTTGGACTGATGCCTATCTTCAGAACAACAGTGCTCTCACAAAACCAAATTTATGGCAATTCAGACTAAAATGGGCAAAATAGCAAACTAGAAAATAAAAAATAAATAATCGAAATGAACAGCTGAACCTGTTCAACTGAATAAACAATGAAAATCTGGGAAGAATGTTGACTTAATTTCTCTCTCAAGTGAAGGTTACTCCATTAGGATGATTTTCTTTCAATTTCACTTAACAAAAGAGTCTTTGAGAAGGTTTCCTTAGAGTTTGCTTTTTGAAATGGCTGGAATTATTAGAATTGTGCCAAGGAAGCAGTTAAAAAAACACATGGTCGCCCGCACAGATTTACTTTAAAAGTACATAGATTTTACCATTGTTGTCTAACTGGAGATCTCTAAGAAGAAATGGCCTTTTGTAACATATTCACCACTGATAATGTGATATGTCTGTGATATCATGTCTGATAAGAAGGTCTTTAAAGTCATACAGAAAAGCATTTTTTGTTGTTGTTGTTGGAAGTATGCCAAATTACAAGATATGTTTGAATAGGATTATTTTATTACAGTGTATCTTCTTAGCAAAGTCTAAAAATATTGCTAATAAAAAAGCAAGAAACATCTTTCTTCAGGACCAACAAGTCACCATAAGAGATAATAAGAGATGCTTAAGGTGCTTAAGGCACTTATCTATGTGCCTTAATTATGGACTTCTGTTTCCTATAAAAGGCATTGATGACTAAGAAAGATAATAAGGTGCTATAATTTTAGTTTTCCAATGAATTTTAGATACTATACATACTCTATAAATGGACTGTAGGTAGTAAAATAACATCCTAATTTAAATGCCCCAAACAAGTTTGTGTGAACATTATCTTGTATTATTAATGCCAAACTATATTTGACAATGCACAACCCTTAAGCCTTTTTTTTTTAATTTTATTATTTTTTATTATTCTTATTCTTAAGTACATTTTACCTAGTGTTGCACTGCTGATCATGAGGATTTTTCATATACCACAAATGTTATCTCAGTTTTATAGCTTACTGCTTTGTTGTAACTAGTTTATTTGTATATAGAAAAAATTATGTAGTGAATTCAATAAGGAATTGTTTTTCCTCACAGTGAAATCCAAACGATTCCATGCCTCAGTACTGGGATAGTTTTCAACATGGTGTGTAAATAATTTACAATATTACATCAAGCAAATAGAGACTTTAAGACTAGAAGAGACCTTTGCAATCCATAGCTAACACAGTTCTGCATTGAAAATGTTAGATAATGAAGTTGTCGTAGATTGGATTACCTTGGTAATTATGTATCTGATTCTGACATACAATGTCAGGTTGCAGCATTTTCTTAAAGCTACTTCATGCTTTGTATTCTGACGTGGTATGACTCACATAGCTTGACTTGACATGTCTTAAAGTGACACTTTGCCATAGATATGCAAATGCTCCCATTTTCTGAAAAGAGCAATTAAAAGATTCTTGATAAACCAGGAGTTCTACAGGGAATAAAATAAAATAAAATAAAATAAAATAAAATAAAATAAAATAATAAAAATAAAAATAAAATAAAACAAAGATTTTTTTCCACAAATTAGTATTGCACAGAATTTATTAGGATACTTTAGCATTTCTTTACATTCATAGAGGTAACTGTATGATACCAACTGAACACTATATTGTGTTGAAAATAATATTCTGTATAAAATTGTAAACATGCAGGTAAACAGCAATGCTTCTTGACCATACAGTTTAAATTTATTTTTGAAAACACACACATATGTATATAAGCATATAAAACTGTTATGAATTCAACATGCTATTTTTGCTTCTCAATATTGGTGTTTTTCATGTACTTCATGGTTTCTGATGGAAAAACAGGAGCTCAGCTGTTGATTATCCTTATCAGGACCAAATACATGCTATTAGTTATCTTCTGTACCTCTTAAGCATTGCTTATTGTCTTCTGTTCATTTCTAGGGTTGTACAAATCCTGAATTTTCAAGTTGTGAATGTAATACCATTCTTCGTGATTTTCTAAAGAATTAACTTTCTCTCAGAGAAAGGCCCAGATGAACAATATGAAAGGTGGAGTTAAGCATTGTCAGTCAAAGGGATTTGGAGGGAGAAAATGTACTGGAAATATTCTCACCTAAGTTATGCATCTAAGATGTTTATGATTTATAACTAACACAGTAAAGTTGATAATCCTTTCTATGATTATTAATAATATAATTGCTATATTTATTTCTACGGAAATGTTGCAAAGGCTAACTTTCACGTGGCTGGTCCTCAGTGGACAAATAAGAGATATTTTATTATATTTTATTGTATTAAATATATCTAAATATAGGGAGCCAAAATATCTATCACAACCTAAAGAAAGTCACTTCAGGCTCTGCTCATTTGCTCACATTTTCACTTTTAAGTGAAAAAGAGTAAGTGTTGTTTGAGGTATACTATGGTACCTCAGACATTCAGGTGTGGTTGACAGATATACCTGGGTGAAGCCTAAGATCTAGCACAAGAATGCTTGTGCTTATCTGGATCTTGACTACTGGATTTGTAAGAGCTCCTCTTCCTTTCTCTCCTCTCTACATACTTGTTTTCATTTGAAGACAGCTTGAGTATGAATCTAGATAGAAATGATTGTGAGTTTGATTTCAGTTACTGGTGGACTATTAGGGGTGTCCACTGGGTGCTCTAGATGCTCCAGCAGGTAATCTTGATGCAGCCACTGTCCACTTAGAACATTCAGCTTTGTAGAGCATATAGCTTTTGTATAGCTCTTTCATACCTAGAATACTCTCTTCTAAAATCTGCCTTACATGTACTCTGTGGAATGAAGTCTATGTCCCATCAACTGAAGGTGATGTGTCAATATGCAACAGTGAACGCAAATACATTTGAGCAGAGAACAAACAAAATGCCAAAAGAGAAAAATTGTTAGACTTTTCTGACTACTGGTTAGGTCATATCAATTTTGGACAGGAAGGGAGATGTCACTCTTCATATTGGAAGATCATCCTCTACATATTTTTGTACCCAAGGAAGTATTTTAGGACTGAGAAAGTATTAGCAAAGGTGAGCCTGATAATGTAGTCAAGTGAACTGAGAGGCAGCATTCCTATGTCCTGCATCTTGATTATTACTTTTGGCAAAGTTTGATATGAGATGAGAAGAGCTCTCAACCTCAAGTTTTCTGTTGTCACCTAAGTAGTCTAACTATGTGAGAGGTAGAGGACTGATCTCCCAGTAGAGAAATGAAAAACATGGAGCTATCCTGTATGTTAAAAAATGCTCTAACAAGGACAGAAATGTGTATTTGAATATACCAAGGCTCAGGTGAGCCTGTTAGGTTGTCCACTTTATTTGCAGACAGCATTAAGTGTTCATATAAAATGCAGCCATTCTTATCTGTGTTTTTCAATGGAAGAAAACCCATTTGCAGTGCGTTATGGATTATTCATGTTACATGTTCGCTGAATCCTTTTCTTTTTTTTTTTTGGGGGGGGGAGGACGGGCAGGGAAGAGGAGGAAATATGATTTCTGCCAATTGTATAGGGGTCTGGAACTTGTTGCTTATAACTAGGTAAGGCAAGAGAGAATGCTCGCAAAATCCATTATCTAGAAAAAGGATTAAATCTCCGGTTTTAGGCAATAAAAAAGGAAAAGGCTCTAAAAAAGGAAATAGAAAACTGACTGATTATTTGAAGAAGATTTTACCAATGTTCTTATTCTATTTATTTATTTATTTATTTATTAGGTTCAATAGAAAAAGCTCTGTTATTTGGATCAGTCTAAGTTTATTGGGTCAGAGTTACAGGTTTAACTCTTATTGTGTTAGCACTCATTGAAATTACATAAATAAATCTCTGTTTTCACATGACTTTATACAACTGTAAGTCATATTTCTCACATGCCCTAAATTTTACGGACTCTAGACATAATACAGTGCTATGAAAAAGTAAAATTTTTGATTTTTTCAACTGTAATATTTATAAACAACAGAACTGCTCAGTGAATTGGGTGGTGAGGCACTGGAACAGCGGCACAACTTCTCTGTACAACCTGTTCCAGTGCCTCCCTTAAAGGTCCCTTCCAACCAAAACCTTTCTATGATTCTATAAATTTGCAGTCTTTCAGAGGCTGTAATAAGTCAGTTTTTAGTACAGGATATGCTTGTTCATATCAATAAATGCTCTTAATCCCATTTCCCATATTTTGGAGAAAACAAAATAAAACAAACAAACAAAAACAACACAACAACAAAGATGTAGGTATTGCTAAATATTTCACAAATCTAAGATCTGTCTTCAGAAACTGGAACTGACCAACCAAGGCAAGGAAGCAATCATCCAAATAAATAAAATGCAGAACATTCTTCAGTAACAGCAGGAAGGCAAGACAGTACCCAAATGAGGAAAAAAATGTTTTCAAGCCCTACTTTCATGACAAACTATTTTATAGAATTAATTATAAAAAAATGAAAAAAAATGAAAAAAAGAAATGAGTGTTTGATCTAAATCTAATGAATAGTTATGCTTCTGCTGGGTTCAGTAGCATAATATCTGCTAATATAAAAACAGGTAATCGTAACAGATGGACAGTAATTTAATATAAATTTGATTTTGCTCATTATTAAGAGAGAACAGTACACTGAGGTATGTTGAATTGGCATAAGGGTTAGAATAATTTTATAATATAAGTGTTTTTCTAAAAATAAATTTGAAAAGAGCCTAGATAGTGGATGGTTTGCTTAAGCTTTCAATATACTGATATTTCAGAAAAGGAAAGAAAGGGAAAGGGAAATATAGTTTTCTAATTTACGTGTATTGTTGTAAAGGGAATGCAAGCCTTTGTGTGTGTGTTTGTGCTTGTGTGTGTAGCAGGATATGCACTGAAAATTTCAAAGCATTTGATTTAGGTTATCAACTGAAAATGAAAAATGTATGCACAACACAATGTATATACTAGAAGAGAAAATACAACTATAAAGAATATTACAAAAAAAAAAGAGTTATTAGAACCAAATGGTTTGGTTTCTCCTATCAAACTAGATATTTGCCTTTAAAATAATATAGTGAGACATCCAAAACCTGAGACATCCACTGAGGCTGAGACTGTTTTTAAGAAATCCTAACAAAACATGTATTCCTCCAAAATATGCTCTAAAATACAGATCCGTTTAAATGAAATCAGCCCATAACCCCCATTATTTGTTTGTAATGAAAATAAAGCTAAACTATTCCAACAGGGAAAAAACATAAAAATGTATAGGTCCAGATTATGAGTCATTCAAAAGCATTTGGAGAGCTACTGTTTTTCTCCAGGTACACTTATAGATGAGTCCAATAGCTTGCAATGTAATTCTGGAGCAGAACTACTTAACTTTAATGTTACAGACCTAGATGCTTCCTGTACCTCCAATGCTAGAGAATACAAATATTACAAAATGATCTCTATACCCAGGAAATATTATAAACTCTTTTGAATGGACTTAAGTTTTGGCAAGACATTCACAGATGTCAGAATTGTCAGAGTGTTCTTTACCTGAAAAATACCATGCTTCAGGTTGAAGGAGAAATATGTGTTATTTTTTTCTACTGGGACTGAAAAAGAAATGAGATTATGTTTGGGAGCATTCATGTTTTCCCGGGGGGAAGTGACTTCTAAATAACAAACAATAAATTGATTGCGACTACCTGTATCTCTAGTAGGACTCAAAGGAAAAGAGAGAGAGAAACAGTTATTGTAATTTTGATGAGGTTTACAATGTCTTGCCCATTTCTGCAAATCTTGTACTGCTTACTACATTTTAACTACAATATAGAAATATTAAAAGATTAATTTAAATAATGACTAGATAGGATTTGTAAGGGAGGGTATAGATATTGCAAAGATCATAGAAGTTCACAAAAGGACAATTTTGTAAATGCTAGACTACAAAGGCAAGCACCTACCTGTGTATCATTTGTGTTAGAATAAATGTGAAATGGAGTTGGAAAATAAAAAGGATAAAATGGGCATAGTAAGGATACAATATAAAATTGGGTCTTTATCATAGAATCTTTTTTATGGAGGAGGACATGATGGACCCATAGTAAAGGTTTTATCTGAGTTTATATTTAAAACTTTTTTTTCCTCTTTCTTTTCCTTTTTCTTCCACATTCCCTCCCAAACCTACAAACCTACTGGTACCAAAAACTACTGGTAGCCTCTGGATCCAAAACTATGCACAAACTTGTTTTCTGAATGTTTATAATACGTTTTTATTTTTAATAGATGCTCTAAAGGACAAGACATGCTGCTTATGAGGCATTTTAACATAGATATTTGCCAGAAAGTATTATAGCCAAATATGAATGGGATTTAACATGTTTTAATCCACTATGAACGATTAGTCTACCATAAAGGTGATTGGCAGATAAATGTCATATATTAGCCATAGAAGTCAACTCAAGGTCCTAAGCTGGTTTCCCAGATTTGACAATATGAATAAATAAAAGGTTGTCCCATCAGTTCTTGCACTGTATATGAGATATCTTTGCTTCAGAAGGCAGAATGTTTACCTGAAATGAAGAGGAGAACAGGTCAGAATCTATTCTGAAAACAGCTTATCTATAACTGATCTGGAAGAAATAAATCACCAAACACTACAAAATAAGGAAATAAAAAAATAAGAAACTTGAAAACTTAGACATATGCTGACATGGAAGAAGAATAATGAGAAACCAAATAGTGCATCAGGACCTCCTAATGATCTGTAAATAAAGAAATAAATAAGATTGAACATAAAGAGAGAAACAAGGATTATTAAGAAAGAGTAGCAGAGCTATATAAGGAAAAAAAAAAAAGTAAAAAGACTGATATATTTTTTTTAAAGTTGCAAAAGCCAGAAACATAAAAACAATACAAAGAGAAAAATGCACAATACAATGGTAAAATAAAAAGTGAGGGCTAACTGGAGAGGCAGCATTATGGCAGAAAATGAGGTGTTTCAGTGGAATGTAAATTTAAAATCAGTAGCATAATTTATGCTTCTGCCCAAATAAATCAGGAAGAATCTCTTTGTAGGGGAAAAATCTACAGTGTATAGTGGTAATGTTGCAGTTGTGATAATCTAAATTATCTTCATTGGGCTAATAAAGCATATTACCTATCCATACAACCTCTGCTTCATTAATCAGTGATTACATAAAAGGTAATTGTGATGCTTTGTTTGGCATAGGAGACATCTGGCATAACACCTCCAGTATTGGGCACTGGACTTAAAAAAAAAAAAAAAAGGAAGAGAAAAAAAAAGACATAATTAGGAGAGAGTTTAGAGGGCATCTATACAAATGGTTAGGGTTGTGAAAGAAAATCATAAAGAGACAGAAGAAACTGAGGGAGCATGGTGATATTGGGCTTGAAATATTAAATAAAATGTAAGGAAAAGGGGGTTGACTAAATATACTTCATGTCTACCAATGGTAGAACAAAAAGTAATGCATTTAGTTTGCAACAAAATGATTTTGTTGAGATATCAGCAAGAAATTTACCAAGTACCTTGATGACTACCTAGGGAGGTTGAAGGTTATGATTGATGGGAGGTTTTTCAGGATAGACGCCAGATGTGGGTAATCAGTCTTTAATCCAAACTGAGAGATCATGCATCACAGAAAACCCTAGTATTTACCTTTAAGCATCACTGTCCATTAGGCATTCTGCGGGTCTGTGGCATGTCACTGTCATCACAATATAATTCCAAAGTGTTCCTGTTATTGCCATAGCTACAAACAACTGACTTTGTGTCTGTGTCAGTTGTTCACAGCTTCTGTTGGCTGTGTAGTTACGGTGGGTTAACCTGGATTGGTTGCCAGACCCCAACCAAGCTGCTCTCTCACTCTGTGTCCTCAACGGGCCAGGGGGGAGAAAATTAGATGAAGAAGCCCATGGGTCAAGATAGAAACAGGGAGATTGCTCACTAATTACTGTTGTGGGCAAAACAGACAACTTCGGGAAGATTAATTTTATTTACTGCCAATGAAAAATAAAGTAGAATAGTGAGAAACAAAGACAAAATTAAAAACACCTTTCCCCCAATGCTATCTCAACTTCATTCCTTCGTTCACTACTCTTCTACCTCCTCAGCTTCTTCAGTCCCTGAAGGGGAATGGGGAATGGAGGTTGTGGTAAGATCATAAAAGTTCCTGTTAACCGCTCCTTCGTCCTTACACTTTTGATCTGCTCCAGCATGGGGTCCCTCTCACAGGATACACTGTGAGCAGAGCCCAGAAGCTGCCCCATGTTAGATAGGAGCCAGCTCCAGCTGGCTCCAAAAGGGACCCATCGCAGGCCAGATCCAAGCCAGTAAGTGGCACTGGTTTCACCTCTGCAAGATGATATTTAAGAAAGGAAAAAAGCTGCTGTGCAACAGCAGCTGGGAGAGAGGAGTGAGAAGATGAAAGAGAAACAACCCTGCAGACATCAACGTCGGTGAAGAAAAAGGGCAGGAAGTGCTCCAGGCACTGGAGCACAGGTTTGCCTGTGTAAAGGCCCATGGTGGAGTAGGCTGTCCCCCTGCAGACCATGGGGTACCACAGCAGAGCAGATCTCCACGCTGCAGAAGGTGGAGGAGCCTGCAGTGGTGTAGGTGAATGTGGCGTGAAGGAGGTTGCAGCCCATGGAGAGCCCCCGAAGAGGCAGATGCCAGGCCAGAATTGCAGCCTGTGGAGAGGAGCCCCCTGTGTAGCTGGAAGTCTGTCAGGAACTGCGGCCTGTGGAGGTCCCATGCTGGAGCAGTCCATTCCTGAAGGACTGCACCCTCTGTTATAGTCCCATATAGGAACAGTTCTTGAAGAACTGCAATTTGTGGGAAGCCCACTTTGGATCAGATTACTAAGGACCACATCCCCTGGGTGGGACCCCATGGTGGAGCAGGGAAAGAGAGAAAACATGAAGGAGCTACAGAGATGAAGTATTACGGACTGAACACAGTTACCATTCCCCATTCCTCTGTGACACTTGAGAGGAGGTAGGAGATGTTGAATGGGGGGGAAGGTGTTTTTAGTTTGCTTTTAGTTCTCACTACTGTAGTCTGTAGCAGCAGGTAATAAATTATATTAATCTCCCTCCCCATTCTGAGTCTGTTTTGCCCATGATGGTAACTGGGAGGGATCTCCCTGTCCTTATGTCAACTCATTAGCTTTCTTTTCATCATATTTTCTCACCCTGTTCTCCCATCATATTTTCACAACTCTGCTGAGGAGTGGGAGTGAGACAGCAGCATGGTGGAGTTTAGCTGTCCATCAGTGTGGAACCACCACAGTGGGCTGCAGTGTGTATATCTGCTGTTAATACCACTAAAACCTTTTGGTTTATTAGTCCATTAACTACCTTTGTTTTCATTGTGTATCTGTCCAGGTCTCCAAGGGCTGTTCAGTGAATCTGTGTCTTCCATCAGCAAAGCCTATCTCAGTAAGATCAGATCAGATAATCCAGACATGAGGTAAACCTTTTAATTTAAATTATTGATCTATTTTACACAATCTTAGACAATGAAATCAAAGGTTATTTTCAGTTGAACAGGTGTGGAAGATTAGGAGGATGTTTGAGATATCTAGGGAAACAATCTTCTGACTTTTTTCCTGGGATAGTTCAATTTCTGATTGTGGTATTACTGCAAGAATAATTTATATTCTCAAGGGTAGAAAATTATTTTCTGAAAATTTAGGTGTTATAGATGATTAAGTAAATATAGTAGAATTATTATTGTCTACATTTTTTTCTGTTCGTTTTCATATAAGCAAGTATGTTATCTACATAGATCTGTCCATAAATCATGAATAATTCTTCTGTTAGCTGAACTCCTTTACAATTATATCAAATTTACATTTCAGGAAAATTTGAGGTCTTCACTGAAATGCAAAGGTTGCCACAAATCCTTTCTTAAAATTATGTGTCCTTTCTTAAAATTAAAGTGTGTTCTGAATTTATTCTTTTTACATTTTAAGATTTTGGATCAAATTTTCTGTATGTTTTGATTTAACCCCAGGAGGCAGCTAAGTTCCACACAGCTACTTCCTCGCTCTCCCCAGGTGGGGTAGGGGAGAGAATCAGAAAAGCAGAAGGGCGAAAACTCATGGGTTGTGATGAAATTAACAGTGATAATACACGAAAAGCATATTAGAATGAAGTAGAACAAACAGGTTAAGTATCTGCAAAAAAATGACAAATTTGGGGAAAGCAATCAATATCTGAATATGGAAATAATTTTAAAGAAGGAATATTTACTGTGGAAATAAGGCTTTGTTGATACAATCTTACTACATGATACTTATGTTAAATAGAAAATATATAGAGATAAAACATCAGCACAGTGTTTCTATTCTGAGAAAAGAAGAAAAACAGTACTAATAGAGAATTATGCAATAATTATATTAAACAAGAATTTTAAATATGAAGGATCATATGCTGTACATTTTTGACAAGCAAAATAAGATTTTTAAGTGTTTCCTTGTAATGAATATGTTTGTATGCTGAATATTTTTTTTTTCTGTATGAGTGTATAATTCCTGCAAACAGTATAGAAATCAAAAAAAAAAAATCATCAGCTTAAAATTAAACTTCCCTTTTGGTTCATTTGTTGTTTTTGTTTTTGTTTGTTTGTTTGTTTGTTTTTGCAAATGGACATGCTGTCTAAAAAAATTGAAATTTCTTCATTGTTTCTTTAGAACACACAATTAGGATTAAGACTTGAGTTTGCCTTACCTTCTTGTATATATACGCATATATATTTTGCAGGCAATGCTTGAATAAGCTTTATCTCTTCAGCTTTTAGGGTATTCGGTAAATTTCTTTTATGTAGAGACTTTGTGACATGAGAATTTCAGCTATTTTAAAATTCTTTCTCTTTCAAAATCTATCCTATGTATTGCCACTATATAGAAAATATCATTGGATCACAGCAACCAGATATTAATTCATACACTCTATTACACTGCAGATGGTTTAAGGTGAAGGGCTCAGTTCTCTGCTGCAATGAGTCACTTAGTAGGTTAAGCAAACAAATCTCTATAGTAAACAGCTTCTCAGGTTCAGAAAGAACAGAAACTTTTCTTCCTTTTTCTCTATATTGGTGTTTTAATTTCACATTCTAAATGTTCAGCTGCTAAAAATTTTGCTTCATTAGTCAGTTATGTTCTTATAGAGTTCTCCTGTATTATTATTGCTTGGTTTCACAAGTTCTTTTCTGAAGAAGCATGAACAGGGGAAGTTGCTAGGGAAGGAGTGAGAACAGCATCTATATTTAGTCTCACAATCTCACAGTGCTGTTCTAAACAACAGGAGATTTTAATGGTCATTATAATGGGCATTTTTCATCGATATTTGCACTCTATGTCCTGTGTGCTCATTTCTTGGATGTGCCTGTTATGCATGGTGTGGAGCTAGGAGCATTGTGGTGATGGAGAAGACATCTTTCATGACTGATAAAGCTTCAGCTTGGCAAACAGTTTTTCTCATTGATATGGCACAGATAACGGGCTTGTGAGCTGCCTGTGTGACTGGGTATCTCCTTACTTCATAAACTTCGCTAACTTGCACCCTTCACTCTACATTGTGCCTATATGGCTATCCATCTTCAACACTGAAAGTGGTTTTGAAAGATGTGTTATGAAGTCAAAATACAGTTATTGATATTTCTTTTGTAGTCTGATATTCTTCCCTCGTGGTTGCAGAAGATGAACAGTCAGTTATCTGTTGTGTGTCAGAAGGGAAGAGTGGAAATGGAAAATGCTTATGAACTCAACATCTTTAACTAAAAAACAGAACATTCTGAGCTTTCTTATTGTTTCTATTGTCTATAATGCAACTCTACTTTTGTAATATTATTTCCTAATTACCCTACTAGACAAGACACTGCAAAACTCTATCAAGGCCAGGGGATGCTATATTAAATTAATGCCTCTGAAATAGTACTTAGTACTTTTTATACATCCTTGAACTACTTTTTGTAGAGGAACATCATTCTCAAAGTACTTTGTCATATATATCAGCTGGTGATGGTTTCTTGGATGACAGTGTATTTGATATATACAGTATATACATTAAGAAAATATACTTTTTCTTTTTCTTTTTTATTTTCCTCAGCATTTCTTTGTTTTGTTTTGTTTTGTTTTGTTTTGTTTTTGAAGCTGCTGGAGAGTCCACACTGCCAGAACTGTGTGTATTATAAGCTAAGTTCCATTTCTTTGATTAAGCAAATAGTCCAATACATTTCACTAGCACAGTTCCTGAAGTTTAAGAGTATGGAATGAAACTACAAAATTTTCACTGATTTGTATTATATTTGCACTTCCTATTTTATTATTTTCTATTACTGCCACAAAATATTGTAAGCAGTATAAATTGAAAATTGGTCATTCAGTTTATCAAATATGTCAGTCTCCCATCTTCATACTCTTTTTCTTTGTTTTCTGGGCCCCTTTCACATTGGTTTGGTAGTATAGCTCATATTATGTTCCATTACAGATTTAATTTAATGGCAAATTCATTAGGAGTGACATAAATGCTCTCATCTGAAACATGTGTTGTTCAATATTCAGGAAATATTTAGCTTTCCTTGAGCATAAGGAATCAAATCTATGCAAATTTTGCCTCACTGATGAAGAGTTTAATATCAGTTGATCAAGTGCCTGTCTTTGAGAAGCTTTGTAAAATTTCAGCTCTGAGGGCAATTCACAAATAAGCATCTCCAAAAGTTAATGTATTTAGAAATAGATTAAATCAACAACTGGCTACCATTGCTATATTTAAGAGATTGATCAATATATTTCAAATTGTAGTGAGACAGGAGATCTTTACTTTAAAATGTCCCTGGAGAGAATCTCAGTATTTTTGTTTTAATAAAATACTAATTTCATGAGCAGCAGGAACATTGCTGTGATTAGCAAAGGAAACATAAGAATAAATTAATATAATAAAGCCTGTTTTTGCTTTAAACTGACCTTGACTTGAAGGACCAGAACCTGAGTTTCAGTACATATGAATATTTTTTAAAACCTTTATGAAGAAAAATATAATGAGACATTGCTTACTACTTGCTATTGTATATGATAGCCTCATACTGGCCCTGATAGTCATGGTAAAGAGAAAAAAGAAAATTGTTTTTCAAGGAGAAATATGAAATAAGAATGGTAACACACTTGCTATTAGTAGCAGAAAACAAACAAATTGTTATGAAAACAAACCACAGTGAATAACATCGTTATGACTAGAAAAAAAGTCTGAAGTGATAACAGGAGTGTCATGCAGTGGAAGGAATGATGAAATGCGAATGTAAGCATAGCTGATTAGAAGCAACTGATATTAGTGACATAACCCATGTAGGATTTTTTCAGTTAGCTTTTGATGAAATTGTATTTATGAATTTCTACTGACGTTGGTTAAGGTAGGTGAGGGAAATTTTCAGTGGTAATATAGAATTTGTAAAATAGTTATCTATTATATATCTCTATCTATCTATCTATCTATCTATCTATTACATATACATATATATCTGTAATTTTCTTCACTTCTGGACACTAAACCGTTACACTTCCTACTAATACATCAAGGAAAGCTAGAACCTGTGACCTGATGAATAAACTTGGTAAGTACATATGTGCATTTATCTGTGCAAAAGGCAGAATAAACATGGAGGGAAAGCAATAAAAATGGTATCTCAGAAAGACATAGTATGTCTTTATTGGCAAATAACATCTAAAATACTAATTTAATGCCAAATTGGGCTTGCACTTCTTCCTTGTAAAAATCCAGTCTGCATAACATTTCTTAAACATTAATTGCAAGAAATTTAAGGTGTTATAAATGAATAAATTGTACAAGAATTAAAGTGTATTTATAGGAAATACTCCTTATTATGGTAGCACATCAGCAATCATTTCAGTTTTATACTACCTTCTTTTTTAATTTGTCATAAGGAAAAAAAGAAACACATTGCACTTACAAGGCATTCTTGCTACTACTTCTTCTCATCTTAACTTCTTTTTTTGCTTGAAGTTTCCTTACGAGTGTTAAGATCAAACCTCTTCTGCAAGAATAATATGTTAAAATACATGAGTTGCTTTTTGTAGAGTTAAGAAAGCTGGAAACACTGAACATTTGAAAGCTTTTCTACACACACACACGCACACACACAAAAAAAAAGCAAAACACTTCACCCTATTTTAAGAAATACTGAGTTAGATGCACTGCATAACATATGTTCTCTGGTATACTGGCTTCTTTAAAATCCAGAATGATTGTAATACAATATTAAAAAAAAAAAAAAAGTGAGAGATGCAAATTACTATCTAGAATATCTGAACAGAAGGATTTTTGTTTAAGATTTTTTCTTCCCGAGGAACTGAAAAGAAAGCAAGAGAGAATGAAAGAGTGTGAGGAGAACTATACGAGTGCTGGTAACTCTCTAAGCTACTGAACAAAGAACTCTAGTTCCCTTGCTTTTTAAGTTCCATCCATGCATAAATTTGTCTCTCATTTGGTTTTCAGAAATATCCATTTTATTTACCAGAGATTTGGTCCCCATAACAAACCAGTACAAAATATGCCGTGCTTAAAGGCAGCCTTTTCTTAGAGATTTAGTATTTAACTCCGTGAAGTCTGAAAATCTCTTTGCTCTCTTATCTCTTCTATAAAAGGGTTTCTTGAACCCAGCCAATCTTGTAAGCAAAAGATTTAGGACCTGATTAGATTCCCATTAACTGTCAGCAGAACTTTTATACTTATTTAAGATGAGAGCAGGAGTAGGTTTTCAGTCCTCTAGAAACTATGATTTTGAGGTCTTATAAACCACCTTTCCATTGAGTACTATGGTTAACAGTGTTTTGGAGTCACCATTTTGTAATTAGCTTCTTCATTTTCTAAAAGCCAGCCTTTATGATATAACTTGGTACTTAGCAAGCCACAAAAAGCCCTTGGGTATAAAACTTTTTCCATCAAGTCTTGCTGAATTAACTACAGGTTGAAGCAGCAACTGAAACCCCAAACACCAAATCTAGAATAGACTAGGGAAGAAAAACCCCATAAAGTTTTGCATTTTGCTTTTTTTGTGTGTTGTTACATGCCACCTTCTCAAAGCTAATGCAAATAGGACGTATTTTTTAATCACGATTGCTCTCTATGTATATTTTTATCTCAAATAGAAAATACCTTAATTCACCTTGGTAAATAGCATTGTCTTTACCTGCAGGTGCCTTGAGGATGGTACTGGAGTTGGCTTCTGAGTTTTTTAGGAGCACAAAATTGTATGAAAAGTATTGCTAGCATACATTTGTATGATAAAATTACAAATAATACACTCTGCTATCATTTGAGGCACTTTTACAAACATGTCTTTAAAATAAGCTATTGGTAGAGCTGGTCACATTACAAACATGCATTGAGATGCTTATAGAGCCTGCTAATTTTTACTTGTAGACTTTATCTGTGCTAAACTAGAGCTTGTAAAGCTCTTTGAGCATACATTATCCATCTAAAGCCAAATTTATTATTTTGGTATTAAACCACATCTTCACAAACCAAATGTCTGTGGCTTCTTGGGATTTAAAAGTGCAATAATAGTGACAGCAAAGTAAACACAGTTTCAATTACAATCATTAGTGAAATATGTGGGATCTTTTTGTAATGCTGTTGTAATTAAAATTTTGTCAAAGTTAGCTTTGTTATTCCTTGTTATCAGAGGATTATAACTGTACAGCAAACACCAAGGAATTTCTGAACAAGCTTTCTTTTGATTCACAATTTTCCTCTCAAGTAAACAAGCAAAACTGTAACCACTCAGTTGTTTAACGTACAAATGGCTTGTAAAATGAAACTTGAGACTTTTTGATCTGAAAGCATATTTTCTTGAAGAGAGAAAGAGAGAAAGGCAATGTACCCTTCGTATTTAAACTCTGGAAAGCTACTGGAGAATTTATCATTCAAGTATATTCTTGTTTATTTTAGGGACAAAATTAAAAAATAAAAAATCATATTTTGTCTAAAGCAATGGGAGATGTAATTTAACATCATGTCTCCTATCTCCACCATGACCTTTTTTGAAGATGTAGTCCATTTGTGAGAGTTGGAGCTAATGAGATAAGATGCAATGGATGCATGGTCAGACCACGTCATCTCTGGACCCATGGGTGGACAGACTCAAACCTCTAGAAGTAGGCCAATCTTCCAGACTGTAAGGGGGGATTCATAGAAAGAACCTGTGAGGAAGTGCCAGTTCTTCAGTGCTCTAATTGGTATACATTGAAGCATTGCTTGGGTTGCTGGTGTAAGAAAATAGAGTGTAATCATCAATGTAGTACAGTTACCACACACATAAAATTAGTACTGCTGAGGATTTATTCTGATATTACTGAAAGAAGACCATGGACCTTTGCTCTTTATGATTTTATTTTCTTTACATGATAAACATTAAATTGCTTCTTAGATTATAATTGACTTTTTTGTTTACTTGATATATTTTGTCAGGTTCAGAAATATTTTGGTAATAATTTAAGTGCCTGGTCATATTGAATTGATTTTATATGCATTGCAAAATAACTGATCTGACTGAACTAATTTTGTATTAATGCTGCTCCCGCATGTATCTCTTTAGATGTTCTGCTTTAATCAAAGATTGATTAGGACTTAGTAGACACTTACTTTTTGATAACATTGTTTTGAGATTTCAGGCTGTGGTCATTGTTGGGGTTACTTTGGGCCACATTTATGGCTTTGAGCTTACAGCTGTACCAGAGATGAATAGAACTCATTAACTATTATGCTAATATCTGTTAATATGATGAAGATTGAATAAACAATAAATTTTACTTTTTAAATAGTCTAGACAGCCAGAGAGTGAAATTGGGAAGAGAATTGGAGGTACCTATGTGGTACAAACTTGGCTTCTAAATCCAAAATTTAGAGCTTTTAAATGATCACTGCTGTCTATTTAGAGCTTTAAAATCATCACTGCTGTCTAGACATAAGTGGTTGATATGCTATTCTCTTTTCCCTAGAAGGGAGAGTTTTTGTGGCACTTAACTATATGTTGCTAAGCTTATGCAAAACAGTGAGATGCTAAATTTTGAGTACATGGGTGTTTACCTCTACCTTGTCCACAAAGGGCCTAGCCTGCCCCTGAGATATGGGATGGGATCCATGCCTCTGTCTGCCAGCTGTCTGTTCTAAAGAAATAAAAAAAAATATTAGTACTCATTCTCTATATGTTGCTGAAGAATTATTTAATTACTTACTTCATGCAAAGTGGAGCAATTCAATGGGCATGGTTAAAAGTATATTGATGATCCAGTTAAATGTGTGACTAAATATTGTGTATATGTGTCTTGAGCTAGCTTTTTATTAGCTCAGGTATCAGATATTGTCTTACTGTAATAGAAACGAACTCATCATGACATATTTACCTAACAACCTAACTGGAGTCCCACAAAGTCTTCAAAATTACATTTTACTCTCCTATCTTGATACAAATTGTTAGCTAGATTTGGTTAAATTAAAGTTAGCTCAGATATGTCTGCAGGGTCTGCTTCTTACACCTTTGTTCGTAAAGAACACTGAAACAGAGTAAATTTTTTCATGGAAATCAGAACAGGTGAAAGCAAAACTGGGCAAGAAATACTGTTTCACATCCATATTTTCTAGAGATTAACAACTGTATATTCAGTAAACTAAACAAACACGAAATTTGTGGATCACATTTTTAGATGCTGTCATACAGAATGCTTAGTTTTAAGCTATTAAGTCATAAGTTTCTAAGTAACTTTGCCAATGTATAAGATTTGTTTGATGAGATATAAGCCCACTTCAAATATGGAAAGAGTATGCTATGATACGCATCAGGAAAAAAAACAAAACAAAACAAAACACTAATATGCTGTTTTTTGTGTGTGTGTGAGAGTGGTTGTCTTGCACATCTCTAATTTACAGTTATTCATTCATTCTTTCAGTCTTCTGTAGGCAGACAGCTGAAATTTAGCCACATTTTACTGAGAAAAATATCATTGAAAATAAGGTGCATCTAGAAAACCATTTCTATAATAGTAATGGTCAGTTGTGAGACATACAGGTTAGACTCACTGAGACTCAGGTTTCTCAGCAGGGAAGCCATACATTTGGGTTTCAGAACCGGGATTATTGTACTTTACTACAGTCCTGATCCAACAATATATGGAGCTCAATAATACACAGTGATCCATGATGTGGTTAAGTGAAAGACCCAAAGGGCTTGCCTAAACACAGACATCTGATGTTATTTGAGATGGTGTTGGGTACCTTCCTGGTTTCCAGTTGCTGCTAAGGACAGGCATGAGAAATCCATCTTTAGGTAAAGGAATCTTATTCCAAGATGCAAGATTATGATTGAAGTAAAGAAATTCATATGTAAGTATCTCTGTGGTAGTGGGTAGTCACATAACTTAACTAAAGATCCTGGAGAGCAGTTCAGCTCACTCTGATAGTGATCCTATGTAGACACCAGATTGCTGCTTAGCTTGCTCTCTTTGCTCCATCAACCCCATTTACTGATCTCCATTGTCTAAAATGTAAGCCTTGACACCCCATGTGTCTGTACATGCTTTCATGTAGACAACTAAACATAAATGTTTCATTCTTGAACCGAATCCTGCCCTAGATATTTACTCTTAGATGTTAACATCTGAGCTAGTCACCCCAGGGTCTTCTATAGTGAATGGAAATTTTATATCCATTTTAAAGTTCTGCTTTTGATTAGATGAAGTGCATGCCTGCAGTACCTATTTCTCCCCTTTTACTATAAGAAGACCCTGGGGTGACTAGCTCAACCATTAATATCTGCTAGTTCCTGAAATGTAGCATGTTAGCAGTTCACCCAGTTTCTTTATCATTGGGATTGCTCACAATCTTAAATTTAATAAAATTCTCAAATGCACTGAAATGCTAGAAAGAATATGAAAAGGTAAAATATTTTTCTCTTCCCACAGAATTTGAAAGACCAATAAGAGCTACTGGCTGCATGAATATTTCTGCTACCTATTTTTGTTTCCTACTTGAAAAACTGACCTCTTGAGATTTTTACCAGAGGAAAATATTAACCAATTTAAAAAGTGTGCCAAAATATTACCAGCATCCTAACTTCTCCACAAAAGGAACAAAATTGAAAATGCAGTATTGATAACATTTTAAATTGAAAAATAATCTTTTCTGAAAGAGAAAAACCCCAAAGAAGTGTCTGCAAATTGTCAGAACCTTTTTAAAATTCAATTTCCACATCTATTGTGCAAATAATAGCAATTCAAGGTAGGAATATGCTTTCTATGAAGCAAAAAGCTTTCAAATATTGTACTAATGTTAGTCTGAAGATATATTTTGCAATCTATTTTCTTTCCTGCCTTATATGAAATTGGAACCCCAATTTCCATTATACTTGACTGTGGTGCTTCAGTATCATAAAAACTTTGAAACTAATGCTAGACAGGAAGCAACCTGCTCAATTTGTGAAGAATTTCTACTGTCTTCATAGGATGCATGTATTCTGTATCTGAAGTAAATTGTATATTTTTGATTCACAATCAGTATTAAAATAACAGCAATGTAAATAATAAGTAGACATTTATGCTAGAGAGAGAAGATAAAAATAGCAGTCCCATCAGGCTACGGCAAGTATTATATCTAGACCAAAAGAGTACAATGCTCTTTTAATTTTGTTAAGTATTAAAATACTTTCTTACAATGTAAGAATTTGGAGAAGAAGGTGAAGAATTAATATTGAAGTGAATAAGAGACATTACATACCTCAGCTGAAGCAACTATGTAATTCATCAAGATTTGAAACTGTACTTAACATCACTGGATGAGGTTGCTTATCTGGGATTAATGATCTTCCATTCATACGAGTAAAATCTTACTGCCAATATTTAAAGAAAAAGCAGTAGGGGAAAAAAAAAAAAGAGGAAAAATGTAAAATGGTACCTACCTTGTTTTTCATACACACAGTTGTTTTGTTTGTTTGTTTGTTTGTTTTTCATTGTATTGTTTTCACCTTGATAGATTAAATGGCCTGTACTCTCAACACAAATTCCATTTCAGTTTTCTGAGCTGTTTTTTTAAGACTGAATATAAAGAAAAATTGACTGTAACAAATTAAAATATTTCCTTATATTGTCAATAATGTTTTTGTGTGCATTTGCATTTGCATGCACAATTTATGTTATTTTTCAGAATCTTGATGAATCAGATCTCCCTGTGATTTTCAAGCTGCCTGTCTGTGGGCACCTAAATCATTTCGTCACTCAAAAATTTAGGTTGTCATAGGTATATATGATTCGATATTCTTATAGTGCTTGAGAATGATCACTATAATTTTATATTAATAAGCAAATTCTCTGTGACTATGACTTGACAACAGTATTTCCATAAAACTTACAAAACGTAGAGTTTCAAATTTATTATATTTCCCTGCAGAGTTAGCAGTGAAAACATTTCAAAAATGTAGTGTTATATCAGAGGTATAACTGGAAGGCTTTTAGAAGGAAACCAGTCTGATCTACCTAAGTAAGATGAAATGAAAAAACAAACAAACAAACAAACAAACAAAACAACAACAACAAAAAACAGCGTATTTTGTGACAAGCAATGTAGATTAAAGGAAATTATTTGCCATCTAAATGTCATTTAAAGCATAGATGAAGAAAGATTTTTAAAAACTACTTTTGGACAGAGATATTGTGAATTGGCAGATCTCCATTAATTACACTGGAACTTTGTCAATTGCATTAACTGAGGAGCTGACTTTATATGAGTTTTAATTTCATAGCACCCCTTAAATCAGCAGGAATAAGATACCTTGGTGACTCAATAAATCAAGGCAAGATCAAATAATTATTAAAAAATAAATAAGAACTGCTCTTTAGTGTGAAACAATTTTATTTTAAATAGCATTTCATACAAATGCATCCCAAGAAACTATAAAAAAAGCTATAAATAATATAATTTTGTGGTTTAATAATAAATAATAAATTTAAAGCTGTTAAGGGTGTTGTAGAGACTGTTTCATCTTAGGTTTAGAATGGAATGATGAGTTAGTGGGACGAAACAAGATGCTAGTTTAAATCATAGAGTAGAAAATACTTGACCGAAAAATCTGAATAAAAGGATGTGGAAAAAAGAGGAATTTTCCTAGATGAAGCCTTATTATGCAAGCAAATCTTTATTTGTTAACCCTCTAGAGAGTAGTCCAACTACAAGATTACAGATGGAACATTTTTATGCCTTCCAGTCAAAACTGTTTCACCTTGCAGAAAATAATACAAAAAGAGAGCATAGTCTGGGCAAGTTTTATCATACTGAGCCTCTCTGAGTTTTATATGGAAAGGACAGTCCCTGGTCCCCTGGTGAGAGACTCTTTGAAAGAATGGCCCTAACATTTTGTTTGGTTGGTTCTCTGTTAGGAGAAAAGTGGGGAGGAGAATGAGCTACCACTGTGAGGAACTAATGAGAAAGCATTTGTCCCCTATGGAACATAGAGGATTTTCCTTTTTCCTTACTGTTGGGTTCCAGCTCAGCACAGTGTTTTCTTCTGGATGCTTTTTCTGCTTCATGTCTTTTTCATGTCTTCAGACCTTACTCAAAGCCGGTGATTCAGATATTAAGGAAAGATCCTAGAGGTCAGGCATTACAACTGCATTGTAGTGACCAAGTTACTTATATGTATAGTTTAGAGCTAATATATATATTCTTTATTACTCATACATTTATCCTTCCTAGTGTGTATGTGTATGTATTTTAGCAAATAGTTTTATTATATATCTTCTAAGGTTTTTAAACATACCCCTCAACTCTCAAGATTGGAGGATATAAGAAATTAATTGTGCAAGGATGGTGAACTGCTGGTGAGCTCGTGGAAAGCAAATGGGAAATGCAAAGATGAAAATGTTGCTAGGACAAGATAAGGAAGTAAAAGGGTGTTCAGAGGGGAGTAGAAAATGCCAGAGATTCACAACAATGGAAGACAGTGTGGTAGTTTTACTCGGGTGGGCAGCTGAGATCCACCACAACAGCTTTCTCACTCCCCTTCCTCAAAAGGGAAGGGGGGAGAAAATACGATGCAAAGGGCTCAAGAGTTTAGATAAGGATGAGGAGATCACTCAACAATTATTGTGATGGGCAAACAAGACTCAGAGTAGGGAGACAGTAAGATTTATTGCCTATTACTAACAAGCTGGAGAAGTGAGAAACAAAGGAAAGAAACCAAAAACACCTTCCCCCCATCCACTCTCTTCTACCTCCTCCCCCCGAGCGGTGCAGGGGAATGGGGGAATGGGGGCTGTGGTCAGTCTATAGCGCTTCGTCTCCGTCACTCCCTCACGGTCACTCTCTTCCCCTGCTCCAACGTGGGGTCCCTCCCACGGGATGCCGTCCTTCCCGAACTGATCCTGCGTGGGCTTCCCACAGTATGCAGCTCTTCAAGAACTGCTCCAGATATGGGTCCATACCATGGGGTCCAACCGTCAGGAGCAAACTGCTCCAACACGGGTCCCCCAAGGGCATCAGATGCTGCCAGGTCACCTGCTCCTGCGTGGTCACCTTTCCACGGGCTCCAGGTCCAGCCCAGAATCTGCTCCGGTGGGGTTCCTCCACAGGCCACAGCCTCCTTCAGTGCAGGTCCACCTGCTCCAGTGTGGTCTCCTCCATGGGCTTCAGCATGGAACCCTGCTCCACTGTTGGACCCATGGGCTGCAGGGGGACAGCCTGCTCCACCATGGTCCTCACCACAGGCCACAGGGGAACTTCTGTTCCATGCCTGGAGCACCTCTCCCCCTTCTACACCAATCTTGGTGTCTGCAAGGCTGTTTGGCCCTCCTCTCTCTCTCTCCCAGCTGCTGTTCCCCAGTATTTTTTTTTCCTTTCTTAAATATACTCTCACAGAGTCACAAACAACGTCTCTTGGCTCTGACCAGCAGTGGGGCCCTTATCTAAAATGGGGCAACTTCTGGATTCTTCTCGGAGAAGCTATGAGCCCCCATGCCCCCCCCCCCCCCAAAAAAAAAACACCTTGCCATGTAAACCCACCACAGACAGTCACAATGGTGGAAGACAGTGACAACATTTCATGACATAGAACAGTCTATGGATGAGATGCAAATTTACATAGCCTCCTGCTCTAGACAAGAGTTTTTTAGTTTTATACTATGATGCCACAGTAACATATATATATATTACAGTATAACAAAACACATCTGATAATCCATTCTGAGGAACTTTTTGGTAACAGATCTTTCCCCTGCCACCTTCACAAATCCAGTTTATTTTCCTGGAAGATGGGAATTGTGGGTGGAAGTGTGGAATAGTTTGCAACCCATTTCTATAAAGTATTGCCAAACTTTTAAGTAAATTAAGCAACCAAATGACTGCAGGAAAAATACATCAGTTTTTTATTTCTGACAATATCATCAATTATATTAGGATATAAGAAAACTGTCTATTGTAAATCTTTTTCTTTTTTTTGTTTATTTTTTTTTAATTCTGTTTTTAATGTATATTTGAACTGTCACCAGACACTGGTGGGAGCTGATCTTGTTCTAAGTTGTGCTTGGAATGTGTGCTTAGAAACATCCTACATTCCTCCAAGGCAAGCAACCATGCTACAATAAACAAAACAAAACAAAACAATAAAATAAAATAAAATAAAATAAAATAAAATAAAATAAAATATTAAAATAAAATAAAATCATCCTTACATATGGAACTCCAGGCAGCTTTCTGAAATCTTTTGAAATAGTGGAAGCAATTAGAGTGAAAATACTGAAGAAAATTAGTTCCCTGTGACTAGCAGGGAACAAATATAATCCTAATATATTCAGATTTTGGCAATATATACATACATTCACTTTGCAAATACTATATACTTTGCTTATAGCCATATGCTATGTATAGCTACACTTCAGCTGTCATAGTGAGCCTTTTTATTAAACATATGATGTTTGGTGACCAATGATTTCAAATATGTTGATTCAAAATAGTAAAGTACTAACTGTTTTCATGAATAAAAGGATTTTCAGTCATACTTTTATCTAAAAACATGCATGTGTTTTAGGTAAGATGGTAAAGGAAAGAAACAACTTTTAAGTGTGCATATAAAATGTTCTCATCAGTTACTGGGGTTCTTCAGATCTACTTTGTTTCACGCAAAGATTAGAGTTCAAAAGATGACATGAATCAGTGCATATTTGGGCCTTCACACGTTGAAGGATATCTCAGTCCCTTGTTGAACAACTTCCACAGCTGCTTTACCTGTATGGTCTTCCATTGCCCTTGAGAGCTCACTCGCCTGCCCTTTGAAATGGTCTTCATGGGACTTGCTGTCTTCTTTATATATATTTCTATTTAAATTCAAATTTACTTTTGAAATTAATTTATACTAATTTATCATTGAACAGAGTACTTTGGTAGGCATGACAAAGGATTTTCTTATTCCTTATACTCTGTAATGCAAAGTTTGTAATATCAATGCTTTCTTGTTACTTGGAACTATTTTTCTTCTTAAAATGTGAGCAACAAAAGAAAACCACACTTTTAATATTAAAATACTATACAAAAGGATTTCATATCCAACTACATTAAGAAAAGCTCTTTTCCCTGTGGGAAAGACCTATTTCCCTTACCTGACAATTTTTGTTTTGTTTTGTTTTGTTTTGTTTTGTTTCCCCTGCTACAACATTGTTGCCTGGGGAGAGTTGGAAACCTTGATTAATATTAATGAAATAATTTGGGACATAGCAGCACACTAACTTCTGCTGCCTGGGCAGTAATATTACTCCTCATTAAAGCTTGTGGAAGTTCATCTCACATTCAATTACAGGTGCCTAAAAACTGTTTTCCAGGCAATCTATGCTCCTTAGACAACAGAGAAAGGAGAAAAGGATCTGCTCTCCCTTTCGGATTTGCTGTTCTCTTTGCATATACTACCAACCAGCTGGGAAATTTTGCTAAGTGACTTATTGGTCAGAGATATGTCATATTGAGAGATGATGAATGACTCTGGGCTTCTGCTGTAAGATCTAGCAGAAATGATGCAGTAATCTCAAAGGAATATTGGAAGTTGTATCTGTAGCAGTGGCATTTATAATGTTGTTCTAAGTTCTACAGAAGTAAAAGCACTGCTTTTTTTTTTTTTTTTCTTTTCTTTTTCCCCGAGGGCATAACATTTTGTATGCTTTTAACCCTTTTGAATATGAGTCTTATAAGGTTACCTTTGTTCATTGAAAGGCTTCAAGGGATAGAAATTCAGGAGGAAGACAGAAAGCAGACAGATCACAATCCTTATATTCTAGTTGCTTTTTCATACCTCAACTTGTGTTCTATTATGAGTTTTTCTTTAATAAATAAAATAAATGATTCATTTGTAAATACAACAGTTTAGAACCACACCACAAGGCTAATTCTCATGGGAAATGGAAAGAGGAGGTAGCTAAAGGGCAGTATAAGCGTGAGGAGCAGCTGAGGTCATTTGGTTTGTTCAGCCCAGAGCAGAGCAGGCTGAGGGGAGGCTGCAGCTCCCTCATGAGGGGAGCGGAGGGGCAGGTGCTGAGCTCTGCTCTCTGGGGACAGTGACAGGACCCGAGGGAGCGGCATGGAGCTGGGACAGGGGAGGGTCAGGCTGGGTGTTAGGGAAAGGTTCTGCACCCGGAGGTGGTCGGGCACTGGGACAAGCTCCCCAGGGCAGTCACAGGACTGAGCCTGCCCGAGTTCAAGAAGCATTTGTCAATGCTTTCAGAAATATGTTTTTCGTTTTGTTTTGTTTTGTTTTGTTTTTGGTAGTTCTATGCGGAGCAAGGAGTTGGATTTGATGATCCTTGTGGATCCCCTCCAGGGCAATAAATTCTATGACTCTATGATTCTATTTTTTTTTCCTAAAACTTTTTATTTTGGCTTCATTGACAACACCACTTTCTATCATTTGCTGTCAGATTTTCGAGAAAACATTCATTCACATTATAAAACATAATTTACAGTGTCTTTTGGTACCAGATAATGTTTTTCAGTTAGAAACCAGCATCTACCTGCAGCTGCAAAAAATCAGCACATATAGTGCAGAACATAAGTACCCTATGTTCTAGTATTAAGGTTTCTTTTATTTCTTTTTATTTTCATCAAGAGGGAAAAAAGGACTTAAACTCAATTGCCATAAAGGAATCCTAAAATAGAATACAGTAAAACTTTGAAGTATTTATTTAAATTCTATACTGTAATTGTATTGTCTGTCATAAATGGAAATTTGCTATACTGTGATCTGAGTTGGACTGCAGAAAGGTTCCCTAAGACTGGTGATTAGAAGAGAAGTTTGAAACAGGAAATTTATCATTACATGCAATATACTTTACACATAATAATTCCCTAGTTTAGATTGAGTTGTCTGAGTTTACTGTTTACTGTTGGGGTATTATTTCTTCCTGAAGAAGAATTTAAAAGTTTCCTTTGAAGTCTTTTGCATTGCAGATATATCATTTGTGTCAACTGTTAACCTTTGCAGCACTTATTGTTATTTGAAAAAGTAATGAATTTTGTTACCTTCCATAGTCTTCATTGTCATTTTATCCTATTTAATATTAGTTAATGCTTATTTTATAGCATAGAAATATATAGATTACGTGAATTAGTCAGTTTCTTCAGATGAAAGAGGAAACTAAGGAACTGTCTTTTCAGTGTGTGTAAACAGTTATTGCTCCACTGATCTTGACACCAGAAAAGCGTCTGGCTTTCAGCATTAACAACTATTTTTGTCCAGTTTTGTTCACCTTGAAAACTGGTGATGCATCTACTACACCTAAAAGGCAAAGATGGAATTTCTTTGCATGGTTCAGTTCCTTTCCTAAGATTTCCCAAATGCTCATCAACTCTGAGGCCTCTCTCATGTAGTTTAAGCTTCTTCTGTTGAATCTGATCATGACTTTATTTGCAGATTTAGCAAACAGGTCAGAGCTATGACATGATCAGCATGCTGACGACAACCAACTCCATACCAATGTAACTTAGCAAAGTGCTCTAGTCTAAGATGTTTTTACTTTGGTTGTTAAACCTTTTTTTTTTTTTTTTTTTAAATTTAAATAATAATTTTAAAGGGTTTCTGTATGATTTTTGGTTAACTTCTAGATTTTTTTTTTTCACTCATGCCATTATTTTTTATTTCAAAGCATATTTAACAGTTTATTTACAGCATGACCTTACCGCTTTTGATAATGAAAATAAATAAATAACTTTTAGGTAAAGGTTTAAAAACAGTATGCTGAGCACACAGTGTGATGATTTCAATGTTATTCTGTGTGGAGTTTAAACAGAGAGGCTGAATACTTACTTTCAATGGCTGGATTGAAATGATATACCATAATGGCTCCAAAGGAGCTGTTACAATCTACCCAGTCAATGATCCATGAACTAAAAAGAATTTACTCAATTTGAAACCAATACCTTCTAACATGCTAAAAAATAAACAAACAAAATCTCCTATGCTCTGCTGATTCACACAATTTTCTTCCTTTACTCATAGGCAGTGTACCTAGCTTCTTCCTTGTCCTTATAGTTCTCTATACTCTGGCTTTTGAAGTGCTCAAAGGACTTAAAAAGAGGAAATGTATTTGTCTGTTTTGATACTAGTGACCAGTAACTTCAGATCCTGGGAAGAAAGATGGGACATTTGTAAATGTCCGTGCTTATTAGTGATTTTTAAAAATTGTGGTTTTGCACCCAGCTGAACCACAGACATAAGAGCAATTTGGACTGTTGCATTAAAGGGTAAGGAAGTTTGACAGGACCTAAACCCCCTTGCATTCCAGCTTATCCTCATATATCAGAGGGGCTGGGGGTGGCTGGACTTAAATTCTGAGTGATGTCCAATTTGGCACTGTAAGTCTGGTCACATTCAATATATTAAATTATATTAAATTATCATTATCAAGGATGCACAAATAGCACAAATTAACACTGTAAGTACAGTTGCATTAATCATGATCACAGATTCACAAATAGTGCAATACACTGTCAGTGTAGTAAATGACTGGTGTAGTTTATTGAAGCAACAGCAGTACAGGTTATTTTGGATTGCTGGTCTTAAATACACTGCCTTCAAAGCACATGCAAATACCAAAAATATGATAAACACAACCAACTACACATCTGTTCACTTATGAAGAAACAACTCTATAGATTTTGTTAGGTTTCCCAGGGAAGCACTTGGTATAACAGAAAGTTGGAATCTCACCCAGTAGGCTTCACTATGGGAGTGAGCCCATAGGTTCAGCCCATCGACTGATCCCAAAACTTAGGAATGTCCTTTCAACTTGTTTGTGGTGTGTCTTCCCCGACATTTTCCTCTCTTGAGCGATTTTTATACTATTTTCTTACTTTTAGGTGGAGCTTGAGTGACTGAAGTCATACGTGTCTATAGGCTCAGAGAAATTCATATTGTCTGCCCAGTGAGAGGTTGTTGTACCTTGGAGGTGGATAGCCTTTGGAATGGAGATGTGTTTTGGTATTATAATGAGATTATAATAAGCAAGGTTCACCCAGAGGATGTAATTTGGTTATCAGTTAGACACAGGGCTGGCCATGCAATCTACCAGTTCCACAACATCATCTGGTTCCCCATCCCTGCAGTGATAGCACAGAGCCTGGCTGCAGTGTCTTCACTCTGCTCCACCCTCCATGCTATATCACTTAGAGTTAGCACACCAAGCTCCCCGGGTGTTACCAATACCTAAGGTTTCAGTCTCTGTTGCCAAGGGGACTATCATGAAACAGATTCCTTGAATATCTGCCACATTTCACCTTGGCACTCTGGAAGTTACCTCAATGCTGAACCTTCTCTTAAGATGTGGACATATGTTAAGCCTCAATAAGTCACCTCCGGCAATTATTCCACATGGACTAATTATCTGTTTTACCTAATCTATTTGTTCCCTATCTGAAGAAGTGGATTTACTAACTGCAGCTTCTTTAAATAGCAATTGAATGAGAAAAAATCTACAAACGTCTTTGATGTGCAAAGACGAGAGTGATAAGAATTATACATGTAATTAGAATGTAGTGAAAAGAGTACTGTGGAAAATCCCTAGGAAATCAATGCACTGCTTGCAAATGGATAGTAATTGACTTACTTTTCTGCACAGTGATGTTCCTCTTAGTTTTAAAGACATGACAAGTTATGAATTTTCTAAAAAGCTAAGTAGGCATGATATCACCTTGTACCATCTTTCCTTATTTATTCATATGAATGCTGATCAAACATTACGCAGTCATAGGGAGAAATGATATCTTCTTTTTGTAATTAGTTTATAATGAGTATTATAAAACACAATATAGCAATGCACATTGTGAACATACGTATATTGAAATACTAAATAATACCAAGAAATATAAATCATTTCAATATTAGATCTTTAAGCCCAGGGTCAGCTTTGAGACTTGGGGTTGAACCAAGTGATTTCTGGAGGTTTCTGCCAAACAAACTTATTTTATCAGTCTATGATTTTACAGTTTATAGGAGTTTAGAGGACAATAAACCTATAGGAAATTGACAAATGCTTAAGATGTGGTAACCTCACGAATATGCATTTTTTTTATTTTTTTTTTAATAGTTGAGCATTACGTTTATGGAAGGGAGAAAGTCAGAGTCCTGATATTTCTGTTAAATTTTAGGTTTCAGATTTCAAAAGAAAAAAAAAATGAAGTAGTCACCAAGGTGCTAGAAACCCAACATACGGATCTGAAGTACATAGTAATATTAATGGTCCGTGCTCCTTCAGAAATATACGTCCTTTCCTTTACAGCATGTTAAAGTTTCAGCAGTTGTCGATGGAAGTGTAAGACAGGAAGAGCTAAAAGAAGCATAAAAATTATTTCAACTTATGAGTTGCCTGATGTCTGTTTACTAGAATCTGAAGTCAAAATAAACTATTACTTATTCCTGAACAGGCTGAGAGTTTCAATAAAGTACTTAACTTAAAAAGAACTACCATCGTCTATGATGATGGATTTTATATCCATAATACATAATACATAAAAGGGGGAAAGGTAAGATCAATGCACTGAAGCTTTTTCAGACCTAAGTCTTTCTGGAATTCTGATATGTAAAAGTTGGTAAAAATTGAGAACATTTATAAAAATATTTATAAGACATGCATAATACCAAATACTGGCATTCTTCCTAAAGAGAAAAGCCATGTCAGTTTGGATTAAATATTTGTTTATTATTATGAATTATTTATTCATAAAAATGATTAGGGTTTGTTTCTGAAATATATAGAAAATCAACAAGAATATGCTACTTAAAATCTCAGCAAAAAGTGCATTTTCACATATAATCACACATCTTCAAAAACTAAACACAGCATTAAAAATAAAAGCACTAAAATCAGCACAGAAGTAGTGGTTAATTTTCAAAGGACCTACACTTTTTGGCAGAACCCTATTTAATGAGTTGAATATCATTCTTAGATAATATCTGCTTGCATGAGTAACAAATGCATATGCATAAGCAATACCTGTCTCAGGCTTTTCTTTATGAAAACGCACATATGTATGAACACATCCATTCATTCATCCATCTATCTGTCTTTTCTGCCATGTGCCTATCTATCAAATAAATGTATTCATCAAGTATGAATGAATCCAAAATGATGATGGGAATGCTGCATTAAACTAAGCAAAAACAATAGATATGTATTATTTGCCCTAAATTTATCATTCTCCTGTACTGGAAAAAGATAAAAAATAAATCCTTTCTCAATCTAACCAAAATACAACCATATGTAGTGAAGATAACTGATATAAATTGTCATAAATCCAGCCGGTTCAAGCGAATGCCCATCCTTTGCACAATTTAGTTGCTAGAATTGTGACTCTTATTACTGAATCACGTTATAAACTTAATGACAGATTCCTTTATTTCTGTTTTGCAATTCTTCAGACTGAGAGTGCTGGGCGTGCAGAATTGTCTGTTTTCAAATGGGGCCTCAGGAGATGAGTAGACAGAATTGTTTAGTAATTTGGAGGTTCTGTTATCAAAGGTCTCACTTTCTTGTGAGAGATATTCTACCACCCTAAAATATAGTAGTATTTGTTTCAAGACTTCTTTAATAAGCTCTTGTCATTTCTGTAAAAGAGGTAGGGTTTCAGGTCCATCTCTTTTCCTGGTTCTGACACTAGACTTTTTCTGTGAAATCTTACTCAGTTTTTCCTGTTTTGAATGAAATTCTTTTTAGTCCAAAGTCTCTCCAATTCTATATATCTAGCTTGATTTTATGTACTTTAGAGATGGATAAATAAAATTCAATGCATTTCTGGAAGGTGGTATTAGGCGTGAAATACTCTTGATCTGAAAAGAATAAAGATAAAACTTTGTTTCACTTACATATTATAATTTTAACAATCATGGGTATTTTTAGTATAACTACTTGTCAGAATATCTCTTCAGTTAGCAAAATAAGTTTTTATTTTATTTTATTTTATTTTATCTTTTTATTTTATTTTATTTTATTTTTATTTTCCATATGTAGAATCAACCTTAACAAAAAGGTTTGCTGAAGGATCAGCTGCATTTAATTATTTAGCTGTAGATGTACACGGTTACATAGTGATTTATGTCTGCACATAATAGTTCAAAAACATGGGTAAGTGTGTGATAAACAGCATCAAAATAAGCATGCTCAATAAATTAGGAGTCATACTCTCAGGCTTTTGTTTGTTTGTTTGTTTGTTTGTTTTCAGCAACTTTGAAAACCAAGTAAGGCAATAGTTGTAGAAATCTTGAAGATTTCACACAAATCTCCCTTCCCTAATAAAATAATAAGGTTAGTTTGCTCAAGCAATTCATCTCACATGTGTACATGTGGAATGAGCAGTGAGATATGCTCCTGGTTTAAATCAGTGTAATATTAATAAACAAAAATGGACACAAAGTACTGAAGTTAGCTGTTACAGCAGTGAAAGGCCATGATTTTGCCTGCTACATGTGTAGTTTGTCCAATTTTAAGTAAAAGTAAATTAAGATTTGAAACTGTCCAAGAGAAGTCTGAGATACACAATGCTATTTTAAAATGTAGCTGCCATTTATAACTTGTATAGAAATGACATAAAAATATTCACAATTTTGTCAGATACTATTTCATTTAAATTTTGTAATCCTTGAGGTGGGATAAATATGGCATTGATTTGTAATTACTTTTGTAACACACACTGTGTATTTTTTTAACATATTTTGCATAAATATCACTACTGTTTTGCACAATTATCGTTCTATATGTATGTGAGATTATATGTATCCATAATAAAGTTATATATAGATCCCGTGTGAAAGAAAAAAAAAAAGGAAAAAGTGTTATTAAAGATAAAGTTGATGATATATCATTTATATGGCAGAGCACAGATCTGAAAATCCTTATAAGCACTGAGCAGATGCTACTGAGTTTTACAGAAAAGCCTGTAAACATTATAACAGCGTGAACTTCAGTATGTTCTCCAGTTCAGGAAGCAAGTTAGTGCACAGAATTCTAATGACATTTTCCTTCTTATTTTAATTTTTGCCCAGTTTCAGGTAAATATATCTAAGTGCAAGGTGCTGCAACTGTGATGGGGCAATCCCACACATGAGGACAGAGTGGGAGAAGAACCCATTGAGAGCAGCCCTGCGAAGGACTTGGGGGTTCTAGTGGATGAAAAGCTTGACATGAGCCAGCAGTGAATGCTTGCAGCCCAGAAGGCCAACTGCATCCTGGGCTGCATCAAAAGAGGTGTGACCAGCAGGTCGGGGGAGGTGATTGTCACCCTCTACTCTGCCCTTGTGAGGCCTCACTTGGAGTACTGTGTCCAGATCTGGGGACCCCAGCTCAAGAAGGATGTGGATCTTTTAGAGTGGGTCTAGAAGAGGGCCGTGAAGATTATCAGAGGGCTGGAGCAGCTCTTATGAAGAAAGACTGCGAGAGCTTGGGATGTTCAGTCTGAAGAAGAGATGGCTCTGAGGTGACCTTATTGCAGCTTTTCAATACTTAAAGTGGACTTATGAAAAAGATGTAGAGCCACTTTTTGCTTGGGCACACAGTGACAGGACAAGGGGTAATGGCTTTAAACTAAAAGAGGGGAGATTTGTATTAAAGGTTAGGAGGAAATTCTTCACACAAAAGGTGGTGAGGCACTGGAACAGTTTGTCCAGAGAAGTTGTGGATGCCCCAATCCTGAAGAGGTCAAGGCCAGGTTGGATGGAGACCCGAGCAACCTGATCTAGTGAGTGGCATCCATGCCCATGGCAAGAGGGTTGGAACTAGGTGATTTTTAAAGTCCCTTCCAACCCAAGCCGTTCTGTGATTCTGTGATTCTGAGATTCTGTGATTCTGTGATTCTGTGATTCTATATATCTTAAAGCCTACATAGATTGTAACTATACTGTTGTTGGTTTGTTGTTTTTTTTTTTCATGTTATTGCATTTTAAATAGTTCACAAATGTCATTATAATAGTGTTTTAAATATAATTTTAGTTTTATGAAGAAAACAGTATGCCAAAATGATATATCGAATGCTTTTCAACGGGAGTTATGACACAGCAACTGAGGACAAGGCTTAGCTTACAAATCTGTCTGCCAAACTCTTGGGTTACATAATGCTACTTGTGGTATAGTATAGCAATAGTTTGGATGCTTTTACAGAGGAATATTCCCTTAACAGACTTGTGATCAATGGAGTTTTAACTCTGAAAAGGAGAATGCATTGAGATGGCCATGATGGACAGGAAATAATATCCCTGGCTATGTCTGCAGTAGTAAATTGTGTTGTGCAGTAGATTTGCTCAGTTAAGTAGTTGAAACTGGGTACCTGACACCCAGAGTATAAATGTTCCAGTAGGCCTTCTTTAGACTAACTCCAGTCTGGCCAACTGGACTGAACTCCCCTCAGTGGCTGAAGAATGTGAGGTGCACTGCAGGAATATGTTGTCTAGATAGTTTAATCTGAAAAGAATCCTGTCCACATATGTTAAGGCTGCAAGGTGGTGCAATCCAAACCACAGAAAGAGGAGAAGAAGATTGGGAGATTTACTTTAAAAGTACTCTCCTCATTTAAAGCACTGGTGTAGACAAATTATCAGTGTACTATGGATACCACTCAGATTTCTGTCTTAAATAATGTCTTGTTTTGCAAAGTACAAAAGAATCAGTGTGGTTCTCTGTCTACCTAGAAGTGACTCTTCGTAGGCCAATCAACTTATTTTGCTTATTTGATCATACAAAAGAAAGTGTTTTATACACTCACAGGCAAGAGCCGTATATTTCAAGAAAGTATGAACTGTAGCTTAAAGACCATTCTGATGATAACTAGTAAAGAATATATAAAAAATTATTTATAATCATAGAAACTCTATGTCATACTTTTATTGCAATCACTTCCATATCTTATAGGAGGTCATTATAATTAAGGGCTATCTAAGCAGTTCCACTTTTCCATTTCTTCCTGTCTGATTTTACTTTTCTTAAAAATTAACTGTTGTGATCATCCATGGTGCTGCTGTATTGCTCCAGCAATGATTCTTCACATAGCAAGTCAAAGTATTGGACCAACTGATGTTCAACCCTTTTCTTAGGAGTTCATTAGTAGGACCCACTAACATTTGAGGGTGGTGATGCAGCTAGGTCTACTCACTGTAAGATTCCTGATTTAGCAGTTCATCAAGGAAGATGAATAACTATACCAAAGAGGCACACAGTGGACTCCATGAACTTTTTTTTTTTTTAATTTTCTTTTTTCCACAACTGGGAGGCACATACAAAAAATGGACACATGAAAAAGAAATGGAAAAAATGATAGAGGTGGGACTTTCTTTTATGCCTTTGTGGATCCGAAGGAGATTTCCTTAACTAAGTCAAAAAGAGCCAAAAGACAGAACACATAAGTATTTAATGACTTTTAACAGGAATGGCATAAGGTATCCCACTTACAGATTTTGAAAATCTGCTCCCTACACAGATGATAGCATGGTGACTATTCTGTTGCATGTTGACTTCTGAGATTCTGAAATTTGCTTTTGTTCTTCACTGGAATGAAAACAGAAGTCTTTGTGTAGAAAGATATTAAATTAATGTGCAGGATAAATCTAGGACTTTCAGTGTGGCGTGAACACTTGTCTCCTTGTGTCTGAGTGGTTTTGAGCTGAATTGAGCAGGATAAGAACTTGATCCTCAGCCTTCCATATATATTTGTACCCTAACCTTCATACATGACAGTCTTTTTATTTCTTTCTTTTCACTGACATTCCACCTTGCCTATGAAAACTTTATGAGGGAAAAAAGTACATTTCTGTTAAACACTCTAACAGTGTTCAAATTGACAGACATCATAGATGTTCTGTTAAATTCTACTTGCTTCATTAAGGGAAAACAAATACGTCTGGACACTTTGGAAGTGTTTTATTGGTTTCTACCCAATTGCAAGCAGAGAAAGGTTATACAGAAAAGGAAAATGTATTTACATTCATTTTTGCACATGTGAAATGACTTATTTGTCTGTGTTATTATTATTTTATTTTTTTTTTCAAGTACATAACAGATTCTTTCCCATTATGGACAGTAGCATGTTAAGTGGTTTAGTTCTGAAATTCTTATATATATATATGATATACTGTTTTCTTATGTTATTTCCTTATACACTGGATTTCCTTTGTAGTATTCAGTGGAAAAGCAAAATCTTAAAATGAAGAAATATCAGTCTTACCCTTTCATAGGAAATCAATATTCTTTGTGGTTTCTTCTTCTGCTTACTTAGACTTTGTCAAATGTATAATACGCCCCAGAAAGCCTTCCTGGTGTTCATCAATTATTGTTTTACTGCAAGCACAATAAAACCCTAAACTATGCTTTTATTTGACAAATGAAAAAAGAGAACTTGGATACTTTATTATAGTACACTTAAAATGTGAATGCTTGAGGGGCTTTATCAGTGTTTCTGGGAATTTTATTTTTTCAGAGAAACATACAATAGCACAAATCTTTCTGTTAAATGTCAAAGTAGCGGGACTGTTTTTCCCACTAGGTACAATCACTTTTAGTGCAAATGATTGTTCACCCTGAATTGGAAAGAAGAGCAGATGGAAAAACCTTTCTTATTGTTTTAAATAAGAATGTCTTACTGGAAACCTAAGATAGGAAGGTTACTTAGGTTAACTTCCACCAATTAGGGTCATTGTGTTAAATAGTTCAGAGCTGTTCTTTCTACAACCCGCACCCCCACTACCCCCCCCAATTTAGTGCCTTCTGAGTAACACTATATGGTAATGGAAGGCTACTTTTAAGATTACTAAATGAAAATTAAAAAAAAGTCATCTTATATTAAAATATATCTAGGTTGTCCTCAACCAGTATATAGAAATATTTCCATGGCATTTTAAGATGAAGACAAATAGTGTTTTATTGTTATTGTTCTCTGACTCAGAAAGCTGAGATTGTTTAGTTTATGTATAAAATGGGGCATGACAGTGCTGATACACAAAATAATGGAAATACAGAGAGGCAAATTGGATATTTGTTCTTATAAAATATGAACAAAGGAGTACACTCCAAGGAAATAAAAGGCAATCAATTTAGAATTGATAAAGTATTTTAATTGTTTGCTTCCTATCTTTCACAAAATGTCTAATCAAACTTTGAAAGTCATTGGACCAATTACAATTATGTCAATACAAGTCTTTTTTTTTTTTTTTTAACTGAATATTTATAACAATACTGAAAATTGTCAAATTACATAATATAAATTTCTCAGAGAAAAAAAAAAAAAAACCCTTCTTGCATTAAAACATTGGAAAAGCAGTATTTTTTCGCCATAATGAGAATTTACTAGTGTTTCTTATTTGATTTTTTAAGGTTTATTTTGTTATTTTTCTGTCATGAATAAACAGACAACTGGATTAGTTTACTATGTGTTTTTTTTTTCTCTAGTATATTATTTCTTATGTTATAAAAATAGTTTTTTTTTAATATTATTTTTTATTTGCTTGGTTGGTTGCTTTTTGGTTTCCTTTTTAATGTTTGGTTTCCAGAAAACAACACAAAAACTTCTTGAAATGATTTGAGTGTGTAACTAAGATGTAATTAAACTAAATTAGAATGAATTATATCATTTCTTATCAGTGATAAAAACAGAATTCATTAGATAAAAGTAACCTTTCCAAATCCCTGTGATAGTATGAGAGAAATGTACATTGGAAAATAAAAGGCTTTCACTATATTTGTTAGAGAAAGGAAAAACAAACTAACAAACAAAAGACCTATTTCTGCATTTTGTTGTAAAAACTCAGTCCAGAGTAGTTAATCCGGATCTATAGTGGCATCTTTTGGTTTACTATGTATAATTTGTAATTATTCAGAAAGAGAGAATTAATTAGGGAGAATCCCTATAATAAATTAGGGAGAGTCCAAAGAAGAATGTTCAAAAATGTTATTCATACACTATATTTATTGGATGTAATTATTCTGATTTGGCAAACTTTTTCACTGCGGACAAGTCACTTTGACACGTTCACAAAAGATATCTCTTGTAATTATGGTATAATGTTTTTAAACTTCAACCAAGAAATTATTTCTCATAGTACTTTTTATGTCACAGTAATTTCTTAGATCTTCCAGAGGAAGTAGCAAGTTTGTATGTGTTCCTGGTGGTAAAAGGGAAATAAACTTGGGGAATAATTCTTCTTTTGTCTGGATTTTGCAAAAGGCTACCCATGAACATCAATAAAACCACACAGTTAAGGAAAGACAAAGAAATAGTTCATAGAAAAGTAGTCTAGAAGGGACTATAAATTGCTATATAGTCCTCCCCTTATCACAAGATTTGCTTCATTATATCTAAGTATTTCTTGTCATATATTCCTAAAAAGCTTCAGTCATGCGGAGTCATGCACTTAAGGCAACCTATTCTAGTTCACTGTTCTCATTATAAGGACGTTTTTCTTAAAAGTAACAAAACGTAAGAAAGTATTTTAGAAGTATTATAAGTGCTACATGTAAATGTCAATCTATTTGTGAGTGATGTCATTCCATTTCTGGCAACAACTGTAGTTGTATGAGTCTATCTAGGTAAATTACAAGGACAAAACTCTGAAACTAAGTATCAAGTGATGCAGTAAGAGAGACACAGACAGCAGATCTGAAGATGTGATTATCACCCCTTACTCAGAGCTCGTTGGATGACATCAGACTACTGCATCCAGTTTTGGACAACTCAATACAAGAAAGATATCACAAAAAACAAATTTAGCAGAGACAGCCAAAATGGTCACTTGCCCCGTGAGGGGAAGCTGAAGGATCTGGGCTTATTCAGCCTAGATATAAAACATGGTTTTACATGACATAAGAGAAGCACTTGAGTCCACACTGGGGGAGGAGTATTAGAAAGCAGGTGCACCCAGACTCTTCACAGTGGTGCATGGTAGAAGAACAAGGGACAACAATCATAAATTAAAACCAGACAGGTTCAGACCATATATAAAGAAAAAAACATTTGCCCATGGCGATGGTCCCATGAGCGGAGTAGGAGGTTGTTCAGAGAAATTGTGCAGTCTCCATACTTGAAGGTTTTCAATACCCAACTGTTTAAAGCCATGAGCAACATGGTCTGACTCTATAGCTGATCTGATTTAAGCAAGGATTTGGAATTTCTTCCTTGTATCTAATCTAAAACTACCCTCTTTTAGTTTGAAACTGTTAACCTTTGTCCTATCACTACAGATCCTGGTAAAAAGTCTCTCGATCTTTCTTATGGGCCCCCTGTAAGTATTGAAAGGCCACAGTAAGGTCTCCCCGGAGCCTTCTCTTCTCTAGGCTAAACAACCCCTACTCTCTCACCCTTTGGCACATCGATGATCAAAGGGCTGGAGCACCTCTCCTTTGAAGACAGGCTGAGGGAGTTGGGATTGTTCAGCATGGAGAAGAGAAGGCTCTGGGGAGACCAGTTAGTAGCCTTCCAGTGCAGGGGTAGGACACGGACCAATGGTTTTAAACTAGAAAATGGTAGATTTAGATTAGGTATTAGGAAGAAATTCTTTACTCTGAGGTTGGTGAGGCACTGGAACAGGCTGTTTAGAGAAGTTGTGGATGCCCCATCCCTGGAGGTATTCAAGACTTAGTTGGACGAGGTCCTGGGGAACCTGATCTAGTAGGTGGCATCACTGCCCATGGCAGGGAGGGTTGTAACTAGATGATCTTTAAGGTCCTTTCCAACCCAAACCATTCTTTGATTCGATGAAATTTCTATGAAATTTCACAAAGTTCGAAAAAAGGGAAATGCAAATTCCTGCACCTGGTGTTGAATAACCTCAGGCAGCAGTGCAGGCTGAGGACTAATTGGTTGGAACGCAGCTTTGCAGAATAGGCCCTGGATGTTCTGGCAGACAAGTTGGACGTGAATGAGAAATGGGCCTTTGCAGCATAGAAATGCAGTCCAATGCCATATTGGACTGCATTAGGAAGAGCGTTGTCTGCAAGTCGAGGGAGATCATACTTCACCTCTGCTCAGCACTGGTGTTGAGTACATTTTGAGTGCTGGGTCCAGTTCTAGGCTTCTCAGTACAAGAGACGTATGGACAGTGGAGAGTCCAAGAGAGTGGAATGAGTCGAGAAAAGAGTCCTTAAAATGATGAAGGGACTGGAGCACCTGGCATGTGAGGAGAAAGATGAGACTGTTCATTCTGGAGAAGAAAGGGCTCAGGGATCTTATTGATGTGTATTAACATGTAATGGGAGAGAAATTTCTTCAGTGGTGGCCAGCGATAGAACAAGAGGTAATGGGCACAAACTGAAATGTAGAGAATTGCACTTAAACATATGAAAAATCTTCTCTGTGAGGGTGGCCAAACACTGAAACACATTGCCCAGAGATGTTGCAGAGATTCCATCTGTGGGGACAGTCAAAACTCAACTGGGCGTGTGTCCTGGGCTAGCTGCTGTAGCTGACCCTAGTTGAGCAAAGGGGTTGAACTAGACAATCTCTAGAGATGCTGTCCAAACTCATTTATTCTGCAGTCCTTCGATTCTCCTTCCCAATTATAGGACACACCCTTAGAAGTGTTGATTTAGTTGTGCTGATCTTGTTTGTGTTGAAAATATGACTCACTAATTAAATTCTTTTGAACTTGTCAAAATCTCTCAACAGTTTAAATTTTTCATGGAAGTACTGTGGTAGCAGTGGTTGTTCTGGGTTATAATGCATGTTTGTTCAAAAATATTTCATGTTAATATATGAGATAGGTGCTACAACCACTGATTTTTGGAAGAAAGATAAATTAAACTGATGTAAAATTATGATGCAACTCATTTAATTTACCCTGTATGTAAGAAGTGCTGATGAGTGGTTTCATTCTTATGAAGCCTTTCAGGCATGGAATTGCAGAAAAAATGTTCCAGAGCAAATCATGTACTATTTTAAGGTGGTGGGCCAGACAATTTTCCATTTCTACTTTGGATTTCCCTGTGGCCTGGACAAAATAGCTGAAGGATCCATGCCAACTACATTTTTTTTCTTTTACTTATACATATCTAATAAATTTACAGCAAAACTAAATTTTTTAGGCATAGACTACTGTCTTTCTTTGATAAAATGGATTAGGATTTTTGTTTCAAATATAGGATTGTTGATTCATGTTTTTGTTTTTCCCATTTTGGCACTTGACAATATATATATATATATTCCTTCTTTGAAATTAGCAAGAGAAAATAACTATTAAAATGTATGAACACTACATAGACAGTCTGTATAGTTCATGTTTGGACCATTTTATCTGAGCATTGTTTTCTCAGAGTGACATTTATGGCCATCAGCACTTAGATTCCACTTTCAATCCAGACTAAGAGAGTGTCAGTAATTGGTGTACCATGCTGCCTTGTAGTAACTCATAAAAGAAAGAAGGCTAAAAAAGAGCATTACAGTTTCCTTTAATTTTGTTGTTGATTTGTTCTGAATCAGCCCAAAATGAACAAACAAACAAAATTAAAAAAATAAAAAATAATCCTGTGAGCTGGAAATTTCCCAAGCTTTGCAGCTGTTCAGTGAAATGAGCTCTGAGCTATGATACTGGGAAGAATGCAAAACCTGTCAAACCTCATGCACTGATTGTAAGATGCACAGTGTTGACTCCCTTCTCATAATTGCCTCATGTATTTTGAGTATACAAGGCTGTGGCCTTTCTCCTGTTCCATGACCTCACATGCCAGACCAAGTAAATTGGTGGACTGTTCATCTGATAACCAGTTGCTTGTGACACATAGGTCAAGGAATGGACAAGAAACCAGAACTCTGCAAAACAGCTGGTGCAGTGTTTTTCATGGAAGGCTTTATCCTGAAAAGACCTATTAGAAGACATACTATTGGGCTACTATCTGTCTTAAAACCTCTATTACTGTGTAACCACATGTGAATTCCTTGTTTTGCTACATCATCTTGTACTCTAATTGCTCTCCCAGCACATAACTTGATACAGCACATCCTCTTGAGCTGAGGAAAGTCAAGTTTAATCAACTGAAAATACATATTTAGCTGAGGAGCTCAACGGAGCTCTCTGTTTTGAGTTGTTCTCATCTGACGTACTAAACTTGAAATCTTGAACTGAATATGGGGACAGTTTCTGGAGATGAGATATTCTCACTGTAATATAGCAGGCAGTAAATGAATGATTGTTTTCAGACAAAGAATTATTTTCTGAGCAAATTTTATTTACTTAGGAAATTTATGGGCATCTGCACTGATGAAATTTAAACAGACTTAAAAGAAAAGAAACTAACAGTATCAGTGACACATTTAAGAAACTGCCAGTCTCCTGCCCAGAGGAAGAATCAGAGTGCTGTTCAATAATTTTGGAAACAGAGGGAAAGGACAAGAAGTGTCTGTAAGATAACACAACTACAAATTTACAGGATGTACACAAGTTGATCACCCTATTAAAGGTAATTTTATGGTCATTTAACTGAAGTAGTATTTAGGAAGCCATTTTTAGGATGCATTTGTATCGAGAGAAGATGGCTAGGGGAACTAGAGCTTAGGAAGTATGAAGCAAAGAACTAGAACTAAAAAACTTAATAAGGCATTAGGAATGTAGGAGAAATAAAGACTGGATTCATGGGAAAAGAAGACAATGAAGAGATGAGAAGAACACAATGACACACATCAGATTAGACAATCTAGTCTAGCCTAGTGGAATGATCTGAATGAAGGGAAAAGAAAATTGAGCTTGAGGCAAAAGGTAAAGAGGAAGCAGAGAAGGAACTAAGGAAAGGAGAGAACAAGTAATGGCATCAAAGCACATTCCTTTATTCTGTTAATGATTGCTTTGTAGAGTTTTGTAAAACTTTGTATCAGTTACAGGACTGAAAAAAATGCAGGAGCTAACTGGCAAATTGAAATGTGTGCTGTAATATTCCTCAAGATTCACAAATATCATTTCTGTGTTTCTCAATGAGCTATATTTTTCTCTTATATCATATGCATTTTTCACACCTTAACCATTTACCCTTTCTTAATACATCTACCTTGAGCTTTTCTGTTTTTACAACACATTTTAAAAATAAATACAGTAACTAAGTCAATTTCTGGTATGCCAGACTTAAACTTTTAACTTTCAAAATTCAACCTTGCACCATTAATTTTATGAATGCATCCCTTTTTGTCCATTCATCATTAAATCATTTTGTCCATTCAACACTGAAAACTCAGAACCCTCTCACTTGCAGTTCCTGTATACTTTGCTTCTGAAGTGCCATACACAATCTGTCCCAACAGACTTGTTCTCAGAAAACTGCATTTAATCCATCCTTAAATTTGTCTTTGGTAGATGTGATTAGCTACTAATTACAGTTTAAAGTAATCCAGCTAAAAAATACTGAAAAAGATTACATGGTAGTTGTTTTCAGAGATCTTATGTATGCATCCAAGCAGGTCACCTGTGTTTAGTTCTCCCCATTACTCCTGTTTTGGGGAAAAACAAACAAACAAAAAAAGTAGGTAGGTTATTGATTCTTATTAGATTTCATGGAATCGTAGAATCATAGAATCATTCAGGTTGGAAGAGAACTCTAAAATCATCAAGTCCAACTGTTAACCTAGCGCTGCCATATCTACCACTAAACTATGCACCTCATCTACAAATATGCACGAAGTACCTCATCTACACATCTTTTAAAAACCTCTGGGGTAGAGACTCAACTAGTTTCCTAGGCGAATATTTACAAATATATCTATACAAAATCTGTCTTCTTTCCAATTAAGAAGAATCAAATATTTGGAGACTATTTCTTTCCTCAGATTCCAAGACAAATTCTATGCAGCATTTATCCCAGAGGTATTTTCTCTGTATACTATTCCAGTCCATATGTGTTTGTATCCAGCTTTTCTATCCATGTGTGTCCTTTGTATTTATGTCTATTTTTTAAAAACAGAAACAGTTCCAACAGAGAGCATTCAGCATTTTGAAGCTAAACACAATTTCCATAAGCTTCCCCTCCGCTCTTAGCTTCAGTGATGGACAGTCATTATTCTCACCAGTTTCAATAAAATTTAAACCAGTTTCAAGCATCAAAGAAGGAAAAGATTTGCGTATATGAAGGCTAATTTGTATGAGGATCTGTGCACTTTTGAGGAAAGTATTGTCAAGAATATTTGATAATGGTCGTATCATCATCATCAGAAGAAGAATGGATGATGAAAAAAGAAATGGATGATGAAAAAAGAAAACTCACATGACAGTTTTGGAAAAAGACATGCACTGAAACCTAAGGTCATAACACTGCAGTCACTTGAAAGAAAAATGGCTTTCCTTTTCATTGGTCTACAGAAACATTGCAAACACGGCCTAAAAACATTTTTTTTTCACTAATAAGGCAGATAAGAAACTAGGAAGATGAAATGCAGAGTTCTCTTCCTGGAAAACAAAACGAAACAAAACAAAAAACTTCTTACAACTTCTTACATTGTTGTAAAATAAACTCTTATTACTAAACTGAGAAACAAATTAGTAGGGTGGGGCATGGCCAGATATGTATATATAGGAACAGAGATGTTTTCTGATTCCATTTTCTGTTCAGGCAGTACAGAGCAATGCTTGCTACTGAATATAAAATCATGTTAGACTGTGCCTTGGACAATATGGAGAGTGTCAGCATGTACAACTTTATTTATTCTTATGGTGAAACCCCAGTTGCCTAGAAGCTGAATTTGGACATGCAGAAATAAGATAGGCTCTTCATCTTCCTTGATAGGAAGCATGTTAAACCTTGGTTTCAATCCTTTTAACTGAATAGTATCTGAGACCAAAAAAGTGGGAGCTGGAAATTCCTGCAGACACAGAGAAATGGTGAAGAAGTAACTCCATTAAAAAAGCTTCAGAAAAAAGGAAAGATGTATGTCAAAGTTGTTTAAGTTGCACATGCATTCAGGGTCGGCTGTTAAGCAGTTAAGTTGTTAGTTTAAGCAACTAAGGAGATCAGTTGATAAACTGCTGTTAATCAGCTGCTCCCACAGGTAAGATCTAACTCTGTTTCTCAATTCACTGTGTTTTCCAGTGAGACATCTTTTTCTGAAAAGTGTTGAAAAACTTTTCCCAAGTCCTGTTCCGCATTGTTGCAGCAACACATAAAGTTGCTGGAAGTGACGGGATGGAAAGATCACCTCAGTAGAAATTGAGAAATACTGTTCCTTTGGTTTGGTGTCTTAGATAATGGTACTTTTAAGTGGAAAGCACCATACTAATGCCTAGCTCTTATATATATTATTCATAAATTCTGACCTTTTCTTTATTTTTAGTATCACCATAAGCATGTCTTCGCTGTAGCTCTTCTTCCTCCAGTCTTCTTCCTAAATATAAAAGATAACTGCACATATAAATGGCTTCTACACGTCATATTATTCTAATTGAGTATTATATAGTGGCAGAAATGCTACAGAAGAAGAAACCATTGTGTATGTTCCTCTCTAACAAGCAGAATATTTTAATGGAAGCTACTTTCAGTACAAAGCTGGTGCATACATATTCAAAATTTTAATATTGCAGAAATCAAATCCTTAAAAGTATGCAGCTCCAAATCAACAAACAAATAAAAACATCAAATCCCCAAAAATGTATTGACAGTTGCAGTCTCCAGGCAAGGATATGTCTTACTCTTTTTTTACTTTGCTTGATAAAATATGTACAGTAATAAAATATGGATTTTATACAGTAATGATGCACTCAGGGTCAGTCCAAATGTGGGTCATATAAATAATAATCTATTGTAAGTCTATAGTATAGATTCTGTAGTAATTACTGCCTGTCTGCAGTAATTACTGCAGCACTTCCCAGTGATGTCTACCAGTCAAGGAGCAAAATATAGCCAGAGACAGATAGTACAGAGCCAACACCCTAGAGAACAGAAGGGGCTGGAACTTCAGTTTCAAACAAGTCTAATCAGGAATAAAATGATATTTCTTTTGTAAATATGAAAACACTAACCACTGTTGATATGATGTCATAAGATCCCTGAATCTTTTATCTTTACATATAATTGTGTAGGATGAACAACAAAACAAATTAACTGTTTCTTAATTGTATCTTGTAATCAAAGGAGAAAAAAGAGAACTCATTAAAGCACATCCTCTGAGAAGCAGCTAAACAGAACTAAGACATTTTACAATCTAATGTCTTTTTGGAATATTCCAATATTTCCTAAGACATCTCTAATAAGATTCATGGAGACAGCACCGACAAGTTTCTTGTTGTTGCTACTTACCTCTTTCTGGAGAAGTGTCAGATAGCAGCTTCAGTCCCTGTTCTTGCAATGGCGCAGTTGTGCTGTTTTCTTTCCCAGTGAGAGGAATCACCAAAAAGTAAGGTTCTAATAAAGTGAATTTGGACAGTGTAGCTCTTTCTTAGAGAAAAAGATTCATTCTCTTGACTAGGAGAAAGAAGAAAGAAGGATCTAAATAGTTCTACAGGCAAACTCAGTGATTTAGAAATTGAAGTGAATGCTATGACTAGAGATTGGTACATTTCCCTTTTGGAATACGTGTGGATTATTCATAGTATAGAAAATGCATATCTGTGTGTGTGTGTATATGTGTGGCTGTACACAGGTATTTAAACATACCCCTTTCCTTTCTGTGTTTGACAAAAACAAATGACCTTGCAACTGTGGAAAAGAATTTAATAATTTATAGTTTCATTGACCTAATTCTCCCCTGCAGGGAGTCAGGTGTAAAACTTTTTCATAATAGACAATAGAAAAAGATAGATTAGTTGTTATTTATGCTTAGCCTTAGATTTCAAATCATAGATATTATCCACAGTATTATTTTAATCATTACATGTTTTACTTCATGTTGACCCACACTCTTAAGTTAATGTTGACAGCTGCTTTTACAATTAAAGTGAGGACAACATGAAATACATAAGAGATGCAGACAGAGGAAAAATACGGGAATAAAAATAAGAATCTATGGCAAGATTCTTCAAATTATAATACACAGAGTTAATAAATGCCTTGAGACATTCTCAACAAACAGCAACAATATTTAATTTGAATTCACATCACACAAGGAGACCAAGCCTAAAGTGGAACATCCATATTTTGTCAGAAAGACAAGTCTAATGTCTAATTTTTTTTCACTGTTTGCCAGCTGCTGCTAGACACAGTAGACACAGTGTCTTTGGTGTACAGAAAATCATGGCTTCTTGTAATTGTTGTTTTGCTGTTGTTTTTGTTGTTTTCTCATAATTTAGATTTAAAAACCTCCTCTCAACTTCTCTCCTTTACCAATAATTCTATCTGGACTTCTAGGAACCTAGAAGGTGCCACATTATTGTGTATTTTTGCAGTAGATTCTTAAGATTTTGCAACAAATGTTCTTGCTGTTATTATCAAATTACATAAAGGCTTGCAAGAAAATATTGCATGTCAATTATTATTGCCAATGGCAAACTGAACACCTAGAAAAATATCACGCGGACTGCAAGAAAATCAGTATGTGAGCTGTGGTAGGCCATGATCAAGAAAAATTAAGACTATCTGTAACTGACCACTCCCATAGAGAAGAAATAAGGTCTTCCATATGATTCATAAGATAGAACAGAAAATGTGTTCCATTTTACACCATTTTACACAGTTTGTCTTTTCTGGCAGATCCACTGAAGAAAAAGAAAAGAAAAGAAAAGAAAAGAAAAGAAAAGAAAAGAAAAGAAAAGAAAAGAAAAGAAAAGAAAAGAAAAGAAAAGAAAAGAAAAGAAAAGAAAAGAAAAGAAAAGAAAAGAGGAAAGGAAAGGAAAGGAAAGGAAAGGAAAGGAAAGGAAAGGAAAGGAAAGGAAAGGAAAGGAAAGGAAAGGAAAGGAAAGGAAAGGAAAGGAAAGGAAAGGAAAGGAAAGGAAAGGAAAGGAAAGGAAAGGAAAGGAAAGGAAAGGAAAGAAAGGAAAGGAAAGGAAAGAAGAAAAGAAAAGAAAAGAAAAGAAAAGAAAAGAAAAGAAAAGAAAAGAAAAGAAAAGAAAAGAAAAAAGAAAAGAAAAGAAAAGAAAAGAAAAGAAAAGAAAAGAAAAGAAAAGAAAAGAAAAGAAAAGAAAAGAAAAGAAAAGAAAAGAAAAGAAAAGAAAAGGAAAGGAAAGGAAAGGAAAGGAAAGAAAAGGAAAGAAAGAAAAGAAAAGGAAAGAAGAAAAGAAAAAAGAAAAGAAAAGAAAAGAAAAGAAAAGAAAAAAGAAAAGGAAAGGAAAGGAAAGGAAAGGAAAGAAGAGAAGAGAAGAGAAGAGAAGAGAAGAGAAGAGAAGAGAAGAGAAGAGAAGAGAAGAGAAGAGAAGAGAAGAGAAGAGAAGAGAAGAGAAGAAAGAAAAAAGAAAAAGAAAATATATAAAAAAGTACAATGCAATTGGCTGCATCAAGGCTTTTTCAGTTGTAACAAAATTATGCTAAAAATGATGTTTAAGAATATAGAGAAATTTATCATTTCTTATTCAAAAATGGGGTTTGGAAATATGTGTTGATGCAGCATTAAGCTTGATATTTGAAGAAGATAAGTATCTTGTTTATAGTAGTAGCAAAGCAGCTGTGAGCAAGATAACAAAAATCTGTTACTGTGGAATGAATGAGATGCCCTAAAATTGTCCTTATAGCAATGAAAATATCACTTACCAGGTGGACCTTTGGAGTCATAAGTGACCATGCTTTTTACCATGGTTATTGGTAAAACAAAAAAGGAAAGACAAAGGTAAGACCAAAAAAGAAACACAGATTTTTTTATGTGAGAGATAATTCTTAATGTAAAATAAATAAATAAATAAATAAAATTATAAAGCTAAAATAAAGATCTATGGAGAGGTTGAATAAGCTGTTATCAGCAGTTGGTCATGGATAAAATCTGAACAGTATGAAATGTTTATCATAAGCCAAAAGAAGATATGGATACAACATAAAAGTATTGTGATTTTTATTTTTTATTTTTATTTTTTTTAAATACTCTGTTTAGGCGTTTGTGGAAAGTCTGCAAAAGCATGTATTTTAAGACATCTTGGAAACAGCATGACTAAGGTTTAATAAATAAAGCTGTTCACACGTGTCTCTGCTTAAATGCTATTTTGCTTTAAGATGGAGATTCTCATTTTAAGGCAAATAATATTAGGTGGAATAATGATATAAAATAAAAGAGTCTTAGTGTTCACAAACAAATTAGTGACCTAAGCAAGAGATAAATTTATTTCCCCTAATTCTGTTAAATGATTTTCCTCAGCCTTTTTTATTTTCAGAGGATTTTTTTTTTCCTTTAGCATTGGAAGAGTCGCAAAGTCTTACGGAATTTTTAAATTTTACAGCCTTTGTTTAACCAATTTCTTTAATCTTCTCTTTGAATGGAACTATGGTAGATTATGATTTTAAATCTCAAAGGTAAACCTAGAGAAAAGCATAAACAAATTTGAAATAAGAATTTTCTGTTTTTTATACTAAGACATTTGACAGTCTCTAAAGCCTTTACAGGAGATATATTTAATTCAGGCACTGAGTGCTTACTTGAATGTTTAAAAAGAGTTTATAAATAAATTTCACTATTTGACTGGTGTACATTTTCCGTAGGCAATATCTTTTATACAGTATTATATTGATGGTAATGAGTGTGAAATGATTGGAGCTATAATGAACAGTTTATGCTTGAGTGTACAAGAACCCTAGGTATTTATAAATGACAGGTCTACAGAATACCTATGAATGAAAATTACCCCAGGTAACTGATCCTTGCCTGTGCTGCAGGTATATACACAGCCAAATAATGAAATGAAACCCATAGAGGACTCTCAACATATTTGACATGAGGTAATTTATGATTACTGTTGGAGTAAAGGAAGTGACATTCATATTTCTTACAGACCTTTTACAGGCTACAGCAACTGTATCTTAAACAAGACAATAAAATGCCATTTTTAGTGTATAACATATAGCATGTACATGGTGTAAAAAATTAGATAACTCTACAACAATGGCAGCATTAAACTGTCTGCTAGTTTCATAAGTTTATTTGACATAGAGCAAAGTACTATATAAAACAAACCTTGTTTTCCTACTATAAATATTCAGACATGCTGATAAATACTCATGACTCATTCATGTGACCTGACATCAGATGGATTGTTTTTCAGATTACTTTATATATGTGTGCTCAACCTGCCAGCCTGCTAGGCAGAATCACTACCAAAAGAATGGTTACATTTTCTCTTTAAGAAGTCAGCATTGTAACATTGTCCAAAAGCAGGGAAAATAATAATATTAATAATCTTCCTCTCTCCCCAGTCCTGAAGGGAATATAGAAACAAACAAGCTTTCCCTCACAGGCTCAATCTACCTAGATTTCTGTACTCTTTTCCCATTATGATAATTCTTTCCTATTTTCTCCTTTTCAGGTTGACCACAGAACTGACTGTCACCCTCACTGAACTCCTTACTACAGGAGTGTAGCAGCAGAGATCGCAGCCAGTGATCTCAGTTAAATGAAGACTAATGCCTAGAGTTAGGATATACAGCTCAGGTCAGTATGCTGGCAGAAGACCTGTGAATTAAAAGTCTTTAAGTTTGTGGAGATCTGTAGGGAATTCCCTGAGAGTCAGATAGTTTTATACAACTGGATCAAGGACAAAACTATAATGAGAATATTCAGCCACTGGGTATTCTATGCTTACATATTAAAAAAAAATAAATAAAAAAAAAATCTTGTTCTGTTTTCATATAATTCCTCTCTTTTTAGTACTGCAAATGTTGGAGCTGCCATAATCTCAGAGTTTTCTCTAGACAAAAGTGCATGATGCACCATGTACCGTCCATAGAAACATATGGCCTTTTTATTATGAAAGCTGTTGCTGCTCTCTTCACCATCTTGCAGGGACCTCTCTGTTTGCCGACTACTCCAGAGCACAGCTGTTCACATACTAGGCAAAGGCCTACTGCTCCAAGGCCTTCCTGTCTCTTTTTGGGACCCTAGAGCATCCAGTCACTTCCGTACTGGCTTCATCACTCAGGCCCCTTTAGTCAGGTAGTTTGGCAAGTAGAAGTCTAAGAAAACCTAAACCAAATTAAATCAAACCACTTCCTACTGACTAGGAAGCAACCAGGTGGGCACTGAGTAGCTCAAGCCATCCAGTGTTCTTCTTACATTGGAACTTATTTTGTTTTTGCCTCCTTCCACCAGGCATTTATCAGACATTTATGTCCTTTGAGTGGCTGCATTTGCTAATCAGATGCTTATGGTGCTTCAGCTGTTATAGCTGCCAGGGAGCAAGGGCAGGTGATCTGCAAGCAGGCATCAGCGGCAGGGTAGGATCATCACAGGATGGACACAGGTGAGTAGCTCTGGCAATGGTCATTGGATTCAATCAGGAGCCCAGATCATCAGGCAAGTCCATAGTGATAAAGCAGAATCCAAACAAAAATGTCATGTCTCCAAGTCAGGCTCCAGTATCGCACAGGCACATATGAAGAGCAAGAACTTGAGCTTAAACGTGTCACAGAATCACAGAATCATCTAGGTTGGAAGAGACCTTCAAGATCACCTAGTCCAACCTCTGACCTAACACTAACAAGTCCTCCACTAAACCATATCACTAAGGACTACATCTAAACGTCTTTTAAGGACCTCCAGGGATGGTGACTCAACCACTTCCCTGGGCAGCCCATTCCAATGCCTAAAAGTAGCTGCCAGGCACAGGAGGACAGCTCCCCTGTGGGGCTGTCTAATGTCAGAGAGAGGCATCTTCAAAGTTGGGCTAGAGCCCTAGCAGCTGAACCCTGGGTGCAGCACCTGGGGCCCTGAAAACATACAACACTTTCAAGAACTGGATGTAAGACAGCATTAAAGTGGATCAGATGTGTAAGTAGGTCAACCATACTTGTCTCTCTCTTCCTAGTGGTTCTCATGCCTTAGATTTGGTGAGCCATTGGGCCACAGCTTTCTTGTATCCATTTTACTCAGCCAACAGCAAAATCCCCATTCATCTTGCTTTCAGACTCACATTAGAGTCTCCTTTACACGTACAGCTGTCAATGTTGATAAGTCACTGCTGGCTTACATTAGATTGAAAAAAAAAAATGTTTTTCTCTTTCCATGATAAGTTGTAAGTCACTGTTTGCTCAGAAAACAGGAATAGAAAGGTAAGTAAAAGAAATGGATACATGCATGTGAGTGTATATTGGTATTTTGTATGGGCACGTATGTATGTTGTTTCAATTACTTTAAACTCTCCAGTAAACTCATAAGTTTTACAGTCATATGAGGAACTGAACTTTTCTGATTGTATAAGCTGTGTTAGTACTTTTACAAACCATAATTAATGAATGATAGTACTTATGAATCAATCTTCAATTTGAAATTGTTTGCTGTACATTTAAGCCTTTCTGAAGAACACTTTGTTATCATGTTTGCTCATGATAAAAGTGGTGAGCAAAACAGAGTACTGAAAATTTACTTGCTTCCTGTTTGACTTGCTTTAACATTCTTCCGTATTTAATTTCCTGCCAAAGCTGGGCACAAATTCCATGATGCCCATGGGTTTAGAAATATGTCTGTACACAGTCTCCTCTCTATCTTCCAGAATGGGGTAAAAACCTACTGTTAACTGAAGAAACTCTGACATATATTTTGTTTTCTCTTCTTTTGGCTACCGAAATTAAGAGCTATACTGATTTTCTACTTTGCTTACATCTTGCTCGGTTCTTAGCCCAGAATCTATTGTGCTATTCAAATAAATAATAATAATAATTAAAAAAAAAGAAAACAAAACACCACCAACAAAAAAAAAAAAAACTATTAAGGACCCTTAGTGCTTATTGAGAATTCAAGTAAAGGTCATAAACTATGGACTTTTCTTTGTATACATTTTTATTTACTCTGTCACGTTTGGATATTTAAAATAATGAGTGGAATATTTGCATAAATAAGGATTATAAAGTAGACTGGATGCACAGATTAACATTGTGCAATAATTAGAGTCAAGCTTTGTAGTGTAGCCAAATAATTGAACAATAATATCATAGAGGAATATAAGAATCTGAAGGAAACACATTATTTCCAGTAGACACAAGGATCCAGAATCAAATTAAGAAAGAAAATTGAATCTTTCTCTTTTGTTAGAGAAAGGGTTTGAGAACAAAGAAGTTTGAAACACAGGGATTAGAAAAGATATTAAGGACCAAAACTATACCAGTGTTTGTAGACAGACTGAAGTTGAGATAAGACAGGGTAAAAAATAAAAAATAAAAAAAAACATTGAGGGTAGCTTATTCAAGATGGCTGTCTCAGACAAATATTAGGGAAAATCCATGAAAGGAAACAATGAACCCAAAGGAGACTGAATCTGTTCTGCAAACAGTAAAGACAGAACCTGGTGCTCAGGAGAAAAACTTTTTTTTTTTTTCATTTTTTTAAGGGCTTTCCCCAGGAGTTAGCAATGACTGTTATTTACATAGTGTGTGCCTTTGTCAAGAGTTCCCCCAATATGTAAGCTCTTAATTTGAATGACGTGTGATGTTATTTAATAAGGCTCAAGGCAGTGAGATAAAATGAACTAAATTATTCTGGATCAGAAATTCTGCTACATTTTGGCACTTAACATCTTATCTACTCTTCTAGCAATTATAGAACATTTCCATTTTAAAAATAGTATGTTCCTACACCATTATGATAATGGTATCTTGAAGTAACTGGGATAACATTCATGGCTTAATCTACACTCCTTGCATAATCTTGTGACCTGAAGTTCTTACAGGGAAAGGCAATCTATCACTGTATATTAATTAGTCCACTTTCATTTACAGGGCAAAATCTACTACATAGACGAGCATTTGGGCTAAAGTAAGCATGGCTTTTAACCAAAAAGATCCTGAAATATCACAATCCCTACTAAAAGGCAACTGAACTCTATTTAAGATGCTCATTAATTGAAGTCTAGCTATGCATCAGTGCATAAATGGAGGTTAAAAAGGAATTGGAAAACAATAAGGAAGTAAAATCTATTTCTATTGCTTGGAAGAGTAAATCCCTGGTGGTAATGACCATACGCTATGGAAGGTCCAAGGTGCCAAGATGAGGAGAACCAGTTGCCTGCTAACCATGCCCAGGGATAGTTTATTTTCCTCAGGTGTCTGGCAGCGCTTGAATCTCTAGCGCCTGCAGATTTCAAATTAGATTTTGACTCTGTGTGGTCCTTTCTTTACTACTGCTGACATTGGCTAACATGGTTCATTAAGAATTTGCATGGCAGCCACAAGAAATTTTGGATGTAGGGATCAAAATCACAACACTGTATTGTGAGCTTCAAAACCTAAAAATACCTCTCAAAAATATTTTTTGTTTAAGAAGAAGTAATTAAATCTAAAAATTGGCTAGAAGGGAGACACTGCAAGCTTTTATGTTCCTGTGTACACTCTACATGTCAACTGAAAGTATGTAGTACAGTACTACACACACCCTAAAGTAGAAGAAGAAAAAAAAAAGAAAAAAAAAAGAAAAAAAAAAGAAAGGAATACTGTGCAGCTGCAGAAGACTTTTCACAAGCACAAACTTTAGCATTTTGAAGCACAGGAAAAAAAAAATAAATGTTTGGTTGAAGTTTAGCAGATGCAAGAATAATTTGTCAGGAGACAGGTAACTGGGTGTTTTGAGAAGTTATTCATTTTTCTAAGAGCTAAAGTAGGTCAAGAAAAAGAAATGTCCTGCCTCTTTTATGAAGAAATTTCATGCACTGGTACAGTAGTCACTTATAAGGGAAATTAACTGAACTTGTAACTGGCAGCTATAAGGGATAGACAATTATAAGTAATACTTCTTTCCTGTATCAGCCCTAAAATTCCCTTTGACACTGATTGGACATGGCAACTTGCAGAGTAAACAATGCTACAATTACTTATGTTTTCTTGACAAAACAAACCCAAACCCCTGTGGTGCTTTTAAGGTAAACCTAGGCCCAAGGCTGTTCTAGCATAATAACCATTTTGTGGGGTCACCTTTGCTCATCAATATTTGAAGGCTGCTGATGAGGAAACAACCTGATCATGACAACACAGAGAATTTGGAAAGATGGGGTAAAGAGAGGGAACTATTGATTCCTTTTCTGGCTTGTAGATATTTGCAAAAGAAAGAATCATTAACACAAATTGTGAGCAATGCAAGATACATGTTCTAGTAATATATTAGCTTATCATTACTATGTGGCACTTTAAAATAAAAACATATAATTTCTTCTACTTTACTTACATTGCCTATTAAACTTTCAGCCCTTACTAAAAGCATCATTTGAAGGTGTGGGGGAAAGACCTTTTACACATATGTAGGCTCTGTTAAGAGCTTAAGTGATGCATTAGCTTCATTTGATCATAATTTTCTTTGAAGCCAGACCTTATATCCCTGCTGATAAAATCTGAGAAAGGACTTTAGTCCTTGAAACTGAGAGTGGCGAGAAATGCGTAAAGGTGCAAAAAGACATGGCAGAAAATCACAATACCAAAGATAGATGGTTTGTCACAAAAGGATGAGGGAAAGTAGCTGAGAGATGGAGTCTCAACTCAGTCAAGCACTGAGTATAATCAGGGAACAGCTGGAAAGACCAAGCAAAATCCTCTAAGTGAGAGAGCATTAGAGAGAGCTTAAACGTGTCAAAGCCCAGGATACTGCTTCCCAGGATTCCCAGGAGAAAAGGTGAAAGTAAAGATTTTCTCAAGTGATTTGTAGCTAAAGGAGAGTTTTATCTTTAAAAATCTTAGATATTTTTTCCTCTCTCTTGTGCATCTTCTGTATTGGAATTTTGCCCTAAGAGTTGTGCCAATCTGTCCTGTAGGAACTGTTTCAAAGGCTCTTTTGGTTCTGCCTGAAAATTACAAAATTGATCAGTGGATATAGAAATGACATCACTAGTGTGTCAGGGAAAGACACCTCAAGAGTGCCCATCCTGGATATCTGTGCATGCTTGGAGAATAGCCTGCAGTAAAAAAGCACTCTTTCTGGACTCTCCCAAAAAACACTTGTACCAGTAAATTGCAGAGCACTTAAACAGAAATGATATGTCCTCATATGGTGTCCCAGAACTGGCTGACAATTTTGTACTGCATGACTTAAGCTCCTTTATAAGGCAGTTGATACAACTTCATTTTTCTAGGCTTCTGACACAGGTGGAGCAGGCCCAGGGACTTTCCAGGCAGTTTGATACCCACTCCACAGAAGAATGCAGTTTCACCAGGGGAGCACTAAGAATGCGTGGCTATGACACCCACCCTTCCTATAATCCTTGGTTTAGAAAAACAATTTACTTCCCAGGCATAAATTCATTGCTTGCTGGAGATAAGCATCACTGTGCTACTGAAATCCTCCTAGGAAGCAGAGGATGCAGCAAAAGATGGCACTAACCATTCATAATATGCCTTTCTACCTTCCCTACCTTGAAAGGACAGAATAAGTAAACCCTCAGGTTTTGTTGTTCATTATTCAAAATGAAAAAGTTAACTGAGATACATTCAGTTTTCCCTCTGGAAAATGAAACCAGTATGTAAAGGTAGAATTACCTCAACGTTATTTACTGTCTGCTAAGAAAACTGTTTACAAAGGCTCTTCTGATGTTTTCTTTCACATTTTTTCTCAAAAGAATATTTAGTGTGAATGAATCATTTTCCTACAGCTTACCCTGCAACAAACCATTTCCAGCATTTTTCTAAAATTTTTGAATATCATTAGTAAATATTTATTCCAGTAGAAATATTTTGTTCCATTTTACTCATTTAGTCACTAACTGTTTCTATCCTCTTAAGTGAAGGCAATCCATATGTTTCTACATTTTTTTCCTTCTGTTTCATTCTTAACTTTATAGAACTACTTGTTCTTTGAGATGAATCTCCTTATACCTTTCTGCAACAATTATCATGGCTGAAAGTTCTGAATTTGGCCTTTGAAACACTTAAATTGAAACTAAAGAATACTTATAAAAAGCAAAGAGGGAAATAAAATCAGTCTTACAGCATGCTTTACATTATGTAAATTGGTGGCAACTGAAGATCAGTCTGCTCCACTTATTTTCTTAACCAGTTCTTTCTTGTGTAATCAAATTGCTTCCTTTTTGTGTATTAGAGGCAATAAAAATGCCCTCTATGGCCCCAGTCTTGCAGACAGCTGTCTCCCACTGACAGGTCCATTAACTAGGTTGAAACTACCTGGGTGAACTTAGTTGGGTATGCAAGTAAATGGGAAATTGAAATATTTGTTTTTATACACCTTCTGCATGATTTTCTGTATAGATTTTTCTTCTTTCCAAGCCATCGTTGGATCATGCAGATATTTATCAAAATGGTTTACATTGCTTATTCGGCAGTATGTCTAATCTGATGTTGATAATGCTTATAATTTTTCATATTGTTACAGTTCTTTTCCAATAGTTGCAGCCATTCTAGACATGCAAATTACTCAAAAGCTGAGCTTTATTTAAAAAAAAAAAAAAAGCAAATACTTTCCTATCTTCATGGAAACATAACATAAGAAAAACATGAAGATAAGTATCAGAAGACAATTACAAGGATTTGAAAGTTAAGATTATCATTTTAATTTTGTGTTTTAATCTTATATTCAAAATCTTGTCTCCTGGTTTCTTGAAATTTGAAGGCTGATGATATTGCACTGTAATTATTCTATATCATTTATAATTTTCATCAGGTATTGCTCAGACCTTCCAAAAAGCTTGCTGTTAAAAAAGCACCACAAATAGTTATAACAAAATAGTTCAAAATATTTTTTGTAGAGAACTTTCTTTTTGAAACAAAAATAATTTACTTAATTAGTTACTGTTCTCAAACATTAAATAATTTTACATTTCTGCATAAAATTTTCCTTGCTCTTCCATCTACTGTGGTTCCATTCATTGTGCCGACAGAATATATGACCTTTTGAATGTGTTCACAAATGCATCCTGTATCCTCCATGCAGAGATCAGCAGCACACTGCTGTAGACTGTTGCCACCAGGAGCACCTGGTAGGATTAGGGAGAACCTGTTGCACTTGTAGAGGAAGGGTGGTTTCTGAACAGGGAAGTCAAAAGTAATTGTCAGTTGATGGAGAACAGTCATATTTGCAACTGATTTCTGAAAACACTATTGGATCTTGGATCTTGGATCTCTTCAGGTTTTTTTAGATCAATGTAGGACATACTTGTCTGACGAAATGCAAACATTTCTATTTATGAACTAGTCACGGAAGGTTGTTGTTATGGTTAGTGGAGATACAGGAGAAAAGATCAAGGAAAATTTACCTTATTCAAAAGCATAGATAAAAATATTTTATCAAAAGTAAATATTACGTATCTTTTTTGTACTAACTCTAGAGTAATTTTAGCCTACCTAATTCTTATATAGGAGTTAATAGAATAAAAGTCTACAGTTAGGTGAGAGAAATCCCATTCCACCAGAGAAAGAGAGAGAAACAGTTTTAGGAAAGTAGAGAATTCACAGGAATTTGAAATCTCTAGATTGTAAATTGGTACCAAACTGTTCTTCTGCTGTGCAGTTGGATCTGTGGTTAAACAATGGTTTTGTTCAAGAACAACTTCTGTTGACTTGCTCAAGTGCTTTGGTCTTTTGTTTAACAGCTAAGCTACACAGGAATAAAACTTTCTAATTTTGAAAATGTGATTCTACATATTGGTACTGGTGAGAAAGATAATCAGCAGTAATCCTGTTCATAGAAAAGTCTTGGAAATTTTTACATTAGCTAAATATTAAGATTTTTTCTGATTGGAAAGAGAATATTGAAAATTATAATTAAAACAAAATACTGCAATCTTCCTGAGATGTAGCCATGTAATGCTGCATTTATTGAAGTTATTTTTTTTGTGTATAAAGTTGACTACAAACATTAAAAATTTCAAAAGAAGTTGAAAAAATAGATATATAGATATCAGTGAGAACCAGGAGCATAATCCCAGTATTATCTTCATAAATCTCAGCTTCATAAATAAGCCAGCACTGTCAATTACATCCAGTTATTTTGAGAGTAGCATTTGGATAACGTGATATTATCATCAAGTCCATCACTCTTCTACTTCTTTTGCCAGATCTCCAATTTTTCAATTTGCAAAGCAACTTTCTTATGCAATTTTTTATTATTTATATAAAACTTACAGATTAGTGAACTATAAATACACTCAGAAAACTGTAAATATGAAATGAATACAAATATATTGAATTGAATGTCAAAAGAAATGGCCTGATTTCTATAGTAGTTGCATCATTCCATTACACAGGAGATTTATTAAAAGGCACGAACACTTCTAACCTTCTGTTCTCTCTCTCTCTCTCAAAAACAAACAAACAAACAAACAAACAAACAAAAACCCTAAGATAATGCCAGAGTTTTCAAGTATTTTAAGTATTTTTAATAAATTGGTGTTGAATCTATGATTAGGCCAAACAACACAGGTTAGAAGCTTGCTTCAGAGAATGCAGAGCATGAATTTTATGTGCCTGAATGTGAAAAAATAATCAGTTATTGTCAAAGTATTTCATTTCTTATATTATCTGCTAATCTTCTGGCTACATTGGTTTGACTGATTTTCTTGCCAAAACAGCTAACAATTTTTTAGAATACTTCCCCGGTGTATTTTTTGCTTCGTTTTTGCATCATTATTTCTCAATGTTGTTTAGAATGTCATCCTTTTAAAAGAGGATTAAGAGCAATTATTTTTAAACAACTAAAATTTTCACACTCCTTTGCTCTCTCTCCTCCACTATAATAACAATAAAGACCAAAAGGAATTTTGATGTTTTTGTTTGAACAACAGCTCTGTTTTTGCAAAATAGTATTGTTTTACATCCTCAAAGATCATTTTTTCCAGATTAAAAGTGCAAAGAATGTAATTTAAATTCAGCCTATCTATGCTGGTGTCTTTTTCCATCTTCAGATAGATTGCTACCAGTGCGGTAAGTGACTGGGTGTCAATGAATTGGACAAGATCTTCTTTCCAATTCCACAGCCATTTATAAGGTTACTGCATTAGTCATATTCAACAGTATCTAACACAAAACAACAAGTACCAGGCTCTTGACAGACAGATGTTCTGCGTACACAATTCACTGAATCATGCCAAGAAACCTCTGACAACTCGTTGAAACACACATAGAAGTTCCTGCTACTTTTCAGGGATCTACATGTAAACAAAGTTTTCAACAACTTAGTCTACATGATAATTTCAAGAACTGGCATGCCCTTTCTCCAAGAAAACTCCTTGTCAGTGTTTAGGTACAATGGTTGATACCTCTGACTTTGAGCTAAGTAAATGGAAGGGAGGTACTGAGAGAAAATCACAGTAAAACTGAAATTCTATGTGGAGTTGCGAAAAATGATCACTTGAATTCAAATAAGGCCAAGGGAATCATGTAGCATAAGAGTAATTTTGGCCAACTGAACTGTGTGTCAGTGGTATAGGATTCATATATTTCACATTATTCCCTTCAAGTTGAAACATTCCTAACCATTTCATCACTTTTCTATAGGCACCTGCTTCCAGAATGAATGCAGATGCATTTTACTGTACAATAGAATATACTAGGAAAGGAAGACAACTCTACATTCTTATATTATATTTATATTGCATTGGAAACCATTGTGCTTTGGACTGCTTGAATTAAAATGGACAAAAGATGAGAAAATGTTCCTTAAGGAACGATGTGCTGAAGTTGGGGGTTAGAGTTAATTTAAAATATCTTTCCTATATTTAAATTTAGATTATTTCTTTAGTATTTGAGGATACCAAGAACTTGAAATAATAGTTCTTGCTTTATTTAGTTTAAATTACATAATACAGATTATACTCTTTGTTGTGGTTTAGCCCGGCTGGCAGCCAAACACCACACAGCCGTTCGCTCACCCTCCCCCCTCCCTCTCTGGGATGGGGGAGAGAAATGGGAAAGTGAAGCCTGTGAGTTGAGATAAAGACAGTTTATTAAGACAGGAAAAATAATAACAATAATAATAATAATAATAATAGTATTAATAGTAATAATGTGTACGAAATAAGTGATGCACAATGCAATTGCTCACCACCCGTTGACCGATGCCCAGCCTATCCCCGAGCAGCCGGCCCCCCCCCCACCCCAGCTAGCCACCCCTATATATTGTTCAGCATGACGTCAGATGGTATGGAATACCCCTTTGGCCAGTTTGGGTCAGCTGTCCTGGGTCTGTCCCCTCCCAGCTCCTGCTGCATCCCTAGCCTGCTCGCTAGCAGGACAGAGCGAGAAGCTGAAAAGTCCTTGGCTTGGTGTAAGCACTGCTCTACAACAATTAAAACATCAGCATGTTATCAGCGTTCTTCTCATCCTAATCCAAAACATAGCACCCTACCAGCTACTAGGAGGAAAATTAACTCTGTCCTAACTGAAACCAGGACACTCTTCAATTTAAAAGCACACCTTTTCATTTATTCACAGGGTGGACATGCTTTCTGGGCAATGGAAAAATAGCCCAAAAGATTAAGTCAGAATCTTAAATCATAAGATTATAGATCCTCTGTCAGAGCATGCTATAAACTCATAAAGTAAGAGGTATTATTGTGAAAGGATATACAAGAAACAAGTGGAAATGTCCTTGTGGAGACTACAGACTTTTTTTTTTTCTTTTTTCTTTTTTTTTTTAAATCAGGAAACTGCACTGATTTGTATTCCTTCCTGATTAGTTCTGTTTGAAGAATTAATTAAGTCTTGAAACAAAGGCCCTGAAACAAATTCTAGAATAGCACTGATACTTTCTTGGGACGCTGAAATTACCCAGCAGTATGCATAGTCTTCTATACTATTTGTTTTGTCAACAACAACAAAAATATATGTATATATATATTATTTATTTCTCATACGCAAACTTTGACTTAGTCTGTGAAATATGGCACAATAAAGAGGCCTATTCTCAAATAAAACCCTGCTTTTGAATGTGTGTTTGTTGACCAAGATGTCTGTAAAGTGTTATTACAAGTCTAGGAAAGTTCTTTTTGTGATACCCAGTCCTGAGATATGTTCCAGTTTTTCCTTCCCAAACTTATTTAAGCTTGTTGGTTAATTTATACCGGCCTTTTGGCAATATTCCCCGTTAGAATTTTGATTCTTTTGGTATAAGCGTACTTTCTCATAATCACTTTCTGCTTGGACCTTGGAAGTTATTATTACCTTTGCTTTTAGACATTTGAAAATTTACCCAGTTTGGGCTGCGGGGTAGGGGTGTGATCCATATTGTGTGGAGGGCAAATGTCTATTTTCCAAGTCTTTCCTCAAAACTCAGCCAACAAAGTTCAGATTCAGGGGAATTCAAAGCCCTGTAGGACTAACATCATGTAGTATCACTGAGAGTCAGGTACTCTTTTTTTATCCCTTTCCTCTCTTCAGCTTTTCTTATTGACACCTGGCATCTTAGCATTATTGCATTGTGTTTATATCTGACTAGTTTTCATAAAATTGACAGATAAGTTTGTGGCTTTGTGTAACTTGTAATGAACTACTTGTCAGAGAGTACTGGCTTCCCCTGCTTTCTTACATGATCCTCTGTGTGCTTCCTGAAACAATCCCCACTATATTATATATTGGAACTTTAAGCTGTCTTTATATTTTCCTCGAGATTTAGAAATTCATGAATTTTTGAAGGTTGGAGGCACAGTTAAACTATCTTCTCTGAACTTCTCAGTAATAAGGCTAGAGGTACCTTAAAGGAGGCTGTAGAGAGGTGGGGGTTGGTCTATTCTCCCACGTGCCTGGTGGCAGGATGAGGGGGAATGGGCTAAAGTTGCGCCAGGGGAGGTCTAGGTTGGATATGAGGAAGAACTTCTTTACTGAAGGGGTTGTTAGGCATTGGAATAGGCTGCCCAGGGAAGAGGTTGAATCGCCTTCCCTGGAGGTCTTTAAAAGACGTTTAGATGTAGAGCTTAGTGATATGGTTTAGTGGAGGACTTGTTAGCGTTAGGTCAGAGGTTGGACTCAGTGATCTTGGAGGTCTCTTCCAACCTAGATGATTCTGTGATTCTGTGAAGGCCATAACACATTTCTTGTAACATTGTTCTTTATCACAGAATCTGTAACTAGTCTTTGCTTAGAATATTTATCATTATTTAGTTTTACTATGAAGTTTACAGGTATTCCTGTATCCCTATATCATTACCTTCTTTCAACACAACTAAAAAAGGCTGACAAAAAAAAAAAAAAAAAAAAAAAAGCCTACAAGTTGTTGTGGTTTAGCCCGGCTGGCAGCTAAACACCACACAGCCGTTTGCTCACCCTCCCCCCTCCCTCTCCGGGATGGGGGAGAGAAACGGGAAAGTGAAGCCTGTGAGTTGAGACAAAGACAGTTTATTAAGACAGGAATAATAATAATAATAATAATAATAATAATAATAGTATTAATAATAATAATGTGTACGAAATAAGTGATGCACAATGCAATTGCTCACCACCCGTTGACCGATGCCCAGCCTATCCCTGAGCAGCCGGCCCCCCCCCCACCCCAGCTAGCCACCCCTATATATTGTTCAGCATGATGTCAGATGGTATGGAATACCCCTTTGGCCAGTTTGAGTCAGCTGTCCTGGGTCTGTCCCCTCCCAGCTCCTGCTGCATCCCTAGCCTGCTCGCTAGCAGGACAGAGCGAGAAGCTGAAAAGTCCTTGGCTTGGTGTAAGCACTGCTCTACAACAATTAAAACATCAGCATGTTATCAGCGCTCTTCTCATCCTAATCCAAAATATAGCACCCTACCAGCTACTAGGAGGAAAATTAACTCTGTCCTAACTGAAACCAGGACACAAGTGAAATTTCATTTCAGTTGCTTCAAAAGTGTTATTCTGCAGTATCTTTAAACTATGTTTCATCTTCGGTACAAATTCGTATTTGAATATGTATGGTTCTTGCTTGCCTGTTAACATTTCAACTGGATGGAATTTACTTATATTGTTTGCTTATCACATTAATTTCTAATGACATCAAAATCTCTTTTGAACAGCTTTAACACTGGAAAATCACTGACATTTGGTTTGTCTGAATGAAGTAAGATATTTCTGAGGTCATATCAAAACATGCTGTAAACTGACAGTGGCTTCATTTGTGTTTTTTACTGTTTTTATATTTTATTTTTAATTATTTTTTTTAATTTTTTTTAAGTTTTAGGTGCAGTAACATGTATTTAGTTACTGGTATGATTATTCCTGTCAATTTACAAGTAATATTGCTCAGACCAATAAACTCAATGACACTTAATGAACGTTTGTTTTCAACTACATACCAAGTGAAGCTTCACATCTCATACATATGGATATTCCATCTCATACTTTTCCTATGAAATATCCCTGAAAATGTTAAGAGTATAACTTCTCTATTCTAATTCTGAAAACAAACAAACAAACAAAAAAACCTTCACTTGTGATTTGATGTTTGTTGTTCTCCACTGACTTTGAAATATCAGGGACACAATCTACTTATAAATAAATTTGTGAATAAAAGCCCTTCAGCCTCTCCACTTGAAGAACAACTCAGCTTTGCTAAGTGCGAGTGTTTTACAGTGCCAGTTACTATCTGGCCAATAGCCTAAAACACTTAAATTTATTATTATTATTATTATTTGTTATAACATCAGTGTTATCATTTTTTTGTTGTTGTTGACGTTCAACTCAAAACACTATCAATAATACATGTGATCCTTCAGGAATTTAACTTGCTTCTCACCAGTGCGGAGGAGTATTTCATGATTCTCAAATTAATCTCACCCTTTGTGACCTGGCTACAGAGGTGTGGTGGGTTGACCCTGTCTGGCAACTAAGTACCCACACAGTGGACCACTCACTTCCCACACAGTGGGATGGGGGAGAGTTTCAGAACAGCAAAAGCAAGAAAAAATTCATGGGTCAAGATAAAGGCAGTTTAATACGTAAAGCAAAAGCTGTGCCCACAAGCAAAACAAATAAGGAATTAATTTTCTACTTCCCAACAGCAGACAGTTGTTCAGCCACTTCCAGGAAAGCAGAGCCCACCAGTTACTTGGGATGACAAATGACTAATAACCATGAAGGTCCCCCCTGACTTCTTTCCCCCAGCTTTTACTGCTTAGCATGGTATGTAAAATCCCTTTAGTCAGCTGGTTCAGCTGTCTTGGCTGCATCCTTCAACTTCTTGCCCATCCCCAGCCTACTTACAGAAGCAGAGTGACAGACAGAAAAGGCCTTGACACTGTAAGCTGAAACATCAGTGTTTTATCAACATTGTCTGGTCACAAATCCAAACAGAGGCATAGCTACAATGAAGAAAATTAACTCTATCCTACCCACAACCAGTACAAACTTTGATCCATATTGTTACATCTCCAGCATGAGAAGTACAAAATACCTACAACTGGCAGTTGAGACAGTTTTCAGGCAAAGTTATGTCTTTAACTTCATCAGGCTGAGATTATACTAGATGTCAGGTCTCACACTTCTCAGATGAGTGCAGCAAATATCAGGAAAACTGGCCTCCTCCTTCCCCCACAGAGCACCTCAGAAGCAGAGCAGCCCCTTCATGATTTCAGACTTTGTTCTTGTTTTTCACTCTGTCATTATATCAGAACTGCACATCTGAGATGTGCATTGTTCTGGCAAGCTGAAACTTTTAGAAAACTTACTGGGTTTTATGTGTTTTTTAGACTATGGATTCACAAAGAGACTTTGTGAGACAAATGTGTTGCAAGAATGGCCAGTACATACTTTTAGCACAGTTTCTCAGTGATCAGGATATTTGTCCAAGAACTGATTTCTGTGTTTTCTCCAGCCTCTGCCATTCCAGGCTTAGAATCTCTGATTTTGGAAGCCATAAACTGTGCTGTGGTTGGTGGGAGACTTATGTCCCTTCTCTTGAACCAATATGATTTTTCACAGCAGGAGGAATATGTTGCACATTACAGGACACTGCACATCAGGAATGGCAGAGAAAAGAAAGAAACCACTGGCAAAGAAAATTATCCTATTTTGAAATGAACAAACTATTATCAAATATTATACTATTTCAAACTTCAGCAACTAGATTATGCAAAAAATATTCCTTCACCTCTTTTAGCATTCCCAACTTTGCTTCCTCCCTTAAAAAAAAGAAAAAAAGAAAAAAAAAAAAGTAACACCCAAATATCACATTAGCACTACTTTAAAACTGAGCTATGAACCAGGGAGGCCTTCAATTAATGTCTGGTTTGCATCAAAATCAGATGAATTTTGTTAGAAAGTGCAAATTCTAGTTCATATACTGGAATTAGAAGAGGATACTTTTCTGTAACTGCATAATTTTCTTTAAAATTGGTCCTGAAACATGGTTTTCAGTTAGAATTCCTAGAATTCCCCTTATTTCAGTCGACTTTTCACCGACTTCAGGGCCCTGTCAAATTGATTAGCTACTCTACAGGTAGAGCATTTTCTCATATTGACTTTATGTGTGTGTGTTTGTGTGTGTTTTATTATTAAGTGGAAAGGCAGAAAAAGGCTGTAAGAGAGAGAAGCCATCATGTTCTGGAGCTTCATTAGCACCAATAAATCCTGTTGCATGTAAATTATCTGAAAAACTCAGAGCAATTAGCTTTTCCTTTTAGCTTGAGTGTTTTAGTGCAGCTTGGTAGCTAATCAAGCTGGGAAATTGAAATAGAGTGTGTAAAAAATTGTTTATGAGTAATATTGTAAACAAGCATTGCAGATAGTTCTGTACCTGCTTTAGTGCTATAATAAAATAAGCGGTGAAATCAGCATTGCATCCATTTAGGTGTAATTGTACAAATTGCTAGCTAATCAGAGTGAGAAAATTGAGCCAGGGCTTGGGAGAACAATGCTGTGTGCTATTAGCCTGGTGTTTAGCTATGTATTTAAAGCATTTGGAGATTATTATTTTTTTTTTTAATGTAGATTTTTTGTTGTTGTTATAAAAAGTGGGCCTGATTCTGAGAGAGGTTCATTACTGTAATCCAGAAGAAATTCCACTGACATTTGGGAAGTTAATTCTGACACAAAACTGATGTAAACAGTAGGAGAATCCACACCATTTATTTTATTGTTTTCTGCTGTGGTAAACTATAGGCATTTAATTAACAATGTAAAACTGGTCAAATGCATAAAATCCTCAGAAATAAACATCTCAGATTATCAAACCAGCTGCAGTCAGAAATTCAATGGATTTTAACATGCTCAACACAACAGGGACTTAACTGGAGTCATGTAAGCATGGCTCAAAATCTTCTGAACTTTTCAAGAAGTTCAAACAAGTTTAGATGGAGAAGCATTGACTTGATGCTTATTTTCTGTAAATTCTGTTTTATTTAAAGTTTTACATGCTGTAGGGCTGTGTGAACTATCCAGCCTTGTGGATGTATCCTGGTGTTTTTGATTTTTAACAGGTATACTACAAAGTAAACCTCACTGATATTGATCTGGAGAAAAAACAAACAACAACAAAAAAACAAACAAACAAACAAAAAACACAACAACAACAACAACAAAAACACAAAACAGAACACAACCTACTACTGGCATTTACCTGTTCCATAGCAGTACTTTAATAATCTCTTTGTTTTATATCCATTATATTCTCGGAAATAACATAGTAAACCTGTAAAAAGAAAAATAATCATCCAACAACTGTAATCATGTATTTGTAGAGCTGGAAGGAACTTCTGCATGTCATCTAACAGTTTACATACCCCAAACAGGAGCAACTTTCCCTCAGTCATTTCGGATAGATATTTTTTCAACTCAAAAATAAATAAGTAAATAAAGTGAGGAGACACACCACAGTCTAACAAGTATTCTTTACTTACTGTGAAACTTTTTTTTTTTTCCCCTAAATGTAAATATATACTTTTTGTGAAACTTAAATCCATTATCATTTATTCTATCCACTCTGGTCACAAATAGAGTATTCCCTTCCTTCCAACAGCAGGCTTTTATGTTCTCGAAGGCTATCAGAACCAACCCCGGTCTTCCTCAGGCTAACAATTTAATTTTTTTCAGTACAGTTCACAGGTCATGTTTTCTAGACCTCTGATCATTCTCATAGCTCTCCCTTGTACTCTCTGGACCCAGTGTTTCAGCTCTGAGGCCTACCAATAACACGCAGAGGGAAAAAATTACTGTGTGCATTTTATAGGCAATACTGCTCTTTTTACATCTCTCTCTCTTTCTCTCTCTCCTGGCAGCATTCTGACTCATGTTCTGATCATGATCTACTACAACCTCTACATCCTTTTATACAGAACTATTACCTAACCAGATGCTTTGAAACAAGTTTATGCAGATGATTAATCACTTGGCACTTGCTTGTGTTGAATTTCATCCAATTGTTTCTTCAAATTCTGGAAATGATTTTGAATTTTCTTTCAATCCAGCAGCATATCAGCTACCCCTGTTGGCTTAAGCTTTTTGGAATGGTAATAAGAACACCCTGTTCTTAGTCAGTCAGGTCACTGATTAAAATATTAAATGATTTCTCACTTGAGACAAGACAAATTCCACTTGACAGAGAAACAGAATATTTTTAAGCACATAGATTTAGTTAAACTGGTAGCAAGATAGATATACATACGTGCGTGTGTATACACAAACAAATGTAAACAAATATATGAATATGCATGTGTATTTTATTGTCTTCAGATTTTATATTTTGATTAATTAATTTCAATATAAGGGTAATTAATAAAGAGTACAAATAAATTCTGAGTTGTGCCCAAGACTCTTTGCTGTCTATTGCGATATTCAGTGGATTTAATTAGTCTGACCTAGGTTACCCAGTTATCTCTTCATGATCTCCTCTTAAATTTTGTTACCGCCTTAGCCTAAATGACAGCAGCACCCATTTCAGCTTAAGAACCTTGCACAGGGAGAAATGCAGTAACAAGGAATATGTAATAAGGTGACAACTACGGCATTGGAATGGCCCACAAGTTTTTAATAAGAAGTAGGTAATTTTTTTGGCAATGGAAATGTACATCACTAACTGTCAGACAGTGTACATCACTAACCATCAGACAGACAAAAGGAGAAAAGGAAGGAAGAGAAGACAGCTGTTGATAACCAGACACTGTCACCAATTCTTTAATTACATTATGAGAGCTACCACAAAGCCAGACTATGCACATATATACCTGATCAGCTCTGTTTTATGGTATCACGTCTGGATAATTCCAATCTATCACAACTTCAAAATAAGTCTCTCGTTAAATCAGAACTGAGCCCTTATATATTTCCTTTGCATACACAGTTAAACATAGCACTGTTAACATCACAGTATACTGCAACTTCTACAGCTTATTGCATTATTTGCTCTTGCTGTATTTAGGGAGTGATATTTCTATTAAGAAATCAAAGGTTATATTGCACAATGCAAGAACAAATTGGTTTGCACACATATGATAATGACATTTTTCTCTTATAACTGAATGGCAAGTTAGTAGAAGCAGAATCTGTTCCATAGATTTCTGTGAATGACATAAAATGAGAAAAATAAGAAATTAGGCTGCATGCTTAAATCTTGGAGTACAATATTCGCTACTAAAATACTTAGCATAATAAGTCTGTGATATATTAAGCAGATGATTTTAATTTACAGATCTCCCACAAGACCTGCTTTTTAGGACATTATTTTCCTGCCTTTAGTACAGAAGTTGTCTTTGTATGGTGACTGAAATAAAGCTCAAACCAAATTAAATAAGGATATTTGAGGGAATATGTGAACAACTGAGAAAGAGTAAGATACAAGAGTAAGGACATAAATAAAAGTCTGTTAAGATAAGAAAAAAAAGAAGCAGAATTTCTGTGGACACTAAAAGCAGAAGACTTATAAGGTGAAGATTACTTGTTTCAAACTGTGACAGCTCAAAGTGATAAAAATCAGAATATTCACACCATGAATAAAAACTATAAAAAGTCAGGCTATAAAATAAGAATCTGTTCTACCCATAGAACGATTTAAAGCAGAATCATCACCAGGGTAACATACAAAAAATACATACGGAAGCAATCCCTACAGAAGAACATATATTTCTTTGTTTATAATATACAGAGGGAAAAAGGAAACAGATTCAAACTGAAGATTTCATGGAACAGATCCTCTTGGAAGCAACATTAAGGTACATGCAGGACAAGGAGGTGATCCAAGACAGCCAGCTCAGCTTCACCAAGGACAAATTGTACCTGACCAATCTGGTGGCCTTCTCTGATGGAGTGACTGCATCAGCCGACAAGGGAAGACCAACCAATGTCACCTACCTTCTGTAAGGGCTTTGACACAGTCCCAAACAACATCCTGATCTCTAAATTGGAGAGATATGGATTTGAAGGGTAGACCACTTGATGGACTAGGAATTGGACGGATGACCACAGCCAGAGAGTTGCGGTCAACAGCTCAATGTCCAGGTGGAGGCTAATGATGAGTGGTGTCCCTCAGGGATCAATCTTGGGACCAGTGCTGTTTAATCTTTGTCAGTGACATAGACAGTGAGATAAAGTGCACCCTCAGCAAGTATGCAAATGACATCAAGCTGAGTGGTGCAGTATATACCACACATGGAAGGGATGCCATCCAAAGGGGCCTGGACAGGCTTGAGAAGCAGGACCACGCAAACCTCCGGCAGCTCAACAAGTGCAAGTGCAAGGTAGCTGCCCCTGGGTCAGGGCAATCCCAGACATGAGGACAGACCTGTAGAAGAACTCTTTGAGAACAGCCCTGTGGAGAGAGACTTGGGGGTTCTGGTGGAAGAAAAGCTTGACATGAGCCAGCAGTGCGCGCTTGCAACCCTGAAGGACAACTGATGCATCCTAGGCTGCATCAACAGAGGAGTGGCCAGCAGGTCGAGGGAGGTGATTGTCCCCCTCTGCTCTGCCCTTGTGAGGCCCCATCTGGAGTCCTGCATCCAGGCATAATGACCCCATCATAAGAAAGACACAGACCTATTAGAGCGGGTCCAGAGGAGGGGCATGAAGTTGATCAGAGGGTTGGAACTAGATTATCTTTAAGTTCCTTTCCAACCCAAGACATTCTATGATTCTATGAAGTTATTTTTCGTTTCCTGACTTGACATGCTGCCATACCATCTCAAGGAAGCTAACCATAGTTAAATAGCAATGACCTTATGAAAACCTGAAATGTAAGTAAGCACTAACATATAAGAGCTATATTTCAAAGAAACTAAAAAGAGTAGCCTGTATATCAATGTGCTAGGAGATGAACAGACACTCAGAATTTCCAAGTTTCATGTATAAGCAGTTGAATGGACATAGATTATTTGCTGGTTCCTTTGCCTCAATTGTCAAATTAATGTAACATTTAAAATATGTAGAGTTAAGAAAGGGCAGTATTTATTTATTGTCCTCTTATTTGGATGATAAGGCACTCTTTTAGTGTTTCAGTCTTAAGGTATATTCTTTAAGGAGATGTGAAGGGTATAAAGCTGCATATTTTTATGATTTGCCTGTATCTAGAACCTCTTGAAAGAAGCATCTAGAACAGATGGAGGAAGTGATTCAAGAGATCAAAGACTTTATTAAAATTAGACTGATGCATAGGGGAACAAAAATAAAGTAAATCTATGTTTTATACTAAAAGAAGGGATGGAAAAGTTTACAAGTCCTCTATGAGACTATAAGACTGTAGAGCATAGCTACTACTGCAAAAAGCCATTAATACACAGGGATGTGTGGTATATTTATTCTTAACTTCTCGACATTAAATGTGTTTATCAGTCAAACCAAAGGTGATCTGGAGAAACAAATAAGCTAGGCCTGCCAGCCAATGAAGATAACCATCTGTGAAAGCAGGGCTTCAGAGCCCAGAGTTTTTGGCTGTGTGCACAGTCCAACTCATATATTTCTGGAATCAGCTTGGGAACAGTTTTTCGAAGAAGAAAGAAACAATATGTAAATTCCTTTTTTTTTTTTCTTTTTCTTTTTTCTTTTTCTTTTTCTTTTTCTTTTTCTTTTTCTTTTTCTTTTTCTTTTTCTTTTTCTTTTTCTTTTTCTTTTTCTTTTTCTTTTTCTTTTTTTTCTTTTTCTTTTTCTTTTTCTTTTTCTTTTTCTTTTTCTTTTTCTTTTTCTTTTTCTTTTTCTTTTTCTTTTTCTTTTTCTTTTTCTTTTTCTTTTTCTTTTTCTTTTTCTTTTTTTTCTTTTTCTACAGGGACCAAACAAGCTACAGCACAAAATGCACTTATGGATGTAAATGGCTAATGGAGAGCTCTAGATCAGGTTTGTTTGCATACCATTTGGCTTTGCTTCAAGACTGCAGAGTATGGATTAATTTTCTGGGGCAATAAGGCAGCATGACATTCATTATTTAAAATAATCCAAAAAAAAACCAGAAGAATAGAGGTTAGCCCTAAAGGAGAACAAATTAACTAGCAATGAATTGTTGCACAGGTTGGAGAGAAGAACAGTAGACCTAAATACCTGCTTTTTATTAGAAACTGGAAGTGAAACCAGTGCATTCCTGCAAAGTGAGACCTGTAAAGTAAGATGCTGAACTGTAGATGTGCAGAATTCCTAACAGAGATCACTTAAAAAAAAAAAAAAAAAAAAGTTCTTCAGAGAAAACAAAAGGGAAAAGAAGATTTGATAAGCAGAGAAGTGCAGCCTGCTCCTTAACAGGGTTGGATTTTGCTGGATATGCAAAAGATTTTGTGAATCAAAAAGACACGGGAGAGCCAGATGGTTGTGAACTAGAACCAGTGTCCTCCTACACAGAGAACAATTATTAGTCCCTTTTGCCTTTTTGCCTCTGCTTCACTTACAACCAGTAGTGACCAGAATCTTCCAGGCCACTTGACATCTCAGGCAGCTTGTGACCTATGTCTGAGGCTCTAGATACTCTCCTTTCTGCCTAAACTCTTAACTACTTGCTAGCAATCAACCTTAGTCTCCCTTAACAATGACAAAGTGCAAGAGCAATGGAATATGCTCATTTAGTGCCCGTTAGCACTTGCTGTTGCTCCAGCTATTGTACAGGATAATTGGATTGCTTAATTTGCAACTGGATTGTTTTAGCAGTTTCTTTTTCTTTTCCTTCCTTCCTTCCTTTCTTTCTTCCTTCCTTCCTTCCTTCCTTCCTACCTTCCTTCCTTCCTTTCTTTTCTTTCCTTCCTTCCTTCCTTCCTTCCTTCCTTCCTTCCTTCCTTCCTTCCTTCCTTCTTTTTCCCTCCCTTCTCTCATTATTGAGTGATACTTAACTCCCATAAGAGTAATTTAAACTGAGTCTCTTTGCTTTGCATAAAACTGAGACCAGTTGCTTTCTAATGAGTAAATAAACAATGTAGTGCTTTAATCATTGTTGTTTTACACCTGAAAACTGCTATGTAAACTACATAAACACCTCTATGCTCTGTTACATGTCACTTTCATTTTCTACAGTAAGTGTTTAACTAGACTGACATCTGAGAAGCTAACTGAAATCCATTTAGTTTTGTCTAGCATGAACTACACATTGACGCTAGATCTCCATGAACACTAAAAAGACTGCATGATTAAGATGAGCTGTAACAAAACCAGAAATAAATAAAAAAAAAAAAAAAAAAGGATTCTGATACAATCCTGATTATGAATAGAATAGATTTAATGCCAGTGAAATACACATGTGGAAGGATTACCTTTGTTTTACCATTCTTCCTCCTAGATTTCTATCAGATGTCTTGGACTGTCACTCTAAATCAGGATAATTTTTATATACATAATATTAAAAAAAAATCAGACGTTGTTTTCCAAGGTGTGTTATTTAATGAAGAGTACAGATAAAATAGTGAATAAAACATTCTTAATTAGTACTCATTAAGAGGCAATAATGATGGATTACACACAGATCAGCAAAGAAAAACATGCAATACATCATTATTTGATTAATGGGCAAACTGACTGTAGTATGTTTCCCCTGCAGCTGTTTTTGCCTTTACTGGGATCATGTATCCTGTTCAATATTACAACTTTTAAAATGAGGACCCCCTACTTGTATGTTTAGCATTGTAATGTCAAACCATCAGCCAGGCAAAAATGATGAAATAAGGTGGCTGAGCTCCCTGTATGGTAGATGGAGGCAATTATATATAAGAGATGAATTATCCTATTCAGTATGTGAACTCCTCAGGAAAGCCAAGACCACAAATAGCTGGGTGTGACTGAACTTCAGAGAAACTGAACTCCGGAGTCTGAACCCAAGACTTAAAACTGTCAGGAGATACTTCTGTCATCTGGGTAGCCAGCATGGGGTAAGTCTTGTCTTGAGGACAAGTATTTAACTAGTTAAGCTTCTTTGTCCTTTCTGGAAAAAAGAGTATGTAAATAAAAATTAAAAATTATGTACAATAATTCGGTGGCAAGGCTCAGACTGTAGGAGAGTAGTCTGTGTGTAAAAGTAAAAAAAAAAAAAAAAAAAAAAGCTTTTAAACTTGGGTATTAAAAACAAGTTATTGTTCTCTGGGAAAGACGAAACCAGATGAGGTGGGAGGTGGAGAGAAGGAGAGGGGCAGGGAAGAGAGAGGGAGAGAGAGAGTCTACAAGTAAGAGAGAGGAAAGAGTTCAATGGCCTAGGCTTCTCTGTGGAGTTTGTGTCTGGCTGATCCTGTGAGGGCATTTAAATTGACCTGTATAGGGAATTTCTGTTGCTTTCAGTGTTACATAGCTGCAGTAATGTGGGATTTCTAGTACTTTGTAATTAGGTAAATTTAAATGCCTATTTTTAGAACCCTAAATAGATGTTTTGGATTTTGTCCTAAGCAGCTGCACACTGTTAAGCTGTTTCACAGAGTTTTAAATATAGGAGGCTGAGAAAATGCTTGGATACAACCAGTGAATACTTGACATTTAAGTAACATAACTATCATGCAGCATACATAATTCAAAAAACAAGAATAGCAGCTCATTACTCTCTTTTTCAATAGCTATTGACGAAAAAAAAAAAAAAGAGTGCATGTATGGTACCGACTTTGGTATGGCACCTAAAAGTGGCACATGGGTGGGGACTCTGCCTCAGAATGAACTAATGAGTATAAGGAAAGCTGTGGCAGCTTCTCTTTCTAATGGGAAAAAACAGGAGAGGCAGAAGGCAGTGGTAGCTTCTTAATAAAGGTATAGCAGGACCTAGGAGCGAGTGTTGGTTTTTGGACTGAAACTTTATTTTTGTAGGCTTTTCTGGAAATACATGAAGTTAGAATGGCTTTATTTCTGAGGCCAAACTAGTCAACACTGAGAATATGGCATCAATATGTGCAAAGGAGCCCCGGCTGGTAAATGCAGCCTGAGAAGCTGCTCCTTTTCTGAAGGGAGCTTATCTAGCTATAAATTTAACAAAACTGCCTGGCCTTATGTAGTAGTTAGGTCCTGATGCTACAGTTATACTAGTTAATAAAACAGCTGTAGCTAAAGCACAGGCATATTGCACACATAAATGTAGAAGCACAAAAAGCAGACTTTAACAGTAGTTTGTTTATCCAAACAGGAATGCACTAATATAGCATAATGGTGCAAGCATTTTTTTTTTTTTTACCCAATGGCCCAGTAAAAATAATACTGCCATTACTAGCAACAGTCCTTATGCTTATTGAGCCTCATGCAAATTGTGTGAAGTCTCAGTCCTGGCCTGTTAGGTTTGTTACCAACTTCTTGTAAGAACTTGTGAGGTGAACTCAGCTTGCTGCCAGGTATCTCTTGTTATGATGCGCAGCTGAAGTGTGGGTTAACAGCAAAGACCTTGAAAATAGGGATGCTAGCTGAGAACAGCATCCCCAGAGCTATTAACAATACACCAATGGGAAATTACTGCTCATTGAAAAAAAAATGCAACCTACAGAGCTGGAAAAAGCCTGATTTTGCTTTAGGAAATACAGCAGCAGCTGAGCAAGGAAAGAAGCAGCTGAGCAGCAAAATAAGGCATCTGCTCCAGGCTGGAGAAGTAACATTGACCAGATGTAGGCAGTGTTTAGCTTGGGATAGAGGCAGAGGGCTGCAAATTGACTACCCTTAATTAAAGGTCCAAAATTGGTAGCTGGGAAGAAGACATCCACTTCTTACCCATCTTTCCTTCACTGTAGAGACTAAGATCATCGAGAACTGTTGCTTTCAGTATTAATTATGTGGCATCAGGTACTTAGCATTGTATGCTGGCAGCTAATGTTGGATATGATTGTTAAGGACTGACTACTTTGAATACAGTGATAATGATAACAACTGATAATAAGAACTAACCATTAGCAGGAAGGTCTTATTAACGAGTGCTTTTCCAAGAAAGTTTTAAAGTGTCCTGATTTATCAGTCTTCTAAAGACTCTCATCTCTTTTTCTTTAGTTGATATCTCTATGTATGTTTAGTTGTTAAATGGTCCCTTGTACTGCTTTGTTGTATTAATTCCCACCTGAAGTAAAGACCTGTGCTGATGTGGCGATATGCCTGCAGTAATGTCAGTGTGTACTGTCTGCTAGGATTAAAGTATGAGCTAAAGATGCTTGCATGCACATTATCTTCTGCAAGTTCTTCTGCATGCCTATTTTCATACAGAGTCTATGGACGTATACAGAGACTCAGGTGACTTTAAGAATCTGCTACAACTGAAAACTACATGCTTCTAAGGGATGGAATGGAGAATTAACTCTATATATTTTTTCCCTAGTTCTGCTAGAAAAGTAGTTACAATACAGCTTATAAAAACTGAAAATACTGGTAGTATTTCAAGTCTATATTATGAAGTATTGTAACTATATAATCTGCTGTAGAATTTAAGTTAAAGGTACAAATCTCAAGTTTGTGTGTTATAAGTGCTGTGTAGCTGGGTATCACAATGATATCTGTTATATGCCCAGTTCACTTAGATCATTAATTCCTTGGAGGTGGTAAGAAACTTCCCCAGCCAGTCTTCTGCAGAAACAACACACTGAATGTGAGACAAGGTATCTGACTGACTGAGCTCCTAGTGACCTTCAAAACAAAGTATTTCACTAATTGATGCAGAAGCTTTTTTTGGGGGGGGGGGTAGTTTTGGATTGTCTTGAAAATTTCCTCTGCTCTGTCTGTATTAATTTCATCTGCCTAAATATATTGATTTAAATTCCAAGTGGAGATTCTGGCCCTTCCAGAGATTCCCTTCAGTGTTTCTTACTGCAGAACTAAGAAACTGTACACAAATAAGGGACTTGCAAACAGTAACAGAGACTGTTCCTGCAGATGCAGAAAAAGTTATGTGGACCAGTCTTTTGTACATAGGGAAGACAGGAGAGGTTTTGTGTTTAGCCAGTAGCTGGAGCACTCATGTAGGACCATGGGCCAGCTGGATTTTACAAACTGAGAAAAACAGGAATTTGTGAAGACTTACATGATCCAGCTGAAGATATCATTGCAAAGATGCATGCAGCAGAGATTCCTGTTTCCACCTGGAGAGGAACTAATTTTCCTGTTTGAGTTTCATTCCCCATGCAAAAGTTGTCCAATGCCAATATCACAAAAATATATGTATTTTTTAAGCAAATGCTGTCTGTGTCTGTGCAACACAGTCCAGATTATCCAATGCCAACTTCCACATAAAATCTGCCACACAAATTACTAAATGTTTTCTAGCAAAAAAAAATGAGCCAAACCTTCCAGCTGCAAAAGAGCAATTATGGCTGGCTGAGTCTATTCAGCACCAAGGTCACTTGGACTGTAGCAGTTAGTTGTGTTATTCTGCAGGTATAGCCTGGGGAGAGCTGCAAAAGGCTAAAGTGTTCATTGCAGAAACTACTTTGGCCCTGTGGGTATTTTCACCTTAGTTGCCAGACAATTAATAATGTGATACACAGTTAGACTGATTATTTTTTAAAGGGAAAGAGTATTATATCTGAAGGTTCAATACCTATAACTATAAATTCATAGGATCATAGAATCATAGAATATCCTGAGTTGGAAGGGACCCATAAGGATCATCAAATCCAACTAATTCTGGTTAAAGAATTAGTAATTTCCAATGACCTGGAGTTCTCATAACTCCCAGATGTGATTTGCACATGACTTGTAACCCGTTAAACCCTGGTAGCATGTCTGCATATATATATATATGTACATATATATATACACACACATATATATTTATGTGGAAGGCCTTTTTTTTCTTAAAGGTTTGTGTGCGCTTGCAGCCCAGAAGGCCAACTGCATCCTGGGCTGCACCAGCAGAGGAGTGGCCAGCAGGTCGAGGGAGGTGATTGTCCTGCTCTGCTCTGCCCTTGTGAGGCCCCACCTGGAGTGCTGCATCCAGGTCTGGGGCCCCCAGCACAGGAAGGATGTGGGACTGTCAGAGCAGGTCCAGAGGAGGGCCACAAAGATGATCAGAGGGCTGGAGGCACCTCTCCTATGAAGAAAGACTGAGAGAGCTGGGGATGTTCAGCCTGGAGAAGAGAAGGCTTCAGGGATACCTCAGTGAAGCTTTTCAGTACGTAAAGGAGGCCTATAAAAAAGATGGAGAGTGACTTTTTACTCAAATAGATAGTAATAGGACAAGGGGTAACAGTTCTAAACTAGAGGAAAGTAGGTTTAGACTAGATGTTAGGAGGAAGTCTTTCACTGAGAGAATGGTAAGGCACTTGAAAAGATTGCCCAGAGGCAGCGGTGTTGGAACTAGATGACCTTTAAGGACCCTTCCAACCCAAGCCATTCAATGATGACATAGAATCATAGAATATCCCGAGTTGGAAGGGACCCATAAGGATCATCAAGTCCAGCTCTTGGCACCGCACAGGTCTACCCAAAAGTTTAGACCACGTGATTAAGTGCAGAGTCCAGTCGCTTCTTAAATTCAGACAGGCTTGGTGCAGTGACTACTTCACTGGGGAGCCTGTTCCAGTGTGCGACCACCCTCTCGGTGAAGAACCTCTTCCTGATGTCCAGCCTAAACTTCCCCTGCCTCAGCTTCACACCGTTCCTGCGGGTCCTATCACTGATGTTTACGGAGAATAGGTCACCTGCCTCTCCACTCCCCCTTGCGAGGAAGTTGTAGACTGCGATGAGGTCCCCCCTCAGCCTCCTCTTCTCCAGGCTGAACAGGCCCAGTGACCTCAGCTGCTCCTCATACATCTTCCCCTCTAGGCCCTTCACCATCTTCGTCGCCCTCCTCTGGACACTCTCCAACTGTTTCACGTCCTTTTTGTACAGTGGTGCCCAGAACTGCACACAGTACTCGAGGTGAGGCCACACCAGCTCAGAGTAGAGTGGGACAATCACTTCCCTCGACTGACTAGCAATGCCCTGCTTGATGCATCCCAGGATACGGTTGGCCCTCCTGGCTGCCAGGGCACACTGCTGGCTCATATTCAACTTGCTGTCAACCACAACCCCCAGATCCCTCTCTGCGTGGCTTCTCTCCAACGTCTCCTCGCCCAATCTGTACGTATAGCCAGGGTTGCCCCGTCCCAGGTGCAGGACGCGGCACTTGCTTTTGTTAAACCTCATGTGGTTGGTGATCGCCCAGCTCTCCAATAAATTATCTTATTTTGACTGAAAACTACCTGTAACTGTCCTGTCTCCTCAAGTTGGAAGTATTCCCCTAAGTAAACATGGGTTCAAAATACTTTTGATCAAATTATTGTCCATAACTGTTTTGAGGTTTCTCTTTTTATTAAAGACACTAAGATCACCCAAAACAATTCAGACTTTTTCTGTAATTTACAACAAAAAATATTGTTGGTTATTGCTGTACAATATTAGACATCCATCCAGTAAAACTGTAACGTCTAATACTATGTTGTATAAATAGTTAAGAGTATAGACAGTCCAGGGAGTATTCTCATATGTTCCAATGGCACTTTCAATATAGAGGCTAGCTTAGATTGGTGGGGAAAGTGTATTACTTTTGTCTAGTATCTGAGGCAGTTGAAATATTTTTCTATATCATCTCTCTAATTAATGCCATAAAGCATAATGAAGACATGCCTTAAGAAGATACTTCTAGGGAGAATAGAATTGTCCAGTTGTACTTAAAATATTTCTTCATCTCTCATGACAGGTCAACATTATACTTTATGGTTGTAATAAAAAATACTGAATATAATGATGCATTTCTGGATTTCTATAATTAATCAGCAAATATAAGAACTTTCCAATTATCCCCAGTATCTAAGGGATTCATAGCGTTCCCTGATATTGTCTTCTCAATCATAGTTATGACTCAACTGATGGAACAAAGGACTTTGATAAATCAGGTCTTCATCGGGAAATTGACAGAAAACATACATAGTTCCATGTGATTTTTTTGCTAACTGTGATGGATATAATATTATTATTATTTTTTTTTTTTTACAACAGCCAAAACATTTTCCTTTGTATCTGAAGAAATCAACTGTGTTTTTTAGGGCTGTACTTGGTGCAGATTTTGGCAGTGGGGGCCTCTCAGTGAGGAGAGGCCGTGGCTGCCCCGTGCCGGCCGAGACGGTTCCAACCGGCTCCAACGGCCCCACCACAGGGCACGACTGGGCCCGGCAGCCAAGATGGCGGCACCTCTGGGAAGGCAGATTTAAGAAAGGGTAAAATGGCAGAGTGGAGTGAGGAAGAAAGTGTGAGAAATAACCTTGCGAGCACCAAAATCATAGAAAAAGGTGTACGAGGCACTTCATCCCATGGGGGACACCATGGTAGAACAGATATCCTCACTGAAGTCCACGGAGGATCCCATGCCCTGAAGGCACATGGAGAGCCCAATTTGAGCAGTGTAAAATGTGAGGAGGAAAGAGCAGCAGAGAAGAGCTGTTATGGACTGACCACTGCCCATTTTCCCCATCTGCCTGTACCACTTGGGGAGGGGGAGGAGGTAGAGTAGTTGGGATTGAAGGAGTAAAGATGAGCCTGGGAAGAAATCTTGGGGAAGGTGTTCCATTTTTTTGTCTTTGTTCCTCACTATCCTACTCTATTTTTAAATGGCAATAAATTAAATTAGTTTTCTCCAAGTCTACTTTGTCTATGACAGTATTTGGTAAATTAGCTCGCCGTCTTTTTCGCAACCCAAAAACTTTTCCATCATATTTTCTCCCCCTGTCCTGTTGAGGTGAGGGAGTGAGAGAGCAGCTAGGGGGATGTCTGGCAACCTGACAAGGTCAACCAACCAGTAAGAAAATGCAAAAATATAATTATCCCAAGTAAGTATAAACAAAACTGCAACCACAGCAGTTTTGAAGAATTGCAAATAATGGTGGTATCTGTGAGAAATAACATTTTACTATACATTAGCTGATTGAACCTGCAGATAAAATCTAGGAAGTAGCACAAGCATCCTTTGCTTTGAATATGCAACTAAACCAGCACAATCGTAAAGGTAATTTTGTTTTGCAGTAAGTAAGGTTGTTATTTGTTTTTGTTTGTTTGTTTGTTTTCATGAATTGCTAATGTATTAATTTGCATTTTACTTAAAAATTAATATTTTAATTAAAATTTGTAGCCTTGTTCTTTTTTTTTTTTTTTTTTTTTTGGCCTGAGCTACATTCCTCACAACCATTTTAAAATCTCAAAATGTTGTCTTTCTGTGGTGCAGCTGGTGGTTTTACAATTGTTTATGGACCTTTTACTTTTTCTTTTACTCTTTCTGGTAGCTTGCTAGGAAAGAACCAGAACAGCTGACCCAAACTGTCCAATGGGATATTCCATACCATATGGCATCATGTTGAACAATAAATACAGGGTGGCTGGCTGGGGAGGGGCAAGACATACTGCTCAGGGATGGGATATGCATTGGTCAGCCTGTGCTGAGCAATTGCATTGTGCATCATTCGCTTTGTATATTCTTATTATTATCTCTTCATAATCTGTCCTATTAAACTGTCTTTATCTCAATGGATGAGATTTTACTTTTTTTTTTTTTTTTCCCCCCGTTTCTCTCCCCTGTCCCATTGTGGGGGGTGAGCGAATGGCTGTGTAGTGTTTAGTTACGTGCCAGTTTAAACCACAACAAAGAGGTTTATTTTTGTATTGCTGTACATAGACTGTAAAGACATGTTCCAGACAATGATATAGAATTATTTGAAGCTATATAAAAACCATATATGTATAATGAAATTTATTAGTAGAGGAGCTTGTCCAGGCATTTCATATATTTTGTGCATCATTCATGTGTGTAAATGTGGACATCCAATGCCATTTTAAGTAACCTAGAGCAGATCAAGTCACTTCCAGCAAGCACTCAAGAAAGACGTGGATCTTCCACAGGCCCCCTGTTATATCTGTCAACCCTAAAAGGATCTTTGGATGCTTAGGACCTCCCACACAGCATTAGGCATCTGCGTTTTGACAATTAAATTCTGTATGATCTGCATGAGTCTGCTTTCCTGTAGCTTGCCAGTTTTGCAGTGCAGGGCATTTTCTTATTCTCAGTATAGCTGTGGGTCTATACTGGTCATTCACTATAGCTGTCTTAATAAAATGATGAAAATGATGGCTTCCCATAGTAGTGTTTGAAAAACATTTTAAAATGTTAAATTCATCAGTGTTATCTAATGTGTGATGCTAGATCAGTGAGGACATATTTGCTCTACAAAGCTTATGTGCTCTTTCAACATCAGCCACAAAATTTCTTCATCTATATCCTTTCCTGAACAATATTTTGGGATTATATCTTAAAGAATTTATCTAAGTTGCATGACTTCTATTCAGATGCCGAAAATTGTGAGAACACTAGAAATTCAGAAGAGAGAATCAGAAGAGAGATCAATTATTGAAATGACAATTTTGATGTTTTCCTCCTTTTATCTGATCCAGTTAATGCAACTTTACTACAGGTGGCATTAGGCACAGCATAAAACAGTGCATAATATTTTTTTTCTTATTTTTTATATTGAATCTGATAGTATTTAGAGCCTGGATGGTTGATGGAGATCCAGAATTTTGTTCACCTAAACAATTTTATGGTGAAAAGTATACCAGGGGGAATTTAAAATGTTTTAATTTGGGGTAGAAGAGAGAGATGGAAGTTATGAATTGATCACTTATCAGTGAAAGACCAAATGATAATGCTTTGAAACAGGTGCTGACACATGCATTCTCATTTCAGATGGAAATGCACAATGTGCTAGACTGAAGAAGTGATATCCTGCTGGTTGCAGTTAAGCTTTCTTTGTGAAGAGTGAATGAGTAACAAATTATCCAGTTATTTTGGCATTTTACAGTGATAGATAATATGACACTTTGACTATATCAACACATATGGATTTGTTTCATTAAAAGTCAGACATCTCTTATTTCCTTACAAACAAGTTTAAATTTGTTTTGAAATTTTTACTTGCTGTATAAAAATCACTTTGCATGGCTCTTTACGTTTCACATGCAAGTTCAGACGTAACTATTGCACCATGAAAAACTTTACCGAAGTCTAAAGGTCTAATAAAGTTGGAAATAGTCCAGTTTATGTTAAAATTCTCAGACTCATTACATATTACAGAAAGGATTCCACAATACATTTATGAGAGAAAAAAGGTAGCTGTTTTTGCTTCACTTGCTGATACAACATTTGGCATCTCCTGTTGTATCCCTATATGATCCCACTGTGACACTTTGAAAATAATGCAGTATATTTAAGGACTTAGTATATTACATGTTACTTAGTATATTACAACATAATGAGCATTTATATTTTCATGTCTGAAATCATTCTTGTATTATCAACAAGGCCACAACAATCAGCAAAAACGCAAGTTTGATTTGAGTATACACCTTTCTAAGGGGTAATTGATTGAGAATTCGAAACACAGAATGAGATTCAGAGATAAATTGTCAACTAATTAATTCAAGCAGAGATTAATTGAGATTCAAAGTTCTAAATTAGAGAAAAATAATAATTTGATGTTACATAATGGGGAACTAAAAATGCTGGTTTGCTCTAAATCTGTGTCCTGGTGTGGGATAACCAGATTTACATTTAGATACCTGAACATGTTTTTGATGAAGACCCCAAAAGAGCACAAGTTTAAAATCAAAGGAAAGAAAAAAAAATACTTGCCAACTTGGAATTTAAATTTATGACAGCTACGTATATAAAGTATTGTCTACCTGTTGCAAGTACACATTTACAGCATAGTGTTATATAACCTATCCAGTATTTTGATGACAAAATTCTCTAAATATTCACAAATGGTGTTACCTTCTAAAAAGGAGCATTCTAAAAGGAATGTCTATTCTCTTGATAGTGGTGAGTGCAATCTGTTAACATAACTAGGCACATAGCAAATAAGGTCTTTGTTGAAAAGTGTTAGCAAAAATATCAAGCTAAGATTTCAGTTGCACTGAAAGTAAATGCAGAACTTGAACTGAATGTTCTGAATTTCCAGTAGGTCTGTGTCCACAAAAAAAGCCTTTCAGGTCTGGTGAATTTACTTTTTTGGCAACAAGATTTCTTGATGCCAATTCTGATATAATTCATGGGGTAAGAAATTTAGTCAAAGAGGGATGAGAGAATGGCTGCTTTTGATGAGTCTGTAGTAGTATATTATTCCTATGGCTTTATTTCTGCTGCAGTAAGAAAAAGACCCTGAGGCTGTTTTGTACTGCTGTGAAGCCTGTGATGTACATCTGCATGTATATGTGATATCTGTCCAGAGGGGAAATGAGCAATTACTGATGCTTTCCACAGAATTGCTCCAGCTTCCCTTATACAAGACTCCCATATTTCTGTTCTAGCCAGTGCACTTGTTACTTTGAGTTTGATAGATTGCCTGTAATGTAAATGTAGATAGGTATTATTTCAAATGATGAAAGATCAACATTATATTATTTTGTTTTCTGTACTGAAATACTTATATTTCATGGTGCAAAGGTTTTAATAAAGGTACAAATTATTTTATTTATTTATTTATTTATTTATTTATTTATTTTTATGCTGAAAAGTGTAATTGCACACAGAAACCTCTACAGGCTGTTACTGAAGTTTATTAAACAGGGAAAAAAGGTGTTGTGTATATTAGGGAGCAGAAACCCAAATGCTGACTTGAGAAGAACCAGTAAGGAATTGATAAAAGTATTCAATCCCCAGAAAATGATAGTAATTCTGCCTCACAAACAAACCAGCACAGGTAAGGGAAGAACCAGCTAAACCTTACAAGTACTAGATGCGGTCAGGTTCTATAGCTAATTATCAACTCCTTCAGCAGTTCCCTCTATTGCCCATTTTGATAACTGGCTATAATACGCTCCATTTCCAAAGGTGATGTTCCACATTAAAATTTAGATATAAAAATATACTAAAAATTGATGCTTCAATGAAAGGTGATCCTATCTTAATGAAATACCCTTTTAAAAATATAAATTTCCTAGAGTGTTTTCCTGAGATATATGGTATAATTTTGGTCCTTTTCCCACATTTTAATAGGTTATGCTTAGAACTGTGTAACAGTTCTGGCAAGAAAAAATTATAAAGTGCACAGTGTCTAAATGTTTTCACTATTATGACTATCCTCTTAGTTCTGTTAGAGAGTAGGAAAAAAATGCTTTTGGGTTCATTACCAGATGCACTGATCCTGTTGATTCTATATCTCTTAGTAAACAGCATGCTTATGAAGACAAAGTCTGTTTATATTCCTTTATGATTTGTAGCAGTATTTATTATTATTATTATTATTATTATTATTTATTTTAAAGTCCTCTCCTTATATTACCTATGAGGTTTATGGACCTAGAAAGGGTCAGAATAGCTTTAAAAGAACCATATGTGGGCTGCAGAGCCTTTCTAGGAGCCCATAGGGGTCTCTGTGGGACAATCCATATGGCTGAGAGTTTTGTGGTACAGCAGGCATAAAGCAGCATCCCTGCCTTTGAAACAGACAGAGCTGTTGAGATGAAATGACAGAGATGGAAATACTGCTGGAAAAACAAAACAAAACAAAACAAAACAACAACAACAACAAAAAACAGTAGGAAATAGTGTGACTAGAGGCAGAATTAACTCTAACTGTACACTTTACTGTCTTTGCAAATATATATATATATTTTCTCTAGTTTCATTTCACTTTGGTTCCTTTTGCTATTTAGAAAACTGGAGTACATAAACATTGTCTTAAAAATACTTCCTTAATTTCAAGAAAGCAAGTAATGTATGTTTATTTGTATGTCTAAGAGTACAAATTCTTAGGAACAGAGCCTCTATTCTAGACCTATACCATGATAGGTATAGTACCACTGAAAATAAGATTAAGTTTTCACTCAGGAAATTTTCTTGAAATTTAATTTAAATTAACTCCTTGTTGCAAAAATAAAACATCATGGATTTATCATAATCTCATTGTCCAGCACTCTGCTTTGCAATGCTGTTCTGTTCTACATCAGTGAGATTTCAATCTGAGTCTGAGTACCTACTCTACAGTACTGCACTAAGACTAAGGGTTTCACTGACAGCTCTTCAGTTGTGAGTACAGTCTATTTTAAATCTCATTTCTCATGGTTTTCACAGGGGAGTTTGTATGCACGTAATGTAAAAGGAACCAAAGCAATATTATGGACAATGACAGCATAAGCTTCTTCCTGAAATTCTCCACAGAGAAGCCACTGTAACTGCCTCTGGGTGTTCTTGGTTCTATTTCACTGCTTTGCCATCTGGGGAAGCATAAGAGAATCAATACATCAGATTCTGGAGGTTATGCTTTAGAGGTTATTCCTTTAAACAGAAGAATTGTTTTCCTCCTTTTCCTCATAAATGCAAAGGGGAAAAATATTGTAATTAGTGACAACTGAGGTAACTAAATACCTCAACTTTGCTTAGATGCAGATAAAGAGATTGTAAACCTTGCTAGACAGTGTCCAGTCACAGCATGAAGGACAAATATTTCATGGGTTTTGCATTAGTGTGATGTATGATCCTTTTTGCACCTCCCCCCCGCCTCCCCGATAAATTACCTTCAACCAGGATAAATGTAAATATAAGAACAAGCTGGAACATCATTTGATAATTTAATTCCCCTTCACCGTGTCCTTCAAACTTCTTTCAAAACACTGCAAGTGACTTGATGCATAAAGTATCAAAGAACTGAGATCCCAATAGTTTCTCAAAATTAGACATTGATTTTAAACTGTTTTTTATTTCTTCTTCTTCTTTATTAATACCTTTCTTTGTATACAAAAGGAAATTTGATGGAATACAGATGTCTTTGGTCTTTAAAAATATGATGCTGACTGAAATGTTTATTATTACATTGTTGGCATTATTCTGTTATTCTGTGTTGTAAAATTTAGAGTTATTACATTCTGCCAATAAAATTAAGAATGCATGTACTGATTCATTCTCTGTTAAAGATGAACAAAAATGGGTTAGCTTCTTGACCCTGTAAGAATATATTCCCCAAAGGCCTTCATCTGTACAAATGACTCAAATAAAAATTAACATGATTGGGATTTTTTTTTTAAATGAATGAATGTGTAATGCTGAATGCTTCTTACTTTTTTCACTTACATTATGCCCTATGATCTTCATTACAGATGCAGAATCCCTTTGATTTTTAGAGGTCTGAATACCAAGCAGGAAGCTGGTGAAGGGCCTGGAACACAAGTCCTGTGAGGAGCGGCTGAGGGACCTTGTTGTTTAGGGGTTGTTTAGTCTGGAGAAGAGGAGTCTCAGAGGAGACCTTATTGCTCTCTACAACTACCTGAAAGGAAGTTGTGGGGAGCTGGGGGTCGGCCTCTTCTCACAAATAACTATTGATAGGACTAGAGGGAATGGCCTCAAGTTGCACCAAGGGAGGTTTAGGTTGGAAATGAGGAGACATTTCTTCTCAGGAAGAGTAGTTAGGCATTGAAACGTGTTGCCCAGGGAAGTGGTGGCGTCACCATCCCTGGGGATGTTCAAGGAAAGGTTGGACCTAGTGCTTAGGGACATGGTTTAGTGCGTGACATTGGTGGTAGGGGGATGGTTGGACCAGATGGTCTTGAAGGTCTTTTCCAACCATAATGATTCTGTGATATGTTAAAATATTCATGGAAAATATTGTTTAATCTTCCTAAAATGTCTAAAGCCTTAAAGGCAAGAATCCTGGATTTTTGGCTTTGCACATTGATGAAAGGAATGAATTTCCAAAACATGTTAGTCTATTCTATATACAGGTGGGGACCGGTGATGAGCGGTGTCCCTCAAAGGTCTGTCTTGGGACTGGTGCTTTTCAGCATCTTCATCAGTGACATAGAAAATGGGATTAAGTGTACCTTTACAAAGTTTTCAGATGACACCAAGCAGCTGACACAGGTGCAGTTGATACAATAGGAGGAAGAGATGCCATTCAAATGGACCTGGATAGGCTGGAGAAGTGGGCCCATGTGAACTGCATGAGGCTCAAAAAGTCCAAGTGCAAGGTCCTGCACCTGAGTCAGGAAAATCCCAGACATGAGGACAGAGTGGGAGAAGAACTCATGGAGAGCAGCCCTGCAGAGAGAGACTTGGGGGTTCTGGTGGATGAAAAGCTCAACATGAGCCAGCAGTGTGAGCTTGCAGCCCAGAAGGCCAACTGCACCATGGGCTGCAACAACAGAGGTGTGACCAGAAGATCAAGGGAGGTGATTGTGCCCCTCTACTCTGCCTTTGTGAGGCCCCACCTGGAGTCCTGTATCCAGGTTTGGGGCCCACAGCACAAGAAAGATGTGGAGCGAGTCCTGAGGAGGGCCACAAAGTCCTGAGGAGGGCTGGAGCACCTCTCCTGTGAATAAAGGCTGAGAGAGCTTGGGATGTTCAGCCTGGAGAAAAGAAGGCTCCAGGGAGACCTCATTGCAGCCTTTCAGTACTTAAAGGGGTCTTATAAAAAAGATGGAGAAGTATTTTTACTCAATTAGATAATGATAGAACAAGGGGGAATCATCTTAAACTAAAAGAGGATAGATTCAGTTTAGACATTAGGAAGAAATTCTTCACCCTAAGGGTAGTGAGGCACTGGAACAGGTTGCCCAGAGAAGCTGTGGATGCCTCATTCCTGAAGGTGTTCAAAGCCAGGCTGGATAGGGCCTTGGCCAACCTGATCTAGTGGGTGGCATCGCTGCCTATGGCAGGGGGGTTGGAGTTAGATGATCTTTAAGGTCTCTTCCAACACAAGCCATTCTGTGATTATATTAACCTTTCTCATAAAGAGAGAAGGTGCTGGAACTTTATCCTTCAACTGATAGACAGAGCTTACAGGGATGAATCCCTGTTCCTTTTTGACCCATCTTCATCTCATACAGTGCTGCCTGCATATATGATTAGCTGATGATCTACCAGAGTAGTTGTGACTACCCATTTTCAACATACCTGCTGTGCTGGTAACTTCATTCTGTCAAGGTATAGTAGCTGCTGTCTCAACTCTGTTGACAGGGAGATGTCAGGCCATCTTTTCCTTACAGAAGTGCTAGTCTAGTATAAAAATATTTTCATCGCTATTACTTTTGGAGAGTGGCGCTTAACTTTAGAGACCAAGGAAACTGCAAGGCTAACAAAAGCAAGGGTTTAAACATTGCTTGTTTTGGAAAAGTGGAGGGCTTGGTGACCACATCATCCAGCTCACTGCCTGGATCTTACTGTCTTGTGTACCTGATAGGTAGCATGGCTGTGACTTATGATTTTATGATTTATAAAAGAGCACGTATGAAGTAATAATCGATATGAGGAAAGAAGAGGAAAGCTGCAAACTTGGTGGGTATATCCACCAACACATATCTGACAGCAGGATGATTAAACAAATTGTTACTAACAAGGAGTTGAGGAAAGGTGTCTCTAGCCCTTTTACTTCCCTGTTAAATTTGTGCTTTGATATCATAACATGTTCATTTGCTTTTCTTTTTGCCAGTACCACTATTACTGTAATTGCTATGAACAAATAGAAAGGTATTTAAAGTATATTTAACCCAACTTCTGCTTGCAGGAACAATGTGCTGCATGAATGGTATATACATTTTTAATTCACAATTGGTAATCACCTTGGGGATTATCATTGCACATTAGACTAGATCTTATCTGATATAAACAGACAGCTCCACAGAGACAATTTGTCCTTTTTAATGCAGTTCTCCATAATTTTCATAGGTTTATATTACCCAGCAGTATATATTGCCTTCTTTTAGGCAATGTTCCTAAGCTATAACCATCCACATATGGGATATGCAGATGTAGAAAGTTCTGGTGAAGATAAAAAACAATATCTTGAAAATCAAGAATTCTTAATGATAAAAGTAGGAGCTCTGGTTTCTGTTGCAGTAAATGTAATTCAGCCTTAGACATAACATTAAGAGGCCTCCATAGTTTCATCAATTCATTTTGAATTACTTATTATTTCATATTTTTTTCTTTCAGTTCTATTTATTTTAATGGTCCTAGACCAAAAATTAATTTGGCCCAACAAGTTCAATTTCTTGAACAGGAAAAGTTTATAACTAGAGAAAAAAAAAAAAAATTGTATGCTGTATGTATCTGCTTGCACTTCTTATCTACGCTCTATGCAGAGAACTAATGTAGAGTCCATTAAGATCTGAAAACTATCCATCATCTGCATCATCAGAGTTTTCAGTGCATTCTCCAGTCTTGTCAAGATGGAATTGCAGGTTTTTTTGTTTGTTTGTTTTGTTTTTTGACTGTGAGAAAATTTTGAATGAATATTGTCTAGCTATTAGGAGAATTAGTGGCAAGAAGTCTAGAATGGCTCTGCTGCCTGTGATATGTCTGAGAACATGGGAACAGCCTTTGCACGTCCCCTAGGAAAAGCGTCTTTTATTATTTTGTTCTCACACCATAAATACATGTTACTACTTCCACTATTTGGAATGTGCTGTCCTTGGTATGTTTAGTATCTCTGTGGACTAAACCCACTTCAGTAAAGACTTTACCCATTAGACAGCATGCTACAGTTTCTGTTTCAGACAGGTAGTTTTAAATAAGTGTACCCTCCCTTTGGTCAAACTTTTTGACTTGATAGAGAAGTGTCCTTGGCAGTGAGAAATAAAGTTATAAAAGTAGGTATTGTTACTGTTCTGGTGAGACACAGAAGAACTCTTTTAGTAAATCATAACAGGATATGATTTATTGTAACCACAGATTATCATCCAGTGGGCATAACTACATTAGACCTATTGAAAACAAATCTGAATCCATCCCCATTCCTCTATGGTGCTTGGATAATCCTTTGTAACCATCTGCTTTGAAGAGAGATACCATTACAATATAAATGTTGCATAGCTTAAATTATTGATAAACAGCAGGAGCAGATTTTGATTGGCTTTATACTTTGTTTCTAGGTGCCCCTTAGTATGAAATGTTTTAAATCAGTGATGACAGTTATATGTCAGTTTCCACTATAGATTACAAGTATGACTCTAAGTGAAAATTTGTCTTGCAAAATTATGTCTGATCTTTTAAAACATGCAGGGTCAGTGAGAATATGCTGCTTTTAAAGATAAATCAGTTCATACCTTGTAAGAACTTCTCTCCCATTTGGCTATTAAAGCTACAATTTCTTTTACATCATCAATAAGACAAATATTGACTATGTGGCAAGCTTAAGTGTACCATAAAGCCTGAAAAAGAAACAAACAGATGTATGTTTATCTCCAAAATATATGTGCAAGAGAACTAGATAGATCTAAAGAACTCAGCAACATGTTTCCATATCAATAACTTAGTCTTCAGATTTTAATAGCTTCAGTGATCTAGGGAAATAGACTGTATATCTAGCAAAATGCAAGTTTATAGCTCAGTGGATGGAGTTTCAGGTTTCCATTACAAATAAATGGTGTTGCATTAAATTGCCTTAGCCCCTTACTGCACAACACTATCTGACAGTTATAAAATATTACTACATTACCTTGCCCTTTGTACCATCACCAGCAGCACATATTGCTGACAACCATTAATTTACCCCAGGGAAGACTGGGTTCTTTCTGAACTGCAGTACACAAGAGAAGACCTGGGCTCACCATATGTTTCCTCCATTTAATTCCAGTGCAAAAAATATCCTAGCTTTTGTGGTAGAAGGGCTGAGATACAACTCACTGAGAAGTCACCTTATCCAACCATTTTTGTTCCTTTGAACTAATCTTCTTTGAGTATGCAATGAGATAGATGCTGATTTACAATATGCAGCTTGTACTGACCACAGTATTTTTATTTTTATTTTTGAATAAGATATGAAAAAATATAGTACTAAAGGCTTTTTTTTTTTTTTGTAGTCTTAAATATTTTGAAAGACAGATGGTCCCTAATTTAGTAAATATTTTACAGAAGCTTATGACATAAGATCAGGGTTTTCTGTTCACTTGACAGCTCTGCATACATTATACAGCTTTAGTAGAATTGCTTATTAAGAGTGTTCCTCTTTGAGTTTGCATTTTACAACTCTTACAAAGTACTTCTCCCTTCTCCTAGGCATAACATTAAGGGAGTAGCCTAGGTAGATTCCACAATGGGTAGGCAAACATATTGCTTTAGACTGGCATTCAATGTTTTGTACTTTTACCATTTAAAAGTGTAAATCAGTAAAATTATGATGGATGAACTTTAAGAACTAACAGGCCAATGCTGTTCAGAGTTCTTACATCAGTGCTTCTATAATGTAGAACTAACATAGAAGAAAAGCATTTCTGGTATTGACATGCAATAAACAAACTATTTGACTTGTTTGATTGACTTAGTTACCAATAAAAGGAAGGGGGTGGGAGGGAGGAGTACCATTCTGCATTTCTTGGATCCCTTAAAACTTCAAAATACATGGAATAAATATTCCAAAATTTCTTCTGTGTTCCAGAAGTCTTGGTGGCATCATAGGCAAAATGCTTTCAAAAGAGTTATTTTCTTCTTTGACATGCTGTTCTGATCTACTGGAGTTCATTTGATATGATCTAAGAGTATCTATCAAAATGCCTGCCATTGGGACTGGGGCATTTTGGGCACTATTCAACCTTGTGTCTTAACTGTAATGGAAGTTAGGCAAACATTAGATGATCATTCCACCAAAGTTGGGTCATTCCCTATGTGGTCTAAATTGAGACTAGAGAACTTTGCACTTCAAAATTTAAGTAGATAATGAAACTTCTGACTATGGGCCTTGGTGATTTCCACATCATAGTTTGGATTTGGGGCTAAAAATTGAGGGAATTCTCTGTGAAATTGTATTTATACTTGCACTGTATCATTTTTCTTTGCCAAAGCATCTGGTACTGGTCACTGTCAAAGAAAATACTTTGAGCTAGGCACACTCTTCTTAAGCTTTTATAAAGTGTTCTTACTTAAATTACCAATAATCCCCTTTAAGGTATCTACTACCCCTCTTTGGATCAGGACTTTAATCTGTTTCTGCACTGATGGTCTTACCTCAAAAAAAGTGTTGTAAGGGATATCTGCAGCATTAAAAATACTGCATATAAATTGGTAACCTATTGAATAAGCTCATTGCAACTGCTCAAAGTGTTGTGGTTTAGCCCGGCTGGCAGCCAAACACCACACAGCCGTTCGCTCACCCTCCCCCCTCCCTCTCCGGGATGGGGGAGAGAAACGGGAAAGTGAAGCCTGTGAGTTGAGATAAGGACAGTTTATTAAGACAGGAAAAATAATAACAATAATAATAATAATAATAATAGTAATAATGTGTACAAAGTGATGCACAATGCAATTGCTCACCACCCGTTGACCGATGCCCAGCCTATCCCCGAGCAGCCGGCCCCCCCACCCCGGCTAGCCACCCCTATATATTGTTCAGCATGACGTCAGATGGTATGGAATACCCCTTTGGCCAGTTTGGGTCAGCTGTCCTGGGTCTGTCCCCTCCCAGCTCCTGCTGCACCCCCAGCCTGCTCGCTAGCAGGACAGAGCGAGAAGCTGAAAAGTCCTTGGCTTGGTGTAAGCATTGCTCTACAACAATTAAAACATCAGCATGTTATCAGCGCTCTTCTCATCCTAATCCAAAACATAACACCCTGCCAGCTACTAGGAGGAAAATTAACTCTGTCCTACCTGAAACCAGGACACAAAGAAAACACTGTTTGTCTAGGCTGCAACACAGTGGAATATGAAACTGAAAACATTTTTTGCTCTGTTCTTACACTTTTCCCTGGCAGCCACTTCATCCTTCAGAATCTCTGCTGTTGCTGGACAGCCCCACTCTAGAAAAACTGCATAGTAAACTAGTGTGTGATACAAGCAAAGGAATCTCATTTTAGTATAGATAAAATTATATCAGGAAATATGAACTTTGCCCTATAACTGTTAATTATACCACTTCAAATAAAACAAGCCATCCTTCTGAAGTGCAGTTTGGTGATACTGCTTTATCTTTGTTAGAGCTTTCTGCCAGCTTAGCTGTGTCACTCAGTGATCACCCCTTGCCCTTCTTCAGATCAGCATTGTTATGGTTGTGAAAAACAAAAGACTGCAGCTCTCAATTTTCAGTATAATTGATGCAATATTTGGATGGATCTGAAAAGATATGGAGGATTTGGCTGATGTTTTCTCCATATGTTTTTGGTTATATTATTTAATGATATTGTACATATGGTTTGATGCCAGTAATTTAACTCCCAGAAAACAAGGATATTTTTATTAAAAAAAGGGGCATTCATGCCGTTGCTACAGTCATAGTTATAATAACATAACTATGCTGTCCTGAAGCCACGTATCTTGGTGACTTTTATCAATATGCTCATGGCATTAGGGAGCTGTGCATGGATTGATTTGCTTACTGAAAAGTCAGGTTTTGCGACCTTAGTGTTGTTAGGGTTGTTCTCACCCTGGTATCTGTGCTAGGTAATCTACTAGCTAAGCTGTTTCTACAGAATACTGCAATGCAGGCAAATCTCTTGGTCTGGAAATGCCACTTCCATTTCCTAGCATTTATTGTTCAAGAAAGATTTTTATTCTCTTTGCTGCAATTAACTTGCTCGTCTGTTTTATGACATTCTCTCTGTTGCTGTTCTAAATGTTAGAGCAAACTCTTCATAAACATGATCAAAACTATTTGCTTCATAACTGTATTTAGTTTGATGAGCTTATTGATCATGACTTCCGTTGTTTAGAAACAGAACTGCACTCCCAGAATTATTTCTCTCTTTCTCTTCTCTCCAGGAGTAATCATCTCCATCAGCCTCTTTAGTTAGTCAGTGAGAAAACTCACCCCTTGTTGTTGAGAACTGCAAATTGAATTGCATTCCAGAACATGAACTAAAAAGTCTCGGATAACAAAAACTGGCTGTAATTATATTCACACACACACAAAACAAAAACACAGAAGGAGACTTTTAAACCTGTGTGTCTGAAAACAAAACAAAACAAAACAAAACTCAAGGAAATCCAGTTATGAATGAAACACTCCATGTGTCTTAAAATTTGTGTCATTAGACACTTTATGAAATTCATTAACATGTTAGTATGCTGTGCTTAGATATTGGTCAAAACAGGGAAGGTGTCATCCTATTGTTTGTAAATTTTATATTGGTTTATCTTTGAATTACAATAGAGTTGAATGGTGTGGGAAAATATGTGCATGGTGAAGTGTAACCAGGTCTTGAGTCCTAATTCTTTGTATGTTGCAAATATATATATATATGTTACAGTTAACATGTCTATCAAGTGACAATTATACATGTATTTCATGGATTAATTAGGCAAAAAAATTGAGGTACTTTTTGAGCATTTAGAGTGCTCTGTAAATATTGAAACTCATATCCACACGAGTGTTTAAGCACTTAGCACCTGTTAAAACAAAGACAATTAAGTGTCTAAATAGCATTTTATGGGTCTGACTCTGTGTTTGCTGTTTGAAACTTTCTTTTTCCCTTAGCAAAGCACCTGTTGCTTGCAGAATGGGGGGGGGGGGAGGAGTTCAGTAAAGAAAATTGCGTGGCAGCAAGTATTTTTCAAATGTTGCAGTTGATTATGACTATACTTTCAGTATTATATAATGCATTTTCCACCTTAAGGCCTTATGTAGGTTTCTATTCATGTAAGTAAAAATTATTGAGAGGAAAATGGAAGCCTTTGTTTCCCCGGTTGGGTTGCTCTTTTGATGTACGTATATAATTTCCATTATTACTATAGGGAGTACTGTGCGTGCAAAGGGTTTTTGTTTTATTTTGTTTTGTTACCCTCAAAAGACAATGCATTTCATATATTTTTAGTCTACAGAAATAACTACTTCTGCCAAAATAGAACAGAACTTCTGTTCCATCTCTGAGTGCTATGAATAGAAGGGATTGCATATCTTAATTGCCCAGAAGGTGAGAATGTAAGATAGGGTTGGTCATGATGAGAGAAATAGTTTGATGAACTCATAACTGTAGGGCTCACTTCCTCAGTCTTCTGCAGAATAGCCAATTTACACCAACACCCTGATTGTTGTCATTCCACAGCTATGCAGAGATTTCACTAAGCCTCCAGCTGCACAGACCTTTATGCCTGTTATCCAGTCACAAATGTAAACTGTTGGTACATAAAACAAATGCATATGCAACATCCTGGTAATATACTGCTGTGATTCAGGCTTCCTGAATTTTTTCACAGATAAAGATACAAACAGCATACTGACATCATTAATGTAAAGTACTTGATACCTCAGGCAGAGAAAGAAGTCAATGAAGTTGTGCTGGGCTGCACCAGTCTGTGCTGGGCCCACTTTTTTGTTTGTTTGTTTTTTTGTTTTCCTCTTCCCCTTAGTCAATATCTGTTTTGTTTGTTTGTTTTTTTGTTTTAAATTCTCTGTCACAGTATGTCCTTTTACCCTTTTAGATCAAGCAAGTCAGTGGTCACCTCTGAAATAGAAATTTCCCCCTCTCTGCCCCCAAATAAATTGGAAAGACCAAAAAAAAAAAAAAAAAAAAAGGAACATTACAAAGACAATAATGGAATTTAAAAAGAAAACTCTGAATTATTTACATGAACAACCAGAACTAGGTGGTTAGTTATAGCATGCAAAGGAAAGGAAGAAAATAATGTTCATAGTGAATAGCAAATAGTCATTAATATGTTATGTAAACAAAGTTTGTACTTTAAATTATAGGTTTCACCAAAACAGAATATTTTTGGAAAAGAAAAGAAAAGAAAAGAAAAGAAAAGAAAAGAAAAGAAAAGAAAAGAAAAGAAAAGAAAAGAAAAGAAAAGAAAAGAAAAGAAAAGAAAAGAAAGGAAAGGAAAGGAAAGGAAAGGAAAGGAAAGGAAAGGAAAGGAAAGGAAAGGAAAGGAAAGGAAAGGAAAGGAAAGGAAAGGAAAGGAAAGGAAAGGAAAGGAAAGGAAAGGAAAGGAAAGGAAAGGAAAGGAAAGGAAAGGAAAGGAAAGGAAAGGAAAGGAGAAAAGAAAAAAGAGAAAAGAGAAAAGAGAAAAGAAAAAAGAAAAAAAAGGCAGGGCAAGGCAGGGCAAGGCAGGGCAAGGCAAGGCAAGGCAAGGCAAGGCAAGGAAAGGAAAGGAAAGGAAAAGGGAGGGAAAGGAAAGGAAAGGAAAAGGGAGGGAAAGGGAGGGAAAGGGAGGGAAAGGAAAGAAGAGCTTTTGATGATTATTATATTTATTCTGATTTCTGGATACCAAGGTAATATATTATTTAGTCTTCATATATGGTGTTTTAATGGAATGCTTAGTGAATATGTACAGTCATGTAAGTTAGACTGCCTTCAAACATTAATATAAAAGCAGACTACCAGCCATATTTTATGAGTGATTTTTTTTCCCCAAAATTTCAGAAATATTATATATACACAAAATTGATTCTACACAGTTACAAAATAATTATTGTATAAAAACTGCTGGGCTCTTGGAATCACTTGGTTTCTTTGTTGGTGCTCTAGCATCACAAATGATAACAGCATCCATCTGGTATTAGTCATTTTAGTTCCTTTTAGTGCAGGGACAGAACAAGAAATTCAGTCTTTATTTGCTGCAAAAAAACCTGATGACTTCAAAAGACTGTTACAGGATCCTACACCCTAAGTCTTCTAGGATAAGATAAACTACTGCAACTAACTATATCAGTATTCCATAATTTATTCCTGCCATCTTTGGTCAAGTTTTGCCATCTGAGGTTCTTGTTGGATCCAGAGACCTGGAAAATAGCAGTTGCCAAAACAGCTGCTTACTGTTTTTGAAGAAAGAAAGTCACAGTCTCTTCATTTAGGTAAGACATTTGCTATGCTTATCTTTACGTTTGTCATCTCAAGGTTAGGTAGCTACAATACAACTACATCTTCAGAATGTGCCTGCTTGGCATAGCTGGCTGTTAGCTGTTTTCCAAATAAAATTTAAGCTCCTAGTTTTATCTAGGAAGTCTGAAATGCACTTTTCTTAAATACCAGTTTTTCCTCTTGGGAAATTTTATAATCTAATTTAATATATTAAACATAATAAGTGGATCTAGGTGCACCCCAGCACCCCGCACTACCTATGTCCAGACTTCCTGTTGGGAAAACATCAAAAGAATCTTAAGAAGAAAAAACATGGCAGGCATGGCAAACTGTGGTCAGGTATCTGATCTAGATTTTCGGAGGATGACGACTCTAGAAGATGCAATGAAGTATCTCTGTTCTGTGCCTTGGGTAGAACTATTCTTTAGTAGTTGCAATAATCTGCAACAATGAAAAATAGCATGATTTAAAATAATGAAGAAAAAAAAAAGTTAAACTAATGGAAAATAAGGGAAGGTTAGAAGTGATGCAGTTTTGATGGCAAAATCAATCTGAAATATCATTCCAACTTTGCTTTGTTAAAGAACAGAGTTATTTACCTGTAAATCATGATGCTGAATTTGAGTGGAGGACAGGACTGCTTGTAGCATTTTTAGGTTATTTTAAAAGTTTCTTAGCATGCCAGAACTTGTCAGAAAAAAAACTTAACTTCTAAATTTTATGTGGCTTTAGAGCTATTTTGTTGACTTGCACAAAAACTTAGGCTGCAATATCGTTTATAGGCATGGTATAAAGCTAAATAAATCATATGCTACTGGTAACAAATGCTTACTGTTCATATAGCACTCATGACATTCCATGGGAACTCACAGTATATTACTTAAGGCAGATTTTAAAGACAGAAAAGTTGTCCATAGTTACCTATATATGGACCATAGTCTGGTCCATATATAAAGCTATATAATGTGATGTAAGAAATTCCTGCATTATGCCTACAAATAAACCAGTATCTTTTAACAGACTCTGCAAAATAAATAAATAAACAAAGTTATGTGTTCCTTCCAAGCTTTCAGTCCTGGATTGTTCTTTAAACATGCATATTTGGGGATAAAAATATTTTAATACTCTTGAAAATAAGTCTGACGATTATAAATAATGAAAACTTAATGAGTACATGTTTAATGCTTTTAGTTGCTGTGTTGCTGTTTTTAATAGAAACTGAACCCAGTATTTAACTGCCATTTGACTTAGTCTGGATCTATTCCAACACACAGCCAGGAGGAGAATGCTTTTTTTTTTCTCACCAACTTTCCAAAGATTGTTTTTGTTTTGTTCTCAAATTTTTGTAATTGTTAAGTGGAAATGAATCAGTTAGAAGGCTTTGGCTTAAGACAGCACAAAACCACCAGGGAAATTCATGGATACCAGAGAAGCCTCTTGATCTATATAATACAGTCAATAAGGCTGTGACTCTCAAGGGGGGGCTTAAGGTCCTTGTCTTTAGCTTTGTGCCTCTGATGCCTTTTGGACTAGCAGCATGTGTTGAAGAAGCTTCTGAAATCATAAGGGACTCAGCATCACAGAAGAGGATTCTTCATAAAAGATTAGTAGAGGCTCATTTGATTCCAGGCTGTAAAGCTGGTAATATCTAAGGGTTCCTGATCTTACATATATATTTTAATAGGGGATGAAGAAGACTATACCTATTCTGTGTATTTGTATTTTAATCTTAAAATGGGTAAGTAAAAAAAAATCTGAAGTATGAGACTTACATGCTGTAACAAACCTTTGAAATAATTTTTATAAAAGTAATACACTGTGAAGCAGTGTTTCTTCCTAAATAAAGGCTGTGGGAGATTCTAATTCTTGCATAAATGTGTTTTAATTCAGAACTATCCTCTTTTCTTTGTACATGTTCCAACTAGTTTCATTGCAGTGTTGTGTGCATTTGTAAATTAATCTGGGCAAACCTCTTTAAATGTTAACATTGTTATTTAACTACAACTATGCATTTCAGTTATGTAATAATCACAAAAGACAGGAGGATCTAGTTTAGATGAAAGGGTAGAGTAGGAGTCCGGCACAAATATTTGAATAATCAAGTAAAATCTATTATTTTTGTCTGTCTTTGTTTTCTCACTGAACAGTTGTGACAACATAGTAACCACTTGCAGATAAATTCACAGTTAAATTTACGGTCACCTGACCAAGTAGCACAAGAGTGTGCTGGGCAACAAGCTGGCTAGATTTATTAGCAGAGCTTTAAACTAGATGAGGTTGGGGAAGGGGATGTACCTCTGAGTGACAGAGAAGAACCAAGGAACACAGACACTTCAGGAAGCAACAAGGAAATACCTGTGAATGGTCCCAAAGGAACTAAAGGGTTCCTCTGAAAAGATGACATGGCCAATAGCCCAGTTGAAGTGCCTCTACACCAATGCACACAACATGGGAAACAATTAGGAGGAGCTGGAAACCATGGTGCAATTAGAAAACTATGACCCGATTACTATCATGGAAACATGGTGGGATAAATCACATAACTGGAACACTGGAATAGAGGGCTACAAGGTTTTCAGAAGAGAGAAGTAGGGAAGGAAGGCATGGGGGTGTTGCCCTCTATATTAGGAAATGGCCTCTGAGAAACAGAGTTGAACAGGTTGAGAGCTTGTGGGTAAAAATTAAGGACTGTACCAATGAAGGACACCTTGTGATTGGAGTATACTACAGTCCACCTAATCAAGGAGAACCTGTTGATGAGGTCTTCTTGTTTCAGCTACATGAAGCATTATGCTCACAGGCTCTCATCCTGATGAGGTATTTCAACCACCCAAATGCCTGGTGGGAAAGCAACACAGCAGGCTGTCAGCAATCCAGGAGACTCCTGGAGTGTGTTGAGGATAACTTCCTGGTCCAGGTATTGGAAAAACAAACCATAGCAGAAGCTTACCGGACCTGGTGCTTACCAATGCAGATGACCTCATTAAAGACATTAGGTTTAGAGGCAGTCTGGGGTGCAGTGACCACACATTGGTTGAATATGTGCAGGGATGGGATCAGGAAAAGCAAGGTGAACATGGAACTGAGCTTGGCAAGGGATGCAAAAAATAGCAAGAAGGGATTCTATAGGTATATTGGCCAGAAAAGAAAGGAGGACCTAGGCAACTACAGACAAGTGAGCCTCAGCTCTGTGCCTGGCAAGATCATGGAACAGAGCCTCTTGGAAGCAACATTAAGGTACATGCAGGACAAGGAGGTGATCCAAGACAGCCAGCTCAGCTTCACCAAGGACAAATTGTACCTGACCAATCTGGTGGCCTTCTCTGATGGAGTGACTGCATCAGCCGACAAGGGAAGACCAACCAATGTCACCTACCTTCTGTAAGGGCTTTGACACAGTCCCAAACAACATCCTGATCTCTAAATTGGAGAGATACGGATTTGAAGGGTAAACCATTCGATGGACTAGGAATTGGATGGATGACCACAGCCAGAGAGTTGCGGTCAACAGCTCAATGTCCAGGTGGAGGCTAATGATGAGTGGTGTCCCTCAGGGATCAATCTTGGGACCAGTGCTGTTTAATCTTTGTCAGTGACATAGACAGTGAGATAAAGTGCACCCTCAGCAAGTATGCAAATGACATCAAGCTGAGTGGTGCAGTATATACCACACATGGAAGGGATGCCATCCAAAGGGGCCTGGACAGGCTTGAGAAGCAGGACCACGCAAACCTCCGGCAGCTCAACAAGTGCAAGTGCAAGGTAGCTGCCCCTGGGTCAGGGCAATCCCAGACATGAGGACAGACCTGTAGAAGAACTCTTTGAGAACAGCCCTGTGGAGAGAGACTTGGGGGTTCTGGTGGAAGAAAAGCTTGACATGAGCCAGCAGTGCGCGCTTGCAACCCTGAAGGACAACTGATGCATCCTAGGCTGCATCAACAGAGGAGTGGCCAGCAGGTCGAGGGAGGTGATTGTCCCCCTCTGCTCTGCCCTTGTGAGGCCCCATCTGGAGTTCTGCATCCAGGTCTGGGGACCCCAGAACAAAGACATGGTTGTTAGAGCAAGTCCAGAGGAGGATCACAAAGGCGATCAGAGGGCTGGAGAACCTCTCCTATGAACAAAGGCTGAAAGATGGCTAGGGCTATTAGAAATTAGATGATCTTTAAAGTCCAAGCCATTCTTTGATTTTATGATTCTATGGTTGTATCATATAGGACTTAAGCATGGAAGTCTCCTTAAGGATCAACCCTTTAAAATCCTTTAAATTTTAAAGTAAGGAGCTTGTGTAGAGTGTGAAAGACATGCTGTTCAGGCTCAGAGTTGTGCTGTTGGTGAACAAAAACAAGGCAGTTAAGATGCAGTAATAGTTACTCTGTGGAAGAGTTTTCTCTCTTTTAAAGGTGTTTTCAAGTTTGCTCTTCTGACAAAATCCTGTCCATGATATACCACAAAATATATCTAGGATGACTCAAACATGCCCATGTGCAGAGAAGTGGTTAGTGTTTCCCACTGAAGCAATTCCAGAGGTGCTTGGCACAAGATGTTCTCACAGACCATTTCCAAGTCGCAGACTGGCGATGCAATCAATAGTTTATCTTCAATTTGTGTCTGCCTTATTGCTCGAAAGGGGGTCTTTGGTTCAAGATTTGTATTCCTTACACCAAGACAGTCTGTCAGATTTGCAGTGAAATGAAACTTGAAAGGGATTTAAAATGTAGACCTTCTTGCAGCCTCATTAGATAGCCTCACCCACAGAATCCTCCATTTCAAAGCCATTTCCTCTGAATGAAGGGTGCTGCCTAGATCATAGGATAGTAAAAAAGATTGTCCTATAAAACATTCACCTGGGAAACATTTTGCAACTGTCAAAACTGATTTATTTACTTTAAGCTGTATTTTAATTGCCAGTGTCTCTTTCCAAAATAAAATAAAATAAAATAAATAAAATAAAATAAAATAAAATAAAAATCTGTTTTCATTTGGAAATTATTGGTCAGAGACCTTTTTTATTTGTTTCAATGAACCAACAAGAGCATCTATATAAAAAATCCTTTTGATGTCGTTTGTGATTAGTACTCCACTCTACAAACATAAATTTGGCTTTATTCCTTTCTAATAATCTTTTGAAATTTTTTACAGTAAGTAGAATCAACTTTTTATGAATATGGCATCTTTTTATTTAAAAAAAATATTTGTTGTATTATCTACAACAGTCTTAATTTGTGCAATGCAGTCTGATCATAAATGGCTTTCCCTTTTACTAATGAAATAGATAAACACAATTTTAATGTAGACTGAGAGTTTTTTTATGTACTAGTATCTGGGAAGAAACATGGGATTTTCTTCAAAACATTACGGCATTGGTGGATAGAGGAAAAGCAACTGACATCATCTACTTGTGCAAAGCATTTGACACTGTCCCCCATGACATCCTAGTCTTTAAATTGGAGAGACAGGGATTTGATGGATGGACCACTCAGTGGGTAAGGAATTGGTTGGATGTTTGCACTCACATTGCAGTCAATGGCTCAATGTCCAAGTGGAGATCAGTAACAAGCGGTATTCCCCAGAGGTCAGTGTAGGGACTGGCACTGTTTAACACCTTTTTCAGTGACATGGACAGTGGGACTGAGTGCACCTTCAGCAAGTTTGCTGATGACACCAAGCTGTGTGGTGTGGTTGGCACATTGGAGGGAAGGAATGCCATCCAGAGGGACCTTGACAGGCTTGAGATGTGGGCCTGTGTGTACCTCATGAGGTACAAGAAGGCCAAGTGCAAGGTCCTGTATCTGGGCTGGGGCAATCCCAAGCACAAATACAGGCTGGGCAGAGAATGGATTGAGAGCAGCTCTGATGAGAAGGACCTGGGGGTGTTGGTTGATGAGAAGCTAGACATGAGCCAGCAATTTGTGCTTGCAGCCCAGAAAGACAACCGTATCCTGGGCTGCATCAAAAGCAGTGTGGCAGGTATTTTGGGGGAGGTGATCCTCCCCCTCTACTCTGTTCTTGTGAGACCGCACCTGAAGTGCTGCATTCAGCTCAGGGGCCCCCTGACACAAGAAGGACATAAAATTATTAGAACAAGTCCAGAGGAGGGCCACAAAGATGATCAAAGGGCTGGAGCACATCTCTTATGAAGAGCACATCTCTTAAGAAGCCTGAAGACAGGCTGAGTGAGTTGGGGCTGTTCAGCCTGAAGAAAAGAAGGTTCCAGGGAGACCTTACAGCAGCCTTCTGGTACCTAAAGGGGGCCTAAACAAAAGCTGGGGAGGGACTCTTTGTGAGGGAGTTTAGTAATAGGACAAGGGGTGATGTCTTTAAACTAAAAGAGGGTAGGTTTACATTAGATACATGAAATAAATTCTGTACTATGAAGGTGGTATGGCTCTGGAATAAATTGCTCTGGGAAGCTGTGAATGCCCCATCCCTGGAAGTATTCAAGGCCACGTTGTATGGGGCTTTGAGCAACTTGATCTAGTGGAAGGTGTCCCTACCCATGGCAAGGAGGCTGGAATTAGGTATCTTTAAGGTTCCTTCCAACCCAGACCATCCTATGATTCTATGAATAAATTAATAGCATTAAATACAACCTAAAAGAATTATCAAAGCAAAGTAATTAGGAGAGGGCTTTTGTTTCCAGCCACACATGTTTCTAGTCTTTGTTTTCTCTCTCTTCTGTAAGGTAATTTACATTTTTTTCAGGTGTTGAGAGAGCACAATACTTAAATCCAGTTTACTAATAAGATAAGACAGTCACAGTAGCTAGATTGTCCTGAAGCAGATATGCAGGAAACAATTTTGTTGAAACATTGTAATTGGATACGCCTTTACAGTAAAGAAGCTATCTGATTTCTGTGGAAGATCCTCATTGCTCATGAAAGCTAAACTTGTTGCAGCAGTTTATATTATCATACTGTATTTATATAGGGAGAAAGGAGGGGGGTAGGGACATGGAGAAGTAAGGCTGCAGCACAGTCGTTCTTTCTTTAGATGTTTTACATGGAAATAATGGAATTCCATTGCATACACTTATGCTTTTAACAGCCCTGAACTTTCCTTCTGAGATCATCTTGAAATGCCTTGTAGTGCTTATTTTTCACTGAACTTCCCAATGGAGTACCTTAACAGCAAATTCTGCTTCAAACTGTGTAGCATGATAGCGCAATGCTCAATACTTCATAATTGCTCAATACTTCATGTTAGTTTGAACAAGGTTAAATTTATCCATGTGTTTTTACCCCTAATTATAAATTACTTTCCATCACTTTGAGTTTGGGTCTCATCAATGGTAATAAATATGTGTATCTGAACACAGGAGTCTGCAATGCATTAGTGTAAAACAGAAAATACAAGCCTGGCCGTTACAGTATTATGCTGCTAAAAGCTTGACTTATCAGTAGATATTTTGACAGGAAGCACAGGAAAAGTGTCCTATATAGCAAATATGAGTGACCAATTATAAATAAAGTGCAGACTGAGAGCTTTTCAAATGCAAGTAAATTACACAGATTAGACTTCTAACATTGTTACCTTCCTAGCTGCCATGCCCCTAATATTTTTTAAATGACATTATTTTCCATAGAATAATTTAAATATAAAGCATTAAATCTATTTCACTGGATTACGTGTAGGAACACAGAGATTAGTATAAACACTTTCTAATCAGTTGGTGGTTTGGTGCATATTTTCCTCTGTCTGCCTAGTTATTGTTGTCAGCAGGCTAACAATCTTTGTCCAAAAGGAGTTACATTGTTCAGAGTTGTTGATCATTCTAGAAAAGTGTAAAAGGGATTCTGTTGACTCACTAATGCTTACTTCTCCATTAACCTCTTTTTGAATGAGTGGGCTGGGACAACAACCTTGACAGGAGATTTCAGATGAGGAGCGTAGCGTTGAACCAGATACGCCTGACTTCTGATTCTTTATTTTTATTTCAAATAATATACAATTTCGTAAAGTATTTGGGCAATATGAAGAAATAGTTAATAAATCTGAAGAAGTTATGAATTGAAAATATATTCAATAGATGGAAAAATGATGTGTATCAAATTAAATATTTGTTATGATTTATTTCTTCATATAAAGTCTGCATATTAACCTAGATTTCTGTTTTATGAAAGTAATGCTTTTGACTTACAATTCCTGATAAACTTCAATTCAAATAAATGCTTATTCAGCCATCATCAAGTTTTATGGTGGGTTTACATGGCAAGGTTTTGGTAGCAGGGGGCCATAGAGGTGGCTTCTGTGAGAAGGATCTAGAAGCTGCCCCATGTTTGCTAAGGGCCCCACTGCTGAGCAGAGCTGAGCCAATAAGTGATGTTGTTTTGCACCTCTGTGAGAGCATATTTCAGACAGGGAAAAAAAACGCTGCGCCACACAGCAGCTGGGAGAGTGAGAGGAGTGAGGAACAGCCTTGCAGGCGCCAAGGTCAGTGAAGAAGGACGGGGAGAGGTGCTCCAGGCGCCGGAGCAGAAGTCCCCTGTGGCCTGTCATGAGGACCATGGATGTCCCCCTGCAGCCCATGGAGTGCCACGGTGGAGCAGGGTTCCACACTGCAGCCCGTGGAGGAGACCACGGTGGAGCACGTGGACCTGTACTGATGGAGACTGCAGCCTGTGGAAGACCCCTGCCGGAGCAGATTCCGGGCCAGACCTGTAGCCTGTGGAGAGGAGACCACATAGGAGCAGGTGATCTGGCAGGAGCTGCTGCCGGTGGGGGATCCAGGTTGGAGCAGTTTGCTCCTGAGGGATGGACCCTGTGGTACTGAGCCATATCTGGAGCAGTTCTTGAAGAGCTCCTGCCTGTGGGCAGCCCATGCCGGATCAGTTCAGCAAGGACTGCATCCCCTGGGAAGGACCCCACAGCACAGGGGACAAGAGTGACTGAGAAGGAGCGGCGGCAAAGAAGCGTTATAGACTGACCATAACCCCCGTTCCCCCATTCCCCTGCGCTGCTCGGGGGGAGGAGGTGGAAGAGGGTGGATGGGGGGGAAGGTGCTTTTGGTTTCTTTCCTTTGTTTCTCACTTCTCTAGCTTGTTAGTAATAGGCAATAAATCTTACTATCTCCCTACACTGAGTCTGTTTTGCTTGTCACAATAATTACTGTGCGATCTCCTCGTCCTTATCTCAAGCCTTGAGCCCTTTTCATCGTATTTTCTCCCTGTTCCTCTTTGAGGAGGGGGAGTGAGAGAGTGGTTGTGGTAGAGCTCGGCCGCCCACCCGAGTAAAACCACCACATATGGTTATAAATTACATGTATAAATTTGAGTGCCTGCTTTGGGCTTCAGGATGTTTAAGTTCAAAAGTTTTCTTCTATGGAATAATTAAAATGAAATAAAACAAAAGTTGTTCCTCATGGTCACAGTGATCAGTCAGCTTTGCATCACTACCAGTTTTCTGTTAACAAGAGAAATTGTTTGAGCTGGGCATTTATTTGTTTCACAACCTTTTTGAAAGAACAGGATTGCACCAGAGATTTTTTTTTTCCTTCAACACAGCATGAACAAGGAGCAGTTTCCTACCTAATGATTTTTTTTCCTTTCTTACTTTTCCAGCAGGTATACCAAGAAGCTCTGTCTCTTTCTTTGTTTTTCTTTTTTTTTCTCTTTCTTTCTTTCTTTCTTTCTTTCTTTTTTCTTTCCTTCCTTCCTTCCTTCCTTCCTTCCTTCCTTCCTTCCTTCCTTCCTTCCTCCCTTCCTTCTTTCCTTCTTTTTCTTTCTTTCTTTCTTTCTTTCTTTCTTTCTTTCTTTCTTTCTTTCTTTCTTTTCTTTCTTTCTTTTTCTTTCCTTCCTTCCTTCCTTCCTTCCTTCCTTCCTTCCTTCCTTCCTTCCTTCTTTCCTTCTCTTTCTTTCTTTCTCTTCCTTCCTTCCTTCCTTCCTTCCTTCCTTCCTTCCTTCCTTCCTTTCTTCCTTTCTTCCTTTCTTCCTTTCTTTCTCTGTCTTCAATATCTTGGATGCCACTGTCTTTCATATCTTGGATATCCTGTCCCCACCCCCCACCCTGTATCAAAGATTGCCATTTCTTTTTTTTTTTTTTTTTTTTCCTGTTCCTCCCAAATCAGTCATCAGCATCTCCAAATAAACTGTTCATATTTACTAATATTTTCAGCTTGTCCAGGTAAATTGTTAGTTTGAATTTAATGTCCAGTACTAATGGATGTTTTCATGCAATTGCTGTACTTGTACTTTCAATCATAATGCTAGCATATTGGGTGTAGGTTCCTTGCTAAAATAAATTTAATATCTGCATACTGTTAAATCCATTTTTGCTGCCATGCACTGGTTAGACAAGAGTGCATATTACTTGTGAAACTACAAGTCAATGGGGCAAAAGCCTCCTCAGAAAACTCATATAATTATATATAATATCATGAATATTTACATTTACTAATTTACATTTAATTATATAAATATTTACATTATAGATATTTTTCTAGTTCTATGCTTCTAGGGACTGCCTCTGGTAAAGACTGAGGTCAGCAGAGAAATTCCCATGATTTCAATGGACTTAGATCAATCCCATACAGTGTTAGCCCTGGAACATGTTTCACTTTAGTGGTATTACCTCATTATTCTGAGTTGGAACTCTTTTTTAAAATAGGAGCAGATTTTTTTTTTTAATTTTTTTTTCCTGCTATATTGTCTTATCTTCTCCTTTTCAGTTTGGTTTTCTCAGATGTTTGAAAGCACAGTGCTTGAGTTTCTGACAGTTACTGTTAGTGTCAGCTCTCTTCTTCTTGTGCTGAACCTGCTTTTAAAAGCCATACCAGCTCTCTCAGCAGGTGACTGCTGACTTGTACTGCTAGTAAAACACAGCTTTCTAGACAGTCATTCAATGCCAGAGGAGGAAAGCTGCCTTTTGGCAGTTTTAATGACCTAGATTAAATTGGTACAACTGGGTGAGGAAGGCTTCTGCATTACACAGTTGATTAAGGACTGCATATTCTATAATTCTATTGCACCAGAGAGTGCCAAGTGACTCTCCATGTCAGAAAATGAGGACAATATATTTAGCAGCATGGAAATTCACACCTGATGCTCTTTTTCAGTGTGTTATGGCTATTTTTCACCAAAACCTGATACATGTGAGTAAATATCAGGATACCAGAATTGTGTTATATTAAACCCAGAAGAGTACCAAGTTGCTATCTACCTGTAGATTCTAAGAATAAGACATTGACATTTTATTTCTATAGCACAAGTTAGGAGCTTTCTAAAATGACTTTTATATAATGACTTAATGGTTCAAAACAGACTTCTGAGAATGTCCTCAGACTTCAAAATATCTTTTAGAAAAACTGTTTTTTTTGTTGTTGTTAAGAAGAAAGATTTAAAAACTCTCTCCTGCATAATTTTTATGGGGTACATTATCAGTGTACTTTGGTTACATTAGAACTATTTACGTAGGTAATGTTTTAAGGCACGTTTGTTCTTCTTTATTCCCCCCTTTTTAGTCATGACCGAACTGTTGCTTATATGGGACAGTTTAATTAAAGATTCTGTGTGAGATTGGGCATGATACTGGGTGAGATAGGGATGGGAATAGGAAGAAGGGTTTTTGTCTGAGTTACAATACATTGTGAACCATATGGGATGCTTATATATATATGAACAGCAAGAGAGAAGAAAAAAAAAAGGAAAAAAAAGGAAAAAAAGTGTTCCAAAAACAAACAAAAACAAAACAAACAACAAAAAAATAAAAGCAATTTCATTTCAATTCCAGAAAGAAAGAAAGAAAGAAAGAAAGACAGAAAGAGGTATTAAAAAAAAATACCCTACAAAGAGTATTTTTAACAGAGAGGAACTATTTATTCTTCCTTTTCTCCAAGTAGCAGTCCTCTCCTACCATGAAGGATTGTTAAGTTACACACTGTAAGTACTGAAATCCCTATTTGACCCTTTTTATTCAAGCAAAACTGTCACTGGTTTCAATGGCAGCTTTGCCTGATTAAAGAGAATTGAATAAGGCCCCAAAGTAATGGTGTTTTGTCCTTGTCTTCACTCTTCAGGCCCTTTACCATCACTTTTAAAGGGCTTGAGGCAATAGTGGCACCAACAGTGTTTCAGGTGAACAAGCAAAAGAAAAAAAATTAAAAGAAAAACAGAACAGAAAACAATGTAATGAGTTGTATCAAGTGCTACTATGAGAAAAGCCAATACATAACATATTGAAAGAATTTAAAATGGATGAATAGAAACGTATTTTTTTCAAGTTTTTGTAGTGTTTTAAATGCATAAAACATAAACATACAATAAAAACAAGGTTTTTAAGCTTATATTTATATTCATATGAATATGCTAAGTGGAACTTCATCAATATATACAGTCTATGGATATAATCACTGTATTACTGTCTCCCAAGATTGACAGACATTAGAAATGAGTGGTTTGTTGTTGTTCTTTTATTTAATTGCAACACTGGAATTACTAAATAAAATGCCAATTACATTCTTTCATTCATAGAGCTGAAGCAGGGGTTCTTAGAAACAACAGCATATTTTTTTGACAGTATTAGCTGAAAACTGTGATTGAATAAAGCTGCATTAGAAAAATATTGTACATTTCAAGGTTTGAACTCAAACGACCACAGCAGTGGGACTGATTCAACTAAACATAAATTCTTATATTGTATATTGGAGTCCATCACTTTATAGTTCCTTCTTTTAGGTTTTGATTAAAATGATTTAGGTCTCTGCTTTCAAGTAGAACTGTCACTATATAAACACAAAAAAGGTTATGGTGACTGGATCAGAGGTCATGTACATTCATTCAAACAGATGAATATATTTGATCTTGGGCAGTAGGACTGATTTAAAAAAAAAAAAAAAAAAAAGCACTAGCAAGGTTTCTCCTACTGCTCTCTTTTTCTCCAGCCCTCCACCAACTCAAGCACAGCCCCAGAAGTCCCTGGCACAGGAGACATTTAGTTCCAGATCTTAACTTGCAGTGACAAGAGACTAGCTATTTATTGGACAGAGTACTGTTCTTGCCTCCTGCTTGAATTATACATTCAAAAATGGGCATCAGTATCTTCAAATTAAAGCTCTGTCTGTTATTTCACTCAGAAAGATAGAGAACGCATAAAGCAAAGAATTGAATCAACAGAATCTTGTGCATGTTTAACCTTTTCCCAGAGATCTTTATACATACATATAAATACATGCAGATAAATATAAATATATATATATATATATGCATCCTAAAAATCTCCTTCTTACCGTACCTGCTTGGAAGTAGGCAATGCCTTTATTCAGTCCCAGCATATCTTCTTTAACAAACAATCAGCATTTGCTTAAATTCTTTGACCAATTCTCTTTCAGACTCCAGCCTCTTAGACATATCTGTTCTGTTTTGACCAAACAGATAGATAAGTCAAAGACCTTGATTCTGGGTGGTGATGGAAAGCTATTTTGATAGAATGAAACTAAATAAGAAACAGCAGTTCCCCCAAGGATGCCTTAACCCGTGCCTTTCTTCTGAAGATCCAAAGAGCTGTACCAGCTCCTGAATGAGCTTGGTAAGTTCCATACATTCAAGCAGGAGACCATCATGCAACTTGAATATATTTGACATTCACATAAATCCTAAAGTGAGGTTCCCTGACTTTCTTTAATATTTGACAGATTTAGCAGAATGCTGTATTCCAATGTTGTCTTCTCCTCCCATAGCTTTTTTGGGTGTCTTGACAATCCTATAAGATTAAGCCTTCATGACTCAATTTATTTTCACCTGTGTTTTTCATGCAGTCATTTTTCAGCAAGCCCATAAAAAGAAAAAATAACTCACTCACTGCAGCATGGATTCATGTATCCCAAATCATATAACCATTCACAAAGCTGGTTGCAATTTATAGACTGGTGTATTGTGGGTAACATTATTTCTACTAGAAGAAAGCTCTTATGTAGCACCCAGAAGAATACAGTTAATAATGCATAGCTTAGTATTTTGAATAATTTCAGCAAAGGAATAATTTTAACACCATAAACTTACTGAAGATGACTGTTTCCCCTACAGACCTTCTTTATGGCTGTGCTCACGAAATCATTATGTATCTTGTTGACTTTCCTCTCTAGCTTTCTTTCCCTAGTAAATATAAAGCACAATGAACTCAATTAAAAAGGTGCAATCCTCAGTGAGACATTTGAAGGTGTTTATAGAAGGCAGTTTATAAAAGATCTTTCAAAGAAAGCTTATTTAAACACCTGGTTTGTTTGGAATTAATTGTAGATGGTTGTAAAAAGTCTGTGCACTTCCGATCTCCTGCTTAAGTTCTGTAGATAGATACTATTATTGCTTAAGGCTTAAAACATGACTTAAAATATTCTTAGACCTTCCACATACTCATTATATAAAACTGAATATAATTCTTGATTTACAACTATGTTAAAATGTACATATCTAGCATAATTTTATTTAGTAGCAAATTTATACAGACTTTGCATTTTGAAACTCAAATCTGGAAGGGATAGCTTAATTCACTGACTCTAGCTCCTTGATCTGGCATCATAACTTTTCATCTTCTCCAAAAACAGAGAGATTTCTGTGCTAAAAGCAACTAGTATTTTTATTTTCATTTCTTTGTGGTTTTGTTTTTGTTTGTTTTCCTTCTGTTACTTCTCTTAGAAAGCTAGTTCAGAACATAGATATTCCAATACTTAGGAATCTTCTAATTTCTAGAATGGCTATGTTCTGGTGTTCAGATTCATGTGTGCATGTGTGTCACTGTTGTGTGTTATTTTAAGCTTATTTTACCTCTATGTGGCACAACCACAACTCTTAAATTTCATTTGCTAGGCTAAACAAGACAATTTTCTCTCCTCTTTTTTCATTCTCTTAGTCACCCCATTATCTCTTTCCTCTGTGTAATTCCCTTTGACTTCTTTCTTCTCAAATCTGATTTACCTGGACTGTACCCTGATGATTATGCTTGATGTATGTAATATTTCCTTAATTCTACTGAAAAATGTATTAATGTTCACACCTTAAAATTGCATTTGTCTTTCACAGATAGAAAATGCTGACAGTTCATAAACATACTATGACCAAATTCTTGTCCTTCCCTTTCTTCTCAATTTTCAGCTTCTCAAGTTTTGCTGACAAAAAACTTTGCTTATTAAGCACATAGTGCATGACTTTGCATCTGTGCTACACAAATTTCATTCCACTTTTATTCCCATGATTCTCAAGGTCAAGAAGTTCTTTCCACAATATCCCTAACCAATGCTTGATGATGTTTCAAGCTTAATGGAAAGCTTATTGGTAAGCTTCATTATTCTCTGTCTAATAGCCTTGCCAAGATCACTAATGAACTTATCAAATAAGATATATCCCCACACTGATCTTTGATGTGCTGGTAACCAGTCTCATATTTTGACTTCTTACTGATACATATTTACATCTTGTATTTTACAACCTGTTTATTCATCCTACAGTTCCTCTATTAATCTCTGGTCTTTTATATATATATATATATATATATATATATATATTAACAAGTAATATATTAATAGCAATATATTATAGTGATATATTATAGTAATATAATATATTCATATTATACACTATAATATAATATATGATAGTAATATATTAATTAATGATTAAGTAATATATTAATCTGTCATTAGTTATCTTTCCAAACTTTTGTTGCACTTTCTTCCAGTGTCTGTATACCTCCCTGTATTAACTTCTTTAAAATCTACTCTACAGTCCCGGATTTTGAATCTTACTGAAATTATACTTACAGACTAATAACGGCTCAGATCATACTTTTCCTGATTGCAAGTGAAATTACAGGAAGTTTTCAGTTCATTTGTCTTATAATACCTTCCTGACATCATGAAATTACAAAAATCAGCTACTACCAAGCATGAAATTCCAGCCATCACCTTTAAGACCTGGATGTCTTTTCTCAGTTCTTTTCAGCAATCTCTGTGTTTGTAAGTGGCTTGCTATGATTATTTTCTTCAATCACTAATTATGGTCCTTTTCTTCCCCTCTAAATTGTTTCTTTTCCAGCAGGATCAATCTCCCCTATCTTCACAGAAGTCCACTTTATCCACTCACTCCTGTTTTAAAAGAATGGAACACAGAAACTGATAACAAAAAAATAAGATGGTATCCATCCCACTGTGATACAGATCCTTCATCATCTTATGACATTTGTCTTTAGGAAACTCCAGTCATCCTTGAAAATGCAAGTTATGTTACTCCATATTCTTCCTGATTTTAATTACCATTTTGGCTTATCAAACATTTTTCTTTTGAGTTTGAACACCTTGTTTTTGGCTTTATTTTAATTTATTACAGGGTTCTTAATGCGAGTCCATTTTTACTTATTAGCCCTTCCACTGTGTAATGTCCCTAAAATAAAGACAGTTGTTCTTGGTTCAGTGATTATATGCAGAAGAAATGCTCTGTTCCCTGCAAATATTTCGGCAATTACTGAAAATATCTCTCAGTTTGAATTTTAATTAGAAGTAGGTTTAAATTTAAAAGCAAAACCTGGTGAGTTTTCCCAGAGCTGTCCAAATGGATTTCCATCTCTTCAATGCTATAGTTTTTCTAACCATTTCTCCTCTTCAGAGCAACCACACTATTCTACAGTTTCTTTCTTTTCTGTTAGCTAATTTATGCATTTCTTTTCCTTGCTGTTGTAGCCATGTGCATCTACCCAGTTTAGAAATATTCTTTGCATGCTCTTTTCCTCAGTAGACTTCTACAGCCACTCAGTTCTGTAGGCAGCCTTATCTCTTTGCTCCAGGAGCACATCATTCATATCTTACCTGAACATCAGCATTGCATTGAATTTCATTTTTAACCCCTTCTCTTCAGTTCTATACATGACCCTTCACTAATAATTAGTTTTATCAGGAATTCTCTCCAGGGTCATCCTGCAGTTTCTGCATCATCAACATGAATTTTTCTTCCATTTCCTTCTTTCTTTCCTGGTGAATTACTTCTGTTTGCTATACTGTTGATTACCTGTCAGAAATCATGGCTTCCTTGACTCCTAAAGTATTGAGTCCTGTCCTTTGATTAGACTCTCGTAATTCAAAGGAGGTATCAGATGTAAGGCTATTCCGATGTGTCAGGCCTACACTAGCTATAAACCAGAGTCAATCAAAGCTCTCAAATGTATACACAGAGCCCTCAAGAAAAGATTACCACTTACTCAAAATCAGTTATTTCCATGTAGTATTTCCATGTATTTCCAATGCTAACATTCATTTTTATTTATGCATCTAGGACACTTCACAGCAAAGGTAGCTTAGGAATTTTAGTGCATAACCCATCCTGTGTTGTCTATATATTTGTAAAGCTATATGTCAAGATTGTTTTCCTAGAATCTATTGTTTCATATCTAATACGATTCTGTGGATCAGTCATCCCATGCATTACAGGGTTTAAGTGAGTCTAGATGTTTTCACCTGGTAAAGCTTATTTGGTCACAAACTGTTGTTGGATAGCTGTGCCCACAAAAGAGCATTTTGTGTATATGAACAGTGTTCCTACTGACATAATCACATGAAGTGTTCTTAGTCTAGGCCATGAAGTGATGCAGTAATCTGACACCTGTGCTACAGAAACTTGGAATGCTGTTTTTAACTTTTGTTAAATGTGTAACTGCAGCAAGATATTGGAGGACAGGTGAAAAAGATGATAAGCTCATGGTGGCAAATTAATCTAGTAGGTTACGTATGACTTTATACATGAAGAAAGCTATGGCTGGTATACTTTGGATTCAAGCTTATGGATGACTGAACTCATTTTGATTCCAATTGATTAGATATTGCCAATACTTTTATTTGTTGTTTGTTTAAATATAGGATGAATCCTCTGTCAAGGCATGTGAATATTGTGGAGAGGTGGATGTATTTTGGAGAATCTAAGTAAGCAGCAGAGGAAGAGCCAAACTTCAAACCACACTGCTAGAGGAGTTGAAAAGCTTTAAACAGACTACAGTTATGGCTCCCACTTCCTCTGTCATTCACAACTGAGATTTGTAAAACTTTGTGGGGGATGTTCAGCTTCACATTCAGATGATGATCTGGCCTTGTACATGAGTGCTGATGTTTGAGATGATTTAAGTGGATGTCTGAGGTACATTGAAGATTTATGAAAAGTCATACATAGAAGAGGGTGACTTGACACTGTAGAACAACCTGCCATAGCAGAAAATACTGATGTGGCCATTTACAACGAACTATAAATGACTCACTTTTTACAAAAGCTTTATGGTAAGTACAGACAAATATGACAGCAATAGGAGCAATAAGAACAATATATAACTTTTTGGAAAAAAAAAAAATACCTTAGTGAAAAGATTACATGAACAAGCTTAGTTTTCTAAAACTCAGCTGCTAGAGACTTATCAAGCTCCGGGATAAAATTAACTCTATCTATCTATGGGCTAAAAATACCTAAGCCTGTAGTTTTTGTTTTGTTTGTTCGTCGTTTTTTAGTTTATATTTATGCACAATATTTATGTATGAAGCATTTTGTAAGAACATCAGTGTACTTTTTATATAAGACATTACTTGCCTTATTAGCTATTCTGGACAAATGAAGCAACAGGTTCTATAGTCTGCAGAAATTCACTGCTATATCTTAGTTACAGATTTCTTTTAGAGAGGTCTTTTTGTTTGTTTGTTTGTTTGTTTTTGTGCATGTGCGGAAGCTTTATATTCTTCTCTTATACCTTCCACTTCAAATAACTGCAAGGTCAGAGCTCCATTCAAGACCCTAGTTGGGATATATAAAGTCTGCACTTTAACACTAAGAAAGTGCTGGATAAGAGTCACTGGCAGAAGATTAGTATTATTCAAGATTCTTTCTATTTTAAGCAACTGAATGACAGGAATATTTATGTATTTTTCTTTACTACTGAAAACAAAACAAAAAGAATACCTCATAAATCCCAATGACAATTGCTGTTTTCTAATTTCTTTTTTTTTTTTTTTTGCACTCCAGTGCTTCCATTTCAATAATGATGATATCCTTATGCCATTACTTCACTTATAACATTCAATATCTTATCAAAAAGAAAAGTCAGTATATTTTTCCCAAATGTGATAACTTTTTATTGTGCATGTTTGAAGTTTAGATACATTTTTAAGCACTCAACATTGAAAGGCTAGCATTTGGAAATTAATGACTTACAATATATATATTTATGACTAAAGACAAGGTTTTCTTTTTGTCTTTTTTTTTTTTTTCCTGTATTGTGTTTTTGAAAGGTAGATGACATTAATACATGTCTGAGTGAGAGGGTTCTTAAACATGTATGAGGTGAGGGCACTTTTTGTGAACTGAAGATTGTTTAGGACCATAGAACTATACTTGCACATGTATAGCATGTATACAACCCCACAAGAAACTGATTGAAGCAAAGTCTTGTCATATACATTTATTTTTCATGTCCGTGACTGTTCATATTCAGTTTTTTTGATATATTTTCTTACTGATTGTGTATTTATGGATTTAATTATTACTACTTCTGTTGGTATTGCTGCTTCTACTTTTAATTGGTTTTAGAATCCTTAATGCAGTTTTGAGAGCTCAGAACTCAGTTTTTAAGGTTCATAATATATATATATTAGAATTTTAGGAGAAAGAGTTGCTTTCAGTTGGATGCCAAATGAATAACCAAATCAGTAAAGAAAATTTGGCAGTAGCCAATAGTTCCTACTTGGAAAACCATCACTGGAAGACAGCTTACTGCAGATATTGAGTCTTCTAAATGGTTGGTGCTCAATGCACATGTGAAAGAATCCAGATAACAATACTTGATTGTAGAATAGGTATTATAGGTATTATAAATATGTACACAGATCCCATAAAGCAAATAAGACCAAAACTTCCATATTCATCATTGTTGTGTATATTCCAGGTCTTGGCTCAAGTGTACTACTGAAATCCAAACTTCTAACTAGACATTTGATGTCCACAAGATGGATGGGGCTTCACTATGGAGTCCTTCAGAGTATTTAGATCTCTTTTATCTATATAGGGAATCTGTAGGCATCTTGATACAAATGAGGTAGACTGAATTCTCTGTATTCTTGTGGAGTAAATGTTTCTATTTTAATTAAAAAAATAAAACAAAATGTGAAATAAATAAACAATATGGAAAACTAAAAGTGGAGTCAAAAGAGTCCAATTCTGTTGAAATGGAATATTCCTGTGATGTCTAAAATTATTTTTTGGTTGGGGTTCCAATTTGGTAAAATAATTTTAATATCTGATTTCAACTAGAAAATTTTCCTGATTTTTTTCTCTTTTCAGATCACCCAATGAATCAAAGATTTCCTTATTCAACCATGTTTGTGCTGAAAACACAATGAAGTGTAGGAAGCCAAGAGGAACAACTTGTGTATCCTCACAGATCAGTGAAGCCGGTGCCACTAATACGGTTTCTTCAAATGGAATGGAAGAACATACAGAAATTATCATTAGGATAGTGATTTATCTATACAATATTGTTGTTTATCTTGTTAAAATTTCTGATACAAACAGAATGTTAAAATTTACAAAGATGGTGCCTAGATCATGCAATGGTACAGTATAACCTGCTGCTTGTTAGGTACAGTATAACCTGCTGCTTTTTAGGTACAGTAAAAACATAAAACATACGTAAAAACAAGATTCTCTAACCACTTTCCACCCATTCTCAAGGAGGATGTAACCAGCATAAAGCACAGTTAGCTATCTCAGAACACAGATCTAACAAACCAAGCTAGTATATTTGAATAATTAATAAAATATCAAGTGTAAGTGGGAGAAGAGAACACTGCTGAAGATGTCTTCCATTTCCTGAGTAAAATAAGACTTTAAAATATGTGTTTTTAATTATTTAAAAATATGTCTGAGTTTATTAACATCAGAAAACATCCCCAATTAACTCCCATATTAATCTCAAAGCTGATTAACAATATTTTATCAAATCCCTCATTAATGTTTTAGAAGATATTGAGGAAATAATACATTTCTTTTTTTGTTGCTAGTATATGTAGTGTCCCTGCCCATGGCAGGGCGGGGGTTGCAATTAGATGACCTTTAAGGTCCCTTCCAACCCAAACCATTCCATGGTCCTATGATTCTATGATTCTATATCTGGTAAGCGAGGCTGGGGATACCTACTCTAGGTATCAGAGCTTTTGATATATTTCTCGAATTTTTTAGTCATCTCTTCCACCTTTAAAAGCATTCTAGAAAACTAAATAATAATTGTAGGGAATTAGTAATCAGATTCAGAGACTTTTCTTGCTTTCCTACTAATCTAAATCTAACTTGACTTCCTACCAAAGGTTATTGCTAGATAATAATTGAGTGTAATATGCTTATTTGCCATGCTTATTTGTGACCTTAGTCTGTGGCACCGCCCTCACCTATTAATTGTTCCATTGCTGGTAGTGTCAATAATGTTGTCAGGAACTGAATAGGTATAGATACAGAATTGTTAGCTTTTTTCCCATCGTCTCAAAGGACAGAACGGGAACCTTATGCTGCAGCTCCCCATGGTGCAAATAAAGAGTAATTCTTTTCTAGGGGTGACAGGAAAATGTTTTTATGAGCATGAAAATTCACCTGTTTTAACAGAGTGAGGAAGGGTGGTGTGTGGGGGAGCTCTGACAGCAGCAGAAAGAACAATAACATTACAAATATGTCAAACTTGAAAGGAGCTACATTAACAAGTCACTCTCAAACAAATAACCTCCTTTGGGAAGCGTCTTGAAAAGGAGAAGTGCAGTTAGCAGTTTAACTGTTTCACTTCTCATTTATAAATTTTTTAAACAGGCTTCTTAGTCAAAAACATCCTCATTAACTTTATTTTCTACTTTCAGCATGCATTTATTATAGCCATTTTATTCCATACAGTTTAGTACATCTGCTTCTAATTCATTTCTTGACTTTGCTACCTAGGCAGTAGCTACAAGGTAGAATTTTGCTGAATACTTTCTGAAAGTGTGTGTGATGTGCATATCCTCTTTGTCTAGGTTGACAGCCATATCCTCTGAGAATTCCAATGAGTTAGTGAGTCTTTACCTCCCTTGTCTCTCCTTAGGCCATTTAAAAATAATGGCATTATGTTGGCTACTCTCCAGTCCTCTCAGATTTCACTTGATCTATTTTGAAGAGCAGAAGCATATAAAAAAGTCTGCCAAAGCTTCTTCAGTTTCTCTCTTTACTTCTTTAACCCTTTTGGACACACATTGTTTGATCATGGCTCTATCGATTTTAAAAGTCATTTCACCTTATAATAACTATACCTGACACACTGTACATACCTAATCATCTATCTGCATAAATCTGATTTCAGATGTAGTCAAATATCTACTCTCATCTTTCATAAAGCCATATATATCCATCATTTAATGTATCCTCAATCCTCTTATACTCCTTCTAGGGGACAGTTTGCAACTTTAAAGTTTCATTCCAGCAATGAGGATGAGTCTGTATCTCAGGACTGGACTAGAAAACTAGCTTTGATACAGAATTGAAATAAATTTTCTGTTTCTTTGCTGCTCAAGGGAGAAAGCTACCTAGAATTTAATTACACCTGTGATAGTTATTTGCTTCTTCATGACAACTCACTGACCCAGAGACATTGTTTTCTTCAATGCCCTGCAGTCCACAGGTTTGCAGCCCTGTCAGTGGAGTAAGAACTATTTTATATTTCCTTGGTTTTCTGCATGGGTGTTTAAGAATCATAAAGATTAGCTCATGAAAGGACCTCAAGAAGCTATGTGGCCCATCCGCCTGTCTCAGGGTAAGATCAGCTACACCAAAATGTGTTTGTGTTATCTATTTTTAATAGCATTCAGTCATAGAAATCCCACACCCTCCTTGAGCAATCTGTTCAGTGCTGATTTAAAATTTAGCTTCAAAACCTTGCCTTAATCTTAGTCTATAATTCTTAGGAACAAGATTTAAAAAAAAAAAAAGTATGCTACTTCAAACATTACAGCAGTTGAAAAACCTCTTAATACTTCTGAGCGTGAGACACTGATTATGCCTAACCAAAGTTTAGAGACAGAGCCTGGGGCTGATCCTAAATACTTATGAAATCTATTTGATGTGAGCTGTCCCACTGAAATCAAGGTGACATCTGATTATAAATATTTTATACTGTCATCTAGCAGTGGGTTATTTTAGCTGCAAAAGTTTTCAGTATTGATCAGTATGCTAACTCTGAAGTACTTTTATGAATTCAATGATCATCCTAGCTGGATCATGCTGGTGAAGTGAAACTAGAGCCCCTAAATCTAACAGAAAAAAACAACTGTTACTCTCTGAGTCATTATTTAATTAGGAAATCCTTGTATGCCTTTTTTTCCTGGTCCCTGGACAAAACCAAAAATTATATTGATGTAGTTACTTGAACCTAATTATAGATTCAAAACCAAACAAACAACAAAACAAAATAAAACAAACAAAAGCAACAAAACAACAACAAAAACACTATGGTCCAGGCGCATGAGATGGTATTGTAAAATAATGATCTACTGTGCATCATCAGAGCCACAGAATCCCCCACTGAGGTGAATTTTTCATCTATATCTCCCTGAGATTGCAGGCTGAAGCTGAATACCTGTGCAGGTACCATAGACCACCTGGTACATTCTGATGCTCTACTCTGCTGCAACTTTTTTGTTTCTTTTTGAAGAACTTCTGCCTGGTTTCATTAGGTGCAATGAAGGTTTCCACATCAAAAATAAAAAGAATAGAATTCAAATACTGACTATGGGAATCCACTTCTCCTGCTGAGTAAGACAGTCATACTGTGACCATTTCTAAGAGCAGAAAATTTGGCCTGGAATTCCACACGTTTAAAGACACTAGTAGCTCTCCATTATAATAGGGCCATTTAGAAAATTTTCCCGTCTCTTACTTTAAAGTTAATACAGTGGGCAAGCCACGATGTCCTTTTGATCAGGTAAAGAGGAAAAGATACATTTAATTGTATCTACTAAAACTATGGCATAAATTATTCTCTGTCCTTTTTCTTTGATGACAGCTGATAAAAGTCTTTTTTTATTTTTTTAATCTTTACCCAGATTTTTATTTTTTTTCACACCTTTCCCTAGGTTGGGTCATAAAGAAGAAGTTTACAGCAGGTTCCTTTGTGATAAATTGTTCCTACTGCAGCTTTAACTGCATAGCTCTGTATCACCAAATTTGAACCTAATGAAATTGCATTTGAACCTAATGAAATTGCATTTCATTGTAAATTAAAACTTTGTTTATCTTTCACCAATATATATATTATAAACTGGATTGCCAAAAATCAGTTGTCATTACTTTAAGCAAGATACTTCTAAGACAACAGAAACAAAAAGTAGTCTGTGTTTCTGACCTTTTGTGATTACTGCAAGCTGCCTCTTTGCCATGGTTTTGCTTGGGATAGAGTTAATTTTCTTTGTAGATGACTGTATGATGCTGTGGTTTAGATTTTTGATGAAAATAGTGGCGATAACACCAATGTCTTTAGCCATTGCAAAGCAGCTCTTAAACACAGTCAAGAACTTTACAGCTTCTCATCCTGCCCTGCCAGAGAGGAGGTTGGGGGTGCACAAGGAACTGGGAGGTGACAGGGCTAGGACAGCTGACCCAAACTGACCAAAGAAATAGTCATAAAATCACAGAGTCATAGAATCATTTAGGTTGGAAAAGACCTCCAAGATCATCAAGTCCAACCACTGACCTAACACTACCAAGTCTACCACTAAACGATATCCCCAAGCACCACGTCTACACATCTTTTGAATACCTCCGGGGATGGTGACTCAGCTACTTCCCTGGGCAGCCTGTTCCCATGCCTCACAACCCCTCCAATGAATATTTTTCTTTCCCCTAATATACAACCTAAACCTCCCCTGGTGCAACTTGAAGCCAGTTCCTCTTGTCCTATTGCTTGTTGCATGGGAGAAGAGACAGCCGCCCACCCTGCTACAATTTCCTTTGAGGTAGTTGTAAAGAATGATAAAGTTTTCCCTCTCCTTTCCTCTAGGCTAAACAACCCCAATTCTCTCAGATGATCCTCATAAAACTTGTTCTCTAGCCCCTTCACCAGCTTTGTAGCCCATTTTTGGATATGCTCCATTACCTCGATGCCTTTCTTGTAGTGAAGAGCCCCAAACTGAACACAGTATTTGAGATGCAGCCTCACCAGAGCCAAGTACAGGGGTACAATCACTTCCCTAGTCCTGCTGGCCACACTGTTTCTGACACAAGCCAGGATGCTGTTGGTCTTCTTGGCCACCTGAGCACACTGCTGGCTCATATTCAGCCAGCTATCAACCAATACCCCCAAGTCCCTTTCCGCCAGGCAGCTTTCCAGCCACTCTTCCCCCAGTCTGTAGCATTTCATGGGGTTATTGTGCCTGAAGTGCAGGACCCCTCACTTAGTTTTTTTGAACCTCATACAGTTGGCCTCGGCCCATCAATTCTACCTACCCCAATCCCTCTACAGAGCCTTCCTCCTCTGAAGCTGATCAATACTCCGGTCCAATTTGGTGTCATCTGCAAACCTGCTGAGGGTGCACGCGATCTCGTCCGGATCATTGATAAAGGTATTAAAGAGATCTGGCCCCAATACTGAATCCTGGAGGACACCACTTGTGATCTGCCTCCAAGTGGATTTAACTGTGCTCACCACAATCCTTTGGGCCCAGCCACCCTGCCAGTTCTTTACCGAGTGAAGTGTATGCCTGTCCAAGAGATGAGCAGCCAGTTTCTACAGAAAAATGCTGTGGGAAACAGTGTCAAAAGCTTTACTAAAGTATAGGTAGACAACATTCACAGCCTTTCCTTCATCCGCTAAGCACGTCACCTTGTCATAGAAGGAGATCAGGTTAGTCAAGCAGGACCTGGCTTTCATAAACCCATGCTGACTAGGCCTGATCACCTGGTTGTCCTGTATGTGCTGTGCGATAACACTCAAGACAATCCATGACCTTCCCTGGCACTGAAGTCAGACTAACATGCCTGTAGTTCACCAGATCCTCCTTCTGGCCTTTCTTGTAGATGGGCATCACATTTGTTAGCCGCCAGCCAAGTGGACCTCCCCTGACAGCCAGGACTGCTGATAAATGATGGAAAATGGCTTGGTGAGCACTTCTGCCAGTTGCTTCATTACTCTTGGGTGGATCTCATCTGGTCCCATACACTTGTGCAGGTCTAAGTGGTGTAGCAGATCACGAACCATTTCATCTTGGATTATGTTGGCTTCATTCTGCTCCCTGTCTGTATTTACCAGCTCAGGGGGCTGGGTACCTGGAGAACAACTGGTCTTACCATTAAAGACTGTGGCAAGAAGGTATCAAGTACCTCAGCCTTTTCCTCATCTTGTGTTCCCCACCATATCCCACAAAGGATGGAGATTCTCCTTAGTCCTCCTTTTCTTGTTTGTGTATTTATAAAAACATTTTTTATTGTTTTTAACAACAGTAGACAGATTAAGCTCCAGCTGGGATTTGGCCCTTTTAATTTTCTCCCTGCACAGTACAGTATGGTATATTCCATACCATATGATATCAAGCTTGGCAATAAAAAATGGGGTAAAGAAGGAGGAAGGGGGATGATGTTCAGAGCAATGTCATTTGTCTTCCCAAGAAACTGTTACACATGATGAGCCCTTTTTTCCTGGAAGTAGCTGAACACCTGCCTGATGATGGGAAGTAGTGAGTGAATTCCTTGTTTTGCCTTGCTTATGTGCATGCCTTTTTCTTTACCTAGTAAACTGTCTTTATCCTGACTCATGAGTTCTTGCCTGCACTTTTACCTTTTTGATTCTCTCTCCCATCCTACCTGAGGAGAATAAGCGAGCAGCTGTGTGGAACTTAGCTGCCTGCCAGGGTTAACCAGAAAAATACCACAGAGGCTTTCAGAGAAGGACAGTCTGCAAGAGCTCTAGGGGAGCTCACAGGAGGGCTAGCCATATTCTCTAGCAATCAGTGCATTAAAATTTTAACAGCTAGATCTCAAAGGCATGGGTATAGTCACAAACATCCCAAGAAACTTATACAGACCTAGGATATATAATTCATACACAAAGCCCAGCAATTATTTTTAGTCAATAATGTATCATCAGGCCAATCAATGAGGTATGAGTCTAGTTGACGTTAGCACGTATAATCCAAATTCCCTAGTTTTCGTAGCTCACCCCAGATAATGGTACAGTTAAAACTTATATACACAAACTTTATGATTTTTTTTTTATTTTGTTATTGTAACTCTTCTTATGTGCCTTGGGTCCTAGAGTTAATGAAAACAGTTTTCTTCAGGAAGGAGATGCAGATGATGGCAAATTATCACCCCAGACTCTTTGCCAGAATGAGTGTAATGCTAATGGCAATAGTTTCCTTTTCCCCATTTGGATCAGACTGGGATAATTTTTATATTTTCTGATAGCACAAGCTTCCTGCTTTTTTTTTCCCCCCCCATTGGTTTGAAATTCAATATGATGTCCATATTTTTATACAGTGTTCTTTAAACTTGCTTGTTTTTTTGTTCTCTTTGTTATCACTACATGTCTTCTTTGTTTCCCAATATAAGACTATCTAAAATAAAACTACCTTGTCTCAGTCCATTGCCTGTTGTGGACTGGCAGTCACTGCTAACTTCTTAAAATCAAACAATCAGTCAGAGCCATACCTAATATAAATCAATATTTCTCCAGTAAATTTGGTAGTGAATACTAATAGCTGGAGATCTTATCTGGATACTGCACACACAGACACATTTCTTAGATATTGTAACGACTGCAAGTAATGTATAGTAATACAATTGATGGCATGTGGCTAACTACACTTTTTTTTTTTTTTTCATGAAGAAATATGCATATGATCGCTTTCATCTGAATCTGAAGTACATTTGGAGAATCTACTTGATTTGAGGAATCTAGTTATAGCAAGAGCTGCGTTAGCTGTTAGTTCTTAAAATAAAATAAAATAAAACAAAACAAAACAAAACAAAACAAAACAAAACAAAACAAAACACAATAAGACTGAAAATTACTGGGACAAACTGGTAACAACAGAAAATAAAGAACACCAGTGTACATTATTTTTTGCCTTATTCACCAATCTCTAAAATGAACCAAATATCAGATTATGCTGTGTTGGAATTTTTAATGAGTTGTTAGTGCACCTGAGAGTGTATGTATATTTTTTACTATCTTTGCTGAATGCAGAAATCTGATATAATATCTTATATAAATCCCATTTAAGTACTAAATCATAAAATATGTTCCTTGAAAATTTATATTGAAAAGACTGGAAGGAGAGGATTATATCTGAAGAAGGCATGCACACTTCTGTGATTTTAGCAGCAATTTAAAAATTTTGTGTACTTAATTTTGTCTTTGAATCCTGCTAAGATGTGCATTCGATTTGTTCTTATTAGACTCATGAACAGCATAGAAAAAATGTCAAAATTACAAAGATAAAATTCATTTAGTTGGATTCACCATCATTCATCTTAATTATGTCTGACATCTTCACCATTCTACAATCAGCTTCCCAGAACAGGAGAAACTCACATTCTGTCTCCTTTAGGAATCCTTCATTGAAGGAGACTAGTTATTTCAGTCCTCTGAGGAAGCTAATAGTGTAGTCGAAAGACCATGAAAAATAAAGAATAATGGCTAGTATTCATCAAAGCAGGAAAATACCACACTGCCATGCCTGTTAACTGTATTTCCTAACATTGCTTTCTTGAAGGGTAGTGAACATAGTACATAAGATATAGAAGCAGAAGATGTATAAAATTTTAACAGAACACACAGTTTTCTATACCTTTTCTGCCTTCACTGAAATGAATAAGATTTTTTCACTGAACTGAAAAAGGAATTATATTAGATTATTTTGAGTTGCTGTGAGGCATAGTTTATTTATATTATGCAAAGAGGAAGAGATAATGAAACTACTAAAAGAATGCATCTTATGCTCTAAGCATCTTGACCATCTGCATAGAATACTAGTTGCAACCAAAATAAGGCAGATTATTACATATGTAAATATGAAATGAAATACATGTAAGCTCTGATATAGAACAAATAATTTTAAAAGCACCATTATTATTAGAATCAGCATTAATGTAGAATTGTCACATTATTGTACTTGGACAATAAATATGTCACTATTTTCAAAAGGCTAAGTAAAAGGGGTAACTCAGTTGCAATCTCAGATGAAGCATTAAGGAATGCTTTGTCCTTGTCTTTCAAGTAGTCTTTTCCCCCCAAAGAACACAGTTACTAATGCAGAAAGGTATAAGAACTCCATTCTGAAATCCCCTGATTTTTGAAGGTTAAAAGTTCAAAAGAGAATGTGAACCTTGATAAATACTGTTACACAGCTATATATACAGGATTCATAAATATTAGACTACAAAGTGCCTCTAAAAGTAACATGTCCCTCAAAACCATTGCAGCAAAAAACATCATTCAGAAGAGTAGTAGGATTAGGGAATAAAAAGATTAGCTTTATGTACTGTCCTCAGCTCAGAGGAGATCATTGCTGGATCTGTATCTTACACAGACCATCTTAAACTACAACTCAAACTACAAGAAAAATATCTCCCCATTTAACCTTTCCCTTTTTAATAGTTCTGTGGCATGAAAAGTTTCTTCCAATTAAATCAGTCAGGAATGTAGGTGTAAATGATCTGTAAACATATATATATATATATATATTTTTTTAGAAGAAGAAGAAGATTGGTTGTAAGATGGCAGAAAGCTGAAGCTGAGTATTTCTCAGTATCCCATGGGTAGAGTGCTCATTTTTCTTTCTATCCTTTATTTGTATGCTCTTTGAGACAAAGAGTTTCTCTTAACATGTAGTCAAAGTAAGCCTTCATAGCTTGATTTGAGGAAAAGCACCTATAGTAGTATTGAGAATGATAATAACGCAACTAATAAAGAAGCTCTGAAAAAAAAAAAAATCAGTGCCCTAATATAGACAACTGTTATAAGAGGATTGGACTGCATTTCAGTAACAATGCTGGCACAGTATCTGCCAGCGAGCTCATAACTGCTTCATTACCCATGCTTGACCCCTTGTGATGAATATGCTGAGCCATTGTCAGATGACAGATTAAGATGGCAAGGGAACAAGCAAAATAATTACTTTCCTGAATTAAATTTTCATCAGAATTGTAATTAAAAATAAAAATAAAAAATGCCATTGGGAGTTGAAAAAGCCCAAACCAAGTGCCAGATATTGTTAACTGAGTTGCTTGGGCTTGAAAGTGAAGTGAGATATAATTTTTTCTTCATGTATAAAGAAATATATTTTACTTTCTTCATATTTGAACATTCTAGTCAACAGCTCTATTGTAATGTTCAAAACATTATTTCTAAGAATAGGCTTACTTAATGATTACTTATCTGATTTTTGTTTGTTTGTTTTTGAGTCAAAATAGTGTTTCGTTCAAGAAGTGCCAAAGCATATAAGTTTTTAAATAAATTATAGATTTTCATTAAAAGTTTTTTTTTCTTTTTAAAATAGATCAACTTATAAAAGACATGTTAAATAATTCCCAATTTAAATATTTCCTGATTATTAAAAAGGGTTGTTAAACTGAAATAATTTTTTCATATTTTTGCTGTGCCAATGCACAAAATCTTTGTGCATTTTTTCCAGTTGACTATTAAACTGAATATGTCTACTATTGTACCCTTCTGCAGTTGTCACTTAGTACTTAAACTTCTAATAAGCAAACTAACAGGAAATGTATCTTTCCCTTATAACATCCGTGAAGATAAAACCAAAACCAAAAACAGACAAACAAACAAACCAAACCAAACGAAACCAAACCAAAAAAAATAAATAAAATAAAAAAAAAAAAGTTAAAAAAAACAGATAATCAGACCATTTGTGCTAGAAAGTCATCTGTTTCTGGAATAATAACTTTTATAACCTATAGGCAGACAAGAATAACGTTTTAAGTCAAATCACTGAGGTACAGGAGTTTGAAGCTGAAATTTGCAGTAGTTGCATCTAAAATGCTGAAGTCTGGAATATTACCAAACTAAATCAAAGAGTATTCTGCAACCATGTCCTGGTCCTACATTAAGAATAGGTTTGGACACTCATTAAAACCATTTAATCTTTTCTTCTCTATGGGGAAACTTAAGTTTCAATGACAGGAAAACTCTGATTGAAAGGCAGTTATGGTAGTTTATCACCCAAACTAAATGACCAGGCAAGTAACACCAAGAGGCAAACACCCCATTGCTCCAGCTGGGAAATGGATGCAGGATGAATCCTACATAGTTACCCAGCTTGTAGCTAGCTCAAGATACAGGATATTAATTCCCCTCTTCATTAATTTAAGCTCCAATTTCCTATCCCACCCTCACATTTTCCTTCCCTTTTCTGCTACCTTCTCTTTGAGAAAAAGTGCAGGTTACATATGGTAGCACAGTACATGGGAAAATCAGGGCTGTCTCTTGATGAAGACGTCCGTGCACAACTATAGTAAGAGTGATTAACCAAATTTGATTAATCAAATTAAGCAAATTTGAATGTTAACAGAGGTTAGATTTTGAATTATCGAACAGCCCATCGCAAAGTACATGTTCTAAATGAAAGTTTAGATTAACAAGAAATACTACAACATGCCAGAGAGCTAAGTTATTGTACTGTTATTATTTTATTTTTTAAATTGAACCTGACAGGATTTAATTACATGTATAGGTTAACACCTCCTGGAGACACCGTGTCTCTGCCTAATGAATCAGAGGACATTTAGCATACGCTACACTGTGTGTCAAACCTGGTCTCTTTTCTGTCCTTCTTCCAAGTAGAGTACAGATTAACTTGGCACTGTGCATTTACAAGACTAGAGCAAAATTGTTTCAGAACAATGATGTGTGCTTTCCTTTTACATCTGAAAGGAAAATATGTACTTGCAAAGCCACTAGTGATGACTCATGTACCTTTAGATTAATAATGCCTTGCATATTGCCAGTTATTAGAAATCTAAAACAGATAAAATATTTGTGAAATAATTCTCAGCTAGAAAGTGCAATGAAAACTTAAGTGTTACTTTGATTCTGTCTAGTCAGAGATTCAAATTATCTTCCTGGAGCATCCATTAACATTCCACCTCACCTAGTAATCTCATGTTATGCATATAACTGTTTAATTGCAGTTCGTTCGCAGCTTGATTGTTCCAGCTATAGAGTTAAGTATATTTCTTCCTTATATGTAGGAAATGTATTATACAAACCAAAATGAAGCTCCTCTGTAAAAAGGTTTGTTGAGATTTCCAGTGACGACTAATGTAAGACCAATGTTTAGTTGTTAAATTAGTAGATAAAGAACATAGGCAATTGTTATGTGGATACATGCAGAATACTGGAATAAATGAGCATGTATTTTTTGGAAAATGAAGTCTTGCCCCACTTACCTTGTCAAGCAGTCAACAAGCTTGAGAATAGGAACAATCCCATTACATGTATTGTTAGACTACTGAAAGCCTTTTGACAAGGAAAGAATCTTAGAAAAACTAGCAGGCATTAGATCAGAATGAAAGTTCCTTGCATGGTTACAAGATAGAAAATGGAAGATATGAATAAATGATCAGTTTTCACAGTGGAGAGAGTTCAAAGGGAAGATTCACAGTTACCTGCACAAGATATGTTGTTGTGACCTTTGACAAGTGTGAAATGATAAAATTTCTGATGATTCTGTGTTATGTATTGTTTGTCTGTTTTGGAGAAAGGAAGGCTAAGATGCAACCTCGTTGCTCTCTACGGCTTCCTGAGGGGAAATGAAGGAGGTGCCAATCTCTTATTCAAAATAACCAATGATAGGACACACAGGAATGGCACAAAGTTGTGCTGGAGAGATTCATATTAAATATCAGGAAAAATTATTTACCATGAGGGTGGTCAAACACTGGAACAGGCTTCCTAGAAAGGTGGTTGACGCCTCATGCCTGTCAAGTGTTCAAGAGGCATTTGGATAACGCCCTTAATAATATGTTTTAACTATTGGTTAGCCATGAAATTGTCACTCAGTTTGACTTGATGATCTTGTAGGTCACTTCTAAATGAACTATTTTATTTTATTCTATTCTATTCTATTGTACTGTATTCTGTTGTATTTCATTATATTCATGATAGTAGGTATAAGGGGTTAACTTGTGAAGAATCACAAAAAGTCCTTCTAATACTGAATGGGCAATAAGTTTATTAAGAAGTGAAACTCATTATAAACACATTTTTTAAAAATACATGTAAATAAATAAATGTAACACTGCATATGAAATTGTTTGTTCTGAGGTGACCACTGTAACTGTCTGAAATCTGGTGCTTAAGATAAATTGTTCCATATGAATATTAGTTCGGTCTTTAGTAGCAGTAGAAAACAAACAATTTTCATATTAAAAATAATTTGAAAATAATTATGTCACTATTTGAATTCACATTTTGAACTCCTATACCTCAGAAAAGATATATTGTAATGGAAAGCTTCAGAAAAGGGAAATAAGTGTGACCAAATGTATGAAATTACTTTTGTGTGAGGAGTGACTAACGTAGGACTAAATAAACTTACACTCTTCATTATGAACAGAATGTGAGTGAAGGAGGACTTGACAGAGGTTTATAGGATAAAGAGTGGCATGGAAAATGTGGTCAGGGAAGGTAGGTATTGATTTTCTGTTGCTTTTTTCAACACAAGAGTGAAAAGACATTAGATGAAGCCAGGAGGAGACAGATTCAAAACAGAAGGTGATTCTTCATTCAGTGGGTTGTCAAGCTGTTAAACTCTTCGCCCTGGGAAGCTGTACCTGTTTCAAGATTAAAAATTTTGGTAGAGACTGACAATTAATGGAAGAAAAAACTCAGAATCACAAAATCTTCGAGGTTGGAAGGGATCCCTGGAGGAGAAGGGATCCCTGGAGACTTTCTAGTCCAACATTCTCACACTAGCGAGGGTCCAACATTCTCGCTCAAACAAGGTCAGCTACAGCAGTTGGCTCAGAACCATGTCCACTTTGGTTTTGAGTATCTCCATAGATACTCATACTCCATAATCCATTTGGACAATCCATTCCAGTGTTTGATCACCCTCAGAGTAATTATTTTTTCTTATGCTTAAATTGAATGACCTATATTTCAATATGCCTCTGGTCCTGACATTGAATACCACCGAGAAAAGTCTGGCTCCAATTTTTTACCTCCTTGCATCATGTATTTATACACACTGATAGGATTCCCTCTGAGCCTAGAGACCAGCCTCTTCTCTAGGCTAAACAGTTGCAGTTCACTCAGCCCGTCACCATATTACAAATGCTTCCATCCTTTCATCCCCTTTGTGGCCCTTTGCTTGACCACCTCCAGTATTTCCATGTCTCTTTTGTACTCAGAAACCTAGACCTGGAACCAGTGCCACAGCTGTGTCTCACTGGTGCTGAGTAGAGGAAAAGGATCCTTTGTCTGGTGGGCCCTGGAGAATTACTGAATAGATACAAATGAAAGCTGGCTTAGCGCAATTCTGTAGATGAGGTAACAATCTACCACATCAGTGCAACTTATAATATAGATGCATGATCTCACCACTGCTAAGGGGAAGTCAAAATTTTGCTTAGCACTCAGCCCAGAAATTTTGTACAGGGTACAGAATGAACTTGATTGTTACCCAGATGTCAATATCCATTGGCTTTTGAGATGCCACGGGATATTACAGATATTAGGAAGGCTAACAAAAACAACTTGGAACTAACCTGTGCCCTTGTGGTGCAGATCCTGGCACAGTACCTTAAGCATACCAAATGGTATTAAACTGGGCATGGACTGCCAAGTCCAAGTCCAATTTTGAATGCAGTCAGTCACAGATGAGTTCGTTCATAATTTGTGTTTTCTGGCAACATATTCTTGCATTTGAAGGAAAACTTTCTGTCTGGATAAAAATGACCCCAAAAACCTTTTGTGTTATTTTAAAGTTTTTTTTTTTTTTTTTTTTTAGTTTAGACTGACACAGAAGTTTAAACATGTGACATGCATGCGTTCTATTCCAGATGAAATTGTTCAATAGTTCAAGTATTCTATCATCAATATAGACTTCAATAGTTTTGTCATATAGCAGTCTCATGAAATGACAAAGTATTTGTGTTGACTGTGATGCTTACAGAAGATTCTTTTATTCTTATTTTTTTATTGTTATTCTTATTCTTACTGAGAGGCAAAAAGCAAGGCAGTCAGTAGTACCTGACAAAGGATGAGATAAAGACTGCTGGATTTGGCTTATCGTAACTGATATTTTTCTTTGTTTTTCTTTTGGACTTTCTCAGCAGTTGTTCTCCAGTATGTCCATGATTCTTGTACTGAGGAGCCCAAACTGGATACTCCAGCCTGTCAAGGTCCCTCTGGAAAGCAGCACAGTGCTCTGGGGCATCCACCACTACCCACAATTTTGGGTCATCTGCAGACTTGCTGAGGATATACTTTGCCCCATCATCCAGATCATTAGTCCAGAACAATTAAGAAATTAAACAGGACTGAAGCCAGTATAGACCCCTCATGTATAAGGCTAGTTACTGGCCTCCAACTTGACTTTGCACTAGTTGTACCTTAGCAACTGCAATAAAAAGGATACATGGGAGCAGAAACTCAGCTGTTGCGTTGCTGCTGTGTTAGTAATCCTACCACCAGTGTGAAAGCATGTCATTAAAAAAAAAAAAAACCTCATTGGTTTTAAAATGTCTTTGGTCTTTCCTGTGATGTGTCAGCAACAAAACAAAACATCACTGCACATCTTTTCTGTTGATTTCAGTGGTTTGACTTTGATTTAAAAGCTAACTGTCCATCATTATTTATATATATTTATCATTAATATTTAAATCATGTTAAAACAACCTTCCTGACAAGATATTTTGACATTATTTAGTATAAGTGGTAAAATGTCCCCTATGATACACTAAGTAGTTAGGAGTCGGAGTGTAAACTATTTCTATTTTTAGAGTGGATTTTCTATGAGTCATCTCAGTTTGTGTCACAATCTATGTATGTATTAAAAAGCATTTATGAATTTTATCTGCTTTTGAGGAGGCCAAAAGGAAAAAAAAAATAAAAATTACGCATTATCACTATTAGTTATTTAAAATGTACTAGGGGTTTTAGACAGCATAATTTTTTTTTTTCTTTTCTTTACCCTGAACATATATAAAAAAAAAAAAAAAACCAACTTTTAGACTATTTTAATCATTAAAACTCTTTAATCAAATTGGGCTGGTTCTATATGCTACATACCAGATCTAAGGCCAAATGACAAGTAAGGGCAAATTATAGCAATAGACAATTTATTAAGGAAGTGAACAACTATTGCATGATAGAGGGAAGAATGAATATGGCAATAATTTGGAGAATAGACAGATTTTATATTTCAAATTATACTTAGTAGGCGCATAATGTTCCTTGCTTAACTCAGTCTTTCATTAGTTAAGACTCTGTAATACAGTGCTGGATTCTGAAATCTGTGACCAAAACCAGAATAATATCATTCAAATTATAACTTAAAATATGTATGAAATAATCATATTTTTCTCTCTGCATATGATCTAATTCAAAATAGTGAAACAATGATACCCATTTTCCAATTTTATTTGGAATGCTTAGCATTTTTACAGCATGTTTTATGTAAGCATTAAGAGGATCAGTATGAAAGATATTTAAATATCTGAATTAAAAAGCCTTTTGAAATATATAGATCATTATAGGACTATATAAATCCCAGACTGAAAAATATAGAAATATATATGACCTATTTGTGTTTTATATTTTTATAAGAGCAAATGTTACAGATTTGATAAAATTTAAAATTATTTTATGTAGCTTCAACATTCTTTAAATAACGTTGAATTATCTGCATGATTTAATTTCTAAACAAATATGTTTAAAATGAGAGGAAAACAAGAAGGTATAATAAATAAAGTACTGATTCTGCAAAACTTTGTCTATGATCAAAAGCTTGGAACATTAACTTCAGTAAAGAAAAAATACAAAACAGAAGACAAGATAGACTTTTTATCTGAGGAAACTCCACTGTGCTTGACAAAAAAATGCAACTCACTATATACTCATACTTTTAAGTACACAAATATTACAAAGAGGTATGAGTTGACAAAAAATTAATTGTTAAATAAGGTATGAGTATGGTTTATCAATATACCGATCTTTTTCTTTGATACTTGTGTGCTTAGTAGATGTGGTGCTGCAATAATTCCACTTAACTCTATTTCTGTGATGAAGTATAAAAGAATATGTTTTCCCTTTGTTTAAGGAACGGACAGAGTCAAGCAGAATGAGAAGTTTCCTGGAATCAGGAAAATGAGCTAACTTTAAAACCCTCACATGGTTTTCACTGTGAAAACTTTAATTATCTTGTGAGTTGTGAAAGATTCAGATTGTAAAATGAAGTCAACAGAAAATACTTACCTGAGTCCAGGAGCGTTTGACTGGTAGGCAGATGGGAAGTATAAATGCTACACTTCAGTCCCTAAAGTAATTTATGTGTATGAAAAATGTATTCTAAGAAGGCAGGCCAGTGCTTGTTTGATAGTATATTCAGGCATAAAAATAAAGGCATCCGGACTGAATCTAAAACTTTGTTTTGGTCAAATGTATTATCAGTACTATGATAAAACAGTAATTATTAAAAGCAGCAGAAACAGTTTATAAGAACAAAAGAAAACGATGTAACTGGTGATCAGTGATGTGTATTTACTGACCACCATGCAAACTTCAGCTTATTATGATTGTTAAAACAGAATTTATAATACTCAAAGATTAAGAGCATAGAATGAGGTCTTTTATAGATGGAGTTTAGTGAAAAACAAAACAAAAAATTTCTTTCTCTTATGTGTGTTTGGAGCATTAAAAAGAAATGCAACAGTAAATTCACTTCTAGTAAGCAGTCATAGTTTAGATTTTAGAGAATTATTTCCTATCTGGATTGGAAACCTGTGAAAAAAATCTTAGCTTAGAGGGGATTTTTTTCTCTGTATGAATAAATCTTTGAAAAGAGGGCTTCGGTGAAGAACGTTGATATTACTTTTATCTGTAAAGCTCAGGAGAAGGAATGAGAAAATTAAATTTTTATTTTCTGCCAGACTTTTCTTTTTTTTTTTGGTAAATATTTGAAGTTGGTCAAAATACTTTTTCAGACTGCTATACAGATAGCTATGATGAAGTACTTAAACCTTCTACTTGGAGATGTACTGATGATACAGCTTTGTCCCTCACTTAGATACCTGCTTGTAAACAATCAAGTTTGGGATTGAAAATAAATGATGAGCTGGAGAAAAGATGGCTCAGGATTTACTCAGAGCATTACTTTTCAGGAGCCATCTAGGAGGAATGACTGATATGAAGGTGTAATTTTAGAAAAAGGTATATGCATTTAAAATAGAATGGTGACAGATACAAGGAAATTGGAAGTGAGGGAGAAAGCTAAAGACACTGAAATTTGAGAAATGATATTCCCATTTTCATTCCTTAGTAGAGGATGTGTGTAGGAATATACAGCCATGGATCTCTGGATGTTTCATGAAGTCCCTAGGGCAAATTCCTTGAGAGAATCTGAATTTTGAGTTCAGAATATCACTTACACTAAATTTTTGAGGACCCCCAAATTACGAAAATCTGAAATAACAGAATTTTGTAGTTTCAGCTTTTAAAATGTCCATGGAATTGGCATATCTACACATCTAAGTGATTTTCACTTCCTAAGGCCATTACACTTTCTCTGGATTAGTCTCTGAAGATAGTCATTTGTTTCTGTACCTCGCTGAAGTCTGAGGTAAGCTTTTTGATTACTATATGGTATTTAATAACTTTAAGTTGCGATATAAAACCCTATCAAATAAATAACTGAATAGTTAAAATCTTACACTGAAATCATTTCAGTTAGAAAGAGTACTGATGCAAATCCTAGCATTTTAGTGCATTAAGTCAGCTTAATAAAAGAGCTTTTAGCATTCAATGAGAATGAGTAGACTTCAGGTTTCTGTGGGGTTACTTTAATATAAGAAAGAGGCTGGTTCCATAAGATACGTTCCATCATTTAGGGTTACAACAGTAGTCCAATATGTTTTAAGCTTTGTGCAGTAAACAAATTATTTAATATACGATGGATTTTGTATTTTATGAAGCAACTCGGTACTGGATATCAACAGCTTCCTGATGTAATATTCTGATGATGGTATCACTTTGCCTTTAAACTGAATTTCTTTCTGCTTTAAAGTCGGCATAATTTTAATTCTTCTATTTAACAATAAACTGTTGGATATAAATATGTATCCAAACTCACACATCATAGTAGATGTAAATTGTTTTACTGTCAATGACCCATGGACAAATACCAATGAGCTCAATGAGCTGTGAGTCAATATTGGCTTTATATTCATTAGATGATAGCATTTTACAAACATTGTGTGGAGCACTAAATGGTGATACTTCCTGAATGACATTAATGGCTTATACTTAAAGACAGCTCCCATTTAAAATTGAGCATAGCTCATGCTACATTACAGACACAAAATAAATTTTGTGTTACGGAAATATAGTAAAATTTACATAGCCACAAGACTCAATATGGTGGCTGTAATCTGATTATAAAATAATCTGCTGGCAAATACAGTGTTGTGGTTTAGCCCGGCTGGCAGCCAAACACCACACAGCCGTTCGCTCACCCTCCCCCCTCCCTCTCTGGGATGGGGGAGAGAAACGGGAAAGTGAAGCCTGTGAGTTGAGATAAGGACAGTTTATTAAGACAGGGAAAATAATAACAATAATAATAATAATAATAATAATAATAGTAATAATGTGTACAAAGTGATGCACAATGCAATTGCTCACCACCCGTTGACCGATGCCCAGCCTATCCCCGAGCAGCCGGCCCCCCCACCCCGGCTAGCCACCCCTATATATTGTTCAGCATGACGTCAGATGGTATGGAATACCCCTTTGGCCAGTTTGGGTCAGCTGTCCTGGGTCTGTCCCCTCCCAGCTCCTGCTGCACACCCAGCCTGCTCGCTAGCAGGACAGAGCGAGAAGCTGAAAAGTCCTTGGCTTGGTGTAAGCATTGCTCTACAACAATTAAAACATCAGCATGTTATCAGCGCTCTTCTCATCCTAATCCAAAACATAGCACCCTGCCAGCTACTAGGAGGAAAATTAACTCTGTCCTACCTGAAACCAGGACAGATATCCACCCCTTATTCCATACCATTTATGTCATGCTCAGGTTACACTCTTTCCAATACCTTCTAATTAGTCACCATTTTCATCTATGATATATAGCAACCATGGTAGTGATGACATACAGTGTTATATGATAATTAACATACTACAATTCAACTCATGGGCTATTCTCACCCAGTATTAGGTCCCCTTGAGGTACACACCGAACCTCCCCATTCTTTTGCATTACCCACCAAGTGCATCCAGGTCCCTGGGCAAAAGCAATCCCACGAATGGGCTTGCCTTTTCCTGAGGCAGGAGTAGCCCAGACTGTCTTACCCAGCATGTTTCTTACGTGCACTACAGGAACTTTATCCCCTTCTACAGTGCGTAACAGGTTTGATTGGGCAGGTCCAGCTCGGTTGGCAGATCCTCTAGTATTGACTAACCAGGTGGCCTTTGCCAAATGCGTTTCCCAATTTTTGAATGTCCCAGCACCCATCGCTTTCAGTGTAGTCTTTAACAGTCCATTGTATCGTTCAACTTTCCCGGAGGCTGGTGCATGATAAGGGATGTGATACACCCACTCAATACCATGTTCTTTGGCCCAAGTGTCTATAAGGTTGTTTCGGAAATGAGTCCCATTGTCTGACTCAATTCTTTCTGGGGTGCCATGTCGCCATAGGACTTGCTTTTCAAGGCCCAGGATAGTGTTCCGGGCGGTGGCATGGGGCACAGGATATGTTTCCAGCCATCCGGTGGTTGCTTCCACCATTGTAAGTACGTGGCGCTTGCCATTGCGGGTTTGGGGGAGTGTGATGTAATCAATCTGCCAGGCCTCTCCATATTTGTATTTCAGCCATCGTCCTCCATACCAGAGAGGCTTTGACCGTTTGGCTTGTTTAATTGCAGCACATGTTTCACAATCATGAATAACCTGTGCTATAGTGTCCATGGTCAGGTCCACCCCTCGGTCACGAGCCCATCTGTATGTTGCATCTCTACCTTGATGGCCTGAGGTGTCATGGGCCCATCGGGCTATAAATAATTCACCTTTATGTTGCCAGTCCAGGTCCACCTGAGCCACTTCAATCTTAGCAGCCTGATCCACCTGCTGGTTGTTTTGATGTTCTTCAGTAGCCCGATTCTTGGGCACATGAGCATCTACATGGCGTACCTTTACAACCAGGTTCTCTACCCGGGCAGCAATATCTTGCCACAATGCAGCAGCCCAGATGGGTTTGCCCCGGCGTTCCCAGTTGTTCTGCTTCCATTGCTGTAGCCACCCCCACAGGGCATTTGCTACCATCCATGAATCAGTGTAGAGATAGAGAACTGGCCACTTTTCTCGTTCAGCAATATCTAAGGCCAGCTGAACAGCTTTCACTTCTGCAAACTGACTCGATTCACCTTCTCCCTCAGCAGCTTCTGCAACTCGTCGTGTAGGACTCCATACGGCAGCTTTCCATCTCCGATGCTTTCCCACCATACGACAGGACCCATCAGTGAACAGGGCGTATTTCTTCTCATTTTCTGGTAGCTTGTTGTACAGTGGGGCTTCTTCAGCACGGACCACCTCCTCCTCTGCTGATATCCCAAAGTACTTGCCTTCTGGCCAGTCCATAATCACTTCCAGGATTTCTGGGCGACTGGGGTTTCCTATTCGAGCCCGCTGAGTAATCAGTGCAACCCACTTGCTCCATGTAGCATCAGTTGCATGATGTGTAGAGGGGACCCTTCCTTTGAACATCCAACCCAGTACCGGCAGTCGGGGTGCCAGAAGGAGCTGCGCTTCAGTACCGACCACTTCCGAAGCAGATCGAACTCCCTCATATGCTGCCAATATCTCCTTTTCGGTTGGAGTATAGCGGGCCTCAGATCCTCTGTATCCCCGACTCCAAAACCCCAGGGGTCGACCTCGAGTTTCCCCAGGTTCTTTCTGCCAGAGGCTCCAGGTGGGACCATTCTCCCCGGCTGCGGTGTAGAGCACATTCTTTACGTCTGGTCCTGTTCGGACTGGCCCAAGGGCTACTGCATGAACTATTTCCTGCTTAATTTGTTCAAAGGCTTGTCGTTGCTCAGGGCCCCATTCAAAAGCATTCTTCTTACGAGTTACTTGGTAGAGCGGGTTTACAATCAGACTGTAATTTGGAATATGCATTCTCCAAAACCCCACGACACCTAGGAAAGTTTGTGTTTCCTTTTTGCTAGTTGGTGGAGACATAGCTGTTATTTTGTTGATCACATCCATTGGGATTTGACGACGTCCATCTTGCCATTTTATTCCTAAAAACTGGATCTCTTGTGCAGGTCCTTTGACTTTATTTTGTTTTATGGCAAAACCGGCCTTCAGAAGGATTTGGACTATTTTCTTCCCTTTCTCGAAAACTTCCTCTGCCGTGTCACCCCACACAATGATGTCATCGATGTACTGCAGGTGTTCAGGAGCCTCCCCCTGCTCCAGCGCAGACTGGATCAGTCCATGGCAAATGGTAGGGCTATGTTTCCACCCCTGGGGCAGCCGATTCCACGTATATTGGACTCCCCTCCAAGTGAAAGCAAACTGTGGCCTGCACTCTGCTGCTAGAGGGATGGAGAAAAATGCATTAGCAATATCAATTGTGGCATACCACTTGGCTGCCTTTGATTCCAGTTCGTACTGGAGTTCTAGCATGTCCGGCACTGCAGCACTCAGTGGTGGCGTGACTTCGTTCAGGTCACGATAGTCCACTGTTAGTCTCCATTCACCATTAGACTTTCGCACTGGCCATATGGGACTATTAAAAGGTGAATGGGTCTTGCCGATCACTCCTTGGCTCTCCAGTTGACGAATTAGCTCGTGGATGGGAATCAGGGAGTCTCGGTTGGTGCGATATTGCCGCCGGTGCACAGTTGTGGTAGCGATTGGCACTTGCTGTTCTTCAACCCTCAGCAGCCCCACAACAGAAGGGTCCTCTGAGAGACCGGGCAAGGTAGACAACTGTTTAATGTCCTCTGTCTCTAAGGCAGCTATGCCAAAAGCCCAGCGGAACCCTTTTGGGTCCTTGAAATATCCTCTTCTAAGATAGTCTATGCCAAGGATGCACGGAGCATCCGGGCCAGTCACAATACGGTGCTTTTGCCACTCATTTCCAGTTAGACTCACTTCAGCTTCCAATACAGTTAACTGCTGGGATCCCCCTGTCACGCCATAAATACAGATGGGCTCTGGCCCTTTACAGCTTGATGGCATTAGAGTACATTGTGCACCGGTGTCTACTAAAGCCTTATACTTCTGTGCGTCAGACGTGCCAGGCCATCGAATCCACACAGTCCAATAAACTCGGTTGTCCCTTTCCTCCCCCTGGCTGGAGGCAGGGCCCCTCTAGTCCTGGTCAGAATCTTCGTTTCTGTGTTTAAAAGACTGCCTGCTAGAAGTTGGAGCAGCAAACTTTTCAGAGAACCCCTTTCTCCCGATTGTTTTCTTTTGTAACTCACGTACCCGTGCCTCTAGGGTCTCAGTAGATTTTCCATCCCATTTTCTCATGTCCTCTCCATGGTCACGTAGGTAGAACCACAGGGTGGCGCGGGGTGTGTACCCACCATATTGTCTTCTTTGCACGGATGCGCGTTTACCCCTAATAGCCGAGACGCTGGTTCGTACAGGTGGGGAAGAAAATACACTCTCTTTAAGTTGGTGGACCTCTTCAAAAAGTTTCTCCAAAGTATTCTCTTTTAGTTGGTGGCCACTGGTTCGTTCAGGTGGGGGGGGGGAATATAAATTCTCTTTAAGTTGGTGGACCTCTTCAAAAAGTTTCTCCAAAGTATTCTCTTTTAGTTGGTGGCCACTGGTTTGTTCAGGTGGGGGGGAAGATAAATTCTCTTTAAGTTGGTGGAACTCTTCAGAGAGTTTCTCCACAGCCGAGACGCAGGCCTGTAGGGAAGAGGAGAGATTTCCTTCGTACTCCTGGAGTTGTTTAGCCATGTCACCCACTGTGGGATCTTCACCGTCTTTCCAGGATATTATTGCCAATGTGCTGGCCCATGTTGATGGTGCATTATGTACAAACTTCCGCCATATGGGTCGAGTACACTGGACGTCATCTGGATCTGTGGATGTTTGTGCGTCGTCTAGGTCCTTATAAATTACTTCCCGTACGGCTAATTCCCTCAGGTACTGGATTCCCTTCTCCATGGTGGTCCACTTGACTGGTAGACATACAAGTTCTTCCTTGTAGGGATACCTTCCCTTCACAGCTAACAGGAGACGCCTCCAGAGGCTGTGAGATCGTGCTCCATCTCCAATTGCTTTGTCAATGCTTGCATCTCTAGCAAGGGATCCCAACCGCTTGGCTTCCCTGCCCTCTAATTCCACACCATTGGCTCCAGTGTCCCAGCACCGGAGCAGCCAGGTGACAAGCTGTTCACCTATACAGCGACCAAAATCTTTTCGCACATCTCGTAGCTCACGCTGGTATAGGGTTCGGGTAGTTACTGTTGATTTTCTGACATCCTCATCCTCATCTTCATCCTCCTGCACACTTGATGGCCCAGCCTCGTCTTCTCCACGCCCAGACTTAGCAGAAGACTTTCTGCGTTCTAAACGACCTGAGTCTCTATACCATTTTTTCACCTTTTCTACAGGGGCAACTTGCACTGCTACAGCTCGCCTCTCCGACCCAGCCACAGGGTCTGCCACAGGGGTTGGAATACCCTCTGCAGGGGCAACTTGCACTGCTACAGTTTGTTTCTCCGACCCAGCCACAGGGTCTGCCACAGGGGTTGGAGTACCCTCTGCAGGGGCAACTTGCACTGCTACAGTTCGTTTCTCTGACCCAGCCACAGGAGTGGGAACGGCTGCGGGAGCTGGAACGGCTGCGGGAGCTGGAGCTGGAACGGCTGTGGGAGCTGGAACGGCTGCAGGAGCCGAAACCGGGACGGCTGCGGGAGCTGGAGCTGGAACGGCTGCGGGAGCTGGAACGGCTGTGGGAGCTGGAACCGGGACGGCTGCGGGAGCTGGAGCTGGAATGGCTGCGGGAGCTGGAGCTGGAACGGCTGTGGGAGCTGGAGCTGGAACGGCTGCGGGAGCTGGAACGGCTGCAGGAGCCGAAACCGGGACGGCTGCGGGAGCTGGAGCTGGAACGGCTGCGGGAGCTGGAACGGCTGTGGGAGCTGGAACCGGGACGGCTGCGGGAGCTGGAGCTGGAACGGCTGCGGGAGCTGTCACTAGGTTGATAGTAGCATCAATTGCAGCTCGATAGGCACAGGCCAGACCCCAGCACGCCACAGTAATTTGTGTCACTTCGGAACTGCCGGAGTCATGACACCTTTTTTTCAAGCATTCTACCAGTTTTTTAGGATTTTGCAGTTGTTCAGGGGTGAATGTCCAAAACACTGGAGGTGCCCACTACCCTAGAAACCTGCCCATATCCTCCCACACTCCCTGCCACTCGCAAATATCCCGCCTCAAGACAGATCTCCGGATGAGATTCCTAAGTAGTTGTTTAACCTTAAACAAAACCTGAAGCGCATTCAGGAGACATAACAACAAGAACATGCTGGTCTGAGTATCCCGAGGATATTCAACATCTTGGAGAGCTACCGTAACTAGCTCGGGGGATAAGAGGGTGGTGAAGGAGGAAGGGAGAGTGAACAGGTAGGAGAAAATATCTTCCCCTGTCCCCTCCAGAGATTGACTCCCTGATGAAAAAAGGCAATAGGTGTAATTGCTAATAGTTTCTGAGATATGGTTTCCGAAGTATAGAGTCGACGACAGTGCTGAGTACAAATACCAGGTTAGAGTCATGACCAGATATTTCATCATTTCATAAGCCATCGTTACACCACACAGTACCATAACAATCTTGAACCAGGGCCCGGAAAGGATAAACAGCATGACAGGGAGCACATACAGAAAGTAACTTGCTATAAAACTCAATTTGGGAAACAGGTATAGCAGACTTGAGATGAAAGCAATCAACATTGTGACTAGCAACTATTAAGCAGGTCGAATACTTATACCAATTTTAGTTTAACACACTCGGGTCAAATCTGTCGATATCTCAACCCTTCGTGCCCCACGTTGGGCGCCAAATTGACTGTTGTGGTTTAGCCCGGCTGGCAGCCAAACACCACACAGCCGTTCGCTCACCCTCCCCCCTCCCTCTCTGGGATGGGGGAGAGAAACGGGAAAGTGAAGCCTGTGAGTTGAGATAAGGACAGTTTATTAAGACAGGGAAAATAATAACAATAATAATAATAATAATAATAATAATAGTAATAATGTGTACAAAGTGATGCACAATGCAATTGCTCACCACCCGTTGACCGATGCCCAGCCTATCCCCGAGCAGCCGGCCCCCCCACCCCGGCTAGCCACCCCTATATATTGTTCAGCATGACGTCAGATGGTATGGAATACCCCTTTGGCCAGTTTGGGTCAGCTGTCCTGGGTCTGTCCCCTCCCAGCTCCTGCTGCACCCCCAGCCTGCTCGCTAGCAGGACAGAGCGAGAAGCTGAAAAGTCCTTGGCTTGGTGTAAGCATTGCTCTACAACAATTAAAACATCAGCATGTTATCAGCGCTCTTCTCATCCTAATCCAAAACATAGCACCCTGCCAGCTACTAGGAGGAAAATTAACTCTGTCCTACCTGAAACCAGGACATACAGCTAAATCTTACAGTTAGATATTCATTTGAAATTAATTAACTGAGTTACACTTGTGGATGCATCAGAACTATTCTGTATAGTAGTAGAGTTCAGTGGGAAGACTGTATTGCACCATTTTAACCTTGATTGATCAATATTTCACTTATCCAGACATAAATGTATTTTGTGACATTTTTATTTTATCAAACAGATGGGTACCGTGGCTCTGTAACCTTGATCATGAAGAAACTAAAAATATATCTGGGTGATGTAATGTTGGTAGAGTTTTGTGGAAGAGAAATTTATACATGAATTTCAAGATGGGGCACTGATACTTTGCTTTTAAGGAACACATCTCATTTAGTTCTATCCTCAGTATTCAGTACGTTATTCAGTGATAATGAAGGATTCTCCCAGTTCTTTAGTGGTCAAGAAGATCTAAGGGAAAAACACATTCCCCTGTGGAATGAGGATCTAAATCTGTTTTTGTTGAAATTTATTTATGTCCCTGGAAGTCACAGAAACTAAGGCTGAAGGTAACTAACAGAGGCCATCTACTCCAGTCCTCGTAATTCAGAGAAGTATCAACTTTGTCAACTGTTCCCTGGAACGTAAGACTGGGAGGGAAAAACAGGCATCCAGTGAATAAATAAATTAATAAATAAAAATATAATAATAATAATAATAATAATAATATGATTGTTATGAACGTGTTCATAGATACTTGACATATTACAGACCTACAAACCACAAAATCCTGCATGTGATCTTTTAGCTGCATTCAAAACTATAATAGAAGACCAAACTATAAAACGCCTCAAAGGTGTGACCTATCAGCCAAGACATATTGACCCATACACTCAAAAGCACTTTCATGTACTCTGTAAATCTCATCTAGGAAATAAAAATTTACCCCAGCTGAAAAGAAGTTTTTCAGAAAAAAACCCTGGGGTTCTGGTGGACACCAAGTAAACTGGCAAGGGCATGAACCAGCAACATGCCCTTGCCAGAAAGAAGGCTAATAGTATCCTGGGCTGCAATAGGCACAGTATTGCCAGAAGGTCAAGAGAGGTGATCCTTTCCCTCTACTCAGCACTGGTGAGGCTGCAGTTGGAGTACTGTGTCCAGTTCTGGGCTCATCAGCACAAGAAAGACTCGGACCTACTGGACAGAGTTCATCAACGGGCCACGGATATATGATTAAGGGATTGGAGTCTCTCTCCTATGAGGTAAGACAAATTTGAGACTGTTCAGCCTGGAGAAGAGGGGGCTCGGGGTGCAGTGTTTTTACCCAGCTGAGCAGGGTATAGAGTGAAGACAGCTGGGGAAGACAGTGACCGTGAAGAAGTGATGGAGACAAGTTACAGACTGACTGCAGTGTTTTTAGTTTGCTTTTAGTTTCTCACTGCTCCGCCTTGTTTGTAATATTACATTTTAATTATATTAATTATATTAATCTTCCTAAAAATGCACTAAAAAAGGCTCAAGAAAAAAGAGTTGAGATAAGGACGGGGAGATCACTCAAAAAATATCATCATGGGCAAAACACACTCAGCACAGGGAGATTAATACAAACTAAATACACCTTCCTTCCCCTGCTTCCCCCTGCCCCCAGCCATCCACCCCGCCATCCACCCTCTTCTACATCCTCCCTCTGAGTGACACAGAGGAATGAAGAATGGGGGCTGCGGTCGGTCCCTGACGCTTCATCTCTGCTGCTCCTTCACTGTCACTCTCTGCCACAGCTCCACATGGGGTCTCTCCCACGGGATACCGTCCTTCCCAAACTGATCCTGTGTGAGCTTCTCACCGGCAGCAGCTCTTCAAATTTTGTACTATATATACACCAAAGGTTATCCTTATCCCAAAGTACTTACTGTGTAGCAGGAGCAGTTATAGTGGAATAGAAAGAGGCAAAAATATAAAATAATATTGCCTTGCTTTTAGGTTGAATCTCCTTATCATCTGCTTAAGAGAACTAAGATTGACAGTGATAGTAAATATACATTTACCTACTACTGGTCACCCTATTAGTGGACGACTGTAACAGATTGGAATTGCTCCACAACAGTGCACCTGTCAGTACCTTTAGTGTTTGTATTCACAGTAAGACCTAATGGCCATTTGTTATCTTTGGAAAGCTGGACTCATCTTTTGTATATGACAAAGAAGTTGGAACCAGCCTTCTTTTAGCAAGGACAATGAACCATGAAATTGGGAAAAGATAACAGTGAATCAATGTAGTTCATATAGAAACAAAAAGCCCCGCTAAGGACAGGAAATATGTTTTGTTTTATTTATTTATTTTTTAATCTTCTTTCTGTTGCATGGGCTGATCTGCCTGGGGGCATTGCTGCCTTTCAAATGTCTTACTTGCATTACATCAAAATCTTTTACATCAAGGGATTTTACTTCTGAGCTCTTAACTGATATCTATGTTATAATTGTTCTGCAACAGAGATTAAATCAATATGTAAAAAAATATCATTACTGTTCCCATGGGATCTTAGGTTCTACTCCTGTTCTGACAGTCATTTTTTCATTTTTTTCCCTCTTGCATTCTATATCTCTTTCTGTCCCTACAAGTTCTCCATGCCATTCTCTTGTTGAGAAGTATAGCCTCAACGGTTCCCTAATTCTACTGTTTCTCTGTTTTCTGTAGGAAAGTGTAAGGTTAAGTGTTTTCCAGAATCTGGAAACAGAAAAGCCAGATGGCCGTTTGAGCTGAGAGAGCATCTGATAGCTACCTGCCTATCTGTTAGCTATAGAAAGTGACTCCGGTGTGCTATACTGGATACTCAGTGGAGCAGAGACAAGAACAGATCTTTGACACCAGAATGAGGTACCAGATGAGATGCTGACAAAACCAATAATGGTAGGCATTTGTCCAATATGTCCTATTTCCTCAAGTGAAAATAGAAGTTCAGTGAAGGTTGACCATTCGCTGAGCCTTGCAGCCAGTGTGCATTTTGGTTTTGTTTTACCATAGTTTTACTACTTTGGTTCATCAGCTGACTTCTTGTATGTCTCTGATTTTGCTCTGTTCTGGTTCTCTTTGGGCTTATTTAGCTTTCAAATAAGCCAAAATAAAAGCAAATTACATAGCTACCATTAAGCAGTTTTCTCAGAATGCTCAATCCATAGTGGACAGTAAAAGATCAGAGAAGATGCACAGAGGGGGCAGATATAAAAGTAGGCTTTGATTGTTTTTGCCATTTAAAAATAATAATATATTCTTAAAAAAAAAAAAAAGAGCTAGAAAAAAATCACTAACTGACTTGACCATGGGTTGTGGTTTAACTTAGCCGGCAGCTAAGCACCACAAAGATATTCGCTCACCCGCCCCACCCCTCCCTCTCTGGGATGGGGAAGAGAATTAGAAAGAAATGAAAGCTGTGGACTGAGATAGAGACAGTTTATTAGGACTGAAAAGAAAGGAAAATAATAATGATAATAGTACTACTACTAACAATGTGTACAAACAACTGATGCACAATGTAATTGCTCACCACCCGCTGACCGATGCCCAGCCTATCCCCGAGCAGCCGGTCCCCCCACCCCAGCCAGCCCCCCCATATTAATTGTTCAGCATGACATCAGATGGTACGGAATACCCCTTTGGCCAGTTTGGGTCAGCTGTCCTGGGTCTGTCCCAGCTACTGCTGCACCCCCAGCCTGCCCGCTTGCAGGACAGTGTGAGAAGTTGAAAAGTCCTTGGCTTAGTGTAAGCACTGCTCTGCAACAATTAAAACATCAGTGTGATAACAACATTATTCTTATCCTAAATCCCAAACACAGCACCATACCAGCTACTAGGAGGAAAATTAACTCTATCCTAGCCAAAACCAGGACACCATGAGAAAATGCCTATTCCCTGTGCAATTAATATCTAAGGTAAATGTGGCAAGTTTTTTCCATCTTGATTTTGTGTGTGTGTGTGTTACGTCTACTGCTGTTAATAGCTTTTTGCCATCACTTTCTGACCTATTCCAAGTTCATTTCTTTTCCTTGCTTTATCTGTAAATTGTCAATGCAGTTCATAAAACATATTAAAAGCATTTTTGAATACTTTTCCTGATGATTTAAGACACTACTAGGATTCCTGAGACCCAAGGAGGTCAGATTGACTTGATTCAGCATTTTCTGCTTACATACAACATTAAAAATATCACATTTATCCAATTTTAAATTATGCTTTGTGTAACTCTTGGAACATAAACAATGCAGTTATACAGGACCGAGGAGACAGTCTCTATGGACTCCCAATCACAGTCAAAGATGGTGAAAAGAAAGGACCTTCTATTTTAACCATAAGAATCAAATTCTTCAAACAGTTTGTCTGGAGTTCACTCATGAAGTATTCCTCATAGTAGATCTTGAGAAAAATATGAAATAAATATAAAAAATAAAATGAACAAAACAAAAACATATTATAGGTGCAGAGTGAGTAATGAGAAGATAGTGCTGTATTAAGCTGAATTAGATCTTAATAGGGTGCCTGAGATAAATACAGTAATATGTTTATAATTACTTGAGACACCATCTGCATTAACAGAAGATGGTCTATATATATACTGCTATCTATATTTTTGGGAGGACAAAAATACACAGAGATGGGAAAAAGTTCAATCTTATTGATAACGTGACAGAGTTTCTGTATGTGATATTTAAGAAAACCTTTAATATTGCTTAGTAAGCACTATATTTGATTCATATTTTCCTGATTGTCTTCCATAATAATTCAGAAATTTCATCAACACCTGTATGATTCTAATTGAGATCCCTGCTGCTGGCAAGGTTTCTATCTGCCACAACATGAGAATCAAAGACAGCTTGTGATGTCCTCAACAGAAGTTCCTTGCATGAAATCTGATGGAACAACTAAGATCATCTATTATACAGCTCCGCAAATATGAAACTACTAGGTAAGGAAAGATGGTTTTAGGGGACAGGCAGAAATCTGTAGGGAAAAGGAAGGATCAAGTCAAGAACAGTCCGAAATCTGACTATTTGGGGGTGATTATGCACTCACAACTGGCTATTCAAAGCCACTCAAAGTTGTAATAGCTCTATAAATGAAGAGACTTGAAACAAACTGGCACCTTTGCTGTCCATCCGGTTAGTTGTACTAGTAGATACCTTTTCTTTACCACAGACTAACAGCATTCTTGTGTGTAGCTCTTCACATCTGTATATATGAAACTAGATAGATTTTCAGGGTGGTTACATTAGCCAATTAATGATCATTACATTAGCTAATGTAATGATCCAATACATTTCTATAAAGAGAGAGAAAAAATATTATCAGGGAGTCAGGAAGTTAATGAGAAGGAGAGAAAAAATGTTTTCACCTGCCCTTGAAAGTAAATTGTCTGAAAAAGACTATGTTTTTGAGTGTTCATTCTGTTGTTAGAAGGGCGAGTTTTTTGTCTAAGATTTGTTGCAACAGATTGTCTTGGAATTATTAATAAGGATTAGAATTTATGAGATTACTACTGCATTTAGAATGACATGAAGCACAATTTTTGCTTTTAGAAATGGGGGGGTTTAGATATTAAATTCTTACATGCGGCTATTACTACATATCCTACTCTGATCTCCTATGATTGTTATGTAGTGAATACAGAAAGCAAATAATGAGCTACAGATAAAATGTAATTTAGGATACTGTACTGGTTTTGGTTTGGATGGAACTAATTTTCTTAATAATAGCTTCTATGGTACTATATTTTGGCCACTTTTGATTATCTTCAGAAGATTATGGCAACTGTGAGAAGTTTCTGAAGACTGAAAGAAAATAAATGTAATTCTTGTTACTCTTCAAGAAAGGCAGGAAGGAAGATCTGGGGAAGCACAAACCCATCAACCTCATCTTGGTTCCTGGAAAGGTGATTGAGCAACTAATCCTGGAAATCATTTCCAAACACATGAATGACAAGCAGATGCCCTGGAATAGTCATCACGAATTTATGAAGGGCAAAACATGCTTTACCAACCTTACAGACTTCTACAAGATGACTGTCTCAGTGGACAAGAGAGAGCAATGCACATTTTTCACTTTGAGTTTAGTAAGGATTTTGACACTGTCTCCCATTAAATAGTTAGGGTTAGATAAACGTACAGTGAATTGGACTGAAAACTGTTTGAACAGCTGGGTCCAGAGGGTCACAATCAGCTACACCAAGTCCAGCTGGAGGTCAGTCATCAGTGGTATACCCCAGGGATAAATACTGAGTCAAATACTATTAAACATCTTACTGAATGACCTAGATGATGGGACTAAGTGAACCCTCAGGTGATACAGAACTGTGAGCCAGCAATTGTGAGCAAACAATGTGCCCTTAGGACAAAGGCCAACAGCATCCTGGGCTACATTAGGAGGAGACTTTTCTGCAGGTCAATGGAAGCAATTCTTCCAATCCACTCAGCACTGGAGTGCTTGACCCAGGTCTGGGCTTCCCAGTGCATGGATGGACTGGAGTAAGTCTAGCCAATGGCCACTAAGATTACGAAAAGAATGGAGTATTTTCAGTATGAAGAAAGGGTGGGAGACTGTTCAGCCTGCAGAAGGATCAGGTAGGATCTCACCCATGGGTATAAATATCTGATGGGAGGTAATGAAGAAGAGAAGCCAGACTCTCCTCATGAATACCCACTGACAGGACAGGAGGCATTTGTCCCAAATTAAAATATATGAACTTCCATTTGAATACGTGAAAAAACTTTTTTATTGTGGAGGTGGTCAAACTCTGAGATTTCTAGTGATTCCTAGGTCTTAGCTAGCACAATTGTATGTTAACGACCCAAAGATAAGGGAATAAAACTGTATACATAGATAATGGAACCAGCAAGAACTGGCTTGACTGCTGAAGTCTGTCAAAGACAGGAAAGGCCAGAAGATTAGCAGCAAGGAAGACTTCTGGCCTTCAACAAAAGACCACCAGAGTACGCCGGATGACCACCCAAGGACTCCAGTACACATACAAATAGAGACGGGAACCTACGTTAATGATTCTTCGGAGACCTGATGAATATACAAGAGACTTAAGGAAAATGAAATGAAAATGTATTTGTCCCACTAATATAAGCACACTGCCAGTAACCGCTGGTGCGCAAGTTAGGTGGAGCTATCCCCCTTGAGCCCAGTGTGTGTGCGCAGCACTGAATAAACATACCTGCTTTATAACCATTCCAAGGTTACAGAGTCTGATTTCCGCAAGTCACGAGGACTCCTTCCAACCTCAGAGATTCTCAAATTCTGTGATTCTGTGAAATAAATTTTCTGCACGAGTAATTTTTATGTAATAAAATTATATCAAAATTGCAATATAAGCAGCAGCAGGCAACTAACTACAACTATAAATATATACATTAAAATACTAGTCATTTCAAAGAAATGATAGGCAAATTATACTTTTGGTTCTGTCAATTTTCTTTTTCCTTTCCTTTCCTTTCCTTTCCTTTCCTTTCCTTTCCTTTCCTTTCCTTTCCTTTCCTTTCCTTTCCTTTCCTTTCCTTTCCTTTCCTTTCCTTTCCTTTCCTTTCCTTTCCTTTCCTTTCCTTTCCTTTCCTTTCCTTTCCTTTCCTTTCCTTTCCTTTCCTTTCCTTTCCTTTTTCTTTTTTCAGTTGGGAACTATTGAACAGAAAAAAGGAATATTCAATTCTGAAAATATCAAAACCATCTGTAGGTTGATGGGGGTTGGGCAACTGCTACATGGGGACCGGCTGGGCTTCAATCAGCAGGTGGTGAGCAATTGCATTGTGCATCACTTGTTTTGTATATACATAGATATAATGTATTATTATAATATACTCTTCATTTTCTGTCCTATTGAACAGTCTTTATCTCAACCGACAAGTTTTAACTCTTTTTCTGATTCTTTCCTCCATTCCACTGGGGAGGAGTGTGTGGATGGCTGTGTGGTACTCAGCTGTCTGCTGGGGTTAAACCACAATAGTCACATGGCATCTTTTAACTCTCAAATTTAATGAGACTAATTTCTCAAGTGGAAGAGACATCAGTCAGGCTGTTTCTTTCACAGTATTAATATTTGCTCAACATTCACTAATTTTTCAAATGTTTCTGCAGGCAGGGGCATGAAAACAGTTGTAGTGAACACAGTTAAAAATGCATGCCAAGACACACACAAGCAGCACCAAACATTTGCCCAGTTCCATTCTACAATCTGTTAGCTGGATTGTAAGATTATGTTCTGTTCCATGTAAGGACCACCATACTTTTGCATTTCTTCCAGTGCCCCTAAGGAGGGAAATGTGACTCAGGGAAACTGTGATTTTTTTCTCTGTTGCAGAGCATCTATTTTGACAGATTTGTGTCTAGTATAGTGCACTCTTTAATTATGAGGTACCTATTCTGTCAAGTGCATACGAACAGTGGAATTAAACTAATGTTCAGATAATATTGTATTTTGATCAGTAAGAAGGGAGTCTTGACTCCAGTCCTCTCTCTCTCTCTCTCTCTCTTTTTTTTTTTTTTTTATTTTTATTTTTTCCCCCACTGGCATACAATAGTATGTAAAGAGTGTCTTTAATGCCCAGGACAGATGCTGAAAGCTATGACCAAATTAGTCCTGTGTGATTTAGTACCAACAAATTATTCTCTACATTTAGTTATGTACTGCTTTAAATGTTCATCTTTAAATCCAGTGCATTGTCCTTTGAACACATTACAATGTTTTGGCTCACAATGAATAATCCTATATAACGAGAGTTGTTTGACTGTAGTCAGCTCATTTGCCAGACGCTTTTCATCACAGTCTATTCCAGTTCTTATAGGCTTCAGACTTTATTTATCTTCTCCATATTTTAAATTTTAGAGCATGTCAGCATGTCTACAGATGTTGAGTTGCCTTAATACTCTTATTAATGTTTACTGTTTCTATAGAATTTAGCAGGTACAACAAATCTGAGGCACTCAGTGTGAGAGTTACACCACTTGTAGTTATTTTCTTTCTGTAAATCTTTGTATTGCTATAGTAAGAAATATATTGTTAAGAGAGACTGATGGAAAACAAAAAGTTAGGAATAAAGAACAAAAGCTTGAAGAATAAGTAAATGGGCATAATTCTAGTTTAACAAGATTGCATTATTCAAGAGAATGGGAAAGTGAGACTTTGAAGTTTTGTTTCTGTGTTAGTCTAACAGAAAATAGTTTGCATATGATTCAGAAAGGATTTATAACCTGCTTTAGCACTAAAAATGTAGCATGAACGCATGCTTCATAAAAATTCTTAATACAATTAAAACATATATATTGATCAAAAAGTCAAGCTTTACTAAAGACTGCAAGGTGAATAGCTGCTTTCTTAATGAGCAATGACTGGTAATTTATTATAAATCAACTTTCTTGTTATAACCTAACTTAGGTTATAATGCAAAGTTTATCTCATGCAGAAAATTTTAAAGAGTACTATCCAGCATGACTCATGACCACTGCATTTTTTGAAATATTCTTTTGCTTGGCACAGACCAGTGCAGTCACCTCAGTAGTTAATCTTCTGTCCTGTGTCTGTATGATCTTAATTCAAGGGCTGTTTCTGCTCTCAAATCTACAGTGTGGATTTCTGAGAAGCATAACAAATAAATAGCATTTTTTTACTAGACAATAGACTATCCAATAGCTTACTTTTCCTACAGTCAGTTTCTCTTACTGAAGTTAATGATTTTAGAATAAGGGGAAAAAATAAAAAAGATACCAGTGGAAATCCAATTACAGAACTCATTTTACTGTAGAATTCAGATGAAGAGAGAAAATACTGAAAGGCAATTTGAAAGCCTTTAATATAATGGAAGAAATTCCTGAGAGCTGAAACATTACACAGGCAGATCGTCTCCTTGTATTAGAATTTTGAGGTGCAAGTAGTGCTACGTGTAATGAAATTAGGGACTTCATCAATGAGTTGACTTGTGGAATATACTCTATCTGAAATTATTTTTCCATTTTGTTCCTAAATGATACTGTGATCCCAAACTGTCCCTAAACATTTTGCAAATCTACTGGAAAACCTTTGACAGAATTGATGAATTGCATTTTTTTCTTATCAAAGGCAGAGAAATATTTTTTTATGCAATATGACTTTCCTGTTTGGTATAAATCTGAAGATAATATTTCAGGTAACTCCGTTCTTGTAAAGCACCTGAAATGAATTCCCATTTATGTAAAATGCTATCTACTGTTCCCTTGCTTAGTCACTTATTACACAAAATACTCTAATTAAAACAATAGTTAAAGAATTATCGTCCTCTCTCGCAACCCCTCCAATATAAAACACTTTAATAAAATTGATATGGCAACTTCAGTCCATTCTGAAGAAGCTATATTAATGAGGTGAAAATAGTTAAGCTACATAAGTAATTCCTAAAGAAAATCACTTACTTTTACTTTTGTAAACACTTATCAACAACTTCCAACAGCTATCTTTATTAAAAGGTTTTTGTCTAGTAATAGCATTATAGCTAATGTTTGTCATCACTTTTACACTGAATCTTCAGAAATGATGCAGAAAAAATGTATTAACTTATCTGTTTAAAAACAAACAAACAAAACAAAACAAAAAAAACACATGTATCTAAACATGTATCTGTTTTAATCTAAAAAGATTAAAAACCATCTTAGCATTGTCTCTGGTAACGTGCACCTGAAACAATTTAGGATTTTTCAAAGGAGCTTTTAACTTTCCTACAGTGCTGTTGTGGTTTAGCCCGGCTGGCAGCCAAACACCACACAGCCATTCGCTCACCCTCCCCCCTCCCTCTCCGGGATGGGGGAGAGAAACGGGAAAGTGAAGCCTGTGAGTTGAGATAAAGACAGTTTATTAAGACAGGAAAAATAATAACAATAATAATAATAATAATAATAATAATAATAATAATAATAGTATTAATAGTAATAATGTGTACGAAATAAGTGATGCACAATGCAACTGTTCACCACCCGTTGACCGATGCCCAGCCTATCCCCGAGCAGCCGGCCCCCCTCCACCCCGGCTAGCCACCCCTATATATTGTTCAGCATGACGTCAGATGGTATGGAATACCCCTTTGGCCAGTTTGGGTCAGCTGTCCTGGGTCTGTCCCCTCCCAGCTCCTGCTGCACCCCCAGCCTGCTCGCTAGCAGGACAGAGCGAGAAGCTGAAAAGTCCTTGGCTTGGTGTAAGCATTGCTCTACAACAATTAAAACATCAGCATGTTATCAGCGCTCTTCTCATTCTAATCCAAAACATAGCACCCTGCCGGCTACTAGGAGGAAAATTAACTCTGTCCTACCTGAAACCAGGACAGATATCCACCCCTTATTCCATACCATTTATGTCATGCTCAGGTTACACTCTTTCCAATACCTTCTAATTAGTCACCATTTTCATCTATGATATATAGCAACCATGGTAGTGATGACATACAGTGTTATATGATAATTAACATACTACAATTCAACTCATGGGCTATTCTCACCCAGTATTAGGTCCCCTTGAGGTACACACCGAACCTCCCCATTCTTTTGCATTACCCACCAAGTGCATCCAGGTCCCTGGGCAAAAGCAATCCCACGAATGGGCTTGCCTTTTCCTGAGGCAGGAGTAGCCCAGACTGTCTTACCCAGCATGTTTCTTACGTGCACTACAGGAACTTTATCCCCTTCTACAGTGCGTAACAGGTTTGATTGGGCAGGTCCAGCTCGGTTGGCAGATCCTCTAGTATTGACTAACCAGGTGGCCTTTGCCAAATGCGTTTCCCAATTTTTGAATGTCCCAGCACCCATCGCTTTCAGTGTAGTCTTTAACAGTCCATTGTATCGTTCAACTTTCCCGGAGGCTGGTGCATGATAAGGGATGTGATACACCCACTCAATACCATGTTCTTTGGCCCAAGTGTCTATAAGGTTGTTTCGGAAATGAGTCCCATTGTCTGACTCAATTCTTTCTGGGGTGCCATGTCGCCATAGGACTTGCTTTTCAAGGCCCAGGATAGTGTTCCGGGCGGTGGCATGGGGCACAGGATATGTTTCCAGCCATCCGGTGGTTGCTTCCACCATTGTAAGTACGTGGCGCTTGCCATTGCGGGTTTGGGGGAGTGTGATGTAATCAATCTGCCAGGCCTCTCCATATTTGTATTTCAGCCATCGCCCTCCATACCAGAGAGGCTTTGACCGTTTGGCTTGTTTAATCGCAGCACATGTTTCACAATCATGAATAACCTGTGCTATAGTGTCCATGGTCAGGTCCACCCCTCGGTCACGAGCCCATCTGTATGTTGCATCTCTACCTTGATGGCCTGAGGTGTCATGGGCCCATCGGGCTATAAATAATTCACCTTTATGTTGCCAGTCCAGGTCCACCTGAGCCACTTCAATCTTAGCAGCCTGATCCACCTGCTGGTTGTTTTGATGTTCTTCAGTAGCCCGATTCTTGGGCACATGAGCATCTACATGGCGTACCTTTACAACCAGGTTCTCTACCCGGGCAGCAATATCTTGTCACAATGCAGCAGCCCAGATGGGTTTGCCCCGGCGTTCCCAGTTCTGCTTCCATTGCTGTAGCCACCCCCACAGGGCATTTGCTACCATCCATGAATCAGTGTAGAGATAGAGAACTGGCCACTTTTCTCGTTCAGCAATATCTAAGGCCAGCTGAACGGCTTTCACTTCTGCAAACTGACTCGATTCACCTTCTCCCTCAGCAGCTTCTGCAACTCGTCGTGTAGGACTCCATACGGCAGCTTTCCATCTCCGATGCTTTCCCACCATACGACAGGACCCATCAGTGAACAGGGCGTATTTCTTCTCATTTTCTGGTAGCTTGTTGTACAGTGGGGCTTCTTCAGCACGGACCACCTCCTCCTCTGCTGATATCCCAAAGTACTTGCCTTCTGGCCAGTCCATAATCACTTCCAGGATTTCTGGGCGACTGGGGTTTCCTATTCGAGCCCGCTGAGTAATCAGTGCAACCCACTTGCTCCATGTAGCATCAGTTGCATGATGTGTAGAGGGGACCCTTCCTTTGAACATCCAACCCAGTACCGGCAGTCGGGGTGCCAGGAGGAGCTGCGCTTCAGTACCGACCACTTCCGAAGCAGATCGAACTCCCTCATATGCTGCCAATATCTCCTTTTCGGTTGGAGTATAGCGGGCCTCAGATCCTCTGTATCCCCGACTCCAAAACCCCAGGGGTCGACCTCGAGTTTCCCCAGGTTCTTTCTGCCAGAGGCTCCAGGTGGGATCATTCTCCCCGGCTGCGGTGTAGAGCACATTCTTTACATCTGGTCCTGTTCGGACTGGCCCAAGGGCTACTGCATGAACTATTTCCTGTTTAATTTGTTCAAAGGCTTGTCGTTGCTCAGGGCCCCATTCAAAAGCATTCTTCTTACGAGTTACTTGGTAGAGTGGGTTTACAATCAGACTGTAATTTGGAATATGCATTCTCCAAAACCCCACGACACCTAGGAAAGTTTGTGTTTCCTTTTTGCTAGTTGGTGGAGACATAGCTGTTATTTTGTTGATCACATCCATTGGGATTTGACGACGTCCATCTTGCCATTTTATTCCTAAAAACTGGATCTCTTGTGCAGGTCCTTTGACTTTATTTTGTTTTATGGCAAAACCGGCCTTCAGAAGGATTTGGACTATTTTCTTCCCTTTCTCGAAAACTTCCTCTGCCGTGTCACCCCACACAATGATGTCATCGATGTACTGCAGGTGTTCAGGAGCCTCCCCCTGCTCCAGCGCAGACTGGATCAGTCCATGGCAAATGGTAGGGCTATGTTTCCACCCCTGGGGCAGCCGATTCCACGTATATTGGACTCCCCTCCAAGTGAAAGCAAACTGTGGCCTGCACTCTGCTGCTAGAGGGATGGAGAAAAATGCATTAGCAATATCAATTGTGGCATACCACTTGGCTGCCTTTGATTCCAGTTCGTACTGGAGTTCTAGCATGTCCGGCACTGCAGCACTCAGTGGTGGCGTGACTTCGTTCAGGCCACGATAGTCCACTGTTAGTCTCCATTCACCATTAGACTTTCGCACTGGCCATATGGGACTATTAAAAGGTGAATGGGTCTTGCTGATCACTCCTTGGCTCTCCAGTTGACGAATTAGCTCGTGGATGGGAATCAGGGAGTCTCGGTTGGTGCGATATTGCTGCCGGTGCACAGTCGTGGTAGCGATTGGCACTTGCTGTTCTTCAACCCTCAGCAGCCCCACAACAGAAGGGTCCTCTGAGAGACCGGGCAAGGTAGACAACTGTTTAATGTCCTCTGTCTCTAAGGCAGCTATGCCAAAAGCCCAGCGGAACCCTTTTGGGTCCTTGAAATATCCTCTTCTAAGATAGTCTATGCCAAGGATGCACGGAGCATCCGGGCCAGTCACAATACGGTGCTTTTGCCACTCATTTCCAGTTAGACTCACTTCAGCTTCCAATACAGTTAACTGCTGGGATCCCCCTGTCACGCCATAAATACAGATGGGCTCTGGCCCTTTACAGCTTGATGGCATTAGAGTACATTGTGCACCGGTGTCTACTAGAGCCATATACTTCTGTGCGTCAGACGTGCCAGGCCATCGAATCCACACAGTCCAATAAACTTGGTTGTCCCTTTCCTCCCCCTGGCTGGAGGCAGGGCCCCTCTAGTCCTGGTCAGAATCTTCGTTTCTGTGTTTAAAAGACTGCCTGCTAGAAGTTGGAGCAGCAAACTTTTCAGAGAACCCCTTTCTCCCGATTGTTTTCTTTTGCAACTCACGTACCTGTGCCTCTAGGGTCTCAGTAGATTTTCCATCCCATTTTCTCATGTCCTCTCCATGGTCACGTAGGTAAAACCACAGGGTGGCGCGGGGTGTGTACCCACCATATTGTCTTCTTTGCACGGATGCGCGTTTACCCCTAATAGCCGAGACGCTGGTTTGTACAGGTGGGGAAGAAAATACACTCTCTTTAAGTTGGTGGACCTCTTCAAAAAGTTTCTCCAAAGTATTCTCTTTTAGTTGGTGGCCACTGGTTCGTGCAGGTGGGGGGGAATATAAATTCTCTTTAAGTTGGTGGACCTCTTCAAAAAGTTTCTCCAAAGTATTCTCTTTTAGTTGGTGGCCACTGGTTTGTTCAGGTGGGGGGGAAGATAAATTCTCTTTAAGTTGGTGGAACTCTTCAGAGAGTTTCTCCACAGCCGAGACACAGGCCTGTAGGGAAGAGGAGAGATTTCCTTCGTACTCCTGGAGTTGTTTAGCCATGTCACCCACTGTGGGATCTTCACCGTCTTTCCAGGATATTATTGCCAATGTGCTGGCCCATGTTGATGGTGCATTCTGTACAAACTTCCGCCATATGGGTCGAGTACACTGGACTTCATCTGGATCTGTGGATGTTTGTGCGTCGTCTAGGTCCTTATAAATTACTTCCCGTATGGCTAATTCCCTCAGGTACTGGATTCCCTTCTCCATGGTGGTCCACTTGACTGGTAGACATACAAGTTCTTCCTTGTAGGGATACCTTCCCTTCACAGCTAACAGGAGACGCCTCCAGAGGCTGTGAGATCGTGCTCCATCTCCAATTGCTTTGTCAATGCTTGCATCTCTAGCAAGGGATCCCAACCGCTTGGCTTCCCTGCCCTCTAATTCCACACAATTGGCTCCAGTGTCCCAGCACCGGAGCAGCCAGGTGACAAGCTGTTCACCTATACAGCGACCAAAATCTTTTCGCACATCTCGTAGCTCACGCTGGTATAGGGTTCGGGTAGTTACTGTTGATTTTCTGACATCCTCATCCTCATCTTCATCCTCCTGCACACTTGATGGCCCAGCCTCGTCTTCTCCACGCCCAGACTTAGCAGAAGACTTTCTGCGTTCTAAACGACCTGAGTCTCTATACCATTTTTTCACCTTTTCTACAGGGGCAACTTGCACTGCTACAGTTCGTTTCTCCGACCCAGCCACAGGGTCTGCCACAGGGGTTGGAATACCCTCTGCAGGGGCAACTTGCACTGCTACAGCTCGTTTCTCCAACCCAGCCACAGGGTCTGCCACAGGGGTTGGAGTACCCTCTGCAGGGGCAACTTGCACTGCTACAGTTCATTTCTCTGACCCAGCCACAGGAGTGGGAACGGCTGCGGGAGCTGGAACGGCTGCGGGTGCCAGGACGGCTGCGGGAGCTGGAGCTGGAACAGCTGCAGGAGCTGGAGCTGGAACAGCTGCGGGAGCTGGAGCTGGAACAGCTGCGGGAGCTGGAGCTGGAACGGCTGCGGGAGCTGGAGCTGGAACGGCTGCGGGAGCTGGAGCTGGAACAGCTGCGGGAGCTGGAACGGCTGCGGGAGCCGGAACTGGGACAGCTGCGGGAGCTGGAGCTGGAGCAGCTGCGGGAGCTGGAGCTGGAACGGCTGCGGGAGCTGGAACGGCTGCGGGAGCCGGAACCGGGACGGCTGCGGGAGCTGGAGCTAGAACGGCTGCGGGAGCTGGAGCTGGAACGGCCGCAGGGTCTGTCACTAGGTTGATAGTAGCATCAATTGCAGCTCGATAGGCACAGGCCAGACCCCAGCACGCCACAGTGATTTGTGTCACTTTGGAACTGCCAGAGTCATGACACCTTTTTTTCAAGCATTCTACCAGTTTTTTAGGATTTTGCAGTTGTTCAGGGGTGAATGTCCAAAACACTGGAGGTGCCCACTACCCTAGAAACCTGCCCATATCCTCCCACACTCCCTGCCACTCGCAAATATCCCGCCTCAAGACAGATCTCCGGATGAGATTCCTAAGTAGTTGTTTAACCTTAAACAAAACCTGAAGCGCATTCAGGAGACATAACAAGAACATGCTGGTCTGAGTATCCCAAGGATATTCAACATCTTGGAGAGCTACCGTAACTAGCTCGGGGGATAAGAGGGTGGTGAAGGAGGAAGGGAGAGTGAACAGGTAGGAAAAAATATCTTCCCCTGTCCCCTCCAGAGATTGACTCCCTGATGAAAAAAGGCAATAGGTGTAATTGCTAATAGTTTCTGAGATATGGTTTCCGAAGTATAGAGTCGATGACAGTGCTGAGTACAAATACCAGGTTAGAGTCATGACCAGATATTTCATCATTTCATAAGCCATCGTTACACCACACAGTACCATAACAATCTTGAACCAGGGCCCGGAGAGGATAAACAGCACGACAGGGAGCACATACAGAAAGTAACTTGCTATAAAACTCAATTTGGGAAACAGGTACAGCAGACTTGAGATTAAGGCAATCAACATTGTGACTAGCAACTATTAAGCAGGTTGAATACTTATACCAATTTTAGTTTAACACACTCTGGTCAAATCTGTCAATATCTCAACCCTTCAAGCCCCACGTTGGGCGCCAAATGGACTGTTGTGGTTTAGCCCGGCTGGCAGCCAAACACCACACAGCCGTTCGCTCACCCTCCCCCCTCCCTCTCCAGGATGGGGGAGAGAAACGGGAAAGTGAAGTCTGTGAGTTGAGATAAAGACAGTTTATTAAGACAGGAAAAATAATAACAATAATAATAATAATAATAATAATAATAATAGTATTAATAGTAATAATGTGTACGAAATAAGTGATGCACAATGCAATTGCTCACCACCCGTTTTTACAAAGAACAGTTAAATGTATCTACATGAAATGTATCTCATGTTAATTATTTTACTGAGTGGACATATTTTTTTTTTTAATTTATTTAATTTATACACAGACCAAGATGAGAATCATAGAATCATAGAATCGTAGAATCGTAGAATCGTAGAATTGTAGAATCATAGAATCATATAATCATAGAATGCCTTGGGTTGGAAGGGACCTTAAAGATTATCTAGTTTCAACCCCCCCACTATAGGCAGGGATGCCGTTCACTAGATCATGTTGGTCAAGACCCCATCCAACTTGGACTTGAACAACTCCAGGGATGGGGCATCCACACCTTCTCTGGGCAACCTGTTCCAGTGCCTCACTACCCTTACAGCAAAGAATTTCCTCCTAATATCTAAATCTATCTTCTTTTAGTTTAAGATTATTCCCCCTTGTCTTATCATTATCTACCCTGTACATCCTGACAGTGTTTCTGTGCTCTTCCCAGGCCACATGTCCCTACTTCCACTGCTTGTACATTTCTTTCTTTTGCCTAAGTTTGACCAGCAGGTCCTTGTTCAGCCATGCTGGTTTCCTACCTTCCCTGGTTGATTTACTCTATATGGGAATAGAGAGCTCTTGTGGTCCAAGAAAAATATCCTTGAAGAGTTGCCAGCTCTGATCAGATCCTCTGTCCCTAAGGACCATGTCCCATGGGATCTCATCCACTAATTCTTTGAAAAGCTGGAAGTTCGCTCTTCTAAAGTTCAGGGTCCTGACTTTGCTGTGTCAGGCCCATATCCATCGAAATCACAAATTCAACCAGGGCATGGTCACTGCAACCCAGGTTTCCTCCAGTCCTAACCTCTTTAATGAGTTCTTCTGCATTGGTTAGTAGCAGGTACAGTAATGCTTCTCTTCTGGTTGGTTAGACATACATAACCGACAAGATAATGACATTGTATATAAGCTAAGCAATTTGCTACATTTGTAATTCTGGAAGTGTAAATTCTAATTACGGAATTATAACAATGTGCTATGTGCTATTAACAGCAAAATATTGCATACTATATATTTATATATTTATATATATATTATATATTATATATTATATATTGTATATAATATTATATATATATATATAATATAAAATATAATATATATTATATATGTATATATTTATGCCTTTTGTTGTTTTTGTTTCTTTGTTTGTTTGTTCTTTGTTTGTTTGCAACTAAGTATAGTGAAGCCCTAGAATACATTTGCTAGAAAGGCTACATGATCTGTATCATGACATTAAAAACAACAACAACAACACAGGAATAGTACAAACATAGCCAACCTCTTCGTGCTTATGGGATGAACTAGCTGACCTACTAAAACACCTACACAATCTATGTTTTGTATGATTATATGTATGATGTATACTTGTATATTTGAAGCCATATCCTTCCTTGGAGTAATGCTGCAGTACACTGATTTGTTTCTTTGATTGAAAACTAAGTAACATGACAATTTTAAATGCAAATCTTTTTAACAGTTGCCAAATAAACCTCAGATATCTACCTGCAGCTATAACGTAACAGTAACTTCTCAGTCAGGTTACGTTAAGTATATGCATATCCTTGATATATCCATAGGATAAGATCACCCATCTAGTCGATCAAGGAAAACCAGCTGATGTAATCTTTTTGGATTTCAGTAAAGATTTTGACACAGTTTCCCAGAGGATCCTATTGGATAAAATGTCCAGCATACAGCTAGACAAAAACATTACATGGTGGGTGAATAATTGGCTGACAGGCAGGGATCAACGGGTTATGGTAAATGGGTCCGCATCAGGCTGGCATCCGGTCACCAGTGAGGTCCCCCAAGGCTCCATTTTAGGGCCAGCTCTCTTCAGTGTTTTTATAAATGATTTGGATGTAGGACTAGAAGGTGTTCTGAGCAAATTTGCTGATGATACTAAACTTGGAGGAGTTGTTGACTCTATTGAGGGTGGAAAGGCCTTGCAGAGAGATCTGGACAGACTGGAGAGCTGGGCAGTCACCAACCACATGAAGTTTAACAAGAGCAAGTGCTGGGTCCTGCAACTGGGATGGGGCAGCCCTGGCTATATGTACAGACTGGGTGAAGAGATGTTGGAGAGCAGCCCTGCAGAGGGATCTGTGGGTTTTTGTTGATAGCAAGCTGAATATGAGCCAGCAGTATGCCCTGGTAGCCAGGAGGGCCAAGAACCGTTTGCTCTGTGCTCTTTGTCATATGGTCTGAATTTTTGGGTAGACCTGTGTGGTGCCAGGAGTTGGACTCAATGATCCTTAGGGGTCCCTTCCAACTTGGGATATTCTATGAATCTATGATTCTATGATCCTTATAGACAAGGATGCCAGTAGTGCTGATTCCTAATTCAGTTGAATTTCTTCTCTATCTTCATTTAGGTTAGGGAAAAAGGGAAACTCTTTGTCAATGTGTCCGAGCGTGATCCCTTCCTTATTTTGGGAAAGATCTTGGCAATTAAAATTGACAATTCATATAAATGTATTGTTCAGTAAACGTGACTAGGTACTATTTTCCATCCTTTTATCCTAGTAAGTTTGTGACATAATTTCTTTGCAATAGCAGATGACAGACAAATCTCAGTTCTTAGCGTAAGGGAAATCAGGAATAGAATATGAAGTTATATATGTACATAATAGGATACTGATATCAATCAAATGTTTCTAATGCTTTTATACTGATATCTATCATCAATTCACTTTCACCATCTAAAAAGAAGACTTAAGAGGACACAAGAAAACTGTATGTTAGATTACCTTAGTGCCAAACAGGGGTTAGCAGCTCAGCACAAACACAGCACTTTAAAGTATTTGCAAGATATTCTCAGAGGATGTTCGAATCTGTATGGAAGTATTCATAGTGAATGAATCATCCAGTAGGTCTGAATACTAAAATAAGAAGACAAAGCAGATGAAGGGACTGACAAATATGGGTCTATGTTGCAGACAGGAAACAGTGCCCATATGTCTTTTGATGTAGACTTGATATTTTCCTATGGTTTAAAGAGGTGGCTACTAGCAAGAAGACTGAAATGCCACTTAAGATGGCCATCTTCTGCAAACAGAATTCTGGTATCTTTAACAAACGGCTGACTTAGGTCTGACATCTTATCTACCTTCAGGCATAGAAACAAAAAAAAATATTTGTGCTATTTGACAATTTGTAAGCAGTCAATGAAGAAAGACAGACACTTTCAGTCACTTTCCCTTTCAGAAGGAATGTTTTTTAACCTTTCTACCTAAATCTAGTTATGTTTACAGTTATCCAGACCATGACAAGTGGCCATTCAGAAAGTAGATTTCTCACTGTTCATTCCCCATAGGTTTAGTAATTTTTACATTTTTTTTGTCCGCACATAGGTCTGTTTTCAATGGGAACATTGTAGAGCTTTGGTGCATCTCTCTCTTAACATGCTGTTTGCATTTCACTCTTAGGAATTGAGTGGTTTCAAACAGCTCAGACTGTCCAGTGACCTGACATACATTTTATGGGGCAAAGTCTCAAGCCTCTAGGTAATCTTCAGAAGGAGCTACTTCTGTTATCTCATCTTACAAAATGAATCTGTGAAAACTGTCACTACCAAAATGTATCTTAGGCCATTAAGCACAGCAATTTTATTTTCAGATTATGGTTCTGTTTCATACAAACTTTAATCTCATGGCTGTAGCTGGATTCAAGAAAGAGAGAGAAATATAAACTCATTCTTTTCTTTCAGCATTTCCTTTCAAATTATTTAGACACTAATCTTCTCAGTAGGCTACATGAGGAAAATCTAAAAATTCCTTTTTCAAAGGGTTATGAAGATTTCTAGTTAAATAATTTAGTATAAAGCCACAATATACAAGGTCCATCTTAGATCTGGCCCTAAACAGCTTTTATAAATTAGGCGCAGTTAAGATACTAAGCCCAAGAGATCACAACTCCTGTAGAATCACAGAGTATTCTATATGTCAATCAGGAAAGCCACCATATAACCAAAATTCTACATCTGCACATATCTAGAAATATTTGCCTTAGAAGGCTTGAGGAAGAGCTATTCAACTATTCAAGCATATACAGGATGTTGTGAGGGGGAAAAAAAAGAAAAAAAAAAAAGAATTCTGGAAGATTTTGCTTGAGTAAAAAACACAAGACAGTTATGGATTGAATCAATCAATTAATTAATTAATTAAAATATATATATGAAGTGCCTCCATCTTGCATATGCAAGTGATAAATTATTATAATTTTTTACATGGCTCTAATATCATTCCCCAAAATTCATACTTTACATGTTTGTATAAACAGTAGCACCACACTTCTTTCAAGCTACTTCTGCTTTTCATACCCCTTGCTCTTCACTTCATACAAAACAGAAAAAATGATGATTCGAGGAGATACTGAAGTTAGAGGCCAAAACACTAAAATTAGACGCCAAATTACAGAAGCAGTGTATACACAAATGAAAAAAAGGGAATATATAAAGTAACACGATCACCATGTTTGCTAAAAGTCATTCCAGAGTATCTGTGTTGTTTGAATGGTCCCATTGATGTTAACAAAATTCACTACATTCAGTACATTGCTAGTGATATGCTTAAGTGCATTTTTATTCAAGAAATAGAAGAAAAACACAATGTGATTTCTATCATCAGTCATAACTAACCAGAAAACACATATTCTAGGTATTCGCTATCAGTCAGAAGAATTTGTGAAAGTGTATAAATAAAATGTTAAATAAATAATTAGAATGGCAGTTTTTTTGTTCCTGTTGTTTTTCTCTCAGCAGAAGAGTTTTCTGCCTACTAAACAAGCCTTGTTTTCAGCCTTATGTTTAGTTCTGTACGTAACTAGCCTGAACTAATAAAATTGACATCTATCCTTTTTTCAGCTGTCAAAATATACTGCCAATGGTATCCTGCTACAAGACCAAATATATGTTTTTAGGATGTATACAAGACATTTTTCAATGACTCTTGGCTTTGGTTTAGTTCCTTTAATGCAACAGAACCTGGGATTCACATTTGCATATTTATCGATTCTTCCCTTATCACTTGCATCACTCAATTTATTGTTTCCTTAATCTGACATAAAATAAAATATCCCACAACTCTTCCCTTATCACTGTTGTTTCTTGTCACTTCTCCCCCTTTCTGGCATAATATCCACATGAAATGTCTATGGCCTACCATTAGTGGCTCTTGATACATCTTATATACGCCTCTTCTTTTCCAACCTCCTAACCAGGAATTGCAGAATTTAACAGAACCCAGGTAGGACTCTCTAACCTTTCTAGTATTCCAGGATTTTTTTTTTTTTTTTGACAAATTTAACATTATTTGATGGACTACACTTTTCTACAAATCACAATCTAGTCATGAAATACAATAATGACATTTTATAAAGAGTTGGTTTGGAACACAGTATAGTGTAAATTGCTTTTGATCACGAACACTTAAATGAAACAGTGAATGTATAATCCTTTAGTCCATGTTCATATTCTAACATAGGCTAAGATCTGTAGCAAGAAATTTGTTCCTCAGCTGATGGGCATAGTTAGAAAAAGCTCTTCCCTATCTCTTTCTGTTTGAAGCACCTGAGGTTTATATTTAGGGCATATTAAATATCCAGCTCATTCTGATCATAGTTATCTTGATAAATTTAAGACACTCCTAACTAAGCATGAATAAAAAATGTCAGGAAAATTATTAGTATGACCTTTGCCATGTCTGCTCTTTTCACGATCATATTTAGAATTTGTCAAAGAAAAAGAGAGGCATTTATGGAAGACAGGGTAAATGGAAACCCTGGAAACAGCATCCTAAGAAACAGAAGGAAAACAGTAGCTTATGAATCTGGATATGGGACAAAGAATAATCTTATACGAAAAAGACAATACAACGAGAAAGGTAAGAAACAGACCACAGGTATAAAAAGAGGAAAATAAAACTTGGTTGTAGAGGTTGCTTACTTTGTGATTATGGCTGGTTATGGCTTGTGAATAAGCTGGGTAACCCCCAGTCTGAGTCAGTCAAGTTCAGGCTCTGTAAATGCAGGTCTTGGAAGAAACTGAAGGAAGTATAGGAAGAAAACTACTTACCTGGTCATTCTGCAGAATCCTATCAATGTAAAACAAACAAAAAACAAAACAAACAAACAAACAAACAAAAAAAACACTGGGTCAGAATTGGTCACAAGGAAGCAGACCAAAAGGAATTAAAGAACCAGATGTGCCCAATTTAAAGAATCTGAGCAATGAATCAGAATACATTAAAATAAATATATTTTGAAATGTATACAGAGAATAGGTACAGATTATCAAATCTGAAACTTTTTTGAATGTTATGTTTATGCATTTCAGAGTATATTTTGCAGGGAAAGTAAATTTCCCAGTTAAAGTATTAGACAGTAGAAAAATGGACAGTGGAAAGGGAGAGCAGATGCAACTGCTAGATCTATTAAAAACATACAGGTGACAACATGAAAATTGTTACAACTAGAAGTGATTTACAGAATGATGAGGCAGAAATATCTGTGTCTCACATTTGGAAATAAAACATTAAAATTTCCAATTTGAAGGTTGCTGGTTTCAACCTTTGATATGGTTCCCTTTAAAATTTGAAGACTATAAATCAGTCATAGGTTTCAAAGGGAAAGAAGTAGTCAAATAGAAATTATAGTAGCAGTGTCAGTATGCTAAATATGGAAATTATGACTTTTTTTTAAGAGAAGATAACTGCCTCAGCCTGAGAGCATGAATATTTTTAAAGGCAGTGTGTATCTGCTTACCATATTTCATAGTAAAACAAACTAATAAGTAACAGGTAGAAATTATATAACATATTGCTAGTGCAACAGCAGTCTGTTCCGATATAATAGAGAAAACTTATCTGAAAGGCACTTAAGCAAAAGCAGTTGATTTTGTATGTTTTTGCTGCATAAAATTGGAAAACATACAGCTGCAATCAGCCAGCCAGCAACTTGCTATCCTAAGTTTGTCTATATCCTTCCTATATGATCTCTTTTCAGTTCTTTACACAGTCTGATTAGCCTGTTTCATAAACTGTTAATGGAAAGTATTTGCTGTTTACCATCCACATTCAATAATACAGACAGACAAAAAGGAAAAATCCCCAAATAAACAGCAACAACCTAATTATGGAGATGCTATTAAAATGTCTGGCAACATATCATGTTTCATATCTGTCACTTTTACATTTGAAAATAATTAAAAGGACTAGGAAATAAATAAAAAATAATATTTTCTTCTAATGGTTTAAAAGGTAACTTAAAATCAGATAGACTGCTGACACACAAAGGGCCTCTTGTATAAGATGAATGCAATCGTAATTGGCTCCTTAATTTAACAGTTTAAGCCAATTTTAGTAAAAATCAACAAGGAAAATGAGATATCCTAGCAGGGTGATGACTCTGGTGATAGATTTTAAACTGAATTTGTCTAGCTGAGTCATAAATCTCATGAAGATTGTTGGTTTATGACATCATAATACAGGGGAAACCACATCACTAATGGATACAGAGATGATAAAGACAGTGTTCTGTGGAGCTGAATGCCTCAAAAGAAAATTTTAGAATCCTGTAATTAACAAAGAGTGTGATATATTGCAGTACTCTCAGTTTACATCAGAAGGTACTATGTAACACACATCTATTGATTAACATAAATCCCAACTAACAGCTTGATCTATGGATAATAATGATTTGTATTACACAGTTACACTTTACATTGCTTGTATCACTGCATCCCATAATTAATAGTAATTCTCTCATTGGGGTATTAAAAAGAATAGTAAGTGGGAGGACAGCTGGAGAGCAGTTCATTACTGAGAAAAAAGAATAACCTTATAGAGCTACTTCTCCACAACCCTTATCTTTAAAAATCACTTTAGTTGCTGGCAATAGTTCTAGTGCTGTAAATGGATGTAATGTAAAAATGCAATCAGACTAATTTTTCATTCTGAGAAACAGTAGGTGGTAAATATAAATTAAAAATAGAATAATTATTGGAGAGAAAGCACAGGGTACAAATGGTAATGTAGGCAGTCAAATATAAAGTCTCAGTTTTCTGTGAAGAACATTATGCATCAGTAGATGGGCCTATATATGGTTTTAGCATTAGGTTTATACGGAACTGTTGGCAGGATCAGGGTCTAAGAGTATGTTTCTTATTTCCTTAGCACTCATAACTTGCTTCTTTTATCTTAGAAAAAGAGACAATGGAAATCATTTTGCTCTGGAAAGTTAAAACACATGTGTTTTGACAAGATCATGAGTATGCTCCAGTCTGTTTTCTCACAATCGCAATCTGTGAAGGCTATCTTAACCAACTGCAGACAGATATCTATCGCTTCACCATGGAGGATTAGTTTTCATGTCAGTGTGCATTATGACCCCATAAACATGAGCAGTAAAATATGGAATACTGAACACTGAGGTGGTAGGAAAAACACATGGAGGGATAGTGAGAAATTTGTGAGCTGTTTCATTGGCAAAGCATGAAAAAATATTCACTTTGCTAATAGTGTGATTCGGAAAAGGGTGTTTTGCCATGGAGCACTCTGACCTTTATATGCCCTCTGCTCACGTTCTTCTTTCTTTGTTGTTCCCTGATCCTTTTGCTCTGGCGTTTTTCTCCCCTTTCTTAAATGGATTTCCAAGAGATACTGCCATCTTGGCTGTTGGGCCCAGCCAGGCCCTGCAGTGGGGCCATTGGAGCTGGCTGAAACTAGTTGGGGCCAGCATCGGGCAGGCCTGGCCTCTCCTCACAGAGGCTGCCCCATAGCCCCCTGCCACCAACACCATGACACCTGCACCCAGTAAAAACTTCCATCCCATGTTAACCCATTCCAAAATAAAAAAATAAATAAAAATGTAAGTAATTCTTGTCACCTCTTGTAACTGTAGCTCAGGTATATTGAGACTTCTGGGCCTATTAATAGGATTTAGGAGTGATCAGGACAGAGCTGTGAGCTAATGGTTTTGCCAGCCCCCCCAAAGAACAGAAGTTGCAATGGAAAAAACAAACAAACAAAAAACAAACAAGCAACAACAACAACAAAGAAACAGGTAATTGAGGAGGCTGATTTCTTTCTTAAGAATTTTGAAGAAGATTAATGGGTCTTCCTAAAGGTTTGGTATTTTCACTGAATGGAGTGGAACTGATTTTCCAAGGCATGTTTTTTTCATAATATGCAAGGTTATCCAGCTCTATAGTTTTTCAGTCATGCTTTACAGGAATGAGAAGAAATCAGGACTTTCCTGGACTGTCTTAAGTCTCAGCAAACTGGAAATGTTTTCTTGCTGTTCTTCTGAGCAACGAGCAGTGTGACCTGGAGCTCTTTATTTGCTCTTGCTTAGGAGCCTACATGCTACCTGCCCATGAGAACATGCAGTTTCTGTCATGGAGGTTTCTGAGAGCAGCTTCCTGGTTTAGTATGCCTTCACTGTTGAGGACAGACTCTATCCTCTTTCATGCTTGTCAGAATACTGTGAGAAGTTAGAATGGTTTCTCATATTTTCCTGCTTGCTATATGTAAAAGATAGTAGTTTGCAGACGTGAGTACTGATGCAAAAAAGGGTATGTTGGAAGGCAAACATATATTTTAAGCAATTATGACAGCATGTTTTTATCTTTTTGTAATACCTTACTGGAACTGCGTAAATGCCTTATAGCAACGAGTTTGCAGTAGTATTACAAATAGATCGACACTTTAAATATTACCTGAGTACATTAGGTTTCCAGAATGTGTTTTTTGCCTTTCTCTTTCTTTCCTAGAGAATAATAAAGAGCAATTCAAAGGAAGAGCATGCTATCCACCCAACATCTATATGTTACTGTGGTTTTATGTGTTTTTGTGTTGTTGTTGTTTGTTTGCTTATTTTTTATTTTTATTTTTTTACAGTAGTCATCACCACACTGTAAAATGTATATATGGGGTCACATATACTTCATTATTGAAAATGCTTATGATTTAATGTACCTTCAGAAGATCGTCTGCTTTCACTGCAAGAGTACTAGTGAAATAATATATTCTCTCAGAATCCATGGGCAGTTTGAGATACACCTGTTTACATCAAACCCAAGTGCGTTAGATGCATAAAAATGTACAGATGCTGCTAGAAGTCTCTTTTGTAATAACTGTTAGACTATAATAGCTAAACTGCCTGCTATTATTAAAATAAATGGTAAATTGGATTTGTAATCATTGAACAAAATATGAGTACATCGACACTATTTTCCATTTTTCTGTCTGCTGTGCAAAGGAAGTGTAAACTTGCTATTCTAATCTAGCATCATGTATAAGCCAATCATTTTCAGAATGTATTGATGTAAATAACTACAGGAGGTTCAGAATTATGAGATCAACTTAAAACTGTAACTTAAAGGAAAAAATAATTTAATGAAAAGTAATTTTCTTGATATAATTTATGGCCATTTCTCAGGAAGAAATAACCTATGATAACAGAAAAGTACTTGGTATTCAGATACAAAAGCTGCATTAGTTCTTGCAAAGGTAAATGAATACAATTTAGTTCCTTAGGATTGGAGCTATAGGTGCTGTTGCAGAAGTAGTATGACATCACTAATAAAAGTGTCATGAGTGACCACATCCAAAACACTGACAGAGCTGAGGCTGCCATGGTTCCATGTTTTTAGGTCCAGACAGTAGTGAGACTGAGAGTGTGTTACTGATAGACACACATGGGCACATACACACATCTGGACACAAAGATCAACATGGATGACTGTCATAGCTTTGGCTATAGGACAGGGTTATTTTTCTTTATAGAGGCTCACACAATGCTGTGTTTTGGATTTTTGTTGAAAATGATGATGATAGTGCACCAGTGCTTTTGTTTGTTGCAGAGCAATGTTTACAAAGAGCCAAGGACTTTATTGCTTTTTATGCTGCCCAGCCAGCGAGGAGGCTGGGGAAACACAAGGAGCTGGGAAGGGCCACTGCCAGCACAGCTGGCCCAGACTGACCAAAGAGATATTCCATACCATGTGATAGTATGGAATATGAACATATGAGCATATTGTCATGCTCAACAATGAAAGCTGGGGAAAGAGGAAAAGGGGAGACGTTCAGAACGATGGTGTTTGTCTTCCGAAGAAACTGTTAGGCGTGATGAGCCCTGATTTCCTAGAAGTGGCTGAACACTTGCCTACTGATGGGAAGCAGTGAATGAATTCCTTGTTTTGTTTTGCTTGTGCATGTGTCTTTTGCATTATGTAGTAAACTGTTCTTATCTCAGCTCTTGAGTTCTCTCACTTTTACCTGATTCTCTCCACCATCCCACCTGAGGAGGTTGAAAGGGGCTCTGTTGTATTTAGCTGTCTGCCAGGGCTAAACCACAACAATGACCCACTCAGGACTAACACAGATGTGAATAGTACCAATGGCTTCATCATGTTCTTGTTTCTGGCTGATCAGGATGAATGTCCATTAGTGAGAACTACATATCCATATCTACAGTGTGGATCCCATAAGTCTGCCCAGTAACTGGTCCTTGGATCCCCAATTTCAGGCAGTTGTATCATAAACCCCCAACAGCCACAGCCTCACTCCAATTGCTGGTGTAATCTCCCTTACCTACACTTACAGTATGGATCCCCCAGTGACTGGCATACGACACATAGTCTACTGAGTAACAGACCCTTGAATCATCTTGCTTCCATTTGCTTCGTGCAAACACACATGTACAAAAGGGTATCCCATTTGACCCTCAGACCCCACAGACTCTCCATTCTCTGGCTCAGACCTCCTGGTCCTTCAGTAGCCAACTCAGAGAGCTTCTGATCTCTCCAATATCTAACCCAGAACTAGGGCAGCTCCATTACCTGCCTCCCAAGCCTCTTATCCTGCTCACTGGACACTCTAGTTTGGTGTTTGTTAGTGTTTACACACTGACTGACATATACACTCAAACCATATGCACGCAACCCCATCTTTCCAGTTGTTGGCCCCCATACACTTTGGAGAGATGCACTCTGTCTTTTGGTCCCTCTTCCATTGCTGGTGCTCAGACACACAACTTTACTCTCCCAGCTCCCCACAAAGTTAGGTAGTCCCTACAGAGGTTAATATGAAGGGAAGGCAGACTGCACTGATCAGGCGCAGGACATGGTCAGACATACATACTGACTAACATTTATCCTTATTTTCACGTGCTTGTTCCTCCCCAAACGATCTAGATCCATCATTTTCCCAGTCATTGGTTCCTCTCTTAAAGATCCCATAATAAGTTTTGTGCAATCCCCAAATGCTGTGTGCTGCACCCCACTCTGAGATACCCTATAGCATTCCCTATTGAATCCAGGTGTGTGGTGTCCCCTGATCTCTGGGTATGATGCTTCCTTCTATACATGGCTCCTCCAAAGGAATTTTCCTAAGCTACTTGCGTTATTTAAGTTCTATGATTGTAAATGATGTTGGAGTGGAATTTCTGTTGCAGGTATGGGAGAAAGAATAACGTAAGAAGTATGAGAAAGGTTGGTAATGCAAAGAGAAAAGGTTTAGAAGTCAAGGTGAGGCAGTAAGGAAAGGAAGTTTCTTATGATCTGTGAAGATGAAGCATACCACTAAGGATTTAGACTTGATTTTCCTAAGAATTCACTGATTATAAGGACTTTCTAAGATTTTTGTGTCCCTTATTGGTATACATGTATTTCTATCTGGCAAAATAAGTACACAGCACCTGCTGAACCACTTATTTTAATTTTAAATAAATTATGTTTGTAATTCTAAACATTTCACTCATAGCCACACATTCATTAATCAAATAACCTTTTGGATCTAATTGGCACATGAATGTGACTGTGGCGTATTCATTGCAAGTGTATGTTGTGCTCCAAGACACAGCAATGTTTATCCAAGACATGCTGATGCTTCTATTGGACAACCCCCCACGTTTTTTATTTTTTTTTTTTTTAAACTGACCTAATTCTAGTGATTTCAATACATTAACAGCAGCACATAAATGACTCACTGACATCAGCAGAAGTAACAATCATACACCTAAAAGCAAAGTTTGATATTAGAAGCAGTTTGGGAAGGATTGAAAACAAAATGAGACACTACTATTTTTGGATTCCATTTTCCATCCATTAGATTATCATGAGAAATGTGTTCTGTTGAAAAAAGGCTTTGATTCACCTAGCTTGAGGATCTGTCCTAGTTTTATGAGCTTAAGAATATGGATGAAATATAATTGAGATGGAGATGGTAATAATCAAGCTGGCTGATTATTTATGTGGATAGTTTCGCATGTGAGCTGGTATTTTCCCCACTGCGGCTGAATATCTTAATATCGAATTACTGTAAGTCCAGAGCTGTCTTGTAAATAAAGTTAAAATTAAGTGCTTTAATATATTTTTGGTGTCTATACCACATATAAATATTTAGTGTCCTGAAATTATATTCTTTATCAACAAATGCATAAAATGCCATTATTAGGAGATGCATGTATGCTGCAAGTAGAGACTATACACTTCAAAAAGACATTGAGCTTTAGAGGAACATATATTTAGACTTATCTCTGAATAATATGTTGTAAGCTGTCAGAGGAAGATTGAAATCATGTAATAGGCATAAGGTTATAGTGATTAAATGCCAGGCCACAACATAACAATAGCTTTTAGATAACATATTTTTGGCAAAACATATTGCCCATAAAAAGTGAATTAATTGAGAGAGTTTGTAAGCAAAGTTAGCAACTGGCTTTAATGTGTTATTAATAACAGTATTTAGTGTATTGGCATGGCTATCATTCTGCTGTATTGGCAATTTCCTTATGTATTTTCTTTTCCCCTGGATTTACAAATGCAGTGTATATATTCAGACAACATTTAAACAGGATCTGGGAGTGTGAAGGACTAAATTTCTTGTTTGCTAATCAGCCCAACAGATACAGGTAGGGCAATGAAACTAAAAATAAGTATTGCCTGTATTTGAGGCTAGAGTCATGTTGTGGGATTACAAAATCTCTAGAAGGCTGAGTGATTTAATTTTAGAAAAAACATCCAAAATATAACTATTTCCAAAATGTAGTTGTGAAACTTTCTTTCTCTATTCTTCCTGCAAAGATGTGGTGCTCTGTTAGTCTGCCACAGTTGTGGGTAATTCAACATATTTTTAAAACATGGCTCCAGACTCTCTAGGGGTTTCTTGAATGAGCAAAAGGATTCTTTTTACTTTATTGTTTTCCTCATAACTGAACCTTGGTGCATCCGTTTCTGTACTTCAAGGATGCTCATTAGTGAAAACAACAGTGAATGTCCAGTCTTCTGGAAACTGTGAAGTGGTCTAATGAGTCTTGGTAGGGTGATTAGCAAACCTCTTTGTCTTCTAGAGAGACCAGCAATTTACAGGGGATTAAAGGTAAATTCAGAATTCTCAATAAGGTTCCCGCTTGAGCTAAAATATAAAATGCATGCAAGGGTTTAACTTCCATTCATATGATGGACAAGAGACAGGAGATTGACAAGTAGTGCATGAACTCATTTACATTAATCTCATTAGAAAGAAGCAAAGGCAATAATGTAGGCTCCAAAGCAATGAATTATGTTACGTGAAAAAAAATGAGCCACAGTGGGAAAGAGGCAATGACTCCTCCACAAACTGTCTGGTGCCAGTTCATATAATTCTTCTGGAGGGAGGCTCCATAGAGGCTCTTAGAAAAAATATAATGCAAGGAATGTTTCATCTTTTTCTCATGTCTTGTAAAGAAAGTATACTTCTGCATTCCTTTATGGATATTGCCTTTATAAGTGACTTTAATTGTCAGAAAGAGATCTTTCAAAAATGAAATAATGTAAGCAATACAAAATACAATTACCTGAAGAATTAAAATTCCAAACAATTTAAATCACTGAGTTATAATCTTATATAGAATCTGGAAAGAACACCCATAATTCAGGAGTGTAAATGTTGTTGTCACTGCTTTAACTAAATAGTCATACAGTCACCAAAATGAAATCTTGTGTCTCTGACTAAAACCAGTTTATGCTTCTACTGGGATGGTCTCTTTAATTAAAACATTCATATTCCCAAGATAGGTTCTTCTTCTTCACCTCCTTTGGTAAAGGTTTGTAATGTCAGTGAACACTTTCATCAAAAAGCTTTTTTTTTTTTTTTTTCTTTTCGTCTCTCTCTCTTTTTTTTTTTTTTTTTTAAACAGGTCTGTTTTTGACATTACATAGACATAATTCGTGTGCTCTTATTTTTAATTAAGTTCCAATATTGTAATTAAGCTCTTAGGCACATAATTTCAATTTAAATTGCAAACTTCTTTAAGTCCTCAAAATGAATTAGTATTTTCACAATGCCACATTTCTCAGTACGTAGACATCATCACAGTCAGGTCTGTGCAAGAGCTTGTTCCTGATTCTTGTCAGCTTTCGGGAACAAAGTCAACAAGTAACAAACTGTATGGAAATTTTACAGTTCTCAGCTTCAAAAACTTGGGTTACACTCAGTGTAGATATTGCTACCTGAGTTGATCACAAATGTTCCATTTATAACCAGTGAAGCAAAAGAAGAATTTCTAGGGTACAATTCAACACCTCAAAATCTAGACATTAGATAACTCATGCCATAAAGTGTCTTTATTTTTCTTGACCTTAAATGGAGACACTCAGGTTTGACACTCAGTTTTGACAACTACACTGCAGATCTAAAGTACACTGAATCCTACTAAAGGTGCTGAATTTTCCATATATTTTGCAGAGAGCTTCTGGAATCTTGAACCAGCTTCTTTAGTCCTGCAATTCTTAACTCAGCCCAAAAGATCAGACTCTGAAGGTATTGTGTCTAATGCATGGTTTCCTTGGTGAGCAAGACAGCTTACTTCAAACCTACTGTCAGAAATCTTAGTGAACTGGGTTTTAGATTTGGAGACATCATTTTATGTTTAAAAGTCTTAAAAATTTGTGGAGAACTCTTTTGGGAATCTGTTCCCTCCTCTTTGGGCTATTTCTTGTATCATGCTTAGTGATCGTGGTAAAGGATATATTTGAATTATTACAGAAAATGGGCTGAGTACCATCTACTAATGGTGAGACAAAGAGGCACAACATTACTCGCACCAATGTGTGTTAAACTCTACTCCATCAAAATAGGGCAGCTGTATCCATCCCTCCACTTGGGAATGTTTCCCAGCTTGTACTAGCCACTGCTACATGTCTAAGTCAGTCTGGAGCACTGGTTGTTGGTCTCAAGCCCAGATTCTTTTCTGTTTTATAAACTAGAGGAAAATGTAAAAGCTTGGTTTTATGTATTTATGTAAACGTAAGAAAGTTGCAGTGCCTACTGCTGTAGAACCAGAATAAGAATGGGATATGCTGTATATAAACTTTGGTAGAAAGACAGAAAAAAAATACTTCTTTCCATGCTTTTCCTGAGATCAAAATCAGTGTGAATGAACTGATAATAATTATAACCAGTGTATTTTCTACACTAGTATTATAATTAACAATGATTTGTGTGAGCAGAAGACACCTCAAGTACACTAATGTTCAACTCATCTGAAATTCATAAAATAAATAAATATTTACAAAACAGAAAGGTGGCAAAAAGACATGATAACATTTTTGATCAGTCAATTCTCTCTAATGAACAAGCATTAAAATTATGTCTTTACACAAAGTTGACATCTTAAGTTTTAATGTAGAATTATAGTACTGTGTTATTTAAATTACACAATATCAGTAGAATCTCTCCTACACTATTGTAAGTTTTTCAGTTTCTCATACTGGGAGGATAAAGTGACTAAGAGGAGAACAGAAAAAAAAAAAAAAAAGACAATAGAATAGGGATTATTTTAAGAATCTCATTGAACTCCCACTGGAGTCAACATGTGAATGTCTGGCTATTTCAGTGGGAGTAGTAGCAAACCTATGATAAGCAGGTTATATTTTCCAATATACAGTATATAGTAGTCCTATTAAATGAGAGTCAAAATCTAATGACCTTCAGGTGTCCTCACCTTGTAAAAAGCACGAATCATGCAGCAAATACCTACAGGGCTTCAGGGCTTCCTGACCTTGGAGGTACTGGATGATATTTTTAACCAGAATGAACTTCTCATACTGTTTCTCATCACTTATTTTATGGAACAGGTGATATAAACATGAAGAAAAGAAACAAAGACTGGGACTTTAGTCAGGTAATTATATTGCACATATTTGTTTTAGACTGGTCAGGTAGCACAAATGCCTGCCCTGGATGCTTTCTAGTAGTCCTGTGGCAAAAGAAAAAAAAAAATCATTTTCCATGTAATTCTTGCTTGTCATATAATTCTTGTTTCATCATCTGGAAATGAACATAAATATAACCATTTGAAAATGGAGAAACAGAAGTTTTGAATGTAAGTATAACCATTTGAGAATGGAGAAACAGCAGGTTTTGGACATTAGTTGTACGGCATTAAACTGGCAGCTGCTTCAGTACTCATTATACAGTGCTCAGTTTTATGGGATTATTATAATTATTTTCATTGGTACTGTGAATTCAATGTTTTAATAAATGCTGTTTTAACTCAAAGAGAATCAAATGAATTTAAGTGATCAGCTTTGATGATCGCTATTAATATTTCTGTAGTGAGATATCAATAGCAAGTAGTTCAGAAAGGGCTACAGATGTATGCACATATAAGTTTAGAAACACCAGGTGTGTAGAATGAATTGACAGAGACACTAGAATAAGAACATATGTGAAAGTGATCCATCATAATCCTATAATGCAGTAAAATAGCAGATACATTGCAAGTATAGGCACGGTATAGTGCTACAGGTGTCAGGACTATACAGACAAATGGTCAATTGTTGATAAAGAACTGTGTAACAACTTAATGAAGCTGCCTATAACTGTTAGTATAGCTGGACATATAAGACAACAACAAGAACTATTAATTGTACAGGTGGAACCACTCCATAATTGGTTATACAAAATTAATGACCCTGATATCCTATAATATTATTCATTTAATTATCATTAGGTGGAAATACCTTTAATGCCTGTGTTTGGTTTAACAACCCACCCTTGAAGCTTAATTGCATTTTAAATACACAACATTTAATAAAAATCATAAATAAAATATCTGGTGATGCTTTTGTATATTACTGATGCAAATTTAGGCAAAGAGGCATTATAGAGTTGAACAGAATCTTGTCCTTTTACAAGATAAATAAGCTTATTTAGTTTTTCAAGAATACGAGAGGTAAAATCAACTGCCAAATAAAGTGTCATTAAGAACATTTGTAAATAATTTTTAATTTCTATTATTCAAAGGTGTTCCATAGATACTGGTAATGTATTGTGATACTGAAGCTCTGTAACTCTGTGAGCTTTATGTTTTTAAGAATGTGTCACTCGTGTGCAATCTAATATAAAGAAAAAAAAAAAAGGTGCACTTTTCAGAGTTATTTTCATTTGACGCAATTTTAACTGCTAACAAATAAATTCATATCATCTAGCATGGAAGAACTTCACATGATCAAGAAAAACAACTTCATCATTCTTGTAAAATTCATGTACACTTCTAAATAAAGCATTACTTTTGATCTTCAAGCATATTATGACAGATTCTGTATTCTCAAATAATTTTCTGTTGCTTTGCGTAGAAATTTATTTTAGCACACATTTTTAAAACTTTCTGTAATCACCCCTTTCTGTTTGTTTCAGCATCATATTTTGTATGTTGTTTTGTCTGAGCGCTTGAGGGTCTAGTAAGCAAAATGCTGACAAATTAGAGATGGATTGATTTTGACCTTTTGCAACTTGGAATCTACAAATGTTTATGCAAATGCTTGGCTTTCTGAGTAAATGGTCCAGTTGATGTCAGGTTGACAACTTCTCTTAAACTCAGATTTAAGATTTAAATGCAAGTAAATTAGATCTACAAGTACTTGGCAGATTTTAGGAAAATTCAGTCTTAATTTGCAAAAGAGGACATAGAAGAAAAAGTATTTTCTGATATCTTTTGTTAGTTTTTCTGGTATAGTCAAACCTTTTCTTTGTATGCACAGGTGGAACTTCTACATATCTGAAGTACTGGTAATTTAATATGAAATGATTAATCATTTACCAAACAGTGCATATGATAATTTAAAAGCTAGGTTTAATATTAAACCAAAGTTAATTGCAAATGGTATTAGTGTTTAGAAGGAAATGTCAGTTATAATAGTAATTATTAATTCCATTTCGTTTATTTTTTAAACATTTGCAAACTTTTGGAACTTGAAAATACAGTGACATATAACTTACTGAATTTGTGTCCTGCAGAGCTGACCATTAAATTTAATCAGTCTTTTTAGATTTTGCATTAAAATTCTCATCATTGCGCTTACTCCAAATAACTTGTTTACCTTTGACTTATAGTAAATCAATTTTCCTACAGAATTTCAAGCTATGATAAAACAGCTTGAAACAGAGAATGAATTAGCTAGATTTTAAAATCTGCACAGAAGCTGTGAGAATAAAATGAAATCCAAAAATACTAAGGTCATTTATGTAAATTTCATTTTAAGTAAAGGTCAAGCTATCAGATCATGTTGAAGAAAAAAAATGTTTTTACTACTCCCACTTGTGAAGTTTCATGTGAAATTGCAATATGGAATATTGTCATCAACTTCTAGAGTCTGTGGGGAAATAAACTCTAATTCAGGTGGCTATAGATAAAGCTATTCTTTGAGGAAAAAGATGGCACCTATTTTCTTATCCCGAACATGAGCATATCAACTGGAAACAAAAGACAGTTTTACAACCCTGCTTGGCACAGATGTTGAACATTAATTAATGTGACAGTGCAAACAATTTAGCTGGTTGCTTTGCAAATATAATTCCAGTCAGCCTGCTCATAATATTAGTTCAAGTTGTATGGATTGTGATATTTTTGTAGTTGTTTTGCCTAAAAATAAGAAATTAGAAGTAGTCTTGCTTTTCTTGACCATCTCACATGCAAAGGGTGAGCTAAGCCATTTAATCTTGGCAAAAATATGATTTTTTTTTTGTCATTTTTAAACACCACTTTTCAATGTGTTGATATTTTCTGATACCAAAACATAATTGTGTCAATGTGATGTATGAAACGCAAGGAGATTAAGGTGAATGTGCCCATTCTCATTAAATAATGTATTGTTTACTCTGACAAAAAAAAAAAAAAAGTTTCTACTGGTGAATGATGTACATTTTTCTGCAACATCTTTTAACCACAGACCATTAGAAATAGACTCCACCACCATACAGTATGGTCTGAATTGTTTCATATCTCTTGTAAGTACAAGAATAAGAAAGAGATCAGCTGAAAAGGCAGTATGACCCTGGTTGACAATGTTGCATGGCCTGTGTTAGTAGCTATTTGAATCAAAATGACAGGTAACCAAAGAGGAGAAATATTTTTAACATTTGTGTTTTGTTTCTACAATACAGCATCTAAATGTAAAAATACTCTGTCAGTGTCATGGCATGAAAAGTATTTTCCAAGTGAACTAAACACATTATTAATATTTATAGTAAAAAGGTTTTGGTTGTTTGTTTGCTTGTTGTTGTTGTTTGTGTGTGTATTTATTATTATTTCTAATTTTCCTTCCATGAGTTCTGTAGTTTGACAGGATTCTAGCAGGATTTTATTTTCTTATGACTAGCGAAAAATATCAAAGGAAAAATTCTTATAATGCTTATATATTTAGGTTAAACAACTAGTATGAAAAATACATATTTTAGTGGAATGCGGATTTCTTACATTTACCAACTGCTGTGAGGTTCTCAGCACATTTACTTTTAAGGACAGGATAATTTTTTGGTTCCAAAATCTTATTTAGAAACCAGTAATGTAACCATGGAAATATGAAGTTTGATGTAAGTGTAGGGCAAAGGATTCTTAATGTACTTTCTGGCCCATGCTGGAATATAATATCCCATGACTGAGCTAGTAATGGTCCTCAAACCAGGTGGGTAAAAGAGTATGTCCTTGGGCAATTACTTTATACCGCTAACCTTAATGCAGACATATGCAGGATGAGGAAGAAAGTGCTGTTTGTTGTTCTTTTTGAGCTGGAACCTCCTGTGCTTCAGTTTGTGCCTGTTGCCTCTTGTCCTGTCACTGGGCACAACTGAAAAGAGACCAGCTCCAACCTCTTGACACCCTCCCCTCAGATATATTAATGAGGTCTCCCCTCAGTCTTCCCTTTTCCAGGCTAAACAGGCCCAGCTCTCTCAGCCTGTCCTCGTACAACAGTTGCTCCAGTCCTTTAATCATCTATGTAGTCCTCCTCTGAACTCGCTTCAGGAGCTCCCATCCCTCTTACACAGGGGAGCCCAGAACTGGACACAGTACTCCAGGTGAGACCTCCCTTGACCTGCTGGCAACACTCTTCCAAATGCACCCCAGGATACCAATGGCCACAAAGGCACACTGCTGACTCATGGTCAGCCTGCTGTCCACCAGAACTCCCAGGTCCCTACCTGCAGAGCTGCTCTCCAGCAGGTCACCCTGGGATATCAGCACAGCCCTCTAGGGTATCAGCCACTCCTCCGAGCTTTGTGTCGTCAGCAAACTTGCTGAGGGTGCACTCTGCTCCATCATCCAGGTTCTCGATAATGAGTGGAACAGCACTGGACCCAGTACTCACCCCTGGAGGACACCGCCAGCTGCAGGCCTCCAACCAGACTTCACACCACTAAGCACAACACTCTCAGCTCTGCCATCCAGCCAATTGTCAATCCACCTCACTGTCCACCTCGCTAAATGTTAGAAGGTAGATTATTCTGTGTATAAATTTTACTGTGTATATATATATATATATATACACAATATAGTCCAGTTCGTTATATTCAAAAGTATGTAAACATACAGCTTATTCACTGGATCCATATGAAAGGCCTACCTTAAAATAGAAAATGCTACCTAAGTAATACATATATAATTACTATCTCTGAGCTGCTTCTTTAGTCATTTTTTGTGAGAGTCACGATGTATGACTTTTTATGAGAGAGTAGTCATTTTTGGGGAGAGTGTTTCAGAGAGAGTGTTTGGTTTAACAACTATGAGATGCCCCTTTGAAAATAGTTTTGTTTGTTTGTTTGTTTTGTTTTGTTTTTCTCCCTTGTCACCTGTAGAGCTTAGGAAAAATACTACATTTATAATGCACATATAATTTTGATAAACTCTCTAGGTTTATGACAGAATAACTGATATGCTCCTACTCTATGGCACTATTCCAGACCTACAATTTTACTTGTCATTATTGTTATCTTCTCACATTCTGAAGATTACAAGCCACTTGGAGCTTTTGACTCTGCTCCAGATCTTCATGCCTTTTACATAATAGCAAAGACTGCTGCTTTATGCTTGTGGCCATAGTTCTAAATTGTATGTTTTTGGTAGATTTAAATTATTAACATAATCTGCGTGGATACGCAGTATTACAAATATATGATATAGAGTGTGCATTACTATTTTTTTGAATAAACTCTGTGGCATGATATATATATTTTTAATAATATGTGATTCTTAAGCAGTCATTCATGAAATGGTGCAAAGAAAGCGATCTGAAGCAGAAATAATTTACGATCTTCTGAACTAATGGTCCAAATCTCATCACTTGACAACACTGGCCTAGCTGTGATTCATGATATATAGATAAAATATAAGGCTACAGGCAGTAATCATAACGGCTAACTAGCCTCATGAGGCTAACCTCCCTTGGCTTCCTCAGTAATCAAGGGACAAGGATAGGTCCTTGGAAGAGTGATTCAGAGGATGTGTCTAAATCAACCACTATGAATAGTCCTCTAGCAAACATCTCTTTCCTTCACCTAAGGAAGATATCCTGGGAAATTAGCTGTAAGAGGTCAGTGTTTTCTTCTGTGAATACTGCTTAGAGATGAGGGTCTGGAGGATTCTAGTAGACAAAAGGAGCACTTGAAGCAGAGACCCTGTATGAACAAAACTGCCATCAATTTAAAACTCCACATTCTTGAGGAGACCCTTCTGACAAGATCAGGATACTGAACCTACCCTATTTGCTCTGCCTGTGCAGTCAATAACTGAACATTTCTACAAATAGAAAATAGCTACATTTTTCCAGTGGCACTCATCTTCATGATGATTCAGACAAGAAAGGTTTATTTTGATGGGTCTTACAGCAAAAAGGTCTGTCACTGAATCACATTGTTGAACAAGCTGAGAAGAAAAATGGTGAAATTGCTTAACAGAGCCACAGAGCATGAGTTTTGGATCCAATAAAATATCTAAACACATGCCTATCTGATATGTCAACATCCATAGTACTATTTGTGCTTAAAATGCAGTACACGTTATATTCTTGAAATTCAGAAGTTCAGGGCTTTAAATCAACAAGAATTAAAAATCTTTTAAGGGAATTGTCTAACCTATTCACACTGGATAACATGATAACACTGGCAAACTGCTTCAGTGTTGGTCTTAGTACTACAGGCATGTTTCTTTTTCCTGAAAAATAAAATACAATATATTATTTCTTCTGTAACAGACACACATTTTTTTATTTTGTCCAGCCACATAAACCAATCTTGATTTGTATTTGTTTATTTATTATCTTCTTACAATATTCACATTTATTGATGATTTTAACAAAGTAAAATAATGTTTTGGTTGTTTATTTTGTTTGTTTGTTCATTTGTTTCTAATTTTCTCACTCTCCCTCTCAGCTGGTATCTTAGAATCATAGAATGGTTATAGAACAGTCAAGCTTCTGCCACACTGAATGTATTAGGGATTTCAAACATTTCTGTTATGACTAAAGTTCCTGTGCCATGGCAATGTAATACAGTCAGAGCACCAGAGTCAAGTGAGGTGATTTTGAACTCCTGCCTGCTGTTGAGTATCACATGGACTGGATACCACAGCACTGTAGCTACAGAGCCAACCACCCTTTCAAAGAGAGAGGGAGCCAAGGAGACTATGCAGAAAACAGATGTCCACAGATCTACAGAGATTTAGTGCTTGTTCCACATTAATCTCCAGGCACCAGAGGTTAAGAGGTTAGGCTTTCTGGCCTTTTCTCCATATCACTTTATGTAAGCATGCAGCCAATTTAAACTTGCATATTTTTTGATTTTATCATTCCCTTCTACACATTCATACACATTACTTATTTTTCTTCTCGTTTCTCTCTGCTATATTTACATAAGGTTATACAGATGGCATGTTAAATAGTTAAAAGAATTAGGAAGCTTCTGCATTATTAAGGGACAAAGGGGATGAGCAAAGTGAGAGTAGCAATTCTGGCTCTCATCTATTTTATGGGTTTATATTGGACATAGTGACATTTTAAGTTATATTTTCTTAATCATAGTTGTACTAAACATATTCATAAAATGTCATTTAATAAGCAAAATACTATTATATGCCAATGCACTTCACAGCTTTGAAACATTAATTATAAACAATGCAAAAAATATTAAGATGTACATTGTTGAGATCTATATTATAAGAAAATGAAAAAAAAGACCGGGTTTTATGACAACCTAGTAAAATTAATCATCAAACAATAGGTTATTATACAAAGTAAAAGATAAAAAAGATAAGATGTATTCTCAGTAAAGTAAAATCACAGAATCACAGAGTTGCAGGGGTTGGAAGGGACCTCCAGAGATCATCGGGTCCAGCCCCCCTCCCAAAGCAGGTTCTGTAGGGCAGGTTGCCCAGGTAGGCATCCAGATGGGCCTTGAATATCTCCAGAGAAGGAGACTCCACAACCTCCCTGAGCAGCCTGTTCCAGTACTCCGTCACCCTCACCGTGAAGAAGTTCTTTCACATGTTGGTACAGAACTTCCTGTGCTCCATTTTGTGGCCATTGCCCCTTGTCCTGTCTGCACAAACCACTGAAAAGAGGTTGGCCATATCCTTTTGTCTCTCACACTTCAGATATTTATAAACATTAATAAGATCCCCCCTCAGTCTTCTTTTCTCAAGGCAGAACAGACCCAGGTCTCTCAGCCTTTCCTTATAGGGAAGATGCTCCAGGCCCCGTATCATCTTTGTGGCCCTCCGCTGGACTCTTTCCAGGAGATCCCTGTCTTTTTTGTACTGGGGAGCCCAGAACTGGACACAGTACTCCAGGTGAGACCTGACCAGGGCAGAGTAAAGGGGGAGGATCACCTCCCTTGACCTGCTGGCCATGCTCCTTTTAATGCACGCCAGGATCCCATTGGCCTTCTTGGTCACCAGTGTACGCTGCTGGCTCATGGCCAACCTGTCATCCACCAAGACCCCCAGGTCCTTCTCCGCAGAGCTCCTCTCCAGCAGGTCATTCCCCAGCCTGTACTGATAAGGTTGTTCCTTCCCAGGTGCAGGACTCTACACTTGCTTTTGTTAAACTTCATTTGGTTTCTCCCTGCCCAGCTCTCCAGGCTGTCCAAGTCAAAATGATTACCTCATTTCATCCATTTGCAAATGTGTAACAGGGAGGAGTGAATATCAACACAATCAGAAAGTAAAACAACTTCTGTCATTATTCTCAACGTTTACTTCTAACAATATGAAAATTATTGACATTTCTGACCATTACTGTAGTTACTGCTACCTAGTACTCTCCTGGCACACTGATTTGGTAGAGGTTATTAAAATTTTTGCCTGATTGTAGTTGCAGTGGTAGATTCCTGGGCTTAAAAATTTAGTAGGGCAGAGTGATCTATGTGGTCACTGTAAGGATCAGATAATGCTGTGCTTGAGGCAACCTCAAAAGCTCAGGAAGAATAGGTCAATTATTTCAAATACATAAGTATTCCAAAAAGATATCATTCTGTTGTAAAGACAGAAGTTATAAAACCAAGGGTGTTCTTCTGGTAAAATAACATTATAAAAAGTTTCATGAAATGAAAATATATTTATGATTTTTTTTGCGTTCTTTACCACCACCCATAGTATTCAACTGTGGGTTGAATACCCACCAACTCCAAATATTTTTTTAGGGAACATTGCCATTATAAAATTGTTATTGAAAAGTGTCTCAATCTAGTGTAAATTTTCTGGGTACTTAAACCACAACTTCTGTTGAACTTCAAACAATAAAAGGAAAAATATATATATATATATTTGTGATCGTAGTATGAAGAAAAGAATATTCCTGCTATAATGATTCTTCACCCTTTCTGAAACCCTTTGTTCCTCCAAAGTTAAATGAACAGGTGATATCTCTCCTAGTTTATTCTAAAGACATATTTTTTTCTAACATAAGGGCTCAGATATATTAATCTTCCAGTTTAGGCACACATCCATCTTTAAAATGACAACATTTTCCTTTTTTCGTACCAAAATGAGTAGTAGTATTTCATTGTAGCCCAATATCATATTCACTTAAGCATGACTTAAAAAGTGTAACAAAAACATTAAAACATAACTTTCTTGTCTGTTTTCATGTGTTATGATTTTTCTGGCCTTACTGCAGTATATGGTATATGAGATTGAAAAGGAAAATTTCTGTACAGTGAAAGGAGATAAATTGATTTTTAGTAATTTTTTAAGGCAGTCAGAGACAAAGCAGGTGTCTATGGACAGGACGAGCAGGACAAAAACAAAACAGAAAATATATAATCATCGTCATGTAATTACTTATGAATACAAACAAATACTTAAAAATGTTTTGCATTTCTCACATAAAAAGCCAACCACATCACAAATGAACAATTTGGGGGGGGGGGGGGGCAGGATGGGGGAATCAATGGATTATAGCATATTTTCTGTAACTTGTAAATGCAGTTTAGAAAATTTTATTTTTACATGTGAGTTGTGCTGAGGATCTGTTAGCTGTATTATATGTTACCTTCCTCCACGTATAGACACCTTCTCTTCTGTATCCATAAAAGAGGCCATAACATTTTTTTTACTGTTTTTTAGGTGTTCACTTCATTGAACTCATCTGTCTGCTCAACTCTAAATTTTGTTATTCTAAAATGAACTTGGGATCTTGGGATCCTTTTGAAGCATTTTGTTTGTTTGTTTGTTTGTTTTGTGTGTGTGTCCTCTGATGTTACAATTCTGGAATGATCAAAATAATACACAGTGGCTACATGTCTTTGGAGTTTTCTCGTTCTGGTCTGGAGCACTGAAACACCACCAAAGGCTATTGCATAGGTGCTGGAGCAGCAAATGTAAAAATTGAATGCTGGCATTACACCACCTCCCAGGAGAAGGGATAGCTCTGCTAGACATGCCTAGCTACAAAGCTTTTATAAAGGAGACATTTATGAACTGAATGTGTTTCCACCATGCAAATGAGGTTTTGGGGCTTTTAACACCACTGTTAGAATTTCATTCATGAACTGAAGGAAAAGGATATTATTTTTCTGCAGTAAACTGTTTCAAAACAACAAACTAATTTAAATGCAGAATGAACTAGACTGAAATGTAAGAAAAGCTGCAAGGATTTATGTATAAAATAGCAAAACAAAATATGTGAGTATAAATCTGACATTATAATATGTAAATATAGTAATAATTCAAAATAAACAATTACATTCTCTTCATTCTGTTGGAGACCAGCCAATTGAGGAGCAAGCTGTCATTAAACTTAAAGGTTATTGTAATGTGATTAAATTATTTTAACTATTAGGAAAATATGAATAGTTTAAAATCTATCTTCAACAAATTGTGCTGGCAAATGACAATGATTCAAAATCAGCTACAGGTCTGGAGTTAAAATGTTTGTGTAGAGACAAAGGCTTATTTGACAAACTGATAATATGAATCTGTATCACTTGCTTTGAAAGAGAGATTTTCAGTGAAAGTCTCCATATTATCTCAGAATACCTTGTCTGCTGAGCTGCTGCATGCATATCCATTTTACTCTCTCCCTGCCTTCTTTATAAAAAAATCACAAAAGGATGACAATTTTCTGCTGAGGTGGAATGAAAGCAAACTTCAAAATCAGTCAAGAAATACGTTTGTTTTCCAGATAGCCTTGGGTCTTAGAAATCAGTATATTGTAGTCCATATTATGTGTCTCAAGGTTAAAGGAAAAGTTCATAAGCTAGAGAAGGAACTGGGAAACTTGTGCCAGAGTTTCTTCTCTTCTGATTACAACATATTTCAATTTATTTAAAATTAAATGGTTTATTAAATATATCAGCATGAGTGAAAAGAAAATCAGGAACTCCTGCTCCAGAGCTTGAAGATTCTATAATTACTCTTTACATCTTTCTATATTTTCTGGTCTCTGGAATGTTCTGGATATCTTTTGACAAATTTGTAATGTAATAAACCTTTAAATTATTCATAGAAGAAAATTATGTAAAGGAGAAATAGCAGCTGTCTAAGCAGTGACATCCTCATCAAACCAGTTTATTTAATAAATCAGGTTGAGACAATACAACAAAACTGGCACTATCTTCCTTAGTTAGCAGTGGACCATGTCATCAAGCAGAGAGCAAAACACATCATTGGGTCACCAACCTTGACAAGTAGTATTAATTAAAATACTGAAAGGCATTGTAGTGTTTTTTTGTTTTGTTTTTGTTTTTGTGTTGTTGTTGTTATTTTTGGTTTTTGTTTTTGTTTTGTGAAGGAGATCTAAGCCTACAGGTAGATAGCAAGAGATCACAAGACTTTTGCAGTAAAAAAATTACATGGATAGAATCTATTCTTTACTAATGGATGGCAAAGTCATTAGTGCAAAGTTAAATATGGAGATGTTATTTTCTAGTGGTGACAATGGGTAAATATTGATAGTGCAAAGTTAAATATGGAGATGTTATTTTCTAGTGGTGACAATGGGTAAATATTGACATTAGTTGAGAAGCAATGACTCTGGACTTTGGAAAAGTATAGCCCCATTTTAGCGCCTACATTAATATGCCTGATCTCTAAACATAATGTTGCATTGAATACAGGCTGAAGTATTTCAAATCTGAGTGGACACCAAAGAGATTAAGATTTGTGAGGCTCTCAGATGCAGTGATGATGGATAACAGAAGTATCTAAAATAAATAGGCTTTATGGCATGTAAATTTTCTTTCATTGGACAGGTCATTTAGCTTCTGACTCAGCAAGATTCTTATGCATCCATTTAACCTTGTATATCTGGTCAAGCAGAGCGTAGTTAACATGATTGCTTCCATGATTAGATATAAACATTCTTAAATTTGCTTCAGAGTGTTGGTCTCTCATGTACAACAGTGAGAATGAGGCATTCTTGCCTCAAAGAAAAACTATTAGGAAGTATAAAGTGCTCAGATATTATAGTGGCAAAGTCTGTATCTATACCCAGGGAAAAAAAAAAAAAGTATATTCATCACTTAGAAATGCAGCTTTGACTTTGTGCAAGTAACTTTGCATTTGATTGCTTAAAAATAGAACAAGTGTAGCTGAACACATATTGCAACACAATTTATATCTTAAAATTAATTACTTGCAAGTGTCTTTATATATGGATCAAAACCACACATTTAACATACTATTTGTTCATATTTAAAGCTGTTATGGAAAGTTAGTCATTATTTCTTCATCTTTAGAGTAATAGTTCCTAATATTCTCAAAGTCACATACTAGCGTCTGTTAACTGAGATTTAAATTACCCCAGTGGGTTGGATAAAGAATACCTAAGTTTCACTTCACTTGCTATTGAACTGTAGCCAAACGTGAGTTAAATGTAGCAGATTTTTTTATGCTCAAATGAGGACATTATTACAATAATACCATATTTCGGGGTTTTCTGAATGAGAATGTCTTATAACAGATTAAAAAACAAACAAACAAACAAACAAAAAGACCTGTTCTTAGAACAGTTCAAAGAACAAAACCCAAAAAACCTCAAACAACAACAACATCTACAACACACACACAAAGGAACAAACAAAAATATTCTCTTTGCATTTATTCAAAAATTAGCTGCAGGAGAAAAGTTACTAAGACAGTTATCAATAACACAATATAACCACTGAACTGCAAGAAAGATGGGGAGGGTATCTTTATCAGGGAATGTAGTGATAGGACAAGGGATAATGGTTTTAAACTAAAAAGAGGGGAGATTCTGACTGGACATTAGGAGGAGGTTCTTTACTATGAGGGTGGTGAGGCACTGGAACAGGTTGCCCCCAGGAGTTGTGGATGCCCCATCTCTGGAAGTATTCAAGGCCAGGCTGGATGGATCTTTGAGCAACTTGGTCTAGTGGAAGGTGTCTCTTCCATGGCAGGGGGGTTGGAACTAGGTGGTCTTTAGGGATCCTTCCAACTGAAGCCATTCTATGATTCTATGAATTATACCCTGAACTTATTTTGAAGGATAACAAACTAACAGAAGAGAATTTATCACTGTCCTCTGAGATTTTGCAGTTGTAGGATGAAATAACAAAGATATTGTATTTAAGCTCAGGACACTGAAGTACTCTAACACATTCTCAGTTCTAAATAACAGTGTTTATTCCCAAATTAAACAGGTGATTGTGTATGTGATAAGCTGCTAGACAAAAGTGGCCTGTTTTGTAAACATGGAGATACACACTGTATGATAAAACTTTTGTGCAATTTTTAGTTTCTTACTGCATACTCCATATCATACCATAATATAATTTCCAAGCTTTTCTGGACACTTTCATAATTTAACAACTTTTAGTTCAGACTTTGTTTTTTATTTGGATTATGTATATGTACACACAGACACACACATATATATAATACATATATGTATATATGTATATAATGCATACATATATATATTTCTAAAAGAAAAAAATGTGGTTTAAGTGGTCTAATAATGGAAGGGAAGGATAGAAGAATGAATTCTTAATTTTAATATTAATTATACAAAATCAATTTAAAGGGTCAGGTTAGAACTATTTCAGAAGATTAGTGTCCCTCAAATGGAAATTATTACCCTATAGTTAAGATGCTTTCATATGTGTTGTGAATGATCCAACACACAGCACTTTTATCATCTTAGCTTTCTAAGAGTTGGAACTAAACTATATGACTTATAATGGATGACAAATGTTCTTGCAGAAAGTTATCTCATCTGAGATGAGGGGACAATAGCTTCTGAAACTGCAAAACCTTGTGACTGGCTGATCATACTCTATTTCTGTGTCCACAGCTTCCCTACATGTAACATGGAGCTCTTTGTCTAGTTCATATGATTGCCAGAAAAATTAATTTCTTAGTATCTGAATACCTCAAGATGGACAGAGCTGAATACAATGTTGTAAATCATGCATATTGCAATACTTTTGCTAGGATTGTTACTTAACATCCTTGGCTAGGACAATATAGTGTTCACCCACTTAATCTGAGAAGTCTCATTTGCAAGCTGGGCAGTACTTTTATCATGATCACAGTTGCTTTGTTAAATGAAGCTGCATGTATAATAGAACTAGCTTTTCTCAGCATAAATAAAATTCATTATCCTTGCATATTATCATGGCCTTTTACTTCATGTCTTATAGTCTTAATGTGTAGAGTCCAACTGTACTGACCAGTGCATAGCATGGGCAGGCAGACTTACTTTCCAGGGCTGTTGAATGCAGGATAGGCCAGACTCACGAGCTGACTGGTAGCTGTTGATAGAATTTGCAGAGGAAGGAGCATCACTTTCTTGTAACTTGGCTTGGTTTGGAAGGGACCTTAAAGATCATGTAGTTCCAGCCCTCCTGCCATGGGTGGGAATGCCACCCATGAGATCAGGTTGCCCACGTCCAAGATGTGGAGGACCTTCTTCTCTCAGGATATCTAAGGAAATTAAAGACTTTTTCTGTTTATGAAGAGATTTGCATTTTGTTGAAGTGAAACAGTGTCTTAACTGCATAAGCAATATTTTAAAGATCTCTTACTTCAAGTTATTATTGATTACGCCACCAGAATTAATGGGAACAAGGGATTTTTTTTTTTAATATATTATTACTACTTTTTGCTGTAAAGTCACTATCTAACAATTTGAGATATTATTGTGTATTGCTAGGCCAATTAAACTTTATAATATCAAAAACCATTAACATGTGGGCATCTTTTCAATGATCATTTTAACGTATTTCCTACCAATCCTCAGATACCTAAAATAATCTTTGGCACTGGAAGTATTTCAGATTTCTTTGTAGTAATGTGATATTTTAATTGACTTTGCATATTAACAAACAAAAAGCTGACATGACTGATGTTTTCAGTTGTACTTATCCTTCAGCAGTATTTGAGAAAAACGAGAGCATGGAGGCATTCAGTAGCGGTTCACATTTTTATTTGGGATTTTAGACTGATCAGAATCAGAAATACTATAAACATGTTGATAAAGTAAATGTCAATTAATACAGGACAAACAATACAGTATATTTGTTCTTAAAAGCAATGGAATGAGGAATTAGTTTTATTGCAGATATTTCACTTAGGGGACAAAATAGTGCAAGAAAAGCATTCTATGCTTTCAAGCATTTTCTAAGCATTCAAAAACTATTTGAGGCAGTGCACCTTATTTCTATGTAAAGACTATGAAAGAAATTTTATATTAATGGATATTGATATGCAATTGCTTTGGAAGCTAATTAAAAAGGGCTTTATAATATGACATACATTTCCAAAACACTCACTTTTGTTCACCTTCCCTGTTCATTTGTCTGTTTCATTCTCTGTCTTCTGATATGACCTTCTTTTTCCCAATGATATTTTTCTCATTTTCTTCTTTTACCTATTATTATCTACCCTTTATATTGCTCTAGTTCCTAGAAGAGAGATTCTCAAACATGAGGAATCATGATCCCACTTAGGGTAATAACCATGTAAACAGAAGTGTGGTTGCAAATTTGGAAATGACCCCAGAAATGAGAATGGAAATGGGGTTTGTAAGCCCTGAAGTGGAGCCAGAAACAGAAAAGCTTTCAGAACATTAGGCAGAGGGTAAAATAATATGGATCCAGCCCTATTCTGCAAAGTGCTGCAGACTCTACGGGGAAATAATTATAAGAACAAGACAGAACAGACAGATGATATGAACAAGTGGGAAAAATTGAGGTAATTTGGAGAAGAAAAATAAAATGTGAGAGTTTTCTGGCCAGCCAAGTAAATCCACCCCCCGGTCACCTCCCTCTTTTTTTTTTTTTTCTTTTTTTTTTTTTTTTTCTGTCTCCACATTCTTCTCATTCTTCTTGAACCCTTGAGCCCCTTGAGCTCTCCTGTACTGCAGCAGGCTGCATGCCAAGATCTTCCCCTGGAAGAAGGGGGAGATACCCCTCTAGGTTATTCCCTGAGGTCAGGAGATTCCTTACCTGCAACAGATACTCAGTAAGTAACTAATAAAACTAGCTTGTTGAAACTTTGCAAGTAATTTGCTAAGCATGCTGAAACTTTGTAATCTTAGTTAAGTGATATAAAAGATTGATTGTGCATATAATCCTTTAGACATAAACTATTAAGTCTGGAATTTGGATAGTCCTAGCTAGACTCCTTGAAGTTTGGACTGCAAAAGGGACTTCATTCTGAATCTTGTGGACTCAATGTGAGGGTCTCCCTGATGCTTTCAGTCTGGCCCTGACCTCTGTGTAGTAACTAATCAGGTGACCTTGCCACCACAAATCTCATTGGTGTCACATTTACCATTACAACTTTTTAAATCACTGTTTTATTCATGATTAAGTTTTTCTAAATCACTGTTCTCATTAATATATTGCTGCTTCTGTCTCTCATGATTGAAGTATACAATTCCTATAACAACACCCTGCAGTAACAACACACTTCAAAAAAAAGAGAAAAGGGTTGCAAAACTTTGCATCCAACACTGAGTTAAATACAAATAGGTTAGAGTAATTATGCCAAAATATTTGACTTTTTTCTTTTTTCCCTAGCAGGCATGTCATAGGACATTTCTGATTGTAATATATATATATATATATTTCATAGCTAGAATTTACAGCAGTACCTGGACACAATACTCAGTAGATTGTTTATATATCAGTGACTATTTCAAGATAAAGTATTGCTAATCAGCTCTTTAAGGGTATATCAGGAGACATGTAAGCTAAGTTTTAGAGTTTTGATCATAAATTCTGTAACTAATTCAATTTTGTAATGAACATCTTAAGTTCATCTTATCAGAGAACAATATAAAACTAAAAGCTTTCCAGTAGATGAGGGTATGTATTTTTATTTTCTGTTTGGTTCTGCCTGCAATTTTCATATTTATCCATGTTAAATTCAGATCAGGTTAATATTATTAGAATTAGTAAAACTGATGTATCTAATAGCAAAATGAGATGAGAGACACAGAACTAATTTTCCTTTAAGAAAGATCAGAATAGTTTGCTCAGGATCTCAAAGCAGTGCTAGTGATTTTTCTCCTTTCGGGTTTCATTTCCTTTCCTTCACATTATTTATTTATATAACTCAAGAAAATAAAAGGTTAATTTGGGAGAAATCGGTACATGCTTTAAAATCAATACACTGAGATGAAAAACTTAGCAGCAAGCATGTTGGGTAGTTTACTTCCATTTGGTGTGGCTGTCTGGAATGAAATGAATTATTTCCCATTAAATGCAACAGCTTTGGGGACAGAAATACACAGAGTCTAAGTGGCTTCCTGAAGTGTATGTCTATGTGGAAAAATTAATAGACCACCACACAAATTAAGTGAAAGATAATAAATAAATAAATAAATAAAAACTAAGATGAAATTTTATAGACTGCATTTATACTTTCCTTCTTGGTGGTTTTGAGGCGCTCCCTCACACCCACCTTCAAGCTATGCCTGCTCACCTGTTCATCTTTGAATTGGTCTGTGAACACTGGAAAAAAAAAAAAAAAAAAAAGATTCATGTGGAAACAACACAGGAGGAGGGCAAGGACTTTGTTAGACCTCCCAGGACTTCTTCATCCTTTGTTTTAGCAAAGACAATTTGAGAGCATTTTATCTGGGAGCTGGTTCAGTCTGTTAACAGATACCCTGCAAGACCATGAGATATTCTGTTTTGTATCCTTACATATGAGTTCACAGACTGTGCTGGACACTTGAGGTGATGGTGTCTCATATGTTGAATGAATGAAAATTTTACACTATTGCTTCTCCAAGAAAATCTCATGTGCAGGACTCCCAGTGGAGCAAGTTACCTTAATTGTACATTTACAACAAGAGAGCCTCAGTGGCAGTGTTCATCACAGCCACTGTATTTCCTCTTTCCATTTCCCTTTTGGCCAGGACATCTAGTACCAACATTACTGTTTGACAGTCAAGTTTTGATTGCTGTAGAATGCATGCCTTATCAACCAATCAGCTTTGAGCTCTGGACATGTTCCCAGTCTCAATATGATGAACAGTTCTGTGTTTATAGATGTTTTAGTATTCTAAGAGTTATGTGCAGCTACCAAGTGCAACTTGTAGACTTTGCCTACTCTTCACCGTTTCTCTTTATCAACAAGTAGCAGTGTCTGGGGTCACTCCCCAAGCTGTTTTGCAATGGACATACCTCAACAAACACTCAGGAAAAGAAGTGCAAATGAAAGCAGTCATTACTTCAGTTTCCACAAACTTAATTTTTCAAGTCTATAGAGAGATCTCAAGTCTACATTTAAAAAAAAAAAAAAAAAAAAAAAGAAAAAAAGTTAAAATTACAAAGGTAGGATTGTTGATATAAGTTAGTAGTTCAAGGACCAAAAGACCAAAACATATAACAATCTAAAGGTGAGAATAAAAAACAATAACAATAAGAAAAAACAAACAAAAAAACACAGGAAGGGTATCTGGGGGAAGGCTAGCTAGTAACTCAGGCCATTGAGGCCATCAGTGTTGTTGGGCAGGACAAAGGCAGCAGCTCTGCACCCCAGAGAATGGCTCCCAGGAGTTGTCATCACCAATTCCCTCCTTGCTGATGCCTGCCCAGCTGGTGAAGGCTCATTGAGTGCTATTCATGAGTTTAGACACACCAGGGCCTAGCTTCATAGCTTATTAGATCCTATCAGTGTTAACCAACACATAACTGCTTCATATTTTTAGTCTGGATATATCCTACTTGCAGAGTGTATTCATACCTAGCTAAAAATGCTCAAACAAACTGGCCCAGGAGAAGAGTGGGAATTATGGAAAGACAGCATCAAATATTCACAATAAGAACTGAGACATCCAGTAAAGCAGTAGACAGATATATATGCTCACTAAGGTTTAAGTTTCCTGATTTCAAAAGACCAAAGCATTTCAAATTATGTTATGAGTCTTTATGTAGGTGGCTAGAAATATGGTTGATGCCTAAGTTTTTACAGTTTTACCCTGAAGTTGCTTAGATGCCAGAAATACTGCTTATGCATATATAAATACCTTGGTCTTGACAGTAGAGAGCAACTTGGCTGTATCAAAAGCAAACTCTGCCAGACTCATTAAAACAGCATTTCTCTTTCTTGAAGGATAAGTAGATAGTTTTCCTCATGGGTGAAGCATAAACCTGTCTTTTCAAAGGAAAGATATAGAGGTCTTTTTTATTAATTTATATATATATATATATTTTTTACTATGATCAGATAAGAGACCTGAACTCAATTTGTATCTCTGGACAGGAATTCAAGTCACGCATTTCTTATATAATAATGCCTTATTCTAACGTGGCAGTAATATTAAGCCAACATAAAGGAAAAAAAAGTCTTTTTATAAAGGTGAATGCATTGGAACCAGAAGGGATATGTGTAAGCCTAGCTTTCTTGTCTACTAGTTAGTATGTTCATCTGAGGACTAGTGGGTTCCAGCTCATCACCCTTTTTAAATATTTGATCAGTGCTTTTACAAGGTAAAAGGCATAAGTAACACCTAAAGCCAGCACCAAAACACCCTTGGACACCTATCTAACAAAAAAGCTATTCTTTGAAATTGGTTTGGACTTGAGTAGGGTGATAAAAGAATGCCCTGATCCTTCTTCCAGAGTACAATAAAAGCTGGGGCTTTTGAGTTACTGGATTTTAATCCAGTAAGGTAAAGATAAATATAAAGTCAGCATTTCCATGGGCTAAATTGGAATGCTACTCTTCAGCTGCTGTATATAAAAAAAGATAACATTAGTGTCAGATACACCTACCTTTCTACTTCAACAGCAAATACTGTTTGCATTTCTTCTGGAAGAAAATTTGAATGCACTTAATTGCCAGGAGGTACCTCTCCTCTATGAAATCCAAGTGGTGAGAAATGCTCAGGATATGAAATGCAGTTGGAGACCAATCACTCACTGTCTTCTGTTTTTCTGTTGTTGATGTTGTTTGTTTGGTTGTTGTTTTTTATTATTATTGTTATTATTATTACTACTACTACTAATTATTATTATTTATTTTGTTTTCTACTTGCTAAGTTAGTCAAAATACAGTTTTGTGTTTTTTTTTTCACAATTTTGTAAAATATTTTTGTAACAGCCAAAAAAAAAAGAAAAAACATATATTCACACTCCTTACTTTACAGCCAAACTTCCTTGGAACTTTGCTAGAAAAGTTGTTAGGCCTTATTCTATAGTGGGTCCTGCCCAGGCAGCAACCCATAGGCACCTAAGAGGCAGATTGTTGCCCAAGGAGGTGATTTATTAATGCCAGCAGTGCAAACTAACTCCTTTACATGGAACAACACAATGATTAGAAATGAGTGAAAATGTCTCATGGTAAATAAGCTATGCTGATTCAGTATTTAACAGAGCCCACACTTCTTTACCTTTGAAGAATACTTCCAGGTGTAATACCTGGATTGCAGTATTTGCAATACCACCTCAATTCTTTTTCTTCTCTATAGAGTTCCCAGGTTTTCCTTATTCATTTTTCTCCCTAGTAGCCTAAGTGAACACCATAACTTTTCACTTCCTGTCATACAAATATAATACCTTATTGTTTACATCAGTAGTAATAGAAAACGTGAAGGGTTATTTGTTTATTTTTAGGTATGATTCATCTGAGTTAAATTTAGATGTCTGGTGATGACATTTACATCTGACCCAATCACGTTAGACTTACAGTAAGCAGATGAATCACCTGAGCTATTCTTCATGTCTATGCTAATTATGAAATCTTTTTTGAAAGTACTGATTTCTCCCTACTGGCTACATGTGGAAAGGTGACTATCTCAAATGTAGGAATTTATTTTGCCTAGATAAATTCTAAATTCTGTGTCTTTAGTTATTTGCATTTCAGAAGTCCCATCAGTCATCTAAATTTCTGTTTTAGATTATTCTTCCCCTACTTTTATTGGAATAACTGAGATATAAATATCAATAAAATGGTATTAATAAAATTTAATGAGAGTAAACACTAATTATTGACATCAAGAAAATACTGGATTCTGTTATTTAACCATTTTTCTTCATGGCACATAGAAATAGTAAAGTATTGAGAACATAACCTAAACAGAACATACTTATTAATATATCCTCTACACATAATGCATTTTGATTTCCAGTTTATAAACATGGTGTCATATAGCTGTTCTTTTTGATAACAGGCCTTAAAAAAATTTAGACTATTCAATTTTTGAGAACTAGGAAATTGGTTACAAAAAAAAAAAAAAAGGGGGGTAAAAAAAAAGCTTCCTTTAGAATTGAACACTGGACTAAATTACATAAGGCAATATAAGTCAAATCATCCTTAAATATAAAGAAATCAGTATGACCTGGAATTTACTGGCCTTTTTAGATTAATTAAGGAACTCTAAATCGTTATAGTTTTATATCTTAAATAGTGAGTCTTTTTTTCATAAGGGAAGATCACCTGCTATCTTGTATTGTTCTAAATGTTTCCTAGAAAACAATAAGAAAAGCTCATCTAGAGCAAGAAGGTCACAAGAACCACAGTTTGACATTTTAATTTTAGTAAGAGTATTCTTTGCATCCCTTGCCAAGTTGCTTTCATCTGTGCCTTGGCTTTCCTGATCCCATCCCTAAATATCTGGATGGCATCCCTATACTCTTCCCAGGCCCCATGTCCCTGCTTCCACTGCCTGTGCTTTTCCTTTTTACACGTCAGTTTGACCAACAGATCATTGCTCAGCCATCCTGGTTGTCTCTGATCTCTGTGCTTGATTTCTTACACCTGGGGTTTGCACTCAAAGAGAAATGTCCTCAAAGATTTGCCAGATTTGATCAGTTCCTCTGTCTCTAAGAACAATGTCCAAGGGCATGTCATACACTAAGTCTTTAAGCAGATGGACTTTCACTTTTCTAAATTTCAGGGTCCTGATTTTGCTCTTTGCTAGGCCCTTATTCCTCAAGATTATGAACTATACCAGGGTGTGGTTGCTGCAGCCCAGACAGCCTCCAATCTTAACCTCTTAAATAAGTTTATCCACATTGTTGAGCACCAGGTCCAGTAACACTTCTGCTCTGGTTTATTTGTCTAATACCTAGACCAGGAAGACCATCCTCGATGCACACCAGGAGTCTCCTGGATTGCTTACAGCCTGCTGTGCAGCTTTCCCAGCAGACATCCAGGTGGTAGAAATCCCCCATCAGGCTGACAGCCTTTCTCAAATTTCCTAAAAGACCTGATCTAGAGTTTAAGTAACTGGAGTTCAATCTCTTCTTAGCTTTCTCAGCGATCTTTCCTTGTTCTACAACCTGTTAGCAGTTTTCTAGCCATCTACTAAATGTTTTACTGAATGAGCATTACCACCAGCTCCTTAAAGAGTGAGCTGAACTCTGAACTTTTGTTTCAAAAAGATATGGAGAAAGGATCAAAACTGAACTAGCACAGCAACATGTCAGCTAGCAGCTACGTTATGGTGACTGCCCATGTGAGTACCCTATACTTGTTCTAAAGTGACTTGTTAAACCACTTAATTCCCTTCACGTAAAAAAGGGAACAGAAAGGATTGTAAGACTCATGATTGATTTAGAGCTTTAGAGCTGCACCCAAATCCTAGAACCTCCTCTCAGCGTTTCTCAGTGGCTATTTCTAGTATTCTCAAGTAGACTGCTGAATAATACCCCGAAAGATATTATACTGAAAACCAAAACAAACAAAAAAACAACTTTCTACTTTCCACCATTTTTTTTTCTCATGTTTTCTTCATTGTTCTATTCACCCTTCCACTGTTCTTAAGCATGTCTGAAGGGTATCAAGAAAGTAGAGAACTGGAATTTTATTATTCTATGTTGCCCTTTGGTGTGCCTGATCAGCATAATGATTGTTCTGAGAACAGAACAAATCATGGCTTATGATCGTGTTTGTTTAACACTTAGGTTGAAGTGAAGATAATGAAAATACACGTATATTAACTTTCTGTTTAGAGCCTTTAGCGAGTAAATGTCATAAATTCATTGAAAGCTGAGAAGATATAATGGGAACATTGCTGAACATGGCTAAATATGAAGATATATATTATTTTCTGGGAAATGAAAGCTGTATACTTGGGAGAGGAAGACAATGGACACAGTTTTCCTTTAAACTATGTGAGCATTCAGATCACTAAATTTATGGTTAATAACATCAACTACTTCTGTTCTAAAACGAAATAGTTAGTCATCCAGTTATATTCTGAATCTAAAATAAATTTATAGACATCAGGAACAACATATTACTGATAGGAACAGAGGTGAATATGAATTTCCCAGTTGTAAACTGGGCTAAATTTATTAGCCTGCCCCAAAGAGCTATGTAGGTAAACATGTGGTGGGGTTGAGACCCATGTACTTTTGTAGTGGGCATAAGGAAAGTACTGCAGGTAGAATACAGCTTTTATTACTCAGCCAATAAAGACCTTTCATATCATATTACAGATACCTTGGTGCTCTGCCTAAGATAATGACTCCAGGCAGTCATAAATTATCTTTTGAAGAAAAAGGTTATCTTTGTATTGCTTATATGACAAATAAACACTATGTTTGGTGTTGATCTTCCTTTTCCAACTAATGAATGGCACTAATGGGGTCTGGAAGGAGTCACCTCTGACTGTAGCTGAAATGTATGCTATTTTGTAGCTTTGAGAAAGGGATTATACAGGAAAAGGAAGCATGCAGGATTGTATCTACCTTTAATGGGTCCAGATAAATACTCCATACAGTTTTGGAAAGCAGTTTTGTGATTTTTAAGAATATACTTTTTTGTTTGTTTTCCTGTTTGCCTTGTGTTAATTCATTGGTCCTGCAGACACCACCCCAAGAATAGAAAGGTTGTGTCTTCTGTTGGTTGTTGGTTGTTTGGTTGGTTCCTGGAGAGAACAGGCACAAATATGAGCTCCTGATTCCTCTACAGAGATTAACAGTATAGTAACAGTTCAACTTGGAGACCCATCTTGGAGAACTTGGAGACTCCATTGTACTTCTGAGAATCACTGTATTAAAAGTCATAAAGACTATTAGAAATCCGCTGTGGCCCCTGCTTTCCACTGTGGTTGAACAAGTCTTTCATTTCTGGTCACCCAGTTGTCCTGCTCCAAAACTGTCCACTCAGACTGTTCAGTAGATTCTTGGCTAGGGAAATAGGTAAATACTCAACTGAAGAATTTTAGTACTTTAACACCAGGATGAAATGAAGCGCACAGATTCAAGTTTCTGCTCAAATAATTTAACAGATAGGTTAATATGCAAAGCAGAGAAATGGTGTATCATGAATGGATATTTTTATAAAGAAAGCAGTGAGAAAATTCTTCACAGTCAAAAGGCAAACTTAGTTTGCTATGTGTGGAAAAGTCAATCAGACCCTTCTTTAACACTTTCTACTGGCTGAGCTAAGTGCTGACTTAAGCTATTTCATGCTGTGATTTGATGCGATAATAAATATGGCTTTAGAGTACCTACTACTGGATCAAAAGACTTCATCCATATGACTATTTCACCAAGCAGGTTTTATAAGTCTTTAAAGGAATAACTTTTTTCTTTGCTGGCCTTATTCTTGATAAAATATTACCTATCTTCAGCACTCTGTCTTTATGCCGCTCCAGGTGTCATCTACAGACTTACAGCAAGCATAAAACTTGGTTAAAAGTATGAAGTCAGCATAGAAGTCACATCACTGATTACCTGGACAGAAATGCAGTCCTATTCTGCAAGCTGATCTGCAGTGCTATGTGATTCAACAACAGAGGTAGTATGAAATTAATATGAAATCATGTAATGTAACTACAGGACCACACCTTCATAGATTTGCCTCTTTTAAATCCTGTTCTCAGGTGAGACGTTTTATCTGGCTGCTCAGAGAGTAAATATGTTCTTTGTGTATGCCATACAACTTGACACCATAGTTCACTGTCTTGTCAGTCGAGCAAAGTTGTGTGGGGCTATATGATAAATGGGATCTCTGAAGTGACCTGGGTTAGAAAAAAAAACTAAAAAAAAAAAACTCCAAATCATCTTTAGTGTTGTTACTGTTGTTGAGCTCTTTTTTAATATATATATACATCTATATATTATTTATTTATTTTTAAATCCAATGAATCCATTTGAAATTTTCTCTGCACACAGCTGCATCAGAATAGATTGAGAAAACAACATACTGCTGTGTAGGCTAAGAATAAATAACTGGGAGATAGGAGCAGTTACAGTTTTGCCACTAGAAGAAAGCATCAATGAACAACACCCTTAGGCTCTTAATTCAGGTTTATGGATTTCACTTCCAAGCTGGATGTCTAACTTTTAGACTCTCCAGCACATGGCATGATAAATGTCCAAGTCCCTTAGCTTCTTTATTGTGTCTAACTCTTGTTCACTGTATCTGTAACACATTTTTAAACTGTTTTTAACAGTTACTCTGCCTATGGTTAGCTGTCTGTGATGTCTATGGTGAGTGGAAAAAGACAACTTTTTAAAGACAAATTTAGTATGTGGTGGAACTGCTAATACATTCCTATGCTTCCATTATTCAAGTAGTAGAGTTGAAAAATACAAGAATATACAGTGATTCAGTTTTAAATGTTATATTTTTGCAGTTATTGTTTTGTTGTTGTTAAGTTCTTAGCAATTCTTAGCTGTGTACTACAGCTTTGTAATGTTGATTGAACAACTTACACTTCAGATGTTGACATATTTTAGTATACTGTATTTTTTTATTATTATTATTATTAGCAGTTAAAATGAGAACCTTAGGCAAGTAAGGTTAATGTGCTATATTGCTATTAAGTATAATAAATCAATTTACTCATTGTTTGTGTTATGTAGAAGAAAGATGTAGGTAATTTTTTCAAAATATTCATCATACATTTTTAATAGTATGTCTACAGAGACCTGAGTCCTGCAATTTTGCACCAAGATAAAGCTAAGCTAGTTTCAGTCCTACTAAGGAGTGGCAATGTCTTTATCTTTGTATTTTGTGTATGGTAAAGAAGGTTTAGCAGTACATATTGAGACTACCTGTCCATCATGTCAGTCTATCTAACCAATTTTGCAACAATTTACAGTATTATCATTAGAGAAGGGAAGGCGTGTTTGAATCCTTTCAGACACAAGAGGAGCATGAACTCTTATGTACTGCATCCTGGCCAGGTACCCTAACCATCAGGAAAACAGGGTCCTATGGCCGCTGTCACATTAAAAGGAAAGACATTGTTAGCTTCTGAGAACTTATAAATGCCACTGTAAGGATTATAGACCTTTACCAAGGACAAGATCATTACCATCGCTTGAATAGTATGAGACAGTGAAGTGCTGAAATGAAGGGTTTTTAAAGCTTTTTCTGCAGGCTAGCTCTAACAAGCTTTCTGCTCTGAATGCCAGGTGGGTTGTATTCTACCATTCCCTCCTACTTCTGCTGTACTTGTTGGACAAATTTCAGTCCACATCTGCAATTTGACAGAAGGGAAGTCTTTGAAAGAATTATAATAGATCCTGGATCTGTCTATAGACAGAAGACATGGAAATGTTTACTGGCATCTACTAAATTAACTCTAGAAAGTTTTTCCCTTTTTGAGTGTTTTTAAGCTAATAGTTTCTGTCCTTTGAAACACATTAAAATTACATCTTTTCTAAGCTTTATTTAAGTTTTGTCTTAGTTATAGTATGGGTCAGAGTATATGAGTGGCTGAAGAGAACCATATTTTTCAGCTTTTTGATAAATTCACATTTAGAATTTGAGGGCTTGGTTAGACACATTTTTTTACACGTTTTACAAAGTAATATGTTTAAGGAAATATTTGTATGGAGGCTTGAAGGCTCAGCATAACCTGTTCCTGCATTTCTTCCATAATATTAAAGAAAGATCTTGCTCACATCTGAAAAGCAACTTGACAATTCTTATTTAAATCTCTCAAAACTCCCTCTAATGTCATGCCTACTTACACCCTTATGTAGTTATGTAGATTAGAACCAGACAGCAATCTGTGGTTATTCCTTGCTGTTCATATTTTGTTCTCTTTTCATTAACAGCCATAGTCCTGCCATTCCTTCTATGCCTGTTAGAAAAGAGAAACAAACAAGAAAGCATTCAGTCACCAAAACTGTGCCAGTCATCACTGTTTTCACTTGCTTGGGAAGTTATGTCTCTATACTAGCCCTTTCTGATTTGGCCTCTCATTGTCCCTTTCTGACTGTAAACTCTGCTGGGTGAAAGCTATCTTTTTATCTGTATTTGTTCAGCATGCAGCACTGTCTTTACTGGGGCCTTTCGGTGCTACTGTCCTACAGTAATCATCTTCATTAATAGCAACAAAGAAAAGCTGTTTCAAAAATGAGAGGACTGTGCTGTGCAGGTCAGGCCTGGGCCTCTGGGACATCCTTTCTGTTGAAGGTAGTTAGTTTTCCCTTTAGTTTCTCTAAGTTTCCCATAGTTTCTTTAAGTAACCCACTTTCTAACCTTTAACTCACAATAACGTGGCAATTAAAGATGTTTTGATATGTGCTCAGATCTGCAGACATAGTTGATAATAATTTGGAGTGCAATGCTCAAGTAGTTAAAGATCCGCAGAAAGCTGATTTGGTCTCAGCTACCTCACGGCATATGATGCTATCAAGGAATAAATTCTTAAGCAAAACAGAAGACAAACCAACAGCTTCAACAGAAAATCCTCTCAGAGTAGAGACCAAAAAAAACCCACCACACTTTAAAATGAGCTAGGTAAAACTTACAGGCTATTCAGTAGGTGGCTTGCCAGTTAATTTAGACAGAAACCATCAATTTACCCTTTCTCCCAAATGGTAATTTTATTTATTTATTTATTTACTTCAGGCAGTTAATTGCATGCATATTCAGATATGTGTATGATTAGTGAAAACTCAGATAATGATTCCTTTATGACAATAAAGATACGTCTTTATAAAGATAAACATTTCCTGGCATATAAAATAGCAGATTTGTTCTCAAGGCACTTGAGGAATTAAACCTGAAAGTGCTTTACAAGATCTAATCAAGATGTTTTCTTGATTCTTTTCTTTTGGAAAGAAAAAAAAAAAAAAAAAAAGCTTTATTATAATTGAACGTTGATTTCACAAACTAGAAATTTCTCTTCTTGATTTTCATCAAGGCAACTATATATGAGCAAACAGAAAGGCCGGAAAAGTTACAGCCAATTATCCTTGCTATCCTTGAAGAACATGTATTTGACTAAAACATATTTTCTTAGGAAACCAGTTATGGTAAGATTCCAAAGCAGTCTAAGATGAGAAGTGGGCAGGTAAATGAAACATCTCTTCATGACTAAGAAAGTGATCAGTAAAACCTATTTTCTTCCTACAATATCCACTTGCAAAAATTAAATCATCACTATGATTTCTGGACTGAAGAGTCCCTCAAATGCCTAAACAGTAGCGACTAAGTTTGTACAAGGCTTTTCTGGTTTGAACTTCACCTCCGTTTAGAGGCAATGTATAGAGACCTCTGGTATACTAAGTACCCAGTCCGGTAGGTTCACTCAAATCACATAGAAAACAATCTCCTCTTTAAAGTGTAAGTTACAACAATTTTCTTTCAAAATGTGCCACACTTTTTTTTTTTTTTTACAACTCCCTTTCCCCCAGTCTATCTAATAATTTAAGTAGGACAGGGCAGCCTCACACCTTTCATGCTGAAGGTGACTCATTAGAAGATGGAAACAAAACAAGAGGAACCACTGTGTTTTCATGCTAAAAACATCTTGGATACATCTATAGTTCTGCTGGATGCTCCAGAGATATTTATGGCTCATGAGGCTAACAGGACGACTGATGTCAAGTCCATTAAATCATATCTAGAGTTGTAGTATTCCTGCCTTTATGTCCACTGGCTTTTGAGAAAGGACAATCGGTTGGGTGTTCTGAAATGGTGCACTAAGCAGGCATCTTTACAGGCTTGAAAACCACAAGAGGCACTCTCAATTGGGCCTTCAATAACAGTTTTAAAAAATATTTAGCAATGGAAAGTCTACTGCTTCTGTTGGTTGTTTATGACAGCAGTTAATTATCCTCACTGTTAAAAACCTGTTTTCTTTTGTATTTTACTTTGTCTGGCTTCAGTTTCCAGCCCTTGATTCTTGTTACACATTTCTCTGTTTCATTAATAGAAACTTTATAATTTTCTACCAAAGAAAATACACATGCACTGTAATTAGATCTGGCAGGCAAATTGTTTTCATATCTCACAAAAGCTTTTGCCATTTTCAAAAATTTAGGAGTATATTTCATGAGAGAACATAAAATGTAAACCAAAACTAAATACAATTTCACTTCACCATGTAAGTAACAATATTGAAATATTTTGTGAAGATTTTAACAACTAGATTCTTTTAGACATTTTTTTTTTATTTTTGAATGTTACCATGATGTTTCCAAATCATTTGTTCATTAAACAGAATTAATCAAACTCTTAATTTTCTCAACCTTAAGGACTTTCCTTCACCTCCAGAAGTGTACCCGTAATTCTTTTTATTTATACTTTTGCTTAGCGACAGCATTAGGATTTTTGATTATTTTGTTGCTGTTCTCAAAGGTGTTGTACATGTGCAAAAATACTTGCCCTCTAATCTCTGCTTTGTCATCAACAGATAAGAGTTAAGTTTTTCTTTTCCTCATAGTATTTTCTTTGGAGTTTATGCTGAATATTGCCTTTTAGACTGCTCCCTCTCCCACAACATTTTTTTTTTGGCTTATTAATTTCCAAATCCTATTTATGATCCCTCTTTTGCATGAAGTAGCCCTTTCATTTTGTGACAGGAGTACACATTTCTAAACTCACATTAAGACATCACAGTCATATATATTATAAAAACTTGTTTTGATGTTTTTTGTTGTAAGCTATATGCGACCTATAGCTAGTCTCCTTATCCTTTATGTTAGTCCCCCTATTGCCTTTTAGATCTGTTGTCCTTGTCACATCTCTTCACTTTGACTCATACTCTTTGTCCATACTCTTTTTTTTTTTTTAATATTATTTTTGTTTTGCTTTAGTCCTGTGGACCAGTGGACTAAATGCCTCTTACACGTTTCAGTGATTCTCCTAGGAAGACCTTATAATAATTTGTCTTTCTCCTCAGATACAGTCTCAGACGTTTCCCTTTGGCCAAATACCGTATTATATCAAAATATCAGTATTTACCACAGGACTTTCATTGACATTAACTGGTTTGCCATTTTCAGTAAAACTTTGTTTACAGATATCAGAGAAAAGAGAAGGGAACAGCCATCAGGAGTTGGACTTGATTATCCTTATGGGTCCCTTCCAACTTGGGATATTCTATGATCAAATGAACAAAAGTCTTTTTTGCCTCTTTCAGCTCTTAATGTAGATTTAATCATCTTCATCGTTTTAAAGAACTCTTCTGTCATCTGAATCAAATTCTGATGTCAGAACATACTATTGTGTGAAATAATCCTTTAACAAAGGATTATGTGTTAGCATTTAAGAAAAAAGATGATGAAAGAATTGTCACCTCACAAATGTTGATTTTTTGGTCATTCTGCTCCTGTATTTGCACATTGATTTACCTCCCATTACCAAGTTTAACTAAGTAAAAATCTAATGCAACAATTATCTAATGTAAGTAACAATTACATATATTTATTAAAGCAGGGAGTGACAGAACCTACAGATTTAATAAAAGCTAGGTGAGATTATGAATATGACCATACTACCTAAGTAATGGTAAGAAAATAGTTATGGCTCTGCCATACTTCCCCTAGGGTTCTCCTTTTTCTGTCATGTCTATACAACATAGATATATACAGTCTCACTTAACTGTTGTAGTCATACTAGTAAACTTTCATTATTTACATCTAACAGTATCTCAGTCTTTCTCTGCAAATGATCATTCTATGCACATATATATATATTTATATATAAAAATATAGATGAGATCAGAGTCACATCAAACTATTCATCCAGAACCAAATGTGAATTCTAAAACACTACATCTACTAATGTTCTGGACTCAAAATATATTTTTATTGCGTATGTGACTAGGTAGGTATTTTACTGTACAGTGGAAGACTACAGTCCTGACTCTCACAGAAAAGCAAATGAACAGCTGATGCTTTTACATGTGTTTTGCTGGTATGAGGTTATAAAAAGCTGAAATAAAAATTATCTCACACACAAATAAGGGAAGTGAAGGGAAGGGAAGGGAAGCCTTGATGGGGGGGAGGGGGAAGAAAGAAAGAAAAGAAAGAGCACAAGTTATAATAAAAGAAAAATGACATCTACAAGACAAGTGACGATGACATGAAGGTGAATACACCAGCAAGAAGAACTAATCAGCAGCACATCTACATGACAGTGCAAGTGACAACACCAAAGCTGCCAGTCCAGATGCTTGAGAATTGTGCCAGGGAGCCATAAGTATTTGTGGAGGAAAAAATCTGCACAGTTTGACATCTTTGACTACTGCAAAAGATAAGGAGGATGAGCACTATAATGAGCTGAGAATAGTACATAGCCTGCTTCTCCCCCCTCCCCCCCCCCCCCAAAAAAAAAAGTATAGGACTTTTTATTATTATTATTATTTTCAGTTGACAGAAAAGACTCATGGGAAAATACTAAGAAACACAACTCCCCTATCCCTCTTCCCACCTTGAAATCAGACTATCTCAGTCTTGTGTTTTTCCTAGCAGTCAGTCACCATGAGTACAGGTATGTTTGGGGCAAGGAACCATCAGTAAGTGAAGAGTTTTATGTTGAGCATTTGTCTTGTTTATACTCTAAATTACACCTGACCCTACTTTACATATTTACTTTCATTATTCAATTTCTTATGTTTTAATACCAAAATATGAAACACACAAAGAAGCAAAAATACTGCCTCAGAATGAAGTTTTTGAAGAAACAATGCTCACATGTCAATACAAGAGTGAAGTGACTTTCTCTTACTATTAACATAATGACCCCTCTTCAACCAAAATATTTTGTCAGAATAATTGCCTAGTCGGTGCAATTATTCCTTGTACATCTAGTCAGTGCAATTATTCCTTGTACATCTAGTGGTATAATGGCTATTTAAAATTAAATGAAAATATATTTTTTTCCATTGAGGTTTAGAATAAGTGGATGATTTTAGGATAATCAAATGTCAATGGAATTATTTCTGTTTTATTCTGATTTATTTTAGCTATTAAGGCAGAAGGTAAAGCATAGTAAAGGTATCTGCTTGGTTTGGCCAGGAGCTATTTTTCAACACTAAATAGCAACCTTCTTAATTCTTTTCACCTGTAAAAATCAGAGATTCAGAAGAAACGATTGAAATCTGAAAATACTATTTCCAATATAATAATGTTATCTCTTTTCTTTATACACATTTTAGACCAATAAATATCTTTCTTACCTTTCCTTACCTATGGAATAATTTCACTGATTATCATCTAGTTTTTAAAGGAGCTAACACTTTGTGTGAAATGGGAGGGAAACGCAGGGTCATAAACTGGCATCACAATGGAAATGGCAAACTGACCTTTTATAACAGCACAAAGGAGAATCATTCTAATAACTCACTCTAACCAGATATATGAAAATAAATGCTTATAGCGAATACTTGTTTTAGAATATTGTGGTGTGCGTTAATGCTGAACATTATTCAAAGTCCTTAACATTGTAGGAGGTGGATTAGGATTTTTTATATCTTCATGTTAATTTTCTGTGAAATGACAAAGCCAGTTAGTGGAGGGTTTGTACTCTGAAAAATACTAGTGAGGCAATGGATAAAAGAACACTTAAGTGTTTTTCATACAGGAAAATTGTGCAAATTATTGTAGCTCTGGGATTCAATAAAATACACAGCTAGATATTTTAGAAGTTGTGCAAAAATCATTTAATCTTGTGGAAGGAACTCTTCAAGAAACCCAAGATGAAGTATTAATCCATCAGTCTGTCCTCTTTACCAGAACAATCAGTAGTTATTCTCTGTGGTGTACAATAATGATTGTTGTTGTTTTACTTATTTAAAGTGAGGTTATTATTGTGGAAACCATGGAAATACAAAGAAATTTCAACAGTTGCAAACATTTTGCAAATCAAGAAGCTATCTTTGGAGAGACCATTCATTATGCTGTGCAGTAGGGAAGCTAGCATAAAAGAAGTGATGGCAAAAACACAGCAGTAACACACAACTAGGTGCATTATAGCACTTCCAGAGGTATGCAGAAAAAAGGACCGTAAGTAGCAGAACCAGTAAAGCTTAGTTTCCTGTGGATTTGTGTCTCAGGTTGAGAATTCTCTGATATCAAATAAGATTTGAAAGCACACAAAAGCATTTTCTTCAGAAGTAGTCTAACAAGGTCTCTCTTTCTCAGCCAAATACATATTTTTTCAAGATTTTCAAGAACTTAACACCTATCCAGACTATCAAATAATAATAATATTAATAATAATATTAATAATATTATTATTATTAATAAATGTGTTACTAAGATGATGTCTGAAAGACAGTTATACACATAAAGCAGGGATATGTTTTTAATTCTGTGTAGGGGTTTACAAATGCAAAGAGGTCTAAGATACTGCTATTGTCAATAGAGATCTAGTCAATAAACACAGTGGAGCCCAGATAGTTTTCCATCTCACCCTGAAATGCACAGGGATTCATTTGCCCACGTGTACCTCATGTCTTCTGTCATTTGAAATTGACCCCTGTGTGAGCAACTGAATCAAGAATTTAGAAGATACACAAATTAATAATCTTCAGACCTGGTGACTGAGCTAACTAGGTCTTCTGTGCTGTCTTCAGCTGCCTACCCTTCAGGGTCTGGAGATATTCAAAATGCCATAGAGTATCTATCCTCCAGTTGTGACTCAGGGATAGCACAGGCCTTCTGAAGGTCCTGCATTGAATCACATGGTCCCATGTTTATATCTTTGATAACATAGGACATGTAAAATGGTGCCAAATACTTACATGTAGGCAATTCCATTGAGCCCCAGTGATTATAAAGGAAATTAAGATACCTACTGTGTATATAGACATCTATATCTAGACACCTTAATTTATATGTAAAAATCTCAAGCAACAAACTAACAAGTGATTTCACTTATGTGTGATCTATATTCTTGTTGTTTAATACATGCAGAATATTGTATGGACATTGTTTACTAGTTGAACATTTCCTGGCAAGCAGGTATTGTAATGCATGTACATAACAGTACAGTTAAATTATGATAATAATAATAATAAAGATGCTAAGAAATTTTATATTTTCCTTTGTAGATTTCTGGAGCAGAAGTCTTGATTGTGCTAGCCAGATTACTACTGTTGCCTACTGTTAAATAAGGCTACGGTATTTGCAATCAAATGCCATACTTGTTTCTGGCCATAGGTCTTGCAGAGAAATCCATGAAGGATTTAAGTGATAAGAAATGTGACAAGAGCCTACAAAAACTCAAGAAAGATAATTACATCAAGAACCAGAATGTTAATGACTTATATAAGGATGATCAAATACAAAAATCCTTTCTCTGGGAAGAATAGGTACATAGGGGAAAAAAAATGTGGAAGAGTTTGACACAGATCAAATACAGATATTAGTAAGTGAAGCAACACAAGCCAGTAGACATAGGAAAATCAATACAAACTCACAGCACCACTTTTATTGGATGTCTGCCACCTCTTATGGATTAATCATCACCATCATTATCAAAACTGAAACACTTTCTAGTTGTCACAAGCTTGATGGTAAAAAGTTAATCAAGTAACATCAATAAATCACCATATCATTTTTAATATTAGTCTGATGGTCATAGTTTAAGATCCAGGACAAAAGTCCCGAAGTATGTATTTATGATTGCTATTGCATGATTCAAGTATATTCTAGAAGTGCTGCATTAGTTTACATGGCAGCAGTGAGAATTGTTCTTGAAAAAATGATCTGGTTATTGGCGATGACACTAATGAGACAACAATTCCAAACAGTGTCATTCAGTTCAATGAAGCAGAAATCTGGAAAATAAATAAATAAATAAATAAATAAAATAAAATAAAATAAAATAAAATCTTATTCAACTGTTCCCTTTATATGTTTCATGAATATTTGGGCACTGTATCACACTTTTTGCATCCAGATATCAATCCAAATTATGACGGTTAAAGACGTTGCTTTTGTATAGTATCCTTTATCAACATTTAGGTGCTGCTCAGTAACTTTTGTCACTGTCCTCATACTACAGCAGTAAAAATAGTCATAGAACAGACAGTGATAGTTTCTTCTGCTTTTTGAGTAGATAATGAATTGTTCAAGCCTGTGGCATAAAACAGAATTACTATGGTGATTACAGATCACTACATTTATTTTTACAATATCCTGTGTTAAAGATTTAATAAATGTCGTATTGCACTTAGTAGATCTACTGCTTCTTTTTTGTAAAAACAGTATTCAAGCAATATATGTGTGAGGAAATGTGAGAATATATGCCAGTATAACAGTGATAGAGCAGCTGACATTAGAAAGACACATTCAGGTATGACGGCATATAATGGCAACAAATAAAAGGAAAGGTAACATAGAACTTTAAAATAATAACAGATATCTGGTGACAGCTTATACTGCCTCAGCTTCAAGCAGCTAAGTTGCTTAAGACAGGAACAGAGTCATACTGGGTTCCCTCATGGTCTTTCTTTCTTTATTTATTTATTTTAAAAATTACTTATTTATGTGCAAATAGTTAGGCAGAAATCATTTGACAGCATACCTCTGGGTGTAGTCAAACTAATCTAACTTAGAAACTTAAAAACTAATCTAACTTAAAAACTTTTTAGGAAAACTGCTGGGTGGAGCTTTCACAAATATTTTCCCTGAAAATGGTAAAAGTAGATTTGAATATACACACTGGGATCTATTTCAATTTAAGATGTTTCTGAAATAAATGTTATCTGAACATCAGTTAATGAAAACAAGATGCTTTCAGAATCTTTTCTCTACTTTCCATTATTGCACTATTACATCTGCATGGAAAACCAAAATGCCATTCTTAAGAACTCTAAGATTATTTTTACTGCAATTAAGAGCAGTACTTAAATGTTCTAAACTACCCTCTGAAGGAATATTCTAGAAGAATATGCAAGTGATTTTTGAGAACATGATTTGGTAGTGTTTTGTTGCAGTTTTGAATTGTATACTTGTTCTGGTTTTATTTTATTGTTTGTTTAAATTATGTTTTGTTGTTTTATTTTGTTTAGTTTTGTTTTGTTTTCAAGAGAAAACCTGTTTTTCTTGTATAATGTCAAAATGGTTGTTTTCATATTTTCAGTATCTGGAAAGAAACCGGAGCTATTTGGGGTTGACCTATCTTAGAGAAAAAGAATGAAGAGCCGCTGGTTAACTAGTTACATGTTAAATGGATGCACAACATAGAGTATGCATAGTCTGGATCTTTAGAAATACGTTGTTTTGGAAGGGAATCATTCTTACTGTGGGATCATATTGTCCAAGTTTCTGTTAGTTTAAGTGGCTGTTCCTGAACTTCATTCTAAACATCTGTGATGCAAGTTGAATTTCAGCTACTCTTGGAAAATAGATAATTTATTAGAATGCATATTTTATGTCTAACTTAATGAACTTATTTAGATCTGTTTCTGATATACAAATCCACTCAAGGTTTATATATTAAGGGAACCTATAGTCAACAAAGATTATGATTTTAACCACTCAGCTCAACTGTAAGTCATTGACATACAATTGTTTATATACATCAGTTGCAAATGATATGTAAATAATTTATATGTAAGATACAATATCCCATTGATTTTTGTTGGTGCATCTATGGCCAACAGCATTGTTTAAAGGTGGTTTTTAATTAAATTAGTTTAATAATCATCTTCTGAGGAAATGGCCAAAACACAAGGCAATATAATATCCATTATTAGCTCCAGTTTGTTAATCTGCATTTCATTCTCCAAGCAGGGTGAGGATTAAGAGGCAAACAAACAAACAAAAAATATCTACATAGTTCTAACTCAGCTAATGCAGTGCTAGTTATAATGTTATAATAATGCCATGAATGTACCAACTACCAACTTCTACCAACATTCTAATGTTAAAGCCATTCTAACAGGATTTCTGAATCAAAACAACTTTGTGTCCCATCTATTCTTATTTTTCAAAAAGTTATGACATGGAACAGAAAGATGTAGTTGTCATCAATATATTTTTAACTTTGTGTACTTATCTGATATTTGTTCATATAATTATATAATCTGTTGTATCTGTTTTTGTTTTGTTTGTTTGTTTGTTGTAGTTCATATACCTCTAATTTTTGGCTGGGAAGCAGTCAATGCAAATTTTGGATGTACGGATAATTACAAATGGTTATAGGCTTTAAATATAATCCTCTTCCAAGTTCGTTTGACTGCAAAATGAATTAAATTGGCCTTTGGTAATGCTGATCAGCATGTTTCCCTGACCTTTTCAACATACCTGTTTGCAGTTAAGATGAAAGAAGAAAAAAAAATGAGAACTGGCATATTATGACATTTAATACCTGAAGAGAAAACAATATAAAAAGTTTGATTCAAATTAAAGCCAAATCTATGTTCATTTGCCTGAATTCACCAGATTTTGGGGCAAATATTTAAAAAATGATCTGTAAACATATTTCCCACTAGGCTGAGACAATTTATATTAAAAATAGTAATAGTTATAACTTTGAATAACATCACAAAATTAGATTTTGTAGACAGAGATTTGTGTTTGTCATCTTCTGTTGAAGGAAATACCTGTTTCTTTCTTAATTACAGACATTAAAGAAATCAGCCACTTGCATTCCCCCAGACCAATGAACAATCAATTATTAATAATTTAAACTGCTTAAGTAGCTGCTATATATCTGAAATAAGAAGGCAAAGTAGATTCTTTATAAACAATGCATACAAATAAATAAATAAATAAATAAAAATACACGGGATATTGCTCACATTTAAGCATGTATCTCTTCCTAGTTTTAGACAGGTTATCAGATACTCTTTTACGCCAAAAGTTAATTAATGACCAGTCACTTCAAGTTTTACAGAAAGTTAACACAGAACAGGCTCAAGCACAGTTGAAGTGAATGTATTTACTTTATTTGCATGAATATTCATGAACATTGATTGTTAGTGTTCAGTGAATTCTACTAGTTAGAAAATGGATACGATGACACTTGGGTATTTCTGTTCATAATGCAGGCTGTCAGATGAATTACTTCAAGCTGGACTGTACGAATCTGAAACTTGAGAGACATCCCAGTCTAAAAAAATGTTATGAAGATTACTATGCTAAGACAGTAAATTATAAGAGCAAAGTTTATTATCACTAAGAGTGTCAATGCCAAAGTCAGCTAAGAAATGGAGGCTCTAGAAATCATACAAACCTGAGTAGAAAACTATGGGAAACAGAAGGGAGTGAACCAAAGTAATCTGTTACAATGATGGCTCTCCCACTGTTGCATTAAAGAATAAAGAAGTTTGTCAGGAACTAAACCCCCTTGCATTCCAACTTATCCTCAGATATCAGAGGGGCTTGCAGCAGGTGGGTTTACATTCTGTGTGATGCCCAATCTGGAAATATAAGTCCATTTGCATTCAATATTTTGAATTACCACAATCACAAATAGCGTGATACACCTTCAGTCTAGTAGGTTAACGACTGGTGTAATTTACTGAAGCAACTGGTTATTTTGGATTGTTGGTGATAAATACACTGTCTGCAAAGCACATGCAAATACTAAACATATGACTAACACAACCAACTGCAAATGAGTTAACTTATGAAACAAGTCTATAGAGGCTGTTAGGTTTCCCAGGGAAGCACTTAGTTTAACTGAGAGCTCAGATCTCACCCAGTAGGCCTCCCTATGGTGGGAGAAGAGAGGTTCAGCCCTTTATTTAATCCCAGAAGTCAGCGATGTTCTCAGGGTTGGCTATGCAGTTTATTGGTGTGGCTCAGGGCTGGCTATGCAGTCTATCAGTTCCATACTGCTATCAAGTTCCCCATCCCTGCATTGATATCATCCAGCCTGGCCATGGTGTCTTCACTCCACTCCACCCTCCATGCTATTTCTCTTAGAGTTAGTTCACCAAGTTTTCGTGGTGTTGCCAATATCAAAGGTTGCAGGTTATGTTGCTAAGGGAACTATCATGGAATAGATTTCCTACATATCTGCTGCGTCTCACCCTGAAGTTTCCTCAGTGCTCAACCTTATCTTAAGATGTGGAGATACTTTTAATTTTAATAAGTCATCTCCAGCAATTGTTCTACATACCATTTCCTTTTCAAATATTGAAATGGAGCAATGCAACTGTCCAACGGGGAGTTCTATCCCTACAGCCTGAAGTGTATAGTATGTACAGTCAAAGTGTTGGTCATCTTTGAAAGATTTTGTGTTGTAATAGGTAGAACATCTATAATGATTTCTGTTGAGAGAAAATGGAACTGAAGGTATGAACTGTAAGCGTAGTAAAGAGTACTATTGTAATGGCTGGCATTCTCTGTGCATATTATTAAAGAAATGTGGTACAAAAAAAAATAGAGAAAAAAAATAATCTAATGAACCTACATGTATTTCTATGTCGTTTACCTGAAGCTTACCTGAAATTTCCCACTTGGAGATAAATTCCAAGCCCAGTACCACACTTTCTGATTCAGAGACAGAGCAATATGACCTTTACCCAGAACCACTAGAACATCTCCTGAATCTGAATGGGTAAGAAATGCGTCAAGCATAAAATGCAACATCAGGGAAGAAAGAGAAGTCTGAGAGGAAAGATAGCTATATCATACTAATGTTATAATGCTTTTTAGAAGCCTGCACTTCCATTCTTTTAAGCTACAGCTATCCAGGTTTTCTGTTAGTCACATTTGAAGGATAAATCTTATGAAGTTCCCAAAGATAAAAATATTTTGGTCTAACTTTCTAATGTGCTGACACCCCCAGCTGCCTGTGAAATCAGTGCAAGTTCTGCGTGCTCAAGACCTTTGAAAATCAGGCCACTTAATTTTAATTAAAGTCAGAGGAAGAAACGGGGAAGGAAGACGTATAACTACATCTCTAGATGGTTAGAGTTCTGTGATCTCTGCATCTTACCTTTCTCTTAATTGTCTAGCTATTACCTTGTGCTCTCCCCATCTGTTTCTTGCATTCACACAGTTTTACCCTTTTAGTCAGTTGTCACAACTTTTGGGGACAAAGGATAGATTTTAATGACAATTATATATAATGCATAGCACAAACATTCTTTGCTATCTTGCTAAATACTTTCAGTCTTTTAATAATATCAACTCATAGCAATAATAATCATGGAGAATGCCAAAGACTTTATCATTTTGATTTATGAAGTATTTTCCACAGATACAAACAAACAAACAAAAAGATTATGTCCATATATTTAAAAGAGCAAGAGAAAGTTGGTCTCAGTACTGGATGATACAGAGCATAGACTGTCATCCAGTGATGCCTGCATCACAACAGTTTAAGAGCTGGTAAAAGAGCTGATAAAAAAAAAATTGCTGCTGTTATAATGGACTTTTAAAAAGAGGTAGACTTTATAGGTATGACTCAATATGACTACCTAATGAAGTAAAGTAGTTGTACAGAGTCATAAAGTCTTTCCAGGTAAAACAGGCTAAATGCCCTGAAGTCATGTAATTAGAGTCAATAGAAAATTTGAAACTTACGAAAAATTGAGGAGAAAAAAAAAAGTGGGGAAAAAAAAAACACACAACAAACAAACTTGAAAGCAGCCTAAAAAAAAGCCTGAAGCATCTGAAGACAGTCATTACAGATGCAAGACAAGGGATATACTAAAGATAGGTAATGTCAAATGGGAACTATAATGAGCCAACACTAAAACATGGCTGCCTACCTCCTTAACAGCTGAATAAACAATTGTAGACCTGCTGAAGCCTTTTATTTTGCTGATCTTTGGCAGGAACACACGATGAAATAGGGTATTCTCTGCAAAAATTCTGTGAGCGATCATTATCAATGCTAAATGGTTCTTGCAGCAAATGATAATAAAAGGATAACATGATGGGAAATTCCCCAATGTATAACAATTCATTAATAACCATAGATATTTTTTACATCTGGAGTTAGTGCAAGGAGTTATAGCATAACAATCAGCCCAAACATCCATTGTTAAATTAATAATATATAGATGAAAGAGGAAGAGGAATAACTGTGGTTCTTAATTCTTTGTTAAAATATTCCTATTATGTCTCTTGATTCCACAGTTTAGAAAAAGCTACTGCCACGTAGAACAATCTACAAATGGATCAGCAGTGGTACACATATAGTTGTGCATATTTGGCATAAAACTATGATTTTAAGGTTCACACATAGCCAAGTTTTCAAGTGAGAGCTGATGCACACAGAAATAAAGTCATGTCTGTAGGCAGTAACTGTATTTTTTTTTTTTCCCCAATAAGAGCCTGAGAACTCAAGCTAAGGCCACAATTCTAATTCTCTGCTTATAACTATGAGTTACTATCAGGTTACCTTCTATTATCCACGACCGGAGAAAAGGGAAACAGATCTCCTTAAAGTTGGTGGATGCAGATGGCTATGCATTGTTTTAGAATGTTTTGGTCGTGTAACAAATGCGGGTCTTTTCCAGTTCATCCAATTATGTACAAAGAAGAGAAGGAAAAATAGGTAGTTCATCTTTAAAGGCATTAATTTACTGTGAAATTGGTTACCTCAACAGGTAACATCAATAGGTACCTCAACAGATTTAATAACCAGGTTTAAATTAATTCAACAGGTAATGAGAGTAACTTCTCCAGCAACACAGATATTAGGATGATTAGATCTCTTATCTACATGGTGACTTCAAAGTGCATAGAGTTCTTAACATAGATCAATAACTCTTGTATAGCTAACCATTCTTAATTTTTAAATGAAAAAAAAAACAAACATAGTCCTTCTGCTTTAACCAGTCAAAGCTCTTTCACTCCATTGTATGTACTACCTGCAATAGAAATTTGCTGTCACAATATAGGGCTTATTTGTAAGGCATTTCACTTTGGCTCTATGAGAGTGTCCCTGACATATAAAACCATTAATTGAGCTATAGATGTAATGATTGATGAATCTGTTCTTTTAAATTCCATCTCTCTTAATTTCATTAAGATAGAATTTCTGGATGCTATGGCAGAAGGTGATGAAGGAGGAAAAAAGACTGAACATAACATCACTAATTTCAAAAATAAAAATAATTAAATAATGTATGCTTTATTTTTTTTTGTGATCCATTTGTACAAAAAGGGATGGGATGTCCAAGATTATATATATATATATATATAAATATATTTTTTTTCTACTACTGTGATAAATCTCAATATTTTACTAGATGAGAAAACAAAAGAATTTAGTTGATAGAATTAGAAAAGTTTCTATAATGATACTCATAATAAGCAGGAATCCAAGAATCTAAATTGTCTAACTAGCATTCACATTTGATGAGTAATGCACACTATAAAAATATGTGTAATGTACAGATGGCAGAGCATGATTATCTTTTTCAGCAATGAAAGTAGACTTAATAATGAAGAAATCATGTACATATCTCAGACATGGTCAATATAAATTGACTACCAAAATATTTTATGCTGAACAGGAAATTCTACACACTTATTTCTTTTCTATTTTTCCTACTTTTTGACTGATTAGTTTTGACCTCAGAAACTATCCTTTGTACATACATACATGCATACATACAGTTCTTCTTAGTTACATAACCATGAACTTGAAATAATTTAAATACCACTGATGTGGTATATAATACCACTAGAAAATTCTCTATCTTCAGACTATTTCACTTTTCAATAGAATTTACAAGGACAGAATTATATTTAAACTATTTAGTATTTCTGTCTTTCACACTCCATGACTTGGATTTCTTGCTTCTATCTTTAGGCATTTTTTCTCGATTAAAAGTCTAATTGTGCTGCACATAGCCAAACAGAGAGAAAGTTACATGTGAATTTCTAGGAATTGAATCATCCTTTAAAGCTTGTCTTTCTTTGTAGATTCCGTGAGAACCACAGAAGAACCACAGAACCATATCCTCCAATTACATATTTATGTCTGTTTCCAAGGTTAGGTAAAAAGACAGAAATACTAAAGAATCACTAAATCAAGGTCATATTTTTAGAGCTATTGATCAATGCCTAAAGAGGTAGGTGGAAAGAGAAAGAAGTAGGCAGGTATCCAACTTTTTAGGGCTACTAATCTATGTGTTTCTTGGAAGGGAGCCTCTCCTATGTCATTTAAACATCTTACTTTCCAGGTCAGACCTATAAAATATCAAAAACTACCAATAAAACCAAAACCCTAAAAAACAAATAAAACAGGTAAATTAAAACTTACATAAGCATTACATTCACTGGAAAGGCCTGCTCTTCACTGCTGTTTTAATTCTTATTTTGTGCTTTGACGAAGCCAGTAAAGATGGCATTGGCTGTGTTAAATCTACAAAAAGTTAAATCTGCTGTTGCTTCAGCAGCAGAATGTAATTCAGAAGACAGTTTCTGCATATAAAGAATAGGCTTACATTTTTAAAAAGCAACTGTAGTGAATTCTACTACTTAATTCTGGGCTGCTGTACCCAGCTTCCTGCTGACGGTGCTTAACTAAAGGCAACAAAAAAAACTGTCTTACAGATATTGTTTATTGAAATATTAATTCAAATTTCAGATGTAAAATTATAACATCTTTAATAAAAGTAGTGCTGCTTTCCTTCAAATACTTCTGTTCTGCCCAAGTTGGACCATGTAAATATTACCAACTATTGGGAAAAAATGATTTAAAACAAAATTAAAATGAAGATAGCATTTGAAATTTTATAATTTTTCTCTTTCAATAAGTATTTTTTAAATTGACATTTCTTCTGAATTGACCCCTCCCCTCCCCTGCTCTCCTCCCCTCCCCTGCTCCCATCCCCTCCTCTCCTCTCCTCTCCTCTCCTCTCCTCTCCTCTCCTCTCCTCTCCTCTCCTCTCCTCTCCTCTCCTCTCCTCTCCTCTCCTCTCCTCTCCTCTCCTCTCCTCTCCTCTCCTCTCCTCTCCTCTCCTCTCCTCTCCTCTTTCTCTTCTCTTTTCTTCTCTTTTTCTCTTTTCTCTTCTTAGATATTTTTTCTTAGATTTTTTCTTAGTGTCTTTTCTTAGACTCCAAAAAACAAACAAAAACCAAGCAGATAGAAGTGTCACAAAAAGGCTTAAAATGTTAAATTGTGTTGTAGTGAACTTGGATGATAGAATCAGTGGGCACTAAGTGCCTGGCAGGGAGATGTTGTGACATTCCCTGTATGTATGCTGATAAACAAAGCATTGTATGGAGTGAATGCCACTTCAGTTTTATGAGCTTTTTATGTGACATGGCATATCAAATCTGCCAAGCAGAGGACCATCTGGAAACAGGTCATCAGAATGGACTCTGACATTGTCTAACAGACAAGAGTCAAAACAAAGAACAGAAGGGGGAAACACACACACACATAAAACAAACAAACAAACAAATATTGTCCAATAGAGATTAGGTAAAAGAAATCCAGTTTCATTCTGCATACTGGAATAACATTATTTAATACCAGTCAAAGACTTACTCAATGGAATTTAAAAATTCCTTTTAAAATATATTCCCTTATGGAAAAGCTGTTTTTTGATTTCTTCTTTCTTTCAGTTACAAAACCACAAATCTTTCTAAGCATAAGAGAAGTGTTATACTTTTTTTCCTCTTCTTTTTCTCCACCTAGGGGATAAAAACGTTTTTAATAGCTTCACAGCCTGATGTACAACACACATTGTAGAAACTCTCACTGACAGATTTTTGATAAGTGTACTGAAGCCATTAAGCCACTGTAGTTCAGCTGAGAAGATATTACACAATCATATATCACTGCAAAAGCAAACTTGTGCTTTAAATGTCCAGTCATTAAAATACTAGAGCTTCTAGTAGTTTGACCAAAATGAAGACCTACGAAGAGTAATCATTAGAACACACAGTGGCTGGGTTCTTAAGGCAAATGTATCATTTATAAAGACATTTTTATCAGGAGTGGTTTATAGATGAAGAATCTTGATGTCAGGACTGAAGGGTTAATATATCCTTTCAGTTGTAAGTCTTTGAGGACTGAAAGCACACTTTGTGTGACTGAGAAACTGGCATAGGCCCTCTTTGAAGAGAGTCACAGCCGAAAAACATGAACTAAACAAGCCACAGAGGGGTCTAATGGTACACCACAATTCTCCAAATAAATCAGTTTAAGAACACATTTACACCAGCTCTGTGTTGAACTGAAATCACTCAGATAGACATGAATATAGTTCCAGTCTCTAGATTCAGTCTCAGGGATGACTATAAATCTCATTCTCTCTCTCTTTTTGTTTGGTTGTTTGCTTTCTTCCTGCTTCCTGCACTGTGTAGGGAAATTAATGTTTCCAGGCTTTGTAATAGCTCAAGTGAGTAATAACATAGACTTAGAATGGAGAAGTTGCTGGCAAGAGAAGTTAGAATTGCAGGCTAGCCTAGCAATGAATGAAAATAGAAAATTTTAATTCTCTGAAGCTATTGTGGAGGGGAAAAGATATTGACAAGTTTACTATTTTCTTTATTTTTTATTTCATCCTTTTCCTTTCCTTTCCTTTCCTTTCCTTTCCTTTCCTTTCCTTTCCTTTCCTTTCCTTTCCTTTCCTTTCCTTTCCTTTCCTTTCCTTTCCTTTCCTTTCCTTTCCTTTCCTTTCCTTTCCTTTCCTTTCCTTTCCTTTCCTTTCCTTTCCTGCCCTGCTCTTCCCTGCCCTTCCCTGCCCTTCCCTCCCCTCCCCTCCCCTCCCCTCCCCTCCCCTCCCCTCCCCTCCCCTCCCCTCCCCTCCCCTTCCCCTTCCCTTCCCCTTCCCCTTCCCCTTCCCCTTCCCCTTCCCCTTCCCCTTCCCCTTCCCCTTCCCCTTCCCGTCCCCTCCCCTCTACTACGTAATTCTGGGCTGCTGTACCCAGCTTCCTGCTGACGGTGCTTAACTAAAGGCAACAAAAAAAACTGTCTTACAGATATTGTTTATTGAAATATTAATTCAAATTTCAGATGTAAAATTATAACATCTTTAATAAAAGTAGTGCTGCTTTCCTTCAAATACTTCTGTTCTGCCCAAGTTGGACCATGTAAATATTACCAACTATTGGGAAAAAATGATTTAAAACAAAATTAAAATGAAGATAGCATTTGAAATTTTATAATTTTTCTCTTTCAATAAGTATTTTTTAAATTGACATTTCTTCTGAATTGACCCCTCCCCTCCCCTGCTCTCCTCCCCTCCCCTGCTCCCATCCCCTCCTCTCCTCTCCTCTCCTCTCCTCTCCTCTCCTCTCCTCTCCTCTCCTCTCCTCTCCTCTCCTCTCCTCTCCTCTCCTCTCCTCTCCTCTCCTCTCCTCTCCTCTCCTCTCCTCTCCTCTCCTCTCCTCTCCTTTCCTGTTTCCTTTCATTTCCTTCCTATTTCCTTTCCTTCCTTCCTTCCTTCCTTCCTTCCTTCCTTCCTTCCTTCCTTTCTTTCTTTCTTTCTTTTTCTTTCTTTCTTTCTTTCTTTCTTTCTTTCTTTCTTTCTTTCTTTCTTCTTTCTTTCTTTCTTTTTCTTTCTTTCTTTCTTTTTTCTTCCTTCCTTCCTTCCTTCCTTCCTTCCTTCCTTCCTTCCTTCCTTCCTTCCTTCCTTTTTTCTTTCCTTTTTTCTTTTTTCTTTTCTGCTTCTAAAATAAAAAAAATAAAAAAATTATACCCCTAGGAAATCCAAGACATCCTTTTCCCTAATGCCGTTCAGGTTTGTTCCTGAAGTTTTTGATGTTAGTGTGATTTATGGGGATGTACTAGAACTAGAAACTAGTGAGAGTGTAACAATCATTTACATGCTGATACTCTAGAAATGTTTTCCCTCATGTAAAAACATACTCTTATTTTATTCTGTTCTTCCTTTTAAAATTTGTTGTATATCGTAATAAATTATATAAACTTTTGAATACAGTGATTAAACTCATTCATTTTTAATGATAATTAATAACATAAGGAAGTGGAAATTTGTACTTCATATGCAGCCAGACACTAAAGGCCAAATGTCAACATAATTATACAAAATATTGACATGAAAATTCAAAGGGAAAAACTTTGCCTCAAGTGACCTTGGAGAAATAGTATCTCGAAGTACAAAGGAAACAGTAAAAGTGTAGAGCCTGCACAAATGCTGCGGCACTCCTTGGGAAGGATAAGAACACAGTATCTCCTCTACAGAGACAGAGCAGAAGACATTGAAATAAAAACAAGATCTGTCAGGCTTTGTAGGAGGATTCTGACATAAGCAAGCACTTCTTCCAAATAATTAATAGGTCTCTTTCTTTCATCGTTCCTTTAACACAACCCAGTCCAATAGATCCATTAGGGCAGTTAATTAAGATGTGAGAGACAGACTGAGATTGTCTGTTCCCTCTCTAGTTTAATTTGCATGATCTGGGTGATCCAAATGACCTCGAAAGGGCCATTTAATATTCTGTTAATATGTTTTTCTTTTTAAAATGCATTCTCAATAGATATTTAATTGTTATATTTCCATAAAGGGGCAAGAGTCAGTAAACTGATCTTTTCCAAACAGGAACAAGGGGAAAGGATGTGAAATCTGAAGTGGGGTTCTTTTCTTTCATGTTTTCCGTCCTCCTCTATAGAAATATAGGTTAATGGATGACATGCTGCTATTTTCTACTTCGAAATACAGAAATATAGAATTTAATCTTTTTGTTGCTATGACACCAGCCAAAAAATAGGTCAGATGTGGTGACAAGGAAAGATTTTGACTGAATTTTGATAAAACTATATGACCACTCTTACTGAATTTGTACATGTTACTATAAATATTTTATGTGCATACGTATATACATATTTACTGTATGTATTTGTTGATTCAGGGGACAAATTTAAACCCTCTTTTATAGATGGAAAGCTGAAGCACAAATAAAATAAATACCTCCTCTGGACTGAGATGAGAAGGTGTGTTAGTGCACAATATCAGCCAGTTGTTTCATGGTCCAGTGCAACAATACATTCAGGGTTAAGTATCTAAGACCTTCATTCCATAATGAATGCAATTTTGGCATACATTGTGAATAAAATGGCTGCTAGAATGTTAATTTTGTATTTCCTAAAGAGTAAATACATCCAAGAGACAAGACAAAAGGGCAAAGTGGCTTGGACAGGAGAAGAAAGAGTTATTCTTTGGAAATCAAGCAAAGGAAGCTTTAAAAAACAAAGTGTAATGTATAAGAAGTTTTCAAATTTATTTTATTAATTATACGAATTATTTAGAATTATTTATGTAGGAAGATTTCTCCCAATGCATAAAGATAGTAAACAATTTGTTTGTAAAAAGACAGAGAAGATGGTTTACTCTGCAGTAAATATGGAGCCTGACAAGAGCCTAAACAAATCAAAGCAAGGCAGAGAAAAAAGGAAGACAATTTATATGTTCAAAGAAGGAGGAAAGAGAGCAAAAATTGGACTGGGACCAATCAACTGAAAGATTATTCTTAACAACACAGAGAAGGTGCACTGCTATCAAGAATAGCAGTTTACTCATGATTAAAAAAAAAAAAGTACTGAAAAGAAATAAGATACTCTTAAATAAGATACTCTTTTGGGTTGTATTATGTTTAAGTTAACCAGAAGACCTGAAAAAAAAAAGAATATCTTTGGTTAGAAGAAATGCAATGAATAGGGAAAATAGTCATAAAGTTGGAGGGAGGATGTAAAAGTATAAATAAAGAGAGCAATGTAAGAAAAGAACAATGTTACTGAGGAAGATAGCTGCCATAAGGTCTGATTTGTGAAGTTCTGTATGAATGTGTGCAACTTCTCTTGCACATAGATAGAAACTATGAAAAAAAAATCCAGTGACTTTATTTAAAATGCTGTGACATAATAACATTTTTGTCATAGACAGAAAAGGAAGTGTTAAGATCTTAGCTAAAGTAATATTCTGCTAAGAAATAATGGCAAAGATTACTAGACATTGCTAGACCATTTATGCAGTGGTCAAAGAAACAGGGAAAATGTGAACTCTGTCTTAACTGAAATCAGCCCACTGCTGTTTTTTGTTGTTGTTGTTACTGTTTTTAACCTATCTTCAAATGTAATCAAAAAAGAAGGTAAAATGTACTGATTAGCTTGCTCCTTTTCTGTTGATTTTTTCCTAAGATCCCTGGTCCCTAGAACATTTTATTCCTCCCTAGAAACAAACTTTTAAGCTTATATAGGGACAAATTAAAATTAGAGTGTGGGATGACAAGAAGGTGATCCGAGACAGCCAGCATGGCTTCACCAAAGGCAAATCATACCTGACCAATCTGGTAGCCTTCTATGATAGAGTGACTACATCAGCCGACAAGGGAAGACCAACCAATGTCATCTATCTGAACTTCCGTAAGGCCTTTAACATGGGCCCATGTGACAACCTGACCTCTAAATTGGAGAGAAATGGATTTGAAGGGTGGACTATTCAGTGGATAAGGAATTGGCTGGGTGGCTGCAGCTAGAGAGTTGTGGTTGATGGCTCTATGTTCAGGTGGAGGCCAGTGATGAGTGGTGTTCCTCAGGGGTCTGTCTTGGGACCGGTGCTTTTTAATAACTTTATCAATGACACAGATAGTGGGATTGAGTGTACCCTCAGCAAGTTTGCAGATGATACCAGGCTGAGTGGTGCAGTTGATACCACACATGGAAGGGATACCATTCAAAGAGATCTGGACAGGCTTGAGAAGCAGGACCATGCAAACCTCCAGAAGCTCAACAACTCCAAGTGCAAGGTGCTGCACCTGCGTCAGGGCAATCCCACACATGAGGACAGACTGGGAGAAGAACTCATTGGGAGCAGCCCTGCAGAGAAGGACTTGAGGGTTCTGGTGGACAAAAAGCCTGACATGAGCCAGCAGTGCGTGCTTGCAGCCTAGAAGGCCAACTCCGTCCTGGGCTGCACCAACAGAGGCTGTGGTGGTTTTACCATGCTGGGCAGCTAAACTGTACCACAACTGCTCTCTCACTCCTCCTCCTCAAAAGAAGAGGGGGAGAAGAAAGTATGATGGTAAGAAAAAAAAAAAAAAAAAAGAGAGAGAGCTAAACAGCTTAGAGAAAGATAGGGAAGTCACTCATCAGTTGTCATCATGGGCAAAACAGACTCAGCACACGAAGATTAATATCATTTATTGCCTATCACTTGTGGTCTAGAACAGTGAGAAACTAAAAACAAACTAAAAGCACCTTCTTCCCATCCACCCTCTTCTACATCCTCCCACCAAATGGCGCAGGTGAATGGGAAATGGGGGCTGTGGTCAGTCCCTAACACTTTGTCTCCACAGCTCCTTCACAGTCTCTCTCAGCTGCTGCTCCACTGGGGGCTCCTCCACGGGCTGCAGTGTGGAGATCTGCTCCATGTGCGACCCATGGGCTGCAGGGGGACAGCCTGCTCCACCAGGGGCCTCTCCACAGGCCGCAAGAGAACTTCTGCCTTGTTCCTGGAGCACCTCCAGCCCTCCTTCTGCATTGACCTTGGGGTCTGTAGGGCTAGTTCTCACTCCTCTCTCCCAGCTGCTGTTGCAGAGCAGTTTTTTCCCCTTTCTTCAGTCTGCTCTCCCAGAGGCCCACCCAGTGTTGCTCCCTGCCCTGGCCCTGGCCAGCAGTGGGTCGCTTTTCAAGCCAGCTGGAGCTGGCTCTGATCTGACATGGGGCAGCTGCTGGGGTCTGCTCACAGAGGCCACACCCCTGCAGCCCCCCCTGCTACCAAACCCCCACCACATAAACCCAATACAGAGGAGTGACCAGCAGGTCGAGAGAGGTGATTGTCCCCCTCTACTTTGCCCTTGTGTGGCCCCACTTGGAGCACTTAATCCAGGTCTGGGGCCCCCAGCACAAGAAAGATGTGGACCTGTTAGAGCAGTTCCAGAGGAGAGCCACAAAGATGGGATGTTCAGCCTGCTGAAGAGAAGGTTCTGGGGAGACCTTGATGCGGCCTTTCGGTACTTAAAGTGCCGCAATGGCTATATAATGGCTATATAGAAAAGATAGAGAGACACTTTTTTACACAGGCAGATAGTGATAGGACAATTGGGAATGGTTTAAAACTAAAAGAGTAAAGTTCTAGATTAGATATTAGAGGGAAATTCTTCACTCAGAGAGTGGTGAAGCACTGGAACAAGTTGCCCAAATAAACTGTGGATTCCCCATTCTTAGGAGTGTTCAAGACCAGGTCAGATGGGACCCTGGGCAACATGGGAGACATCCATGGCCATGGCAAGGGGGCTGGAACTAGATGATCTTTAAGTGCCCTTCCAACCCAAGCCATTCCCTGATTCTAGGATTCTGTGATGCTAAGTGGGAACCAGGTAACATTGAAAAAGAAGTAAATTTCCACTCTCCACATCAATCTAAAGCAGCAATGGACAAATTACTAGTACAAATTTCATGAAAGAAATCTTCACATTCCCTGATAATAATTCAACAGAGAGTTCCAAATCATTATTTAATACCTTTTATTTCCTGAATCTGTTCTCTAGACTAGTTATCAAAGGGCATAGGACACCTTGAACTGAATTGTATGTTTGTACTGATAATGGTATTGTGGCTTCATGTTTTTCCTTTTATAGCAATTTAGTGTCAATGTATTTTGACAACAGATATAATTTGTCTTCAGTGAAATAAGAGGCTACAGCAGGCAGTCTGGGAAGATCTCTCATGTACAGTGCAGTTACAGTATCTCTGTTAACATTTAACTTAGTTATGAGGTTTTGATGAATCATCTTTGAACAAGATCTACAATACAACTCATTAGACCACATTTGGATCCCCTTGCTTATTGGAGTGCACAAAGTAATTGTGCTCACTATTCATACAAATCATATATTGAATGCTTAAATTTAAAGCTTGAATTTGAAAGATATAAAAAATGGGTGAAAATTCCCTTCCCACATAAACTGTTTGTGTGGGGGAAAGAGGGAGAAGGTGAGGAGATTCTGAAAAAAAAAAAATAAAAAAATGTTAGTAACAAAAGTTGCTGCAGCCTGAAGCTGAAATAACTGATCTCTTGGTGAGTTATGTGGGGGTTTTATGTTCTGTCTTACCTAGCAAGCTATAAAAAAATCATAGCTTAGCTACCCTAGCCAGCTGCCACATTTATGAGTAAAGACTCATTCTACAAAGCTACAGATGGGCAGGTATAGATATACGTATTTCTGTACAGCAGACAGTAAATGTTTATTCACAGCTGGCAGGTCAACTCAAAATACCTGCAAAAAAAGTTCAAGTCATTTCTCTGAGGATGAAGGGGGTGGAGGGTGGGGAGGAGGAGAGGAGAGAGGGACCCGACAAGGAAATAGTATATGATATTGGAGGAGAATTAAAAGTGGCAACACAAAGTTTTAGAGGATTATGTGCTAGTTAGGCCTTACCCTGAAAGATGTTTGGCGAGTTTATTGACTCATACATGGTCTACAGTTTATGTACCCGTTAAATGAATTCAAATATTATACATTTGGTTGTGTGGATATTCAGTTTGACATGCAACAAACAACTTTGGAATCTATGCAAACATAACAAAGAAAAACAAATAGGAAATTGGTTCTTTATTATATATCCAAAGACTATGAATTTCATTAGGAGTAATTATTAATTTGCAGTGTTGCAGTGTTGTCATAAATAAATTCTTCATGTTATCACTATTATTAAGAATCATATATTCATTAACATTAGAGGCCACTTAAGCAGCAGTTAAGTGCACAAACCTGCTGAAAGAATATGTACTTTTGTGCATGTTCTGTATAATATTAACATGTAAGTAGAGAATGAGGGGGACTGGGAATGTTAGGTAGCATATAGCGGAGTGTTCCTTGAAATATTTCCTGCCTTTTATTTCTGTACAACACTGAGTACAAAGTACTTTCTTGCTAATGTTTTATGTTATATTAAACTAAAGAGCAACTTTCAGAAGTTAAAGAAGGAAGACACCATGCTTTGCCTATTGACAACATTAAGAACAGGATGCCTTGAGCCAAATCTAAAAGGCATCTCTCCATCTTTTGTTTATATAGCCATTATATAGCCATTGTAACACTCTCCTTGGCCTTTCTTTTCTGACCAATGTACCTATAGAATTCCTTCTTGTTATTCTTTGCATCACTTGCCAAGTTTAGTTCCATCTGTGTCTTGGCTTTCCTGATCCCATCCCTACACATCCAGTCAGCATCCCTGTACTCTTCCCAGGCCACATGTCCCTGCGTCCACTGGCTGTGCATTTCCTTCTTATACCTCAGCCTAACCAGCAGGTTCTTGCTCAGCCATACCAATTTCCTGCCTTCCGTGCCTGATTTCTTACATCTGCAGATGGAGAGTTCTCATGCTCAAAGAAAAGTGTCCTTAAAGAGTTCACAGCTCTGATCAGTTCCTCTGTCCCTAAGGACAGTGACTGAGAGGATCTCATCCACTAGGTCTTTAAACATCTGGATGTCCTTTGGCATTTGCATGAAAAGTAGCCTATATGTGTGTGCATATACATACATACATATATACAGATATATATGTGTATATACATTTAGTATTAATTTAGTATATTATATACATTTAGTAACTGTTAGTCAAGTGCTTCTTGACTAACAGTCTTAACTCCCATCCCCATAGAAATTTAAACATATTTCCAATTTTCAGGAGAGCACCCTAAAAAACATTCTGAGGGCTAATCTTGGGATTGAGGAGCGACACTGTGCTCCTAAAGATTAAATAGCTGCAGAGACAGAAAGAGGAAGTTTGGGAAAATAACCTAAAAGTTTAGGTATCTGGTTAAAAATGGTGAATATTTGCTATGTGCCAAAAATCTCCTTTATATATTTTAGATTAGGCAATTTTTAGGGTAAATACAGATAGAATCCATAACATGAGCATAAGACACACTGTTTCCATCTACTCAAAAATGTGCTTATACCACAAAATTGGACTGCTGTCTGCTCTGTCTTCCTCTGCTTTTAAACCAATTTCAGAAACTGCTTCTGCTTACAAGACAGGAAAACCTATACCACAAGGATGTTTGTCCCTACATTTGAATAGAATGGTCTCTGACTTGCATTTTCTGCTGAACTCAGTGTTGTCAATATATGTTAGGTTCACTCGGGGGGGATGCCTCGTCAATAGGACCCATGAGGAAACTTGTCACTAACAATGTCCAAATCAAGAACCTCAAACATCCCTATGAAGAAGATGGTTGCATCAATTTTTTGTGCACTACATTTTCTGCTGATGCAGAACTTTGACACCTAATAAGAATGCTTCTTAGAAACATGTGACCTGCTTACTGCCACGGGAGATTGTATGTAACGGAATTCTGCCTAGGAAACTTAGCTACTGAATTTGCATCTTATTTTTTGTCCCATCCATTCAGAGTCCTAATAAAGAACTGGTGGCATGTCTATGCAGAATTCCATCCTGGCTGAAAAATGAATTCTCGCTATACCCTGAGGAGCTTCAGGATGCATTAGATGTCTAAGGTCTGCAATAATTTACTACCAACAACCATAAGCAGGCACTATTCTTTCCATGGACTCCTCCTAAGGCTGCACATTTCAATTTCATTTTCATTCCATTTTAGTATTATATTTAAATTTTTCTTTTTGGAGATATTCTAGATGGGTAGTAAGGGACTAAATTCACTGGGTAAATTATTAATATCAAATTCCTATTTATTTTTTTTCCCTGTGTTTGTGAGCATTTGTCAGTAACAGTTTCATTCTTTTCAGGGGATAACAGCACTAACATGGCTCTATTCAGCTTCTGAGGACAGAAAGGAGTTAAAGAGAATTCTGCATGGTATACAAGTTATCCAGCTGGGTGATTTTTCTGTCAGCCTGATCTAATTACCTTTATTACCACCTCCTCCGCAAATAAAGAGTGAAGCTTGTCTTTTTGTGGATTCAGGAATGTAGGCATTTGATGGCTGCAAGGAATGCCTTCCTTTCAGGGTTTGAAATCTTGTGCTGTGTATCTATTGAGACTCACGCAGAAGTCCACAAAGATCTGATTTTTTTTTGGAGTGATTAGTGTGGATTTGCCTCAAACTGTTCTTGATGAGAAATGTGGGTGCATATTTGCTTGTCTCTTTCTGTCTCTGTCTCCGTCTCTGTCTCCGTCTCTGTCTCTGTGTAGAACAGGATTTTTTCTCTTTTCCCCTGGTGCATAGTATCTCTGCTTGGTGTATCTAATTGATTTTTCTATTTCAGAGGATTGGAGCTTTGCCAGTCTTCTAGGGTCTGCCTGAAGCTTTTTATAGATCTCTCCTTCCTTCTACCTTTGCTTTCCTTATGAGTCTTTTACAATTGTTAAATTTTCTGTATTTAAACAGTTTTTCATTTAATCTTTGTGTTGTTTAAACAAGAGATGAAAGGAACTACTTCCTTCAGGTTGCTACTTTGATAGACTTTCCAGGATAGGAGGGTGGATCCCTATTCTTTCTCAGAGTGACAGATGAAAACGAGATCAAGGACCTGCTCTGTGGATGTCACAGGGAAGTCACAAGTAATTAAAGAGGGTCTGAAGATGTATTGGTGTGTGACAGAAACAACTGAAACCCATCTAAAACAGTTTATAATAGTGTCATTCGGATTATAGTAGTGTCATTACATGATTTTACACAGAACCTGGCTCATGTCATTAGTACCAACCAGACAACTTTGAAGACATTAAGATGTGTGTGTAGAAGGTTGCTGAGGTTACTGAGGGTTGAAAGAAAGCATTTTTTGGTGTTTTCCTTCTACAGTTTTCAGTTGTTTTTTTTTTTTTTTTTTCAGAAGGGCAGTGTTCCAACATGCATTATGTCTCTCATCCTAGGACAACTGCATGTTTTGACCATTTTTGAGAGAGAAAACAGAGGTGAAAAGATGGAATAATTAAAAATCAAAACTAAATTTTCTTTTTCTCTTGGCTATTTCAGACTAAAACATGGGCTTAGGGGCATCTTTCTGTAAAACATATTGATCCAGGAGTTTCAATAGCTTCATAATTTTACTTGAATTTGTACTCAGATTTCAGAATTTGTACTCAGATTTCACCAAGTTAGGTGCGTGTGTCGATCTGCTCGAGGGTAGGAAAGCTCTGCAGGAGGATCTGGATAGGCTGGACTGATGGGCTGAGGTCAACTGTATGAAGTTCAACAAGGCCAAGTGCCGGGTCCTGCATCTGGGGCGCAACAACCCCAGGCAGCGCTACAGGCTGGGAGATGAGTGGTTGGAAAGCTGCCTGGCAGAGAAGGACCTGAGAGTACTGGCTGATAGTCGGCTGAATATGAGCCAGCAGTGTGCTCAGGTGGCCAAGAAGGCCAACAGCATCCTGGCTTGTATAAGAAGCAGTGTGGCCAGCAGGTCTAGGGAGGTGATTGTCCCCCTGTACTCGGCTCTGGTGAGGCCGCACCTCAAGTACTGTGTTCAGTTTTGGGCCCCTCGCTACAAGAAGGACATGGAGGTGCTCAAGAGAGTCCAGAGAAGGGCAACGAAGCTGGTGTGGGGTCTGGAGAACAAGTCTTATGAGGAGCAGCTGAGGGAGCTGGGATTGTTCAGCCTGGAGAAGAGGAGGCTCAGGGGAGACCTCATCGCTCTCTATAGGTACCTTAAAGGAGGCTGTAGAGAGGTGGGGGTTGGTCTATTCTCCCACGTGCCTGGTGGCAGGACGAGGGAGAATTGGCTAAAGTTGTGCCAGGGGAGGTTTAGGTTGGATATTAGGAAGAATTTCTTTACTGAAAGGGTTGTTAGGCATTGGAATGGACTGCCCAGGGAAGTGGTTGAGTCGCCATCCCTGGAGGTCTTTAAAAGACGTTTAGATGTAGTCCTTAGTGATATGGTTTAGTGGAGGTCTTGTTAGTGTTAGGACAGAGGTTGGACTAGATGATCTTGGAGGTCTCTTCCAACCTAGACGATTCTGTGATTCTGTGATTCAGCAAGTGTAATAAAAACAGATTAATCTGAGGTCACAGAAGGTGTGAGAGAAGCTTTTCTACAGTTAAATTGGCTTATTCCTTTATCTTATCTAATCCATGAATTCAGTGCTGATATGTGAAAATTTAAACTAGCATTTTAAGCCATATACACATAATTACTAATGACCGTTTAGAGAAATTGTACTGTTATCTGTATTATTTTTCCTTAGATAAGGAAGAAATAAATATGAAGCTAAAATACATTTACATAATATCTGTGCAACATACAATACGATTTAATAAGTTACTGGTATGACTTAATAAGTTACTGGAAATGATGGTATCAATTGGTCAGAAAACAATGTTCTAGGAAGTGCAAAAATGAGAGGCTTTTGTATTATTTACAGTAAGGTCATAGTTCCATGTCTTGCTAAGTTCACTTTGAAATGTATTCAATCACATGGCACCAGACCATATGATTAAAGCACTGATGCAAAAGCAAAATGGAATAAAGCATTCTGCTCAGTTAAAATTTTCTTAAAATTTTTGAAGAGCTATTTTTTTTTTTCAGCACCCTTTTCATTATGTGCTTATACTAATCCATAACTAGAACCTCTTCTGGTTCTCTGCAAGCCTTTTTGATCATAACTTCCCAGTCTTTTCTCCAAAAATCTGGGCATCAGATGTCAGCAAGGTGTTGCTGCCCTTATCTGTGAGAACACATCCCCTGCATATTTTCATTCACTTAGGTCCAATTCTTTCTTTATACTGTGGGAAGATTTTTCTTCCTTGAGCTGTCTTGATACTTGTTACTTCAGATCTCATTAGCCAGACCTTTATGTCTCTATAACCTAAAGACATACTACTATTTTAGATTAGGCAGTAGGAAAGGATGGAATCCACCAGAATAGAAATTAGCCACTCAATGATTTGTGTACCTTTACATTTCCAGCTAGATTTCAGTATTAGATGTTCTCAGATGCTGAAAAAAAAAGCCTCCTTAAAGAGAAAACTATCAAGAGTGTGAAGAATTTGATAATATCTTATGCCATCTCTATACAACGTTATCAGAAAATAAATTTGATAGCACTGGAGTGTTAGGTTGTTGTGTCCATAATGCAGGAAGAATAACATCCCCTGTTGGGATGCAGACTGCTGCCTGCCTCCTCTCCCTTCCCTCCAGCCTGAGCCAGAAATCAGGAGTTTGAGAAATTACTACCAGGAAGCAAACAAACAAAAAACATTTTAGGAAAAAAATTTAAAAGAACTTTACAGAAAATGTTTATTCTGTAATTCATTCAATGAAACAAAGAAACTTTATTGCAAAAAGAAATGTCTGACTTCATAAGCCATTAGAAAGAAAAAAAAAGAAAAAAAAAGAAAAATCTTTACTGATATTCTCATAGATTTATAAGATATTAAGAAATACAAACAGGTGACTGTTTACTTAGAACTAAAGCTTGTCTATATATCTATTTATCAGGTGTTAACTGGTACAGAATCATAGAAACATAGAATATCCGAAATTGGAAGGCACCCACAAGTATAATCAATGCTTAAGACCCTTAACTCCTGCAGGTGGGAACCTCAGTATGAACTTTGGTCCAACTTCAGAAGGAACAGTCCAGAAGGGCTGCAGAGCACCCATCCTTGCAGATCTTCAAAACTTGGTTGAAAAGGGTCGAGAAGAACCAGATCTCACTTTGAACAAGGTTAGAGTAGATAACCTCCAAAAGCCACTCTGTGACTCAGTGATTAGAGTATGGTTTCAGGGCAGAACCTACTTGGGCTCTCCCATGTTTTCCCAACTCTTCCCCACACCCAGAAAAAAAAAAAAAAAAAAAAAAAAAAAAAAAGTAAGTTTGCTAGCTTGCTAATCATCTTCCCTACAGAAAAAGTGGAAGCCAGGGCTTTATTGGAAGGCAGACATCTTGAAAAAATGGAAAAAAAAAAAAAGAAAGCCCATAGTACAGAAAGAGAGCAGGTTGCACCCAACAGAATAGATGGAATCATGCAGGTGGTCCCATTTATAAATATTTTTGTGTGTGAGAAAAAGATTTGGATATTTAGATAAGCCTCCATTATAATTTACAGGCACAGTAAAGTAGCCGTCATCTACTGGCACATAGGATATATAACCTGTAGATGACCTCAACCCACATGGAGTATCAGGCAGGCAGGATTCTTGAGGGCATGAAGATGGTACCAGATAACACGTGAAGAACAACTGAGCCTTACCTTCAAAACTCTGACTGTCTCAAAAAGCTGAATTCCTATGAATGGTTTAACATACCTTTGGCTTGCTCCACATAGCTGTTTTATTCTCCAGCATATTTTTCTTCCTAACAATATATCAACTTTAGGCTCCCTGGCTATTCCTGCGTGTCTAGTCAATACATGTAATGAAATAATGGGCAAACCAGGTCAAAGCAAGCAAAAGCAAAGCAGAAGTCCTCAGATGCTTCACTGGAACTAATGCATGCTTGCATCCAGTGTAAGAAGAAAAGCATACAAAAGCTAATGTGGGTGCGAACAGGTGATGGGAAAAGTTGTCATGTTCCTGCAGGGTTTTAAGTCCTCACAATGACCTTGACTTCCAGAACTTTGCTCTCAAGTCCTTAGTGATTTTTAATTCACTGCACAGTTATATGTATCTGTAAATAGATCAAAATGAAATGCGTCTTAGAGATAAAATCCATTTTTGGGCATGCATTTTTTTTCCATTTTGTTTTTGTTTGTTAAAACTTGCACGTTCTTTTGTTCAGTGGATACATTTTCTTTAGCATATGTAAGTGAATGAAAGGTTTATGGAACTGACTTGCTGTGCAGGGGAGAGCTTTTTATGAGCAGGAAAGTAGAGAATACAGATCTGCAGCACTAAGCAAAAAAACATCTGGGAACAGTCTAGAAAGCAGTCAGAAATCAAGCTTTTACAGCTTATTTTTTTCTTACAAATCAACAAAATGCATAGCAACAGTCATGGGTCTTGCGTGGAATAATTTGCCAGAACCTTATGTACAGTTTGGCCCTGCTGGTTCTCCCAGGCAAAAGAACAAGTGACAGCAGGCCTTGGTTTAGGCTGTTGATTGAGGAAAACTTCCTGCTCCCAGCTTTCTGCCATCTGCTCCCCTTTGTTCTGCAGGAAACAGCAAATGAACAGGACCTGTCTCAAGCCTGAGAGAGAAAAACAACTCTTTGTTTTCAGATGCCTGCACACTGTTTTCACTGCTGTTTGAGAACAGCTGAAACAGTGATTGAGGAACTTCCAGTGGAAGTCAGTGTCCCCAGTGAATTATTTCATTGGTCATGGCATCATGCAGTAGGTGTGATCACTGCACAGCACAGAAGAGATCACACAGAGGTGCCTGTCTTGGTTTTGTACAAGGCTTGTGGAAAAGAGAGGAATGGATATACAGTTACACTGAAAACTTGAGAAAGACAGTAATCAGAATCAGAATCAGAATCATTAAGGTTGGAAAAGACCTCCAAGATCATCCAAGATCAACCCTACCACCAACATCACCCACTAAACCATGTCCCTAAGCACCACATCCAACCTTTCCTTAAACACCCCCAGGGACAGTGACTCCACCACCTCCCTGGGCAACCCCTTCCAATGCCTAACCAATTTTCTAAGAAGTTTCTCCTAATCGACACCATCTCCCACAGCAAGGTAGACCATTCACCATGTTGATGAGTTGGAGATGAAATGGAGAAGATTGGTTCTTAGATCTGTGGTAAGGATGGGCAAAATGATGCTGGGTGTACTCAATATCTGCCTCCTTTGTCACAAAGGGGCCTCCTGTGATGTCAGCTGCCACCTATTCTGATGTCACCTCAGTGTACGCTGGCACCCGCCCTATAAAAAGGGCTGCCCTGTATCTGGCAACCTCTTGCCAAGCTTCTCGTTCCTGCAGCTCAAGGAGATTTGGAGTAGACAGGGTGCACAGAAATCAGGCAGGAACTAGGAGCCTTTGAGCGGTGCACTGCAAAAGCCAAAGGATGGATGTAATATTCCATCTGGGACGGAAGAGGAAATCTCAAGAAATGGATGACCTCAGTAGCCAACCCCCCTGGTAAGCATCCAAGGCTGGATGAAACAATGTGGCTGGGGAGAAAGAGGAAATCCACACAAGAACTGGATGACCTCGACGGCCAGCCCCTCTGTAAGCATCAAAAGGTGGATGATGCAGAAATGGAATTGGACCCACTGACAAAGTTTTTGCAGACCATCAGGGCATGGGCTGACATTAACAAAATGATGGCAATTTGGGACAGATAGCCACCAACAGTGTTGGTGCAAAGCATCAGAGTTGAGCCTGAGAAGAACAACGTCCAGGCCACAGGCAGACACCCACCAACAAAGTCAGTGAGGACCATCAGAATGCAAAATGAGAAGACTAATGTCCAGGCCACAGACAGACACCCACCAATAAAGCTGGCACAGACCACCATGGTGAGGGGTGAGGCCGATGTCCAGCCCAAGAACAAGCACCCATGAAGAAAATGGGGGCAGACCATCAAGGCACAGCCAATGTAATGTAACTCCTAGGATACATAACATTAAAAATAAATAAATAAATAAATAAAAGATTAACAATAGACATCTGTATAGACCAGGTTTCTGTGCTTGAAAGAGATAGTTTTTACTCTCCAGTACCACAGAGAACAGAGCATCCAGAACAGCACACGTAGAAAGTTTCACAATTAATATATATGTATAAAGAATGGGATTATTAACTCTAGGTGCATTTGTGGAGAACTTTAAAGATGAACAAGTCTTAATTGTCTTCAGTGCCTCACAGAAGTCAATGCAGTAACAGAGCAGAAAAAAATCAAAGCTGCATGAGTAACAAACCCAGCATGTGGTGTCAAGTCATTACAAAGCACATTGAGATCCCCCTTGGTGGTACTGCTAAATCTAAAGCTAGATGGAATATATGAAATAACTGACTCTTCCTAGGGTTGGTTATCTATTTATAGGATCAGTTTCCTTCTTTCAGAAGTGAAGTATTTGTTTGGATAATTGCAAACATCAGAATCTAAAGTTATTCCACTTAAGAATGGAATAAAAACTAGCAAAAGGCCTAATGAGAGGACAATGATACTTAAGACATTAAAGAAACAATTTTTGAACAAACCACCAAAAAAAAATGTTACTTGTTTAAACTGATATTAGTCTATTCCAATCAATTCAAATTTGCTGATTTGTGTATGGTGTAGAATGGGCATTGGAAAAGCATGAGAGTATATATGTACCTGTATAGGTATCTAAATATAAACGACAGGAACACATTCCTGTCCCTCCTACACAAAATTAGTTATTAAAAATTTTCGGACCTGTTTAAGCCTTTTCTCTTTTATACTAGTTGAATAACTGAGAAAATATTCCTCTGAGAAATGGAAGCTGGATGTTGGCAATGCTGTTTCACAATTAATCACTTAAAGTCTTGACCCTGCCTTTTTGCACAATGCAGCTAGTGCACCCATTGTGGGCTAGTTGTGAAATTTGGCAGTGAAGTCTTTGAGATGGATTAAAAGGGTAGGAGTGAAATTTTCCTTTCTTGGAATACCCATTGCATTTAGCTGCATCTTATTGCTAAAGTAAATTTAAATGATTTGGAGCTTGTTCTTATGCTGTATATAAAATAGTATAAAAGCCATTTATATGAATGTTGAAAGGTTATTTTAAAGTCCTATACAGCCTTTGTGATTTTTATTTATATACAGCCTTGTGTTTTTTATTTATTTATTTATTTATTTTTAATTCCTCAAAGGTACTTGTATGTGAGAGAAAAACAGATGGCACACTAGACAGTGCACTGAGTAGTTCTACCAAATTTTGAAGTTACACTACATGACTGCTTGGACCTGACACCACCTTTCATGTATAATGACTTTTTTTTTTTTTTAAAGGAAGCGAGTTTTATGTATTAGCTTGAGGGATAGAAAGAGGTCATCTACATGAGTATTACCTTTTATATGAAGAGAAATAAATTAGGCTGTAATAGAAATTTAACAGAAGTCATAGGTGAGAAGTCAAGAGGTGAGAAGTCATATATTATTATTGTGTTAGAGAATTATTTGGTGTTTTTCCAGATTTTGTGGGATATTCTTTATTTTAATTTTGTATAGAAGATACATGTTAATATATCTTGAGAAGCATATTGGAAATTGTGGCAAATGTTACTCTGGAAAGATAAAAAGATAAAAATTCTAACAACTTTATTTATAGGTCTTCTCCTAAGCAGAAGTTAACATTTCCTAAGAATATCATTCATTCATTTATTGGTTAGTTCTGCTACATAAAGTTATGGATTTTTTGTTGGTGTGAGATCAAAGAAGCGAAATGAATTTCAGTTCAGCCAAATGGAAAGTCATGCATCTAAGAAAAGAAACACAGAAAATACTGGCAGAATGTGTGGTACTTACCTGTGTGCCTACAGCTTTATCTGTTAGAAACCCTGAAAAGAACTTGTCAGTCTTTGAAGCCAACTGTCTAAAAATGTGCTCCTTGGCCTATTATGGCCAAGACCAGTAGTGTAACCCTCTTTAAATGGTTTCATAACTGACCTGGATGCAAAACTTGAATGTATACTAATTAAGTTTGCAAATGACACTAAGTTTGGAGGAACTGTTGAGTACCTCAAGGGCGAAAAGGACTTGCAGAGATATCTTGACAAATTATAGGGTTGGCCCACCATATGAAATTTTTAAAAAGCAGGTGCTGGGTATTGCACCTCGGATGGATCAACCCTGGATATACATGCAGGCTGAGGGACCAGATGTTGAAGGGTCTGGAGGGAAAGACATATGAGGAGTGGCTGTAGTCATTCTGTTCAGCCTAGAGATGGTTGAGGGGAGGCCTCATGGCAGCCTGCAGCTCCCTCACATGGGGAGTGGAGGGGCAGGCGCTGAGCTCTGCTCTCTGGGGACAGCGGCAGGACCCGAAGGAACAGCATGGAGCTGGGACAGGGGAGGGTCAGGCTGAGTGTTAGGAAAAGGTTCTTCACTGAGAGGGTGGTTGGGCACTAGAACAGGCTCCCCTGGGAAGTGGTCATGGCACCAAGCCTGCCAGAGTTCAAGAAACATTTGAACAAAGCACTCAGATACAGGGTTTGATTTTGGGGTGGTTTCTTATGGAGTTGGGAATTGGACTCAATGATCCTTGTGGGACCCTTCCACCTCAGGATATTCTAGGATTCTGTGATTCTATGACTCCAATCCTCATTGAAGCTATTAGTTGGAATAAGAAAATAAAATTACTTCTGTATTTTTATAAGTATGACCTGTTTCTGTTTAGGTCTGACGACCATACTCTGTAAAGGATGTTGGTAAATTGGAGCAGGTGTGGATATAGCCAACAGACCACTGAGAAACTATAAAATATGTTTTGTGTTGATCACATGGCTATTGCTTTTATTAGTGACAAATCACTTATAAGAAAAGTTTCCTAAGTATATGCTGAGCAGTCCAGGTGTATACAATGAATTTTCATGAAAATTATATTAAAGGAAAGTATAATATGCACAAATATGATTAAAAGACAAATATGATTAAAAGACAAATATGATTTTAAGAAAGATTTTATTTATTTATTTTTAAATAGTTTTAACTAGTTATGGACAGGAAACAGAGAGGGTCTGTAAACTGTTCTCCTCCAATATAATTGCAGGTCCTTTTTCAGTCAAATTAGGAGCATCCTAGGTTTCAGAAGAGTCTCTGAAGCTCCCTCTGATCCTTAGGAAGGGTTCTGTCTGGTTGCTTTCTGCTTCTTTCAGAGCCTCTTGGACTTCATATAAGCTAGAGTCTCTCAGTTTCTTCCTCCCTTTCTGATGACCTTGCAGAGACGTGGTGCAGTCTGGAAGCATTTCTCTGATAAAGCAGGATCAGTCACTCCCTGGACACTGGCCACAATCTGTCATCACTCCTGATTGTCAGCGGTGCTAAAGGAATAATACAGCACGCAGCCAAGAAGTCAAACAGTCCATCACATCAAGACACTAAGACTTGCTAGTAAGAGGTAGATAAACTCAGACTAAATATAGAATCATATTTTAAACAATAAGTAGTGCAAACCACTAAAATAACTGAGCATAGAATATTCTTTGCATTTCTAATTTTCTAAATCAAGGTCTGTTATTTTTTATAGTTCAAAAAAGGAATTTGACCTGTAGTATGCAAAACTGTAAAATTACATCATGTAAATATTAAAATATTTACAATTTTAAAGATGATGATAGATTTTGTGTTTATACTTCCTAATGTTTTCTTATTGTCATCACTGCTTGTGAACAGTGGGAAGATTTTAAAATTCCCAGTGTAAATATTTTTGCATTTTCTGTAACCATTTACACAAGCCCAGTCTTAAAGCAATAGACTACTTTGCTTATTACTATTCTCGTGCTTTTTCTGAAGTGGTGAGATGTTGTACATAGAAATCAGTATAGAACTCATCCCATAGCCCTCATATTCTGTCACATCACATCATTATGCATTTTCTACATATAAGAATGAATTTGCTTAATATGTTCAAGTACTTGGCAAAATATCTGAGTACTTGAGAAGACAGCTACAAAATACACCTAAAAAATGAATTTTCACTATAAGTTGCAGTATCTTATGAATGGAAGAGGCATAAAACAAAATTTTAATTTCTTGAGAATAAATTTTATGTTACACTAAAGACACAAACTGTCCCCATGCAACCTTGGTAACTACATGTTATTACTTGAGAACAAAATAAGCATATTTTTTCTTTATTATCAGTCTATGTAAACCTCTGTGATTAACAGAGATTTCTGATGACTCCCCTAAAATATTTAACATTTCATAAAATGTTGGATACCATTCAAAAGGTAATTATACCACATCTCCTTACAAGGCTTCCTGATTATTTTTTTTTCTTTCCCTATTTGAGAATAATTGTCTACAATTAGTATTCATTACCTCACTGTTTGGGTAACAAAAATCACAGAATAATGATCCACAAAGTTTAGGCAAATTTTGTGGTGATAAAATTGGGGCATTTTATTAGCTGTTATTCCCTTCACAAGAAAAAGTACCCTAATTTATTATTTACAGAAACAATCATATTTTAGGGAAGCAAATGCTTTGTGGACTTTCTAATCATGAAACAGCAATGGTGTCCCAAAATGTTATTGTAAAGTACCTCCCTGTCAGTGAGGATGTTGGTTCATATCTGCAGGACAGACAGTGAAGGAAAAGGGAAGTAATAAGGTGTGAGTCGTGTTTTCATTTTAAGATTCCCACTGCAAATACAAGTAAATGAAACAAAAAAAAGCCAACCAACCAACCAAAGAAAAAAATGAATGTCATTAACAAGGGTACGTGAAACAAAAAATCGAGATACAAGTTGATAGAAACAGACTGAGGCTTTTTTAAATACCTATCTTATCCTCAAACAAAACAATGAATCTAAACAAGAAAGTAGTTATGGAAAGAAAAGTTAATCCAACCATCTGTTATCCATTTAACAATGAAAGAATACTAGGAGATCAGGAAATTCAAGTAAAAGATTAAACAAAAAAATAATCATAAAATGAAAGCAATTAAAAAGTAAGATTATTTAACAAAACTGTTTACTCACAGAGTACCCTGAGTCAAGTGTGTAGCCCCATGACTTTTTTACTACCACCAAAACAGCAGGACTCTGAGACCTCTGCACACTTCAGGTTTTGTAGGTCTGCTCCATGGCATCAGAAAACAGCACTCATTTTTCCCAAGACTGTAGCCTCCAAGACTTCCACACTCTTATGCACCCACCTATCTCTTGGAATATGAAATTCTCAAGGTGGTTTCTCCTTCAGATGATGAGAGGCAGAGGATCTGGCAAGCAGATGGAAGGGGTAATCCTGCAAACAGGCTCTCAAGACCTAGTATCCCAAGAAAGCCGCCCAAGAAACATTGAGGAAAGTAGGATTGTTTTATTTATAGGTTTTGTTTTTTTTTTAGCACTTAATGAAATCCAGAGCATTCTCACAACACATTTCTGTTTGACAAATCAATATTTTCCAGTGAAAAATGGCTCCATTTGGGGAATTCTAGGCCAGGATTATTTAGGCTGGTTTTCAAGAAAAACAGACACTTTAAACATTAGCTGTTCCACTCACTTTTTGATATAAAAAATTCTGAACTGCTGAAGGAATACAAAGAAGCAGTTGTCAACTATGATGATGCATTATTATTATGTTTCTGAGAAGGTTTATACAAAGAAATGAAGTAATGTCTCCCTAAATATATTAGTTCTCCTGGAGAATGATATTTTGTAACACGTGGTGCCCTCTTTTTCTCTCTCCTGCATGCATACACATGCAAAGCCACGTGTATATGTACACACACGCTTTTCCCCTCTCTTCCAGAGACCTAGCTGACAGCCAGTCTTGTTCCCAAATCCACCATTTTATAAGAAGGATACATATTCTTTTTCCCCATAGCACTGAATGACTCAAAAAGGCCCTGCTTCAACATAGCTGTCATTGAACTGCAATGCACTTCTGCCCACTTGTGTGGTTGGTGGAGGGGAGGGTGACAAGGAATCAGGAAGGAGGAGTGGGTGGCAGTAGCTGGCTTCTATTTGGAGGAAACTGTTTGGAAAACTGTAGAATTCTTGTATCTGTCAACGATATAACAGAGTCTGACATGCCAGCAGTATGCAGAAGCAGCTGTCAGTAGTAGTATAATTTATTAGTATTTCTTTTTGACTAAGATAGCTGACAGTAACATGGGAGCAAAGGGGAAATTTGCCAAGACATTGGCTTTCACGTGAGGCTCAGACTGCTGATAGCCCACTGTGGAGTGTACACAACATTAAATACATATTGATTAATTCAGTGGCTCAGTCCACCAACTGTATTGTCAGTGATAAGGAAAATGGCTGAACCATCACTCCCTCTTCCAGCTGAGAGAGTCCCACACCCAACTTGCTGACTTCAGAAAACAAGAACAGCTAGACTTGTCCCTATAGAAGATGGCCTGGAAGAAGATTTTATGTGCATGTTGTAAAGCAAAATCAGAGAGACAATGAAAAAAAAAAAAGTGATGGATAAAGAAAGAAATTTAAAACCCATACAGGTAGTAATTATTACCTAATAATTATACAGTAAGAAAATCAATTTGATTGATGACGTTGCACTGCTGTTGTAAAAGATCTAGAGTGAGTATCAACCAAAAAAAAAAGAAAAAAGAAAAAAAAAGAGGAAATCAATTGTCTGCATTTATTGGATGAATATTTGAAGGTGGTAGTGAAAAGAAGACAGAAGACACCTGCTTTTTTAGATCTCACTACTGCTTGGGAAAATATCAGCACCAAGGTGATACAAGAGAGCACCCCCAGAGTGTCCCTGCACATCACCACACACAGGGGCAAATCCAACATAGATTTATCATTGTTACTAAATACTGTCTAAAAAGCCAACATTTAATATCATTGTTAAAAAGCCAACATTTCCTGCTTTTTTTCTTTTTTCTTTTTTTTCTTTTTTTTTTCTTTTTTTTCTTTTTTTTTTTTTCTGAACAAGAGCAAGAAGTAACTATAGTAACTCCATGGTAACAACTGGTAAATAGTAAAATCTTAATGGTGAGTCCTAAACATGTTATACAGAGGAGAATCAGGACACAAAAGACCAAGCTTTGTTTAAGAATTGATACCTCTAAGTATCATGGACATGATTGCAGACAAGAGCTGCTTCAGTACTTTGGTTTCATTATCTTAAAGAGTTTATTGTGAGCCTTTTAAAAGTTTTTGCTACCCAAGAAATAGAAACTGAATTAACAACCGCCTCAATGAAGCTAAAGAACAATTTCTAATTCAATCTATCATTAATTGATACTGCTTCACTGATGTTGGACAAAAAGGCAGGTGAGATTAAAAGGAAGGGTTAAGTAGTAACAGTTCAGATTGAATTCCCCATGGTCCTACAAAAACAGTAAAGCCTATTTTTGTATGCTGATGAATTTTTGTACAATTCTATACTTTTAACCTTCTCAGCTGGTGGAAAACATACATCTTTAATAAGAACTGCACAAATCATGATTTTATTCAGCTAAGATCTGAAAAATGCATTTTCAGTGAAATGCATGACAATACTTTGTTGAGCCTTACATATGATTAGGTTTAATTTGCACTTGTTGAACTTTGAGAAAGAAGCATCTGTATTAACACTTCAGCACTTTCTACCATTTCTAATATTTCTATCATTCCCTCTACCCTCTTCCAGTGATTGGAAAACAAAGGTACTATTTAGTAATATTATAAATCATATACATTAATAAGCATTATTATAATTTAGTTTTTAATTGAAATATTGGATGCTTTTCAAACAAGCAGCAACAAAAAAGTGAAATCATAAATATATTTTTTATTTTTTTCTTAATGTTCAATATTTTGCTCAATTTTTAAAGCTCAGCTTCATAATTATTTAAGGCTTTGGTGAATACATTAAACTTTCTGGGTAACATGTTATTCTATAATTCATAATTTTACTTTCTTGCACCTTTTTTTTTTTTTTTTTGAAGTGCTTGGCACTGGTAACTATTCAATAGAGTGTTTTTCACTGAACCTGCAGTTCCAGCATTGCTAGAGTTAAATATTTTTCAAATAAATGTTATTTGATTTATATATATATATATTTAACAGTAATGTCACAACTTTTCATACATTACATAAGAAGAAAAAAAAAGCTTTCTGGATCTGACTCACAGCTGTCAAGCACTCCTTGTCTATGTGTGGGGTGTCTCCTGAGATATTAGTGCAGGTAGTGCAGGCACCAATGGATAGATTATAGATCATTCTATAGAAATGTTAAATAATCTTAAATACATAGTCTTAAAGTATTACTACTTTGATCTCCATATGCATCATAATCAGAAATTCTAAATTAATCTTTCTCTTTGAGATGGAAGTGAAGCCTTTATTCTGTGAACATTGTAAGCTTTGCAAAGAGATATGGTGCCATTACCAGTCTTTCCCATGTATAGGCTTTTCTGAAATCAAAATATGACACAGACTGTATCAACCTCATTGAGAAGCAACATTCTGTGTGTAAGTACATTCTTGCATAAAATATTTTTCTCCAGCAAATGAGAATATTAAGATTTGATTTCAGCCTCCCAAAAACTTTTACAAGATTCTTTTGTAGTCTTAGTTTTCTGATCACATCTTAATTCTGGTCTGTGTTTTAATCTCTACACAACTGAAAAACAAATAAAAGAAGCAATAAAATGAAAAGCATCACCAAAAATACTGTCTTAGCTTTACAGTATACAGAAAGGAGCAGAACATTTGAAAAGAAATTTTCTAATTTATTTCAAAGTAAATATATATATATTTACTCCAGAACCATGAAGACGAACTTAATCCCACAAACTAAATATTCTTCTGTCCTGACTCAGACCAAGTCAGATACTATGACAGTAAAGGATTTTTTTTCCTAGCTGTGTTATTTAGAGACCTTTAAAAATGGCTCACTGGTCCCATCATCTTGGTTAATATTAGGTTATGTGATAAAAGACTTGTCTCCACTCACATGAAGGAGCACACCAACCCAGTACTTAGTAGAAGCATCCCAATGCCCCAGTTAGAGACATGAGGCCCTGGCCTGGGCCCTCAGGTCTGTCCCTGATGATCCCCAGCCTCAGGGTTCAGGAGACACCCCACACCAGAAGTCCATGGGGGTTGGTCCCTGGACTCTTCACAGACCAAGGGAGGTCACTGCCCATGGGTACAAAGCTCATCATGAGGTGTGGAGGGAAGATCATTTTGCAATTGCACAAGGCTGATTATGGGATGTTTAGAGAAGAAACAGAAGGTGGAAAAAGGGAGTGATCAAGTTCATTTGGTGAGGAACAGGCATGGGGAAATAAAGCAATAATGTGATAAGGAGGGTCTGATTGCAAGTTAACAGTTGCAGGTCAGTATGTCTATCTGCCTGGGCCTCGCATCTGGTCAGCATGATTTGCCCCCTCTTCTTATTGAACTGGATTTCTAGCTTATGTCCTAGGTGAGGGACTCTTTACTATCTCTCTGTGTCTATGGGTGTATTGGGTTTACGTGGCAAGGTTTTGGTAGCAGGAGCGATGCAGGGGTGGCCTCTGTGAGCAGAGCCCAGCAGCTGCTCCATGTCAGATCAGAGCCAGCTCCAGCCGGCTCCAAAGAGGCCCTCTGCTGGCCAGAGCTGAGCCAGGGAGTGATGCTGGTTGGGTCTCTGTGAGAGCAGATTGAAGAAAGGGGGTAAGAAAAAAGTTGCACAACAGAAGCAGGGAGAGAGGAGTGATAAATGACAGAAACAGTGTTACAGACACCAAGGTCAGTGCAGAAGGAGGGCAGGAGGTGCCCCAGGCACTGGAGCAGAAGTTCTCTGGCTGCCTGTGGAGAGGCCCATGGTGGAGCAGGTTGTCCCCCTGCAGCTCACGGTGTACCACAGTAAGGCAGATCTCCGTGCTGCTGCCCATAGTGAGCCCCTGCAGTAACAGACCCCAGGCCCTGGGGCAGAGCTGCAGCCTGTGCAGAGGAGTCCACACAGGATAGGAGCAGGTGATCTGGCAGGCGTTGCAGCCTGTTAAGGGTTGCTGTCTGTGGGAAGCTCATGCAGGACCCATTTGGGAAGGATGGCATCCTGTTGGAGGGACCCCCGCGCAGCAGGGGCAGAGAGTGACCATGAAGGAGCTGCCAGAGACGAAGCATTAGGGACTGACCGCAGCCCCCGGTTCCCCATTCCCCTATGTTGCTCAGGGGGAGGAGGTAGAAGAGGATGGATGGGGGTAAGGTGTTTTTGTTTTGTTTTTTAGTTTCTCATTTCTCTAGCTTGTTATTAATAGATAAGAAATTATATTTCTCTCTGTGATGAGTCTGTTTTGCCCATTATATTAATTGTTGATTCATCTCTCTGATCTTATCTCAACCTTTGAGCCCTTTTCTATCATATTTCTTCCCCATCTTCATTTGAGGAGGGAGTGTGAAAGAACAGTTGTGGTTGAAGTTAGCTGCCCAGCAGGGTAAAACTACCACAGTGTTGTGTGTGTGTTGATTCCAGCAATGGGAGTGGGACCATGGGTAAGAGGAGCCATGTGTCTGGGTGTCAGCAAGTGGAGAGATGGGGGGTTTATCGTGTGGATGCATATGCATATGTATGGTGTGTTACCCTGGCAAACACCAAACTGGAGTGTCGTGTGAGCAGGATAAGAGGCTTTGTAGGCAGGCACTAGAAATGCCCTAATTCTGGGTTGGATACTGGAGACACCAGAAGGTCTGCAATTTGACTACTGAAGGATCAAGAGGTCCAAGCCCATTAATAGGGAGTCAGTGGGGTCTGGGGACTGGCTCCTGGTAAGGCTTGTAGGTCTGGGCCATTTACTGGAGAGAACTATTTGCATGTGTATGTCTGTGTAGCTGGGAGAGACGGGCATACAGGGGCCAGCTGCTGGGTCTCAAAGGCCAGTTACCAGAGGAATCTACTAATGGATTTTATGCTGATCAACCCGAGAGGGGAACAACATGAAGCTGTTGGTAGTGTCTGCATTTGTGCAAATGCTGTGTTTTCTCTTTGTGTTCATCTGTGTGGCCAGCCATGCATGTATGCATTGTATGTACACGCACATGTGCCTGTTGGAAATACACGCTGAGCTTGGCTAATAACTGGACCTGGGGATGTGAAGCTGCAGCTTCATCGCCTCTGTTGGACTACCAGTTTCAACAGCTTTTAACAGTTTAGAACCATGGGACAAATGTATAATTTACATGTTATTACCTTCCTTCCAAGAAAGACCAAAAGAATTTATTCTAAATTGGTATTACATGGATGCTGAGAAATCTTTGTTTAACCAGAAAAAACTCTTCTGTAAGTAATGACTTCAGAGACCTTAAGGTAATTTGTAGCTGGCCAGAATGCAAATAGAAACAGAAAGAGAGGTTTCAGATTTAAAGGTTCTAGTTCTTCAGGGGCCCAGTTCAAAAAGGTATTTAGTAGCTAGGTTTTCCTTAGGATACTCAATGTAGACATCTGTTATTGGGGAAAACATAGTACATAGGCTCTCCAGTCTGTCAGACTAAGTCTCCTTAAAATGAGTGGATATTTATCATAGGAAGGCTCATCATTGATGACAGCATTAAAGTAGTCAGCTAGCATGAGGCCTCACTGTAGCAATGTACACTTACTGCTAATTTTAATTTCTCAGAGCTTTGTATGGAGCTTGAGATCAGTAGCTATCTGACCTCAGTTACAACTTGTCTTTGAAATAGTATGCACACCAATTCAATCAATTTTCTCTCAAGTTCATTAGAATGGACTCTTTCCAGTTGAAAATAGTATTTCTGGTAAGTTCCTCTTGTGCAGTTCACAAATCCATGTGTATACAAAGACTTGTTTCTTGTATATCTTCCTGTTGTTTTCCCTATCTAGTGTAAATAATTCTGCCTCAAGCTGCTCTTTGTGTATAAAGAACATTTAATAGAAAGCTCCAAGATGTCTGAGGTGCTTAGATGCTCAAGGGATTCTTTAATCATCATCTGATCCCTCTGAGATACAGGCAAATAACCTACATCCCAAGTACAATGCGCCGTCATTCCCAGATGTATACATTATTTTATCAGCTTACACCAAGTGTGACAATTTTAGTGCATATAAAAAAAAAAATCATGATTGAAGAGCTCTTGAGACCCACCCTACATTTTTCTTTCAGGAAATTATTGCAATGAGAATACACAGCTATATCCTCCTCAGGCTTTACCGAAAAAAAAAAAAAAAAAAAAAAAAAAAAAAAAAGACTTTTAAAGAATGATTTCTACAACAGACGGTCTCTGCACAGCACTGCTTTATTAGTTCTTTAGCACACTTTTATCAACCTCCTCCTGAGAGCAGCTCTATTACCATTTCTCTTTGGAGCAGCACAACCTTTCCTTATAATCCTAAGGTCACACAACCCAGCTTAGTGCTTAGCTCTTAGACGGTGTCTCTTTAAGCTGAGTCTACACCCTGGCTATGAAGTAACCTTATCTTTAGTGACTGGCTGATTTGAAAGGGCTTTCCTTTCCAGTCATTTCTGGGTATAACCCAAAAGTGTAAGAAAGCTTGCCAACTTTTTCTCTTACCTCTCTTCAGAAAATGGGCAGGAATACCTACAAGGTAATTTATTTCAGTTGGAGGTGACCATCAATTTTCAAACAGAAAAGGAAGGGTTAAGTATCTGTCAGGGTGGTTATCACTAATTGGCAACCTTTGCATTCCTTCTTCAGGGTGTCAGACCTCTCAATTGACACAAGAGATGGGATATATTTGCTACTTGCTGCTCCTTTCATTTTTCCTTGCCACAGATCATAGAATGATAGAATCATATAATATATATATATCATATATGCTTGGTGCTGTGACCACTTTCCTGGGTCCTTCCTTTGGAAGGTCTCTAATAGCTTTATGTTCTTCTTATATTGTGACAACCAAAAACAAATGCAATACTCAAGGTGAGGTCACACCAGAGCTGGACAGTCACTCCCCTTGACCAGCTAGCTATGCTGTGCTGACGTACCCCAGGATATGATTGGCCCTTTTGGCTGTAGTTTCTGCAAAGAGTAATTCCAGCCTGTCTGCCTTGCACCTCAGAGAGGTGAAGAGATGCAGTTCCATACCACTTGATGTACACCATTTCCTCTTCACTTACGTTGTTTCCTATGTGATAATATGCAGGTCTTTCTTAATAGCTCTAAATCAATAATATCAAGGAAAAAAAATAAAGGTAATAAAAATAAAAAAGAAAATAAAATGAGCTTTCGTTGATAAAATAGATTAGCAGCTCTTTGAAGCAGTTATGTTTTCAGCCACTGGAGTGCTTTGATATTTTTCACATTTTTCAGTTTGTTTACAACAGTGCAAACAGAATGTTTCAAACTCCAGATGAAGAGCAAGCCTGAAGGCCTACTGGCAGCAAGTTTGTGAACTAAAATTAGAGTGCTGTTAAGTGCATACTTGCCATCATTTAGAACTATGGTGAACCAACAGTTAGCCTTTAAAAGATAATGTCAATACATAAGACATTTGTAAAGACTTCACTATATTGTGGGTCAAAACCAGTAAAATATTTTTGGCATAATTTTACCATTTTTTAAAGAGTCAAAGGTTCATTTCAGAAGAAATTCTTATCAGATTCAAAAAATCCTTTCTTAAATTAGAGTAAATATCCCTTAATTTACACAAGATTTTCAAATAATTTTCTGTCATTTATTGTTTTCAAAATAAAAATTAGCTGACATTTATTCTCCGTTATCACCAGTGACAGGACCCGCGGGAATGGTGTTAAGCTGAGGCAGGGGAAGTTTAGGCTGGACATCAGGAAGAGGTTCTTCACCGAGAGGGTGGTTGCACACTGGAACAGGCTCCCCAGTGAAGTAGTCACTGCACCAAGCCTGTCTGAATTTAAGAAGAGATTGGACTGTACACTTAGTCACATGCTGTAAACTTTTGGGTAGACCTGTGCAGTGCCAGGAGTTGAACTTGATGATCCTTATGGGTCCCTTCCAACTCGGGATATTCTATGATTCTATGATTTTAGCTAACAGTATGGTATTTATGCATTTTTGCTTTGACAGTTTCTGCATACTTTTTAAGTCAATCTGTGAATTATTATTCCTTCAGTATATAATATATTTAATCATTATACTAGTGTTGGATTTTTAGTGTATTTACATTTTGAACCTAATCCATTAAAGCAATATAATTTACACATCAGATTAAGTTAAATTTTAACCTATAGGTTCATATATTCTTAAAAAACTCATTACAATGCATTTTAGATCAGCTAAGTTGATCTTTTGTATATCCAAGTCTCACTGACTTCCTCTATACCAAAGTCCCTAACATGCTCTCATTTAACCAACCACTTTACATTATGTTGTTTAGAAAAAAATTAACAGCTGTATGCTGTAGGTCAACCGAATGAGAGATGAAGGTGCCACCAATGTCCAATAATCTTTTTATGGTAGGGTTCAGTTTGTATGACATAAGCCAAAATGATCCTAACATGTAATGCAGACAACTTCTCAATCAAACACAAAAAATCCCTTCATAACCACAGACTAATTGACTACTATAAGCTTTAGTATGTAAGTAAGATGCAAATTCCTGAGAAACATGATTGTTTACCTAATCTTAATATGTTAGTCACATCTGACAAGTATTTTATTTCTGTCAGTGAGTGGTCTCTGATATCAAAGAAAATGGAGAAATCAACAAAAAATAGGATCTATCGGACCAAGTATATATAAATAGAAAAATTATTTCTCAAGCTTACAAAGAAATAGAAGAAGTTTAAAACAGGAAATATGTTTACAGCAATTGCATTCATGCAAATCAGTGAATATCTGATTCATAAGTTGGGACATTCAAAGCTGAAGTCCAGAGGATTATAACAGCCATGGATCCAAATCCCTTGCACCTTTAAACATTAAGAACTTTTAAGAATGTCTCCTAAGATTTCAGTCAAAAGTAAAACCAGTTCCCTAACACTTTATTTAATATCTAATTACCTCACAGCTAGGAAATTCCCTCTTATTTCAAGACTGAGTTTGTCTAATTTTAGTTTTCAGCCCCTGAATCTTGTTATGTGTTTTTTACAAACCTTTGAGAACCTCTGTTCCGTGGTATTTTTGCCATGTGTTCCTTTACTTACTGATTGAGTCACCTCTCAATATTCTCTTGTAAAGTCAAACTTTTTAAAATTTGTGAGATTTATTTTCCAGTCCAATTTCTGTTGCAATATTTTTAAATAATTCTAGTATTCCATATTTCTTTTAAAGAATGGGCATAAAAAATAGACACAGCATGGCATTCCAGTGACTACAATAGCTTTGCTAGAAAATGACCAAAGTAAGAACATTTCTATGTGTATAAATTTTACCCCTACTACTCTACATCCAGGAATCTCATTAATACTCAGAACATTAAAGTGGAAACTTATGCTGAGGTTGTTAGACCTCTTAGTCACTGCCTTCCAAGACAGTCTTTCATGCTGTCCTTACCTGATTTTCCCCGGTGTAATGGTCTGCATTTAGATCTTGAATACACATTTTATTAGAATGCAGCCAGTCCACTGCATCTTAAAAGCAGGATGGTTAATCAGTAGGAGGGACACTAATCTGGTGGAAAAATGTGACTTTCTAGTGCTAGAGTTAGCAAGTATAAAACTGTAATTGATGGAGAACCAAATCTCCCTTAGATACCCTCCACCATGATGAATATACATTTGAAACTCAGTATACACTGCATGGAAAGAGTTAGGTTACCGTTACAGATCCAGTAATCTGACCAAGGAGCCTTGTAGTCAGGGAATCACAGAATGGTTGAGATCGGAAAGGACATCTAGAGGTCATCTGGTCCAACCCCCAAGCAGAGACACCGAGAGCCAGTTGCTCAGGACCATGTTCAAACAGCTTTGGAAGATATCCAAGGAAGAAGACTCCACAACCTCTCTGGGCAAGCTGTGCCAGTGCACAGTCAACTGCACAGTGAAAAAGTGTATCCTGATGTTCAGACAGTATCTCCTGTTTCAGTTTGTGCCCATTGATTGCCTCTTGATCTGTCAGTAGGTACCACTGAAAATAGTATGGCTGTCCTCTTTGCGCCCTTTCTTCAGGCATTTTTATACCTTGATGAGATCCTCCCTGAGCCTTCTCTTCTCCAGGCTGAATAGTGCCAGTGCTCTCAGCCTATCTCAAAGGAGAGATGTTGGACTCTGTCCAGCATGTCCATGTCTCTCTTGTACTGAGGAGCCCAGAACTGAACACAGTTCTCCAGCTATGGACTCACCAGTGCTGAGTAGAGGGGAAGTATCACCTCCAGTGACCTGTGGGCAGTGCTTTCTTTAACGCATCCCAAGGTACCATTAGCCTTCTTTGTTGCAAAGGCACGCTGCTGGTTCATATTCAACTGATGTTCACCAGGACCCACTTTTCTGCCAGGCTACTTTCCACCAGGGTGGAGCCCAGCATGTCCTGGTATCCAGGGTTATTCCTTCTCAGGTGCAGGACTTTGAAGTTCTCCTTGTTGAGCCTCACGAAGATCCTTTCAGCACATTTCTCCAGTCTGTTGAGTTCCCTCTGGATGGCAGCATGACAGTTATCTTCTATACACTTCAGGAACCTCCTAGACTGCTTCCCCTCTACTGTATTGTATTTCCAGTAGACATCTAGTAAGTTGAAGTCCCCCACAAGAACAAGGGCTAGCAATTATAAAACTTCTCCCAGCTGCATAAAATATTTAATCTGCTTCTTCATTCTGATTGTATTCTTTTGATGTATCAGACATTCCCCCCAGTCTTTTACAGACTAACCAGTAGAAAACAGTAAGGAAATGGCTAGTGTTAAAAATCACATCTCTACAAACTTTATCTACCAAACTGATAACAAGTATTCTGTATGAGAAAGGAAGGGCCACATTTCTGTGAATAACCTCATCTGAAATTTGTTGTCCATGTCAGGTGCATTATTAATTATTATATTATTATTATTTCATTATTATACCACTTTTTTTCTCCCATTTTCTCTACTCCCACACACCAGAAGTGCAAGTAAGGCAGTTCACTTATAGAATGTAATAAATGAGAGAGAAAAATGTTAAATTGCTGTGGGGATAAATAGTATAATCAAAATAAATAGGTTGACATTTCAGGAAATGTTCTTAGTAAACATCATATCATAAACAGTTTTATGGGGCTTACCAGAATGTTTTAAAAGTTGTGAGAGCCCCTCTGACTTTTAGCAGAGGGCTGGAAAGTAAGGAATTTCTTACTGCTAATTCTTCCTTTTCCCCTCTATGTATGACCTCAGTCAAAGCTGCTGTGGACAGAAGTGTCCTTTCCTATTAAAAAGTAATCTAAAGGACTGTGGAAAGAAAAATATTAGGGGCAAGGCCAAAAAGCAATGGACAGACACTAGTTGGTGAAGGTGAAAGTGATACAGAGCCATGAATTAACTGCTACAGACACTTACAAAGATCTTTAATGGTCATTAAATTTAGACACTTTCTTGCTGTTATTCCATGGTATGAAAGCCTAATGAAGCTCTGAATTTTAATTTAGCATAAATACGTTTGTACATATATGTGTGTGTGTATATATATATATATGGTTGTATTATCTCTGGCAGTTATTTTGAAGGAATGTTTGGCTTATTCAGATCCTGGTGAGAAGCAAATTAAACATAGGTTCTAACAGAACAAACAATATAAAATAAAGAATCTTCTTTTGCAAGGTTTTATTACTTACTACAGTTATTATTTATCAATACTGATTGTAACTTATGGTCCACCAATGCTTTCCTTATGACATTTCTTAAAGTTAAAAATGATTTGTTTGTTTATTTTGTAGTCAAGGATAATTCTAAGCTAATACTTGACTTTCAGAAAGAAAAGTGGTGACTGGAAGAAATGTTTCAGCAAATAAGTAGTTGGCAAATTTCTATGCATTTTAGCGTAAGATCTGGTGTCCACTCAACTCTGAATACTTTGATGTTAATTCTACTGTTAGAGCCCTTTTGCAAAGACAACTCAATTGGTCCATGTCTGTATAATGGGGGATGGGAGATTCCTGTCATCAAACACAATTCTCACACTGTTAATCTACTTAGAACATGGAAAAGAAAAGAAAAAAAATAATAATGCTTAGGGACTATTAGTGACACTGAAAAAAGCTGCATTACAATTATTGCTGGTCTTCCATAAAACTGCATAAAATTAAGTGTGTCTGTAATTTCAAAGATACTCAACACAGAGCAACGCATGAGATGAATAAATCTTTCCTTCCAAAATACAACAGACTTCAGAATACAAACCATCTGCAGGTTTTATATTGACCTTTTTCAGTGCTTCCAGCACCTCAATTTGCTGTTGAATAATTTTTTTTTTTTTTTTTAGGTTGAACTTCAAAAATTTCATCAACAATTGCCTAGGAATTTAAAAAGAAAAATAAGTATATTGATAGACCTTAAAAGTTGTAAAGTCTGTCTCAGATATTTAAGGGTGCCAGAATTAACTGCCCCTCGCTGGTAAAAAGTTTATGAGGCAATCTTTAATTCAAGGTTTCATTTTCTTCTTCTATTTATTTTTTTGGCCTCTGCAATTTAAAATGTGTAGTCTAGGTAGCACGGGAGGGAAGGGCACAGCCACCCATTATTATTATTATTTTTATATTATTATTACTAATTTTAAAATTTGCAACACTTTCTCTGAATGACTCACCAGCCTTTTGAGAGGAGAACACCAATACTATGACATTTTACCTTTAAAACAATAAACTGCTTCTTGACTATTCAACCCTGTTTCAACCCTGTTTACTTTAAATGAAGGAAGCACGTAAAAATGAAGCAGGCTGAAAATATTTTGAAGATGTTAGTTTGTGTTGGTCTGCTGATCACACACCCCAAAGAGACAATCTGCAGATCCTGTGGGATTTACTATATTGTATCTTAAAAGGAAATATGGTGATGACTGCAAAATGCCGATTTTTTCATTTGACATGTTATGCATTTATCAATTACCTCCATTAAATTAAATTAATGATTAAAGAGTGAGTTTGAATGAATAAACACATTAGAAAACTTTTAGGAAAATAATGAAGTTCAGTCAAAGTTAGTAAGACTTTGGAATAGATTTCTAATAAAATTAAGTATAGATTAGAAAGAAAATCTAGGCATACAAGAATTCTTATGCAAGTATAATTGTATTTATCAGGTAGAATTAATTCATTGATAGTAAGTATTCATGTGTAAAATGTTGTATTGAGTTTACATGGCAAGGTTTTGGTAGTAAGGGGCTACAGGGAAGGCCTCTGTAAGAAGAGATCATTAGCTGTCCCCATATTGGACAGTCAGTTCCAACCAGCTCCAAAACGGACCTGCTGCAGAACAAATCTGATCCAACAGTGACACTGGTGGAGCGTCTGTGGTAACATACACAAGAAATCGTAAAATTTATTTTATTTTATTTTATTTTATTTTATGTATTTATTTTTTTCTGATTCTCTCCCCCATCCCACTAAGAGGGAGTGGGGAGGGGAACTATGTGATACTTAGCTGCCTGCCAGGTTAGATCACAACACCCTGTCCTCATCTTGACCCATGAGCTTTTCATCTGATTTTCTCTCCCTATCCTACTGAGGAGGGTAACTGACAGAGCAGCTGGGTGGGTACCTGGAGATCAGCCAAAGTTAACCCACCACAAATGTACAATATATTTGCATGCTTACAGACACCTCACCTTGGAACAGGTGCAAAAACACACATAAAAAAATATATTGTTCCTTCTGGTATCATTATCAGCATAATTACTAAATCAATAGCTCTGTCACAATCTGATCAGGTTCTTTATGTGATGTATTTACCATCATGACTCCATCTAATTCTTGTCAATCTGAAATAATAATCATTGAAATAATATTCCAAATTTGATTATTTATAATTTTAATGCACTATTGGTAAACCTGACTTGAGTAATTAAAACTATTTCTTGTTTTAATATTAATAAACTGAGAAGATATTTTGTAATCATTATCTCTAAAATGACCAGCATTTTACATAAGCAATCTAATTTTTTTAAAAAATATTGACATTACTATTAATCTTTCAGCAAACTAATTTTCTCCAAATAGCAACTGATGTTATCATTCTCCTGGAGAGAATAAAAACAAAACAGAATAAAACACAGGACTGACATTGAAGACAGTCAGAAAGAAAATGTTTAGAAAACAAATATGTTGCATAATTTTGAGGCATAAAATGAAGGCTGACACAAAAATGATGCTTTTCCTTTGCATTCAACCTACCTTTTTCTGGTCTTCTTGTGTTTTTTGTTGTTGTTGTTGTTGTTTCTTTGTTTTCAAGGCCACATGCACAGTGTTATTCTTATAAATCTACCTCTAGTGTTTCATTTTTAGCTACTGAGTAGGCACAGATGCTGTAGACTTCAGTGTTGCTATTCAACATTTCTGAAATGACATTCTTGTTAAAGGATTGGGAATTTTAGGTTGTATAGATTGTGAGAGAGTCTGGCCTTCATAGACACTTATTTAGTGATGAATATCAGGAGCAGGCAAAATGACTGATGCTTGGGAAGGTACCTTTGTAGTAAAACAAGTTAAATGAAAAACAACACCAAACAAACAAAGCAAAAAACAAGTGGTGTATCCAGCTGGGAAATGGCAGTGGGAAGCTGAAACAAGGGAAGGTGAGACTGACAATCAAGACAGCAAAGAAGAGACTAGTGGTGTACCCTGTAGGTAAGTATGAATAAGACAAAAACAGGAAAAATCACATGAATAATGTCCACTAAGGATACGTTGCTAAGATATCACCTATATCTCATTCCTTTCAGTACTTAAAGGAGGCTTTTAAAAGAGATGGAGAGTGACTTTTTATACTGTCAGACACTGATAGGACAAGGAGGAACAGTTTTAAAATAAAAGAGGGGAGATTTAGATGAGATGTTAGGAGGAAAGTCTTTAGTCACACTGTGGTGAGGCACTGGAACAGGTTGCCCAGATAAGTAGTGGATGCCCCAGCCGTGGAGTTGTTCAAGGCCAGGTTGGACAAGGCCCTGGGCAACGTGATCTTGTAGGTGGTATCCCTGTCCATGGCAGCGGGTTGGAACCAGATGATATTTAAAGTCCCTTTCAACCCAAGCCATTCTATGATTCTATGATCTCCACAAACATGACACTGAAAATCCTGGGCTGCTATGATATAAAATCCTTATAATAGGTTATTCATCTATTGAAGAAGGAATGTGGAAGTCCTCTGGGTGAACGGTAATGTAGGCAGAAGCTAGCATTGAGAGGGTGAAGTAGATTTTTTTTTTTCTTTCTTTCTATTAGCTTGAAAATGTGGGCAGAGCAGAGGATAGTGCTGAAGCTTGTGGGAAAGTGGATTCTTTACCAGCATACTCTAAGGGTGGAGAAGACAAGCCATCTGTGTTACGGGCAGCCACTGAGGCTCAGTAACACAAATGAACGGTACTGCTCTAGCAAGAGCCTGGCAGTATGCTTCATGGACAATTAGGAATTTAAGTTCTTTGGAGAAGGTTAACAAGTAAATTTAAAATTTATATACCAAATAGATTCTTATAAAATACATTTATCCTTTAATACACTGAAACTCATGATCTGTTTGCTAATACCATTTTAATTCTATGAACTTTCTGTTTCTCCCAGAGGTGATCTGAATTTGTATTTGAACTGAAATTTACTTTTTTGTGTCTTTTTAATCAGTCAAATAAACATACTTTTTAAAGCTTGCCCTAGGACAAATCATCCAAAACTATTTTCCATTAGTACTTCTGGAACAAGTTATCCTGACTGCATAGAAAATAAACTATTGTAGTATTTTTCCAGTCCGTGGTAGAGCTGTGGAAAATGGTGTCTTTCAACTTGTCAAAATAAAATGTAGGAAACATTAACTGAAAATGATTCAGTTGAAGGAATATAAAAAATATCCATAAAGGAGACATAGACAAATGTATGATTATTTCCCTTATTTGCAAATAACCCTCTGCATAAACCATATTCCAATTCCTATTAGCTGTAATTTATTCTCATCACAAGTAGAATGACCAGTTATCCTAGCTTTGTGAAAAGATGTACTTTTGGGAATTTAACGAAATATAAGTACTTGAAGAAGGCTTTTTTTTTTTTTAGCTTTTATTTTTATTAATTTTATTTTTATTATTATTATTTTTTTTAGTTTTGTAATGATTCTGGGAACTAGAGAAAATACATTAGTGTTACTTTTTATTTTGTTAACTGGAAGTTTCTTGGAACACAATCTTAACACTTACTGTTACATCAATTATACAACTCCCTGCCCTTAACTGGGCCTTGAAAATTGATGAGTGAGATGAATTTGTTTATGCTATTATCCCCTTAGCCACACTTAAAACATTTTAAATTTAAATTATTAACAAATAGATAAAGAAATAGACAAGTAAATAAATAAATAATAACATATGCACAAGAATGAGGACTTATCTTAAATTGCTTATTATTCAATCATTTCCCCTCACATTATTACCCTTTCTTTGTATTTCTCCCTGATCATCTCTCTGTCATATATTTATAGTCAATTGTACTGCACAAGAATACTGCTACTGAAGATCTTTCTTTTTGATCCTTTTAACACAGTGGAAAATGTACATTCAGTACTTCATGCCCAACAGTGTAATTGTGTGATTGTCTCTTTTTTTTTTTTTCTCACTCAGCTCAGTGTGAGAACAAAAGCTCCTACAGTTTATGCAATTGACAAATAAAGATGAAAAGTCTATATACCGTTTTCATTTTTCTTTACAAGTAATATTAACTGAGGAGATCATATAAAAAGTCCTGCAACTGCAGAGTAAACTAGATCCTCTTAAATGGCATTCCCCAGTGAAAGCAGAATGTGCCAATTAAATGATCATCCCAATTACAAGAAGCTCATGGGGATACATTGTGGTGGTATGGTTTATAACCACTTTCATTTCATGGATTGATTAAAACAAACAACAGCATCAGCTCCCTGTATTGATTATCTAATGCAGATGATTTATTTTGTACCCATACAGGGATTCTTTCCTGTATGTGTGATAAAACCAGTGGAACTGATTGTATAGTATATGCCAAAATAAAAAATAATATTTTTATTTCACTGTGGCTCAGATGAATTCTTTATGGTTTGCTGATGAAAACTCCATTGTCAAAGTAATATCTTTTAATATCAGGTAAAGAATTAGACGTTGGGCTCCACCTTGATCCCAGAGGAATTAATTGGAGACGATTACTCTTGAATTAAGAACAAAGTTTAACACATATGTTTTAAACATAGAAGGAGAAACCAATGACCAAAATCATGATACTTAAAGGAAATCAGAACTTTATTCCAGAAAACAAAACAAAACAAGCAAATAAAGAAAACCAACCAAACAAACAAAACCCAAAGAATTTATCACCTAAAAACAGACTAAAAACTGAAATTAACCAATTCATTCCATCCTCAAGTGAGATACCTGCCTCTGAAGAAACTCAGAAGAGCTTCATGCTTTTAGGGAGAAGCTAATTTTCTCATTGCTAAACAAATGTTAAGCAGAAGTTGCTTACATGTGTTTGACACTATTTTACTGTATTATACCCTTTTAAAAACCAACCAACCAACCAACTTACCAATGACAACAAAACAAACAAACAAACATGAAAGAGCTCCCATAAAGAAAAGTAAAATCCAGAATCTTTTGTATGTTTTTGCATTTGGGATAATTCAAAAAGTAAGCTTTGTTACAGAAATGGGCAAGCGGGATTGAAACAATTTGATTAACTTTCAAATGTTTTTGGTGGTGTGTCATTAACTTTCTAAAATATGCTGAATCAAGCCAGAGTGAGTTTATTCTTATGACCCATTTCAGGTGTCTTATTCTAATGTGATGCAGAATACCTAAAATAAGAAGTCCTCCTTATAGAATTGGTAGGTGACTCCAAGCAGATAAATCGGATGTCCTAAATTCCATGATGTGGACTACTTTGCTGAGAGTCAACATGGACATATACATCTGTATTTTTTATTGATCATGATTATAGAGTAGATACTCACAGCACTCTGGAAAATTAAAACCCAACAAAGGAAATTTCAAAAAATAAAATAAAATAATAAAATAAAATAAAATAAAATAAAATATAAAATAATAAAATGGTACTCACCATCTTTTGGTACCTTCAAAATAGGTCATAGAATCACAGAATCATAGAATAGTTTATGTTGGAAGGGACCTTAATGATCATCACTAATCAGAAGTTTCTACACTCACAACTTAACATTCCTCTTCTTAATTAATACATAATTCCAGTTTTAGGCACTGCCCTTACTTTAAATGATTTTTAACCTGTTCCATAAGGTCCTTATTAAGTCGTACTATTTGCTTCAATTATCTTCAAGATTTATAGCAAGAACATTGGTGGGTTAAACAGGGATCCTGGACCCTAAACTTGCTTTTGTTTAAATAAATTATATCTGTATATACATGACAACATTTATACCTATTTTTATAGTTACTCTCTGATCCCTGTATGTCAAAAATTCTAATAAAATCTGCATCAACAGAGAATATAAACCTGTATGAATAAAACAGAAGAGTCAATCAAGGACAGAGATACATTATATAAGCAAGGAAAAATATTCTCACTTTTATTTTAAATGAGTAAAAATCAGTAAAACATTGAGGTAAGGTAGAAGTGATACATAGGAATGTTACTGCAAAGAAGAGATTCTTATGCCAATATGGATGAGAACATGCAGGGTGGATATGTAGTGAACATAGAGAGGAAAGAAAAATTTAGAATAAATTATGAAACAAAATCCTGTCTACAAAGGTACCTTCTCACTTTCATAGGGCTGGCGTTCCACCCAATTCTGTGAAAGCAGGAAACATCTCTGCAGATTCTGGTTACCTGTCCTAACACATCTATTTGTAGGTAAGTCCTTCATGACCACTTACCCTTATCCCTCCTACATATACCTATAATAGTTCAGTGGAATCACTGTATCTTCCTCCTCTCCCTATATTATCATTGCAGGCTGTTGTATTACCTTCCCTAGCTTTCTATCTTTTCCTTGTCTTTTTAGATTCTTTAGGAGACCCTCCTATTCATGGAATCCAAGAATAGCTGCTCTTACTTATAGCCCTCAGCAGTTTAATGTTCCTTTCCAATCCCAAGGGTGACAACCTGTTCCTTTTATCCCTTGTATTTTATCTGTCTGTACAACCACTGCTTCTAGCACCATTATTCTTCCATTGTTGCTTATCCTTGTATAGCGTTCTTTGGAATGTAGTGTGTTATTAGCTAAATACAGGTCCTGAAATTTCATTTTCTTTTCTCTGCAGGTATCAAAATCTATTTAAGCAGTCCATTAAAAGGGCTTCACCCCCACAGTAAGTTTCTTGGCTTTCATGACTCTTGAAGAGGAACTTTTCAGTGCATGAATGAGGAATTAAATGTGCAACTGCCATTACTGTTAATGGGAGTGGTGATAAGATTCCCTACACCTCACATTGTTAGTTTACCTTTTGATGTCTAGAACATGCTTCAAGGCAAAGACTAGGTCATAAAACATAACTGACAGTAAAATTCGAAATAAACTCATTTATAATTTCTTAAATTCAACTTCTGTTCATTTCGGTTGACTTCTTGAGATATAAAAGAATGCTGCAAAAGATCATATAATCAAAAGGATACCAGCAACAAACTTTCCAGTGTTTATTTCTAACATATGTAATTTCTAATAGTATGTAATGGCTTCCAAATTTCTAAGTCAGTATGACTGTCTTAAACTTTTTCTAAAGATATCTACATTTTTTGATATTTAGATCCTGCATATCAAATATGCACTGATGCCATTTGATTCCTTGACATTTCAGAGAATCCTTTCTTTTTCACTAGAAAAAAAATCCTCAGATGTAAAACTTTCTGCTTCATAAAGACATAATGTTGCCTTATGTTTATTAGAAGCTAGAGTTTATGAAAGCATTTTAAAGAAAACAGTTTTTTTGTTTCTAGGAATTAAATATATACATATATATTGATAATTGTAATAACTTCAGGGTATGACTACAGAAATATTGTAGTATCCACCCCCAGAAAATCTCTCCCACATGCATAACTTTAAGCATATGATTTGTCAGGTTACTCAGTGTTAGAATCTTGATAAGGCTATTGTGGATTAAGTTCTGCTAAATTAGCAGTAACATTATATACATTGAAAATTTATACTTCTTTTCATACAGGGCTCTATATGCCAACTTCCCTAGCAGTATTCAATGCCAGCAGTTACTGGCATTATATTACTAAATATATAAATAATATGCTACATTTTGAAACACAAATAGCAAGTCATGACTATAAGACTCAAAACTGTAAACCATTTGCAGAAGTTATAAACTAATGTGCCATCATTTTACATATTGAGGTGACAAAAAAATGAAAACATTTATTACATTGAAATTGCTTACTGGGAAAAAAACACACACACACACACACACAAAAAAAAAAAAAAATACAGAACACTTCAGTTTTAAAATTATGTATAGCTTATATATATATACATATATATATATATATAAGGGGAGGGGGATATAAAAATAATTTAAGAATCCTGCCTATTCTTTTTATCTACTGCAATTTGCTTTTTACCTTGAGTTACTCTGAATTAATAGATTAAAAAAAACTCACAACAATTATTTGCTTGTAAGGAAAAATCAGATTTTATCATCAGTGATAGGTGGCAGGATAAATCAGAAGTATCTCTACTGAAATCACTGCAATTAACATCTTCTTTATATTGTGGAAGTGATGGGAAAACCAGATTCCGTCTGTAATGCAGAACCACAAAAATCAACACTGAAATAACAAATGGAGACAAAGAGCAGCGGAATCTTCACTTTTATGACTTAAATAAGAACTGTAATTGTTCACTGGCCTGGAGGCCATCCTTTGTACATAGGTGACTTCCACCCAAAGAGAATATGAAATATAAATTATGTGGCTTTTATTTTTCTGAACTTCTATCCAGTACAAAAGCAATAAAAGAAAATTGTTCATTTTATGTGATACTGTATGTTTGCTAATGTACTTGGATACAGATTTTATACAGTCCCATATAGCTAGAAGAGCACGCCAAGAGCTTTGTGGCCATTTACAGATACAGGAGTGAATTTGTTGAGAATGAGACAGCTCTATAACTGATGCAAATATTTCTGCTGAACTGAAATAAAGAGAGAGAAATCCATGCTAGAACATCTCACAGCTTGGTGTTTAATGGTAAACACAAAAGGACAAGACAGCATCTGTTGTTGCTCTGCCACAATTTTTAAAAGTTCTTGCACAATGATCATTTCCTTGTCCTCTAGGCAAGAGTGCTATTCAGTTTTATGATTGTGACTATTCTTGTAAAAAAAATAAAATAAAATCTAAGTGTCATATAGGAATATTCATAGGAATTAATTTTAGAAATTTCATAGATACAAAATTGTGAGGAATAGTTGATAAACCAGAGGGTCATACTGCCATCCAGAGTGGCCTATACAGGCTGAAGAAATGGGCTGACAGGAATCTCATGAAGTTCAGCAAAGGAAAGTTCCAATTTCTGCACCTGAGAAGGAACAACCTCATATACTGGGACCATAACCTCATAAGCTGGGACCAACCACCAGGAGCTTTACAAAAAGAAAAATAAAAACAAAAACTGGTGGTCTTGAGGTCATGATAGACAACATGACGAACGTAAGCCAGAACGCTTGTGGTATCCTGTTTTGCATTCTGGGGAGTGCGTGACTGTGCTCCCTGACCTTATTCACCATCTTCGGTCTGGCTGCTGCACCCAAGGCCTTGCTCAGGCAGATAGTAACTATGGTACTGATTACACAGGACGCCTCACTCAGGCAGATAGTGTCCACAATAGTGGCTCAAACTGGATGATGGAGAAACTGACAGACAGATGTCTTGCAGGCCAAGAGTCCTTTGAGCAATTTTGCACGGCAGCTGGCAGCATGACAAAATCTCCCCTTGAGTAAACACACCTCAAGGTCACGTCTGCTGCAGGGATCCCTTATTCTTCGTGAGAGGTTCCTTGCTGCAACAGATCCTCAGTAAGTGATTAATAGTTTGCTAAACTTTGTAAGCTTCACTAAGATTACATCCGAGATTGTGCACATATAATCCTTAAATATAAACCATTGACCCAGTCTAGGACTAGGAATGTATTCAGCCACACCTAGGCTCCTTGCTTCTTCAGTTCAAGGAATTTGGAAAGCAAGGGGATCCACTCTGAATCTCATGACTCAACAGGAGGGTCTCTCTGATGTTTCTGACTTACCCTGTCCTCTATGCAATAAATAGTCATCATGTTAAGTCACTGTCTTATTTATGATTAAGCTTTGTTACATCACTATGTTGTATCAATAAATATATTATTGCTCCTCTCTTAACAGTGAAGTGTATAATTTCATCTGTGACAAAGTGCTGCCAAAAGTTTGAGAGAGGTAATCCTTCCCCTTTGCTCAACCCTGGTAAGACACATCTGGAGTGCTGAGGCCAGGTTTGGGCTCAAGAAAGACAATCTGGATAAATACAGGGGTGTACCGAAGCAAGTCCAGCAATGATGAAGCGAACAGAGCATCTCTCATCCAAGGAGAGACTGAGAGAGCTGGGAATGTTTAACCTCAGGGGAAATCACATCAATGTAATTAAATAACTGATGGAGAAAGTAACACAGACAGAGGCAGACTGTTCTCTACGATGCCCAGTGAAAGGATGAGAAGCAATGGGCACAAACTGAAGTACAGGAAATGCCATTTAAACATTAGAAGAAACTCTTTGCTGTGATGGCCAAACACTGGCACAGGTTGTCCAGAGAGGTTGTGATGTCTGCATTCTTGGAGATATTTAAAATGCACCTGGACACAGTCCTGGGAAACCTGAGATAGCTGGCCCTGCTTGAGCATAGGGGGTTGGACTGCATGATTCCCAGACGTCCCTTCTGTCCTGAGTTATTCTTTGATTCTCTTATTCTATGAACAGGCAACAATGGATGAAGCATTTCTGAAACCAGATGGCCTCTGGAAGTTACAGTCCCATGGGATACAAACAAGCAGCCAAAGCTGAAGAACAAATATTTTTACAAAAACAGCAACTAGAACTCCTACAAGTATGACAAAACATGCTTTTAAGATACATTTCAAATTAAAATAACTTCCATCTCAGCCATTCCAGTCCAATAAAAGATTAAATGTTGCTTGTAAATTATTGGTTTGGATATTTATCCCATCCACAAAAAGTATGCTAATAATGCTATTTTATTTTAAAAACAAATGTTCAGAAGTATTCCCAGTTTCATATACCTGTTCTCCCATTTTTATTTTTGTTTTTATCTGAACTTCTTTAGTGTCCACTAAAGGTGGACACTAGTGGTGAAAAGGTGGTAAAGCTGGATTTTAATTGCTAATAGCTGTGCTGGCAATTTATCTCATCCTCACCTGTTCCTGCCACACTGAGAGGTGAAAATGATTTATATGGATTTATAATATGACAAAAAATTACAACTACCATAGAAATCTTGCTATGTTTCTACAAATATATATGTATGTATTTATATATATATATATTACCCACCTGCTCAGTAGTATGAGATAATGCCTTAAGAATTTGATGAATGGAAACCAGGTTCTATTCTAGTCAGACAGCCTTTCTGGACTCTGAATCTGTCATCCACGACTATATGCAGTCTGGATGATGGATAATGCCAAGCTACTGGGCATGTTTTATTCCCCAGTGATGAGAGAATTAGCGAAATGCCAAGAGATTCACCTTGCAGATTTTGCTTTGAGAACTACCCATGCACAAGGAAATAGAGAGAGCTGCCTCTTCACATTGCAAACTGTATCATTTCACAAGTACCAACATATTTATCCCAGATGTGTTGTTGTTGGCATGTCTACCATGCATACTCCCTGCCATCTCTCTTGAGGTGCTGTAGTACAGGATTCTATCACAAATACAGTTATAAGCACAGTATAATTGCTACCTTTCAACCCAATGATGCCTGTCAGAGACTGAATGAATAATCTTCATAAATTCATTTAATAAGATGCTTTTATAATTATAAACCTATGCTCTTATCTTACCGTCTATAACTATGTTTCCATGTTTATTATTATTGTTATTTAAAAGACTGAGAGATAACCAAACCTACTTTACGAATATCTCACAGATTAAAATATTTGCCAGGATGAAAAAGACATTGCAAGCCAAAACCACAAGTGTGGTTTTGAAGCGTGTTATAAGATCTAGGAAGCGTTAAGCAGACATTTAATACTTTCTGTTCTTTAGTTAAAGCTTCCAAAGGAAGTGGAAAACATTATGTACAAGTATCTGTCAAAATAGATATTAAGAGACAAGAAAAGAGACTCCTTACTAAAGGAAATGTAAGTTTCAGTGAGATAGAGAAGCAGAAGACAATGAAGACACATTTACACTATTTTCAGGGTATACATCTGTACAGAAAGATAGATGTATGTTACACCAATTTGTTAACAGGCTGCACCAAGACACCTATATAATCTCTACAAGAGAATATGGTGAGTGTAACCAATATGACAGGAAACTAAATCATTGTAATAAATTATTCAGAATGTGTGGAATAATTTTTGGTTAATAAACAAGATCAGATAGGCTTTGAATATTAAGTTTAATTTTGAAACAGGAGTATTTGCTTCTAAACTTTGGCTTATCCATTCTATTGAAATCTGAGAAATGCCAATGTGTACTTCAAAGAATTTACTTTCACTTGTTACAGGAATTATCTATGCTCCATCTATTCAAAGGCACAAGCTGTGGGTCAACTTCATCTTTCAGACTCTGATGCAAATAAAGAACTTTCAGTCTATACAAATATATTTTCAATCCACATTTAGATTTTGGATGCTATGCAATGGTCTTTCTTTGGAATTTCTCCACTAAAAATAAATAAATAAATAAAATTATACAGTGTCTTTTGGTTTAGAGAAACTTTTTTGCATTTCTGCTGTTCTGTCAAGAATAATGTTAAGAATCAGTGAAGACAACTTAAAGTTCAATAATTATATATATATATATATATAAACAAATTCCACTTCTGAGTTCTGTTCAGAGATCAGAGACCATTTAGATGGGCATTTCATATTCTTAAATAAAATAATATCACAGTTCTAAAGTGTGAAATTTCTAAAGAATAAGACACTGTTTCTTGCTAAAAGGAATATCACAAAAATGAAAGTAAAAACTATTCATCATCTGCAAAGTATATTAGTAGGAAAAGATTGCTTGAGGCTAAAATATCATGTATGACATAACAGAGTATGGAAGAGGGATGGTTCAGTTCTCCATGTTCTTCCTTCATAGGCAGAAGCACATTTGAAATCCCTACATATAGGAAAATATAAAGACTGCTTCTTCAAGGGTAGCTAAAATGTTAATAAAGGGATTCTTTCCCCTTCAAATTACAACATTGTAAGAACAAAGCCTTGATAGGCTTCATTTTATAGAGGAAAAATATTTAATAAACACAAAATAACTTTATAGCATTACTACTACTAAAAGTGTGAGATACTTCGAAATCTGCTTGCTCATATTTACTTCAGTTTGCAATGTCACTGAAAACTACAGACTGATTTTTCCCTCAGTAGCCATCTCATGTTTTTCAATATTAGAAAAGTTTTTTTTTAATTTTATTTTTTATTTTTTTGTAGGGTGGAGACTATCTCAGTGACTAGTTTTATTATTGCATATGGTAATTTTGCATGATATGAATTATGCGCAAAAATCCCTAAAACAATGAAAAATAAAACCAAACCCACTTCAATTTATGTATTAAAAATCATAGAGGGTTAAAGAAAAAAACGTATTTTTTGTAAACGTGCATTATCAAAAAAAGAAAAAAAAAAGATTATTGGTTTTGTTTTGTGAATACTACAGAATTTCAAGTAACTAATATAGCCAGTATTTTGTAGAGGGATGGTGAAAATTAGTTTTATTCTCAGTCTCCTGAAAAAAGATCCTAAATATTTGCTTCTAAAATTGACAGAATGGTAACTGAACTTTTAAAGGCACACATCTTGCATTTGCTTTTTAATTTTTAAGAATCAGATGCATATTTAGATAAAGGATTTTGATACAAAAGGAGCTTGGAACCAGTCATTTAAAGTCTCACTTCATCTGAAAAATATAAATTAAAAAATAAAAAAAATATGTATATATAAATTTCACATATTACTAGATTGTAAATCCCAGCTTGGCAGATAATTAGGAACAATTTCTTTCTTCTTCACAGAAAGAAACCATCTATGTTGTATCATCTATAGGATACACTGGGGTTCCTGGCTCTGTATGTAAAAATAAAACGAGCACATAGCAATTTCTGAGGAAGTCTGAAGGTTTCCTCTGGAGTCTACATGCTGTTCCCCAAAATACAATTGCTATTCTATGTAGGAATTTTCCTGATCAATGTGCAAATGCGTAGCATGAAAAGAGGTATATGTTTCATACCCTATGCTGAAAGGCTAGGGCGGACAGAGATAAACTTGGCATGATTTTGTCCATACTTCTATTGGGAGCAGTTAGCAACCCCAACTCTCTCAGCCTGTCTTCACAAGACATGCTCCAGCCCTCTGATGATCCCTGTGGTCCTCCTCCACTGGATTCACTCCAACAAGTCCATTTCCTTCTGATGCAGGGTACCCCAGATCTGAATGCAGTAGTACAGGTGGGGTCTGACAAGAGTGGAGTAGAGGAGGAGAATTACCTCCCTCAACCTTCAGATCACACACTTTTTTTTGATTCAGCCCAAGATACAAATGGCTTTCTGGGCTGCCAGAGCACATTACCGGCTCTTGTTGAGCTTTTCATCTACCAACACCCCTAAGTCCTTCTCCACAGAGCTGCTCTCAAGCCATTTTCTGCTTAGACTGTATTTAGGCTTGAGATTGCCCTGACCCAGGACCTTGCACTTGGTCTTGTTGAACTTCACGAGGTTTGCATGGTCCTACTTCTCAGTTCCATCAAAGACGTCTGAATGACATCCATCCTCCAGCATGTGAACTGCACCACACAGCCTGGTGTCATCGGCAAACTCGCTGAGGGTGCATTCAATCCCACTGCCCATGTCACCAACAAAGATGTTAAACGGCACCAGTTCCAATATCAATACCCAGAGGAATGCCACTCATTACATGTCTCCATTTGAATATTGAGCTGTTCACTGCAATTTATGGAGTGTGATCATCCAGCTAATTCTTTACCTACTGAGTGGTCCATCCATCAAATGCATGTCTCTTCAATTTAGAGACCAGGATGCCTTGTGGGGGGGCACTGTCGAAGACTTTGTCCAAGTCCAGGTAGATGATGTCAGTTGCTCTTCCCTTATCCACTAATGCTGTAAGCCCATCGTAGAAGACCAGCAAATTTGTCAGGCATTAATTTGCCCTTACTAAAGCCATGTTGGCTGTCACCTATCATCTCTTTGTTTTCCATGTGTCTGTAGTTTTCATAGTTGCCAGGATAATCTCAGGATCCATGATCTTGCCAGACACAGAGGTGAGACTGACTGGCCTGTAGTTTCCCTGGTCTTCCTTTTTTTCCCTTTCTAAAAATGGGGGTTATGTTTCCGTTTTTCCAGTCACTGGCAACTTCACCAGACTGACATGACTTCTCAAATATGATGAACAGTGGCTTAACAACTCCATCTGCCAGTTCTTTCAGTACTGTTGGGTGAACCTTATCAGGTCCCATGGACTTGTGCACCTTCACGTTCCTTAGATTGTTTTGATCCTGATCTTGTCCTACAGTGGGTGGTTCTTTACTCTCCCAGTCCCTGCCTTTGCATTCTGTGACTTGGGTGCTTTGGCTAGAGTACTCAGTGGTGAAGACAGAGGTAAAAAAGTTGTTGAGTACCTCAGCCTTCTCCATATCCCAGGTAACCAGGTATCCTGTTTCATTCTGCGAAAGCCCATTGGCGTGGGCCTTTCTATTAGCAAATTTATGATATTGAGTACTAACCTAAGTTGTGTTTTACAAGAACCAGTAAGGATGACAAAGAGAATGGTGACAGGTACACAACTGCCTAGATTAAGTACAGTCTTTAACTATGTATAGTTTTTCCTTTGGAAAATATAAAGCTCACTTTCCATTTTCAGGTATACTCTTTTTAAATGTGTGCATTAAAGCTAAACAAATTGCCAGTAAATTTTTAGAGCTCAAAGTAATTTTGTATTCATCTAACAAGCTCAGTGAAATACTAAGCTCAGCTAAGCAAGAAAAAGGAAAAAATGTCTTCAGCAGTCTTCTCAGTTATTTTAGGAAATTAGTTTCTGAGCATTTTGTTTTGATCATACGTACATAAAATAACCTCTCCCCTTTTGTCTTCTTCTTGTGCTACACTTATATTGCCTTTTTAGGTCTATCTAGTCATGTACAGGTGCTGAAGATTATCCTACTCTTCCAGAGAGTAGTCTGAAACATGAGGTAACAAGCTCCAGACTTTGCAGGTCCATGTGAGCAGATTTACTTGTCAGTTTAACGAGACTGAACGATGAAGTGCTAGTTCTTGTTGGACACTATACAGCTGTCATTCTACCCATAGATTAAATATTGCATGGAGTATTTCTGGGAGCTGAAACTAAATCATCTCTGCTGCTAGTCTCCCAAAGAGGTCTGATGTTTTTTGTCTGTTCAGACTAGAACTCTCCAAAATGATCCCTGGATGCAATCTGGGACCTAGTATACTTCACAGACCATATCAAATGCATTTAGCATTCAGCCACCCAATTCTGGAGGGTGGCTCCCAGTTTACTAACATAGCTTCACTTAGCTTTTTACCAGTTGCACTCAGTGCCTGGGAACATAACCAGAAACATTTAAGTTACTACAAGACCAGGGAGGTGATTGTCCCCCTGTACTCTGCTCTGGTGAGGCCACACTTCAAGTACTGTGTTCAGTTTTAGGCCCCTCACTACAAGAAGGACATTGAGGCCCTGGAACGTGTCCAGAGAAGGGCTACAAAGCTGGTGAAAGGCCTGGAACACAAGTCCTGTGAGGAAGTTGTGGGGAGCTGGGGGTCAGCCCTCCCTGTGGGGAGCTGAAGGTTGGCTACCTTTCAGGTAGTTGTAGAGAGCAATAAGGTCTCTCCTGAGCCTCCTCTTCTCCAGACTAAACAACCCCAGTTCCCTCAGCCACTCCTCATAGGACTTGTGAGCAGAGCAGAGCAGAGTACAGGGGGACGATCACCTCCCTGGTTCTGCTGGCTACTCTGTTCCTGATACAAGCCAGGATGCCACTGGCCTTCTTGGCCACCCAAGTCTTAGCAGAAAGCCTTAGAATAAAGACAGTGACAGCTACAAATACATCCAAACCTTCTATAAGACCAATGTTCAGAATGGTGCTCCACAGGAACATACTTGTCTCATTGTTCTTTTTCTATTTTTTCTCCTGTGGAAATCAAGATTTTTTTTTTTTCTATTTGCTGGACAATTTTCTGTTTTCCTAGATAACTAGGGATTTTTTTCCCTTCTTTTGTTTCATGAGACTAGAAAAATCAAACCTTGTTTGAGAATCAATCCAAACTTTTTCTCATTTTCTGGGTCAGTTTTCTGCAGCTTAGCATTGAATCAGAAGTCTGGCTGAATCACAGAATCACAGAAGGCTGAGGTTGGAAGGGACCTCTGGAGATCATCTAGTCCAAACCCCCTGCCAAGCAGAGTTACCTAGTACAAGACTTACAATGAAAATACTGAAAACCAGCAGACCATCCTTTCTCTCAGGAAACACTTACTTCCATTTCTTGAAAATTAAATGGAATTTTGAGAAGCAATTTTGACATTCCTTTCATTGCTAATGGTACAATTGAAGTGTCAGCTTCTTTCATGTAGTATCACTGACTGCATTTTGAAACTATTTCCTAAAACCAATGTACTTGTTAAAATGCTACTCTGTTCCCTCCTCGTATACCCTTTCATTGTAATAAGCATAGTGCTGGGAAAGAGTTATAAATATTTGGTATGGATGGAAAAACAAACAAACAAACAAACAAACTAAACAACTTTATGTTTCTAGATTATAAATTGCTGCATAATTATTAAGCAGTGGACTTTGGAAACATTTCTTTTTTTCTGTTTTGTGTAAAAGAACTGACATCTTGCATTCCAATCACACATCTAATATTTTCAGATGACACCTGCATTATATTCAAAGATGACTCTGTGTTTTTGAGCACTGGGAGCTTCAGGTAAAAAAGCCTGAGCTTGGCAGAAAAGTCAATACGAAGCACTTTGGATTTTTTCCCAGATCTGCTGTATCTCTTTCATGCTTTACAGTGACATCAGCATTTTATACCTTAATATTTATTCTAGGGAGGAAATAATTCTCAAAGCAAAATAAACAATGATATCATTATTAAATGATATCATTGGCAACTTTGCCAAAGAAGATAAATAAAAAAATCCTGTATAGCATGGGCTGAAAGAAATATCTAACTGTCAAAAGACATTTCATTTCCTTTGGCAGGGGAGGGTAGGCAGGAGCAGGGGGCAGCTTTGGGGATGTTTTATTAAGCTTTATAAATGTTTCACATAATGCTTACTGAGTTCTGATAAGAACTTCCTGAGTATGTTGCAAGCTGGCAAAATGTAAAGCACTGAGCCCTCACCTTGTTCAAAGGTTTTTTTCTCTGGTAATGTATATATCAGACCTTCTGCTGGCCTACCTCACCTATCTCTCCCTGCAAAAAGAGTTTAAACAAAATATATAAAAAAAAGTCACAAACTTTAGTGTCTTTACATATAACTTCTGCAACACAGTAGAAATACTGACAGTACAGTAGCTTTATTAGAATTTGGTTCTGTTGTACTTGACAAGCTATGCCATAGAGGACAATGAGCTATGTGAGATGGAGTGTGCTTATTCTAGAGTCCTCCAAGAAGCTCCTGGAAGCAGAATCCATGAGTCAGCAGTTCCAAGGACATTACTGGTGCTGCAGTGTGGTGATAAATTGCTTGGTGTCCTGTCTTTAAGATAAGACAAAAACAATCTTTATGATCTGTACTTGTTTATGTTACTTTACTACAGCTGCTTGTCTGTCTTTGCTATATTTCTAATTGGTTATAAAAAATCCTGGACTGGAGTTTCTGTTTCTCTTCAATTCTTCTCCAGCTATTTATCAAATTTTCAGTCATAATTTATTTAACTCCTAATAGCTGGTAAAGACATTTTCCTCTTAACTTTCCCATGTCATATAGTTTTTTCAGTTTTGCTTTTATTTTAAAGAAAAAAAATGTGCATTTATCTCAAAAACAAGAAAGCAGAAACTTACCCCAACCATTTTTAATGCAGGAATGATTTTTAGCCACCTCAAAAAATGCTTGCAAGCCACAGAGTCGTAACTATGACTATAAGTCACGTATGTTACAATCGTACAATATGCATCCTTCAATACTTCATGTACAAGCCAGAGATATTTCTAAGTATTCTTCAGGGAATAGGAATAATTCATTTGTGCCAGTTAAACGTTACACCCACATTTCTTCATCATTTTCTTTCAGAGGATATTTTGCTAAAAGCACACACATTCTCTATTTGCTCCCAGCAAAGCACATAAGCAAATTTTAATGACTGAAACAGTGGAAAATGATGAGGTGCATAATTTGACACTCACATCAAGAATATTCAGGAATGCTATAGTCTGTATTTATATCTGTAAGAATGCTTGTGTCTGTGATTTATTTTTAAAAATGTTTAGGATGTGATGGATGTATAATGTCTGTGGTATATTGTTTAAAAATAATAATATTTTGTTGATTTTATTATCTTAATATTTATTTAAATTTTCACTTGCAACACTAATTTTCTACAAGTATCTGACTTTTTTTGACTGAACTTATCAAAGAGACAATTTATGACCATTTAATGTGGTAAATTTACTAATTATTTTGTTCCATTGTGAATAAAGATAAAAAATATTATTTAAGAAGTTAATTTAGAATAAAATAGTTTTAAAAGTCCTTTTTTTTTTTTTTTTTTTTTTTTGTCGTCTTTATTTTCCATATATTTCAGCAATAGCTTGGAGAGTGAAGTTATTGTAAATTTCCTTCTGTTGTAGCTTATTTGGGAAGTTGCAAATAAGAAGCAGTTATATAACTGTCTTTTTATCCTGTTTTAGAAACTGTTAATACAGTAACTATGGATAGATATATAATCTCATAGACACAAATGGAAAGTGTAGCCCCATTTCAATGATTATAATAGTAACTTCATAGATAAGGGCACGCATTGTGCAACTATACAGAAAAAAACAATGAAATATAGGAAAAAGTATTATGGTAATATCATTTTTATGACTTATATGTACACTAACAGTTCCAGTTCTTATACCTACATATAAATTTCCACCCCCCCCCCCCCGCTCTTAATTGTATATTAATATAGATGTTAAATTTGCTGAACTGGAAGGCAGCAAGTTTAGATTTAAAAAAGAGATATGACAAAAACATTAGTAGCATGTCATCAGACAAGAGACTGCTTTAAAGTCTTCAACTGTTCACAGAAAAGTATTTCCACAAATTTTCAGATCCTCACAAATGCCTTATCATAGATAAGGGGATATCTGTGTAGTCTCATAGACTTTTAAGTGAAACCAAGTTACAGCATTTTGCCAATGTTTTTAACATGGCAAGTCCACTTTAGATATAAAACACTCTCTGGAAGTATTTGTCTTTTTTCTTTGACTGTAGAGGGAATATTGAGATGATCGATTCATTGACTGAAGTCAAAGGGAAGTATCCAAAGCATCATATCTAAACATGAGCATGGCTGAACTTCTGGGGCGGTTATGCTACATCCATGAGTACTGTAAATGGTATAGCCATATGGAGTTCATTTTAATGTCTCTTTTTATATTTCCTTTTGTATAATTTTGATCAACTCTAAGCAAACATTTTTCACCTGTTCACTCTTTATGCTGAAACTCTGTTTTCCTTATATTTGTGTCTGGTTTGTGATATTCTGTTCTGCTGAAACAGCTTTCTGTACGTAAGTTACACCTCTTGTTTAGTACCCTTCAAAAGAGATTTAGAATAATGTATGTAAGCCTTGACTTTAGCAAGGCTTTAGCAAGGCTTTTGATACCGTCTCCCATGACATCCTGATAGCAAAGATGAGGAAGTGTGGGATAGAGGAGTGGACAGTTAGGTGGGTTGAGAACTGGCTGACTGGCCGAGCTCAGAGGGTGGTGATCGGTGGTGCATAGTTGGGCTGGAGACCTGTGACTAGCGGTGTTCCCCAGGGGTCGGTGCTGGGTCCGGTTTTGTTCAACATCTTCGACGACCTTGAGGAGGGAATAGTGTCTGCCCTCAGCAAGTACACCGATGACACAAAGCTGGGAGGAGTGGCTGACACGCCAGATGGTTGTGCCTCCACTCAGCGAGACCTGGACCGCTGGAGAGATGGGCAGGAATAAACCAAATGAGGTTTAATAAGAGCAAGTGTAGAGTCCTGCACCTGGGAAGGAACAACCGGATGTATCAGTACAGGCTGGGGAATGACCTGCTGGAGAGGAGCTCTGAGGAGAAGGACTTGGGGGTCCTGGTGGATGACAGGTTGATCATGAGCCAGCAGTGTGCCCTCGTGGCCAAGAGGGCCAATGGGATCCTGGCGTGCATTAAAAGGAGCGTGGCCAGCAGGTCAAGGGAGGTGATCCTCCCCCTCTACTCTGCCCTGGTCAGGCCTCACCTGGAGTACTGTGTCCAGTTCTGGGCTCCCCGATACAAAAAAGACAGGGAACTCCCGGAAAGAGTCCAGGGGAGGGCCACAAAGATGATACGGGGCCTGGAGCATCTCCCCTATGAGGAAAGGCTGCGAGACCTGGGTCTGTTCAGCCTGGAGAAGAGAAGACTGAGAGGGGATCTTATCAATGTGTATAAATACCTGAGGTGTGGGAGACAGAGAGATTTGGCCAACCTCTTCTCAGTGGTTTGTGGGGACAGGACAAGGGGCAATGACCACAAGATAGAGCACAGGAAGTTCCACACCAGCGTGTGAAAGAACTTCTTCATGGTGAGGGTGACAGAGCACTGGAACAAGCTGCCTAGGGAGGTTGTCGAGTCTCCCTCCCTGGAGATATTCAAGGCCCATCTGGATGCCTACCTGGGCAGCCTGCTCTAAGGAGCCTGCTTTGGCAGGGGGGTTGGACCCGATGATCTTTCGAGGTCCCTTCCAACACCTTCGATTCTGTGATTCTGTATGGAAAATACATTTGCACTTCTGAAATGGAATGATACATTTAGAATCATTAAACTAGAGAATAGTGCAGATCCAGGAAGGAGTCCACAGTAAATTATAATGGATACTATTCAAAAAAGATGAGAATTGTACAAATCAGGTTGAGAGAAGCCAGCTTGGGGCAACCAAAGAAAATTGTGCCTTAATTATTATTAAGTGGTTTTATTAATGACCAGGATGATGAAATAGAGTGTACTCTCAACAGGTCTCTGACTGAGACAAAATGGGGATGGGAGTAAGGGGGGCAAGAGAGTGGTTGGGGCAGGGCGGAGCAGAGCAGAGATCTAGTGAGACCTGAACAAACTGGAGAAATGGGTTGACAGGAATCTTGTGAAATTCAAAAAAGACAAATGTCTTGCAACTAAGCAGAAATAATCCCATGCACTATTGGGTGTGACTTGCTGGATAGCATCTTTGCAGAAAAGGACCTGGGGACACTGGTGGACACCAAGCTGGACATCATCTACCAATTTGCTCTTGCAGCAAAGGTGGCCAACAGCATCCTGGGCTGCAATAGGAAAAATGTAGCTAATCGGTGTGGGAAAATGATCTTTGCCCGCTATTTCACACTTGTGAGATCACATCTGGAGTGATGTGTCAAGTTTTGAGCTCCCCAATACAAGAAAGATGTTGACTTACAGGAATCTATCTAAGCAAAATACCATTTTCAAAAGTATTAAGGAAGTTTAAAGATGTTATCTGTCCTTAAAAATAAGGAAAACTAGGTTTCCGGAACTCTTTTAAGGTTTAAGTTTAGATAAATTGATACTCATCTTATATTGTCTGATGGTATTTCAACCAGGTCTGAGATCTAGCTTAACTTACCACTTTCTTAATTTCAAACAGTGCTGTTCTTTGCCTCATGTTGCATTCCACAGTTGTGTGGAATTTCAAGACGCTCAGAAAAGTCATTCAGTAACTTCCTGAAATATGTCTGAAATTTGCTGTTGTAACAACCTTTAGAGAAACAACATTTACCTAATTACTTTGTTAATACCACTATTTACATTCAAAAATATGATCTCTTAGTTTTCTTGTATTGCCCCATCCAGCTGTCTGTCAATGTATACAAGCAGTATACCTAATAAATAGTTCTGTGAAGGAAACATATTTTTGCTTTGGGTCATAAAAAGAGTACTTATTTGGAATGAGTTTCTTGGAACACATTAATACATTTTAAAAGTTTGTTGTTGTTGTTGTTGTTTGTTTTGTTGTTGTTTTGATTTTTTTGTGATCTATTGGTTTTGGTTAAAAGACTTTTTTTATATTATTATTTTTTTATGTTCATGAGACAGAAATGGGTAGAAGAGAATACAAATCCTAAGCTGCCTAAGCTGTTTCACAGGCATCACTGTAACGTCAACTAAACTACAAAATTATCATGTTAGCATAGAAATACTTACTAGGTTTAAAATGAGACATACATGGAAAGATGTACTTTATCAGGCAGAAGTCCATAAACCAGAAGTAAGTAATGAATACATAAAAATTAAAGAAAAAAAATCAAGTCAGAACATGATTATTTATTTCTGCTGGTGGAAGGGGATGGGGAGCAGGATGTGGCCCTCACTATCCACGAGGAAATTGTTGGCGACCTGCTGCAGCACTTGGATGTATGCAAGTCGATGGGGCCGGATGAGATCCACCCGAGGGTACTGAGCGAACTGGCGGAGGAGCTGGCCAAGCCGCTTTCCATCATTTATTGGCAGTCCTGGCTATCAGGAGAGGTCCCAGTCGACTGGCGGCTAGCAAATGTGACGCCCATCTACAAGAAGGGCCGGAGGGTAGACCCAGGGAACTATAGGTCTGTTAGTTTGACCTCAGTGCTAGGGAAGCTCATGGAGCAGATTATCCTGAATGTCGTCACGCGGCACTTGAAGGGCAACCAGGCAATCAGGCCCAGTCAGCATGGGTTTATGAAAGGCAGGTCCTGCTTGACGAACCTGATCTCCTTCTATGACCAAGTGACGCGCCTGGTGGATGAGGGGAAGGCTGTGGATGTGATCTACCTTGACTTCAGTAAGGCTTTTGACACCATTTCCCACAACATTCTCCTCAAGAAACTGGCTGCTCGTGGCTTGGACTGGCATACGCTTTGTTGGGTTAAAAACTGGCTGGATGGCTGGGCCCAAAGAGTTGTGGTGAATGGAGTCAAATCCAGTTGGAGGCCGGTCACTAGTGGCATCCCCCAGGGCTCAGTGCTGGGGCCAGTCCTCTTTAATATCTTTATCGATGACCTGAATGAGGGGATCGAGTGCACCCTCAGTAAGTTTGCAGATGACACCAAGTTAGGTGCGTGTGTTGATCTGCTCGAGGGTAGGAAGGCTCTGCGGGAGGATCTGGATAGGCTGGACCGATGGGCTGAGGTCAACTGTATGAAGTTCAACAAGGCCAAGTGCTGGGTCCTGCATCTGGGGTGCAACAACCCCAAGCAGCGCTACAGGCTGGGAGATGAGTGGTTGGAAAGCTGCCTGGCGGAGAAGGACCTGGGAATACTGGTTGATAGTCAGCTGAATATGAGCCAGCAGTGTGCTCAGGTGACCAAGAAGGCCAACAGCATCCTGGCTCGTATAAGAAGCAGTGTAGCCAGCAGGTCTAGGGAGGTGATTGTCCCCCTGTACTCAGCTCTGGTGAGGCCGCACCTCGAGTACTGTGTTCAGTTTTGGGCCCCTCGCTACAAGAAGGACATGGAGGTGCTCAAGAGAGTCCAGAGAAGGGCGACGAGGCTGGTGTGGGGTCTGGAGAACAAGTCTTACGAGGAGCGGCTGAAGGAGCTGGGGTTGTTTAGCCTGGAGAAGAGGAGGCTCAGGGGAGACCTCATCGCCCTCTATAGGTACCTTAAAGGAGGCTGTAGCAAGGTGGGGGTTGGTCTATTCTCCCACCTGCCTGGTGGCAGGACGAGGGAGAATGGGCTAAAGTTGCTCCAGGGGAGGTTTAGGTTGGATATGAGGAAGAACTTCTTTACTGAAAGGGTTGTTAGGCATTGGAATAGGCTGCCCAGGGAAGTGGTTGAGTCGCCATCCCTGGAGGTCTTTAAAAGACGTTTAGATGTAGTCCTTAGTGATATGGTTTAGTGGAGGTCTTGTTGGTGTTAGGACAGAGGTTGGACTAGATGATCTTGGAGGTCTCTTCCAACCTAGACGATTCTGTGATTCTGTGATTTCCACTTCATGATTTTGAATGCAAATACTTTACAGTTAAAATTCTGAAAAGCTACATTTTTTTCTTGTTTCCACCTTTTAAAATGATCTATGGCATTCTAACACATCACCCTCAATTTACCATAACTGTTAAACAGAACTTTACACTACTGCTTATTATTTTATACACTTTTTTTCATAACTGAAGAAAATTAATCCAGCTTCATAAAAAACTCATTCTATGTATGCACATTATTGTTTTCTTTTGGAAAACTGGAAGATCCAACTGTTTAACAGTGGTATTTTCATTTGGATATAGACCAGCTCAGAATTAGGAGTGACTTCAGGCAGCAAGCCCTGGAGTATAATTATGAAACAAATAGGAAGTCTATTTCAGCTTCTTAGATGAGGGGCATTATAAAGCTGACGGTGGCAAGGCAGTGATGCTGTACATTATATATAACTCTGCATCCTTTCCTGTGGGGTTCACAGACAGACCTGCAGGTAAGGAACTAAAAGTTCGTGGGACGGTCTACTTTCTAACAGCTTTGAATCCTGTGCAGTAAGGACGTATGATCTTTTGGTTTCTGATTGCTTCAGTCTCCTTTCATTGTTGAGGAAAAACACTGAAGAGTAAGGATACCTGGGTATTATATACTGTCATGGTTAGATGGGACAAAGCATGCAGTGGAATGGAAAACAGCTAGGAGGAAGCATCACTAGATTGTTACTTGATGTGCAGCGTTATCTGAAATACAGTGTTGATCATTTTGTATTTTCTAATGTCGTCCTAATTTATTTAGCATAAATGTATATATATAATATATATATATATTAATGCAAAAATGTGTCAGATACCTTTAAACATTGAGATATATAGTATTTAATGGGAATGCAAGCATTTAATCTACTGTTCACAGGTTGTTTTCTGCATCATTCCAGCTAAGAAGATATGTCCTTAGGGTATGTCTTTACAGTATTCTAGAAGCAGATAAGCTGATCATGAAACTCTGTTTTGGTTAATCATTTTATGTGATATAAATGCTCAGCTGCAGTCACTTTAGTAGGAGTGATTCTTGATTAAAAACTTCTGCCAATCGTAAGATTAAAATTCTTAAGGAAGTCTCACTATAAATATTCTTCATGTTTCATTTTTTTCTTAGCCAAAATTAAAATTTCTTATTGTATTTTGTATCAACTGATTTTTTTCTCTTTCACATAATAGGAAAATTCATGAAGGCTGAATTTAAGCAGGCTACATAGGCTGATGTTCCATGCTCTTCTGCACTACCGTAATGCATAAGATTAGATACTGATTTCCTTTTATTAAGGTTTAGCTCAAAAACTGGGGCTTTACAAAAATGTACCACCTAGTTAAAGAAATTAAATGGCTTTAATATCCAGAGACACATGTAGTTCAGAGCTGGTGAACTAAGCTTCTGTGTCTGGAGCATGTAACTTTTCCATGTGGGCTGGTATTTGAACTCCAATGCCATTTTATAGTGATACCATAAACTCTTAACTAATAGTGATGAGGTAAAGAAAAGTGATTCTTTTGAGACAGAACTTGCTTCACAAATCTCAGGGACAATTTGGACTTGCATTATATTGACAAGTTCAAGTCAGAATTTCAAGCTGGAGCTAGAACACGAAGGTAAAACTGCACCTGTTGGGAGGTGGGACTGACATTTCCAGGTTCCTTTTGTTGGGCTTGATTATCAGTATATTATTATTTTTTTTCTGATGACAAGAAAATTTCACTAATATTTCTGCTGATAAGAGGATGTTGAAAAAGCCAGCATACTTGGTACAATTTGTGCTGTCAGCTGAGGCTGTTGCTGACATTAAGAATGTTTCTAGTAGTCAAATAACCTTGAACCTGAAGTGCTAACCAGAAAAAATGCAAGTTACATAAATTACTCCACAGTGTTTAGACACATGATGTACTCTGCCAAAGAGGAGGTACCAGTTAATATGGTGAAGAAAAAATCCAATAACTGAAGGCTACGGGGAGGACATGGAACAAATTTGTTTAAACTGTCAGAGAGGTCAGTCTGATTCATTAATAAGCTATGTGAGAACAGTTTTTTATAGGTGGCTGAGTGATGAGTATACCACAGAATAATTTCATCAGGTATTTGCTTTTGTCACTCCATTCTCTTAGTGGAATTATGTCCTATATGTGAGGATGGATATTGAGTAAAGCGGTACTTTAAGGAGACAAAACAACAACAACAAAGTGTACAAACTTTAAAACACAGTTACCTGTGCTGTGGAAAAGCAAAACACAGTTTTATCCCTAAATTCATAGGGAAGATTCCATAACATGCTGTTCACCTAATTTGTTTTTATTTCACAGATAGAACAGGCTGAAGCCTCATTACTTCTGTTCTCACACTTGGTGTCAGGAGCTAGATCCTGTTAAACAGGCATCAAATAGGCATGTAATAAAGAAGGCTAAGGTTTGTGATGTTCAGTTCTAGAATATCTTTAAACTAAAACATCCAGCTCATTTGGTGAAAATCAGTGATGGCTTTGTCACCTAACTGTGAGAGTGTCAGTGCCTAGATGGGCTTTCCTAAAAGGAGCTGACAAAAAGTAAAGGGATGATGAGGTTACCCCAGGCAGATAGACTGCAGTGAAAAAAATAAAAAATAAAAAAATTGAAGAACAACTGAAGTTCCACCCCTCTGGGGACCTTCAATGGTGTATAAGAATTTACAGCATTCACTGAAACTCAAATTAAGAAGCTGAAACCTCTTCTCTCATGTACATATATTGCCTACGTATTGACTAGAATACTCATCCCAAGAGTGGGGGATTTAGCTCAGAAAGCATACCCACAAACTCTGCAAGAGAAGAGGAAAAATGTTTTTCCCCACATTTATTCTGTGCTCCTATTCTCAGCACATTTCATAGACACTTGGGCTTCCACTATCAAACACTGTACAGGAGGTGGGAATGAATCAAAATAATTTATTTTCGTAGACTTTGTTATGGTAAAATAAATAGATGGACAAATGAATGACTGAATAAATGAATGAATGAATGAATGAATGAACACATTTTTATGTTTGTCTTAATATTTTTCTAATGTTTCTTGTGGCTTTAGTATGTGTGACAGGCCACAGTCATTTGATATTATCTGCAGAACTGTGATCCTAAGTAAAAAGGATCAACTTTTTTTTTTTTTCCCTTCATCTTTCCAAGTTGATTTGAGGCTTTCTCAATCAATTTCTTCCTTTGTATGTTAATGTATTGTAAATGGTTGTAGTCTATTAAATCACTGTAATTGGAAATAAACTATGATGAACCAAGGAAGAAGATGAAGGCAGAGATTCAGTCACAGTTGTAGATGCAGTTACTCTAGATAATTCAAGCAATGGTAAAGCTCCTGTATCTTGCTTAAAACTTTGGTCATTTCCTTTTCCCTAACATCAGTAAAAGGACAGTTAGGATTGGGCTTCATAGATCTGAAGAATTTGACCTCTTTTTCTAAGGAATAAGTTCATTAACATTTCAGTAACATTCCACCTCCTCCAATGCATTCTACAAGAATAAACTGACAAGTCATATGACCAATTCTGTATTAAGGGTTTTCAGTTTTAATGTTGTGTCATAGAAAATACAATCTTCAGAGACTATGATTAAATTCAGACTTACTAGTCTGACAGTTTGTTCCTCTAGAAAAGACACGAGAGGTTAAGCAGTTTCTAATGATACTGATCTTACCCACTGTGGAAATGGCAAGTTTCCTATCTCAATAAAACAAAGACTAATAATGTTAATAAAATTCTTGCTAAAGGGATACCATGCAATTACAATGAACACAAGAGATGTCTCTTGAGCAAAATTTGCCATTTTCTTTCCAAACAAACTCTTCCAAATATCCTGGTAAAAAAAGATTCTCCTATGGGATTTATATATATCTATATCACCCAGGAACTTGAATTTCTTTGAAAATTACAGGTATTCATCTGCTGGAAAGACGTTTAATTTAGATACTTATATTCCCAGTGGCTGATACCTGCTTAAGATATATATATATGTCAGTGACTTATTTATATATCCAGCCTTAGCAGTAGAGCACATGGCATAGCTGAATTACTGAATCAATACTATCATGTTGTAGTGTTATTAATTTGGCTTAGGTCTTTCAATCATGTGCATACTTTGGCACTTATGTGAAGTATAGCTGAGTTTTTAGTTCAGGATATAATCTAGATTTTGAATGCAAAATATAATCTAGATTTTGCTGTTGACTCTTCCTCATCTTGACTGTCTACTTTCTTTGTGCCCGAAAGAGATGAATGCATATGTACATTTGCTGTCTACATGGAATTAAATTTTGCTGTGCTTCAAAGATGTATAAATATAATTTTCCTTATTTTATTTTTACTCATGAGAGTTAGGATTAATTAATACTTGTATGCAAAAAACTTTTCTATGGAGTAGAAAATGACATTTATAATTATATCAAACAGATTTTTCATAGTATTGTGGCTTTTGAGTTTGTGCTATAAAATGATATAAAGTAAACATTTCTGTTGTATTTATGTATCCACAGTTGCATGTAATGCTTTACAAAATTAAATGGCTTTATGCCATTTTGGTTGCAAACATTAATTTTTCAATGCCAGCTTTATCTTTAGGGACTGATACCTTTGGGTTGTGTTTGCATTTTCAGCCAATACTATTTAAAAGATTCATATATTCACTTTCACACACACACTTAATTTTAATGACCAGCTAAGTTCTATCAAGATAATCTGTGCAGGCAAAAAATCCATATTTGTACATTAGGTGTATTTTTGTACTAATATACTTTTTAGTAAAAAGAAATAATAAAAAATATCCATTAAAAAAAAAAGAAGTTTTGAAGTGAAGATTTACATTTGTACCATCAGAGCTGAAGGTAATGATAACGAAATACTCCTGCTATTTCAAAATGCACTTGCAATAATGTGGTTTATTCATGCTCTATATGCTACATGAATACAATAAATGTACTGTATCAGATCTCATTAAACTAAGCCTTCAAGCCTAGCTACCTGAAAATGTAAAGGAGCACAGAAATTAAATTATTTATAATGTTTCACCAGAAGAAATATTTAGATTCTAGGTCTTTGTGTTTTTAGGACATTTTTATGAAAATTGTTAATATGACATTGGAATATAAGATGGTCAAATGCAGAGGTTATTATGTCATTAGATTACAGACATAGGGTTGCATGAGCAAATTCTCCCATGCTAACCAACTGTACTAAAATTTTTATTCTGCTTATGTAAAATATTAATTGCTGAAAAATATATATAATAATTTCCTTGGGATTAAATAGTAAATGCTATCATGCATCATTACACGATCAGGAAGCAATCGTTTCAGAAGTTAAACAGCAGTGCAAACTGGTTTACTATAAATTTTACTGTGAGTGCTTTAAGCACATTGCAAATCAGATCACTGCAGATTAATGATAAGCACAAAGTGTTTCTTTTCTGAAAAGACTTCTTACATTACATGAACAAGAATCTGACCAGAGCAGCTATGGTGATTTTGAATGGAGATGAGGGCTAAAACCTCAGCCATTGTAAGCCATATTTCAGAAAACAGACAGGTTCAGGAAGAGTTTGGTTGTCAAGAAACCACTGCTGTTTAGTCTTTCTTTGTCTATAGTGGTAAAAATTACATTATTTTTCTGGATGGGGCCTGAGACCACATCTTCTGTATGATGTACCAGAGAAGCAAGTACGACAAATCCTCTTTTCACACAGTTTTCCCAAATACTCTAGGTAATGAATAATTATTGGTTATCAATTAAAATTATATATGAAAACCAATATAAAGAGGTACTGTAAAATGATTTTTTGTGTTATTATCAATGAGATTTTAATGACTTAAAACTCAGCATATCCTATAACTCATATAGCTAGAAAGTGCCCTTCTTATTCACCTACTCTTTTCTGTACATTCTATGGATTTTAATATGTCTAAGAGACATAAAACAAATCTAAGCCTATGGCCAGGAGTGAAATTCCATTAACGGTCTCTGAAAAGAAAGGGATTACTTATTCTGTTATAAACAGGAGCAGAACACAATGTATTAGTACAAATTTATCTGTTTTCTCCAAGATGGACTAAGTTACTAAAAATAATCATAATTCTATCAATTTCAACCTCTACACTGCCCTCTAGGTATTGTTCCATTTATATACCATACAGAAATTCTTCTAATCTCCTGGGACAGACAGCTGCTTCTTATAAACATTTGTTAGTACTCTACTGCTGACTAGCAGTAAGTCAACAAGAATCACTCAACATTTGTCTAGAGTGTTTCAAATTCAGTTATTAAATTTATGGGTTACTTCTGCTGTTCTGTTTGAACATCATCTTTATAATCTACCAAAACATATCTTAAATTTTAACCCTTCCTAACTATGGGAAATGAAAAATAGAATCCCAATTTGAATTTTGAGCTGTTCTCTGAAATATATGATGCTGTCATTAAAAAGTCAATGTCTGAGAAAAGTTAACAAACACGTACTGGTGTCTGAAATAGCTGCAGTAATTCAGATGCCAGTGCTTGCTACAACAGAATAAATTTTGACATTATATGTGTGATTGATGTGTGTATATGTGCTGGGAATTCAACAGAAAATCATGTCCTGAAATGTAAGAAAATCATTAACAGAAAAAATAATATAGGCAACTTTTAGGTTGCTTATCTTTTGCGTTTCTTTGTGTTTACTTCCTTTCTTTGATTTCTCCCTGGGTGAAGAGATAGGGGAAAAATTACAAACACAAGACAAGTATTAAAACTATTGGTGGAATGGCTCTTGTTTGCACATGAAATATATTTTAAATATCAAGGGAATAAATTTTAGACTGAAGGTTCAATGAGAAAATAAACTAATATATTTTTTGTCATCAATTTTAAAAAGGGGGAAAACAAGAACTGACTTAACAAATAGTTTTTACCTTCATATCTTTGTCCATATTTTGATATTCAGTCATCTAGCCTTCTAATATCCATCTAGGTCAGACTGTTTATTTAGCTAGGTATCATTTTTTTTGACTAGTTAGGAAGAGTATGTGAGCATTGTTGCCTTTACACGTGTAGTTCTGTAACAAAGTTGTTTTGGGAGGGATATTCCTGCTACTTCTCCTTAGTATCTGTGCATGAATCTGCTGTTCAAGAATCTGATGTTTCCATTCTACTCAGCATTGGTAAAGTCCATGGGGTTATTCCTCCATAGGTGCAGGACCCTGCACTCGCCTTTGTTGAACTTCATGATGTTCCTCTCTGCCTAACTCTCTGGCCTGTCTCTGAATAACAGCACAGCCTATTGGTGTATCAGCCACTCCTCCCAGTTTTGTATCATCAGCAAACCTGCTGAACGTTCCTTCATGAACAACACTGAAAATAGCGCTTGGAGGGACGCTTCTTATTTTGTAGAAAAAAAAATAGTCAAAGTAGTAGCTGATCTTTTCAGATCTTCATTGAAAACAAACAAATAAACAAAACAAAGAAAAAACATGCATACAAGAAAGAATTGCTGACAAATTCTCTTTTTTTACCTTTGCTGTGATTCTTAGAACCTCATAAAGAGGAGGTAGAGTAAATTAGGTGTGGTGGTTTTACCCAATTGTGAAGCTGAGCTCCACCATAACCACTCTCTCACCCTCCTCAAAGGAAAAGGGGAAGGAAATATGATGAAAAGGACTCAAGAATTGAGATAAGGACAGTGAGATCATTCAACAGTTATCGTCATGGACAAAACAGGCTCAGAAAAATAATTATATTAATTGATTACCTATTACTAACAAGCTACAGCAGTAAGAAAACAACAACAAAAACAAGAACAAAAAAAACTAAACCCACCTTCTTCCCATACACTCTCTTCTACCTCCTCCAGCAGCACAGGGGAATGGCAAATGGGGGCTGCAGTCAGTCTGTAACACTTAATCTCTGCTGATCCTTCATGGTCACTCTCTGCCCCTGCTCCACGTGGGGTCCCTCCCACGGGATGCCGTCCTTCCTGAACTGAGCCTGCAGGGGCTGCCCACAGGCCGCAGCTCTTCAAGAACTGCTCCCACATGGCTCCATACCATGGGGTCCATCCATCAGGAGCAAACTGCTCCAGCACGGGTCTCCCACTGGCAGCAGCTCCCCCCAGACTCCCTGCTCCTGTGTGGGCTCCTCTCCACGGGCTGCAGCTCCTGCCCCAGGCCTGCTCCTGCGGGGGCTCTCCATGGGCTGCAGCCTCCTTCAGGCCACATCCACCTGCTCCACCCGGGGCTCCTCCACAGGCTGCAGCGTGGAGGTCTGCTCCATGTGGGACCCATGGACTGCAGGGGGACCGCCTGCTCCACCAGGGGCCTCTCCACAGGCCGCAGATGAACTTCTTCACCTCCTGCCCTCCTTGTGCACTGACCTTGGGGTCTGCAGGGCTGGTTCTCTCTCCCAGCTGCTGTCACACAGCAGTTTTTTTCCCCTTTCTTAAATCTGCCCCCACAGAAGTGCAAACAACATTGCTTATTGGCTTGGTTCTGGGCAGCAGCGGGTCCCTTTTGGAGCCAGTTGAAACTGGCCCTTATCTAACATGGGGCAGTTGCTGGAATCTTCTCACTGAAGCCACCCTTGCAGCCCCCCACTATCAAAAGCTTGCCAGATAAACCCAATACATTATATTACAGAAATAAGCTCCTCCAAAATCAACACGATTATATTACTCTGCATGACGGCACTGTGGTTTTTCCTCAGGTGCTGAAATGACAAAATAAAATTTGTTTCCTCTCTTTTTGGGTTTTGCATATTACCAGTAAACATCAGGAAAGTCTATTTTGTGAACATACAAAATTTAAGTGTAGATTCTCAAGTTGTTCCAACAAGCTTCAAGCAGGAATTTTTCCACACCGAAACAGAATTAAAAATATTGTAACACTGAAATGTGATTGAGAGAGTGTCAAGTGTACTGCTGCAGAGTATTAGTTGTTAATAATGTATCTCCATTCATAAATTTTCAATTTTGTTCTTTGCCATGGTGAAAAATAGTAGAATCTAACAAATTCTTGATCCTTTTTTTATATGATGCTTACTTACTTTACAGGGCGTTCATGAATGAAACTCACCATTGAGACATATAAATGCTTATAAAAAAGACTCTCTTTTCTTAGAACAAACTGTAGGATGTAAGAAAGACTAGCCTACCTCTGTTAGGCCTGACTGGAATATCTGTTAGATAGAAATCTGTTTTTAATTTGAGTTGACTGGCAACAAATTAATTCATTACACCTATGATAACAGTATCAAAGTATTATAGGACATAAAACTGTTTGTTACAGGGAGAGCTTTTATTTTCAAAGTTTCCTAGATACTCCCTATTAATAAATAAAGTGAATATGAATGGCAACACAGTGATCTTAACTCAGAAGAAGATAATAGTTATGTCTATAGTGACTGAATCAAGCACTGTGCTACTTTATGTAAGTTTCACAGTATCTAGAGGCAAATGCCAGTTGTGAGAGCTAAAGAGTTTATACAAATACACTGGGGAGATTGCTTACAGGCAATTTTCTTTGAGTATCCAGAAAATGAAATTAGATGCACACATAGCATTAATTATCTAAAGGCATAGTTTCTCTGGTTAGAAGATCCTCTTAGAAGGATCCTGAAGGTTGTCACTAGTATTTTCTTCTGTCAGAACGAGTCATCAGATTGTACTGGAAAATTTAAATATGTCTGTCATATGTATGAATATGATACACTGAAGCTGTAGTAAAATCTGTTGGTTACAGAGGGCTTTCAATGTCTTTTTTTCTCATTGCACTTAACCAAGATGATTATGTGGCTAGATATTTGCACACGATAACATCTTCATTTTCTTATTCATCTGAAAAGTTTGTTAAGGGCTTTTGGGAATAGTGTTGTTTTGCTTTGACAAAAGTTTTACGACCTGTTACATAGAGTTTTGCAACAGGTATTTCTTTGCTTCGGCTGTACTCAGCAGCACTAGGTAGCAAGCAAAATGGAGCCTGATCTTACTGATTTCATTGCCCCTCTTGGAAATACTCTGTGCTTTATTATACAGTATTGCAAAAGATCATTTTATATACAAATACTTATGCAAGCACCTTTTGGAAGAACAAAAATGTCTCATACGTGGCCATAGCTAAGAAGCATGAAAATTAATTAAAACAAACTCTAAGAAACATCAGGGATACATTCTCAGTGTTGAACGATTTTTTTTTTTTCTTTTGTGAATGACAGGGAGCGGTGGGGGGAAGGGGGGTGGGGGGAGGGTGTGTGTGGGGGGCCCTGGCAAGAAATTCCTGTAATTTGATTTTAATAACAGTTATTTCCATACTTGCATGAATTACTTTTAATTGCTGTGTAGCTGATTGTTAATGGAATGTATCATTTTAACAGTTATTCTTTATTCTCAGTACTAAGTACTTATTCTCTGTGTATGTTAGAAATGATGTGAATGAAATACAATTAAAATAAATACATTGATTAAAAAAATAAAAATTTTTAACATTTGCATGCAGTATATAAGTATATATATAAGTATATATATCTTAGAAAAGAAGATCAGTATTCTTATAATTATGTCATTTGGGGCAGTAAATCCATATTTTAGAATGAAATAGCCTTGCTTTTCAAAAATTTTGAACACACAGAACTTGTAGTGGTTGACAGTTATATCAGAAAGTCAAACCAAAATCAGTCAAATTTTCAGAATGTCTGGAATTTCTCTGAAAAGTTGATAGATTCATTTAGATGCCTATATAAGGTTTTAATTTCCTTTGAAAGCGCTATCTTTTGACCTCAGTGTTGTGTCTGAGACCCTATTGAGAATAACTGGCTTGGAGAAAAGTGGAATTCATGGCCTGATCAGTCCATGACATTCTGCTACTGCCTGTGTGTGAAATTTAATAGCTTGTGACAGGTCAATTAAAGCTAAGAAGCTCATGATTTGTATGACAGATTGGTTGTTTATAAACTGAATTGATACGTGTACATAATGTAATCATTTGCATAGTTAATTTATTATTGTTGTGAGCATTACAGTGGCTTTTGTAAATTATACCAGTTTGCTGTTCAAATTAAAATTGATATTGATGGATTTGTTTTGACTTTGCACAGGTTGGCCCTGACTAGAAATTTGTCTGGATGCTACTCTTCGTTGTCTGGAATCAGATGACAGAGTGTGACTGCATGTCAGGTCTGAGGACTTAAGTCAGTGGAAGCAGGCAAAACTGCTTAGCTCTTGATACTACCAGAGTTCAAATTTCTGTTCATGGCTCTGGAAGAAGATGGATGAGTAAGACAAAGGTTAGGCAGACCACCTCTGTAGTTCGATGTTCAGGGCTATCACCAATGGATGCTGGGCAGTTAGCAAGTACATGTATTCAAGCTTTATAAGTATTTGTTTCAGGTACAACAGATTCAACAGAAAAGAATGACAGGAATCTATGTCCAAAACACTGATGGTTAGTGCAATTTACTGGAATGTGTCTGGGTAAAATTTATGGCTTTCTACAAAGAATAACTTTAAACAAGTTGGCTGCTTTTATTCTGAAACCATTATAGTTGCTATAACACTGCACATAGTGAAATGCATCCTTATATTTTCTTTTCTTTCTTTCTTTCTTTCTTTCTTTCTTTCTTTCTTTCTTTCTTTCTTTCTTTCTCTTTCTTTCTTTCTTTCTTTCTTTCTTTCTTTCTTTTTCTTTTTCTTTCTTTTTCTTTTTCTTTTTCTTTTTCTTTTTCTTTTTCTTTTTCTTTTTCTTTCTTTTTCTTTTTCTTTTTCTTTTTCTTTTTCTTTTTCTTTTTCTTTTTCTTTTTCTTTTTCTTTCTTTCTTCTTTCTTTCTTTTTCTCTTTCTTTCTTTCTTTCTTTCTTTCTTTTTCTCTTTCTCTTTCTTTCTTTCTTTCTTTCTTTCTTTCCTTCTTTCTTTCTTTTTCTTTCTTTCTTTCTTTCTCTTTTTTTTTCTTCCTTCCTTCCTTCCTTCCTTCCTTCCTTCCTTCCTTCCTTCCTTCCTTCCTTTCTCTTTCTTTCTGTCTTCCTCTCCTCTCCTCTCCTCTCCTCTCCTCTCCTCTCCTCTCCTCTCCTCTCCTCTCCTCTCCTCTCCTCTCCTCTCCTCTCCTCTCCCTTCTTCCTGGTATATAACTATTCTAATTTATATATCTAATGTTGACTTTTCCAGTTGAAGAGTTAAGCCTATGAGTTTCTTTTAGGTATGCTGTTCAGTGTTCATACGTAGATATCATAGATAATTTTCCATTTAAGTTAGGATAGGTATTAATGAATTCTTTCCAGAGTCTACATGAAATTTGCAAAGACTCATAAATCTGTTCTGAAACAACAGAGATATTTTATGGGTTGTTTGGGGAAAAACGGGTAGAAGTGTTGGTAGACTTCTGTTATGCTGTTTAAAAGGTAACTTACTATTTTACAGTTGGCTTAAGTTAAATTAACTCTGTCTGCTTCTGACAAGGGCTCCTTCCTGTTCTCATTCTTGCATATCTGCACATGCATTCAGGTGATTCAGATCCCTTTGCTATTTATGCATTTATTTCTTTGTTTGTTTTGATAGTTTATTTATTTTTCCCAGGATTAGTTTTTCAATCTTAGCCAATCTTGACTCTGTAGGGATATATGATTGCTAGCATTGCTTGAAGAGAGGCAGCAAAAACTGTAGCTGAGAAAAGTGAGAGTGTTATTTTGACAAAAAGGCAGCCTTGGTCTAGTTTAAGCTGATAATGAAGCAGTACCCTAATATGTACTTGGGACTTGCCCTTTGTATTCAGATAACAGTAGCCAAGTCCAAACTCTTAATTTGTGTACAGTGTCATTAAAGCATCTCATCAGTCTGAGACCCTGCCACATTTTCCTAGTCCTTTATTATCCTTTTATTATGCAGGTGTAATGAGACATACACTGGTCACCACCTTCAAGGTACTCAGAGAATAAAGCAATGTAACCTGTTGATCATGCTTGTTAACTGCAGTTTCATGTTGTGATCACATGAAGTAACGGCTTTCAAAATGCTTCTGCAGGGTATGCAGGGTCTTTGTATTAACCTATAATACACCTATTATGTGTCAGCTCCTCTGTTTTGCTTGCTCTCTCATGAATGTAATCTTTCAGTTGATGCCAGTGGCAACTTCTGAGCTTGTGTTTCTTGTTGTAAGTGGGAGGCAATTACTGACAGGATGTCATCTCTTGGAGTTCATTCCTTACCGTGACTCATTAAAGCCTACTGTACCTTCTGGAAATACTAGAAAGGCTACCTCTTCCCCCATGTGCCATTTAAAAATATATATTTTTGCTAGTTAATATCTGGAAAGTAATGCAAGTTGAGCAGCCATTTCTATTGCTATAAATTTTAATTAACGAGATTGTGCCAGAGAGATGAGTGTCTAGAAAAAAATAGCATTTATATTACATATACACAGTATATTTGCTTTTAGACAAAGAAACAACAGTCAGGGTTTGCTCATATTTTTTTTGCAATAAATAAAAATACATACCCTATGCAGTAAAATACAAGCCTGATTGATTTTTCCATTTCTTAGAGTGCTTTCTACTCTTATTCATACAAATGCAAATAAAGAGTAAGTTCAGTGGAGGGAGTGTGATAGGAAAGAATGTACCTATATATTTGGTCAAATTGCATATACTTCCTAATACATCTAAATAAGTAAATACATCACACAAGTCAACTACAACACTCTAGTTCACTTCAGACAAATGAAATGCTAAATACTGGAAAATGGAAACTTTCAAAATAGCACCTACAAATTGCTATAATCAATTTTAAGCCATCTTTAGCTTTCCCGAGCACACACACAAAAGAAAAAAAAAAAAAAAGAAAGAAAAAAGCTTGTGGATTTTAATAGTCTGTCAGTATAAATCAGTTTAATCATAATTATGATTATATATACATACGATATATATGATATATATAATATAAATCAGTTTAATCATAAGGTAATTCAATGTTACATTTCTTTCAAAATAAAACAAATGAAATCACATGGTTGCTTTGAATTTGAGGTGGATCTGAGGTGGATTTTTCAGTAATACACAGTAGATGTATTCCACAGAGATTAGAATCTCTACTAATGTTTATAAATGATTATTATAGAAAATTTTGCATTAATCAAAACATCAATAAATGTACATAAATAAATAAGACAAAGAAGTATCTGCCTATACTGACATAACTACATCACACAATTTCACTGGATTTTAGCAGAAATCTTCTTCTACTGCTTTTCTTTTTTTTCAGTTCCCTGTATGACTTTTGTCTGTTTTCAGTTGAAACTCTTGATCTATTAGCTTATTGGAAAAAAAAAAAAAAAAAAAAAAAAAAAAGTAAGTTAACAATGTCTTCTTAAGGACTCTGCAAGATACGTTTTCTATGACCCTAAGGATTAAAAGGGTAGCTGAGTATGCACAGAGACTCTGAAAACCCATATTCTAGTTTCACATCTTATTGATCACAGAATGAACTTACACAGGTCCCCAGTTGCAATATGGGGATTCGTCATTATAAAAATGATTTGAAATGGGAGATGTATGCAAAAGTTGTGGATGAGTCAAGACAGGGGCTTATCATGAGCTGTAGCCTGTAGGCGTCAATGTTCATATTTGTAAATTAAAAGTGAATCTAACAATCTTCAAAAAGGGAACAGCATAGCACAGCAAATGAGCCATGCCTGAATAAAATTTTGTATTGGCATTATTATACAATTCAAAGCAGTAACTAAAATAGTCTAAGTTTTAGTCTATATTTTACTATGTAATAACATAGGTTCATAGTATGTATTAATCATAATGTCAGTTAAAATTTTAGAATTTAATATAGAAAATTTTTTTTTTTTCGTTGTCACTTTATTGGTCAGTTGTGTTAGGAGCTGCCAAATTCAGTAACCCAACAGATAAGAGGCTGCCATGCCCCCATGTTCAGACAGCAGTGTGGCTGAGCGTGTTCCTGATAGACAGACAGACAGACAGACACACATACACACACACACACACACACACACAAGTATCCCCCCAGTACGTGACCTTAGACACCCAGCCTACCCAGCAGCTGGCCTCTGGCCCCTGTCTCTCCCAGCTACACAGACACACAGCTGCAAACGGTTCTCTCCAGTAGCTGGCCCAGACACACAAGGCTTACCAGGAGCCAGGCCCCAGACGCCACAGACTCCTCATTCATGGGCTCCCGTAATCCCACTCTTGATGTTGGCATCAACCCTCCACCTCTCCCCCCCCCACCCTCACACACACACCAACAGCAAAATAAAGAGTCCTCACCCAGGACATGAATCAGAAATCGAGTCCGATGAGAGGGCAGACTGTGCTGATCGGGTGCAAGGCACTGTGTACTGAGCAGCAACTCTTAACAGGTGATTGGCCCTTTTTATCCCCTTGTCCTTCCATTTCCCAAAACTTTCTCTTCCCCAAACCACCTCAGTCCTCCCTTTCTCCACCTCTGGTTCTTCCCCTAAACATCCCATATTCAGTCCCAAAATGCTCTTCCCCAGCATCCCATGATGAATCCCTGTCCTGGTTTTGACTGGGATAGAGTTCATTTTCTTCCTACTAGCTGGTATGGTGCCCTGTTTTGGATTTAGGAGAAAGATAATGTTGACAATGCCAATGTTTTAGTTGTTGCAAAACAGTGCTTACATTGGGTCAAGGACTTTTCATCTTTTTTTTCAAGGATGCTGGGGGCACACAAGAAGCTGGGAAGAGACACAGCAAGGACAGCAGACCCAAACTGACCAAAGCGATATTCCATGTCATGCGACATCATGCTGAATAATAAAACTAGAGGGAGTTTGCTGGGGGATGGGAAGGGGAGGCTGCTGCAGCTAGGGCCTGGCTGAGTATAAGTCAGCTGGTGGTGAGTAATTGCATTGTGCATCACTTGTTTTGCGTATTCTCTCTCCCTCCCTCTCTCTCTCTCTCTCTCTCTCTCTCCTTTCTCCCTCTCTTTTCATTCCTATTAAGCTATCTTTACCTCAACCCACAGCTTTTACTTTATTTCTCCTGATTCTCTCCCCCATCCCACTGACAGGGAGTGAGCAAACAGAATCACAGAATCACAGAATCACAGAATCGTCTAGGTTGGAAGAGACCTCCAAGATCATCTAGTCCAACCTCTGTCCTAACACTAACAAGACCTCCACTAAACCATATCACTAAGGACTACATCTAAACGTCTTTTAAAGACCTCCAGGGATGGCGACTCAACCACTTCCCTGGGCAGTCCATTCCAATGCCTAACAACCCTTTCAGTAAAGAAGTTCTTCCTAATATCCAACCTAAACTTCCCCTGGCGCAACTTTAGCCCATTCCCCCTCGTCCTGCCACCAGGCACGTGGGAGAATAGACCAACCCCCAACAGCCGTGTGGTGTTTAGCTGCCTGCCATGACAGTCCCATACCCCTGGGCAGTGGTCCTCCTTGGTCTATGAGGTGTCTGGGGAGTCAACCCCACTGTCTCCTGTTGTGTGGTGTCCCCCAGTCCCTGGGGCTGAGGGTACCCTGGGACAGATCAAGAGGGCCCACGGCAGTAGTTTTTGTACCTGAACGGGCCATTGGGGGTTTCCCCTCACCATTGTGCTTCTGTGCTCCTTCAAGCAAGTGGAGATGAGCCTTTAATCACATAACCTATCAAGCTGAATCCTGGTAATTCCTGTATCCCATAAATATATCAATTATGCATTAGCATGACATTTTTAAGTAGCTGATCAATTTCACATAGTCAAAAACTATCTCTATGCAAAAACTCACCCAAACAGCTCTGTGACATCTTCTTTAATATGCCTAGCATTAAACAATATAATTATTTTAAACCAAGTTTGGAATTTGTAATAAGATGATGGACAAGTGTTCTTCCATTCCTTGTAATGATTTTATAAGACCATGACACAACTAGCTGATTATATTAATAATTATTGTTAATATTTTATTTAATACATATTTTAAAAGAGTTTCCACCTCATTTTTCTAGTTCTGAAAAAATGAATTTTCAATGAAAATGAGATTTATTTTTTTTTAAGTATCTCTAAGACAGACCTTTTCAAAATGCTTCTTTAAGAAGCTAACATCAAACCAAACGATTACAAACATTTTTATGAAATGCATAATTATTCATTTTACATAGAGGTTGTTGGCATTTTTTTGTTTGGTTCTTTTTGTTTTTAATGTCCTTTTAATACTAAGTAGGGAAAGAAATGTCAAAGGGCACAATTACTGTTCTGTTTTTTTCTTTGTTTTTGTTTGTTTGTTTTTTTACTTTATCTTATTGTACCTTATTTTGCTATATTTTAATTAATTTATTTATTTGTTAAGGATAAAATGTCCTTTAGGAAACACACCGATTTTGAGACCTAAGGCAGACTTAAAAATTAAATGCTCTATTTATTTTACCTGTCCTGTAGGTAATTACACTACACATACACAAGTTTTCTTGTTTACTTTTTTTTTTTTTCCTTTTTTCCCTGTGATTTCAATGCTTTTAAAATATCTTTATTTCATTTTAATCACAAAGAGCCAAACAGTTCAGGATTTGTCTGTAGTTTTGTTGTTATTATTGAATTGAGCTTCATCTTTTACTTACTATTTTTCTAACTAATCCAAATCTTGTATTTTGGAAAGTGTTGCTTTTTAATACTGAAATTTGGGTTTAATTTTGTCTTTAATATCCATGAATGTCACTGGAAACTACAAGATGTATCTAATGACAAAGTTATTGAAATCAATGTAAAAAAAAAAACGACAACAACAACAACAAAACCACTCAGAGGTGTGACAGAGCATAATTTGATTTTTTTTTTCTTTACACATTGTCAAGGATAATAAATTCTTCTTTTTTTAACAACGGAAGTGTCCTGGTTTCAGGTAGGACAGAGTTAATTTTCCTCCTAGTAGCTGGCAGGGTGCTATGTTTTGGATTAGGATGAGAAGAGCGCTGATAACATGCTGATGTTTTAATTGTTGTAGAGCAATGCTTACACCAAGCCAAGGACTTTTCAGCTTCTCGCTCTGTCCTGCTAGCGAGCAGGCTGGGGGTGCAGCAGGAGCTGGGAGGGGACAGACCCAGGACAGCTGACCCAAACTGGCCAAAGGGGTATTCCATACCATCTGACGTCATGCTGAACAATATATAGGGGTGGCTAGCCGGGGGGGGGGGGCCGGCTGCTCGGGGATAGGCTGGGCATCGGTCAACGGGTGGTGAGCAATTGCATTGTGCATCACTTTGTACACATTATTACTATTATTATTATTATTATTATTATTATTGTTATTATTTTCCCTGTCTTAATAAACTGTCCTTATCTCAACTCACAGGCTTCACTTTCCCGTTTCTCTCCCCCATCCCGGAGAGGGAGGGGGGAGGGTGAGCGAACGGCTGTGTGGTGTTTGGCTGCCAGCCGGGCTAAACCACAACAGGAAGTTAGAAAGATTGTTACAGAGATCTGTAATTAACTTGATGAATACATTAATACATGAAAAAATCTTAAATCTTTGAGACTTTTAGAATAATAGACTGGTCTTCCAGGATACATAGTTTCATCTAATGTAATTGTTATTGAATCTAAACTACCATCAGAAGATTCATTCAGTGGTTGCTCACCATTTTAAATAATTCCATTATCATGAGTTGCTCTTCATTGAGAAGGCCTATAGAGTAAAACCAATGCATCACATTTCACAGAAATAGGTTTTAATAGGATTATTAGCTTTACTTCATCCTAACCTTCTGTACACAGTTGACTTGCTCTCAGTATGTTTTTCACCTCTGTAGCATAATACTCCTGAAAATATGTTCATACTGAGAAAGACTTCAATATGCAAATCTTTGATTTTCTTTAACGTTGATATCTTGAATCTTATTGAAAGTTTCTTAGAGACAAAATAATTTATGAAATAAAATATACTGGTTTGATTGTTTTCGAATAGTTGTTCCTATTCCATATAAAACTTTTCTGATGATTATCCTATAATACAGATATTAATTGCCGGGAACACTGGCTCAAGTGTGTAGACCTACAATGTTATAAACTCCAAGAAAAAGAATCCTTGACTCTTTGCTTCACCATACAGTTACTTACATTCACAGTATGACCCCTTCCTACTGCTCTGTCTTATGTTTGACTGTAATACAGCGTATTCCTGTTTGTTTATGATAATTTAACCAAAATACTTTTGTTAGCTCGACAACAATAACAAGTATTCCTTTTCATTAGTTGGTTTGCGTTTGTCCGTGTCTACAAACTCTACTGTCAAAGATTGCAAATTATATTCTAACAAAACCTGATTCCCCCAGAACCACAATATAACGTAATGCCTTTTAGGGTGGTGAGTTTTTCCTCATGTGCAGACATATAATTATAGATATAGATGTCAATAGACAACTCAACTAGAGTTCTTTGCCTACTGTAGTCAGTGGAGAGCCAACCAATAGTCAGTGGACTTTAGGGAACTATTCAGCCGACCAACGTAGATATCAAATTCAGGTTAAGAATAAGTAACTTTTTAGAATCTATTGGCTGCAATGACTGGGTTTTGTCGACTATAATGAGTGTTCAGTATAAGTCACATGCTGCATAGAACTGCAGGTTTGCAGAATAATTCTGGTTGGAAGGGACTTCAGAAGGTGACCTAGTGCAAACTCTACCTGAAAGCAGAGACAATATGTCAACACCATATTTAAATGCCAAAGTTAGGCATTAATTCTCAGTCCTGGTGAAATAATAATCATAAGTAAGGACAGGGGTTTCCTATGTTTGTAGATTTGATCTGCAGAAGATTATAAATTCTTTAAAAAGCACCTGTATGATTCTTTAAGTTCCTTATATAGTCCAGTTGGAAGGCATTCAAAGACACTATAATCTCCTTATTGACTGAATAGAAAAGTTATGTATCCAAATGAAGTTGATTAAAACTCATTACTGTAATTCTCATATATTATGGACCGATATTTCAGAAGCAATTTAGCTTATTTTCCAGTAAAATCTAATAATTTTCTATTAGATATATTACTTAAAATGTTAACTTACAAATGTTAAAAGTCCTACAAATTAAGGGTATTTTCTCCGTTCTTCCCTCATGAAATAAGTTTCAGTCACTGACTTTAATATTAGCCTTTAGAGATTGAATAGATCAGTTTTGAATACTATCGCCTATAAGATCTTTCTTTCCCTTTGCCATACTTATTAAGGATGAAATTCAGTGTAAAGGAAAAAAAAGTCAAAACAAAAGAAACAAATGAACAAAAAACAAAACATAACCAAAAAAACAAGTGTTTCTTACTTCCCCTTTAATGCTTGAATTTGTCATATAATTGAATAATGCATCATATTAGCTTACTATCCCCCTTTCTATATTTTAACCTACATGGTTCAGATCTTATTATTGAGACAATGTCTCAATATATCTCACAGAAGACACCATACTGCATAGTTCAATACTGTAACCACAAATATAGAGATGAGGCTGTAGTACTTTTCTTTTAATGAATCAAAAAAAAAACCCTTTTCTTTTACTAGTGTACAGAACAGGAAATTGTTCCCATGAATACTCATGGAATATAAGCAATATGATGCTGGTATCTTTAATTAAATGACCTTAAACCATTTTTTTTTATACACTTCTTTATTCACGCACTGTATCTTCTCTTGTATAGAAGAAATAGTTGCCTATCAACTCTGCTGATTATAATACACTTCTGTGGATCTTTCTTTGTGGTGGTTTTACTCGGGTGGGTGGCCGAGCTCCACCACAAACGCTCTCTCACTCCCTCTCCTCAAAGAGGAACGGGGAGAAAATACGATGAAAAGGGCTCAAGGCTTGAGATAAGGACGAGGAGACCACACAGTAGTTATTGTGACAGGCAAAACAGACAGCATAGGGAGATAGTAAGATTTATTACCTATTACTAACAAGCTAGAGAAGCGAGAAACAAAGGAAAGAAACCAAAAGCACCTTCCCCCCCATCCACCCTCTTCCACCTCCTCCCCCCGAGTGGTGCAGGGGGACGGGGGAATGGGGGTTATGGTCAGTCTACAGTGCTTCTTCTCCGCCACTCCTTCTCGGTCACTCTCATCCCCTGTGCTGTGGGGTCCCTCCCAGGGGATGCAGTCCTTCCTGAACTGATCTGACGTGGGCTGCCCACAGGCAGCAGCTCTTCAAGAACTGCTCCAGATATGGGTCCGTACCACGGGGTCCATCCCTCAGGAGCAAACTGTTCCAACCTGGATCCCCAATGGGCAGCAGCTCCTGCCAGGTCACCTGCTCCTGTGTGGTCTCCTCTCCACGGGCTACAGGTCTGGCCCAGAATCTGCTTCGGCAGGGGTCTTTCACAGGCTGCAGCCTCCGTCGGTGCAGGTCCACCTGCTCCACCCTGGTCTCCTCCACGGGCTGCAGCAACGAACCGTGCTCCACCGTGGTACTCCATGGGCTGCAGGGGTACAGCCTGCTTGTGGTGGTTTTACCGTGCTAGGCAGCTGAACACCACAACCGCTCTCTCACTCCCCCTCCTTAGATGAAGAGGGGAAGAAGTAAAGGAAAGAACAACTCATGGGTTGAGATAAGGATGATTTAATTAAAAGAAAAAAGAAATAATTATTAAGGAAAGATTATTATTAACTAAACAATTTAACTAAACAATTAACAATTTAACTAAAGGGGAAAAAAAAAAAAAAAAAAAAGGAAAGGGGAAAAGGGAGGGGGAAAGGGAAAAATAAACCAATCAAGTAAAGGCTATGTAGAAGTGAAGAGGAAAGAAATTACTCTCTACTTCCCACAAAAATGAGCGATGCTTGACCACGTCCTTGAAGCAGGGCCTCAACGCATGTAGCCGGGGTTCGGGAGGAGGACAGACGTTTTCATAACGAGAGCCCACCCCTCCCCTCTTCCTCCTTTTTTCACCTTTTATTGCTGAGTGTGACATCATATGGTATGGAATATATCTTTGGTTGGCTTAGGTCAGCTGCCTTGGTGATGTTTCTTTTCTCACATTTTTGCCCACCCCCTAGGAGGGTTAGAGAGAGTCCTGATGCTGTGCCAGCACTGCTCAGCAGCAGACACAACACTGGTGTGATACCACTGCTGTTTTAGCTGCGAGTGCAGAGCACAGCACTGTATGGGCTGCTGCAGGGAAAGTTAACATCCCAGCCAGACCCAGTACACTGCTTCACCATGGTCCTCACCACAGGCCGCAGGGAACCTCTGAACCTCTGCTCTGGCGCCTGGAGCACCTCTCCCCCTCCTTCTTCACTGACCTTGGCACCTGCAAGGCTGTTCCTCACTCCTCTCACTCTCCCAGGTGCTGTGTGTGGCGCAGCGTTTTTGTTTTTTTTTTTCCCCTGTCTTAAATATGCTCTCACAGAGGCACAAAACAACATCGCTTATTGGCTCAGCTCTGGTCAGCAGTGGGGCCCTTACCAAACATGGGGCAGCTTCTAGATTCTTCTCACAGAAGCCACCTCTATGACCCCCTGCTACCAAAACCTTGCCATGTAAACCCACTACATTCTTGCATGTAATAAATTTATCTACCACATTCACAAAAATCAACTTATTCTGAACATAGGACCAGTGATTTGTGTGTAGAAGATTTATTGCACTTACAGACTCAGTTTTAAATTAGCTATTTATATACATCATTTTTGCTCCATGCTAAAATAGTCACCACTGATTCATGGAAGTATATATAATCCAATACTAAATCAGCAGTGATTTATCTTTTCTTAATTATCCAGATAAATAGAACTATAGGAAAAAACAATTAAAAAAAAAATTTTGATTTAGTCACAACTTACAGAACAAGAAACACTAAGGTAAAAAATCCTGAGGCTATTGCAAAAAGAAGTCATAAGGTTTTTAAATGAGCAGAAAGCTCTGCTTATTCTTGAATTCCATTTATTCTCAGGTCAGCTTTATTCTGGAACTGAGTTAAATTTCATTTCTTAGGGTCAGTCAAGAGAATTAAAATAAAGAATATTGTGAGTGAAAGGTTTTACTCTTAACTGATGTAGGAATTTTTTGATCTGATCTCAAGATTAGATTTTATACAGTCTACAATTTGTCAAGAGTAAAAAGAAAGGTAATTATAATCATGGCATTGAAACTGTGATGGTAAGAGACTGAAAATAAAGTGTAATTTAGTCATTAAAGATCTTTCCTTAGATGCCTACATAAAAATTCTATCTTCCCCAATAATAACGTAGACTATTATCCCTAATGATTAAAATGTGAAATTTCTTACTTTAGTCCCCCAAATGAAAGGCATGGAGATGAGATTGGATTGATAAATCATTCTGTCCGGTTAGTAAAAATTATATGTATATTTGCATATCTAAAAATATGATTCCCTCACTGCAAATCTATGACAAAAACTTAAATTTTAGTTCTTATGGAAATCTGACACCAAAAAAAAAAAAAAATAATGGACAGCTGTGAAGAAGGTCAAGTTTGATAAGACAAACTTTTAGTTCTAGGCATTGCATACTGCCTTAATTCACCAGATCAACACCAAATAATGATATCAGGAAAGCTGCTTCAAAGACCTGTTACTCTTCTGGACTGTCTGTGTAAAAAGCAACCCTTCAAAATACTAAGAGCACTTCTCTGTGTATGTAGGTGATCTAGTACAGTATTTCCATTTTCTGATAATGTTAACTGATGAATATAAAAAGTCAATTGAAAGGATTAAGTCATACTTGAAATGGCCATGTAGCCCTGTAGCCCAATAAATATGGCATTGGTGTAACTAATAGCTGACTTTTGCAACCAGTGAAGCCTGAGAAAGTGACTACACTTGTCGTGTCCTGAGATGGCTTTAGCTTGTTTAACTTGTCACAATTGTTTAATGGTCAGGTGACTGTGGACTACCTCAGGTTTTTGGTTAGCTTCATGAATATACTGTAAAGATTTAACAAATCTATGTAGGGGATCAGTGAAGAAAGTGCAAATGAGTAGATTGCATTAGCAAACATAAAAAAACTAACTCGAGAAGGCCAAAGACAGAGAACATTAGGAAATCCCCATCAAGTTAAGAAATTTTGACATTGCCAGCTCACCATAACCTCTCATATGGAGTAAGGTGGGTGCCACCAGCTTCGGGACCAAGACAGGCAGTGGAAGAGTAAATATAGCATCAGAGAAAAATACACAGATACAGGAAAAGAGCTGCTCATGTATGACTGTCCCGTTTGCTGAAGGGGACTTTTTTTTTTTTTTTGATAAAGAATATGTATTGAATAATATAAAAACTTATAATGAAAATAAAGAATATATGTATAATAATATATATTGTTATAATTCAGACCGTATTGGTTTCAGTGTAATAGGACTAACAATAACTGCAGTATTATATGCTAATTTGTTTTTTGTTGATTGTTCAAGAATTAATTAGATTAACAGTAATTTCTTGAATACATATATATTGAAGTCCACTTTTACCCATACTGTAATTTTGAATGCAACATGATATGTCAGAATTGTAAACACTATGTTAATGGTGAACATTATCATTTGGCACACTGGACTACCTCAGGTAGTATCTTTACCCAAAAAGCCTTTCTATCTGAGCTTGCAGACATTTTCTGCCCTTTTGATCTCATGGGTATGTCAAAAGTTTATTTTATTTATTACAAAGCACTCAGGAGTATATTTATCTAAAATATAGTAATGATAATAATAATGCTCATATCCGCAACATTAGAGCATATTTCGTGTACAGATTGTTTATTGTTTTAGTATTCTCTTTGTATTACAGTAAATATATTTTTGGATAACTTATCTTTATAGTACTGGCTCAAACTTTTTCTTGGTGTATAAGGTCAAAACTTGTTAGACAAAGGTAAACCAATTTCATATTACGTATTCCTGAGTTAAAGTAGTCTGCAGTTTCATACTACCATTAAAAAAAAAAAAAATCTATTCATAGTACAGTTCTGGAAAAGAGATACTCAATTTTATGTTTGTTAACTTTTTTTTTTTTTTTATCCAAGGTAAGTTTTTATTTATTATGCTGCTGTAGTCTTAAAATAATAACTTTTCACTTTAATATTAATCGTTACTTTTCCTTGCAAGAAGTGTGAAGCAAAGAAAGTGGATAAGTACAGTGCTTCTACCACTGCTCACAACTTCTCAGAACTTCAGGGAGTGAAAGTAAATGACAGCTTCACTGAATTTCCACCTACGTTGTTTAGAGATATGTTTTCAGCATGGAAAGTGAATTATTTTCATTTACTGATTCTTAAGCAGAAACAGAGAAAATAATTTAACTGTATACAGAGAAGGAAAAAAAAAAAAAGAAACAAAAAGGATCCCAAGGAAGAACTGGGGAAAAAATAGGACTCTTTAGTTAAATTCATCTGATGCAGATGAAATGAAGTTTGATGAGAAATGGAAAAAAAAGTACCTAGAAGTTAAATTCTGAGTTTTGATCTCTGTTCACTAACACATAAACAGGTTGGTTGCATTTAACAGTGAGTTTACAGTTGCATGCATGCTGAGTAAAGCAGTAAAATAGAAGCAACAATAATATAATAATAATAATAATAAAGGTTAACCTAGAAAGGAAACAAGGAAACATCATAAAACAAAAGAAGTGTTTACTTATAATAATAATTTGGAAAGATAAATCTCAAGATCTTGTAAGAAAGAAAAGTGGACTGAATAAAGTATACAGACTTTCAGAGGAATCTGTTCAATTGGATTTATTTAGGTCTTAATGTTGACAAAACTTAGCTGAAAGGCTTAATCTGTTTTACTGATTGTTGGTTGTAGTAAGCATGTTAAGGCACACAGGCACAGGTATAGCAACTGAAAGCAAGAGAAATGGAGAAGGAGAAAAATGTCCATATTTTGTTACCTGTGTCTCTGTTAATAGTTTTTGACTCTCACAATCATTTCAAAGATGTTCTTTGTAACCAACACTCTTACAATGCCGAACATTGTATTTTTCTGCATTTCACAGATGGAAAAGGTAGCTTCAAGTCCTTTACAGCTAAAGGTTTGCTTAAGCAGATTGAAGGTTGTATGGTGAAATAACTTTCGCAAGATAACACAGGATCTCTGAATTGAAACATGGTCTGGAACTCAAGACATCTTAGCTCTGAAACACATCTCTGCTTACTGTATCATTGTTACTCTCTAGTATATTGGCTGATGAAACATATCTGAGCCAAGGTGTTGATTGGTTATAAGATGTATCATCTGTTTCACCATAGATGAAAATAACCCATGAAGAATATCAAAAGCTATTCAAGAAGCACAATAGAAGTGTGCTGTCTTTAAATTGGTGATTGATTTTCAGCCTAGATATACAATAGAATAATTTTGTTGAATTGGGGTATATATCTTTTTATTTTTAACAGAGCTAAAATTGTTTAACTTTTGTTTAGAGGACAATGAAGTCTTTTGAAATAACCAGTGTTTAAATGCCACCATTTTTAGAATATTCCATTTTTTTTCTATGACACTAATTCATGCCATTATATGTTATGCATAGAATATTAAAAGTCCAGAATCCTGAAAAGGGAATTAATTATTTTACTTTTCAGGAAAAACAAAACAAAAGAAAAAAAACAACAAACAAAAAACAAAAAAGCAAACAAACAAAACACTTTTCATCTAAGTGTGAAAAAAAAAAAAGCCTTTTTGGCCTGTTTTTTTTTTTTTTTTTTTTTTTCTCAGAGTATATTTATGTATTTTGGAAGATTTAATTCTAGTATCCGTAAGTATGTGGTGGAATGTCATGTTCTGTAGACTAGATATCTCATCAACTGTAAATTAATTTTTTGTGAAATCCTTAATTAATATATTTTTCTCTTCTCCACCTTATACAAAATATAAGATTTTGAATTCATTTCAGCAGAGGATACTAGAGAAAGTTAACACGCTGCTTTGTTGAATGCATTGGCCTGGACAAAAGATTGTTCTTACAATTAATGGGTGCTATTTAGTGACATATATACAGTACACAACTGAACCTTGGGTATGTGCTAGTTTGAGCTATTTAATGACACAGTATTTGTATTTTTATTCTTTACTTACATTTTGCAGTCATATTAATAGCCATGTCCTCTACATACTTAACTGCTCTTTCCCTGTAGTTAGATAATTAGAAGTTATTAATTATGATATTTAGTATGTTGGAAGCTAGGTTTGGAACTGAAAGCAGTAGCACTAAATAAAAGCATAAATACTTTTTGACCTCTGTGCTTTCAAAAATATTTACTCAAATAACAAACTTAGTGGACTGGATGCATTGCAATTACATCTGTCTGGGAAAGGTACATTCTTTTCTTTACAAGAGAGCATTAAATATATAACACAATGCTTTTTTTCTTTTCTTTTTCTTTTCTTTTCTTTTCTTTTCTTTTCTTTTCTTTTCTTTTCTTTTCTTTTCTTTTCTTTTCTTTTCTTTTCTTCTTTTCTTTTCTTTTCTTTTCTTTTCTTTTCTTTTCTCTTTTCTTTTCTTTTCTTTTTTTCTTTTCTTTTCTTTTCTTTTCTTTTCTTTTCTTTTCTTTTCTTTTCTTTTCTTTTCTTTTCTTTTCTTTTCTTTTCTTTTCTTTTCTTTTCTTTTTTCCATTTCCTTCCCTTCCCTTCCCTTCCCTTCCCTTCCCTTCCCTTCCCTTCCCTTCCCTTCCCTTCCCTTCCCTTCCCTTCCCTTCCCTTCCCTTCCCTTCCCTTCCCTTCCCTTCCCTTCCCTTCCCTTCCCTTCCCTTCCCTTCCCTTCCCTTCCCTTCCCTTCCCTTCCCTTCCCTTCCCTTCCCTTCCCTTCCCTTCCCTTCCCTTCCCTTTCCCTTTCCCTTTCCCTTTCCCTTTCCCTTTCCCTTTCCTTTCTTAAAATGAATCATGTACCATAATTTTAAACATGGTGAAAAGCAAATACTTCAGTAAAATAACTTCAAACCCTAGTTATAACATAGGAAATTAAGCAAGTTTTTGTATTTTATAGATATGGTTTCATTTTTTTTCCAGGTGCAATAGTGACTTGATTGGAATCATTCTCCAAATTTCTTTGAATATCTGCCTAAGTAAGGATTCATCTGTAAATTTGTAAATAACTTTTTGAAGCTTGAGTTTTGCATATTTTGTTTAGTTATATTGTGTTTTTTCAGCCTACCATAAACACATTGTTCCTAATCTAACATCTTTTCACAAACAAATGTGATCCTTTTTTTCTCCTAATACTATAGGCAAGAATTGTAATAGTTGGAAATTTAATGTCATGTTTCAAATAGGACAGGCAGGAAAACATGTTCAAGACAATGAAAGTGAACAATCAAATTACTAGTGAAAATTCTACTCATTCCAAGGGGGTTGGATGCTGAAATTTACTCTGTAATGCATATTTGAGCATAAAAGGAAGTTATTGACTTTAATAGTCACTTTTCATTGAGATAATACTAATGCAAACTGATTGATTCATGAAAAGCTAATTCTGATTTGCATCATTTTTTTAAAAGACAGCAAAACAGTAATTTTACAAAGCTAAGGAACTAACGCTTGGGGAAAAAACATTCTAATAATCAAATTCTGATTTTTATTCCACAGTTTCATTCTCTGTCACATTTTTATTCCACAGTTTCATTCTCTGTCACAGCTCTTTCATTCATTCCTCTTTTCTTCAGTTTGTTTTATTTTTCTGAGAATCAGTTTTAATATGCTTTGTTCTTGTGGCTACTTTACTTTGATTCACTAGTAGTAAAAAAAAAAAAAAAGGAAAAATAGATAAGCTTCTCTACCCCATAGTCCTGACTTTGACCTATAAGACTGAAAACTCTTTCAATCATTTATTAAATAAAAGAATGTGTTATAAACCTTTCACTCATGCTAGAAGGAGTGGTTGCTCATTGGAGTGAATAGTCCAATTATATAAATTGCTTTCCACAAATGCTCAGATGGTGATTTGCAACCTGGTCTTCCTGTATGAGCATAAGGGCAGATGTATTATAATGTTAATATTTTCATTTCTGCTTGATTTATACCCAGTTTTCTTGAATCATTATTTTTGTTTTCCTTTTCCAGTGCCAATGAATGGAAAAATGGTATCTATGCTGGCTTTCTAACTATTTGCTTTAGAGCATGCACATTTTGGTCAGAAACTAATTTGGTCTTTGGTGAAGTATTTAACCTTTTTACACAATGAATAACTTATTCTCTATCTAATGACTTTTTTTTTTTTTTTCCTAGAGTTTCATTCTTTACAAGTAGCAAGGATACCCAGCTTGCTTGTTCTTTGTGACCATATTACACAGGTAATTGTCCCATACCATACTGCAACTGATCACAAATTACTCAAAGGATTTAATTGCCCCATTTTAGAGGGTTCTTCAGGGGAAAAACAAAAACAAAAGCAAACAAACAAACAAAAACATAATTTGTTCCAACCTCGCAGTTTTACCTGTGTGAATGCTGCTTCATTGTGTGCCAGGCCACAGGCACACAGGTTTAGGGCCAGGAAAAGCAGAGGTTCCCCAGAGAGACAGAGCAGTACTTCACAGCCAGAGCCCATCCCACTGTCCCAGTCAAGGAGGAGGGCAGCAGGGGGCACTGGGGGCACAGCCCCATCCCTGGGCATTGGGAATCTCCCTGGGGATGGGGACAGGCTATGGACAAGAGAGGGCATCGACATGGGATTTGGCTGGGATGTGGTGGGGCTGCAGCTTGGGCCAGACCTTTGGTGGAGACCAGCTGAAAGCAGTTCCTGGGGAATGGAGACATGGTTGGAGTAGGGTCAGACCTGACCCTGGAGACCTATGATTCGATGACCTTATCATGGAATCACAGAATCATAGGATATCCCAAGTTGGAAGGGACCCACAAGGACTATTGAGTCCACACAGGTCTACCCAAAAATTCAGACCATATGACTGAGAGAATAGTCCAAACGCTTCTTAAACTCCGACAGGCTTGGTGCCATGACTATGTCCCTGGGGAGCCTGTTCCAGTGTGTGACCACCCTCTCTGTGAAGAACCTTTTCCTGATATCCAACTTGGAGCTCTGCAAGCAGGGGCCACCCATCGTAGCCCTCCACCTTTGATTCAGCCCAGAGCCCCATCAGCTAAACCAGAGAGCCAGGAGTATGCACTTATAGCCCTGATAGTGAATGTAGCTGGATACATTACTTATCTAAAACTATCTAAAAAAAAAAAAAAAAAAAAAAAAACAAACTCTATTTATTTGGTTCTGTTTATTCATTTATTTGTTTATTTCATGGTATCCTTTGCAAATATTTGGTGTTTGTTCCTCAAGTCAGGCATGGAAATAAATGGAAGAAGCACTTTTCAGAGCAAGTACACTCTGGCTGGGGCCAATGTCTAGTTTGCCAAAGTATATCATACAACTTTGTATGATACAGCTCCACAAACATGATTCCACTTAATTACAGTAAAAACTTAAATCCCGTTTTCAGACATAGCTTCAGTATCCTATCAGACATGTCTCATACTGTACAATCTAAAAAAGCTAAAAAATCTAAAAAAGTAAAACAGCTGTGGTAATTTTTTCCCAATAGACAACATGCAGCATTTGAGGGACAGGAAAAAAGGGTTGTGGGGGAAAGAGAAACATATAATTCTCCTTGATTTATAACAAAATGGAACATACTGTTTTATTATAACATTGTTAAACTATTGGAAAGTTCTGAAAAATACTGACCATTCTGTAACCAAAAGAAGGGCTTAAAGCACTGCTTAACTGAATAATGCTAATGAATCTAATTCATGAATTTTACTTACATTTTCTGAGGTGATGTCTAAATTTTTCAGTTATCTTTAATCTTATACTCTTCTCACTAATCAGTCAGTTTTCCTAATTAACTGCTATTAATATCTTTGACTGAAAATAAATTATCCCAATCAAACTATCTACTTTTATTTACTTACAGTCATAGTAGACAGCTCAGCATTTTATCTGAATATATTCTCCATCAGATGACAGACCAAAGGTCTAACTCTTAAAGAAGAGTTCAGTAGCTATGTCTTCTCTTTATGACTTTATTAGTCAAAACATGAAGGTTTCAGTAAATGCTACCTAGGTAAACATCACTTTTGCCTGTCATAGCTAACTATTATGTATTTAATGTACAAAGCCACAGTTTATATGACAAAACTGCATTCAGTAATATATAGATCATCACATTGTTTGTTATCACTTTTAGACATTAAGAAACCTTCATTCTACATTGTTATTTCCATAAATTTTCCCAAAAGGAATATCCAGGCTTCCTAAAATTCTGAAGCTTTATAAGAATCTTTTGACTCTCCCTTCTGTTGTAATGCCACTTGTGTATTTCCATGTTAGTCAGCACTCTTCAGAAATAAATGAAATGTTCTGCAAAACAAATGAAACAAGGAAAAGCTGTTCACAACAAATTTTCCACATAAACACATTAGAAATGCTGTCTGTATCCTCTTGGTATTCAGCAACTGTCATACTCAAGATGTTAAATTCTTTGATCTGGCATTGTCTTAGGGAGCATGTGACCATTTGGGGATCAAAATAAGGAGGGGAGATCAATGAAAAATTTTGACTTAACTGAATATTTGGCTTTGTAGTACCTCTTAGTTCTTCTAAAACACTTTTTATAAGTTGTTTTCAAAGGTCAGTGACTGCTAGTCCTTTTCATTAGGGATCAAAAATTGAAGTCAATAGCCCTATCTCTCAAATTTGGCCATGTGAAAGCAATACATGTAGTACAAATTACCTTTCTGGTTTTATTCTGCCATTTTATAAAGTGGCAGGTTCTAACAGAAGACTGTTCATTCTACTTTCTTTTAAGATCAACTGTGTGTGCCCATCTCTGTCCATTAGCTATAGATCGACCATGGATGATAAACTTAGCCTGTATGTCTCATTATTAGTTTGATAAAATTAATTTCACACACCCACCTACTAACAGATGTACAGACCTCACCGCTCCTCTAGGTCAATTCCATGATCTCATGGGAAAAAAAATGTTGAGAATGTAATGTTCTGACTTGTTTTAAAATTTAAAAGTTGTTTCTAATAAGTTGTTTAGGATGGAGAAGAGGAGGCTTGGGGGCAATTTTATCAATGTCTATAAATATCTGAAAGGAGGATGCAAGGGAGTGTGCAAAGACAGAACCATACTCTTTTCAGTGGTACCCAGTAACAGGACAAGAGGCAATGGGCACCAACTGGAACACAAGAGGTTCTGTGTGAAACCTCATCAGGAAGCACTTCTTTAATGTGCAGGTGACAGCACTGGAACAAGTTGCCCAGACAAGTTGTGGTGTCTCTCTACTTGGAGATCTTCAAATGCTGCCTGAACATGGTCCTAGGCAACCAGCTCCCTGCTTAGCACTGGGGTTGGACCAAACGACCTCCAGAGTTCCCTTCCAACCTTAGCCACTCTGTTATTCTGTGATTCTGTGTCCTGGTTTCTGCTGAGATAGGGTTATTTTTCTTGTGGCTAGTATGATGCTGTGTTTTGGATTTAGGAGAAAAATAATATTGCTAACATTCCAAAATTGTGTTGTTGCAGAGTAGTCTTAACACTAAGTTAAGGACTTTTCAGCTTCTCATACCATCTTGCTAGCAAGGAGGCTGGGAGTGGAGGGGAGTGTACACAAGAAGCTGGGAGGAGACAGAACCAGAATGGCTGACCCAACTGGCCAAATGGATATAATGGAGTAATTGCATTGTGCATCACTTGTTTTACATATTATTATTATTACTATTATTATTAACAATAATAATTTTCTCTTACTTTTCTGACTTATTAAACTTTCCTTATCTCAGCCCATGAGTCTCCCCCATCCCACTGAGGGGGAGAGTGAGCAAACAGCTATGGGGTGTTTGGTTGCCTGCTCAGTTAATCCACAACATCCTGAAATGTGTGTAATAAGCAAGCCAACCTTACTGTAGGCTCTTTTTTAAAAAAGTTAATTTAATCTACACTGTCTCTTTAATTCTTCGTTTATTTTTTATTTTTTAAATAAATGTATGTTTCAATTGAACATAAAGCCTAAGCCCAGCATATAAAGAGATAACTAGCTATTATTTATTTTTGAGGTCAGTAGTATTGATATTCAGTGTCTGAGGATTTCTACACAAGAGCTGTAAATTTGCCAAAATCAAGCCTGAGCCAGAATTCAGAAGTAGAGAACTAGTCTGTCATATGTACTTAAAAGTTTGACTGCAGTCAGCTCAAACAATCCATCATCTAAATAGCTAGATATGAAGCAACGTAATGCAGATTCTGCAATCCAAAATGAATATTATGAAAAAATATGCGCTTGTAAACATCTTAATCAGCATTTTCTACATGCAAACAGTTTTGGCTGTTTGCCAAATGTAAAACCAGTAAATCTTTATAGCCAATGATACCCATTAGTTATTTCAAGTAATCTATTCTTATCTTTTGTTTTCCTAAAGATCAGAAGCTTAAAGAATATTAATAAGAATTCAGTTCATTCATCTCCTAAATTAGAATATTTGTCATCATAATTATTAAAATAGATATCACAAACCCCAAATAGTAAATTTCTTTAGAAAAAAAAATATATTGAAAAAGTGCAAAATCTACAGTAACTGAACAACAGTGACTGTCTCTTTTTGTCATTTCTTTTAAAATATAAGCTGGTATATTAAATTTTTACTCATCAAGTAATTTGATAATCATAGTAAAATTCCAAACAGAATCATTAACCAAAGAATTGCTCTGAAAGCAGAGAGATCATTTTAATCTGCTTAACTCAACAACGGACAGTGAGAAACATATGAAGTTTAATAGAGAAAAAAAATTCAGTATCATAATTTTTTCCCATGCTTTGTTATAATTGCTATTAAAACATCAACATAATCTAACAGTTAAGCATGAAAAGACTAAAGGAACTCTGTGTGTTCAGTCTGGAAAACAGAAAGCTGAGAGGGGATCATGCTGTCTACAGCTATCTTATATGAGGATACAAAGAAGATGAAGTCAGGCTGTACTCAGGGGTACACGGTGTTAGGACAAGAGGTGACAAACAGAAGTTGGAACACCAAAATTTACAATTAGATATAAGGAAGCCCTTTTTCACCATGAGAATAGTCAAACATTGGAAAAAATTGTCAGAAAGGTTGTGTGTCTCCATCCGTAGAGATATTTGAAACTCTACTGGACAAGGCTGTGAGCAGCCTACTCTAACTGGGTTAGTTTAGAGCAAGGAGTTGGACTAGATGACCTCTAAAGATCTATTCTAACCTAAATTATTCTATAATTCTAAAATTTTCAGAGTTTTAATATTTTTCTTTTTACTCTTAATTGAAGAAGATATTTATAAACCCAGATCTGTTTAGTTACTGTATTATTCTGGGTATTTTAGAATAAGGAACACTTAAATAAAATCAGTACAGTCTTCTATTATGGATGCAAATACTTTGCAGAACTGATTTTTCTCTGGTTCTCTTTCAATGCCTAGGTAGAATTAAAATACCAGTATCTGCCTAGATATGATTCTAAATCTATATATAAGCACGTTAAGAAAGCCTATTTTCAAACTCGAAGTAAATTTTTAAAAGCTGCAAGTGACCAACAGCCTTCACTGAGGTCAAATTTATCAAGATTAGGGCAAGAACTTACTCTGGTTATGGGTCACATTTAACCTTCAAATTTTAATGCATTTGTCACTGTTCACAAATAAGCTATTATTTCTGTCTTAGTTATAAAGGAGTGTCTTGTAATTCACTCCAGTAACCTACACTCCAAATCAAAGATACAATGATATCGTATTCTGTCCTATAATTTCTGAGCTAAATACTATAGGCATTATATTGAAAGAAGAAAATATATTAAACTGCCATTAAATGCTATTTTGCACATGAAAAGAATGTTCTAAGGACCAGTTAGAAATCATTATTATTAAAAACTATCAGTGATAACAAACTATTGCACTGAGGTAATCAGTAAAAAGCACAGTGAAATGAAAATGGGAACATTCATTATTTAGTCATTTGCTTTCTAACAGTAACTACAAAAAAAAAGAGATTGTCACTAACTGAAAACTATAAATACTGTACCATATATAATTTCCTTAATTCTTTTGTAAAGTCCTGAATATTTAATTTAGAATCATTGCCCAAATCTTTTATTAGGAACAATATATACCATAGATCCATATATCAAGAACCCATTTTGCTCATACATTCATATATTTGTTAAAAAGGATGTTAAAATGTTGTTAAACTTCTGGCTTTAACAACAAAATTGCTATGAAATATGAGATACGGGAGCAATTTTATCTTGTTGCCACTTTTGCTTGAACATTTCTAGGCTCTCCAAATTATGAGTAATTTTGCCACCCTCTAGAAATACCACAGTGAAATGAAATGTGTAATTCACATTAACCAACAAAAAAGTATCCAAAATCCACAGTTACTTCAAATTACATCATCTGGTTTACTTTTTCTCTACTGAAGCTGATAAATAATTAAGGTTGCTGTGATATATTTGCACCATCTGTGTATTTATTACAGTCAGTATCTCTGGATGAGCTGATTGTGAGGAAAACATTTTTAGTTTCAGACTGAACTCATTTTAATAAATGTATAATGCATATAAAAATACATAGTAGATTCACTATATTTTTTTTTCTTTTCATTTGCAACTATTTCTGAAAATCAGCATAAAAAGATACAAGAATCGAGGACTGACTTTAAAAAGGAGACTGAAAAAAAAGGGGGGGGAGTAGGGATATGAGATGCCAAATTCTTGCAATATTTTTAATTTGTAAATTATTACAATTACATTTGAACAATTTTTAATTATACTTCTGGAAAGATAGCATTTTTTAATTATTTAGAAAACTGCAGGATAAACATCTTTAAAGTACAGTTCAAGAGAGTTTAATACAAAGTTTTGGATTTTCTCTTCAAAAGCAATTCTATTTTGCCTTCTTTCTAGTAAAGAAAATCCTGCTTAATAAAAGAAAAAAAATAAGAATTTTTTAAGATAATGGTAACTTTCTTCTGATGACTATGGAAAACCATGATTTTAGGCTTAGTTTTAAAATACTCTATCTGAATATAACAGCAGAAAGAAAAGACTTCTTGTTATCATGGTGGAGGCCAAAAGATGGATAACTTAAGAGTGATTAAAAGAAGAAGGAAAACTTGACTTTTAATCTGTCAACGTGGTGGAAGTTCATAGTCTCTCTAAAATACTATAATTAGTGAAAGAACAAAGCACATCAGTTCACAGTATGTAGGCAGTGGTCATAGCAATGGTGATGTGTAAACTAGCATGAAAGCTGCAGTAGTAAATCACATAGATCACAATAAAATTTGGAACAACTTCAAATATAGCATACAAAAACAACAACAACAAAAATAAAAAACCAACACGGTTTTAGCAGAACTAGATGATGATATATTCTTTAGAACTCTGTGTTCATAAGCACTGCCTGTATCTTACTTTCCACTGCTGACTTACAGCTTAATCCTTTATTCATGGGTTTCTTTAGTTTCAAATATTTATATGATTACAAATTGAGTTACAAATCTTAACTGGTCATTTTTCATGCTGTCTTTCACACCTTTTGAAACTCTTTTCATTCTCTTTTCAGTGTTAGATGTAGTATGCCTCAGTCCTCCACAGTTTCTATCCTTTCAGTCAAATTGTTTCACAAGAAAGCAAAGATTAACTTCTCTCTGAAAAAGAGATAATTTCACTTATGTCCTCAAGACATGTAGAGAACTCCTCATTTATTTATTATTTTTCAGATACTCTTCTTTGTGGAAGTTAGATAACTAACTAAAAGTCAGCCAATCAGGAGATTTCAGCAAAGTAGCCCACACATGAAATATCAAAATCCAAGTAAAAGAAATTTGGAAGCGTAGTTTTATAAAGAGTCAGTTCTTCGATCCGTGTGTTGAAGAATGAAATTATTGAAAGATTTCATAACAGAGTTAAGATCTGACTTGTATTCCTCTTAGAGGCCAGTAGAGCAGCACTATCTTAAGAGCTGTTCAAGACTTGTTCATGAGAAACAGAATACAAAAGTAAGTATATATGCATATATGTGCTGTCTGAAAGGGTATGTTTTAGTACAACTGGGAACACTGTGATCATACATCACATTTCACTTAAGATATACATACTGACAGGGCTAAGGCTGTGACAGGTTTTATAGAATCACAGAATCATTAAGGTTGAAAAAGACTTTCAAGATCATCTGGTCCAACCATCACCCTATGTCACCCACTAAACCATGTCCCTAAGCACCAGGTCCAACCTTTCCTTAAACACCTCCAGGGATGGTGACTCCATCATCTCCCTGGGCAACCCGATCTAATGCCTGACTACTCTTTCTGAGAAGAAATGTCTCCTAATTTCTAACCTAACTCCCCCCCCCTCCCTGTAATTAAAGGATTTTGAGGTTGAAACAGGTGAGGTATATTATTCTCATTTTAATTCCTCACAGATTCTTCAGTGATGCATGTTTCCACATCTGTAACTACCTCATGCAGGTTTCTTATCATTTACATAGAAATTGAAGCTGAACAGCATATAAGTAGAAGTGTTATGAGACATTTCTTGTTTTATTTCTATCACAGCTGTTTAATGACTTGTATTATTCTCATATTTTACATAGGTAATGCTGTTCTGCTTTCTTTATCTGTGCTAGGCCTGCAGCAATCTCTGGAAGATTATTTATTTATTTATTTGTTTATTTATTTATTTATTTTCCTAAGCTTACAGCTTAGATTCATTGTGAATTATAAGACCAAAATTGTCTTGTAACTTGTCTAGAATTGATCCCGTATATGCCTTACTTAGCAATAGGGTACAATTGAGTGTCTAGGGTAAAAGTACATTAACCAAAATAAATAGAAATTTCCTTTAATTTTGGCAAAGAATAACAGAGGATAACTGTTCAAAACTTTGCCATCTCTTTTGATGTTTCCTTTTGTGTGTCGTACAGGCATACAGAAAGCACAATGGTGATGGCTTTTTGAGTCTTGATTTTCTCTTCTATAGCCATACTTTGTATGGCGTTGCCTTATGTTTTTTTGCGTTTAATATTTATTCAACTAACATGAGGTAATGGAAATGTGGAAAAAAAAAGTATCCATTTATCCAAACTTGGTACTATTCTAAGACCTAAAGTATAATTATTAAAATAAATTGCTACCCAAATTAATTGATGGTGTTAGCATGTTAAAATCAATTTACCAGCACTGGATTTGCATTATCTGGCTTCTGAATATTTTGTTGTTTCAGTTATGTTCTGCAATTCTGCATGTTTCATTGTTGTTTCATTCTTACATTGAAAAACCTCCTATTTTTGTTTTAAAAAATCTCTCTATAAAAAGTATTTTTATACTAGACTAGAAAAGTTTATCAGCCACAACTTACTATTTAGCAGCATGTTAACATACAGTATTCCAACAAATAAGAATATGCATAGCTTTTTATAGGAGAGATGAAGACTCTTCTTACTGAGAATTTCCTTGGTCATGCTTAGAAAAATATTCTGTCAAGAGCTAGGAGAATGCCTGTATTAAATTTGAACAAATATTATCTGCGACCTTTTTTTTGCTCAGTTTTACATTTATGCTGGAAGGCATAAAGTTAAGTCAAAGGAAATCTTACGTGTGTTTAAAACAAGAAAAACAGAAACTACCAACAAAGAAAAAAAGATGAGGAAAGTGATTGCCTATGCAGCTTGCAGCTATGAATAGTGTCATTCTAGCTCTCACCCTTCTAAGAGCATTATTCTGCAAATGCTGAGATGAGATCAAATTTTATCAGTCCATTGAAAGGCTGGGGTACTTGAGAAAGACTGAGCATGCTGCAAATCAGGTTAGCTGTTCTCCCAGCTAGGAGTGTCTAGGGCATAGCAGAGTTATGCATAAAACCACTAACCTTAGTTAAAAAGAATAATTTTATAGGAATTTGTTAACTTTTGCATTTTAAAGACGTATAAATTTTATTCATTCTGGAACATTTTAAATTTTATTTATTTATTTATTTATTTTTGAGATGATTAGAAGTCTGAAATAAGAAAAAAAAAAATAAATAAAAAAGGCCGGGGGGAGTGGTGGATAAAAGAGACCGCACAGTTATTTTCATAACTTCTACTATAATGGCACCCAAAGGTGTAAACCCTCTTTGATATTAATATCGGTTCAGTCTCCTGAAAAGTTGATATTAATATGAGCATTCCTAGCCTCCATATTGTATATATGACATAACTTGAACTGTAAGAAAACTGGAATACAAACCCTTTTACTACAACATGTGCAGTGGGTTTACGTGGCAAGGTTTTGGTAGCGGGGGGCTTCAGGGGAGGCCTCAGTGAGAAGAGTCCAGCAGCTGCCCCATGTCAGATAAGGGCCAGTTTCAGCCATCTCCAAAAGGTCCCACTGCTGGCCAGAGCCGAGCCAGGGAGCGATGCTGGATGGGCCTCTGGGAGAGCAGACTGAAGAAAGGGGAAAAAAAAACTGCTGGGCTACAGGGAGAGTGAGGAGTGAGAACCAGCCCTGCAGACACCAAGTTCAGTACAGAAGGAGGGCAGGAGGTGCTCCATGCACCGGAGCCATAGTTCCCCTGTGGTAGAGAGGGACTGTAAAGAAGCGGCAGAGGAGAAGAACTAGAGACTGACCACAGCCCCCATTCCCCATTCCCCTGCACTGCTTGGGGGGAGGTGGAAGAGGGTGGATGGGGGGGGAAGGTGTTTTTAGCTGCTTTCCTTTGTTTCTCACTTCTGTAGCTTGTTAGTAATAGGCAATACATTTTACAAATCTCCCTATGCTGAATCTGTTTTGCCCACCACGATAATTGTTGAGTGATCTCCCTGCTATTATCTCAACCCTTGAGGCCTTTCCAATTTATTTTCTTCCCCTTTCCCTTTGATGAGGGGGAGTGAGAGAGCGGTTGTGGTGGAGCTCGGCTGCCCACCTGAGTAAAACCACCACAACATGTTGGAAAGATTATCAGTGAAAGAACATCCTTAGCTTTGATGTTACAATTCGAAGTCATAGAGAATGGTAGATTAGAGAGTACCCCCAAAAAACAGAGAGAGAACCATTCATAGCACAGTTTGATAAGCATGCGTAATGTTCTGTTAGTTTTGTAACATGTTTTCGAGTTTGTGGTAAATGCCGTCACCAAAGTACTTGCACGTACAGATACATGTATAAACAGAGATTTTTTTTTCTGAGTCTGAGAATTAGAAAGTCTCATTAAAAGTTGAAGTAAATACATTTCATTACAGAAGTTATAACTTTTATGGTGATGAAGAAAGGAAAAACTATTTTTTAAATTATTTTTCTTTTCACCAAACCTCTTTCATGTGCCTAGGAGAGGTGGGGGTGGAAGAAGTGAGAGACGGTCCAAAGCAACTAAATATATCATACATGTGATCAGATATAAATTTAGCAATGGTTATTGATAGCCACTACTTTTCCATTAGTTTTCTTTCTCTTGCTGGCTTTTACTTTTCAGAAACAGCATTAGGATTTGATTTGACCATTTTGTTCAGCAACTATATGTTAGAAAAATATTGAGAAAATAGAGTTTTCTTCCAGATACAGGTAATATGTATCCCTGTGTATGTGTATATTTATTGTTACAGCTGATATTGCTGTACTGCCTCCCCCCTCCCCCCCGCCATTTGCAATCTTCTCTAACAACCTCCCAACAGTGTTAAATAGAAGAAAGATAACAGAACAGCGTCCACCTCACATTGCGTAAGAAATAACTGGATTTCTAAGTGAGCAACTACTGAATCCCACCTACATTTACATTTAAGTTTTATATATAAGAGATTCTGGAAATACTGCATCAGATATGTTTTTATCTGCTATGGCAGTTCCTACCATGTATGTAATCTGGAGACAAAATGGGAGTCAGTCATCTCCCTTTGTATGATCTCCTGTCATGCTGTCTCCCATGCTGCTGCCTCCAGCTGGTGACATCTGTCCTCTGATTAATAGTGTCCTCTATCAGGACTGATTACCGGTCACAATGCTTGTTCTGGAAACAGGGGGAACATGGGAAAAAATAGGTTTTTGGGAGAATGGCAATTATTTTGCGAATGGAGAACAGGAATAAGGAGGAGATGGAATAAAGAAATTACCAACCTTCCTAAAATCTTAATTCTTTTTGAACTCCTGATCTACCATTTTCTATGTTCCTGTTAGACGTTGAGTGTTACCACTTTGAATTAGAAAGCAGTAAGACAAACAGCTCCATAAGAAGAAATCAGTGGATCTTAGAAAAATTATCTTATGCTTTGAGTCCAAAATAACACTAATTCTTTCTTCCTAAAAGGTAATCTAAAAGGATGTCTAGCTCTTTCCCTGCATGCTTTCTTCATGTTTTTTACGCTTGCTGTTTCCCAGCTTCAGCTGGTGACAACTCATCAACAAAAATGGTCTAAATCTGTTCCTGGAGACCTGAAGTAGATGAAAAGATCAATCACTGAAGCAGATGGAATAAGGATAGAAGAGTTCTTTGATTTCAGTTTATCTCTCTCTATCAGTTAAGCAGTTCTGCTCCAAACCTTTGTGGCTCATGACACCCAAAGCAGGAGTGAAGAACTACACAACTTATTAATGTTCATATCCTTCTCTCTGTGACTGTGCCAGAATATTGCAGAAATGACAGAAAACTCATTGCTAAACTACGACCTGGAGTAAATATAACATATGTTGCAAGTGTATCTGCTAGAACACAGAAAGCCCTAATTTAGTTGATTAAACTTGGTTCATCAGTAGGTGCCCACAAATTTAAGGCCATTGGGATTTCTGGAAGTCTATTTGCAGTTTCAAACAACATAAATAAATAATAGATGAATCTGGATCTCAGTCAGAGTGTAACCTCAGATTTCATTGCAGTTCAGCTATAGTTTGCAGCTCAGCCATAGTTGAAGAAAGAAGATCTGCATACATTCCAGCTTTTCACAGGCTCATTGTAGTGTTGTAGGAAATATATATATATATATATTTCATTTACCAATAAAAGGCAGGGTTTCTGTGCTGCCCTAATACTGCAGGATCAAAGAATTTACCTTGGTCTGAGCTGGGTTTCGATGGTTTAAGCCCAGTGCTGGGGCCCACTTTTAGCTGACCTGCATAAGCTTCAGCTCTGGGCCTGACCCCAGTGGACAGCGTGTGACAGCCACTGTAGGGAGCTCCAGGTAGGGCTGGGGCCCTCTGCCAGGCTGCAGCCTGCAACCTGGGAGAACGAAGAGGATCGTGACGGGGAAACATGAAAAAATAGCCTCAAGCAGAGCCCAGGATTGACCATCAAATTCCCTTTGGTTTGGAGCTGGACCTGGGGACCGTGCAGTCTCTCTGTAATATTCCATGACCCTTCTGCTTGAGGAAGACTGGTTCTGTTGACCTTAAGACCAAGGTGAAAGATGAGCATAACACCAAAGAAAAGGGATAGATATACATTTTTCTTGTATAACAAATGAAACAGTGCTATTACCATTGGCGTTTTCCTATGTTGGCTTTGACTGTGAGTATTGATTTTGTTGTAAATGGACTAATATATGTTACATTTTGAATAGACAGTTAAGATTTTAAATAAACTAGCAATAGTCATTGTTCCACATAGATTGTCTCTTACTTTTTTTTCAAAAATATTTTTGACCTGAAGCAAAAGTCAGATTTTGGTGAAATTTAAGTGTTCATTTATGACATTTTTAATATATTCTCCCTACACATTTCCCTCTTTCCCCCCCTCCTCCCACCCCACAAGGGGAAAATAAAAGGAAAAAGAAAAAAAAAGAAAAAAGAAAAGAAAAAAAAAAAGGAGAAGAAAAAAAAAAAAGAAACAAGAAACACAACATTAAAAATAATTTTTAAAAGAAATTAAAAAAAAAAAAGAAAGAAAGAAAGAAGTAGAATGGTTTAAAGCAGACATCAGTGACAAAAATTTATGTGATTTTAGATTCTGGACCAAGATCAAATCTTACTCAACATTAGATCTGATTAGCAGTGGCAGTATTTTGTGGTTTGGTTTTTGTTTTCCAGTCTGTAGAATGGTGCATGGTCTACTCTTATCATCTTTGAATTTGTTTAAACATTTCCATGCTGTAGCAGACAACTTGACTATACTCTTAATCTCATCATTTCTTCCAGTAAATGTGGAGTATAAATAAAACCAACAGTAAATTCAGGGTTTAGAGCACAGCTAGCCTATTCTTCTTACATTCTCAGTCTTGTAAGCAAGATTTCTGACCACAATTTCAGCTAAAACCTTTATATTTCTTCTTTCATATATAGAACTATTCTTGGAAATCCACCAGGCTCTCACCATGCATATTTAGGGAAAACTGGTTAATCTTGGACATCATGACTGCAGACTTTATCATATCTACATTATCTGAGTGTGAATCTAGGTGAAAATCTGAAACTCATTCTTCAGGTATGTTGCTTTTATAAGAATACACCAAAGGCAAATTCAAAAAGGTTAATATGAAAGGACTTTCCACAGGAATTACATGTTATTGCTGCTTGAAAGAAGTTATTTGTTCATGGGTGTTTAGAGTTAGTTAAATGCATAGCTAGATGAAGTTGTAAGAGAAGAGTGTAACAATGAATGTCTATGCCCTAATAGTAAATACGTCCTTTACCAATTCCAAGGAACAAACAAACAAAACATGTCCTAAATTATTTCCTGCATATTTTATATTTTATTTGGAAATCTTTTTGAGTTTTGGAAAATCAATGAAGAGTTCTGTTGGAAGTTTACTCAGGTACTCTGGACGGATTGATCTGGTTTGAAGCATAACAGTTTTGAATTCTCTACAGTTGTTGATTAATTAGCTATCATAATGATAGAGGTTTTCTAGTTGAGCCTTTAAGCAAAATGACGGTGATCAAGGTGTCTGTTCCTTTATCTCTTTTTAAAGAGATAAATCTTTTTAAAGAGAGAAAATTTTCATTCTCAGTTTAATGCAGCACTATTCTGTCACATGCATTTAAACCCTTGACATATTCCTATATTCAATTCTGTGCTCTTTGCTACTTAAACTTAACTGTTAACTTACTGAGAATTTCTGAAGTTTCACCGTGAAGGTGATATATCATAGTAAATGAAATTTATCTAAAATAGCAATACCATTGGCTGTTTTGAGGAGTCAGTAATAGCAATCAGAATCCCATGTTTGTATCCAGGGAAGTAAATTTTTCAAAGTTGCATGAATATTTCAGCTGACCACAAAAATATTTTAGATTTGTGTTCTACTTATTTCTACTTCATTACTGTTAGAAAAAAAAAAGAGTATGAAACTCAAGAAGTTTTAATAAAAAGAAAATTTCAAAGGTAATTGGTTTAATGTTATAATTTTATATAACTTGTAATATAAGGATTTTTCTCAATTTCAGATTAAAACAAACAAAAAATCCCAAAACTCTAAAGTTTCCATTTACAAGTGAAATATTACTTTTTAGTAAGTGATATCTTTCATTTAAGCTGAAAAAGATATATTAACTGGAAATGCTGTTAATTTATTTTCCTTCTGCTATCCAGTTTAAAAAAAAATAATAATAATAAAATAACATTTTAGCAAACATGGGTACTTTGGCAAGCAGATAAAAAAGAATAGAATTTTACCTAAATATATATAAATATTTCTGGAAGGAGTAAGACTTAAAGTTTTATGGTTCAAGTATTGCAAATATATTTGCAACAATGTTAAAGTTGGTACAGCTGAATGGTGCTGTTACTGAGTAATATGCTGGCTGAGAAAAATAAAAAAGCCAAACAAAACAAAAACCTTAAGTATATGACTGTCTGTAAAAACATTTAAATATGCATTTAGTTATTAAAGGACGAATGCAGGAATTATTTGGATATCAAATACTGCAGCCATAATTGGTTCTGGTGAAGATATGGAAACCAATTTCAGTTCTCCTAGTTTGTCTGGATCTACTGAAGAGAAGATGTCTTAAAAAAAAATAAAAATCATCTTTTCATTATGTATGTAAGTATTTAAAATTTTGACATTCTATTTGACATGCTTCTTTTTTTTTTCGGTACTGTAATAGAATGAGCTTGTTTTACATTTTGGAAATGGAGGTTGTGGGAACAAGAATGGGCTATGGTATATGAAAAAGGACATCTCAGATATACAATATCACAGGTCTAAAGAGAGGAGATGTATATAAACTTGATGAGAAGAAAATCCTTATCTATCTAAAAATCCATTTTTGGCCTTTAGTATTTTTTTTCCCAGTAGAAAACTTAAAGGGAAAGATAGAAGTGAGAATATCAGTGCAATTGTCACCTTAAAACAAAACAAAACAAACAAACAAAAAATCTGCTTTCCTTAACAATAGCCATATAATGTTAATTACAAAACAAACATTTTCCACCTGCTGAGATTTGTACTCTCTGGAAAATTCTGTGGTGTCTCTGTTATTTCTCCTGAAAACTCTGACTTTAATTGGGAAATCCTTTTCACTAATGCTTTGCAGAAAATGTTAACAGATGTATTTTCCCCCAAATGTTAAATATCAATCTATTTTATGAACGTACAAAACTATTTAGAACTGGTGATGTCTAAAAAAAAAAAAATGTTAGTTGAAGGAAACTTAAGAAAACAAACCAGCACAGAAGTCTGGTCCCAGAGGAGTCAATGAAAATGTTATTGCTTCATTCATTGAAATGATATCTGACTTTGAGGTAATATCTGACTCTCATCCTTTTTTTATGGTGGCCACAGCATATATAAATATTACTCCTGCACCTAGAACATCCTCATTTTCTTATATTAAGGATCAATAAAACTGCATTTTATTATTAAAAATGGCATCAAATTTTAGTTTCATTATGTGTCTATGTTCAGTTTCATTTTTATTCTCTCGTTAATTTACATAGATTTTCCCAAATCTGAAAATGGCACAAAAGTTTTATAAAAGGATTATATTTTAACTCCAAAATTCTGGACTCAATTTTTAAGTTAGCAATCATGGTGAATGTTTCAAATAAGTACTTTTTTTCTTGTGCCCTATATGTAAGACCTTTTTCTTCAGTTTCTGATAGCTGATGAGCACAAGTCTTTGACACCTGGCTCTGAGAGCACATGGGATTCACAGTCCGAGGTCTCACACTTTCTTTCACTATACCATAAATTGAGAGTGTCAGGTGATGAATGATGCAAGAGAGAGAACATCAAATAACGGTACACTCAGTTCGCTAAGTGGCATGAAAGCTGACACTAAAACTTGTCATGGGGACAGGTGAACAGGTGTATCAATAGTCATCATTCTGATCTGAACCTATAATGCAGCCCATGAAGATTGAAATTTGAAAATGAAACTAGGAAATTGTTAAAACCCTATTACATGCTGATAGCAGACCATTACAATGAACAATCCTGAGACATCAGATTAGTGTGACTCTCAAACATTTTGAAATATGGCTTTAATAGGAACAAATCAGGGTTCCTTTGCATATAATGTAGGAGATACTTTTGACAGTTTTTTTGACATCTGCCTATTCAAATGTTGTGAAGTTGAGTTGATCTATCTAAGACATATTTAGAATCACTTAAGTATAGGAACCTAACATGCCGAATCACAGCCTTGTCTCTCTATCCCTTTCAGGTTAAACTATATGAGTAAGTATACAGATACCTATAAATTTGTTTGCTGCTTTCAGTCGTAATGGAACGGTGATTATGGCAGTAAGAACCAACTTTTATTTTGCTAGTGTGTTCAACTTTGTAATGACATTTTCCTATCAGAAATTATTCTCATCATGATCTCAGAATCTAACCCCTAAGGCATTTTAGACTGATGAACCTGGGAGCCCACATGAATCTCAGTAGGAGAGAATCTACATGAAACAGTCACTCAAATTAGGACCTTGAGCCTCATTCATGTAAAAGCTGAATTGAGCCTTACTTATATTATCTATCTGCATTATCTCATATAATTCCATGTACATAGGACTAATTTGGTATTTGGTAGTACTAGGGTGGTCCTAATTATCTATAAATTAACTGGAAATCACCGAATGCTAGAGCGTTTAAGAGGAAAGTAATGAATAAGATGGCACAGTAGCAAATAGCAAATACCTGCAAAAACATTTGCAGTCTAATTCTATTTTTATTTTCACATTTGAATTATTACCTGAACATCTGATGTAAACATTTACAATGTACACAGCTACATTTGAATTAGTCAGCCAAACTCTCCCTATACTCAACAGAGAAAAACTGGTACTTTTAATAGTATTGTTCTTCCCACCCAAGAGCAAATATTTAAAATCAGATAGTATACTCACCTGATCTGGGGAAAGATCTTTATATATGATTGGCAGGAGAAACTGAAACGTGGAAGTTATCCATTACGAAGAAGTGAAAGTGAAACTAGGATAGACAGAGGCTAGTGCTTATTTGTCAGTTTCTGTAAAATCACACATATATGATGTCTTGCCGAAAGCAAAACTGAAGTCAGGATTCAAAGTTAAATGCAAATCCTCCTCCCCATTGGAACTTTCAAGTAATAACCCTTTTTTTTTTTTTTTTTTCATAGCTCTCATTTCACCTATATGCATTTAAATGTAAATTTGCCCTCATATTACTAAGGAAGGAAAGAGGATATATGCATCATTTATAAATACCCTCATGATGTATTCAAATAGTGCACTGGTAAGCACCAAGTTAAATCTTGGAAAGGCAGATAAGTGACTAGACAGATGGATTATGAGTTCAAAAAGTATCTGGAATTCTAAAAGGAAGCTTGACCTTGAGGGAAATGAAGAAAAAATATGAATAGCACTACCCATATATCAAATTTGTGCAGAGTGCCAAAGACGATCCTAGGAAGATATCACATGCTGCTTAATGAGGGGCATTATAGGTACATGAACTGAATGGGTTAGGACAAAGGATCCCAAACCACACACAGTACATGCACTAGTGGGAAAGCGAGGCTCCAAAGTTCTATATAGCTGGGAGCTGCTCTTCCTCCTGAATACCCCTGATATCACTGCTGCAAGTATTCTGCAGTGACAGCTGCTGCTGATGGCTGTACCTGACAAAAAAAAAAAAAAAAAAGTTTACGGATGACAATAAACACTTGTTATTTGACTTTAACAAAATACTCAAGGGAAAAATGATAAAACTGTCATATTTCACAGAAATAAAACATCAGCATTACTTGTGCCATCCTGGTTAGTTCTGCAGTAACCCAATTTCTGAAGGACATCTGTAGATAAATATTAGATACTTATGCTCTTATTATTCTTGCTTTTGCTATTCTTTGCATAAAATTATCTGTAAACACATAGGAGGATTTTATATTAAAATGATGGAAAATGTTTAGGAACGAATTGCAAAGACTATATTTAATTTTCTGTGATATGTATGCTGCTCATGCCCATAATATTGTCCTAGTTTCATAACCACTCTTAAAAGATCAGATCTGAAAGTACAAAGAAAGGCTTGTGTGGCTGAAGGCTTTTGTTGTTGTTATTTTCAAGCAATCATTGGTCTAGTAAAATGTGTTACTGTTCCCCCAAACTCTACCACGCTATTAAGCCATCACTGTTATAACCATATAAGTACATAACAAAAATAAGACTGTGGTATTTTATTTTGTCTGGAAATTCATGTGTCTCATCTTTGAAACTCAAACATGGAGCTGTAGACTAGATTTAACCTTTCTGTTCCACAAAAACTTCCTTCATGCAGTATCATAGGTATTAAACTTCCTTTTTTTAACAGAGAAAAGGTTTGTTAATTTTTAAATAAGCTTTCTCCCTCTGAATATTCTTGCGCCTCATTTCAGTTCCACAGATTTATCCGCAGTGCTGATGGTGACAGTACTGGAGATGCCATTCCAGTCATAACTGCCAGCTCTAACAGATGACAAAAGCAGCAACCTTTTTCCTCTGTCAGTGCAGCAACAGCAGCAGATTTTTTCTTCAGCTGTAGGGAGGGTTTATTATATACTTAAAGCATATATTCACTGCCCTGTCAAGAGCTTTCATAAATTTGGCTTCAGCAGTTCTATTCCAGCTGCTATCATCTACACCAAATAGACTTAGATGTGCTGGACATCTTTATAATTTCAATACTTGACATAATGATGATACCCCAAAGATCTCTACCATATATAAGTTTCCAAGAACATATGAATTCTATCCTATATAAAGAAAAAATATAAATAATGCTACAGCACTTTTAAAAGGTATAATAAAATAAAATATATATTAAAATAAAATAAAATAAAATAAATCTTTTCACACACATATTATATGCTATACATATTTATTCAACAAAAAGGCCAAGAATATTGGAATTACCTGACAGTCATTGTTATTTAAGTGGGTAATACACAGCTTCACATTTAAACTAGATTGGCAGTTGTAGATACTGCTCAGAAGAATGCATACAGTGGGATTTTTTTAAAAAAAGCAATTTCTACAAATAGTAGCTCTACAAATAGTCACAATCAGTGTCTTTTCCATTCATTTGCAAAAATTTACTTCTAAACATACTGAGGCAAGGATGCAGAAGCAAGCATGTAGAAATTACTTGAAATTTGTGTTTGAAGATTTGTTATCCATTGGTAGCTCTTTAGCTTACTATTTGGATAACAGCCAGTGTTTTGGAAATCAAAGAGTAAATAACATGGAGTAGTAGCATTTTAAAGACAGCATGTATATGAATACTAGGACACCAAACTACTGTTCTTCTGATAATAAAGAACGGACTTTGTCCATGATCTCTTGGTGAAACAAAGGAGGTTCAACAGCCTGTTTATTCCTTCTGGGAACAAATACCAAAGCAGTTGTCTTTGACAGGCAAGATTCTGTGTGAAAGGGTGCTCACTGACCTCTTGACTGTATAAGGTATGGGGCAACATATGGATGGAGGCATCAGAGCAGCAATGGTGATGATAAAGGACTGCAGCTGGCAAATGAAACTGTGTTAAGACCCTTTTAACCCTTATGGTGGAGACAGACAATGAACTAAGAAGCCACACTAGACACACTAAGGCTGGTGTATTAATTGGGGTAGGTGGTCCCTTTTTGTTTTACATGGCTCCGGATAGGTAACTACAGATCATAAAAAACAGACTGTAAACTTTTGGTGGAATGCTGACCCAAGTCCTCTCCTTAAGAAAGGCACTTTGGCACTTTTCAGAGGAACCACATTATTAGGGTGCAGTGCTTATGGAGCTTGCTTCTATATAGAAGATAAAAAGTATATGCTATAACTGCAAGACACATTTCTACTAGGAGCTATAAGAATCTCACTCAGGACACCTCCGACTATTTATTTCCAAAGATTTGATGGAAAGCAATGAGAGGGAAAGGGGAGGTTCAAGTTCATATTTCCCATACAAGTTTATCAATCTCTAAAACTGTTGCTTGAAGAGAAGAGAAGGGGGAGAACAATCTCTGTTGCTGTCTTTGTTGAAACTGAGCCGTTGCACAGTGATTATCTCAAGAATCGTCTAGCCAAGGACAAAAGTCCTAAGAGATATCTTAGTATGAGCCTACTGGCTCAGGCACTTGCTTGATGGGGAGATTCCTTACTTATAGGTTCTGCCTCTCTGTTCTAGTTTGTGATATTTGACTGTAAGATGTGTTTTCTGTGCAGTGGTATCACTTTACTGTTATAGTCAGGGCTCAGGCTTCTCCCTGGGAAGGCAGGAATTCACATCCTGAGAATACCACAGAGCCCAGGTAAACTTTCCCTGCAGAAATGCCTTTGGCAGCTACTGAAGAAAAAAAATAAATAAAAGCAAGAAAGAAAAGAAAAAAAAAAGCAAGCAGGATAGCACCAGCAGTGGTTTTAAAAAGTGGATCCTGCTTATTTCTAAAGAATCCAAGTAGAAGAGGTAACTGCCCAAAATTCAGCCCAAATTTTAGAGTCGTGTGGAAACTCTACAACAGTTTGTTTTATTTACCATTTGCTTGTTCAGCATGCTGACTCTTTTTGATCCTACTCAGAGATATGTAAATCTTCCTAGTTGTGTCTAGGGAATCTGGGCAACTGACTCATTTCTAAATGTAGTGGGAGCCATGCATTAAATTCCTTAAGTTTTTGGAGCCATGCATTTAAAAGTAAACTGTACCTGCTACTGCATTTAGCTTTTGACTGTATAGAACGGTGGGATAAAATAAATAAACTGTAGAAAGGGAAAGTTCATTCTGACTACAGCATGCAGGCACCACAAGATCTTTCTGCTTAAGAATATAATTACTAATAATTAATGCATTTGATTACTTAAAGGGAAAATGAATTAAAATGACTTCTGCATTTTATTTTGCAAATCTTTTATTTAAAGCTACCTGGCCAATAGACGTACATATCCTAAAATAGTTCTCTGTGATAAAGACATATCACTGAAATGAAGAAATTCAGATTTCATTGGATAAAAGAAAAAATATAAGGATAAATGAAAGTGAGGAGATCAGTGGGAGGGAGACTCCATATTGAACAACATAACTAAAACTGAAGAGTAATGGAGTATTCTTATTAACCTAGAAATTTTACTATTTCCTAACTTTAAGTATGACTTGTGAGGCTACAAGGCTTACAGTGAATGAGAAAATTTTATTTGCTTATATTACTTTTTTTTTTTTACAAGCCATTTTCAAAACAAAGGCATCTATAAAAATCAAATATACCAAAGCAAAAAGGATTTTTGTTTAGATCCAACACTACATAGGCTGTAATAATATAGTTTATGTCCATAGCCATCAATGAGTTTCAGTTCTACTTTCTATAAATCCTGCAGACTTCTGTTTTCTTTTTCCCATGAGTTCTTCTCTATCAAACTCTGGCAGTGAAATTAAAAAATGGAAGAAAATGAAAGAGTAATCATTGCCAAATGCATCCAGTATAAAATATTTACTATTTGAATGTCAAAGAACTAAGCTACTATTCTGAATTAACTCATATTTACATAGTATTTTTTTCTCTATTTTTCCCCCAAACCTTAGGACAGCAGCTTGGATTTTCAGGAGAAAACAAACAAACAAACAAACAAAAAAAATCATACCTACAATTAGGCCTCTGTTTTTATGTCTTATCTAAACATTAATTCTGTATTTCATATTAAAATCCCTTGAAGAACAGATTAAAACAACATTAGGAAACACAGAGAATGAGAAGGGCAGTTTGAGAACAAAAATGGAGTAAATTCCCTGAAGTCCTCACGCAAGCAAAAAGTTCTACAGGTCTGAGTGCCATCATTTGGGTAGTGGCCTTTCAGATGTTGAGTTAGGGAACTCTCATAATCAGCACTACAAAAATCCTTACAAGTAATGGTGGTATCAGATTTTATTTTATTTTATTTTATTTATTTATTTATTTATTTATTGCCAACACATTGCAGAAAAGAATGTCAATAACTGCTGGTGTTACATCCATACAGAGGCATCATCAGTCCAAACTACAGATGGATTAAGTTTGCCTACTTCTTTAGAAAATAACCAGCAAAGGAAAGCTTCTACTAAGCTAGAAATACACCTTCTGCTTTTACAGTAGAAGTGTAGAAGACAGAACCAATCATTTGAAAAGCTGAAAAGTCACAGATCTAAATTCACTATTCTATTTTGCAGGGGATTTCAAAAATACTGTCTTGTGACAAAATCTGTGGTTATGGAATGTTCCATTGTTGTATCCTCCAGAAAGTTGTATGTACTGTAAGGAAAGGGGCCTGGACATAAAAAGACCTTGTGCTAACTTAAATAAATAAATAAATAAATAAAACTAGGAAGAGTTTCTCTACAGTATGAAAAGGAAAATTAACATTACCTGAGGTACTATTTCACCAAAGGATAAAATGAGAGAGTGAGAAGTAGCAAAGTGTCTGGCAGGTACTGTGATCAAGTGAGGAATCTGGATTCAGTTCCTAGCATGGTAACATATTTTCATTTTCAGAAATCTGTTAAGGGCATCCAAAAGAACCAGATTAATGTAATTGGCTTGAAAATCTGATTGACATAGCTCTTTGAACTCAAAAGCCTGTGAGGAGAAAGGGAAGACTGTTGCCAGACCATGAATTTCCCAGTTGACTGATAGCTTTAATAATGATCAAGGATTAAAATATTAGTCTAAAGACCTTGATAATTAAAAAGAAAAATGTGATGTTTCACTAATCAATGGAAAAATACAGAATGTCTTATAGAAGCAGAGCATGACAGAAGGTGTCTTGCTCACATAGAATATTATCTATAATGTCCAAATTTGTCATCAGAACGTCAAATTATTCAACATCTGTTGTAAATATGTTTTCTCTTAAAAATATCTATACACTGGCTTTTTTGCTGCAGTTTAATAATTAATGTTACGAAATAGTTTTACAGCACTGGGCAAAACCAAAGCTTTTTGATTGTATGCCAGCAGTGCCATAACCTTGGCAATTCATTTGAAATGTGTGTAGATATCATTGCTTTACAAAAATCTGCTGTGTATTTGTAATTATGTCTCTCCACATTGATTCAGACACGATGGTGGTCCAATGACTGTATTTATAAAAAGAATGTTTTTTTCCTAATGACATCTACAGAAACAGAAACTTATGTGAAAATAAGACAAAACTTTTAATTTACCCTGTCAATCAAATGCCTTATAAACATATAATAAACTATAAAGGAACAGATATATTTTCTTTACATATTTCCTATACAATTCTATATTTCTTATAGAATTTCATATATAGCTTAATGACCTATTGGGCAAGTTAGCTCTAGCATTAATGGACTGCTAAAAAGTCCTTGTCACAGCAAATGCTCAAAAAACTGTTACTGTCAGTAGGTTGAGTTTTCATCATAAGTCTTGGAAAAGACATTCCTTTTTTTTTTTTTTTTTCCTGATAAATTGAAAGTCTGTTTTTCATGTTTCTGAGTTTGTGAAGTATTAATTATCAGATTAATAACATTTGCTGCACTGACTGATTGCTAAACAGTGAAAAACAAAATCAAAACCAAACTATCTAACTTGTACTAGATATCATCAAATGCCTCATATGAGCTGAGCAGTCATGAATTGATATGGCCATCAAGCTGAGCAAGAGTACATTTACTGTGATAAGATGGCTTCATTTTTATCTCTTGGGTTTTCCAGAGACTTCTGAATATTGGACAGCCTTTTGACCAGTGAAGGCACTCTTATGCTAGACTCAGCAGAGTTCTGTTTTATTTTCCCTTTGTTAATCAGCTAATAAAGCTATGAGAAAGAAGCATAAATTATAATTTCTTCAGTTCAAGGAAGACAAAGATTTTTGTCTTTGTCTCTTTTTGTCTCTGGAGTATTACAACTCAGTGGTTTTCCTGTTTATAGATTTGTTTGGGATATAGATACAAGCCAGATGCCTGTAGTTGAATGAGATAAAATAGCGGTGGAGGAAGGATAAAATCAAGCAAGAAAATATATCGCCAAGGCTGAATGCACCCGTATGATTTCCCTACTTTCATCACTAGTATTTGTAAATCAAATTTCTGGTAATCTTTGCAATTACTATTGAAAGATAGCTAGGGTAGGTTTGCTCATTTTTATCTGGCTAGTACAATGTGACCTCTTCTTTGAAATGCATTCCCTGTTACTGTGTTTCTTGCTTTTGTCATCTGGCTAGGCTACTACTGTGTTCCCTACCATAGTTTACACACATAGAGTCATTTAAAAACTAAGGTCTATGTGAAATGCAGCAATTTGCTTATTACAGAAGATATTAAAGAGGCATATTATACACAGAATGCTTTTTATTATATTTTTTCATTTTTCAGTGTTATTGTTACGTATGGATTGTTGGCTAAAACTGGGATTATTTTTTATTGTGTAAAGCTGTACATGGTTCTGATGTTGGTATATGAAACAAAACACACAAAGTAAGTGCTAAAATGACTTATTTGAATATCACTTAGGTCTGACACTAGTTCCCTTCTACATGTCTGAGGTAACTTCTATCTGCTAGTAAGCATAGAAGCCTTTGAGAAAGCTAAATGTTGTTTGAATGCATCTTATGGCTTATGTAATATGAAATATCTGTTGTTTTCCCTTTTGCTTTAAGCCCTGTTCAGTCATTTTTGACAAGGTTGAGGACATGTCTTCAGGTGAAGTGTTAGTTTAAGATGGGAAGAATGAAACAATTGTAATACCATACATCTAAAAATACTTTCAAAAATATTGAAATGCTTTCAGTATTACTATTATCCAAGACTTGTATGCCTATGAAATTGCTTCTATAAGTCTCATCTCATTTCTAAATAAACACAATGTAACCATAGCCCTGTACAGAGTGTCTTAATGTCACTGACAGAAAGTCAAGATTAGAGAATTGTGGCTGGGGCTAAGACCAGGCCTTTCACTTGGCAACAGATGTGGTTCATGTCGAAAGAAATGAAGGAAGGAAGGAAGGAAGGAAAGAAGGAAGGAAGGAAGGAAGGAAAGAAAGAAAACCAAACAAAGTGGAGAATATGGGGTGGGGGCAGAGGTGGGGAGAAAACAAGGACTCAAACTTTATTTATTTACGTATTTATGATATCACTTTAAATACTGTCATGATGCTTCATATTTTCATATTAAACATGTCAAACAGGTATTTAATTGTATATGTAAGCAATTCCTCTATACTTTAGGTCTAGTCATGGAGAATTTTGAAATGTTTGTAGCATTTGCATTTGTTTTTGACTGAATAGTTTCCTCTAATTACAATCCAACAGCATTCAACTGATGGACTCTGAAATGTTAAACAGTGTATGACTGCACGCTGGAAAAGCTTTGAAAAGCAAAACCAGTAAGATTTTCAAGGAAGGATAGATAATTCTGGTTTGTAATTTTTCTGTACTGGCAGTGATATTTTAAGATCTATTTACTGTAATTAGTACCCTGGATATCTAGCTTGTTAAACCAGGGTGAAACTTATCTGATTTAGCTCCAGCGTTGGTACATCATTTCTTCAGAGAATGTGTTGCTGTTATGCTTTGTTGTTTCTTGTATAAAGGAGAAAATGTGGATTTTAGAAAATATCTGTTGATACAAATCACAATTAATTGTGAAATATGCAACAGATGGCAAAACTTATAATCATTCTATCAGACTAATAGTATACTGTCTGCATTTTGGAATTTGCTTTTCCCAAAAGATGCTGTTGGGCTGAAGCCATATTGACAGCTGGTGTGTTCCTAATGTAGTTAGCTTGATATACCTCATCTATTAAATTCTGTGCATTTTCCAAAATAACAGATGACAAGTGCAATTGACCACCTGGGAAAAAGCATCTCCAGTAGAAAGCTTAAAGTATTCTTCTTTTCTTTTCTTTTCTTTTCTTTTCTTTTCTTTTCTTTTCTTTTCTTTTCTTTTCTTTTCTTTTCTTTTCTTTTCTTTTCTTTTCTTTTCTTTTCTTCTTTTCTTTTCTTTTTTTTTTCTTTTCTTTTCTTTTCTTTTCTTTTCTTTTCTTTTCTTTTCTTTTCTTTTCTTTTCTTTTCTTTTCTTTTTTCCTTTCCTTTCCTTTCCTTTCCTTTCCTTTCCTTTCCTTTCCTTTCCTTTCCTTTCCTTTCCTTTCCTTTCCTTTCCTTTCTTTTCTTTTTCTTTCTTTTTTTTTTTCTTTCTTTAAGTGTAGAGATATGCATTGCTTTTCTATTTTGGGTGATGTTATAAACTACTAGCCTTCTACTTGCCTTCCAAAAGTACGGTATTTTTTGTACAAACATAATGATCAAAAATAATCCTGGGACAACTAACAGATGCTATAGCTATCATCCTTTTAGAAAACTATGTCATGCTTATCAGCATGCTTCTTCAAATGTGGTATTTAGGAATCACGTTGCACAGAATGTAAATTGAATTATCAGTCTCAAGCAGTATTGCTCTAAAATGAATACAGAACGTATGCTACAGGAAGCTGTATAAGATTTAGTCATGTACAAGAATCAACATTTTTCTCTGCAACAGGCAACATACATATATATATGTATACATATATATACACATACATATGTACAACATACATGTATATATGACATACTTATATGTATATATACATCTTTATATTCTTTTGTCTTAATTTCGCAATATCACATCTAGAATGTCTGCATAATTTTTCATTAGTAAGGCTATTCCATCCCAAAGTGCAAATCTCTACTACTCAGCTTCTCAAGCTATTTCCATTACATAGCCAGCACAGTTTTCTTGCAGGATTTAGGAAAATATACAACACACTGTAATGGTATAATAGATTTGAAAAAAATAAATAAATAATTTTGCTAAAGCAGTGCCTAGTGAGCTGTTGTTTCTTGTATGGGATGCGGGACATTAAAAAAAAAAAAAAAAAGAGGACCCACGCAGAAGCAATCTGCCAACTCTACTCATTCTTCAGGGAATCATCTGAAAATATGGCAAAGAAGAGTGCCAGGGAGATCAGCAGTAAGGCATACAGTCATGGTCAGGACTATGAGTTACAGCTAGCTATGGGTGGGTGTGATGGTTTTACCCAGGTGGGCAGCTGAGCTCCACGACAACTGCTCTCTCACTCCCCCTCCTCAAAGGGAAAGGGAGAGAAAATACAGTGAAAAGAACTCAAGGGTTGGGATAAGGACACACAAGATCACTCAACAATTATCGTGACGGGCAAAACAGGCTCAGCATAGGGAGATTAGTAACATTAGTAACATAATTAGTAATTATTGCCTATTACTAACAAGCTAGAGATGTGAGAAACAACAACAACAAAACCTAAAAACACCCTCCCCCTATCCACTTTCTTCTACGTCCTCCCCCTGAGTAGTGCAGGGGAACAGGGAATGGGGGCTGCTGTCGGTCCCTAACCCTTCATCTCTGCCGCTCCTTCACAGTCACTCTCTTCCCCTGCTCCACGTGGGGTCCCTCCCAAGGGATGCTGTCCTTCCCGAACTAATCCTGTGGGGGCTTTCCACAGGCAGCAGCTCCTCAAGAACTGCTCCCACATGGCTCCATACCACGGGGTCCATCCATCAGGAGCAAACTGCTCCAGCACGGGTCCCCCACGGGCAGCAGCTCCCCCCAGACACCCTGCTCCTGTGTGGGCTCCTCTCCACAGGCTGCCGCTCCAGCCCGGGGCATGCTCCTGCAGGGGCTCTCCATGGGCCGCAGCCTCCTCCAGGCCACATCCACCTGCTCCACCGAGGGCTCCTCCACGGAGGGGCTGCAGCATGAAGATCCATGTGCGACCCATGGGCTGCAGGGGGACAGCCTGCTCCACCAGGGGCTTCTCCACAGGCCGCAGGGGAACTTCTTCACCTCCTGCCCTCCTTCTGCGCTGACCTTGGTGTCTGCAGGGCTGGTTCTCACTCCTCTCTCCCATCTGCTGTCACACAGCAGTTTTTTCCCCTTTCTTCAGTCTGCTCTCCCAGAGGCCCACCCAGTATCTCTCCCAGGCTCAGCTCTGGCCAGCGGCAGGTCCCTTTTGGAGCCATCTGGGGCTGGCTCTGATCTGACATGGGGCAGCTTCTGGGCTCTGCTCCCAGAGGCCACTCCTGCAGCCCCCCCGCTACCAAACCCTTCCCATGTAAACCCAATACAGTGGGAAAAAAAACGTCTTGTATTATGTGAGTTGAGCAGTTAGTGCTTTCTGAAGTAGGAAGAGATGCTTGCTTAACTGGGAGTTAGTCCTAGGACACATAATGAAGGAAAGTCTGTACATGAATTCATGCACCAATCCTGCAGTAGGCTGTTGATTTTCATTCTGGAGGATCAGTCAGAGTTGGTGTTGATGAAATGGAAACAAAGGCGGTCTGTTGAATCCCATTTGAGGTTTAAAACCAGAAATTATGCCAAGGAAGAATAAAGTCTACAAGAAGGGGTTTGGGATGGGGAAGGGGAGAAGAGGAAGATGTTTTGTTTTTCAGAACTCACTCTCCTTGTTTCTTTAGGTAGATTTTTGCCATTTCTTTCATGTTTCATGTTTCAAAACTTTTTTTTTTTTTTTTATTTTTTTCCCCTTAAAAGAGAGTCAAGATAAAATCTTTGGGAAAAATGATTTTACTCTGTATTTTAGAAAGTAAATGGGACTTGCAGGAGAAGAAGAGAGAAGAAAAAAGGAAGCAAGAATAGTACTGTAACAATCCAGTATCAAAGAAAATAAACAATCAGTAAAACAATCAGCAATCACATGAAATTGCAGATCTTTTACATAAATGAAGTGCCAAAAAGGCACTTTGGAGGAGTTATTTTTAAAATTATGACTTAAAAATGATGATATTCTGTTTTATACAATCATTGTTCTGGATCCTTTGCTTTGTTAGAACCTCTAGGTCCAACACTTAAGTGGTAAAAACTTCTTGTTTGGGTAGAGGCTGAGCAGAGAGTTTGTGCAGAAGCACTGAGACAAGTAATCTTGCTTCAAAGAACTATGATAAAGGATTTTTGCACACCACCACCTAGAAAAAAAAGCAATCACTTGCTTAGTAGAATTCTCAATAGCGTGAAAGATATGAAAAGTTGTCTTTCTGTTGTTATTGTCATTTTTATTTTTTTCTACTCAAATGGGAAACAGAACAAAAACATTTCAAACATTTTCAAAAGAAAGTGAAAACTATGTCTTATCCCTTATAACCATGTTTTGGTGTCTAAAATCTTCATCAGAAGTAAAACAGAAAGAAACTATACTTCTTTGCTGAGAACATTTACTCCCTCAACGGTAATGATTTGTGATGGAGAGAAGTTGGTTAATAGAAGAGTTGCTTTTATCATTTCTCTCTCTCTGATAGTCATTTCTGAAAAAGGACTATAGTTATGAGGTTGACATCTAATAAATATTTAATTTTTGTAATGAGCTAGACCATCTACAGTGAGAAAAACTGGTCTGAAGGCCTGGAGGATAAGCAATTCCCATGTAAGTGAGAATTGCTTTCCCTGAATTAGGTCATCACCACTCTCCTACTCAGTCTTTATCTGAACTGCTTTAGAACTGTATCTTGTACTTGAGAAATGTTGTCAAAACCAACATGATTCTGGAGGAAAAAAAAAATCAAAATCAATAAATAGATTTATTATTATTATTATTTTACCTATATCTGCAGTCAGACTGTTGTACTATTTTTTGTATTTCAGAGACTGGACCAGGCTGTGCTCTCTAACTGGTCTCTTTGTAATATTACTGTGGAATTACTGCCAAATATAGCAACAAAACATAAAGACCTTGGTAATTACACTTTTAAAATATCAGAAGTTTAACCATGAAAGTGTTTCTGTCCTTCTAAGAGGATGATTTACACAAGTAAATACCAATAGAAATAAGAAATGTATAATATGGTTTTGAATAACTCTGCTCATTCATTTTACCAAAAAGAAAAAAAAAATAAGAAAAAAAGTGACCATTCCCTTCTGTGAATATTTCTTTAACCTTTTGCTCAAGCTATGTCGACACAGACCCAGAACTCATATGACACTCTCATTATTTGATGGATATTGAACAGATATACTCATTTGTTTTACATTTCCCTTGACAAAGGCTGTGGCAAAACTGCCTGCCTGGTTCCTCATTGTCATGCTTTCTTCTCTCCATTCTCTGCAGCATTATGCAGTACTCTTACACTAAAGCAACAGTTTGAAATATCATACTTCTCCCAAAGGATATATTTGTTAAAGGGCAAAAATCTGTTTTACTATTTCTTATCATTATCTGAATTGACTGATACAATGAAACTTATTATGGAAAGTGGGAATGAGGTGTGGTACTTCAGGTGAAATAGGTGAAATGTTTAATATATTTCTCCTTAATTTCAGTCCTTCTCTTGTATAACTTTATTATAAATGGTAAAAATATCCAATAAACACCCCAAAATATTTTTTAAATACAATTAAATTACTGTATTTCTTTTTAACTATGACTGTCATCCTCTGAACAAAGGATAATTTTATTCAAAACATGTATTTAAATAACAATTTACTATTAAAAACAAAATGTACCTCTTTATTCCTGTTTTTTGTTGCTTTTGTTGTTGTTATTCATTATCTTCTATCCTTGTAATCCTTGTAGGATACATGTCCCTACAGATTCATTTTATGCAAAATAACATTTTTAATTGTTAGCTTAACACTTTTTTTTTAAATTTTTTTTACAGATCATTTTCTAGATAAGTAAAAAAAACCAGCATAATATTGCATGAGAGTAATCAAATAATATAAAAAGTGGCCTTCTTCTTCCTTCATTTGTATCCATTCAATACTAGGAACTTATTCCAGTGAAGATAGATGTAGGTCAGAAATGATTTCACTGAACACTGCTGCAAAAATAAAAAATACCTAAATAGGAGCGAGAATGGAATCCAGCCCACAGTCACTTAGGATTAATACCCTAGTATAGCAAGAAGTGTGCAGGCATTATGGTGGCACTCAGATAATATAGTGAAGACTGACAATATGTGAACCTATGTAGATGGGTGATGAAAAACATTTATGCATTAATGCTGACACCTCCCCAAGTATAAATATTATTCAGCAGTTTTATGAGTAGAGGCTCTGATAAGTTCTTTAGTTTGTACCATCTGATTTTCCCAGCCATCCAGCAAAATGAATCATAACTGCATAGCTATTACTGCTATTGCAATGATGTGGGTATGGAAAAAGACAGAATGAGAAAACAAGTAATAGTTATACTTTTATGTCTGGCAACAGGCTCTCAGATACTTTAATGAGGAATTTAGTATACAAACGTGGATGAATGGATGGGTAGATACATGGACTGTTATTTATCTCTGCCTGAAACATAGCTTATTGTGATGAAGATTAAAGTTAAAATGCACATACTTCTCCCACTGGGTGAATTTTAGCAAAATATAAGTATTCAACCAAGCAGAAATAAAGAAAAAAAAAAGGGCTTATTTTCCTATTTAAAATCTGTTTTTGTTTCCCTCTAGCATAATGACACTATTGCAAAGTGGGCACAATAGAAATCTGCATATATTACAAAAGAACATTTGGAATTTTTATTTAAATCCAAATGATTTTGCTTCCTTATGAACAAATAATTTGGGCCTAATGATTCACTGCATTGCTCCAGGTTTTCTGATTTTGAATTTCTGATTTCCTATAGTGTGTGTTATATTTGGTTTTTGGTTTAGGTTTTTATTTTCTTTTTTTTTTCTTTTTTTTCTTTTTTTTTTTGTCTCTTTTTTGTCATCTCCACCACCCCCCCATGGGAAAAGTTCACGAATGCTATTTGCTGCTATTAATAGGATTACATCAGGTTTAAAGCCATAGTATTGCAATATAGCGTTGAGTGTTTACAATACCAATTCTAATGGAAGCAGAGAGAATAGGGATATTGCACTTCACTAATTAAGGCACCTCTAAGCTCTCTACTTACAGTAGCAAGGATCTGACTGGCAATTTTAATCACAGAGCTACTTACAGAAATATCACAATATGCTTTCCTAACTCCCGTAATCTTTACAGAGTTTCCTGCTCCTGGACATTGTCAATGACTGATTTTCAATATAGCACAGCCAGGGAGCTGCTCTGCCGCAAAGCCCTAATGCACAATCAGGTTGTCTATGTGTAATTAAGTACAATGTTCCTCCTGACATGAAGTGAGCATCCTCTATTCCCCCTCTCAACAGTCCCTACTGATTACTTGATGTAGCTAATATCAGACACAATGCTGGATTATAATCATCCTTATTTTCCTAAGAATGGAAGGAGCTGAGGGGGAATTACCCTCAGATACTCTTAGCTATCAAGGGAATCTTCTTCCATAAACAAATAACTGAAAGCTGTGTCCTCCAGCTTTCCTACTAATTATTATCACTCTTCTGCAAGAGGTTACCAGGCCCACAAGAGGGTCAGCAGAGTGGGACTTGGGAACCCTCTTCAACTATTTTAATTTAGTGCAAACCCACCTTCACTAGAGTGACCTACAATGTTGGTACTGAGTCAGTCATGGGAACCTGTTATCTAATAAGTGTAAGGGTATAGAAAGCACACCAGGATATTTTAAATAATGCAGAAAAATCTGCCAGTCTACAGGTCCAGGAAAGTCCTTACAGAGCTGTGTATTCAAATTTGGAACCCATGTAGAAAAAGAAGCAATTCCACATCATTTCCATTTAATATCCTTCACGTGGTCTACATATATGGGCTTTGTGCAAACAAGAGTGAAATATTAATTTAATTACAGGATAAATGATCTAGGCTGATTAGGAAGCTAAAATATTTGTTCAGGTATCTGAATTGAGGAGATTTGCACTAAATACCAATATGCATTCCCACAAACAAACAAAAAATGTTTCTGTAGATCTTCTAACCAACCTCAAGTTTCATGTGTGTTATCTACATGTTATATAACCTTCCAGAGTATATTTTTCTTCCATTTATTGCAAAGCCTAGGTCTCCACCAGTTTTAAGGCAACAAAATACAAATAGAATGGAAATAAATCTTCAGATAGCAAAGAAAGAAAAAAAGGAAAAGGAAAAAAAAAGTCAATATGTTTTTGTGAGAGATATATGCTTCATTTAATATATATACACATAAACAAACACAATTCACAAATACAGAAGCAGTGAGAAAAGCTATTTAAAGATATCAAATAGGTTAGACATAAATACACAAAGAAAAAAAAAGAATATTAGAGAGATCTGCGAGTTGACTTTTGTATTAGTTACCAAGTTATGATGAATGCAAGCACAGCATTTCTTAGTGATTGCAATACAGGATTTACAAAACTCTCTTCAATGGGCAGAAAGTCATACTGAATTAGAACCATATTAAGATTTTATTAACCAAATCATACACTTCAAAATAATAATAATAATAATACCAGAAAAAAAAAAAAAAGCACGTCAAATCAAGCAGTAATTTTAAAATCTTTAAATGTCAGTATTTAGTTTCATTTTTTGTTCCTTCTTTTGAGCCCTAGCTGCAGTCCAAAATAGACTGCAAGTGCTGCTGAGGCTGGATGTATTACGTTTGGATTGTGAAGTGTCAGAAAGGAGAGTGTTTCATTTGGCATTGTGAAAATCTTAGAAGTACCAATTTACCACGCTCAGAACTGACTTAAAAAAAAATTCTTATCTTATTTTTATTCTACCTCTCTCACTTCTCTAATCCTCTCTAATCCACTCCAAAAACGATCAGCTAGGACCTTGCCCATGTCAAGTTTTTGAACTGTGGGTGGTTTTGCTCTAGCTTTGTTCTCAGAAGCGTGACGGCCCTGGGAATTGGGACGGCAATGGGAATTGATTTTTTTTTTTTTTCCCCCACTCTCATAACTCAGAGAGAATTGAAAAAGGATTTTGGATTAAAGCCATTGAAAGACTTTTTATCATCCAAATCTTACCTCACTGTTTTAGGAGGGTTCCCCACTCAGGTGCTGTATAACCTGTTGGTGACTTCATGTATATATTTTTTTATGACTTAAAATTACCTGCAAGGTTAAAAGTTTGCATTTTGGCATGGCCCAAACTGACAGAACTCCAAGCAAATGATTGAATGTTGCTGCAATAACAGAAGCTGACAAAGATCATATCTAAAAAATCTGATGAATATTGAACATAGGATTAGAAAAAAATCCTGAAATACTAAATCCAGTTTTCTCCTGTCATAGTCAATTACCTGATTTATAAAAATAACTCAAAATAAGCTGGATTTCTTGCTGCAACTTCCTCAGACCTCACTTGCTAGTTATTTGGAGACTTCTTTTCATTTCCTGGATAAGTTTCCTCTAGGCCAATTTATACCTACTTGTCCATTTGCCAACATGAATGAACTCTTCAGTGTCCTTGTACATTTGCAAATGGTAACCTCACCTTGGCCTTTTGTTCTTCTTTAACAAAAGCTATTCCTAGACTGTATACTTGACTCAGGCCTGTGCCCTGAGCTTTGCCTTTACGTTCTGTCTGAAACAGCACTTAAGCACTGATTATGCTTTACTGTGTTGTATCCTTTTCTGTGAGAAGCTGGGGATCCTGCTGATACATACAGTAGCCAGAGTTGTGAATAATAATAATAATATGATTGAGGGCAGCTTATGGAAGTGTTGTTCTTTGGCCATCTGTTTAACCAGCTGTTAATTACCCCAGCATTATGCCATTCATGGTCTGACATGTCTCATTAAAAAGACAGTGCTGTTCATTGATCCCTACCAGGTCTGGAGGAGAAGAGGAACATTCCCATGGGCTCTTATTTTAGAAGTTTATGCTAATCGTTTCTTTCAGGTTGAGACTGCTGACCACTAGTGAAATCAGCCTTCCTATAGTAATGCAGACTTTAATGTTAATACATGGCTGTCTGGAAGGGAATAAGCAGTGGTCTCAGCTGTGGAAAACAGCAGAGAACAACTCCTGTGTGCAAACAGGTGGGTTTTTGATACTCACAGACTAGAGAAAAAAAATCATGGGCGTTCACTGGAAGAAAGTGGTAGTGATTGCTATTTTCAGGTGGGAGGTGAGAAGCCCTAAGTCCAGTACTTTTTGTTGAGTGCTTATTCCCTGGAGTTAGACCACCTGACTGAAGCTAAAAAGGCTGCTGCCCTCAAGGAGTCTTGCAAGAACTATCTTCCACCACACCTGTGTACCTAACTGCATTCTCACTTGTATTCAAAGACAGTTGTCCAACAACCTTACCAAGCCAACATCAGTTCTTGAGCACATCTGCTGTGAAATTTTTGTACATTTATTCCATTCTGCAGTCATCTTCGCAAACAACTTGGTAGTTCAAAACCTGGGTACAGTATTACAGAAAATACCCATGCTATACATAATTAAATCCTTACTTCAGTAGGAAATCTGAAAAAATCTAGGAAAACCTAGTCTGAGTTCTAGGATCTTTTTTTTTTTTTTTTTCCATTTTTCTTATGTCATAGTGACATCTTGTAGAATTTCAATGACCCATATATACAGACTTCTATTTCTCAGCAGTTTCTAACTCATGAGAACATAGCTTCTTGATGAAATTTTTTGCATTAGTCCCTAAAGGAAAGATATTGGGAAAACACCCAGTTCTCGTTTTTATTCTATTTCTCTTGCTTCAGTTCTTATGTAAACCAAATTCTTCCTTCCAGTTTAACCTATCAGAAAATCTTAAAAAAAATAAAATAAAATAATAATAATCACACACACACAAAAAAAACCTGAAATTTGTGCCAAGAAAACTTAAAAGAATGCTGGAGATCGTAGCCCCATGGCTATTTCTTAAGTAGCTCCATACCTAGGAAATATGATTTTTCCACTACCAATAAAAAATCACATGCTTTACTTAGCAGTGCTCTGGCCTTACCTTGGTCTAAGTTGGATTTTGCTGGTTTAACCCTTATGCTGGGGCCAAGTGACTGCTAAGCAAGAAGAAACTCCTCCACCTATCCTAACTCCTCCTATCATGGGCATCCCTGCAGAGATCTCAGGATGCTAAAAACTTTCTCTATGCCTCTCCCACAGTTAAAACCATGTGCTTAAGACATAGAGGAATACTGAAAAGGTGAAAACAGCACCAAAGGAAAGGAGTAGATACTGGGAAATTTGTCTTGTATAGCAACTTTTGTTTTTAGTATTACTAATAAGATCAGGTTTTTATTGATTAGATAATTTTAACAGTGAGCATTAGTCCATTTATAACGGACTAATGATAATGCATATTGCATTTTGGCTACACTGTTAAAGCAGATTAAAATAAATTAACAGCTTCACATGTAGGCTGGATTTCGCTTTTTTGTCCATAACAATTCAGGATAGGCTTCTCTATCCAGTTGAGCAGACCTCTTTCAGTATGATGTATCCATGGATACTCTTCACTTAATTCTTTTCCTATACCCCATTTTCCTTTTTTTTTGTTGTTTGTTTGTTTGTTTTGTTTGTTTGTTTTTCTACAGCTTCACTTTGCTTTTCCTGTGTGCCACCATAGAAATTGCTTATCTGTAATCCAGACAGATTAGATCTGCGGCCTTCTTACATCTTAAAAAAAAGAACAGTAATGCTCCTCAGAGGTCAATTACATTGATCAGGTATGATCAACATTTAAAAATATTTGTTTAACACTGAGTATGTCTGTATTTTTTGTCTGTCATTAGTCTTCTTCAACCTTTCCCAGACATCGTCAAGTATTTACATCTCAGATACTTTCTGGATCCATCCTACTAGGCCTTCATACCTTGTTTTATGCCTGAAGGGCAGCAAATAGAGGAAGATGGAAAGTGGAAAAGGAATGGTAATTTTTTTTTTTTTCCTGAATTTGATGAATTTGGAAATGGAAAAAAATGCTCAGTCCACATAGAACTCAGCATATCCAGTCAGGATAGAAGCAGAATTCTTTGTATCTTTTTGTAATTCCTAAGTTAACATTTAATATAGCTGATGGTCAACTTCCTTTTTAATTCTATCATTTTTGAGCAAACACTCTCAGACAGTTTTGCATATTTGATTCACACTCCCTCTTACAGTGAAATTTCTCTTACCAGCTGCTGTTATCAAGGACATCTGCCAAGGGTGGTCTGTGGGAACTTCTTTACAAGTGGTCAGCTGGTTCTCACAATATCCAAATGGAAAATGTAGAGCCCCTGGTCAAACAGCACATGCTGTCCCTCTGACCCATTAATTAAAAGCACTGGACTGCAGGCCACATCCAGCCTATTCTACTACTAAAGGCAGACTGAATTGTCTGAGGATGCTTAAACATAGACAGTATGTATGCTATTCTACAGTCACACAGCACTGCCCCTGGTTCATTCAGCAGACACATTAAAGAACATGGCTTGCTGGACCTGTGATTGTGCATGCCAATTCTTACAGTACTATAGGACTGAGAGTGTAATGTCCTCAACTGAAATGCATATTAAAAAGAAGAAAAAAAATAAAATCATTCTCATCACACATGCAGTAATTTTCATTTTTGTTTATGGGCCAAATGCCCCCCTTATCTTTGCTATGTTGCTCTCCTTAGTAAAAACTGAGACAAAGCTTTTTGGTTTTCTTCAGATAGCTTAAAGGCAGACTGCCATTACTATCTAGGAACATCCCATATTCATAGCATCTCAATCTCAATAGATCGCGAGCCCAGGTCTTTTATACTTATTTTCTTAGGATAAATGAGAAAGTAAAATAAATAAACAAACAAACAAACAAACAAATAAATAAATAAAAACTATATGCTATGATTTTCTTTGCAAAGACTTAGTTTCACCTTTGCTAAGTCTGTCTTTATTTCTATTTTTCGAACCTCTCAGAGTATTTTATGATAAATCCTCCTTTTTTTTTTTTTTTTTTCCCCCACTTTCTTAAGGTCTGTCTGCTTACTCCTGATACTTCTTTTGACTTGCTGTCCTACTAATATTTTGTATCTTTGAGCAAAGATTAAACATGAAAAACATGTTAGAAGGCTTTTAAAGTTTACATAGGTTTTTTTTTTGGTAGTTTTCTTTTTTTTTTTTTTTTTTAAAGAAGTATTTAAGGTGAAAATGATTTTCATAGTTATATTATTTGTTGTTCAGTACTTTTTAAGTACAACCAGTTTTCTGCTAGTTTGGTTAATGTAAGTTTATGACAAGTAGCCATCAAAATGAAGTCCTATATTTCTGCATGCAGAGAAGCAAATGGTCTTCCAAAAGCCTCTGTGAATATCAGTTTTGTTTTGTTTTGTTTTGTTTTTCTTGAGAAAGAAACTCAAAGATGCATTGTGTCTCACCAAAGTAACATAACAACCTTTCAGCAAAGCCAACAATGGAGGCCCAAACACTTCTCTTTCATCCATTTTTCTTCTAGCAGTGAAGCTTCCACTTCCTATTCTAAGTTGTCTAGTACTGACAGGAAATAAGATTATTTATTGGTGGGCTTAGTAAAGGTTGTAACAACAGATGCCATAGCCAGAGGACAGCAATTGCAAAGCAAAGTTTCAGACACTGCGAATGGGTTTCAGACTGAAATAGTAGGAGATGAAAAAACAAAGTTCCCCCAGGTCTAGAAACATTTGTATGCATCAGTAATGCTAACGAAGCTAGGACTCAGAAACGAGAATAGTCTTGGGCTGATATAATTCATTTATACTAAGGGTAAAAGCTTGAAAAAGAAAATCTGTATTATTTCTATACGTATGTATATATATATATATATATATTATTTCCCTTTCCCTTTGCCCAAAGAAAGAGAAGCAAGAAAATCTGCTGTTTATAAGGCAAAAAGAAATCAGCTCAGGAAAACAAGGCACTTAGTGAAAGTACAGGGGAAATACTTCTGAAATGAAAAGTACATGTACATATCTGCTGATATCCAAAAAAGAGGAAAAGGGTGTGGGGGGTAAATATGCTATAAGGAAATGACTTTTCTACAGGTTTATCGTAGGTATTAGATCAGAAGACATACTCCTCAAAGTCCTTTCTAGTGTCATTCTCTATGAAGTGCTGGGAGTCCAATGCATTTGTCCCACAGCATCCACTGGAGCAGCACCCACTGGAGGGTTCCAAGTAATTAGCTTCTTCCTGTCTCTCCTGTTACTCACTGTGAGCTCAGAGACACCTCTGATGACATCAGGCATCCTTCAGTGGGTGTGGACAGGGGCAGGGGCAGGGGCAGTGGCTGCGGGAGGATGAAGGTCAAAAGGAGAATGAGACAGAGATGGTCCCCTCAGCGAGGCTGCAGGAATGGATTGGGCAGGCATGGATCCATTTTAGTCCATTACTTTAAATGCTGTAATGATGGGGTCAAGAGAGAAAATTCCTTAAACAACTCCAAAACTGAATACAGTTGAAAAGCTGGTGGAACATAAAAGATGAACAGCAAAAGTCTGCAGCAAGGTGAAATGGTAGTAAAAGATGGCAGCAGACACCTCTTTGAGGTCTTTATTTCACCTGGATCATTGATGTTTTGTGACATCTCTTCTGCCCCACATAACACATCTCCTAGACCCTTATAAATTATATAGAATCCTCATCTTACAATACTGAAATGATTGTAACTATGAACACTTAAAAAGAAAAAAAAAAAAGAAAAAGATGCATGTGTAACACAATTGGCATTGCAATGCACAGCTTATAAGGATATTTAGAATGAATATCTTACTTCTAGCCCCACATCAAACAAAACAGTAAGTAGGAATCATAATAGCATCATTTATTTCCTGTCACTTTTATGTACTTAATCACATCTAATATGACTAACTGACATTTTTATTTCAAAAGTACTTTGTTAAGACTTCTTTAAAAAGTCTCATGTATCAAAGTGCCAGTAAGTCTGAGTTCACTGCAAAAGCAGAGTTGGGTTTTCTGGATCTCTCTGATCTCTTTCTCTGGGCTCAGAGTGGTTTCAATGGCAAGAAAGCAGCAAATGATTACTATGTCACATAATCCATTAGTAGTAGAAATACTGTCTCTGCATAACTTCTTAGAGTGCATTACAGGTGGAACTCAAAATGAACTTTTCAATTGAAAATACTTCCACATTAGACAACAAGCCATCATTCAAAACTCCTTGTGACTAACTTTCATTTTCTTAATTGCAACACTTCTAACTACCTTAAAATTCTTCACCACTTCTCCACTGGATATTTCTCATTTTAAGCATTAATAATAAGTAATGTCTGAATATAAGCTGGAGGTCCTGAATATTTTCTTATCCCTTTGCATTGGAAGTAGAAAATTAGATGCTGCATATTCTTTAAAATGGTGCTGGGGCTGTGAGCACTGTTCATGTTAAGGTAAACAAGTTTCATAAGGGAAAAAGATTTTGTGGTGTTTTTCAAATGATGAGATTGGTTTGGAAATACATTACAGCAGAACTCCTTCACTTACTACACTTACTAATTAGGCCTCCTTCTACCTTTCCTAAATAAATGCATGTTTTACACACCAGTCACACCATTGCTTTACAATCTTTACCTATTTGTAGTTTATATTCCTTCAGATATGGAACATCTATAGTCTATATTGAATCTTACCTTAAAAATCATAAGCAATAAAGTACACAGCTTGTAAAATATTTGGGACACTTGAAACCTTTCTGGTTCTGATCAGTCAGATTCTCATATCTGAGGACTTGAAAAAATTTGTCTCTATCTGAGCCCAAACAAGATAAAGAGAGGAGGTAAACATTATTCATTGGCTTCCCACTCTTATTTTAATACTAGCATTTTTAAAAACGTCACAGTTTTGCAAGAGATTTCCTCCTACCTCCCCTCCTAATATTAGATTTTCTTTTCAGCAATGATTCCACTACATAGATCTTTCTTTTCTTTTAGATCTTTCTGCTAATCATTCTATTGAGTTCATTTGAAATCCTAAACTGCTGTCAACCTTTTAGTCACCAGTTCTATTTTCATTCTCTTCCTTTATGCTGTTATTCCCAACTTCTGCCTCTGTTGAACAACATTTTTATCTTTTCATCCAGATACTATTAGTTTTCTCATATACAACTGTACCATATGTTGGAATTACATGTTTAAGATCGTACTAGTTCATAGAAATTAGCACTAGACATACTTTCAGAAAATAATATTTGTTATGACTAGCACATAGGAACAAAGTAGAAAATAGTTGCATCTCTTTTTCCGTAAATGTGCAATTGAGAAACATAGTACTTTTTTTGTTGTTTTGTTTTGTGTTTTTTTTTTTATGTTCCTTGTTTTAGGAATAAATAACTTGTACTAACCACATACAGTACATTCTTTGTTTGGTGAAAGGCGTGTGTAGTACTAAAGGAATGTAGTGCAAGTAGCAACAGAATGAATTAGCAATTCATAAATGTGTTTCATCCACAATTATATTGTCTCTATAGGATGCCAAGAGGGAGAATTTTGAAGCAGAAATAATACCAAAGCAGGTTAAAAGTCAGAGTTTGCTATCACTATGACACAGGCCAAAATATAAGTAGTGAATTATTATTATTCTATATTATCTCTATTATGCAAACTGCTTAAACAAACAAACAAAAAATCAGAAATAAACCAAAGCAATGTTAGGTGGAATAGCTGCCTGACATAATCTAAGACTTCAACATGAACTTTTTAACTTACTGCCCCTTGAAGTCAATGGGAAAAAGGTATGTTGAATGCAATGCAAAAATACTCTGATCTCTGTGGGTCTGTTGATATCTCGACTAAAGATGAGCGTATGAGTGCACGAGAAGTAATGGGTGTCAGGTACACCCCACTGGTACCTCTTTTCCTGACAGATATGTCTGTCAAAGTTTATACATGATTCAAAATATTTTTTTCACTTTCATCCATCTCTTCGCCTTTTCATTTCAATAGTGGCATGACTCCATCTATTCCTTCTATTCTTTGCATCTTTACTCAGGAATAAAGTCATGTTCTCCTTTCATTCCCAGAAATTCAAAATAGCATTCACTGCTAAGGCTAGCCCCCACACACTACCAAGCCTGGAAACAAGAGAGAAAACCTGGAGAGAGAAAGACTTTCCTCTGGCTGAAGAGGATTGGATTAGAGGTTATTTAGGCAAATTAGACACCCAAAAAATCTATGGGCCCCGGTGGGAAGGTGATGGAGCAGCTCACCCTTGAGCTTCTTCCCTTCCTTCCTTCCTTCCTTCCTTCCTTCCTTGTTTTTGTTTTTGCTTTGGTTTTGTTTTCCTTTGTTGTTCATAGAATCACAGAATGGTTTGGGATGGAAGGACCTTAAAGATCATCTACTTCCAATGCCATGGAATCATTTAATGCCCCTGCCATGGGCAGGGACACCTCCCACTAGATCAGGTTGCTCAAAGCCCCATCCAACCTGGCCTTGAACACTCCCAGTGTTATCAAGGTGTGTTTTTTTCTCCCTTCTACAAATGCACTCGTATTATATTATGCATGTAAGTTACAAACTGAAGCTATTTTTATCTATTATTTATCTTTTCCTTTCTTTGTTACATTACTCCATTCTATGCCTTTAATTTTAAAAGTGTTTTTTTTTTCTTTTTCTTTTTTTCCAGCAAACATAAAAGAAAACATTCCACACTTCATTGCATTGAACAATAGTTGATGGCATTCTGATTTAGTCTTACATTTGAATAAGCTTAATTGTATTCTTATTTTACTTAAGCAAGCTGCAGTATTAAGGAAACTCATTAAGGTTGGACTTGGTTCTTTGTCAGGGAAGGCTCAGCCATATTTCTCCAACTACATTAATCACTTTGACAGAAATACTAAAGATGTACTTCACACAGTGTCATTGTCTTTGTGTGAAATGGGTCACAGAAACTAAAATATGTGGGGAAGTTATTCTTTGCATACCTTTTATTTGCAGCAGTACTGGCTCTTATTAGAGAATGTAATGCTTGAGAACTGTCAGCATGACACCTCCTACAGACTGCACTCTTCTCTTTATGAATATTGGTAGGTGCCTACTCAAAGTAGGTACTCACAGATTCATAGCCTATGATGCTCATCATGGAGAATCTTTATATCTCAGAAATATATGTCAGATCTGTATGTCTTAAAATGGGAAAAGTTTGCAAATGATATGGAATAGGTATTTTATTCCAAACTGCAATTTTTAAAACTTTAAAATAGAATGTGTTTTTTGGTCCATTGAATGCAGTCTAATATTTAAGCCCTTCAATTTTTAGTATAAAAAGTCTAAGATCCATGCAGAATCTGATATGCTGAATCTTCCCCTAATCTAAATGGAGATCTGTAGTATTCTTTAAGGATGGCTGTTTAAGTTTTGTGTGAATCTTAATAATTTTCAACATCATAGTATTTGGTAACTTAAACCAGCTGTAAATGTTTCCCATCAAGTACCCAGATACCTGTACAGTCTGAGTGACAATACACAGGAAAAGTAAAAGTTGTTATTACACTGTTTATACAAATTGCTTACCCTGCTGCAAAAAAATGAGCTTTTTCTTCTGGATTATACTCTCGCAGCAGACCCTAGCTGTCCAAGTGTCAAAGACAATGACTGAATTCATTCTCTTCGTGATCTGTTTTGAGTTTCTCATTTGAAAAGTTTAGCACAAGTGAAAGTTCATGCTTCATTCATGGGAGCACTATGTCCCGCTCTGGTTTTGTGTGAATTATAGGCTTTACTGTACAATCGCTTCATCAAGTGGGAATCCTACTCCTCATCACAAATTAGGAGAGGCATTTTATTAATATTTTCTCCACACATGTTTATGAAACATTGTAGTGGGTTTACGTGGCAAGGTTTTGGTAGCAGGGGGCTATAGGGGTGGCTTCTGTGAGAAGGATCTAGAAGCTGCCCCATGTTTGCTAAGGGCCCCACTGCTGAGCAGAGCTGAGCCAATAAGCGATGTTGTTTTGCACCTCTGTGAGAGCATATTTAGAACAGGGAAAAAAAAACGCTGTGCCACACAGCAGCTGGGAGAGAGAGAGGAGTAAGAAACAGCCTTGCAGGCACCAAGGTCAGTGAAGAAGGAGGGGGAGAGGTGCTCCAGGCGCCCTGCGGCCTGGGATGAGGACCATGGTGAAGCAGGTTGTCCCCCCTGCAGCCCATGGAGTACCACGGTGGAGCAGGGTTCCACGCAGCAGCCCGTGGAGGAGACCACGGTGGAGCAGGTGGACCTGTACCGACGGAGGCTGCAGCCTGTGGAAGACCCCTGCTGGAGCAAATTCCGGGCCGGACTTGCAGCCCATGGAGAGGAGACCACGCAGGAGCAGGTGACCTGGCAGGAGCTGCTGCCGTGGGGGATCCAGGTTGGAGCAGTTCGCTCCTGAGGGATGGACCCCGTGGTACAGACCCGTATCTGGAGCAGTTCTTGAAGAGCTGCTGCCTGTGGGCAGCCCACGCCGGATCAGTTCAGCAAGGACTGCATCCCCTGGGAGGGACCCCACAGCACAGGGGACGAGAGTGACCGAGAAGGAGTGGCGGAGAAGAAGCGCTATAGACTGACCATAACCCCCATTCCGCCGTCCCCCCGCGCTGCTCGGGGGGAGGAGGTGGAAGAAGGTGGATGGGGGGGAAGGTGCTTGTGGTTTCTTTCCTTTGTTTCTCGCTTCTCTAGCTTGTTAGTAATAGGTAATAAATCTTACTATCTCCCTATGCTGAGTCTGTTTTGCCCGTCACAATAATTACTGTGTGATCTCCCTGTCCTTATCTCAAGCCTTGAGCCCTTTTCATCGTATTTTCTCCCTGTTCCTCTTTGAGGAGGGGGACAGAGAGAGCGGTTGTGGTGGAGCTCGGCCGCCCACCCAAGTAAAACCACCACAAACATGCTTAACGTTTCTTTTAAGAGAAGAAATAGGAAAGCCTTGCAAAAATACCTTTCTTTTAAGATGAGATTTTTGTCAATGAAAATTTTCAGTGAAAGCAGCTTAAAAGAGCTGAGAGTTTAGCCCCTAAGCATTCCTATTCACACAGAATAACACCTAATTTTTGAATTTGGAGCTCCAGATACATATATATATATGTTCCCTAGGTGTTTGATTATATGAGGACAGTAAAATCCATGAAAAAGAAGACAGTGTGCAGCTTGTTGCTTGTGTCACAAGACTCCTTATCTATTAATGGGACTGTTTTCCCTGGACATCTCTGAACACGGTTAAAAAGGTGGGAGAGGAAATGTATGGGAAAATGTTTCTCTGGACATAAAAAACAGCCTAGTAAGGATGCTCTAAAATAACCATAAACCTGGCTGAGGAAGCTGGCTATATATAGCATTATTTATTTGATTCAGCAACCTTAACATTTAAGTGATTTTAACCTCAAAAAAATAAAAAAATAAATAAAAGCATATTCTATTTAAACTACGTACTAATCATTATATTATCAGAACTGTTAAATTTACATAAGGTCACAATATAGTTTATAAAAGCCTGCAGGCTTTAGATAAATATAGACAAATATCCATAATAAGTTGTTATTATTTTCCTATTACTATTTTGCTTTTCTTTAGAAGAACAGGTAAGCTGGTTTTGTATTGTTTCTTTCTTAAATAAATAAAATTTGATTTCATATTTCTCACTGAATAGAAACTGCTGGAAAACAATAATCTGCTGAACAATATAATGCTGCTTATCTGTCTTGACTTTTGTACATATTCACTCGGTATTATAGTCCCCTGAATTACAATAATCAACAGAGATCAACATATATATTCATGTATGTGTTTCAGGTTTTTAAGGAAAAATTTTAAGAAGTTTATAGAGCAATTCTGGGACAGAAATAATGTTATATATATATATATTATCCCCTTGACTTTTCAATGGAGACTTCAGTGTTTTTCTTTCTTTGGGTATTTTTTGCTTGATTGTTTTGAACAGTGATCCTGTGGTGAAGATTAAGTTGTAGCTTCATTATATATATATATAATTTTCATTATACATGTGTGTATACATATATATATATATTTCCCCAGTCAGAATACTTTTTTTTTTTTCTCTTCTCAGTATCTTACAATATTGGCATGGGCCTTATTCAAGGAATGAGATAGATTCCTGTATTGGGTTTACGTGGCAAGGGTTTGGTAGCAGGGGGGCTGCAGGGGTGGCCTCTGTGAGCAGAGCCCAGCAGCTTCCGCATGTCAGATCAGAGCCCGCTCCCAGACGGCTCCAAAAGGGACCTGCTGCTGGCCAGAGCTGAGTCAGGGAGAGATGCTGGGTGGGCCTCTGGGGGAGCCAATTGAAGAAAGGGGAAAAAACTGCTGTGTAACAGTAGCTGGGGGAGAGGAGTGAGAACCAGCCCTGCAGACCCCAAGGTCAGTGCACAAGGAAGGCAGGAGGTGCTCCAGGCACGCAGCAGAAGTTCCCCTGCGGCCTGTGGAGAAGCCCCTGGTGGAGCAGGCTGTCCCCCTGCAGCCCATGGGTCGCACATGCATCTTCATGCTGCAGCCCCTCCGTGGAGGAGCCCTCGGTGGAGCAGGTGGATGTGGCCTGGAGGAGGCTGCGGCCCATGGAGAGCCCCCGCAGGAGCAGGCCCCGGGCCAGAGCTGCAGCCTGTGGAGAGGAGCCCACACAGGAGCAGGGAGTCTGGGGGGAGCTGCTGCCCGTGGGGGACCCGTGCTGGAGCAGTTTGCTCCTGACAGATGGATCCTGTGGTACGGACCCATATTGGGGCAGTTGTTGAAGAGCTGCTGCCTGTGGAAAGCCCTCGCAGGCTCAGTTTGGGAAGGACAGCATCCCATGGGAGGGACCCCACGTGGAGCAGGGGCAGAGAGTGACCGTGAAGGAGCGGCAGAGATGAAGCGTCAGGGACTGACCACAGCCCCCATTCCTTTTTCCCCTGCACCCGTCTGGTGTAGGACATAAAAGAGGGTGGATGGGGGGTGGGGGTGGGGGGGGTGGAAGGGTAAGTGTTTGTAGTTTGCTTTTAGTTTCTCACTGTTCTTGTCTGCTGGTGATAGGCAATGCATTATATTAATCTCCATATGATGAGTCTGTTTGCCTATGACATTAATTGTTGAGTGATCTCCCTGTCCTTATCTCAACCCTTGAGCCCCTTTCCATCGTATTTTCTCCCCTTCTTTCTTGTGAGGAGGGGGAGTGAGAAAGTGGTTGTGTTGGAGTTTAGCTGCAGAGCAGGGTAAAACTAGCACAATGCCTTATTAAAGCACCTGTTTTTCTTTAACATCGCCATCATGCTGGTATATTGCTTGGACTCTTCCTAAATCACGTGGCCTGACCATACTTGCCACAGAATTCACTCCTTTGTGGCATACCTGAACGAGGCCTAGTATGTTCCATGTATGAACCGTCTCTATAGAAAATGTTGGCTACTGAACAGGAGGGACCAGGAGCAAATTATAATATTTTTAACCTTATGGGAGTGAGTGGGTCCAGACTCCAAAGGTAATTGTTTATATGTTATGCTTCAGCAGAGTTTAACCAGAATCTTTTTACAAGCAATCTGCTGATTATATTCCATGTGCTAGCAAAATCATGATACAGTTCTCCAAGGGTGTTATAGTGTGCTCAATAACTCTAATGAATGCATAAATATAGTACACCGTAAAGGAGGGACTGGATTACCAACTAGGTCTGATTGCCGAATAACTTATCTGTGTTTATTTTTCTGTGATATACAGCAGGAGACATGTTTTTTGTGAGCTTATTATGATTGTATTCATTATATTCCTTTTTTTTTTTAATGAAAATATCAATGAGCAACATTTTAATTCATATTATATATATATATATTTAGGTTTGTGCTTTCTTCTTACAGAAACAGTAATGATCATGTGAGGATATTCTGATGAGTGTAGTTTTTATATTTTCTTCGTGAATACCATCTTCCTTCCCTGTTAGCAGATGAATCCTTGATTAGTATGGTAAATATTTAATAACTTTTTTTCTGATGAAAACTGGAGCCAGACAGTACTAATGCACAACTCATTAGTAAAAGGAGTTGATTGTAGTTCATGGTTTTGCTTTCACTCTGGGAATGCTAGACTTCGAACACTGAAGCAATTCATGTCAAATTAATGAAAAACTGGCTATGCTAGCTGTGCATCTTATACATTGTGCATCCATAGTGCATGCTTCATTTCTATGCATGGAGGTCAGATCAAGCAAGTAGGTAGGCCAATTTTTGCTTGTTGGGTATTTATTGGACTCCTCTGCACCTTAAGGAATATCTTGCATAAGATGCATTTACATTAAATTGTGGGTGTCCAGGACTTAAACTTGCATAGCTTAAGGGAAATGCTTTTAATTCCAGCTACCTTTGCGAGGTAGCCATCACCACTTATTTGTGAGAAAGAATTCACCTGGATTTAGTGTACAGTATCATTCTCTGCCAGAAACAAAGGATGTAAATATAAGCCTTCTGCTTACTTTCAATGGACTAGATTGGGGAGTTTATTAATTTTGGAAATCCCATTTCCTGACATTATCTTTTTTCCCATTTTGTTGAGTATAGATCCTAAGTGCTGAAGAAAGAGGAAAGTAATGCTAAAATTGAATGTTAAAATACCGTTATAGAACTATGTGTTCAAGACTGATTAGCAATTGGAAAGAGAAAAGAAGGTGGTAGTTAGACTATTCTCTTAAGTAAAAATTAGTGATACTGTATACTCCTCTTCAACCTCTCTCCAAAATTTCTTCTACCATATAAATGACTCAGGATCTCTTTCCCTATTCTCTCTCTCTCTCCTGCAAATGGCCGTGCATCTTTCAAAAACTCTCTGTACAATATTGATTCAAATCACCTCTAAACACTCCTCTTTTGAATAAAGTATTTGGTTCCCTGTCTTTCTGTACCTGATATGTTTTCCAGCCATTACAGGCTCTTGCTTTCTCTGTACTTTCACCTGATTATTAGCACCTTCTTGAACTGTGTACACCAGAACAGAATACAACATTCCAATAATGGCTATTCCAGTGCCAAGAACCAAGCTAATATCACATGTCCAGGCTTGCTAACATTTTACAGTTTGTACATCTAGAATCACTTTACCTCTTCTGGGCCAAACCCTAGTGTAACTGAGTTAATTCATATTCATCACATTAGTCATTAAAACTGTCAAATCCTTTCTTCAGAACAAAGGTCAGAGTTGTGCATTCTCTACTTTTGTTCTGTGTTGTTCTTCCTGGTTAATTAATTATTTGTATTTCAAATCATTAGTAGTACTATTTAATATTCCAGAGTCACAAGACCAAGCGTACACAAGTAATACCTCCATTTCTTGTTTGACTTTTGAGGCAGTGACTTTTGAGGCCTGTGACTTCATTGAGCTTTTAGTCCATTTCTATGTATTTTTATGGATTTATTTCTTGCTATTTAAATATATATATATATACACATTTTCCATTCAAAGATCTTGTAAAAATAGATGTATTCCATCTATGTTATCAATCATACTTCAATCAGTCTACATCATGCTTTATTACACTAGTCTATGATGAATGAATAAAGTGCGTGTTAGTCAATATGTAGTTAATGGCACTGGTTCTTACCTTACACAGCATAAAATACACAGAAAAAAAAAAATCAGGAATACAGAGGAAGTACAACCTGATTAGTGTACCTTTTGCATGGAGGGGAGAACCAAAATCTTTAAACTGTCCTGAAATAGTAGGTCTTACTGTGTGAAAGACAAACAATATTGTACAGTGCTTCCTAAAACATCTTTTCAAAATACAAGCCTATAATGCACTAAGCATGGGAAAAAAAAAAAGAAGTATTGTTTTAATATTTTTTTCTAATAGAATTTTGTAGTGGTTCTTCTGAAGAATGTCAAAAATGAGGCAGTGAATAATGAACTTAGATAATCAATTTCAGAGGATATATTTTAATTTTCATAAAGGACACATCTAGATAGCTTTGATTAAGTGTGATACAATGCAAATATATGAAATGCAATGTTCAGTCACTCATGTTCCCGTGATAGTTAGGGAAGGGTGGATATTAATGGTCTGTACATTTCCATGTCAGTCACCAGAATGAATTTGTTGACATTTATGTCTTAAACAATATGCGTGTGTTTGCTGTCAAGTGTTATTTGGCTGTACAAATATTCATCTGCTGTAGCATTGACCATATTAGCATAATCTGACAAATAATCAATATTTGTCTGAAGCTGTAGAGTCCTGACAGCTAATCTTAAATAGCATAATTGGATGGAGAACCATTAAAAAGATTTACATGATATTTGACCTACTTCCAAAGTTCTGCATATGTTCTACAGAGTTTTCAAGATTGACAATTTCAAATTAACTGTTAGGATCCCAGAATTTCAACTGAACATTAATTAGTTCAAGTGGAAATTACTAAGTGGTAGGGGTACTTATTGCTAATGTAAACTTACAAATCCAAGATTCTGCATTTGAATGTCAATAAAAAAGCTCTCATTTTAAGAACACCTTGAGGATAAACATGTTAAAGAAAATTTGTTCTAACAAGAAGGCTTTTATGTCCAGAAAGAAATGGGGAAAGGGGAATTATGATGAGACAAAAAGATTCAGGTGTGAAAAGTGGGAGGAGGGAATGAAAAGGAGGAGTTGATTAGAATAAAGATAGCATATGAAAATATTTAGCCAAATGGTTAAGGCAGTCACTTAAAATGATGGAGTAAAAGATCTCTTCCTTTCTCATTTAGATGAGAAATTCCATCCTGATAAACTTGTCCACACATCAATCACATTTCTTAGATTTTTATATTTATTTTATAAAAGAGCTTTCTCCTATTTCACTGAAACCAGTTTTAGTTGTTATGATGAATTTCCCTTGGAATCAATATCTGAACAGTTCTGAAATATTGTGGAGTGTGGTAGTTCACAATTCCATCTCTATAATACAGGAACCAAACCCTTATGCCTTTAGACCTTTGAGCTGAGCTATTTTGAAATGCTATTTGAGGAAAAGATTTAAAATTCACGTCTTTGGATCTTCCTTGCTGGAAAGATATATAACTTATTATTGTGGATTTAATCTGATCCAGAGGTAATTTTCTTCTTTTTTATAACTACTAGAAATGTTTAATTAAAAAAATCTCCCTAAGTCTCACCCAGAAAATAGTTGAAGTCAAAATGAGTGTTTCTTATTGTGCATATGTATGACATTGCTTGGCCCAAAGGCTGTTCTGTAAATTATTTTCAAAATATCTTGTTAAAGTAAATGTCAGAGATTACAAATTGAATAACAAACAGGTATGCACATGTATACACTTGTAACAATTTGTCAGATTTAATAGAGACACAGCTAGACCAGAATTTGTATAACCTTAACCTTAAATTCACTTCTTTAACACTGAATCTAACTCAGTTTTCATTAACTTGAATTCTTAAATAAAGTATTTCATTACTGAGATCTTGCGGAAACAAAATAGTGTCAAGGTTGCTTTTGGATTTTATTTTCAAAACTTCTTTTATGAAACCAGTTGTGTCTTTTAACAGAGAGGAAAGTAAAGTTCATCAGCTATTGATTAGAAGATTAAACTACTTTATTATGTCAGATAAATTTGGTCCAAAAAAAAATTAAAAGATAAAAAAATACCCAGTTCTTACTTGTATATTCTTTTTCCTACCACGCATCTTAGCTTAGCTGAGGTAGATACGAATTAAATCTTGAGGTCCTGACACCTTCTATTTTCAAAACTGTTGGGCACAAGTCATCAGTTTTGCATCTGAATTCTATCTTTTGTTTTTGTAAACTCTGAAGAAACAAAAAAAGGCCTAAACAAAGCTCAATTAAACCATAGCAATCCCTTAGTGGGACACAGCTCAAAGCTTATATTCCATCTCCAGTTTCATGTGCATATCACTTACCGTGGCTGACATAGTAACTTAAAGGGCAGTAACTTCAGACACAAATTTACCCAAACTGATAATTCTGGACAATACCATACTAGGCCTTACATCATACAGAACTCCAATAAATATAGTGGGACCACATGCTTCCCAAGCCAGGGCAGGATTTGGTATTTGCTGTCTATTGTAATATCTGTATTGTTAATAGCTTTCTTTTAATAGAGTTATCATTAAATAGGTTAAATTTATCCTAAGAGTGTTCCTTATCAATGCAGAGATCATTTTTTTCCAAGGTATTTAATAAAATTTAAGATAACTCTCTCAAAGGTGCAAGGATATTTATCTAGTATTATTATTATTTCTCCATTTAGGTAATATTTGCATATATTTGTTACCTCAGGTAAGTCTCTTGTACCTTTTGAGATAGGTGATGTGGTGAGGGCATTGCCTGGCCTCTTAACTATCAAGAGTTTATGCTGTGTTTGTCTTGAGGTATTTAACACTGTAGTTTGGGAGATGTAGTATTACAGAAGAAAATTAACTAGGAGACTAAGTCTATGCTCACTGGTGTATTAATTCAGGATTTTTTTTTATGATATGCCAAAAGAGTCAAAAGAGATTGTGTCTGAACTTTGACTTAGCTGCTACCTGCCGCTCTTTGAGTAAAATAGATAAGCACAATTAAAAATATATATATATTTTGACAAATAGCACCAGAAAAAAAAATACAAGTAAAAATAATTTTTTCTTGTTAAACACAAGCAGAAGGTGTGGCTCATCTGTACAACAAATCTGTGCGTCTGTTCATGGATGTAACATTATGTAAAATGATGGAGAAACAGATGTATTGGGAGTATTATTAGATTAAAATAATTCTTCAAATATTCTGTGAGATTCTATTACTAGTTTTCTTTTGAGTAAAGTACTAAAATACATACTTAGGATTGTATAGAAGAAGAGTTATTTTGACTTCCAAGGGGCCAGAAAATCATTTCACAGTCTGCTGAGATCTAGAAGACATATGTCCTCACCTAAGAAAACTAATGTGGAAGATAATTGCTAATGCTTACAGTAGATATGTTGTACTTATTTTACAGATTTCTTTTAAGTTTTGCCTGAGGAGAACTTAAAATTTGTTTCTCCATAAACACAGATAGCATGATGGTAAGTAATGTTGCATTTTAGTACAATGTGCTAAAACACCCCTTCCAGTGAAATTATGAGAGAGTTGAAGTTTATATATGCTCACAGACAGGTGTTGCAGTGATCTTGCCCAATGGAAATGAAAATCTGTTCATAGTTTGTACAAGATAAGGATGACTGAAGTCTATAAATAATCTACTAATGATAATATGAGATACCAAGAAGGTATCAAAAGTAATGTGCAAGTTTTGATTCAAAATCCCCAAATAAATAAAATTCCTTACTGTGATCATAGGCACAATTCATCAACAACAAACAATTGTGTGATAGCAACTTTACATTCACGGTCTTCTAAAAATTCATCCAAAATAGCACTGAATGTGTCTCATTTTTCTCTTACAGTGTAATATAACTGATGAAATTTTTTTCCTGAATAACCCTTCCTGTCTTTGGCTAATGTAAGGAAAGGCTATTTGAGAGAATTAGTTGTTACTCTAACTAATCATCCTTTTAAATTCTTCAGAAGAAATTTAAAACCTCCAGAATTGCTTTGATGCAAAGCAGGTTCATTCACCAGGCTGTGAGAATATACTGTTCTTATCACTCGGGACAAGTTAGCTTCAGGAGCTCACCCCTGAATATATAGAGTAATTTATCTTCCTAAAGCCTCTCAAAGCAGCTGAAAGCTTTTATTTTTCTACATGTGCCCTCAGCCAATTCATAGACTGGGTGGCAGGTCTTACCACCAGAGAAAGCTGTTACGATAATCTTCTATGACCTCCTGAGTGTTCAGATCCTCACATAGTAATTTCCCTATAGCAATTTGTTAATAACAGAATTAAGTTTTTAGTTATAGCATATCTTTTTAGAGGAGTATATTTTTTTTTCTCTGAAGTCTTTGAGTAATGGTCAGCCTGTTTCTTACCCCATAAAGATGCTCCAGGGATTGATTCCACTAACTGTTAAAAACTTCTTGCCTAGGATTACTTTTTTAAACTGGAGTACACAGCTATTCAGCTGTATTATGACCTCTTATGCTAAAACAAAAAGCTGTGCAGCAGTAAAAATGTGCTTATTTATAAGATCATAATTGCCACCATCTCCTGGAAAAAAAATAAAAGTAAACACCTGATTTTTTTTAATTTCTATTGCTCTCAGATCCCTTTTCAATTTTTAACCTCCATTACAAGATAAGAGCACTAGAACAAAGTACAATATTCTAGCAATAGTCCCATTATGTCACACAGAGAGATAATATTAGTGTCTTACTCCTACTTAATACTTCTTGTATATCCAAGCATCCCATTCAAACTGGAAATAAGTATAATTATACCCTACATAATTTTTTACTGCCATACAGTATTATCTAGTTTGTTGACAAAGGATCTGGCTCATGTTGAACAGAAAATTGCACAAATTCTCTGGCCCTTTAAGCTTATTTTTGTTGCTGTTATATGTTATGCATTTTCTCTGGAACTTGTTGGCCTTTGGGTGAAAATGTGTGATTATTTTATGTGTTATATAGTTGTAACGCTACATACTTTAGATTATTCAAAGTACTTAAAGTATGTAACCAATTTAGAAATAAGGATATTGGGTTAGAGACTGTAAAGCCACGTCAAGCTTCAGGCTTCTGAACCTGAAGCTGCAAACCTAAAAATAACTCCACTCTTCTAGCCTCCCAGAAAAATCATCTTTCTTTTAAATTGCAGAAATTTGCATTGCACACTAAATTTTGAAGTTTTACTAACTATCTATGAATCACAGATTTCATTCCTCATTAAAAACTTTGTGCAAAAGATATGCAGTTAAAAAGCAAGTGAGTATATAACAAGTATGAATATTTTTGTAGCTGACGTTATTTTGATAAAGCAAATCTACAGTAATTAGCTAGGGATTTACTCTTTGTAGTTTTTACTTATAGATAAATGGAGATCAATGATCATATAAATCACTGCGGCAAAAAGAATATTTGGAAGCTGTTTTTTACATTTTATTTGGGGACATGGACAGAACAGTACCATTTACAGTTTAGTTGTAATGCATAATAAACAATAAAATTATATCCCAGTAGAGGAGCTGAAAAATATTCCTCATGGTTACATAAGTATTGATAAACTCTGTTCCTAATTTCAGCGAAGATTTATTTCCTAATTTAAAATGAATCTTGCTACAGTTTACTATGTTAATTTTATTATTAGTGTGGGATTATTCTCCCAGAGTTTAAATAACAACAAATGGGGACTTCAAGTTTTTTGTTGTTGTTGTTTGTTTGTTTCTTTGTTTTTCCCACAAAATTGTCCTTAGTCTTTTAGTCAACAGATATCTGATACTGTCAAAAACAGTTTTTAGCCTTATACTGTTTGGTGCAGATGAATGGTAAGAGAAAGTCTTTTGTGTATTTTAGGTCAAAAATTTAAACCAGCTGGTTTCTGTTTATAGTTTACTGACTCATATTTCCTGATTAGCTGAGACAGTTCTTCAAGAAGACTTCACCATATTCTGGTCTATGCCTCTATGGTGCTAATGCACCTCATTAAATATGCATCTGTGTTGCTCTTAATGAAAATAAAATTTAAAAAAAAAAAAAGATTCTTGGTGTCAATTCATTACAAGGAATAGTACCAAAACCCCCCACACTGTTTCTCTGAATATAGAAAGAATTATGTCAAGGGAGACAATGGTTTTGTGCACAATTTCAGGTGCATAGCAGCCCTGGCCTTTTCTGGTCTTGTCTTAGGTCTGCATATCATATTCCTCCGTCTTTTCCTTCTTTTTTTTTTTTTTTTTCAAATGGACAATCACATAATAAAAAAAAAAAAAGAAAAAAAAAAGAAAAAAAAAGAGATGTTTCTGCCCTATTGTACTTTACAAATGTTTTTCTTGGCAGTGATACATATTTATATCTCTCACCCCTTTCTAGGGCTATTGCCAGTTATAACAGTATTTCAGATGAAACTATTCACTAGTGTCCTCCACTGAATTCTGAGTACTCATTTGGCTCTTTCAAATCTAACTTCTATGCTTTAAAAAACATATCACAAGACACAACAGCAACAAAACAGTGCTCTTTAGAGAAGGGTATGTTTGCCTGTGAGAAGACTGATTTCCAAAGTCACTTAAAATGTGAACATTTAGAAATTTTATGATTTGTATGGACTTGGGGAAAAAAAAATCTGAGGTTTTACCTAACCATTTTTTTTTTTTTTTAGATTTAAAAGAGTTCTTAACTCTTTTAAAAAGAGTTTGCAACAGCTTTTCCAAGTCACCAATGTATAAATGATTACTTTTTTATGATGTGAAATAGATAATTTACGTGCAGGCACTAAAAGAACCCAGGGCATTGCACCCACCCAATTTTTTCAATATCTTGGGCTAGACACCCAATTTCTGGTAGTTCAGATTCTGGTAGAAATCTAACTGGAACTGTGATATCTTAAAAACAGAATCAGGTTCTTTTGTTCACACTATAATATTTTACCATTATTCTGTAAAGGGAAGTGGATTTTCTACAATAAAATATTCCAAAGATGTGGCTAAATTGCCTATCTATCCATGTCTTTTGAACCTGGTATAGGTTTAAAAGGGAGTAAAGTGAAAAAGTGTGTTTATATGAATCTGTACATGTGTTTGTCATAATATTGGGATTCGTGGCTGTTGATGAACTCTTGCTTCTCTGACCTTCAAAGCAGCAGGGGGATATTTGCATTACCAATTGACCCTCTTACACTGACCTAAATAAGGTAGACAACTCAGATGTTGGGAGAATACTTGGCCTTTCAGAACAAACCTGAATATAAGGCACAGAAATCATTTAAATGCTACATTGATTACATGCTAGTTAATGGTGGGGGGAGGGGGGGGGGGGCGAGGTGGGGAGAAAGGTGTTTTTTTCCCCTCATGCTATTCTGCTACTCCAAAGGTAGACAACTTTTACAGATGAGGTTTTCAATGGCACACTCAATTCCTATATCCATGTTTCTTTCTCCTAGATTTTTCATTACGTAGATAGGTTAGTAGTTTTTTCCCCCTTTTTAAAGAATAGAAGTTCAGTGACAGTTACTGTTAATGCATTAGTATGTAATTTGAGTGGTAACAGAGTAGCTTTTATTTATGATTTCCATTATTATTTTTTTCACCAGATTTTCCTGAACTACATATCTAATAAAGAAAGATATCACCTCCATTGTGCAGATGTGAAGTTTCACTTTTTGAAAAAGTAACTGAGGTCTATTGGTTTGTATACATAAATGAGGATTAGTGAAGGCTGCTTCTAGTAAGTTTTATTTTTATTTTTCATTTTTCATTTTTGACAGTGATGCTTCCTGCTTGTGTATGTCTATCATTCTGCTGCTGACAACCTTTAGTCAAGTATAAAGGTTTTACATGGAAGCTCTTCAATGAATGGCATCTCCTTTTATAAAGCAATTTCTATGCCTGGACCTTTGAGACATGAAATCTTGCAGCCATAAGTTCTAACCAGAATTCACGCTATGGTTGTAATTCTATGTGTAACCCCAGCCAAGGCTATTAGCAGCTCAGTTTAGTAAAACAGTCTACAGTGGTATGTGAACACGGCAACTGCAATTGTTACTGCTCGGGACATTTATCGTGAAACTTATATAAATACCAAAGATCTTAATTTCTCAGTCAACATTTATTCTAGAGCACTGTATATCTCTAACAACCAGTATTATTTCCAAAAATGTTAAATGTACTATCCATAATAAGGTGAACTTTGCTCATGATGGACACTGGTTCATACTAGGTTTGAAAGGAGAAGAAAAAAACTCATGCAGTAAAATCAAGCAAACAATTGTCCTTGTTAGAAAAACCTAATTCTGAATGAAAATTTGTATTCTAATCATGGACACATGACTTCTGTGTTAAAGTTTCCCCTTCTAAGTCATTGATAGGATGGTGAGCTGCTGCATTGAACTTCTTTTATTTATTTATTCATTTATTTATTTATTTTTATTTTTTCAGTGTAACCCAGAAGGCCCAATTAAAGTATGTGTATAATTGTGGAATTCTATTTACATAGTGACATATGTTCAAGATCTGAAAGAAATCTACCATTTCTGGAATGAAGAAAATATATACCCAAATTAAGAACTGATCCATCACTGGATTTGGCAAAACAGCCTTGAGATTTATTGATTTTTCCCCTCTTTTCTCTGCCAACTTTCATTTAAAATCTTTATTTTATTTTTCCCCAGAGGAAGTACAGTATGTCAGTTTATTGTGATAATTTATACTGGAAATTCTGGTCACAATCGGGGCATGTCTCAGGCCAGCTGCTCCTGCGGTCAGGGCTGGGAGCAGTGCTGGAGAGCAGTCAGGCCGGGTTTGGCAGCCAGGGCCTGTCCCACTGCCCCAGCCAGGAGCTGGGAAGCAGGGAGCACCAGAGTCAGACACAGCCCCAGGCTGGCTGAGCAGGGATGGGCTAAGTCCAGACCAGGAAATGGGCCTGCAGGTGGGCCTGGCATAGTGGGGCCCATGACTGGGCTGTGGAAATCTGGAAACTGTCCCTGCTGATGTCTTGGGGACTGACATGGCATCTTGGGTCCTGAGCAGGGTAGGGGGAGCCCAGAGGGTCAGTCAAGGCTGTTAGTGCCCTCAGAGGCCTAGCAGTCATTCCATATTTTGGAGATGTAGCTGGTCAGTAGATGCCTTTGTAATGGTAAACTTTTCAGAACAGGATGTAGCTGCCCAAAATACAGTGATGCATTGCAATACTCTATTTTACACTCCATAAGTCTTCTGTACTTTCACTTAAAATCTTTAATACTTTACATCTGACCTAGTGATAAAACTTGTTTGCATGAATAGAGGTAAAAACACAATTTGCAGCTCAGAAAACACAGGGCAGATCCCAAAACGTGATTGTTAAGTGGGAAAACATCAATTATCTAAACAAAAAATCAAACATCATTAAAAACAGCAGTACTCTAGGAATAGTTCTTCCTTAGCACAGATAAATGTAATTGTAATAAAAATTATAGAGATTGTTGAAAATACTTGCTTTTAAAGTTAAACTAGTGAGATTCTAAACATTGAAAAGAATACATCATTAAAGGTATGATTTGAATCATCTGGTTACTTGGTTGCAATCTAAGATAATGGTTTTAATATAGCCACATGCAGAGCTATCTATATAAGAAATTTTATGGGAAGTCTGCCTTGAAAAGCAGTGACTCAGAGGTTTGATATTCTTTGGAGATAACTTCACCCATAACTGAGTGAATTGCTGTGGCACCAAGAACTAATGAAATCCTAATTAAAAGAGAAACAGGTAGTGGATGGAGAAAGCAATCTTACTTTTCCTTCTGCAACACTTGAAAGATGGCCTCTAAAATGCTGTGCCTGCTTCTGGCGGCAGCTCATTGAAATGAATGTGAAACTCTTGGAAAACAGTTATACTAGAAACATAGATACAATCCAATATTCACAGTGTAAGAAGTTGTATTATGTGAGACTTCAGGAGTGTGGTCTCTTTTCCCTACTAAGTAGGGCTTAGAAAATTCCCCTGGTCACTCTGTATGTGTTTATATAATTCTGACAAAGATGCGGAAGATCTACAGTCTTAAGTTTGAAGTCAAAAATATTTAACCTTGAAAAAAATGCAATTTCCTAAAAAGGATTATTGCTCAAGTAATACAAAATAGTTACTTTAGTTAAGCGTGTAAGATCCATCATAGTAGATCTTGTCTCTTGCAGCTGCGGGGGTGAGCAAAGTGGAGCAGATATCCACACTGCAGTCTGTGGAGGACCTAACATCACAGCATGTGGACATGCCCTGAAGCAAGCTGCAGCCCATGGAGAGCCCATGCTGGAGCAGACTCCTGGTAGGACATAAGGCCTGTGGAGAGGAGCCAGCCCATGCTGGATCAGATTGTCTGACAGGAACTGTGGCCTGTGTATTAACTATATTGGAGCAGTCTTCCTGAAGGACTCCAGCCCGTGAAGAGGGCCTATGCTAAAGTAATTCTCGATGGACTGTAGTCTGTGGGAAGGGCCAGTCCTGGAACCTGGGAAAAGCGTGAGGAGGAAGGAGCAGCAGAGAGAATCTATTATACCAACCTCCCATTCCCTATATCCTCTGGAGCCACTGGGGGCAGTGGAGATAGGGGAGTCAGGAGTCAAGGAATGAAACCGAGCCTCAGAGAAAAGGGTGTGGTTTAGCTTTTTCTTTGTCACCATTGAACTCTATTTTTAATTGGCAATACATTAAATTAATCTTCCCCAATTGAGTCTGTTTTCCCTGTGACAGCAATCGATCTCCATCTTTATCTCAACCCACTAGCTTATCTGTCTTATTTTGTCCCCTTGTCCAGCTAAGAAGGAGGAGTGAAAGAGCAGCTGAATAGGCTTCTGGTAGCTAGCCAACATCAGCCCACCACAAGTATCCACCCAAATGGTTGGGAAAGACAATTTTCAGAAGCATATTGATTTGCTAATAAGATAACTGATTGCAGCTTACTAATTATTTGTTTTATTTTTCCTAATATAACTGTCACTGCAATCATGCTACATATCAATAGTATCTGGGCAATTTTTCCTCTGTGTCTTTGTATCAGTAAAATATGGTAGAGATGGGTGTTCTGGCCATCCAGAAATATTATAAATAAGATTAGCATCTTACCATAGTTGGGTTTTTGACAACTCTTAGAACCAAATCAGTGTTATTGGCCATCATAAAGTGATAGAAATCTTTCATTACTACCTCTACAGATATTTGAACTGATTGTGCAATTTTTCAGCCTCTTTGTAAATTCTATTACCTCAAAATTACCAATAGCTTTATAAGTAAACTTAAACAAGTTTGACATTCAAAATTCTTGTTGTCCCTGCTGAATTCATGCAGATGCTGATGACTCACTCAAAAGAGTATTTTTTTGAGTTGTGATAAAAGGTTTGCACAAAGAATATGAACAAAGAGATTTTATGAACAAGGAGCTTAATGAATTTAATTAAGTTGTGGGATATCATGTTGCTATACAGGTCATCTAAAAACTGAAACAAGACAAAGCCAAACAAAGTACTCCTCTCACTAAATATACTACAGGTTTTTATTATTATTTTCTAGTGTTCCATGATAGTAATATTTTAGTATTTATTTTTTTTTTATTGCTTGTATTTTAATGACATAGTAATATTAAGTCCTTCAGGGTTTTTTTTGTTGTTGTTTTTTTGTTTGTTTGTTTGTTTTTTTCTTCTTTTTCATTTCTAAACTGGACAGTCCCTTTGCATAGAGTGCTATCATAGAAGTTGAAAGATATGTAGACTATTTTCACCATAAATGCACCTCTTGAAAGCCAGGTTTCCTACAATGTGAGAATGTAATTGTTTAATGAAAAAAATTCACATAATTTGAAATGTTTTGACTGCAGATTAAAATACATATAAGCAGGCAATGTATAATGATTTGCATGTGCTAACTTATCATTTGTGTGTGTCCTGGTTTCAGGTAGGACAGAGTTAATTTTCCTCCTAGTAGCTGGCAGGGTGCTATGTTTTGGATTAGAATGAGAAGAGCGCTGATAACATGCTGATGTTTTAATTGTTGTAGAGCAGTGCTTACACCAAGCCAAGGACTTTTCAGCTTCTCGCTCTGTCCTGCTAGTGAGCAGGCTGGGGGTGCAGCAGGAGCTGGGAGGGGACAGACCCAGGACAGCTGACCCAAACTGGCCAAAGGGGTATTCCATACCATCTGACATCATGCTGAACAATATATATAGGGGTGGCTAGCCGGGGTGGGGGGCCGGCTGCTCGGGGATAGGCTGGGCATCGGTCAACGGGTGGTGAGCAATTGCATTGTGCATCACTTATTTCGTACACATTATTACTATTAATACTATTATTATTATTATTATTATTATTGTTATTATTTTTCCTGTCTTAATAAACTGTCTTTATCTCAACTCACAGGCTTCACTTTCCCGTTTCTCTCCCCCATCCCGGAGAGGGAGGGGGAGGGTGAGCGAATGGCTGTGTGGTGTTTGGCTGCCAGCCGGGCTAAACCACAACAGTGTGCCACAAGATGCCTCAGAAAAACTATACTAATATTTTCTGAATAGGCTTATTAGATATGGTATCACCAGGGAGGTTGAGAAATGTCATTAAAATATTCTGAAGAAAATAGTTAAAGCAAAAAGCTTAGAGACCTTTATTTCATTCTGCTTTAGAAGCACGTTAATTGTCGCATTGTCTTGTCTCCTTAAAAGGCCCTCATACTTCAGCAGTTACAGCTGTTTCAATATTAGTGCAGTGAGCCAGAATTTAAATTGTTTTTCACAGTTAAAGTGTTTTTCACAATGTTTTACGGTAGGTTCAATTTCCTAGTGTAGACACGGCTGTGGCTAGGGTTATTTATTGTTTTGTTTTGTTTTGTTTTAGTGTTGTTTTGTTTTTATGTTATAGATGAAATTTTACTCAATCTAAACTAGTTTGTTATTATCTACTAATCACCGTGGAATAATATGATAGTATGACATATTAGAATAAATTCACTTAATCAGAAGATTTTCCTCCATATCAGAAGATTAATTCTGAATTTGATCTTTTCACAGATAGTTGAGAATGATCAATATTCAGTCATTTCAATACATTCTTAAGATATATATGAACAAAACCTATGACACTGGATTATGAAAACAATTTTTCCTGTCAAAGACAGTATCACAGAATCACAGAATCATCTAGGTTGGAAGAGACCTCCAAGATCAACTAGTCCAACTTCTGACCTTACACTAACAAGTCCTCCACTAAACCATATCACTAAGGGCTACATCTAAATGTCTTTTAAAGACCTTCAGGGATGGTAACTCAACCACTTGCCTGGACAGCCTATTCCAGTGCCTAACAACCCTTTCCATGAAGAATTTATTCCTAATATCCAACCTAAACCTCCCCTGGCGCAACTTTAGCCCATTCCCCCTCACCCTGTCACCAGGCACGTGGGAGAATAGACCAACCCCCATCTTGCTACAGCCTCCTTTTCACTTTATAAGGGAAATCTATGATGACTGTTGAAGTCATAGACATCTATGCTCCAGGAGTATATCCCTGTTCAAACTGTATGGATGCCAGTTTGCCCTGAAGCATGAGCTCTAAACAAAATCTGGAGCATATCAAAATGAAAAGAGTTTGGGCCTGTTCTTTCCCTGAGGGTGAATCCAAGTACACCTAAGCAATGTAGGTGGATAAGCCTACATCCAGGACCATATAACTCTCTCCCTGTATTCAAACACTGTCTTGCTTAAAAGAACTGTGATGGAAAATGTCTTCAGAAAAGGCATGGCACAGGCTGCTTTTAAATCAGCAAATCTATCTGCCATAATACAATTTTCCACTAATTCATGGATACATGAAGGGTGGAATTCAGCTTGCTTAAACATAATTGTTTAGTGCCATTTGAGATGTCCTAAGATGCCTAAAATATGCACAGAGAACTAGTAGATATGATGCAGAACCTAAGAGAAACCTGTTGCTATCTAGAGTAGCAGAAAGCACACTCCCACAGCAATAGCAGACTCCTCCTTCTTGAGGTGTATGAAGTTCCAGCTATTGTGATTCTAGCTTTTTTGTTTTGTTTTGGTTTGGTTTGGTTTGGTTTTTTTCTTCATTATTGGGTTGATTTGCACAGATTAAAAGCACCACCAAACTTAGATGATCAAGCTTTTTTCTTATATAAGGTGAAGGAATTGCACAGCATGTGTATGTATAATGTTTTTGTATCTAAGCCTGTGTACTTAGAATGTTGAATGGTGTATAAGCCTGAGCTGAGACTGATTCTCAGGCTAGTGTAGGCTTCTCTGCACACCTTTACACATAACAGAGTTTTCTAGGAATGAAGAAGTGCAGAGTGAAATTACGGGAAATTAGGATTTTCTCCCCATTAATGATAACAGAGTAGTTTAGTAGGAAACTTCACACATTCATGGGAAGAGCTGATTGATCTTTACTATTAAAATGTATATACTCTTAATTTAAAGATCTGGTCCATGTTAATACCATTAGTGTACCATTGTAATGGTACCATTAGTATCATTATAATGTAGCTATCATCCATTACTGGAACTCATTTGTACCCAGGAGAAATCAACATGAAAATATCATCAACTATTTATACCTAATGATATTGTAAGGATAACTGCAAAGATTATGAGTTTGTTTGATACCATAATTTTTTTTGATGTTCTCTTATTCACAGTGGGTAAACTAAACTCATGTCACATTTGATGCACTGAAAACACACTTGAACAACTCTTTTAAGTTTCAGGTCATTAAACCTGTGACTGTGTCACATGAAGATATACTTCTAATAGGACTTGTATGAAGATAAAAAGCAACCTCTTAGAAAAGGAATAAGTATATTTTAGTTAGAACAAATAATAAGAATAACAGATCAAATATGTTGAGTCATGTCTTCTATACAGAAACTATTGAGACCATATAAAGGTTTCAGTTAATTAATTTAATCAAGTCAGTGCTTGAACAGACGTAGGAGGTATTAGCATGGACAGAAAAGAAAAATGAGAAAATGACCCGCTATATCTATCTGTAAAAGAAGGTTTCAGATAAATGCATACAATTCACCAATGCCTTAATTGTTCAAACAGTATACCACTCAATTCTGTGGTTAAAAAAAAATGGAAGAAAAAAAAGTTTAATGAGCTGTTCCAGCAGTACCAGTAATTGCTTTCATTCTCATTAGAACTGATACATGTTAAATTCTGCTGGTCAGAGAAGACAGAACTATACTGTATCAGCTATAAGTGGACAGTTAAAGTAGAACTGCAACAGTAGGTTTTTTTTTTTTTTTTTTTACATCACTGTTGATGTTTATTTTGTGTGTGTGTGTTTCTGGAGAGAAAAAAAAAAAAAGAGGACATTATTATGGAATCTATAAGAGAAAAATAATTTTATTAACCAACTTTGTTGTTGGCTGTATTCTTCTTTTGTTTCTTTTTCTAAGCAAAAGGCTAGAACAATTTTATTTGTTAACAGCAATGCATAGGCTTTTTTTTTTTTTTTTTTTTTTTTTTTAGTATTAGATTTACATGTTTTTCATGGACTTTCTATCCCCCGTTAAAAGCCATAGCCCATTTTCTCAGCTATTTAACTTGCGTGATTTGGAATGAGTATTATTAAAAACTTCATTTTATATGATAGGAAGTATGGTAAACTAATACTTTCTGACACGTATTTCCACTTCAAAACATTTTGTTTTCCTTCTTTGCTTGACAGATGTAAACCACATACATGTGCAATTGATCTTAGCTTGTGGAATCAGTCAGGAATTAAATGACCCATCAGTAGTGGGGTGGGCTGACCCATATGGGATGATGCCACTGGGATTCAAAATAATTTTTAGAAACTGAAGAAATGTCTGTAAAGATAAGATGTATTCAATTTTAGAAGTGTAATTTAAGAATAATCTCATATATAAAGACAGGGAAAACTCTTGACTTCACAGCTTTCTCTAAAACAGGATAGAGAATGTGTACCCTGAGTAACTGTGATACTGCATCACTAATGTGATCCTGTTATGAAGCAGCCAAATGGTCAATATATGATTACTACATACTTCCTATGATTTTTCTATTTTAGCATTTATATGATTTCATGCATGCTACAAATTCCATTTTTTGTGTGCTGCAAATGTGACCAAGTTGAGAACTTGAGGGTTAAGAAAAATTGTCCGAGAACTAAATCTCATATCATATAGTGTCATGACTGAACTGAATGTAGAATCTTAGTCTAAAGACCTTCAGACTGAGAGCAGATGATCATGAAGTAAATGTAAAAAAGTAGAAAAAGTAAAAAAGAAGAAGTAAAAATTTACTCATGAAGTAAATGGGTGGTGCTAAGAAGAGGATAATCTGTTTATCATGTCTATTGTAGGGGAGGAGTACTGAAAATGATTTTCAGAAAGATAGTTTCCAGCTAGAAGTTAAGAAAGAATTTATGAGAGTAAAGATAATAAAGCACTAGTATAGATTGCCTGGGGAAAGATTGAGGAATCCATCAGTGGGGGGTCTTTAAAAACATGTTAAACAAACATCAGTCAGGAATTATTCCTCCTTGGGTCAGGGAATAAAACAGAAGACTTCTCAGGGTCCTTTCAAGACACATGTTTCTAACACACTGGTATGTATACTTGATTAAAATTACCTGATTGACCTCAAGAGGAGAATGTATCAAATTAGGGAAAAGAAGTAAGAAACAGATGGGAAATATGATTCTGCTTAGAGATGGAATTAGAATCCATGGTTTTATAGGTTTAATTTGAGGGATAAACTTTTGCTGTGATTCAATGAATATGTAAGTGTGAATTCTTATACTTTTTATGTTCGTTGTTCTAGTTCTATATATTGTGGTGATATGTTTTTAAGCACAGTAAATTAAGACAGTTTATTTTCATATCTGCTATGTATTCAATGCTATTTTTTTTTAATGAAAAGACCTACTTTTCAGTCTCCATTGCATTAACTCTTTGATTCTGTGAAAATATTAAAATGTGATTTTAACTTGCTGTCTGTCCTTGTAGGGAAACAGTTGGATATAGCTGAATATAACATCTTACCAACCCAACGGCTTGAAGTGATACAGCTCTAGTGATACTAAGGAGCCAAAAACGAAGCCTACAGAAGTTCTGACATGAATTTTGTCACTGAATTAATATGGGAGTGCCTGCATGGCTCACACTTGGCAAATGGCCTGGATAACAAAACCCGCTGGGTTGCAGGTATAAATACTGCATGCAGATCCAATATAAAAAACTGTGTGGAGGATGTTTACCCAGAATGTACTGTCCTAACGTGAAAAAAAAAACCCTGAATATTTCAGGTGGTCATGTTTAAAATATTTAATTAATTTTAAATGTAATTAATTTTCAGCCTTTGTATTGGGTGTAGGCATCCAGGTGGTGGGCAGCCAAGCTACTGGTGTGTCTGGGAAAGAATATTTAAGAAAGGGTGAAATATTGCACAAGCAGTGAAGAGTAAGGGAAAAAATAAAATTAAAAAAAAAATAATAATCTAAAAAAAAATAATAATAATCTGTAAGAATGTGGTAGGTTTGCTCAGGTGGGCAGCCAAGCTCCACCAGCCACTCTCTCACTCCCCCTCCTCAAAGGGAAAGGGGGAGAAAATACAATAAAAAGGGCTCAAGGGTTGAGATAAGGGCAGGGAGATCGCTCAACAATTATCGTGATGGGCAAAACAGACTCAGAGTAGACAAATAATAAAATTTATTGCCTATTATTAACAAGCTGGAGAAGTGAGAAACAAAGGAAAGAAACAAAAAACACCATCCCCTCATCCACCCTCTTCCACCTTCTCCCCCCGAGTGGCGCAGGGGAACAGGGAATGGGAGCTGCGGTCAGGCTCTGAAGTTTCACCTCTGCTGCTCCTTCTCGGCCACTCTCTTCCCTTGCTCCAATATGGGGTCCCTCTCACGGGATGCAGTCCTTCCCGAACTGATCCTGTGGTGGCTTCCCACAGGCAGCAGCTCTTCAAGAACTGCTCCAGCATGGGTCCTCCATGGGTGGCAGCTCCCCCCAGACTCCCTGCTCCTGCGTGTGCGCCTCTCCAAGGGCTGCAGCTCCAGCCCGGGGCCTGCTCCTGCAGGGGCTCTCCATGGGCCGCAGCCTCCTCCAGGCCACATCCACCTGCTCCACTGGGGGCTCCTCCACGGGGTGCAGCGCGGACATCTGCTCCATGTGGGACCCATGGGCTGCAGGGGGACAGCCTGCTCCACCAGAGGCCTCTCAACAGGCCGCAGGGGAACTTCTGCTCCCTGCCTGGAGCACCTCCTCTCCCTCCTTCTTCATTGACCTTGGTGTCTGCAACACTGTTTCTCACTCCTCCCTGTCTCTCAGCAACTGTTCCCCAGCAGGATTTTTTTTTTTCCCTTTCTTAAATCTGCTCTCCCAGAGGTGCAAATAACATTGTTTATTGTCTCGGCTCTGGCCAGCAGCAGGGCCCTTGTCTAACATGGGGCAGCTTCTGGATTCTAATCGCAGAATCCACCACTATGGCCCCGTGCTACCAAAACCTTGCCACCTAAACCCACTACAGAGAAACAATGCTGCAGACATCAAGGTTATAGATGAAGAGAGGAGAGGAGGTGCTCCATGCACTGGAGCCAATGTTCCCCTGCAGCCCACAGAAGAGACCACAGTTGAATGGATATTGCCTAGAGGAAACTGCAGCCCATGAAGATCCCATGCTGGAGCAGCAAAAAACGTGAAGATGAATGAGCAGCAGAGATGAAGTATTATGAACTGACCACAATTCCCATTCACCACCTACTCTATGCTGCTCAGGTGAGGAGAGGGTAGAGAAGTCCAAAATGAAAGAGTGAAGTTCCTGAATGAAGCTTGGAAAAGGGGGGTGGGAAGACAGGGAGATGAAGGACTTGTTTTGTCTTTGTTTCTCAACATCTAAATCTATTTAATTGTCAATTAATTAAAATATTTTTTATCAGTTTTAATCTTTTCTGGCTGTGACAATAATTTGGCTGTGACAGAGCTGAGTGCAGTACTCCAGGTGGGGGGAGTACTGTCACGAGGGTGGAGCAGAGGGGGAAAATCACCTCTCTCCACCTGCTGTCCACACTTCTTTTGATGCAGTCCAGGATATGATTGGCTTTCTGGGCTGCAAGTGCACATTTCTGGCTCATGTCAAGTTTTTCATTCACCAGTACCCTGAAGGCCTCTTCCACAGGCCTACTCTCAATCCATTCTTCCACCAGTCCATACTAATGTTTGGGTTCCCCTGACCCAGTTGGAGGGCCTTGCACATCAGCCCGTGGAATCCATAGCCTTGTTTGGGCCAGGTCCAGCAGTCCTATGGGGTGCAGGTGCCTTCGCCCACCCAGTGACCCACAGCATGCAAGTGGAATGGGGGCACTCCTTCCCAAGGTGCAGGTGGGGCCCCACCTGCATGGGTGGTGCTGTAGCATAGGAAGTGGCAAAGGTGCATGGTCAGCTGGAGCACCCACATCTCCAGGATGTATACATGTGTGTTATATAGCATTTTGTATGTGTAAATTGCTTACCGTGTACTGGTTATATATGTGTACTGGTTATTGATATTGATCTGGGTTTACAGTTCATTGATTTCCAGTTAATTACATGTCATTGATAGATAGATGAATCAATCCTGATTAAATTTAAACTAAGTGAACTGAGCAGTTTTTCACAGCAATAACTTACTACTCGTCTTTTGGTAAAGCCTATGTTCAGATCCATAAAGTATCTATTCATACAAACTGCACTTAGCAGTTTAAGTATTTTCCCAAATTTTTCCTTACACACCAAATTTTATTTATTTATGTATTTATTTATTTATCTATTTATTTATTTTTGTGAATATGTCTATTAATGGGGTATTTGATTGCCTAAAATAAGTGTTTATTGACAGATTCCAATGCCATGGTAGTTGACTAAGCTCTGTTATAGTTAGTGGAATCTAATCAATGTAGTTAACACTGACTACATTTCAAAAAAGAAATTCATTTGACTAGCTGTTGTATACTTGATTATATAGGTATACTAATGCTATTTGAAATGACCCATGGTCTCCCAACTGTCTTCTAGCTGTCATTCCATTAAGGCATGTTCTCACATAGGTTCTGTATAAATGCCTTAACAATACAAGTGAGTCTTATTTGGGAATAGATTTCTGTCTTTCAGCAACTGACTGAAGCTATAGGTAGTTATTTTAGAGGGAGCTAAATTTTTGTGTTAACAAAGCATCACTGACTCCACTGGACTTCTGGATATTCAGAACATGTATAGATACTTAAATGTAAACAACTAAAATTAGGTATTTCAATTTGTAACTAAATCCCACTTTTTGTGTCAAGCACTTAACAGCTACCTTAACTCATGGCAACTTTGGAATCTGTAAATTAAGCTCTTGTAAGTTTTATCTTCAGTCTTGTGAACATCAGCTTTGTAATCAGAGGTCTTCATGTAGGAGTGTTTCAAATCCATAATTTCTACTTCACAAGAGGGGCTCCCGACTAATCTAACTTGACATCCAAACAAAAAATCATCCACATTGCTGGTATGTAGTATCAGGATATTTATTATTATTCACTTGCAACTCCTATGAATTTTGCACTTCCGTTGGCAGAGTGCTGTGCAACAACTAAAAAGAAGGAAAGTAGTTGTATTCTAGCTTTACCTTTCATTAGAGCCCACTGATGGCTGTCAGTTCATATCTTTTCAGACTGAGAGGGTTTCCACTTCCCAGCAAAGTTCTGTAATCATGAGGCTCTTTTACAGCATGGAGACGGCTGTTTCCAACAGGGATAGCAGTCATTGTCAGACAGTTCTTTTGTTCCTATATGTTCAGTTCCTATTTGCATGTTCTCTCTTTTCATTCTGGGTTCTCTGAATCTCACTCCACTATTTCCTACAGAATTCTAGTTCTGCACTGCTAAATGCCCTTCCAGAACTCAATTTACTTTTTAGATACTTTAGTGTTGCATGTCACAGTGCCTACATCCTTTTGACAGTTTGGTTCTTCATTTCTTCTGGCCAAATTCAGCTTTGTATAGACTGCTACAGTTTCAGCAAATTAAGCTTCTTGATTCCAAGTCTTCATTCTGTACATCTGGAATGGAGAAATCAATTTTTAATTCCCAATATTACTTGGAAGATGGTTGCAGTGCTCTGAAGATTAAAAGATTACATGAGGGGGAGGTATTATCATATAAATGTTCTTCTGAGAACATAAGCTGTGTTTTAGTGGATGATTATAGATGATTAAAAAAAAAAAAGATTTTGGTTTTGTTTTTGTTGTTAGTTGTGGGTTTTGTTGTTTTGTGCATGTTTTCTCTTTGTTTGTTTGTTTATTTTCCTCAGAGTAGAAATAGTTTTGCAGCATAATTGAATTTTCTATCAGCTAGAACAGAAGTGCTTCTACATAAATATAAACTTTTTTTTTTCCTAAGCCATATTAAATGCAACATTAGAAGTTGTCATCTTGTATTTATTATTATTATTAATTAATTAATTAATGTAGGAAAGCTAAATCACTGTCTCTTGTCCACCATAGGTCAAACTAGTTTGAGACTCCTTTTCTGAGAGATTCATTTGGATGCATAAACTATAACCTTGTCACTTTGTGGAATGCATTTTCAAACAAAAATGGTTCTCACCAGATAAATGACATTTTATGAAATCACAAAATGTGCCTTAAACAGCATAATGGCTTTAAAGCATTTTAATTAGTTATTTGGCAAATCAGCAGATGTAGAGTATCATCAAGCATGCATAATTTATCTACTAACAATAGTGTCCGTACTTTTTAAGAGCTCGTAACACTGCCTTCTACTAGTGCTTTAATACACCATTGACTGTAATCCTAACACAATTTGTAAGAGCGTTAAACAGAAAACTTTCAAAACAATGAGTCTAAATAAAATTATGTACCCAGTTTTTCCTAAATCTACTACTAACTATATAATGTGATTCATTGTTCTAGCTCTGCTTAAGAAGCTTCAGAAAAGCTATAATATTATTATCAGATTTGTTTATTCTGTAGTATTGAAAAATATATGAAAACTAGTTAAATATTCTGATCACAGCATAGCATTTCCTTTTGTCTGAGATCAAGAAGCAAAGCAGGAGCTTCACAAATCCTTCAAACAAGCACTTCCTGGAACTGTTAGGATTTAAATTAGATATTAGGAAGAAATTCTTTGCTCAGAGGGTGGTGAGGCGCTGGCACAGATTGCCCAGAGAAGTTGTGGATGCCCTGTCCCTGGAACTTTTCAAGGCTAGGTTGAATGGGACTTTGAGCAAACTGATCTAGTGGAAGGTGTCTCTGCCCATGGCAGGGGGGTTGGAACTGAATAATATTTAAGGTCCCTTCCAAGCCAAACACTTCTGTGATTCTGTGATTCTGACACAATGATGCTCAAACCATTATCATCTGATACCATTTTTCTTTTCTTATTTATTTATATGTTACCATAATTTGCTCCAGACCAACTTATAAGTCCTTTCCTTGAATTTGCTTTTTCTTCTTTTTGCTTAAGAGAATAAAGATAAAGGGGTCCTAAGCATCTAGTATCCCTTGAAATACTTAATGGTGTCTGAGAACCATGAGACAATGACAGATAGGACACAGGTTCTGATCAGATAAATTACCCTTTGAAGTGGCAATTGGAAGTTAGACAGGATACTGAAATATTGCTACATGTCTGTTTTTAGACAGCTGAATTGCAAACAGTTTGGATTGAATTCAGGATTATAACATCCACATTTAGATTTCCATCTGTATGAAACTTGAGTGTGATCTAGATATATAAATGTCATTACAATCAATGCACAACTCTTCAGTGCTGACCGTGGAACTTAGGAAGTATTTAGTTCATCTATTATAGGAAAATATTTCTATAATTACGGATTCAGTCATTGAGACACTGGCATTTGATGTCATTTGTAATGTCCCAGGCTGTCCTACCTAATCACCAGCTGATGTTCCAGAATGTCTTGCATACTCTAGGATGTATCTGCTGGTACTAGGTCTCTGTGTTTGGGCAACTGAATCCTGCTTTCGTAAGTGTTTATCAAAATAGTTCTTGCTGATTAGTGGAATAAATGAAACGTATTGATTAGAATTACTTTGACTGTAAAGGGAGCTGTGATACCTTGTTTATTCATAAACTCATATGGAGAGTCATTATATGTCTTATTCTGGAGTATGCACTATCCTGTAGCGGCTTTTTTTTGTGTGTGTGTGTGTTAAAAGAACACTCTGGATTATAGCTTATAACTCAAATGAGTGTTATATCTACAGATGAGTAGTTGTATTAGAAAAAAAAATCTACTGCATGTTTAAGGAAATCTATTTCACATTAGATGGTTAGCACTGACTGACATGACCTACTGCTACTGTTATGCGTTAACTATTTCTGTCTTTTTAAGTTATTTACCCCACAGGGTATGGATACAGGAAATCGCTGAAATGCTTCTGTGACTTGTTAATTCTCTCATGTAGTTTCAACCTTGGAACAATTTGGAGACTTGAATTGCTTCCACCACTGCTTACATTCTTTACCACCATGATCCTGAAGCTAAATCCTTGTGCAAAATTTCCATCCTCCACTTCCATTACTTGTTCTGTACAGGGTACAGATCAAATAAATCCCCAGAGATGATTAGTATACTGTCAGTGAGCAAATAGTATTACCTGTTGGTAGAAGTGTGAAGAAACAATACTGAAAACCCCCTTGGGTTATAAACCTAAACCAGCTTCTCAGCTTGAGACAGCAATTTTAAAATGGTCTGGTTTTGGACAATTCTGCTGCTCTGTTAAACAGCAAGAACAGGATATCCATATTTTCCACTCTTTAGATTCTAAATATCCAATCATTTAGATCTCCCCATGCTCCACAGGCAAAAAGACTTGAAGTTGACTTTTCACTCATTGCTTCAGCTTCTGATTCTACGCCCATAGAATTGATTCATAGAATTACACATTTTGACTCTCAGGTGATCCTTTCCAGCACAGACATTAATCATTCATTCCTAACTGTGCTTCTTAGATTCCTTTTTCATGGAGAATGTAATAACAACAGAAACTTGTCCTGGTTTCAGCTAGCATAGAGTTAGTTTTCTTCAGAATATCTTGTCTGGTACTGTGTTTTGGATTAAGGATGGGAATGATACTGATGACATGCTGATGTTTTAGTTTCTGTAGAGCAGTGCTTTCACTAAGTCAAGGACTTTTTAGCTTTTCACACTGGCCTGCTGGCGAGGAGGCTGGGAGTGCAGCAGGAGCTGGGAGGGGATAGAACCCGGGCAGCTGACCCAAACTGGCCAAAAAGATAACCCATACCATATGATGTCATGGTGAATAATAATATTTGGGAGAAATTGGGTGGTGGGGTTGGTGTTGCCTGGGGATGGGCTGAGCATTGATCAGCAGGTGGTGAGAAGTTGCATTGTGCATCACTTGTTTTTGTTTTGGTTTGGTTTTATTCTTGTCTTCTTCCCTTTCTTATTAAACTGTCTTTATCTCAACTCACAAGTTCTTGCACTTTTTTAAGTTCTCTCCCCCATCTCACATAAAGGGAGTAAGCAAACATCCATGTGGTTCTTAGCTGTCTGCTGGATTAAACCACAAAAAAACAGCAAAGCTTGTACCTATTTACCCTCACTTGATGCTGTCTTTAAATAGGTGGCTGAATGTATTTGTCTAGGACATGGTTCTGGTGTTCAATGAAATTTCAGAAATTTATCTATAGGACCTAAATCTGTGCCTCTTTGTTGAATAATAACATAATTTAATGCAAAAGATGGCAAAAAATGTTGCAAACCAATTACGTGACAAACAAACAAACAACAAAAAAAAACCACACACAAAACAATATGGAATGTCATTTGTATTATATTTGTATTTATATATACATATATATATATTGTATATTTGTATTATACTGTTTTGTACTACAAGCCAATGTGTTGATGCTTAATTATTTATTGAACACAGGAAGGTGTATACTCAGTTAAATTTCTGTGTAAGTCTTCTGTACATACATATGTTACATTTTGAAGAGCTCATATTTTATGAATTTCAATTGCTATATCTTGTTCATGAAATATTTAAGTAGACACTCGTGTAACTACAGCCTCACCTTTGGAAATTATATTACATGTTTCTGAGTCGTTCAGAAGCAAAACAGAAAATATAATACAAATTAAAAATACGTAGTTTGCTCATAATTACCTGCACTTGTGCATAGCTGAGAACAAAAGCCACTGTTTTTTTTCATTTTTTTTTCTTTTTTTGTTTGTCTTTTTTGGCAAGTTTTTTATTTTATTTTATTTTTAATGTCTACTGTAAAAGTGTGTAGAAGGAAAATGAAATTAGTAACTCATAAAATAAGTTCCCAGATACTTCATTCTTTGTCTTCACCATCTTCTGAATATAGAATCTTTGAAAGGGTTTCAGTCTTCAGGGTAATTCCCAAGTGATTACCCTGAGTTTATGATTTTCTGTAAGACACATTAAATTATGGTACTGTAAGGAGAATTTTATACATGGAAAAGGCTTTTTTTTTCCTTTTTTTTTTTTTTTTCAACTCTCATGGTGATCATCTCTGAAAAGAAATTAACTTCAAGTTATTATTTTAGAAAGAAAAAAATGGAAAATTGTTTAAAGGAAATTTGATTGGGACATATATGAAATGTGTGCATGTGATGTTTTATTTAATGGAGTACGACGATGTAGGTGATTGGTAGCAAGGGCAAAGCTTTTGTTGTTGTTTTAATTTATTCTCATAGACAGACTTATATTGGATGACTTTAAATTTGGTGCTGTGTGATGCATAGTTTGTTTGATATCAAACAAATCAGTAAAGAGTACCACTAGTCACCAAACAACAGTTCATGTATCACCCACTAGAACTATGTTGCAATTAGTTTTGCAGCTCAGATACTTCTCCCATCTGTAAACTAGATAAGACCCAGATGTTATGTTCTCACTGTGTACACAAGATTTTCCTGCGTACTGATATTTGTCACGCATATATCCTTCATCTTTTCATGAATATTGATTTTCTTTATTTAAATGAAATAAAAGTGCCAACAGAAGAGAAAAACAAAATCCAAATAGTTGGTTCCATCTGTCTTTTGTCTAGCATGTGTACTTTTATGAGTTATCTGTGGGAAGCACATCATGAAATTTCTCATTCTGACTACATCATTGTACATGGGAACTCTGGGCATTGCTTACTGGCTCAGTGTCTGGGTACTGTGAAGTAGAACTGGAAGTTGTTTGGCTGTCTTTTTAGATCTCTCTCAGATCTTATTCTTATGAAGCAAGCATATGATAAAAAGATGTCTTTATATTATATTAAATTATGGCCTTGATCCATGTCATCATTTATATCTACACTGGTCCTGCAGCTGTCTGTAAAATGGATGATTCTTGTCCTCTGACACAAACTGGCCATTTTGATATCCGTCCTTAAAAAGTCTTTTGTCTCTCTTTACAGTTCCGATTACTTATTTTTCCTTTAGATTTTGTCTTGTTGTTTAGACCAACTGGTTTTAGTAGATGAAAAGAAAACATTCCTAAGTCTTTCACATCCTCAGTTCTTGCAGTTTTGACTGTTGTCTCATTTATTTTTCACTCTGAGGCACCCAGCTTAGAACTGAATGAAGAGTTTCATCCCATGTTTGACTATTCCTTAGGATCTGTAGGTATGAATCCTAATTATGCCCAGCTTGATTGTGTCAAATCATCCATATAAAAACCTATTACATTTTATGGGCATTGAGATAGGGATCTATTTACATAGCTCCATTATCATGGCATGAAGATTTGCATGACTATTAGAAATTCTGCCTGTTTACACTTTGGATCAAACAAATAAAATGAAAAGTCAAATGATCAAAATCAATTTGAAATAGCTTAATTATTTCAGAACATAAGCTCTTTTTCTACTATGTTCGTACATGCCAGCTATATTTTATAGTTACATTTTTTCTTTTCATTTTAAATTAATTTAAACATTCATTATGAGGTATTTAAGATCAATTGACATAAGTAATCTACAGATCAGATTGCATATGCTGCTTTTAATTTCCCAGGCTACAAACAATAAATAACTTCTCAATTTCTGATATGCAATTTTATACACACTGCATCTTCCATTTTGTCACAGGTTAAGGATTCACAAAAGTTATCTAACATATACTTAGTTCTAGGAAAAACTCAAAATTTGCTCTATCTGAAAATATAAAAAGAAATGCTTTTCTGTTGTATCCACATGAGCATTGCTGTTCTCATCTAGGAAGCTCCAACTCTTTTTACAAAACGAGCTACTACTTACTGAAGTCTGTAGATTCAGTTGGTCAGAATTTGTTAGTTAAGGATCATAGATGAGGAGATGTGCTCAGATTTTAATTTTGCAGTAAAGAACTCTTCTCTTTCTTTAGCTGACTGTAAAAGCTTAGAGGTGGTAGTACTACTTCTCTTGAGGAAAGCCAGGAAGAGTAATGACATTGGAGTGGAGATGATTTTTCTTATTATGAACATGGACTGGTTAACAGCAGAACACAGTGATACAATAGGAAAAGACCAGAGAGTATCTGTCATAATAAAAAGTTACCAGAAAATGCTTCCCACTGAGTAAGGCTTAACTAGGAAACTGGAACATTAATTCTTTCTGGTTTTATGTGTTTCCATGAAGTGATCTCAAAGCTTGTTTGTTAAGAAGTTTCAGAATGCTCAGAGATTTGTAGTTTGGTACTGACCTTGGGTATTTTATGACTGTCGTCAGTGGAAATATGATTTAATCCACAGAGAACGAGATGGAAAATAATTCTGTAAATAGCCTCCCCCACTCTTCCTATTCTTAAAATTTCTTAAGATAAAGCTTTAAGGGGGATCACAGAAAAATGGGAAAACAACTTAAAAACAAACCAAAACAACAAAAAAAATCTTTTCATCAGAACACTAGGTTATATAGCTTAGCATAGATTTTCATTCATTCACTTTCAGATGGGGAGAGGGAAGGAGGTGAACATAACTTATGGAAATATATTTGTGTGTATATCAGAGCTAAGACAGAAGAAACCTGTTGAATATAGTCACAAACACACGTACACAATAATCCCAAATGGCATCCTCTGAAGTATCATCAAGTTGCATCACATGAAACAATTATGAATCTGAACCAGTAAGTTTATTGACACAGCATAACACTAAAAAATATTAGAAATAGTGGGATAAAATGACATTAGGATTAGACAGTTTGTCTGTACAGCTCCATTTAACAACAAATTGATGTTTCAGCTGTTCAGTACAAAGTAAAATTCACATAAAGTGTGTGCATCTGAGTACACGTGTATATGTACGTTAGCAAATAAACATACACATATGATATAGATAATATCATATATTTTATAACTGTCTTTTTACTTCAGCTCACTCAACGTTTATGCTTGAGTTTTCACATGTCCAAATGTGTATGTCAGGTTGGAGGACTATAAATCCCATGGTGACTAGATAACGGTAGCAAACAAATCATGCTGGTGCCAATATTCATTATGTTATATTTAGGAAAAATAATTTAATAACAACAACAATTTACTGAGTTGATTGCAGGTAAGTTTTTAATTTCCCAGGCTACTGGAAATAAATGGTTCTGCTGTCAATCGTCATATTCACAATAAGCAAGTCTTATCTTCCTCTCCAATTCTAATCCTGTGACAGCAGACTCATAGTTTCTCTATACAATTGAATCACCTTGAGAACTCTCAAGTTTTTTTTGTTTTCTTTTGTTTTGTTTTTCCTTATTTACTTTTAACTTGTGGATATGTTTACTGTTAAATTTGTGCAGGTTTATTTAATGTTAGCTTGCGATAGTTATTAAAATTTGAATATATGTTTGAATATATTTTTTAACTTTTTTATTTTCATAAGGAGAAGCATGATTATTCTAATTAGAATGCTCCTAAAACAAAAATCTCTCAAAGGTTTTCATCTTATAAGTATTAACTAACTTCATAGTTAAAAATTAGAAAAAATATTTTCTTGGTTGTAATTATTGTGAATACAACCTAGGACATGATTCAACTAAATCCTTTAAAATGCTACTAGTTTCACAAAGCGAAAGGTTTCTTGATAGTTTAGCACATCAAAATCACAAAAAAAATCTCTATAAAACATATAGCAATTCATCTAGTATCTTTGTTAATGAGAAAATATTTCTCTGCATATATATTTGCATTTCTATGTCTATCCATTTATAAGAGCGTGTAACTACATTTACCCTAATTTATGTGTTACTAGGGATAATCCACAGAAATATGTTCATAAAGGATCAAAACTCATTGCCTTTATTCAGTTGAATTAATTTTCTTTGGTCAAAGATTCTGAAAGTGTTGGCAAAAATGACAGACTGATGTAAAACAAGCCATTCCATTTAGCAGTTTTATTTAATTTTATGGCCTAATTCTTGGGAGTAATGATGGATGAAAAACTTGACATGAGCTGGCAATGTGCTCTTATAGTCCCAAAAGCAAACCATATCCTGCGCTACATCAAAAGAACCATGGCCAGCAGGTCGAGGGAGGGGATTCTTCCCCTCTACTCCACCCTCATAGACCTTTTAGAACAGGTCCAGACAAGGGTCATAAAAATGATCAGAGGGTTGGAGCACCTCTCCTGTGAAGACAAGCTGAGGGAGTTGAGGTTGTTTAGCCTAGAGAAGTGAAGGCTCTGGGAAGACCTTATTGCAATCTTCCAAGACTTATAGGGGGCTTATAACAAAGATGGGGAGAGACTCTTTACCAGACAATGTAGTCATAGGACAATGGGTAATGGTTTTAAACTAAAAGAGGATAGATTTAGGAGAAAGACGGTAGATATTAGGAAGAAAGAGGGTAGATATTAGGATATTAGGAAGATATTAGGATATTAGATATTAGGAAGAAATTCTTTACTGTGAGGGTGCTAAGGAAACAGGTGCACTGGAACAGGTTGCCCAGAGGGGCTGTGGATCCCCACTCCCTGGAAGTGTTCAAGGCCAGGTTGGATGAAGCTTTGACCAACCTGATCTAGTGGAAAGTGTCCCTGCCCATGACAGTGGCATTGGAAATGGATGATCTTTAAGGTGCCTTCCAACACCAAATCATTCTATGATTCCATGATTCCATTATTCTATGATAATTTGATGATCCTCTGATTCTAATTCTGCTGTTGCTGGTATACAAATAAACCTTTTAATTGAATCAGAACTGGATGTAAATATTCGGGTAAATAAGCCTTAGGGAATGTTTATTTATTTTTCTTTCAATGTGCTGTATAGATTAATGCATTCTCAAATCTAAAACAACATGGAAAGGATTACATGAGGATAAAGGAATATTCATATGTGATTAAAATTCTTAATAAAGGAACATTATGCGTATGGTTCACACAGTTTTCAGAAAGGAGTACTTCAATGTACAGTTTAGGAATTCATGTCCTTTTATAAATGGTTCTCAAAACTCCTTCTGTAGCTAGGCTTAGATTAATTTAACATCTTTATTAAATACATCATATTAAATTGTAATTAAAGGTAATCTAAACTGGGACCTAGGCTGTATGTGCAGTTGTGATAATCTGACTCTCAAAATCCTGTAGAATTTGAGAGTCAGATTTTTTTCTTAGAAATTTTTTCTAACTTCCATGCATGGAGTCTAGGCCGTGTATTTTTCCAGTTTTGGTGCTACATAAACTTAGCACACATAAATCTTTTTAAATGCTTCCTGTCTCCTCCTTCCTGATGTGAATATTTATTATTCTTGAAATAGGTTAACACAAAGGGCACAAATGCTAGGTCTTGTCAAAAGCACCTTGGGAAACAAATAGTGTTGTCTGCTCAGTCAGAAGAAATACATTTTAAATTTTGGCTAGGGTAATCACAACTTCCCATTACCTAGAAAAGGACTTCAGGAAGAATAAGTCAACAGAGAATGCAGTTAATATTTGTAAGCAGTGAAAACAAAACAAAACAAAACAAAACAAAAAAACAAACACACACAAAAAAAGAAAACCACACTTTTTTTGAAATAAAAGTGTTTTCAACTTCTATTTCTATAAAATATTTCAAGGGACATGGAATGTGCTCATCAGAAAAAGCGAACAGTATTCCAGTGTTTTATTCTAGTTCATAAAAAGGTAAAAGTTTAATGCTTTCAGTGTGAAAAACTGTGGTGAAAACAAAATAAAATACAATTATATTTATTGTATTAGGATTAATTGAAAATATGGATCAAGTAGTTGGGGTTAGAAGCTAAGTGTTACACACTGGAGATTCCAGAAGTAGCATGCTAAAAACAAGAGAGCACATACACTCAAATCTATTGGTGATATACAAAAGACCTAAGAGAAATAGTACCTTAGCATACAGTTTTCATTGTTGTTCATCAGTCTCTTCATGGATGCTTAAACATGTTTAATAATTTATTAAGAACACATTAATATAACAATATACTTTGATCTTGTCATAAGCATCTTTTACCTCTGTGCTAAAAGATTAATGATATCTACCTTTTGGTAATACAAACTTTTGAAAGTGTTTTTTTTTAGAAGTTTTAGTGTTTTAGAACCCATTTCAGATACCTACATTGTACCTACTTATCTTCTGTTGCTTGAATGATCAATGAAAAGAAAATGACACTTGTAAAGGATGACTCACCTGATCTTTGCTACACATGTATTTTAGAAAGATATTTTAAATCCTATGAAAATAGTTCTGGAAGTAGCTATTTCTCTTGAGTGGTACTTATAAAAAACCTGTGTTGACTGGCTCAGAATTAAATGTCTATTTTTCACATGTCCCAGATTCCCATTTGGAATGATTAAATTAGCCTATATTTTATTCATACTGAACTACTATAGCCACCCATCCAGCCACAGAAAAATAAATAAGATAATACTATAAAAGTAGCAAAAATAGTTCAATGTTTTAAAAAGGATCAATTTGCAGAAAAAAAATAATCAAGAGTTTATGTAGCACTTATATATGTACTTTGTAGAGTTTATGATTTCAGATGCTCACCAGAAATCCCCTTCAAATTAGGAATACTCACTGAAGTTCTGAAAACTAAACATATTATACTGAGTAACATGCTAACATAATGAACATGCAGAATACTATTTTTTAATCTTTATTTATACTGTCTCATATTTTGTGTTAGAAGTGTTAGAAGCATAATTTTCCATATTAACATTGTTTCCAGAAAATGAAGGTAGCTAAGATGTATGCCATAGTCTCTTCCCAACTGCTGAAATTACAAGACATGTACAGTATTTTAGCTGAGTTATGACAACCTATGCCAGGTCTGAAGTCCATCTGTACTGTTTTTGGTGTCTACATTTCTGATAAAAGAGACAATATATCTGTGTTGGCATACAAAACTACTGGTTAGCTCAAGGTTAACAAGCACAGAAAATGATAAACAAGGGATAATCTTTAAAAAAAAAAAAAAGCTATGGAAGATTTCTTCCATATTTATATATATATATATATATATATATATAAGAAGACCTATTTCCTTTGCCAGAATACCAAACAATTCCAAGAAAGACTCCTGTAGACAACAAGGGTATATCTGTTTTTTAAAGAAATGTACGTTGCAGGTATAATTTTTAGTATGTTGTTGACATATAAAGGAAGAGATATTTCTAGTCTAAACTCAAGCTGTGAAACAAATACACCGTAAGTGCAGTCAGATATTTTAGTTTACTGACTACTTTCTAAGTGCTACTTCCCAAATCATCAAGGGGAAAAAAATAAACAAAGAAACAAAAAACATTCTAAAGAAAAAAAGAAGGCTGATAATCCTCTTAGGAAATGTTGGTGAAAATGTGTTTCTCACAGGTTCAGGTTTGCATTGTTATATATGGCAAACAGCTAGCAGACAGTTTCATGTCAAGGAAAGTATGGACAAGAAAGAACAATTTAATTTTGGTCATTCCTATAGACATTTCTTCAATGAAAAAGTATATAGTAATGTAATGTTAGCTGGTTACCTCTTTTTTTTTTTTTTTTTTTTTTTTTTTTTTCCCTTCTGTCTCGGTGCACTCTCCTGCTCTTAACTCTGTAGTACTGATTTGGATGAACCAAAAGGCTTTTTAAATCAGTATTCAAAAACTGTTTATTATAGTCTGCATGCTACTGCAAGAGTGAAAGAACCTTGTTATTACTGTTATCAAATATTTGGCACAATAGGAGTGGATAGAAAGAGAAAGATGAAGCTGTTTTACACTAAACTAGATTTAATATGATTTCTCAAACCAAGAAAAAAACATGTTTTTATTGTAGCATGTAGTTCAATGCTGATCGGAAGACCAGTCATTTTTTGAACCCTCATGAAACTGTCATGTTTTGGGGTATTTTGTTTATGTCTGATGTAGCACTTCCAATTTTACTTCCTCCTATAGGAATCAATTTGTCTGCACAAAACATACTCTGCATACTGGGCAACACACTCAATAGGAAATATTGGGGGATTCACTTAAAAACCACACTATTCTAAATAAAATACTACTGTTAAAATCTGTATATATTATTTTTGCATCTCACCGAAAGAGAGTTTTTGTATATGTAAAGAATAGCTTATAAATTGGAAAAAGGAAGGATAAAAATTTTACTTTCCTTCATGGACCGTCTCGCCCATTGCATCCATAAAACATGTAGAAGTCTTATATAGGTGAATTTGCATATATTAGCAGAAAAGTATCTTCCTTAGAAAAATGAGAAAATACGTGAAGAAAGTTTCCTGATTCTACTCTTGGATTTCAGTCTTCAGTCTTCAGTGCATTCTTTGGTCAGTTTAATACCCATTCAGCCTGAAGCTAGTATTCTCCCACTGATACAGGATTGCAGTTATCATAAATTTCATCATGAATGCTATGTGTTTATAATAATAGATGATTATTTTTAAGTGTTGAAATGAAGGAAAAATCGCATTACATTTTTCAAAACTTTTCACGATTTTGATACCTAAATATTTAATGAAACTGCTGTTCTTATTTGTTTAGAACTTCCTAAATAAATCTAAATGACAATATACCTCCTTATAAAATGTGTTTTCAAAAAGTTTTTAAGATATTTCTAAAAGCAGAAGCTACATTCCCCCCCACCCCTCATCAAAAGATTTATTTCTGATGGTGAAAAGTACTTTTGTCCTCAAACTACAGAGTTGGCAGCTTGTTAGTTGAATGCTTCTTTTTATTAATCGTAGACTATTTTTATCAATTTATTGCTCTTCATAATTAAATATAGAGATTAGAATATATTTTAGATTACACTGCAGAGTTCTTTTCATATCCTCAAATGAGAATACAACAAAAACAAACAAGGGAAAACCGTACCCAATTTTTCCACAATTCTCTCTAAAATTTCACCTAATCGAAACTATAACTTTTATTTCAGTTCACTTGCATCTGATCCTTTAAAATAGTCCATATATAGCCTGTAGCCAAACAAGTTTTCCCATTCAGAGTGATAAAAAAGACCTCAGAATTAGAACTGAGATATGTTTGTTCCCATTTTGGGAAAGCTAACAGTTTTGAGGTTTTTGTTTCTTCTGGGAAACTCCCAAGTCCACTTTACCTTCTGCAGCTTCACCTTTCTGAAGAGTTGAACTACATTTTGCCAGATTACTATCATAGTACTGTGCTTTGAAAAAAAAAGAAAAAAGAAAAAAAAAAAAAAAGGAAAAGAAGTCTAGAGGAACACAGAAACTTTTCCCTAATTTAAATCTGAATAATGAGATTAATCTAATTGATGTACATTTTCATTCTCTCAGACACCCTTTGAAATCACTGAGAGAGATTGCACTGACTTTAACAGAGATGTGACTATGATTACGTATACATAAAATTGTACACACAGTTAAGAAGTTTGCTAGACAGGCCATTGGTTATACTATAACACAGAGTGAGGGCTTTATTGACATTATTTTTAACAACTTTGTATCATTGCAGACAGTGGTAATGTCAGCAGTGACTTATTGTCAATAAAGTAGATACAGTTCCACAAAGAGATCATGCATACATGTTGGATTTGTGATAATAAAATCTCTAAATCCTGAATTGAAAAAAAACAGTATTTATAACCATAAATATAACATGTATAAGTACTGCTCATATGAGAAATTGTGGACCTAAGAGATAACTAAATATAATTCTTTAATATCTTTATATTTTATGCATCACTGATCTATCTCAGGCTAGTCTAGTGTCCAATGTAAGCAGCTTGAAATATAAAACTAAATAAAAAGCACATCCACTGTTATTTTGTTTTGTTTTGGTTTGGTTTGGTTTTTCTTTGTCAGCGGTATTTATCTATAAAATTTCCCAGAATTAAGATAAAAAACTGTGACATTGAATTCAAAAGCCATGATAATTTAAGGTATAAAGAAATCTCAGAGCCCACAAAAGGAAAAAAGAAAAGAAATGACTTAATTTGAATAAATAAATAGACTGTGATCGAAGATTTCATAATATAGATGCAGAACATGCTCACACAACAGCAACAGCAACCAAGCCCCTACTTTTAGTCTCAGCATTTCTTTTAATGCCTTGCTCAGGAAAAAAATAAATTATAATTTCTACTTAAATAGAATTGTACCAAGCAGATAATAAATGGTTCATAGGTTTAAATCGTCCATGAATAATTCACAAAATTCACTTCCACCTGCCAAATATTTGTATCATATGTTGTCTATCTATGGTTACAGAAGGTACCCGGAATAAATTCTGTTGCAAAATGCCTAATGCCTGACATTACATTATTGTAACATGTTTGAATTAGCCTGTAAGCCTATAACATACTGATGTGCTAGTATAATGATTTTCAAATCAGACACCTTTTATCAACTACATCATTAATATCCATCCTTAAATTCAGAGAGTGGACAGAAGTGAGGGATAAATTCCAAAGTCTGCCATGCTTATGCATTTTAATTGTATGGTTGAGCAACACTCTGAATTTGGTTTGACTGGTTAAGTATGTCTTTTATTTTTCTGTTAATGTATAGAAATATACTGTGCAATTCTGGTTGTAGAAAATTGCACTATGATGGCTGATACTGTCAGTGGCATGGTGTTCATGGACTCTGATAACTAAGGAAGAGCATTTAACAGAAGAGAATATCTAGATCTCAATCAGTTTTGCTGAAAAAAAAAATGAACATGATGGCCAATGGAAGATTCTTGTCATCTTCAAAAAGAAATTTGGCAGAAAAAAAAAGTGGTCAGAGGAGACACGATGATGCCTCTGCATTAGCTGGGAGATGGTACTGCATGGCAGGTTTAATAATCTGTAATAGTTACATTAGCCACAGTCATCTTGAATGCAAGGTCACTCTTGGCACTGTTGCTTCAATGAACGCAAACATCATTCTATTTCCAATGTGCCTTTTATACTACAATACACCATTTAGGAGTTCAAACTATGTAATACTTTTTTATTGATATTATGGTTGCTTAGAAGTCATAAAAGTTGTGCATAAGAGTCTGTTAATAGAAGAATTAAAACAGATCTTCAATTGAAATGTTACTGCAATGTCCAGTTCACCCACTGCACCAAACAGACACTTAGAAAATCACATTTATAACTGTGCTCAAAGCTTTAGTCTATAATTCAAAAACCTTGCGTACTTTTGCTGAGCATCTGGGAGAAAAAGAGAGTTTGGTGAAAGAAGGGGCAGGCAACTCAGGGAGAGTACAAGGAAGTTGCCAGCATATGTAGAGAAAAAATCAGGAAGGCCAGTATGAGATCAACCTAGCCACTATAGTTAAGGATAAAAAAAAAAGGTTTTTATAAATATATTAATGGCAAGAGGAGGGCCAAATCTCCAGTCTTTGCTGGACACAGGGGGGAACATGACTATTGAGGGTAAGAAAAAGGATGAGGTTCTTAATGTCTTCCTTGTATCTGTCTTCACCAGCCAGACCACCTATCCTTGGAGTACTTAGTCTTCCCTTCCCTTCCCTTCCCTTCCCTTCCCTTCCCTTCCCTTCCCTTCCCTTCCCTTCCCTTCCCTTCCCTTCCCTTCCCTTCCCTTCCCTTCCCTTCCCTTCCCTTCCCTTCCCTTCCTTTCTCTCAGCTAGACTCTGTATTTTAATCTTTCTGAAGTGGCCTCACAAAACTTACTCTTGACTTGGCTAACATCCCTACATTTTTTCTTTCTCCTTCTGTATCTGTTTTGCTTTGTTAATAAACAAATAAATTAAAAAAAAAAAAAAAAAAAAACGGAAATAGGAAACAATAATTAAAACAAACCACTTTGAGTGTGGAAGCACAAAAAAAATAGAGTATGAACAACAAATATAGTTTCTAAAGGCCTTATTAGGCTTTCTATTTTTTTAGACTTTTGTGGAGCATTTAGTAGGACATTTTTTTTTAATTGTTTGAACTTCATTTAAGTACTTTTATAAATAGAAAATTACTGACACCAAAAAAAAAAAAAAAAAAAAAAGCTATAATGAAGTAGAATTACCATTGCCCCCAAAATCAGATCAGATATAGTAAATGCAAGACTGTGGATAACTACACAGTGATTCACCAGCTAGAGTGGCAGGACCCAAGTCAGTGGTATTCTTGGACTTAGAAATGATAGAGCACTCAGAATGTATTTTAGAACTTTTGTCAACAGCTAAGAGTGAAGGAACATTATCAAGAGAGTGAGTCAGTACCTACTGCTAACATTTCTTAGATTGTCAGGAAGGAGAAAAAATGAGAAAATGCTCATGAGCTACTAAGTATATTGCTGGAAACAATACTTTCAATTGGAAGAATTTTGTTCAGCCACATTTTTTTGTAGGAAGTCCTCTGAAATCTTACAGATATAAATTCAGTCTTCAGTATTTACTATTTAGACAATGGCCATGCTAATAATGATTAATCATTTAATAAAAATTAAAAAATCCTCATTTTGTTTGAAGTCTTCAAATCTTTCTGTGGATCTTATGGCTTCTTTATGCCTTATAATGTGTGACAATGCATCTCCAGTATAGAACTTCAATTTGTTAAATGTAGGTTCTTACTATGTTCAGGTGAAGTAATGGCAAAATAAATAGTCTTTTTCTTCTATCTCCAGAAAAAAAAATGTTTTGTTTCTCCACCTTTTCCAGGCATAAAGGAAGACTTGACAAAGAAATTAATGTTTGTATCTTATCTTCTAATTTTATTTTTAATTTTTATTGTCTTACCAAACTCAAATACTGGTGAAAACTAAAAGAAGCTTCAATTGCTTGACATAAATTTTTGAAGGTGCCTTTTAGAAAAAAGTACTGCTTGCAACATTGTCCTTCTAGAGTTAGACTCAGAGCTAGCATCACATTAAAAAAATAATAATACAGGGTCTTTTATCAATGAAAGCATAAAATGATTATATGATTTTTACCTTCAATATGGCTGTTTTTAATGTGCAATGCCAAATGCATGTGTGATTTGTGTTGCTGAGGATGTGGACAGCTCCATTTCTTGGTTGTTAGAATTTCAGAATGACAGTCGGTGTTAGTTCCAGGTAGACTATGTTGAAATAGCCTAGCCTAGATGCATTTAACTGTCCAAAAGCATTAGTGGTGTACAACAGTCACTTTGTGAGGAAAGTTAAAATGCACAATGGTACAATTGTAATGGTTTATAAGAATCTTCTGTAGAGAGAAAAAAAATTCTAAGACTATTGGAGCAGAGAATATTCAGCTGTTTTGGAGAGCAAAAGGCTGCACAATGGTTCACAGGATTGTGCTGAAGGGAATTGGGTGATGAAGTTGCTGCAAGGGAACTGTTTTGGTCATATTTATTTAACAAAGGAATTCTTTATGTGACTAGAGTGTAGTTATGAATCAGATACTGATATGATGTAGCACCCATGTTTATGCAGGTCTCAAGTACAACTTAATCATATAAATCTCTACTACTGTGATTATCAACATCTCTATATCATAGTATAATCTAAGAAGTGGCTATCTCTAACAAGGGAATTTTCTTTACACAAACATTTGGGAAAATGTTTCCAAGTGAATTTAAATTGTGTCTGAAGAGGATTAGGTAACTCACAAATTCATAGAAAAAGAATATTTCAGGTGGGAAGAGATCCACCTGAGACTTTTGTTCAACTTGCTCCAATGATTAATTATTTTTGTAGTTATTTTTTGCCTCTATATTCAGTCTGAGCTTCTCCTGTTATGATTTATAACTATTGTGACCCATTCACCTACCGTGTAAATGGCCTGGCTCTGTCTTCTTAATGACCTCCCTTTAGGTATTGAAAGGCTGCTATTAGGTTCCTCTGAAGCATTCTCTGACCACCTCAAGTGACCAAACTCAGTCCAGTTTATTAATATTTTTCATGTGTTGTTGTTCCAAAACTGGATATTTCATTCCAGGCACAGCCAAGCACAGTCAAGCATGATTTATCTTCAGTGAGTTAATGCAGGCTATTCCCAACCTCTTTTAACCTTTCAGGAGAAAACAGAAGCGGGGTGGGGGGGCTGGGGGGTGATGGTGGTGTGTGTGTGGTGAGAAATGAAGGGAGACACCAGAAATCACATTATTTAAAAGAGAGAAAAAAAAAATTAAAAAGAGCAGCTTTCCAGCTCAGTTTCTATATTCATATCTGGTTGAAATAGGACCACTTTTAAGAAATCAGGTTTCACATTTTCTCTTTACATAAAGAATAAAAGAAACTGAATACTGAGATACTGAACAGTATTTCCATTCCACTGAAGCCAAAAAGCAGGTATTAATCCTCACTTGGTGGTCAAAAAAAAAAAAAAAAAAAGGGCGGGGGGGCAGGTATTAACACTCCTTGGGTGGTCAAATATTTGAAATATTTGTCCTTTGTGCAACTGAAAGAAGGTGAATCTGACTCACGGACATAGCAGCAACATCCCAAATTCCTCAGTTCATTCATTTGAGAGAAAGCGACCCTGGCTCACTGACACTGGCACTTTTCTATACTATTTAGGTTCTATCAGGCTGTAATTTAATATTGATAAATGCTATGAGGAATATTGCCCAAATGTCCATAGGTAAGTGAAGGTATTATAATCTACAAGGAAATCTTGACTTTTAAATATCTCCTTTCCTTTCTCTCTTGGAAACACAAATTATATTCACAATGATATATCATTGTGGTAATCTTTATGATATTTTGCTTATACTTTGTTTATAATTGAAACAGCAGAGAAAACTCTCAGACAGTAATCTATAGCTCCCTTACTTTTTTTTTTTTTTTTTGATGTGTCTTTTTAGGGGTATTTAAAACATCATTTAGTTGTCTTATAAACATAGTATCAAAGTAAGAATTTGCAGATCATACTGGTTGAGTACACAGGACAACTTCCTAATTCATCCCAGAATGAACCAGTCATAATGAGAGTGATGGATCACTCACAGGTTCTTTCTGGGACAGGGTAAAAGACATGTGAATTAATAGTCAGTAGACTGGCCAAAAACTAGTGGCGACTCAGTCATTAGGCTCATCCAAAACCCCTGCAACAAGCAGTGTGAAGAGAACTACACCAAATTTTCTTCCCTCCTCCAGCCTCAAGCTTTCAAAATTAGCCAGACAGGTCTTACACCCTCACAGATCCTTGCTATTCTCCCTTTTTAACTAGAAATATCATATAGCCATAGCTAACATAGCCATAGCTAACACAGCCATTGCTGATGAAATCCTATCTATGACAAAAGCCCACGTATTTTCTCTGTTCAAGGAAGAACATCCATTTCTGTCAAAAAGCCTTCACTGAAGGGAAAGCAAATGCAAGAATTGAAGAACTGAATACCTGTCATCTGTGCTCTGTCTGCTCTCTTTTCTCGCTCCTTCTGCAGTTTTGCCTATTTTAAGTGCTATGCCTTTTTGCCTTAAGTGCTTTGCCTTTTTTATGTGCTATGTTTCTATTTTACCTAAAGGAAAGTAAGTAAATAACAGCAGCCAAATCCTAAAGACTGTCTCTCCATGTCAAGTCCTGAATGCCATTATAAAGCCTGGAGATTTTACAATGCCTGTGGGTCCACTACAATTAAATTCAAGAAAATGAATCTTACCAGGTGATGATTCAGTTTCAGATTTTTCTGAATGCTTCTTTATAAAGATCTCAGAATTACCCATCAAGAGTGATTTTTCCTACTTAAAACTTCAGAACATGTAGAAGTCATATATGTTTAAGTATATCTTTGACTATTAGAAGAAGATGTAAATAACCACAAAACTTTATTTGTAGGCTGATGAATTCAATTTACTATAATGCAGATAAATGGTAAAAATAAACGTTTTGTTTTGTTTTGTATGAGTAAAATGCAATTAAGTTGCTATTCTTAACAAAAGCTGGTCTAACATAAGAGGTCTATTACAAATAACAAGAATTCACAATATTTCCTTTTGTCTTATTAGACACATTTTTACTTTTATCAATCACCTATTAAAGTCATTACAAGAAAGAACAGCATCAAGGGTTTTAAGCAATGCTTTCATAAACATCTCACCAACTGAAGACTTGAACATCTCAGGACTGAGATGTTCTTGATGAGATCCTAGCATTGAAAAAGAGCTGTATTGATATTTATTTCTTAAGGCTGATTGGTGTCTTCTTTGTCCCTTGCCTATTTCAGCTTCTTTCTTCTCTGAAAGGAAAGAGATGTAAAGGCTGAGTGGAGACTTTTGAGATGTCACCTGGGAGACAGGAACAGGGTACTAGTAGAGTTGCTTATTTGGGTCAGAGAGATTTATATGTTCTCCTTTTAGTGGAAGAAGAAGAAATATGTTTTTTAAAGTTGGGCTGGACTGAAATTGACTTTTTTTTTTTTTTTGGGGGGGGGATAGTTTTGGTTGCATTTTCAACTCGTAAATATATAATACTTTAATAGACATGCAAGAAAATATTAACTGTCTTTATAGAAAGAAGTCTAAAAACATCTTTACAATGTAGTGCGTAATCCTCTGTCTTATTTTTAGATATTATTTAATTTGTTGTGTTTATGGATAAGATGTAGAATGATGGAAAAAAGATTCCAAACTCTTTTCTTATATACATATAAAAGCTTTTCAGCATAAAAACAGTATTTTACATAATTCTCAAGAACACTATCCAAAGAAAAGATTGACAATATGAAAAAAAAATAATAATATAAAAAATGATAATAAGAAAATATTGTTTCTTTTCGTGGTTTATTTTATTTAAATCTTTTTTGTTCTTTTATAATAAATAGTGAGAGATACATAATTAATTCTCCCATTAGAGCAAATATACTATACTGGGATCAATTAGTTACAATAGCAATAACAAACAATCTTGTTATAATTATAAATACACCCATTAACTACATATCAAAGATATAGAACAATCATATTTACAGGTAAATATTTCCATAAATTTCCTTGGATTACCCACTCACTACTTAAGAAAAGAAGAAGGGAAAACTATGTCCTACTTACTCCTCTTTTGAAGATTAAAATTTTTGAATTTTTAAAGGGAGGAAAAACTACAGTTAAATGGTCTGAATTTGGAAATATTGTAGTGCATTTATTTGCAGATTTTCCTTCTTAATCAAGGAAAGGAGACACGGAATAAGAAACATGGAGGTTCTTGGCTGTCTTCCTGATTTGGAAGACAATGAAAAGATAGAGAACTTTCAGTTTCTCCATAAACCATTTACTCTGCACTGCATTATAATTATTTCATTCTTTTCTCTAGCTATTCTGTGTTTAGGAATATTATCGTTTTTAATATTAACATTATTAATAATAATACATTTCAGGAGGGACAGAGACTTCATCTACAGACCAGGAGGGATCTGAGCACATCTGAAGTAATGAAAATTGCCGAATCGAACTGAAAGATGGAAGGCAAGGAGAGACTGAATGCTGGGAATACTTACTTTTTAAATCTTACATTTGATTTGTTTTGTACAGCAAGTTCAAGTTTTACCTTGTTCAGGTTTCTGCTTTTTGTTCCAATACGACTAAGCATTATATTGTGAGAGCTTTTTGAGGCCCTGTCTGGCGTTAGCCCATATTGTATTATGTTATTGTTACACTTATTATAAACATTTTACATATGTTTACACACGTTTACACGTCTACTTATTGCATATGTTTATAATACATTACAAAAATGTCTGGGTATTAGTACCTAAAGAAAATATAAAATTTTATAAATAAAAAATACTTAACAATTGTCACTATAAAAGGAAAAAAAAAAAGGCAAGCTTTTCAAATACTGTTCCAAAGCAGTACCCTTGTCAATATTCCTGTGAGATGTTTAGTCCTTAAAAACTTTTATTACATCGGTAAACTCAAGCACCTTCATGCCAAGATAGGACAAAAAGGTCATTGATGACATACCATACTACTTTTTTGTTTGTTTTTTGTTTTTTTTTGAAGACCTATTTACACTGTTCCCTTTTCTAGACTGAACCACATACTGCTAGAAAGGAGGAATAAGAAGCAGCGAGGAAACAGGAGAACACTTCATCATACTGATTCAAGGTCTATTTTTGGTTTTATTCAGGATATATATATATATATATATATATATATATGAAAAGCTGAATGAGAACTTGTCTGAGAGTTTCTGGGTTTGCAGAGGGAAAAAAATTTCCCTAGACAGATCTTAGAAAAGGTGATAAATGCAGAGTACTTATGTAGTACAGCTAGATTTACAGCTAGATCTTCAGCTTCCATTTTAAGTTTCTTCCAAATAAGATCAGAAATGGCTAAGATATTAATCACACTTTAAATATTTATAGCATAACAGCCAATTCAACTTCAACTATAGCATTACTACTATTATCCCTAAAGTAATATTATACTTATTTTGTGTTACATGATGTAATACCTCAGTCTAAGAGCATAATGACATAATAAATAAAAACTGCAGGGGAGGTTGGGGGGGGAGGGGGAAGAAACCTGAAGGAATTAATTAAAATAGCACTTACAAAAGATGAAACAAGATTTATAGTAAAATTTTAGGCCTCAATCCAGCAAATCTACCAATATGAAATTAGTGTACTGAACAAAGGCCAGAATTCTCAAATTCGATGAAAGGATTACAAGATTTATAAAATTGAAATCTAGTTGAACAATACAGAAAAGCAAGGTCAAAGATGCACAAGAAATTCAACTATCAGAGTTAAGATAATAGAAAATTTGAACAATTAAAAAGGGAGTTTGAAATAATGAGTATAATAGTCTGTAGGAGGAAAGAAAGAAAAGTGGGAAAGCATTACAGTGCAATAAGATGAATACTACCAATCAGGTAATCAAGTGGGTTAAGCACTCCTTACAGCACCAAATAACTAGGCCAATAATAGCTATATAGACACATAATAAATATTCCTTTCTAATTGTTTTCAGGAGGATATATACACAAACTTATATTCCAAAAAGCTCCTTGTACTACTAAATAGATTTCTCCTTCACCCCCTTTTAACTAGAACTATTAACCAGATACATTTCTTCAGAGGTATTTTTACTCAGTGAATAGTAGCAGAAAAATATAAATAAACACTTAACATTTTTGAACCAACATTTGTAAACACATATCTTGTGCATGTATATATTAACATTTAAGCATTTATACAGTAGGTCTGATATTTTTCAGTTTCTTCAGGCCAAATTCCCAGGAAGACCTCTCAGCATGAATCCAACATGTTCCAAATGTTGCCAATTTATCTTGCAAATGAAGAGCATCTGTGCAGGGCATGTCCTTAGACTTACATTCAGTTCAAGATGCATATATATTATACTGTGCCTGTGGAAACATTTCTGTTTTGAAAATACCAGATAGAAGGATGAGAAGCAGGAAGTGAAAGAAAAGAACAGTCCAGGAGGGGTGGAGGTGGAGTGAGGGGGTTCAGATGTAAATCTAAATTTGTTTCTAGAACTTAATCTTTTTCATCTCTTTTTTTGTATTGTCTTTGAATGTTTAGGTATAAGCACAAATACACAGCAAGCAACTTCCTCAGTCTCTGGGAGCAAGGAGCCAAATCTTATCATCAACTGAAATAATGGATTGGACTTGGCTGTAATCTATCTTTTCTAAATCCAAGATTGGTGATTTAGGAAAACAAAACAAAACAAAACAAAACATAGCTATTTAGGTAGTAGCTAAAGAAGAAATGGGAAGGAGGTTTCCCAATTTACAGCTTAGGTCGTAGCTCAATGTAGCTATGGGGTATTGCTAAGTAAGCCTTCTCCATTGGTATTGCCAGGTAGCCGAATTTGGAGGAAAGACTGATCTTTGAGTACCACGATGACAAAAACAAACAAACAAACAAACAACACCTAGAGAAAAGACCTCTCTGGAAGGAAACAGGAGACCTGGTTACCTGGTATAGTGAAAAGGCTGAGGTACAGAATGTCTTCTCTGCCTCAGTCTTCACCAACAAGACTGGCCTTTAGGAATACCAGGTTCGGCAGCAAGGCCAAAGCAAGGAAGATGTATCTTTGGTGGAAGAGGCTCAGGTCAACCTCCATTCCCCTGTTCCTCTGTGCCACTCAGGGGGAGGAGATAGAAGAGGGTGGATGGGTAGAAGGTGTTTTTAGTTTTTTTTTTTTTTTTTTTTTTTTTGTAATAGGCAATACATTTCATTAATCTCCCTATACTGAGTCTGTTTTGCCCATGACGATAATTGTTGAGCGATCTCCCTGACCTTATCTCAACCCCCAGGAGCTTAGCTGTCCACCTGAGTAAAACCACCGCACCTCCTTCAGGCCAAATCCACCTGCTCCACCGGGGGCCCCTCCACAGGCCGCATAAGAACTTTTGATCTGGCACCTGGAGAACCTCCTGGCCTCCTTCACTGACCTTGGGGTTTTCAGGACTGGTTCTCACTAGTTATGAGATAGTTGTGCAATACCAGCTGCTATTGCCCATCAGTTTTGTTGTTGTTTGTTTAGTTTTGTTTTGTTTGTTTCTTTCTAAAATCAGCTCTCACAGAGGTGTAAACAACATCGCTTATTGTCTCGGCTCTGGCCAGCAGCGGGTCCCTTTGGAGCCAGCAGAAACTGGCCCTTAACTTACATGGGGCAGCTTCTGGGCTCTTCTCACAGATGACACCCCTGCAGCCCCCTGCTACCAAGATCTTGCCACATAAACCCAATACAACAAATTTCTTAAACAATCTAACGACATTAGTTGCTCTTCCAACTCCATGCAATTTGTTATTTTTCACCCCACTCCGTTTCTTTTCCAATCTGGTACTGAGATACTGAGAAATATATATAATATTCTACATGCAGTCTTAACAGACAAGATAGACAGTGACTAATAATTTTATGATTGATTACTTGATATTGTGGCATATGATGCCAAAAACTGTGCTGACAGTGGATTATTTTTCCAGCCCTAAATATCACATTTAGAGTTGGAAAAGAAATGTCAGTAGTCCCGCAAAATTTCAGAGTTGAATATTTTCTTTTTTAAGAACTGAATCAAATAATTAAAAAAAAAAAAAAGAATATGAACTAATAAACCCCTTCAACTGTTTAAGTCAGTTCAAACATTCAAACATTTCACTTTGACATTTTCCAAATGCTACAATTTTAACTTTTTAAATGACAAGCCAGCTATAATTAGCTAACACTTTTTACACAGTTGTGTGTGTATGTGTGTGTGTGTGCAAAAAGGTCAAAATATGATATTTTAACAGTTCTCAAAGATTTAGGAAAAAAATAAGATGTTGAAAATCGCTTCTCCCCTGGAACATTCACAGTGTAAACAATTTGGCACATCAAAAAAAGAAAACAGTAAATTCACTGGAAAATTTCTGACCATCTTTAATGATACTGAGAGTTCATTTTTAATTGTTGCTCTTAGTTTTAACCTTAATCCAGGTGTCATCTTTCTACAGAATAATATATTACATTATTTTCTGATTAAACTCAAGTTTTCTTAAAATGTTTCTGTTCTTTTTAGTTACATTTGTATTCTTTTTCATGGATGGTCACTACACTTTCAGTTGCAAATTTAATTAATACACTCTTTATTCTCACTTTCAGATTGCTAATGATGATGTGTGATGATGTGAAAAGAGCTGATTCTGCTTCCTATGACGGTGTATGACTCAATCTTGAAACGTTGTTCGCAGTTATTCTTATTGCCCCAGTCAATTTTTATCCACAAGTCTTCATATTTATTTTGATCTGAACTAAAAGTGTGAGATTTCTTCTAATATTGTCTCAAATACTTTATTGAAAATAAGCATAAGTCTGTGGTGGTTTTACCTGGGTAGGCAGCTGAGTTCCACCACGGCCGATCTCACTCCCCCTCCTCAAAGGGGAAGGGGGAGAAAATACAATGCAAAGGGCTCAAGGGTTGAGGTAAGGATGGGGAAATCACTCAACAGTTATTGTGATGGGCAAAACAGACTCAGAGTAGGGAGGCAGTAAGATTTATTGCCTATTACTAACAAGCTAGAAGTGAGAAACAAAGGGGAAAAGAAAAAAAAAAAAAAAAAAAAAAGCCTTCCCCCCATCATCTCTGCTGCTCCTTCACGGTCACTCTCTGCCCCTGCTCCAACTTGCAGTCCCTCTCAGGGGATGCAGTCCTTCCTGAATCTGAATTGATCCTGCGTGGGCTTCCCACAGGCAGCAGCTCTTCAAGAACTGCTCCAACATGGCTCCGTACCACGGGGTCCATCTGTCAGGAGCAAACTGCTCCAGCACAGGTCTCCCACGGGTGGCAGCTCCGGCCCGGGGCCTGCTCCTGCGGGGGCTCTCCATGGGCCGCAGCCTCCTCCAGGCCACATCCACCTGCTCCACCGGGGGCTCCTCCACGGGGTGTAGCATAGAGATCTGCTCCACTGTGGTACACCATGGGCTTCAGGGGGACAGCTTACTTCACCATGGTCCTCACCACCGGCTGCAGGGGAACTTCATCTCTGGCACCTGGAGCACCTCCTGCCCTCCTTCTGCACTGACCTTGGTGTCTGCAAAGCAGATTCTCACTCCTCTCTCTCTCAGCTGCTGTTCCTGAGCAGTTTTTTTTTTTTTTTTTTTTTTTTCCCCTTTCCCCCCTTTCTTAAATCTGCTCTCACAGAGGTGCAAATAACATTGCTTATTGGCTCAGCTCTGGCCAGCGGCGGGGCCCTTATTTAACATGGGGCAGCTTCCGGATTCTTCTCGCAGAAGCCACCCCTATAGCACCCGTGGTACCAAAACCTTGACACATAAACCCACTACAATGTCTAGTGTGTTCTCTCTCATATCTATTCTCATATTCTCATATTTTTTCTAAAATAGTCCAGTTTTCAGCACTATATGCTGCTTGTTGATTTCACTGTTATTAATGTGCCGCTTATGTAGGCAATGTCATTCCATGCACTTTCTATGACCCTAGAAACTATGCAAAAGACAGTTAGAAACATAATTGACTAGATAGGATGTGGGCAGAAGAGAATGGCACAAATCCAAAGCTGCAATAAGAGCACTCCTTATTTAGCAGTTGCTCAGACAGCCTAAATAGGTGCCTATCTCTTTGAGGGACATTCTCTGCAGCACTGATTCTGGCACAGGTGCATATCCAGAACTTCTACTCTGAATGGTTTATGTATATTCTTGTTAGGCCTTGGCTGGAATTAAAGTGAGGCTAAGAGATAGAAGGGGAACATAACTCCCCTGAAAGGCTCCTCTGGGCATCTTCTTTTAGCACAACCCTAGTATATTGTGGTGGTTTTACCATGCTAGGCAGCTGAACACCACAACCGCTCTCTCACTCCCCCTCCTTAGATGAGGAGGGGAAGAAGTAAAGGAAAGAACAACTCACGGGTTGAGATAAGGATGATTTAATTAAAGGGAAGAAAAAAAATTATTAAGGAAAGATTATTATTAATTAAACAATTTAACTAAACAATTTAACTAAACAATTAACAATTTAACTAAAGGGGAAAAAAAGGAAAGGGGAAAAGGGAGGGGGAAAGGGAAAACTAAACCAAACAAGTAAAGGCTATGTAGAAGTGCAGAGGAAAGAAATTACTCTCTACTTCCCACAAATGAGCGATGCTTGACCACGTCCTGGAAGCAGGGCCTCAACGCATGTAGCCAGTGTTTGGGAGGAGGACAGATGTTTTCACAACAAGAGCCCACCCCTCCCCTCTTCCTCCTTTTTCCACCTTTTATTGCTGAGTGTGACATCATATGGTATGGAATATCCCTTTGGTTGGTTTAGGTCAGCTGCCCTGGTGATGTTTCTTTTCTCACATCTTTGCCCACCCCTAGGAAGGTTAGAGAGAGTCCTGGTGCTGTGCCAGCACTGCTCAGCAGCAGACACAACACTGGTGTGATACCACTGCTGTTTTAGCTGCGAGTGCAGAGCACAGCACTGTATGGGCTGCTGCACGGAAAGTTAACATCTCAGCCCGACCCAGTACATATATAAATACCAAGCCAAGCTCTCTGAGAAGGAAGTGTTGTTTGCTAGTTTAGCTTAGTTGAAGGATATAATCAAAAGGTTCTAAAGGATTAATAAAATCGTTCAAAAAATAGGAAATCCTAATTCAGTGGTGTCATTGTCTGGATTTCTAATTCCTAAATGTGACTGTATCAAGGAATATAAAAAACATGCTTTAGAAGAAGGATGATTTCATCACAAGAAATGACTGATGTTTGTGGCACTCTTCCGTCATCTGAGGGCCCAGACTACTAGCTGTAGTCTTTTGTTCTCCTTCCTTTATTACGTACTTTATTACGTACTAACCATCAGCTTCAGTTAGGGAATCTTTGTGAGAAGTGGCAGATCAGTGCCTACCAGGTACAACAAGAGACTCAGCAGATGTTTAACAGTTCTAGTGCAAAACCAACTTTGGTTGTTAGTATGATATGAAGAGAAGAAAAGCAACTTTTTAACAAATGAGATGAATTTGCTCTGTCCTTCAGCAGAATAAATTTTTAAGAATTACCTTTAGAAAGGGGGCTAATGGCTATGAACTTCAAGTAGGTGAAGGTATACGAAACAAGTGTATTTAAAATGGATGTTTTACCACAAATTTAACTGCAATTTAAACATCTTTATCACTATTATTTTTTTTCCTTTGCAGGACTGGTGGAATACCTGCTTTTACATAATTCTGCAGAATTTATCTACCTTAGATAGATAATAGACAGATAGATAAATTTTTATCTACTGTAAATCATCACAGTTACTTTGGTTCCAAACGTCAAAGAGTTTAAATCTGTAAGGACTCTTACTGAGACATAAAAACGTTTCAAAGGATCAGTTGTCTTGTTTGTTGGTTTGTTTGTGTTTGTTTTGTTGATTTTTCATTTTGATGGTTTTAACCTTTGATAGTAATTCAGAAAATTGTGAGTCAGAAAGCAAGACTGATTCACACTAATTTAGTTTGGTGCCTTTTTTAGTTAGAAAGGAACCAAGTAATATCTGGTTATTAATCTGATTCAGAATTGCCTTTTATTGTATTTTTTCAGTTATTTATTTTCTTAATTTCAGAAATTAGATTATTTGTTTTTTCTTCACTACTACAACAAACTTAAAATATACACATATCCATCTTTTTCCTCAAGACTGAAATTATCCTGGAAGCTTCTGCTGTAAGATAATTAGAATTACTAACTGATAAAATTTACTAATTGATAGAATTTATTTGCATCTCTTCTCTCAAAGGGGTCACCACAAACATGTACCGTAAAGAAATTCTGAAACAATTCTTTATTATTATTATTATTATTTATTTATTTTTTTGAGCTCAGTGAAGTTTCTTATAACAAAACATATCTGTTGCTTGCTCGGAGGTTTTGTAGAAACATTATTTTCTAATCTGTAGCTTTAGTTGTTGTTGCTTTGTTTTTCACTGTGACGTATAGCAAAAAACAGACAATGATTACTGGGCTATCATTATCTTTATAAATATACTGGGGTATCATTATCTATATATAATTACTGGGCTATCATTATCTATATAAATACACACCAGTATGGCATACTTACAGAGTATTGACTTTCACAGTAACCTGCAGAAATCTTCTGAAGATATAGTGTGGACTGTATTAGAAATGTAGCTTTTACATATTGGCATTTCATACTTTTCAATTTAATTGTTTCCTTGTAGACTATCTTACGTGAGTCTCAAAGCTTTTTCGCTGTACATATAAAATAATAATAATAATAATAACAATAAGAGAACATGTGGTAGAAAGACTTTATGGCAGATTATTGCAATTAATACTTGAATATTAGAGAAACAAAATTATACAGATTAATATTTCCAAGGGCGTTTTTTTTTTTTTTTTTTTTTTTTTAATATATATATATGCTGCATTTCTCACTAATTTGGGAGCTTTCTGAAGAAAGCTTTGTGCAAACTGTAGAAAAAGGAGTTGAATTTTCCTTTCTTTGGTGTAGTCAACCTTTCTGAAAACCTCAAAATGCCATATAATAAGACATTTAGAAGAATATTGAACTGCACAACAAAAGCTCTTTCCTAGAACAGATGATGTGTGCTTGAGTTATTATACTCAATTACTTACAGCTGACAGAATAATGACATAAATTGATAAGAAAGAAAAACCAAATTCTGAACAAAGATCAAGAACCATTTCTTCATGTAGAGAATCTTAACTGTATTAGGGTTACATAATGGTTTTCAGCCTAGTTGGGCTGGAAAAAATAGTAAGGAAAGTCACTGAATAATCCATTGAATGATCCATTAGAATGCTCCCTGTGGAGCAAACAAGTTTAAAGAGGGAAAGGACCAACACTTCTGTACATTTCCGGTGGGAAATTTTCATGTAAATTGCTAATTTACTACATTTTTTCTGCAGTTTTGATCAACAGTTCCTTAGTTTAAGTACCTATCCTTGGTGATAAAAAGTATAATAAAATTTGGTAATACCTACAAAGAAGTTTATATTTATAAAATATAAATAAAAATGATTTAAATTCATCAAGGACACTGAAAAAAGTTAATGCATCTTACATCTATATGTACCATCTCAACATCATATTGATATTGAGAGATCTAGTAACTCTAGTAATAATTGCCTAAAAAAAGTATTTTAATTGAAAATTATGTTAAATTATTGATTTTTACCTTGTCTGCAATCTGGGGACAGATTTTTTTTATTTTTTTTTCTTTGATACTTGTTAGGTTGTTGTATCTTTCCAGTGTAAGATCTTCAGGACACGTCATATAGCAGTGTTGTGTAAACTGTTGTATTATAAACCAGATGTTCAACTGGAGTAAATCATCACTGTTTTACTAAAGTTTAGCTCTGGATTGCTAATTAACTGAAGATAATTAACATGTTTAAACTCTAGTCAGAATTTTCTTTTTGATAAGAATTATTTATTGTTTATTCTACTGATGAACCACACTATTTATATGAATAAAGTTCTTCTGTGAGTTAGGATTTTATGAACACCCTGAAGAAATGCATCTGTTGTGCCTAACCCACCCTAACAGTTTGAAAGAAGCTTTTTAGTGCTTCCTACAGAAGTCCTGGACTCACGCTATTCAGAACACTTACAGCAGCCAAGTACAAGGACTTATCTTGTCTGCCCAAATATTTTTTTTTTTACTATACTATGTATATAAATATATATATATATAAATATATATATTACTATAACAGAGATGTATGCATAGATATACATAACTATTAAAATCAAATTAGCAACAATCAATGCAAAACCTGTTTCAATGTTACAGATTAAGGGGTAAATTTTATGTTTAGTCAGAGAGACTAGGCAGCATTGCAAAATCTAAATTAAAAACCCTATGCAAACTGTTTCTCTGTTTAGATTTGGGAACTGTCTTGGACAAGTGCTGGACAAGTCAGATGTGATTCCGTTCAGATGCATTTACCAAAACTGTAACACCGAAATCTGCGTTGTATGCTGAACTGACCATCATGAACATTCATAGAGACCTTGCTTCCATGTTTGAAACACACAAACAAACAAAAAATGGCATCAAATTTCTGCCTTAAACTTCTGAATGGTTCAAAGGTACTGTGTGGTATTTAAAGCACTGCCATGTTTTCTGGCACTCGTTTTACCTTTCTGACTTTAAAATGGTTTAAAATGGGAGAATGGATGAGATGATGCCTGTCTTGTCTTTTATGCCTAGTTCCTGTCATCAGTTCCTACATTAGACCTCTAGTCTATAAACCACCATCCATTTGATTTACTCTATGTACTATTAAAAGTTAAGCTTTGCATTCTGAATTAGTAAGATTGAACTATTTAAACTGTTTATCTGATTTATCCAAACAGCTCTTATTGAATAGTTACCAAACATCTGGCCATGCTTTGAGAATGTTTTCTTTCTTTTGTTATCTTAAGCATAATCTCTGGTGATCAGATGCTATTGTATGTATTGGACAAAGCCTTAATCTACTGCTTAGATTTCTGAAAACAATGTGGTCCAAAGGTTTATTGAGGCACCATAAATAGATATTATATATGTTCAATTACAGTTAGAATTTTGTTATTCTGTTGTAGATGCAGCTAAAGTAATTTTCATTTCATCATTTCCAATATTTGAAAATAAGACTTTGTAAGACTTGGTTGTGTAATACACCATATTCAGGTAAAAATATTTAGAATGATTCTGTAGAATTTCCATTGTTGAATTATCATTTTTCAATATTTAAGTTGGAATTAATAACTGGTATCTAATATCAAAGATAAATGTGTCCTGGAAAAGATTTCACAACATAAAATCCAGAACAAAGAAAAGTGTTTCCATTTGCTATGTCTTTATCTAGAGCGAATACTATTTATTTCATGGTAAGATTATATGTTGTCTCAGTTCTCTGCATTACTTACTGAGGTTACACTTTGCAAGTTTGTACATCAATATTTGGTGGCATCCCTGCCTATGGCAGGGGGGTTGGAACTAGATGATCTTTAAGGTCCTTTCCAAGCCAAGCCATTCTATGAGTCTATGACTCTATGGTGATCAAAGAATCTCTATAATTTTAAACTTTCAGAAAATGTGGCATCATTTTTGCTATACGAGAGGTATTTTCTCACAACTGTAAATAACTGAATGAATACTAGGACATTGGTCTGGAATAAATCACAGCCATCATTCATGGCTGCCCTAAAAATTGCTGTTCAATATAAGAAAGGTAATTCTTGATTGTTTCATTAACTTCATCAATTGGCCAGTCATGGAAGCACAAAACAAACCATGTGGTAAACGTTACAACAAATTTCAAACAATGATTAGATTATGTAACTAAATTCTGAAACTGTATGTGTTTCAAATAGAAAATATAACAAAAGTTTTATAGAAGTAAACATTGTCAACTGAATAATGAGATATAAAACATAAAATTAGAAATTTAATTCCTAGAAATAGGCAAACTACTAATCTGTATTCCTATGGAGTTATAAATTATATTCACATGCTCTTAATGAATACAAAGAATTGATTGAGGATTATTTTCAGTTATTTTTATTAAAGACCTAACATACAGATAACAAACCATACAATTGAGGATGTGTTTCTTGCCATGAAAAGCTTCTTCATTTGGTTAAATTATGAGAAAACATTAATTAACACAGTCACAATGTTCATTTTTTATGCCTAGGAAATAAATTCACTGAATCCTTTTAAGGGATCTGCTTCATTCATTCCATCTGTATAAAGTATACTCCATTTTAGGATTATGAATTACTTTCCTACCCTATTATGACTGATCACCAAGATTGCTATTGTACAAGGTGCAGAATCTGAGAATTTATGAGGTTAGTATGTGAACTGGCCAATGCTCTTTCTCTCCGTTCATTATGCAAAAAGAGCAGAAAATGATTTTGAAATGTACAGGTTAATAATGCAGAACCTTAATTCAAAGAATGAGAAACAGAGAAGTAATAAAAGTGAGCATTAATCTTAGGAGTTAGGGTATGATGATGGGGTGAGACTGTTTAGACTGGTCCTTCAACTAGAAGTCAACTGACAATAAAATGAATTACTTATGCAGAGAAGTAGTGCACATTACCAAATGTCATATTTAAATAGAGACTTTTGTCTATAGATATCTTGTCCTCTTTTTTTTTTTTTTTCCTGATGTTGAAGTATAAATACTGAAAGAAATTGAAGTTTAAAGATGAAAAAAATGTTTTACGTCTAGATGACATGAATTGCCTTCTCATGGCCTTTCAGGGATTTTTTTTAACATCTTGGCTACAGCCATCACGAGTAGAGTTGGGTAAATCACTGAAATCAACCTTTGCAGTATAAGTTTCTCACCATTTCACCACAGACAGAATCATCAAATTGTTGTCATTTCACATTTAGACATCTGAGCTCATCTGTAAAGAATCTCTCTGTCTTTTATGGAGTAAAATAGGCACCTGCAGCATTTGACATCTACTTAAAATGATGTACCAGAACATCAATATTCTTTGAATATCAGATGATAAAATAGCAACAGATCATGGACTAAGTTTGATGGATTTTGTTACAACATCACACACTGATTACCAGTGTAATTAAGCCTGAGTGAAATCAAGCAATCCAAGCACAAGCAAGAGGCAAAGGGAAAAGGCACTTGACATGTAGGCAAGGCACAATGCCATTAATGATCAGTCTTACCTACTGATAAGCAACAGTCAGGAAAATTGTCAGCCTCTTATGTTCTCCATCACCATGTTTGATGTCTCCTTCTCCCAGCAGCAACCCTGGATGAGCCAGTGAGAGCTACTTCAAGCTCGATTTGGGGACCTGCTCCTATAGAGTTGTAACTTTCAGTTGTCTGACTGACTGGCTGGTGCAAGAGTGCCAGGTGTGGTTCTAGAGGGCTGCTGGTCTATGAATAGCAGACTGTTGTCTGGTGAATCTATGAAGACTATCCATATCCATGAGAAGGATAGTCTAGATCATTCATGAGCTACTGAGAGGTCACCATAGCTGTGTATCACTTGTGTATAGTCCACTAATATCTTTAAGAACGACAGCATGATAAATTACAGATTTCTTTGTATACATTGGTTATGCAATATGTCACATAAGCATTTTATTGCCTTATGGTCCATGCCATATGTGAGAAAAGGAGCAACTCACAACAGATGAGATGAGTCAAATCTTAAAACTCCCCCCATTGAATATAAAGGGAGTCAAGGATAACTAATCATCATCAATATAGACATCAGTATTTCTTCAGTCAATTCCTAGCCCTAGAACTTGTTTCTGCAGCTATGTGTAGCTCTTACTGCAACTGAAATTAATGAGACCTTATGTGTTGAATAAATGAAATTCTACAAAACTTGTCATCCTTTAAAAAAAAAAAAAAAAAAAAAGACCTTAGAAATCTCAAAATATCATAAGCTTCAGTTATGGATATCCCTGTGCCTCAGCTCCGAAGCTATTAAACAGTGATAATACCCTCTCATTTCATAGGAGTTCTGTGAAGGTAAATTAATTACTGTTTGTGAAGCATTCAGATGTTATAAGGATGAATACCATAAAAAAATCCACAAGGAAGTTAATAATTCTATCTCCCTAGCAGCATTTGAATAGTGCCCTAAGGCTACTTGGTGAATAATGAGGAGAAAACAAAATATTAAATAGCCACTTATTTATTGAATACTATTCATGTGTGCTGAATGATGCAAGGGTCTCATGGAAAAAAACAATACACGAGCGTCTAATTAAAAACTGTATTATACTGCTTATGCACAGGATCACAAATTAAGATACCACAGATTACTTAAAGTCTAGCCTTTTCTGACTTTTGAGTGCTTCACTTTTCAACTATAATGGTCTTTTACTGTAGTTTTTAAAATGTAAGTATCATTAAGCTTGAACGTGGAAAGCACTTTTGCAGTTTAATATTTTTGATGTTGTTTCCACATGCCTGTAAATAAAGTTATATCCATATACCCAGAAATTATATTTGCAAACTGTCCTGGTTTCAGCTAGGACAGAGTTAGTTTTCCTCCTATTGGTTGGTAGGATGCTGTGTTTGAGATTTAGGATGAGAAGAATGTTGATAACATGATGATGTTTTAATTGTTGCAGAGCAGTGCTTACAGTAAACCAAGGACTTTTCAGCTTCTCACACTGTCCTGCCAGGCTGAGGGTGCAGCAGGAGCTAGGAGGGGACAGACCCAAGACAGCTGACCCAAACTGGCCAAAGAGATATTCCATACCATCTGACGTCATGCTGAACAATTAATATGGGGGTGGCTGGCTGGGGTGGGGGGACCGGCTGCTCGGGGATAGGCTGGGCATCGGTCAACGGGTGGTGAGCAATTGCATTGTGCATCACTTGTTTTGTACACAAAACAAGTTTTTAATTAACAAACAATAACAAAACAATTGTTTTTATTACTTTCCTTTCTTTTCTGTCCTAATAAACTGTCTTTATCTCAACCCACAAGCTTTCACTTTTTTTCAATTCTCTCCCCCATCCCACAGGGGTGGGTAGGGGATGGATGATTGAACGGCTGTGTGGTGCTTAGCTGCCAGCCAGGATAAACCACAACAAAAACAGCAAAACAAGTAATATTAGCTACTATATATTTTTGATTTACCTTGTTATTGTGAATGTTAATAGGTGAAAGATCTATTTGCATGGATTAACATGCAAATTCAGGGCCCCAGTCACAGGAGTAATTGTGAAAATTGATGAGATACTTGTCCATGTGACAAATAGCATAAGCAATAGGTGAAATATTTGAAATATTTGTCTTGTCCAATTTGGAAAAAAAATTAAAAATGATACAATCCATTGCTGTATGAACCTTGCCACTTGATTCTATGAAGCATATTCCAAATATTTCAGTAGATTTTACTAAAATCCCAGTAAAACAGATCTTGGGAAATGAAACGTATTTACCAGGAAACAATCTGAACAAAATAATTTAACTCTTGGCTTTTTACAGAATTGATTGATTCTAGTCCTGAAACTACACAAAGGCCATGTGCTTTAAAATAGTATGTAGGCCTTCCCAGTACATGAAGGCCACGTCCTTTCTATAAACAAAAAGTGCTCATATCTGAATAATAATTTCAAAGCATTCTCGTATCTTCTGATTACTTAACTGTCAGAAGGACTCACCCCTCAAAAACTTGAGCATTTGCTTTGCCCTGCATGAATAGAAACTGTGCAATAGTAAGTTAGGCTTTTATTTCCTTTTGTATTTCAGGCAACCACTTTACCTCTAAGTAGATTGATCCATACTCAGCATGCACTGTTGTACTGTTGTAATTTCTTAATGGATAGCTTTTTAATCACTCCAAAAGAAGTTTCAATATATTTTCTTGTCTTTTATGTAGTTGCTGCCAAGAGTTGCTGAAAGGTACCCTTCAAATGAAAACACACTAGACATCGTGTTGCATTTCAATTACGCCATTTTGTTTTTAAAATGTAAACATATGTTGACTGTGTTGCGTACTGTGGTCTTTTACATTTTGACAAACATTTGCATCAGAAAATAATTACAACCTCTGTAAATGTTTGAAAGCATTTCTGATATCAAAATGAAAATGCTTCATTCAATGTGTCTTCTAAACTTCTCTCTAACCTTTCTTTTCCTTTTATTTAGAAACAAATTGAAATTAAATCAGTTTCATTCTCTGAAAATGTTACCATCTTGTACAATCTTTACCTTCCCCAAAATACTACTGAACAAAACAAAACAAACCAGAATAAGCGGAAAGCACCAAATTTAAACAAGTGCTTCTACTTCTCATATCAGTCCAATGCCTTTCATCACAGTTATTTGAGCTGTAATTTCCAGACTTTCTTTTTGACACCTTTATAATATGTCCTTCTCTTCCCAAACTGTAGATCAAATTGAATATAGAAAACATTACACGAAGGACAAGAGATTTCTTACTTTGCTTTTAGGAATTATAATTATTCTATGAGTTTTGAAAGAGCTTCTAAAAAATAGGGAACAACAATAGTCAGTAGTTAATAGTACTGGAATAGTACTTTAAAAAGTGTTTTCATTATGAATATACTGTAGGTAGAAAAACAAAGAACTATATGTAATACCCATAAATAATAGTCAGTGTATATTCAAAACAGCTGTAGGAAGCCTGTTTCTTGCTTTTTTCTACAATTTGTTTAACAAAAACAACAACAAAACAAAACAAAAACATAATCAGGCAACAAAATCAACTTGCAGCTGACTACAGTACCCAGTAGTTTTGGAGTTGAGGTTCCTCTTTCCAAAGAGAACCGCAGTTCCTCTTTCAGGTCCTATGAAGCTTGCATTCACATAATAGCTCAGCTTTGGCAGAAAATAAATAAATAAATAGAGGCAATGATTTTCCTTGAAAAGAAGGGTTCTGTGTTCAAATCCCTTTACAATAAGAATAATGGAAGCTCAGGTTTCCTCTTTCTTTTGGGAATCTTATTAGCTCTTATGCAGAAGGAAGATCCTGCAACTTTTTCTTTTAGTGACTAATTATAGACTAGAGATCTATGTCTAAATTCAGGTGAAAATTAGATTTTCAGGGACATTTCCCCTTCAACTTAGTATTCTGCTTAAAGTAGTTCCCATGCTTAGGCACTTTTCCTTTTTCAGTTGAGAATAAAAGTTATGAATTCCACTCTTGCAGAGAAAGGCATAACTTTTAGCCCTTTCAGCTTTGAACATCACAATGTTTATGCATATTTTTTGACTTTTACCATTACACTTTGCATTAAAGGACATTTAAATGTAGTGAGTAATGTGCTTCCAAAAGCATTAATCAGTAAATATGCAGTTTAATTCCAGATATGACTTTCCTTTTCTTATGAAGTTAGTTCTGTACTTTTCTAGCCATTTTCCCATTATTGTGCAAAAGTTACTTGTACCCCTTATGTGAATCAGCTCAATTTTTGCTATTACATTAATGGCAGCAAACCAGGCAGCATCTATCAGCCACTGTTAACCAAAAAAACCCTTTTGCTTTCTCATAGTTGTAAGCACAGCAAATATTTTTAGAGGAAACCTGTTCATTCTTTAGGTTATGGTTTTCTCCATAACATTTCAGGTAACTTTTTCAAAATATAAGACTTTTGACATTCTCAAACCTGTCTCTGGGATGTGCATACCCACAGTAAACTTGATATCTACAGATACATTCAAATTTCAACTGACGTTTCTTTTAGGATTTAAGTGTTAAAACCTTGGCATTGAAGGGAAAAATCTGTCCTTGCTGTGTCTGTGAATTCTGTTTAACTAAGTACAGGCCAGATGAGATTGCTGTTTTCATGGTGGTGTAATGCCTTGTGCCTCCTTTATTTTATTTTTTTTTAAACCAGGAAAAATGCATGTAGTGGTTCCTCCCAAAGCTATTATATTGCTTGGATGGGAACTATATAGAAGGTGTGAAAGAGTGTCACTGGTGCAACTGGTGTAACAATATCAATTACAAGATTCACAAGACCAGCAGTGGCACGAGCCCTGTGTCACTTCGCATCCTTGGCAGAGAGATGACTTTTAACACTCCAGGTAAGTCACGTCATTGCACATGTTGTCAGGAGTCATAACAATGTAATATATTTAACTGACAAACCTCCAGCTCTGGAGTGAGCTCTTAAAGAGGGTGAATACAACAACTATGTCAGTAGGGAAAGCATCTGTCATTTGACAAACTTACTTTCCTAGCTGAAGAAGACATATGAAATGCATCAAAATGAACATTTGCTTCACACAGTATATAGCTCTCTGAGACGGGTATAAAATGTGACTGTATTATGCTGTAGCTTTCCTGCTTGCTGTCTCCACCTCTCAGAACCAGGGTCACCTCTCTTTCCCAGATAGCACACCAAGATGTATTTTTCTTTCCTCGGTTAGGATTTAAACCCAACAGTAACAGGTCAACAGGAGCTCACAGAGGCTGACACTCCGTCAAAATCCTCCTGATCTGTTGATACACAACTATTTTGTCTCCGTGTGATGCAAGGTCTCCTGAATCCCCATAAGGTAGGTATTCAGGCATATATGTTTCAGAGAACGTTAATCTCATCTGTTATCCCTGTCTCAGCTGGCTGCTGCTCACTCAAATTCAGCAGATGAGTATAACGACTTTAATACTATGTTATCTATGTATTTTTACTGTAAAATAAGATTTTAAAATAAAATCCCCATAGGATGGTCATATCAGTTCAAAGTAATTTCTAATATTAATTAATCTATTTATTTTTTTTACAATATGTTAAGTACCTTCTTCCATAGACTAATAACTTATGCTTTAAGAAACACTTATACTTTAAGATATACAGTGATCAATTAAAGCTCTTTACAGTCTAGACAGTCTAGGCACTTTTTCTGTAAAAACAAAACAAAACAACAACAACAAAAAAACCACAATGCCATATATATTTCTATGCATATCCTAAATATATATTTCTATGTATATCTTTGTATTTCCTTTCCTAACAGTGACCCAAATTATGTAATATCAAATAAAATGGTTCATCTATTTTAACCCTATATTTCAGTCAACCTGAAATGTAATTCTAATGTTTTGATTACAGACTGAGTAATATTATTCTACAAAGCACAGTAACAAACACAGGCTACCCACAGCACTGCTAATGCAATCACTTGGAAAAGAGGTGAAGAATTTGTATCAGTATATTTCCTGCAAGACAACTAAAGAAGAAGAAAACATAAATAGATCCCCTTCTTGCTGAATTAGTTTCATATAATTTTATTAGACAGCTTTTGGTTTCCAACAAGATATTTTTCCCAGTTAGTATCTTGTAAGGTCTATAAGTGTAGCTTCAAACCTCTCATGTCCCTGAGCTGTTGTCAGAATCTGCAGAAAAAAAAAAAAAAAAAAAACATTGTCAAGGGCAGAGGAACACTGATTTAGGGACTGCTTAAACCAACTGGATTTGAGACCAAATGGGTTTCTTTGAGGGTGCTGAGGGAAATCGTCATTGTCATTGCAAGGTCTTCAACTATCCTTTTTGAAAGGTAACAGTAACTGGGGTGGTTCCTCATGACCTGAAAAAGAAAAATCTCACCTCTAATTTCAAGAAGGCCAGTAAGAATGAGTGGGAGAATTACAGGAATAACCTCAGTCTCTGGGAAGATATAGGCAGAAAAACCCTCCTGTAAGTCATTTCTAAGACAATGAAAGATGTGAAGACTTTTGGGAACAGCCAGTATGGGTTTACCTAGGCCAAGTCAAGTCTAACCAATGTGGAAGCTTCACATGATGAGATGACTAGCTTGGTGGACAAGGGGAGTGCATTAGATACTCTTTATCCTGATTTAAGCAAGGCTTTTCATCATGGTCTCCCACAATACTGTTATATCCAAACTGGTAAGATGTGGACTGTAAGCTGGGTGGAAAACTGGTTGGATCACTGGGCTCAGAAGTTTGTTATCAACATTACAGCTGGTAGCAAGTTTGGGATGTTAAAGTCTGTATTAGTGGTCTGGAAGTTAAGATCAAACATGCTATCACTGAGTCTTCAGATGATACCAAATTGGGGGGAAGTAGCTAATATGCTGGAGACTGTGGCTGGGATCAAAGGAGTGTGGCTGGGATAAAAGGGATCAAACAGGCTGGCAAAGTGAACATTCCATCAAGATCTGTGGATTCTAATAACATGAAGATTTTCTTCATCACACATTTGCAAATAAGATATTTCTCAAAATAATTGGACATGAAGGAGTGTTAACACTAGATTATCCTTTCCAATAATTAACACCTCCAAGTGAAACATGCCTTCTTAAATAAGCATACAGGTAAACCAGAAATGTTTAAGAATTATATACCCTGGAAAGAACAGAGATGGAGTAAAGTACTTCAGCAATCTCGTGCAGGGGTAAGAAAGTGCCAAATTAATGAGTGCAAATTTTTGAGTTGTGGAAAATTTTTATTGCTAAAAAGGCATGTTTAAAATATTACCAATAAATATTTGGTGGCATGCTTAACATGCATTCAATTAATAATTGATCAATTTTAAACAATCCAGATACATGATTGACTACAAAAATATGCAAATAGAAATTATATGCATATACATGTACAATTTTGGGGAATTAAAATGTGTAGATGAGATATATAACTATTCATATGACTGTCTTCTAATTTCTCCTTAGCCCTCCACTGTCTCTGTCATCAGTCAGCTTGGTCAGTTAGCTTTCAGTGTAAATAAAAGCTACCTTATACATTTACAATTTCACTGTGTTGCATTACAGGTCAAATGATGAACTGCCACAAGAAAGGTGAAAGAGCAAAAGAAGGCTGTACGAAATGTCTTGAAGCCTGATGTTGCATTATTGGAACCTAGAGTATTTCAGACGGAGCATTGCAATGACATTAAATATTGCAGCTGTTGTTTCATCCAACTTATGCATCAAAGCATAACTGCAGTATTTATCTCAGCAAATGGTACAGTATTTTTGTTCTTCTCTCTTTCATGAAAATCTGGATTGCTAAATACTGCATCACTAAAAAATTTTAAATCCCAGCATATAAAATATGTTTACCATGCAGGATCCTTTTATTTAATTTATTACAATATTAAAAGCACCAGTAATAATGGCTAATTAACTGACATGCCTTAGAGAGCCTTGAACATGATACGGAAGTAAAGATAAATGTGCTATATGCCATGTAGCTGTAACATATTCAAAGGTTCTCTTCATCAGAGCCTTTTTTAAAAAGCCAGTATTTTCATTTCCTAAAACTTTTTTAATTGTTGTTGTTTTGTTTTGTTTTGGTAGTGAAGACTAATTTGGGGCACCTTTCTTAGAATGGAACAATGACATTTTTATATAGTCCCTGATAGCACAATGATTTATTTTCTTGAAAAGTGCCTATACCTTGGGGTAACCTGGTGAGTCTCTGGAATTAAAGGTTTTGTTTCTTTGTTTGTTTTCCCTATCTCGTTGTCTATTTCATATAAGTGATAATCTCCTGAAAAAATGGTAAATGAGTATAAAATCTCAGCTTGAAACTATGTGTAAAACAAACAAAGAAAAAAGCAATAACAACAAAATACACATAATTTGTATGGCTAACATCATCATTTTTGATTTTCCTGCCTCACAGATGCATAAATCTCTTAGTAACTTCATGGTCCTCATCTGAATTAGGGTACTCTGCCTGGTATAAACAAGTTCACACCAGATGTTGCTGCTGCTTCATTAAAGATGGTTTGCACACATGGATTTGTAGGAGAAAGACAAACCTGAGGTCACAGATTGTGTATTTCTTAAATATTTCACAAATACGTTTCTAGCCCACTAACACTTTTAATGTGGATATTTTACATATTTCGCCTTTTTCAATACTTTCATTATTTTTCAGCATTTTATATTTAAAGCAAAAATTCGCTTTTCTAAGCCATGTCTCCAGATGCTCCTTCTTGAAAAGGGGAAAAACTAATGTTTATTATTTCAAAGGGGAATTAATAATTTTATTATCCCTGGATGATGTTCCCAAATTTCTGGTTGAAACATCTGTATTCAGACAAAGCTGGTTCCTCTGAGACTCTGCAGGCACTGCTATAGAATTTCCTGGAGATAGAAAGTATACAGTCTGGGTAACAAGCAGCTGTGAGAAAGAGATACTGCAGGATAAATTCATAGATGGTGTTTTGTCCAAGACAAAATGGAACACAAATTTCCTCAGAAGTTTTAGCACTTCACAGACACAGGCACAGGTACTAGGCACTCTTGCTAAGCTACTAATTCTAGTTATGTGTTAAATCTTACTACAAATACTTCCAAGGAAGAATATTTTTGATTCACATTTTACTACGTGCAAAAACAAATATATTAGAAAGTCCATAACAATTCAACTTTAAACAAACCTGTCAAAACAATTCAACTATACACTAACCTTGAGTGAACAATAAGTGTTCTGTAAAGCCACTGTTGTAAAAAATGTGATTCATGGCAACTTTATGCTTACTTCATAAGCTTGTTTTCAAATTATACACTGAGCAAAGCATCATCTCCGCTGCCTGAGCTATCCAGAACAAAGACTATGGAAATTTGACTTTATGGTAAACATGGAGCATTGGAAATGTATAATAAACCAGCAGTGCTGCTTAATAAACCAGTATTGCTTGACATGAATGCTATGGTCATTGTTTCCAGTATAATCCATATTAACAGTGTATAAGGAACAAAACATTCTTCTGGTAAAACAAAAGGCAAAAAGCCTGGAATCATTCAGTTTTGGAAGGTAAATTCGGATTCTTAAGATGGAAAACCAGTTACTATGCATCTAAGATAGTTCACAGTTCTTCAACTCCAGAAAAGATAACAAGGATCTTATTGCAAACACCTTCTGGAAATGGTATCAGCTGATACAGGTGGATGATATATAGGTCTGTGGGCTGTTTTCCATTTTAGGATATATGTTCACATTCAGACTATGTTTAGACTTCAGACTGGCAACAGGAGTTGGCAAGGATAGTTCATGTAGTGGGAGCTTGAAACCGTTGCAACACATACTGTATAGCACAGATATTTGCAAATACTTCTCTACATATCTTAACCTCTGGTTAAGTAGTCCTTTTCCTTATGGGAGATTTCAACTTTCCAGACAGAAACTGGGAGTATTATACTTCTGCGACAAGTAAGGCTGGGAAATTCCTGAAGCATGTTAAAGATAACTTCCTGTCACAAGCACTGAGTGAGCAGCCCTCCTAGGTATGGCTGAATGGGGAACCCTGCCTAAAACAAGGGCAGAAAAAGAAAATATATGACCTCTGTAAGCAAGGTCTGGCTTCACATGGAGAACTACAATTCACATCTGCAGGGAGAAAACAAGAAAAAACAAAGCCCAGCTTGAGCTGACACTGGCCACTGTGGTGTCAGACAACAAAAAAGTCTACTTCAAGTATGTCAACAGCAAAAGGAGGTCAAAGAAAAAACATTGGACTGATACTTAGAGCATCTAACAAATAAGGAGGAGGAAAAGACAGAGGCATTTTAATGCCTTTTTTTTTTTTTTTTTTTTTTGACTCAGTATTTAATGGCAATGATAGACCTTGGGCTGCCCAGACCTCAGAGCTGGGGGACCATGACTGAGGGAGCAGTAATTTTCCATCTGTGGTCACCTGAGTTGTAAAGGAACAGCTGTATCAGCTCAATGTCCATAAGCCCATGGGGCCAGATGGGATTCACCCCAGAATACTAAGGAATTAGCAGACACTGTAGCTGGATCTCTCTCAACAATTTACCAAAGGTCTTCGGAGTTTGGGGAGGTCCCTGCTGACTGGAAGCCAGCCAATACAGCACTGATCTACAAGAAGGGCACAAGAGAAGACCCAGAGAACCACAGTCCTGTTAGTCCAATATCAGTACCAGGACAAACATGAAGATTATCCTGAATGCTAATGAAAGACATTTAAAAATGAAGCTATTATCAGGCATAGGGAAATAAAGCTGGTAAAAGGGCTGGAGGATGTTCTGTGAGGAAAGGCTGAGGACACTTGGTTTGTCTAGTTTGGAGAAAAGGAGGTTAACAGGTGACCTCATTGCTCTCTACAATTTCCTCATGAGGGGTTCCACTCTCTTCTCCCTGTTAACCAAAGATAGAACTCAAGGAAATGGCACAATGTTGCACCAGGGAAGGTTCAGACTAGATATTATGAAAAATTTCCTTACTGTGAGGGTGGTCACATACTGGAAGAAGCTTCCTAGCAGAGTGGTTGATGCCCTGTACCTGTTAATATTCAAGAGGCATTTGGATAATGCCCTTATTAATATGCTTTAAATTTTGGTTAATCCTGAAGAGGTCAAGCAGTCGGACTTGATGTCTTTGTATGTCCCTTCCAACTAGCCTATTTTGGTCTAGTCTAGTCTAGCCTAGCCTAGCCTAACCTATTTATTTTAAATTTCTTATTGATAACTCCCATGTCAGTAATTGACTAGATCTAGAAGAGCACATCATATTCAAGAACAACTGGATCAATACATTGAAGAACATTTCATATGCCTGTCTTGCAGTCCAAGGAAAGAAACAATTTCCTAGGCTTATAACTGTACACTTTTTCTTTAGGAGTGGGTGCACTTCAAGTATATACGTTTCTTTTTCTATTTTTTTTTTCTTTAAAATATATTTTCACATTAAGTTCCTCCAACTTAAAGATTAACTTTGATCTGAATTATTTTTAGGCTGTTAGGACAGAATGCAGAGCACTTACACGTTATCTTAACTATGGCTTATGATAGAAAATATTGTTAGTTCTGGAAAGAAAATATACTATTTTAATAGAAAAAGTTATATATCTTTAAAGTCACAAACTGTTGCTCACTGAGGGAAGGAATGCTGACTTCACATATTTATAATCACTCACATAGACATGAAAAATGAGTCCAGTAGCTGACTGACATATTGCCTCTAAATAAAAGAGACTTAAGAAGATAGGTGTTCTTTACATGATTTGTTGACCTGTTTAATTTGTTTCTAGAAAAACTTTATAAGTGACTATAAGAAGCCTACCAAGTATGTTTGAATTAATGTTTTATTTCACTTCAAGTTGTCTTTTTTTTTTTTTTTTTTAACATGGTAAGGAATTTACATTTGCCCAAGTAATACTATTATTTATTTATTTATTTATTTATTCATTTATTTATTCTGCAATCCTTTTGAAGACAGTACAGTAAAGGTAGAATTGGACTGGATGCCTTCATACTGTAGTACACTGACAGTACAACACTGCCAAACACCCTCAGTGGTACCACTGTAATATGTTCTAGTATAAATATCACACAATGGATATGAAACTTTGAGTACTTTTAAGGAAACAAAAGTAGAATATTACACTAGTGTGCATTTTCTTCTCATCTTCAAATGCATAAAGCACTGCAATGGCTGATAGCTTCTTGTGAAAGAATTTGTCTGTATTTAAGACTCTTATTCATTTCTTATTTTATTGCAGCTATAGTAAAGAACATGACATTCATCATGTGCAACATATTTCTACATTATTGTTATATAGTCACACCTCTCCCATGCAATGTATACTGGAACATCTATTGATCTTTAACTTTGTATATCTTTCCATATTTTACAGTTTCCTTCCAGGAGGTCTCATTACTGAAACTTTTAGGTGAAAAAAGAATCAGAATAATACATTTCTTTCTTGAAACTTGTGAGTGGTGAAATGTAGTTGTCTTTTTCTTATTTTAATTAGCCCTCACTTCTGAAAAAATAGAGAGGAAAAATCTATTGCATGTTCTCTCTTAGTCTTCTGCACAAGAATATGCTACCAAATCCAAATCTGATCTATCTCCCTTTATACTGAATATACAGACAATCATTGATTTAAAAAGGAGTTGGACTGACTCAGTATTTGCAATGTGAAACTCTGGGTATAATCATTCCAAGCTAAAGTAGATAGAAATCTTTATTTTTCAAATCCAATGTATCTTTGATCCTTGGTGTTTGTTTTTTTTTGTTGTTGTTGTTTGCTTGTTTTTCATCAACATAAATCTTTATAATTGTGGTCAAAGTTTTATATTAAATTAATAAAATGGTTTTGAATAATATGGCGTTACTCTCCCTCTCTCTCTCTCTATATATATATATAAAATAATTAAAAGAAATTTAGAATCATAGAATCATAGAATTCTTATGGTTGGAAAAGACCTCCAAGATCATCTGCTCCAAGAATTTGCTAGGAGTGGGGGTGCCATATGATTTTAAGGAGACTGTTCTTATAGATTCACTGCAGCAAACTCAATGTCTGTCAGAAGGTTTCATGCAAACTGCACTAGAACAGCCTATCAAATGGTTTTTGTACCTTAGACATTTCAGAGATCCAGCTAATGCCAACATTATATGATTAAGCCCTGCACATATTATGCAGTAGAATTTTGAGTCATTTTAAAATTCCATTTTTGTTTTTATTTGACCAAAATTCTGATTTTTATTTTGTTTTTATATAGATTTTATTGCACATTTATGTAGGTAGTTAAAGGAGTTTTGATCATTAGAAAAAATTTAGTCTCCATATCCACAACTTAATTTATAAAGAAATACCTAAAAATGCCTAAGCTAAGTAACATAGCTTCATGATTTTTTAATGTTTTTTTTTTTTTTTTAACAAATTAATTCATATCTGGTTTCCTACAAGTCACTAATAAAATACAGCATCCTAGGTCTAGGCATAGAAATTAAACTCAAGAAAAAAAAAAATAACAACAACAAAACAACAAAAACAGCGCATTTATATTCTGCTATTAAACTTTGTGAGTTGTAAAAGAGTTGCTGGATAATTTATTGGGGAGTGACAGAAACTGGAAGAGGCAATAAACAGAATGAATGATTCATTTGTAAGTTTATGATAAAGGAGCTACATTTCAGCTGCTTTTCTCTACTGAGCTGATACTGACTTAATGTATTATCGATACTGAATGCTGAGATATGGAGATCAGTCATCTAAAAAAGAATGTATCTATTGTGATCAATGGGAATGTCACTGATTATTGTAAACAGAGTATACATTACGATTAGTAGTGGCCCATTCAGGATGAGAAATGTTCTGGTGCTCAGCTGTACCTCAACATCAGGAGGAAGATTAGTTTAACAGAAAATTATTAATCATTCCACTTTAACTCCCCTAATACTAAAGTAATTTAAAGTGACCAAAAATCTATAACATATTTGCTACATAAATGATAACAAAATCTTGGAACCCGTATGTAAACAAAATTTTTACATAACATTCAAACTAAATATATATATACACACATATATATGGTAACAGCATTGCACAGTAATACCTATTTTTCATTTAACCATTTATTTCTGAGAATAGTCTATTTTTAAACAAACAAACAAAAAAATAAACATGTGGCATGAGTAGCTAAGAAAAAGCAAGTCTTCCAATAGCTTCTGATAAGAATCCAGTGACACAAAGGATGACTGACCACGTGATCTTCCCTCCTACTCACTCCCACGTTCCATAAGTAATATTACACAGTTGTTCAGTCAAACAGTCTACCCAAATTAAACATAATCAAAGCTTGGTAAGGATATGATTGTCTGTCTTAGGAATGTATAGAAATAGACTGTCTGCCAGCATTAAAAAGTACATTGCTCAGTTCTTCTAATCCAGATCCACAGAGCTTCTAAAATTAATCAGCCTGAAAGCCAAATGAATCCCTCGGTTTGATTGTTTCCATGTTGAAGATCCTTGATTTGATTCATGTCAGATTTTCATTTAATGGTTTGAAGGAATAAAAGAGAGAGACGCATCAGACAATGGACATCATTCATTGCTCTGACAAATTTAATTCCTGAAATAAATGAATGGCTTTTACATTGAACCTTGAAGCACCTGGCTGTATTTGACTTTGCATTGCCCTCCTGATGTTTAACAACGAAATCTTTCTGTCTTTCTTATATGGCTCATATTTGATAATAAAAATAAGATGACTGATATTACACTGAACACTTGTTTATTTTTAATTCTTTTTGCTATCTTGTTTTAGTTGTTCCAGAATTGATTGGCTGTTCCAGAAGTGATTTATTTTGTATTTATTAATAAAGCACTAGAATTCAGCAAAAGTATCATAAACTACTACTACTACTACTACTACTACTACTACTACTACTACTACTACTAAATTAATCACAGAATCACAGAATCACAGAATCATCTAGGTTGGAAGAGACCTCCAAGATCACCTAGTCCAACCTCTGACCTAACACTAACAAGTCCTCCACTAAACCATATCACTAAGGACTACATCTAAACGTCCTTTCAAGACCTCCAGGGATGGTGACTCAACCACTTCCCTGGGCAGTCCATTCCAATGCCTAACAACCCTTTCAGTAAAGAAGTTCTTCCTAATATCCAACCTAAACCTCCCCTGGCACAACTTTAGCCCATTCCCCCTCATCCTGTCACCAGGCACGTGGGAGAATAGACCAACTCCTACCTCTCTACAACCTCCTTTAAGGTACCTGTAGAGAGTGATAAGGTCGCCCCTGAGCCTCCTCTTCTCCAGGCTGAACAATCCCAGCTCCCTCAGCCGCTCCTCATAAGACTTGTTCTCCAGACCCCTCACCAGCATTGTTGCCCTTCTCTGGACTCTCTCGAGCACCTCCATGTCCTTCTTGTAGCGAGGGGCCCAAAACTGAACACAGTACTCGAGGTGCGGCCTCACCAGAGCCGAGTACAGGGGAACAATCACTTCCCTAGACCTGCTGGCCACACTGCTTCTTATACAAGCCAGGATGCTGTTGGCCTTCTTGGCCACCTGAGCACACTGCTGGCTCATATTCAGCCGACTATCAACCAATACTCCCAGGTCCTTCTCAGCCAGGCAGCTTTCCAACCACTCATCTCCCAGCCTGTAGCTCTGCTTGAGGTTGTTGCACCCCAGGTGCAGGACCCGGCACTTGGCCTTGTTGAACTTCATACAGTTGACCTCAGCCCATCGGTCCAGCCTACCCAGATCCTCCTGCAGAGCCTTCCTACCCTTGAGCAGATCGACACACACACCTAACTTGGTGTCATCTGCAAACTTACTGAGGGTGCACTCAATCCCCTCATCCAGATAATCGATAAAGATATTAAAGAGGACTGGCCCCAGTACTGAGCCCTGGGGGACTCCACTAGTGACTGGAAAAGTATATATAAAGTATATTTTCTCTCCTTTCAGGATTGTTTTTGTTATGTAAAATTCTCAATTACACTTGCACTTTTTACGGAATGCTCAGCTATTGTGTAGCAATTCTTCGTTGTTTAGTGATATAATTTCCTAACTGCTAAAAAAGGGACATCCAACAACTGAACCAGGCACTCAATTTAGATTATACCAATTATTTAAACTTTTTTAGCAGGTAGGCTGTGTAGGCTGATAGTTGTCTTCTATCTGTGTAGTAGGCTGATAGTTGTCTTCTGGCTTTGATAATATTTATTTAAAACCTGTTACTCTCCACCTTTCCTGGTAGTCCATTGTCTTTTTCTGTTTCTCCCCATGATGAACTTCACCAACGTACAGAAAACCTGTAAAAATCCAGGCTTAAATTTGTTCTGCTAGTCTGTCTCACTTTCTGTTATCTTTGACTGATTCCTATTCAAATACTATGGCTTGTCTAAACATCCTATCCAAATTGGTGAACCAGGCTAATCTTGCTTAGGGCTTTGATCTCATTTTTGAAGTCTTTTCTTGGTAACACTTCTGATTCTATGGATGTGACAAACGTTATTGATTTTTTTTTTAACCAAGTTCATATTTTTCATTCTATATTTAAACTATGTACATCAAGGGTTTTATTACCTTGTCTTCTGACCAGTTTCAGTAGCAAAAATATTAAAACCCTGTATTTCTGATCATTTTTTTTTCAGTTTTGACCACATATTTAATTGCTTAATAAGAATATTCTTATTATTTCAGATGCATTAGAAATACTAAATGAAATGGCCAAATTTTGTATTGTTTAGAAGAGCTGTCTGGCCATACATAATAGGTGTATGGAAAAAGATACAGATTCTTCACACAGATCTGCATAAAACCTTATTTCGACAAAGTGACTAGCTCTATATAGTGTAGAAGACGCAATGGTGCTTCAAGTTACTTATCATCCCCAAAATCAGGAAGGATCTGAATCCATTCTGTCTAATCTTAGATACCTTGAAATCACTATAATGTTTCCTTGTGTAGTGGAGAGAAAGAAACTGGGAGGTTTTCTATAACTAAAAACTTTTTAATTTGATTTTTTTTTTCTTTTTCCTCATAATATGACTTCACATTTAGGAACTATATACTGTCTGTGGTCTTCACTATAGAATATAGATTTAGAATTTTAGATGTATTTTCTTCTTAAATTCCTACTTTATATCATATTGAGGAACTTCATTCTGGGGTTCACTTTAACATGGTCCTAAAAGAATGAAGACTCTCTGAGAATTCTATATAATAAATTTTTTATTTAAAATAATTACCCAAAGATAAGAAAGTTATTTACACTATAAATAAGAATTAATCAGATTCTAGTGCCAAAGCAATCATAATACAGTTTTGAACTAATGCATTCAAAAGAGAGGTGGAAGGAAATTCTTTCTTTCTGCATGCTGGGTATTCTCAGCTTTCGTACTGAAGTAAGCATAAATTGAATAAAAGGGTAACAAATGATAAAGCAATCAACTGTTACAATCTAAGTTATTTGTGATATACATTGAACTTAACTCTTGCTAGCAATTTATTCAACTAAAACAAATGTCATACAACAGGATGAATCCTGTTATAAACTTCTCATTTTGAGTGGATTTGCTTTGGATTATACTTCATTTGAGAGAATTCAAGGATAAAATATAGCAGCATTTGTCTTCTATACAAAAGAAATACGACAGATAAGTTGGCATATTGTCTTAGGCATTTCCATATAATAATTAATTTAAGGCATCAATAAATAATAAATATCCATTATTTTAATATTACATTAAAGCACATATTTTAATTAATCACAGAATCACAGAATGTGGGGTTGGAAGGGACCTCTGAAGACCATCTAGTCCAAACCCCCTGCCAAGCAGGATCACCAAGAGCAGGTTGCCCAGGTAGGCATCCAGACAGGCCTTGAATATCTCCAGAGAAAAGACTCCACAACCTCTCTGGGCAACCTGTTCCAGTGCTCTGTCACCCTCACAGTAAAGAAGTGCCCCCTCATATTGAGCGAGAACCTCCTGTGTTTTAGTTTGTGCCCGTTGCCTCTTGTCCTTTTGCTGGGCACAACTGAAAAGAGACCGGCTCCATCCTCTCGACACCCTACTTCTCAGTCTCCTCAGTCTTCTCTTTTCCAGTCTAAACAGGCCCAGTTCTCTCAGCCTGTCCTCATTCAACAGGTGCTCCACTCCTCTAATCGTCTTAGTAATACTCCTCTGAACTTGCTCCATGAGTAATGTGGTGTTTTGTTTATTGTTGTTGTTGTTGTTTGTGTTTGTTTTTGTTTTTCTGCAGACTCTTGTGCAAGGATATGTGAAAGTCACTATTCTGGCATATTGCAGCTTTATATTGCTTAAGAGGATAATCTTGCTGTCAGTATATACAACTGCCCAAATCAGTATAGCAACAAGTAACAAGTAACAAAAATCATTAAAAAAAAAAAAAAAAAGTATTAAATATTCTTATCTTCATATATTGCTATATATATTTCAGTGGTATGGCTAATGGCTGTATTTATGGCCATATTTTATGGCTATATATATATTTTGTGTGTGTGTGTGTGTGGATTATAGCTATACCTCAGCAAAATATTTGTGTAATATGAGCTTTCTAAGCACTACATTTATCCATGTTCTCAATATTCTTAAAAATGTGAATTTCAGATCCCTCTTGATTCTTTCCAACTGAACTATGATATAAATCCTAGAGGAATATATCATATAATCCCTTGGAATTCCAAGATGAAGATGAAAATGAAAAGGGTACACTTCTGTTATCTCCAAAGGAAAACCTCTGATAAGGACTTCTGTTACATCCCTTGTATCATATAATTTCATATTTCATAAAATATTTTGTTATTAGGAAAAAAAAATCCATAGTTTTTTTCACAATCCCTCGTACATCTTCCATTTTCTACCATCTTTAAGAGTCAACTGAAAGATGTTATTCTTAAACAATATGGAAGTATATGTATGATCAATTGTAACTTCTCTTAGCAATAGAAAGAGAATAAATGATTTTAAAATAGATCTATCTATTCAGGTCCCTAGAGAAATAATGGAAAAAATATGTAAGAGCGCAAATTCAAACAGCTTTTAAAAATTATTTTTGCTAGTTGCTTTTTTCAGACTTTTCTTGGTGGTGTTCTGTGGCTCCATTTCAGCACTAACACATACACATACAAAAAATGTCTGAAAAACAACAGTACAGTAAATTATAAAACATATGGCAGGAGTGATTGAAAAATCATGACTATATTCTCTCTGTACATTGGGCAGTGAGCTTTCATTTAATACATCATTTATAACTTTCTTCAGTGACTCAACAAAGTTGGTACAACTCTTTTACACAAAGAAAATCATATGTATACCTTTGTTCTGACACTTAAAAACTCCCATTTATTTTTTAATTTGAGAATTTTAGTTAAAATTCCCAGCCTGTCTTTCTCTGACTTAAATATTTTTCAGGATTAGTCATCGCCTTAAGAAACACTTTACAGTATGTGTATACTCAGTTTTCAGAAAGCCGAGCAAAATCTACTTTCCCATTGTTTGAGTTTAATGCCAGATATTGACATGCTGTTTTCCATGGTGAAAAAAGGGAGAGAGAAGACAATGATTTAAAGTTTTTTGTTTGTTTTGTAGACACATGTAAAAATAAACTAACCTTTCCAATTTTAAGACCCACTAGTCTACACTGCCACCTACACAGGAATCTAAGAAATCATTTTATCTCCAAAAAGCCTTGAATCTTTCCACAAATTCGTCTAGTATAAATAAATAAATCTAATAATAATCTAAATAAATCTAGTATTTCTTGTCTTGTTCAGGGTGTAAAAAAGTAATTATTTATCCCCTTATTTGCCACAATCTTTCACATATCTGAGCACTGTTATTGTGTACTACCGAAATCTTTCTTGTTTTGTGTCAAATAATACTAGCTCTTTCAAAATTTCTTGTAGAACACGTTTTCTAGTACACAGTTATCTGGTTTTATGTGCTTTTTGAAGTGTGGTGCCCAGATGTGGACAGAGTAAAAAGGAAGAACTACATTGATAATATGTCTCTATTAGTCAAATAAAGAAAGCCAGAGCTTATTCCATGACCCTAAGGTGAACAAGTAATAGTTTAGATATCCACACTATTTAATTCTCTAAGGCAACAGGGTGGCTAACAGAGTGACTACTGGGATTTGTCCCTGGCCCATGATACCTCTCAAACTACGCCTGGGAGACAGCTAGTTGTACAAACTCATTGAGTTTCAGAGATGAGGTCTGTGACTTAGTCAGTTGACAGACCTTATCACAGAATCACAGAATTGTAGGGGTTGGAAGGGACCTCCAGAGATCATTGGGTCCAACCCCCCTGCCAAAGCAGGTTCTGTGGAGCAAGTTGCTCAGGTGGGTGTCCAGACGGGCCTTGAATATCTCCAGAGAAGGAGACTCAACAACCTCCCTGGGCAGCCTGTTCCAGTGCTCTGTCACCCTTACCGTGAAGAAGTTCTTTTACATGTTGGTGCGGAACTTCCTGTGCTCCCTTTTGTGGCCATTGCCTCTTGTCCTGTCCTCACAAAACCACTGAAAAGAGGTTGGCCAAATCCCTCCGTCTCACACACTTAAGATATTTGTAAACTTTGTTAAGACCCCTCTCAGTCTTTTCTCAAGGCTGAACAGACCCAGGTCTCTCAGTCTTTCCTCACAGGCAAGATGCTCTAGGCCCTGTATCATCTTTGTGACCCTCCTCATGTCCCAAAACTATACAATACCATACTGCAACACTGGTTTGCCTCATGCCAGATACGTGTACAGGTAAGTGTAGGAGGGGAAGCACACTAACAGTTTATACATTCATAAAAGGTTGTAGAAAAACAAACAAAGAAACCAAAAACAACAACAAAATGTTCTTCATGTCCATAATAGGAAAGAAAAGTGAAAAATGGGTTTAGATTGCAGAAAATAAAATAAAAATAATAATAAATAAAAAAGTAAACATTAGATATTAGATGAACATCTCTAAAAAGGTTAGTGAAGCATCAGAGCAGATTCTCTGGAGAGGCTCGAGAGTCCTTATTACTCAAGGTCTTTAAGAAAAAACTAGACAAACAATGGTTAAGGATTACAAAGAATAATCTTCACAGTGGAACAGGGATAGAACAGACCTCTTGGCCTCACCTGAGGCCATTCCCACCTTATTCTTTGGGAAAAAATCAAATTTATTTTGTGATCCACTGCAACTTTTCAATCACATTCTGCAGTGAAAACCAGTCCAGCCCATCATTTACCATTTTGGATATATACACAGATGAGTATTCCTACTTACATAAAACATTTTTTTACTTCCCTCTTCTGCAGGCCATTCCACCAATTTATCAACTGCATTATGTATTATAATAATGATTTCTAGACTACTTTAGTAATTCATCCAGCTCAGTGATTTATCACAGATATAAGTACTCTTTTAATTCATGTTTCAGGTCATATTTTTGTGGTATTAGATCCAAGTACATGATTACTATAGGATCCAACACAGATTCACCTTACATAACCTCTCAGTCTGCACATATGTTGAGAGTTACCCAGCATAAGCTGAGATGCACTGGGAACTAGTGACTGCTGCCTCCCCTGCTTTAGCTTCAGTTCTGGGAATGGTTCTGCTGGAGAGGGGTTGGCAACGTCCAGACACTTTCTGACAGAAAATATCCCTTTGTGTGCATGGTGCTGGGGGGATTAGGGGACCACATCCAGTCTGCATCTGGCAGCCTGGAAGAAGAAAGTGGGTTGTGACAGAGAAACCTGCAAAAGTGCACCAAGAGCCTAAACCTGAGGAGAAATAAGACTCAAGGGTGAGCTGTCTGTAGCTCAATGGGCCCATGAAACATCAGGAGCTGCTGCCCGTGGGGGATCCAGGTTGGAACAGTTTGCTCCTGAGGGATGGACCCCGTGGCACGGACCCATATCTGGAGCAGTTCTTGAAGAGCTGCTGCCTGTGGGCAGTCCATGCCGGATCAGTTCAGCAAGGACTGCATCCCCTGGGAGGGACCCCACAGCACAGGGGACGAGAGTGACCGAGAAGGAGTGGCGGAGAAGAAGCACTGTAGACTCACTATAACCCCCATTCCCCCTGTTCCCCTGTGCTGCTCAGGGGGGAGGAGGTGGAAGAGGGTGGATGGAGGGGAAGGTGCTTGTGGTTTCTTTCCTTTGTTTCTTGCTTCTCTAGCTTGTTAGTAATAGGCAATAAATCTTACTATCTCCCTATGCTGGTTCTGTTTTGCCTGTCACAATAATTACTGTGTGATCTCCCTGTCCTTATCTCAAGCCTTGAGTCCTTTTCATCATATTTTCTCCCTGTTCCTCTTTGAGGAGGGGGCGTGAGAGAGCGGTTGTGGTGGAGCTCGGCCACCCACCCAAGTAAAACCACTACACACTTCTCTCAGTAAAGACCTGCAGTTGCTGACATGTCACCCATCCTTGAGAAGAGCTGAAGCATCAACTTTCAGGCCCACAGGGACACTGGAAAGATCACCATTATACCAGTGGAAAGGCTGGTGTGATGGAAATATTAGGAATACTTTTTTTAAGAACAATTTTAACTGCATTAGTGATGAGACTTTTGCCTATAACTTGACATTCAGCATAACATGTCTTAGAATAATTTCGTATTGTACATATCCTCCTCAGATCATAAATATTTAAATTAAATCAAGCAGAAATAACACTTCAAAACTGATAATCTTTTTCTGGTTCACTTCCAGTATTAAACTGTGAAGCTCTGTTATTTTTTACAGGCTGTTCTTCATGTTGTTGATATGTAAGTGGCAAATACCAAAAAAAAATAATCTAGATATTCCTGGATGATATGATCAATGCCCACTGCCTTATTCATTATGGAGTCATGAACTCTCAAAATTTGTGACCACCATTGACTCTTTAACAGGAAATTATATCTTCAGGGCAATTTAATCTAGTGAAATGCCTACTGTAAATTGATTATTTCACTCTCTTCTGTGTATGTGTTTAAACCTTGATGGAGGTCAGATGCTTGAATACAGTCTGGATTGATAAACTACTGAGTAGAAATCATATGGTAAGACAAAAATATTTTCTTACTAAATGATTGCAATATCTATCCCAGGTTTAGTTATATGTTACATGTTGCTTAAGTGAACATGTTGTCCATATGCATTGTTTAAGTGTGTACACATCCTCATATACATGTACAAAGACATCTAACTCTCTTTTAAGGAAACATGGATGTGTGCTGTGTATGTCTAGAATAGCCTACATAATAAACACCAGTGCATAAATGTTTCATCAAAGACTATTTGTCTCAACAACACTTGATACTCCTGTCCAGATATCATAGAATCATGGAATAACTTAAGTTATAAGAGCCTCTAGAAGTCACCTAGTCCAGTCCCTTGCTCAAATGAAATTTGAAATTATTCCACTTTGCTCAGGGTCATTTGAAGGTTCATACATCTCCAGGAAAAGAAATCCTACCACTTCTCTGTGAAAACTGCTTGACTGCTTGCCCATATCCACACTGAAGATTTTTATTTTTTCCTAAAATGTCATTGGAATTTCCTTCAACTTCAACTTCTGTCCACTGCCTCTCATTCTCTTGTTGTCCATCTTTAAGAAAAGTTACTTTAAGAAAATACTTATCCCCTAATCTCCCTCTTCTTCAAGATAAAAAAATTCAGTTTTCTCAGCCTCTCATACTTCCAGTTCTACTTCCTTGGTCATCTTGTCAGTCTTCCTTGAGGTTTATACAAGTCTGCCAATATCCTTCTTGCACTGCAGAGCCCCAGACTGGACGCAGAACTTCACCTTTTATCTCATACACTCCAGACAGAAGTGAGCAATCCCTTCCCTCAAACTGCTGGCTACACTTTTAATAATACAGCCCCATATGTAGTTTTTATTCACCCCTGCACATGTGAACTGCTGGTTTATGTTCAACTAAGAAACTGGGTCCTTTCCAGCAAACTCGCTTTTTCTCTGTTTAGTGCCTAGCCTTTCTTGTTGTGTGACCTTATTCTATTCCAGGTGTAAGATTTCTCATTTACTTTTCTTGAACTTCATGATGTTTCTTTCAACCGACTTGTCCAAATTGCTGAGACTCATTTGAATGTTTTCTTCCCCATAGTGATTGCTTTTTATGATCAAATAAATTACTTTGCTGCCTTTACAAGAAATAACACATATATATATATATATATTTACAACTACTGACCACACATATTGGATACAAAACTGTACCTCATTTAAGATTCTAATTACAAATTCCATTAAATACTTTCTAATAATACTTGGCTAAGCATGGAGACACCCTGTTGATACATTACACAATAGAGAGAAAGAAATAAGCATATGAGTCTATAGCAAAACTGTATTCAAATTATGCTTTTTTTTTTCTAAATCATGAAATTATCTTTAACAAGTCAGTTTGCAGAAAGTTTTCATTGATAGTGACTACTGATTTATTCAGAAATTTTTGAGTCATAAACTACCAAACTCTGATATCTCTGACACTTGAAGTAACCAAAAAACAAACAAACAAAAAAGGTGTTACAGGTCTTTAACATCTGTAAGATCCTCATAATACTTCCTAGAATCTTTGGTAGTTCTCTTTCTTTCTGTCATTCTGATGCTCCCATTTTTTATCCTTCCTTTCTTAAGACTAAAAAAAATCTATGGATGGTGACTTTGCAGAAACTTTTAAACTATGAATAGAACTTGTATTTTTCATAGAATATATGCCTGATTCCAAAACATATTTATTTCTCTTCTGTTATTCATTCTCTTATGAATGAGCCTGATATTGTTCTAAATTATTAAGTGGTTAAAACAACATTACCAAATTCAAAACTGAAACACATTTCAGTTTACATTGAAAACTATTTTTTAACAGGAAGTCAAAATATTTTGTGTTAATGGATGAACAGATGGTATCTTTTAACACGTCCTTCCATGTCTCTATTGTTCTCAAACATTAATAGAAAATGTATGTGCTTATAGATGTGACTGTGTATATAGGAAGTGTATACATACTTTGACATGCCAGTGCTACTGACTACATTTACCATCAAGAAGGATGACTAGGAAATACAGTACTCATATACATTGTATCTTCCATAATTTTCACTCCCACTAATATATAAAAAGTCTACAGACACTTATGTCTGACTTAATTTACTACTGTGCAAAGTCTACTTATTAATTACATCGAACTAGAGCTCATGCTGTTTTTACAGTTACAGCCTCTGGCCCAAACTTGTAAGAGATACTTAGTTGAATAAATAGGCAGATAAGTGCCTGATATGATTTCCAGGATCTCCTTGCTTTGATTTCCAGACCAGTAAGGCATTAGGCATAATGAAGATGCCACTGGGAGACAGTCTGCATTTCCAGGTAGCTAACTACCTTATGAATTCAAGTTCTTTCTTCTTTGCCTTTCTGCATATATTTCCCACTGGTGTTTTATGACATTTATTTTATTTTCTTCTTCTTCTTCTCCTCCTCCCCCCCCCCCCCCCCCCCCAAATTCTTTCCATTTTCATTCACCAGAAACTTATAAGGTTCGTGCATAAAACACAGGACAAAGATGAAGCCCTGCAGTCACAGCTACCTGTTTGTTCAGCAACACCATGGTTCTTTAAGTACTTGCTTAACATTAAAGCATCACATTCAAATCTCCTCACCGCTTGTTTCAGACACGTAGCATGCCAGTCAAAGCATCCCAAGAAATCATTACTTCTCTCTTGCTGTAGTAGGAATTTCTTTCAGTCCCCTTTGTATCTGAAGTTATAACTTATAAAGAAGAGCTTGAACCCTCATTTTCAATATCTCTAGCAAGCACTACAGGCTGACTAAACTACAGAGTCAGTCCATCTGATATGGCCTTGCCCAATTAAAATTTAATAATACAATGCAAGGTGAAACTGCTCCAAAAAACACGACTAAAAGGGAAAAGCAAAAGCTCTTACCAGCATGTGCATTATGGAAGGATCTATTGCTGAAGTCCCTGATGAAATGTACATCTAATGTTAAGTAAAAGAGGGATACCTACTGACCAGGACAGTATCTTAGAAATAAAGATTATATTTTATCTGAGTGAGACAAATACTTTTTTTTTTTTTCTAAATTATTATTTATTTATTTATTCCTAGAAAATTGAATGTCTTACCAAAAGTCATCAGCTATTTTCAGTGGAAATCTTTATAAGTATGCAGGAATTTTGTTGTTTAACCCTGGTGGGCAGCTAAGCACCGTACAGCTGCTTGCTCACTCCCCACACAGTAGGATGAGGGGTGAGAATCAGAAAGATAAAAGTGAGAACACTCCTAGGTTCAGATAAAGGCAGTTTACTAAGTAAAGTAAATCAGTGCATGCAAGCAAAACAAAACAAGGAATTAATTTGCTACATTGACAGGCAAATGTTCAGCAACTTCCAGGAAAACAGTGCTCATCATGCATAATGGTTCATTGGGAAGACAATTGCCATCATTCCAAGTGTCCACCTCCTTCTCCTTCTTTACCCCAGCTTTTTTACTCTTCTTTACCTCAGCTTTTATTGCTGGGAAGAACTTGACTTTCTTCAGAGAGAAAAATGAGAACATTTTTGTAAACTCATATATGATGATCATATGGCTAAGCCATTTCCCTCTGTGGTGGATTGACCTTAGGTGGCTGCCAGACCGGCATCATGCTGTTCTCTCATCCTGCTCAACAGAACAGGGGGAGAAAAAAAGATGAAAAAGTGGGTCAAGATAGACTGTCTCCTCTCTCTCACAACTGCAATACAGCATTTTTAACCTTTCCTAAATCCTCTTTCCCTGAGGTGCCACCATCCTGGCTGCTGGGCCAGCCCTGCCCTGCAACGGGGCTGCTGGAGCCAGCTGGAACCAGATGGGGCTGGCATGGGGCAGCCTCTGTGAGGAGAGGCCAGGGCTGCCCCAGCATTACACAGACACCAAGTACAATTTACCTTTCTTTTCCCTAAAACTAATAATCTGAATCAGACAAACCTTGGGTCAGGAAATCACATCTGTTCCTCTCCTCCCCAGTTCTCTTTTTTTAAGTAAGGTCTGGTAGATATTGTTGACTATAAAAATAAATTAAAGTGTTTCATAGTGAGACATGACTTGAAGATGTATTGGCCTGAAGACTTCGAAAAGAAGATAAACACTGATAAAGTAAAAATGCATCTAACAGCTTTTTTCTTTCTCAGTTAGTAAAAAGAGGCTCCTTGCAGTGAAAGTAAGAAAATATCTATTAAAAGATATGTGTAAAGTAGGAATAGGATTATATTTGAGAATCAATTGTAAATATTTATACTAATATCTCCATAATCCAGTTTGTGAACTAGAAATTCTTTCCAGCATTTTTAATGGGAAATATCATGCAATTATACAGTTCTAGAAGGAGGGAAGACTAGAAAAGGGAAGACTAGAAAAGGGTAATGGATGGTTTAGTGTGTTTTCTGCTCTTTTACTTACTCCATTTTGCATTTTCATGTGCTGAAATGTACAAATGACCTAGTACTCATGGCCTGACTTTTCTAATATAGAGATCTACATGATAGGCAGCTGTGTTCCCTAATCACATTCAGAATTTTATTAAGATTTAAAATTGCTGTTTGTGTTTTTTTTTGTTTGTTTTTGTTTTTTCCCCAAGCTATGTTTATGATAAATCAGCCCCAAAACCTCGTTCATGTTATGGCTAGATAAAAATGAATGAATCTGTGCTCTATGATATCACAACACACTTCCACAGAGCAGCAACTAGTAGTTATCTGTGATTTAAAATGTAAAACACTATCATGAATTTAATATCCTTTGTTTTAAAAAAGCTGAAGTGGCGACTCATCTGTGTCTCCAGGATTGGTTTCTCACTGGTAAATAGCCCAAAGTTTATCCTAGAAGTTAACATGTTAGACTCTCAACCATCCTCAGTCTGAAGTGGTATGGGAACTTTTCTTCCACACTCAAATCAAAAAGAAATGCTTTCATAAATATATTTTATACCATTCCTACTGAAATTGTGAAGCCTGAAAGCAGAAACTTATGAAAAGAAGGTGGAAGACAGTCTACTTTTAACCTCAAAGGTAAGCATTTGTTTATGTCCCCCCCCCCCCCCCCCCCCCCCCCCCCCCCCCCATTTTTTCTTTTTTCAAACCACCTTGACAGTGTTTTTGTGGAAAGTGCAACACTATAGGTTTTCCCTTCTGTTATTTACAGGGAAGTGGTGGAGTCACCATCCCTGGGGGTGTTTAAGGAAAGGTTGGACTTGGTGCTAAAGGGCATGGTTTAGCAGGTGACATTAGTAGTAGAATCATAGAATCATAGAATATCACGAGTTGGAAGGGACCCACAAGGATCATCGAGTCCAACTCCTGGCACCACACAGGTCTACCCAAAAATTCAGACCATATGACTAAGATCACAGTTCAAATGCTTCTTAAACTCTGACAGGCTTGGTGCTGTGACTATGTCCCTGGGGAGCCTGTTCCAGTGTGCGACAACCCTCTCAGTGAAGAACCTCTTCCTGATATCCAGCCTAAACCTTCCCTGTCGCAGCTTGACACCATTCCCTCAGGTCCTATCACTGGTGACTAAAGAGAATAGATTGGTGCCTGCCCCTTCACTCCCTCTCGTAAGGAAGCTGTAGATCACAATGAGGTCTCCCCTCAGCCTCCTCTTCTCCAGGCTGAACAGGCCTAGAGACCTCAGCTGCTCCTCATACATCTTCCCCTCTAGACCCTTCACCATCTTAGTAGCCCTTCTCTGGACATTCTCCAATAGTTTCACATCCTTTTTGTACTGTGGTGCCCAGAACTGCACACAGTATTCAAGGTGAGGCTGCACCAGCACAGAGTAGAGTGGGACAATCACTTCCATCGACTGATTAGCAATGCCATGCTTGATACATCCCAGGATACAGTTGGCCCTCCTGGCTGCCAGGGCACACTGCTGGCTCATATTCAACTTGCTATCAATCAAAACCCCCAGATCGCACTCTGTGGGGCTGCTCTCCAGCATCTCATCACCCAGTCTGTACTTATAGCCAGGGTTGCCCCATCCCAGGTGCAGGACCTGGCACTTGCTCTTGTTAAACTTCATGCGGTTGGTGATGGTAGGGTAATGGTTGGACCAGATGATCTTGAAGGTCTTTTCCAACCTTGATGATTCCGTGATTGCCTTATCTGGCCTGAAATATTTAATGTGGATTAAGTAATTTTGATCAAATAATTGCTGTTTTTCTGAATTTCAAAAGGGAGGTAAGTTAGAGGTAGAAGTTCAGAAAGCCAGTTTTAAAGTGCATCTTGTTACAAAAGCTGATGCATTTGAGAAGCTTTTCACTGAAAAAAAAAAAAAAAAAAAAACCTTTGAATAAGTCAGTTGGCCTTGAACGGAGGGCATAACTGATGACAAATCACTGAGTTTCCCCATGGTCTAAGAAAAAGTAGTTTGTTAAGATGTTGTTTCTTGTCAATGCTCTCTGAGCTACGTAACTCTTCTTAAGCGAGCACAGAATTCAGGTATCAGAAAACTGATAAACCCTGTAACATGTAGATGTGATTTGGGATCTAGAGTTAAGGGTATATTTATATAGTATAATCCAACACCATATAGATGTATCTGAGCTAACTTGAGCTCATAAGAATAAGTACAGTACTGCCATGGTAACATTTTCCCTGTTACCAGAAATAACTAGGATATGTCTGCAGAGAACGACTTTGCATCATAAGCATGAGAGGATGTTGCCTAATCTAAATGAGAGGGCTTAATGGAGAAACTCTAGCCTTCTCCTTTTTCCCATGTGGCTTTTGGGGAGAAAAGATTATTCTGAGGGCAGCTAATGGGAGGCAGAGAGAAAGCAAGAGAGGGAAAACTGGGTACAGAAGACAAAAATATATTAGATCTTATGTATTTCCTGAAGATGCATTGCATGACCATTTATTCCTGAAAAGAGTTTTCATCTTCTAGAGAATTCCTATGCTTTCTTACTTATTCAAGAGATATCATCATAGAAGAATAAATTTAGTCATGTTGATTGGTACTCTAAATACCAAGCTCTTATACTGAAATGTCTGGGTACCAGAGATTGGACTGCAGACATCATCTGGAATGTGGACAATCTCAAAAACTTTTCTGATTTTGGAAATACATGTTTGTTTGTTTCTTTTATCTGCTACATTACTTATCCTTTCAAAGGTTTCAGATTACAGTTTGAATTTAAAGTATAAATACAGAAATATTTTGACAGATAAGGACTTTAGCAAAATACCTTCAGATTCATACATGATGTACATTTTCTACAAATTTGAGGATACTATAAAACAGCTCATAGAACAAGTTGTACCTGAACAGTCCTCTTTGATTCATATCCATGAATGATGGATTTGGAGGAAACAAAAAAAAAAAAAAAAAAAAAGAAAATTGTGAAAAATAAGTGTGAAAAAGCTACGCTGCTACTTATATGAAAAGAAATAAAGATCATGCAATCAATAAAACTGTGATTAAATTAACTGATTGCTTATGGAAACCTCTGCGCATTAATAATTGATAAAATACTATAATTAAAAATTAAATTCTGATAAAAATAATTTAATGAGATATAATACTTTCCTAAAAACATCTGAGTAGAAGTGAAAATGTACAATCACTGTTATTATCTGTTGCAAAGATAGCTGTGGAAATATCATATTAGGACTTTTTTATGATCAGCACAGAAAAGAAAAAATAAGCAAATAAGGCAGTATCTGAATGAAATCAGTGCACAATTCAGAGCAAAATTACTGCATTCTTTTGATCATTGTTATAATTTGTGAATAATAAATTGTGTAATAGCTACATGGAGAGTTCAATTTGGGAACTAGGGTGGGTTGAATACACTAGTTATCAAGATATTCATGTATTCCTTTGCTTTGTTGTATGATAGGTTATGCATAAGCATAAATTGTTGAAAAATTATTTTCTGTAGGCATTTAAATATTATTCAACCTACAAGAACAAGTTTGGTAAGAAAGGCATTCATCATGAAGCAAAGTTCTTATAAGTTGTATGGCTAACTGAGCAATGGAACTTTGTTAATTTACACTGAAATATATAGTTCATAATATGGAGCAAATACACACCAGGCTGGGTTCTCCAATGTGTGTAGCTTGATTTCATTATATTTTTAATTAATTTAGGCTTAGCCCTTTAACAAATCTTCTGTTGACATCTCAGATGCAGAAGCATTCCTTTCTGTCTTGCTGTGTGCTGCAGAACTTCTTTGTTTATCCACAGCAACTTCAGAATACGTCCTAGTCTCCATTATACTGTCTTTCAGGATAGCTTGCAGAACTTCTGTGGGAGTGTGCAATTATACTCTTTAGATACATTTCCACAATGAAAAGTCCGAGTTCTTTTTTTTTTTTTATTTTTTTATTTTTTATTTTCTACTGATTTGGTATACCTATAGAAGGGAAATGCCTTAATGTTAAGTTGAAATTGTACTTAACTTTAAAGGAAAAATGAAAATAAAAGTTGTTATTTATACAAGATAAGAAATAAAACAAAATGTTTAATACATTTATAACAAAATTCAACCTAGAAGGTTTTTTGTTTGTTTGTTTTCCCTAACCAGTTTACTTTCTGTAGATGTTTACTTTACATGGTCTTTTCAGAAATTTTGTCTTTCTGTATATCTTGAATTTCAAATTCAATTAACTAAAATAACCTGCTCTGATAGAAAGATTACAATTCTTCCTCTCCTTGGATTTCTCTAGGGAATCTGGACAGACTAAATCTCCAGCTTTTCATCCCTGTGAAAACAAATAATAATGATTAAAACAAACAAACAAACAAAATCAACAACAAAAACCCACCACAACTGTATTTCCCACAAGTGAATTCAGGTTAGAAGATCTGTAGTCTTTTATAACCAAATTAAGCATTTCCTCACTTCTTTTAAGTGGCAAATGTCACACTAGTCAGATAAGGAGATGTCCTCTGAAATTCTCTAGCCAGTTAAAACAATCTTTGATTCAATTTCTACCCTTTTATTGGCAGTTTATCTTTCTGTTTAAATGGTTTATCTTCATGAACTGAACTGTGTATTTTCTATTGACTCACAGATTATTAAATGAATCTGATACAAACACTTAATTTGAAGTGTTTCCAGCTCATTATTGACTGATAAATGATACAGCAGTGATCTATCATTTTGGAATTACTACAGGTTTCAGATGGAAGGTTCCAAAACCTTCCATTTAACAATACCATAGCAAGCTGACTTTTTTTTTTTTTTAAAGATATTGTGACCAACTGAGTTAAAAATAGCGCTTGATAGTTGTTCCCTTGCTCCTGAGATTTACTGCAATATAGTTGACTAACAAAGACTAGTGCAAAGATGAGCAATACCAGAAGCTCACATCATCATAATTTCAAGTGCATCCTTCCTCATGTTGTTGCAATGTGTAGGTTGATGAGTGGATTGGGAAATGCAATCAATGTACAAAGTATCTGTCACCCTTCTTTTAAGTGATGGATAAAACAATAGTCATCTATTTTGCTATAAGAAGTTCAAATCTTAAATTTGAGATACGTTAGAAGCCATAACACTGGTAAAAATAATTTTGGTTTTATCTTTTCTATTAATACTTGCATTGTGACTGGAAGGTATTTTTCTTACATTATTCTCCAAATATGAACAGTTTGATTGTGGTTGTAAGTATCAAACTAAAGCTCCACAGGTGTGTTTCCTTATTTACCTCAAAATATAGTTCTCAAAATAATTCTGTGCTGAATACCTGAGGTAGCTGCAATTTCCAGAATGAGGTGTGGCTGCATTGTCAGAAACTGTCAGGGTAAAAAATAATCTTGTTAAAGCTTCTTAGACCTTTTTGAATATTCATTTATTTATATCAAAAACATTACTGCAGAAATGTTGATAAGGAATCAACCTGAAAAGATAACAAAAAATCAATTTTTAACTTTTTTTTTTTTTCATTCTCAGCTTCTTGGTTGTCTTCTCTGTTTCTATTACTATTAGAGTTACATAGAAAAAGTATATATATATTTATTCATATATTCAATTCCTTGTGAATTTCAATGCCTTCTGAATTTTCATCTGAATTGCTGTTTCTGATGCAATAATCTTTTAAGTTTTGGCTGCTAAAATACAAATCTAAAACTATGCAAGGTGATTTTTATTTTATTTTTTGAGACTTCATGCTCACAATCTTATGTGGGTAGATAGAAAGAAAGAAAAAAAAATGAAAATTTTGCCAATCAGCTACAAACACTCATCACCTGTGCAGATGGTGATTGTGAAGGATGTGCAGAGACCTTTGATCCTAACCCTTTCTTTTGAATGGCAATTCTTGAAATCACTTTATCATATTTAAGCTGTAAAGCCATAAGTGATTTGGTTAATTTACTTCCATGTTTAAGAGTGAGTGCTTCTCAAGTACTTTGCTGAGTTGGGTCCTTAAAGCACAACAAATCATTAATGTCACTACTGATGCTGGTAAAACAATTGAGAATAAAGATTTGAAAGAAGACTCAGATGGTATTTATTATCAAAAGTGTGTTGCTCATCACAGCTAAGTTCTCTTGGTAGCTTGGTAAGACTGAAATAGAATGATGTTGTATTTCTCTTTTATAGGTCTATCAAACATTAAGGAAAACTCTGAATGGAAAGATTATTTTTACTGGATATAGTGATGTTGATTCTGGGGCAAAATGTTCTTTTATATCAACAGTTACATTAGAAAATATTTTAATAGTTCTTTACATGGTTCTTTTTGTACTATGTTGCCTCATAAAACCATGAAAATAGAAAAAAGTCACCACCACATATTTAGATAAACCATTAATGTTTCTTTTTGGCTTCAGGGGAAGAAAAAAAAAAAAAGGGTACTTGAGCCATTTTATTTTATTTTATTTTATTTGGGGGGGGGGGGGGGGGGGACAGAGGGGGAACAGGAACACCACATCAAAAGGCTTTTTTATAATTCCCCTAACCATATAACCTCTGAGTTACATGAAGTAACTGAACATCTGAAAATGTTATATACATGTCTAACACTCAGAAGTGTATAATAAACAGATCTAGGATCATATGTTTTATCAGGCAATAACATATATGATATATGATATATACTGAAACTTAAGTTTCAGTAGTAATATTTGTTCTTTTACTGAAACAGTTTCTTCAAAAATAAAATCCTATCATTGTGTGACAACTATACATTGAAGGTGTATACTAAATATTCAAATTCTGATAGATTTCATATTTAACAAAGAGAGTGCTGTGTTCCTCCATATGTTCAAAGATGGAATGACACACAGCATAAGAATATGTGAAAGAGTTCTTTGAGTAATATGAGTTTTCCATGGCAACAACATCCAAAGTTGATTAAACCAATCCTGTAGAGATGGTGCCCGAGTACACATCCATTTTAAGATGATAACAACCTTAACACTCACCAGTAGATGGAAACATGTCTCCTTGTGTAGTCTACCTAAAGTCAAACAAATTTGGAGACTAGCCCAGTAGCTTGCTAACTGCTCTGAATGGATATATCCAGTTCAATAATTGGAGAAGTATACTTCATATTTTCCCCAGAAGGTACTGTTTTAACAGAAAACTGTCCTCTTTCTTACAGTTGTCTAAGCATAAACATAAAATGTTTTCTCATAATATCTTTCAAAGAGGTTGAAATCATAGAAATGTACTGAGAAAATATGAACTCTATAATTTTGCAGCACTATATCTGGAACTGAAATACTAAACTGTTGCACTTCTATTCTAAAAAATGGTTATTCTAGAATCAATGATAATCTTGCAAAAATGATAAATAATATTGTATGTTAAAATTTTTATGTCTTGAATTGAAATACTGTAGAATAAACTTCAGAGTTAATTCCTGTAGAAAGCTGTTAGCTCTTTACACCAAAAGGAGAGAATGTTTTGCAGGAGCTGTAGTGACTATATTCATTGTGTTCATTCCAGTTACTTCAGACTGAAAAGAGGGGTGAAGTCAATGAAGAAAGGTAGCTCCTTCAGAGAAATGTAGGAAATGTAAATACGGCGTACTTTTGGAATACATTCCCTCTCATTCTATAAACTACACAGATTATAAAGTGTGATATAGACATACTATCAATAATTGTACAATAGATATGTTCTCTTTCCTTTACCTGTATTTTAATACGTCAACTGCTTGATTGTAGCTATGCATATATGTAAAGTATCTTAATAAACCAGAAACTATCTAACCCCCAAAAATTGTCTTTTTGATTATTAAATAAAGCCTGTATAGGTGCTGAAAAAAAAAAGGTGTGTGTGGGGGGGGGGGGCGCGGAATTTCATAATACTGCTCCATAAAATCTATTGGAATATTTTGCTGTTTAACGAGATAAGACATTCTCAATTTTAGGTCAGGAGACCTTTTTATTACCTTGCAAAGTTGTTTGTTTATTTCAGAGTAATCTCTTGTTACAGCATTTTGCCACAGTATTTACCCATTTTAGAATCATAGAGTCATATAGTCTTTTATGTTGGAAAAGACTCTTAAGACCATCAAGTCCAAATATCAACCTGACACTAGCACGTCCATCACTAAACAATGTCCCTAAGTGAATGTTCCCCCAATAACAGCACCTACTGTAGTGACTGAGGAGAGGTAGCTTAATAGTTCTAACCTATAACCTATAACACTATACCTGACTGGGAGAGGAGAGATCCAATTATAGATATCAATATCTCTGCATAAAATTTAAAGAGCAATATGTCAGTAATGAAAAAAAAAAAAAGTCTATTTTTAAAAATTAGTCAATATAAACCAAACCAAAACAAAACAAAACAAAACCTGATAAGTAGACAATACCCTTTAAGTGGAAACAGCAGCAGTATTGAAGCATAAGTATTTCATTCTAAAAGTAATAAATGTGAGGAATAAGTTGTCAGGTAAGCCCACTGAAGCACATAGTGTAAATGAATTTAGGAGACAGCTAGAAGTTTTTATAGAGCTAGAGGCGAAATTAAAGTTAGTGACAAAGCAGGAAGAATAGGCTGAACTAACACATATAAAAGACAAGTTTTCTGGTTCTTCTCTCCAACATTTCTTTATGTTCATTACAGAGTGCATCTGGTACTTGTTATTTATGTTAGAGAAGGGCAGAAAAAAAGAAGTTGTTTCAAGTGCATTATCCCAAAGGTCCCAGAAACTTCACCTTCACTTCACTTACGGATAGGAAAAGTCAAAAAAAAAAAAAAAAAAAAGTAAAAGTTTAGACCTTAGCTGTACCTAATTTGACATTTTGGGAAGCTAACACAGCACAAAGCACCACTGGTAGGTCATAAGGGAGAAAACATAGAGTATATGGCTGATTTTACCTCATCTGCACTGTGTTAAGAATCATATTCTGTGCATTGTTTTTATTCTCCCATGCTGTCGGAGTCCTGGAACTGCATCAATAGCTCTTCACATTGGGTCTGATCCAGCTCTCACTGAAGTCAGTAGGAAGACTTTCATTGACTCACCTGTGAGCTGAGTAACTTTCAGCATACATCTATCATGTACAGGGCAAAAAAAAGTACTGGAGCTGGCATGTTTTGAACAAAATTGTTAGGATTATTTTTGGAAGGGAGGGGTGGAAACTGACGTTTACAATATTTTTCATTTATCTTAGCAGTGGAATGTTGTTTTTTTTCTAATTATTTAGTGAAAACATGGAAGGAATATCAAAGTATTTTATTTACCGGAACCAACTATGCAAAAAGGGAACAAGTTTCAATTTAAATACTGATTATTTTTTTTAAATAAAATTCATTTTGTAGGAGTTGGAATATAATAATAATTCTATTCTCTTTAGGTTTTGCTGCTGAAACTTGACACCTACAATGATTTTGAATATTTGGTATTTATATATCCACAAAAATGACTCGAGTGAAATTATTCATCTATATATAAATATACACATGGAAAAATCTGAACACATCATTCTTAATACTTTTGACATGTCTGTCTCAACCTTGATACATATAAAGTGCATGCATAAAGATCAGAATTGATGCTTATATATATTTGTTCATATTTATTATAGTTTATATACTATATGCAGTGGTAAATAGAACAAAATATAAAAATGCTGTTTCTCTGTATGGAATTAAAATTATATCTGTTGGGCTGTTTTTGTTGAAAGCTGAAGTGAACCATTCCACTGAATGTGTAAAAAAATGAATTGAGATAATGGAATTTTTATGTGTAAATAAGCAGTAAAATATTACCTTGAATTATGAACAGCAAGAAAGCTAAAGAGAAAGAAAAATTTGAAGTCTTATTTTGAGGTTTTATTACCCAGATTCAATAGACCTGCTTTTCTATCTATGGTCAAAAACACAGACTGGAAGTGCTGTAATAGTCATTTATAGCTGGATATTACACATCTCTAGACCTTATGGTGTTACTTGACAGCTAACAGTCTTTTGATGATTCTGTGTGATGCTGAAACACAGGATGGCTTAAGATAGTGGCAAAAGGGTCTAAAATGTCAAGTGGGGATTGGCATAATTATGGGCCCTCCAAGGATTTTTGTAGATATTAACTCCACACTGGCAAAAATAAATAAATAAATAAAATAAATGGTGAGACAGACCTTTGGAGACTATATAATCCAGTCGCTGTGCAAAGCGTCTTTATCATACTGGAGGATCTAATACAGAAAAGGAACTACCAACTGCTGTTTCAGCAAGTGAAAAATAATGTCATACAGTAGCCCTCTAGATACTATTTCAAAATTATAACATAATCATAAAATTATTTTAATTAAACTCTTATTCCTGTACAATTTCCAATACTAATCATAGTATTATTGCCACACATATCTTGTTCAGAATTTAGCTTTTGGGACATATTATCTCTTTTCAAGATTTTGATTATTCTGAGTCTAACTGATGATGACCATTTGATTTCATGAGGTCACAAATATTTACACATTTGACAAGGAAAAGTGACTATAGAAGTATTCTTTATCAATCAGAATTCTGAATGTTTACTATTTCATTTTTTCAGTGTACATGAATAAGTACACATTTGTGTACCTGGAATATACCTATTTATTAGCATGCATATTTAATTTGTTTTTAAGAATATGTGCAAGACAAATACATATGTATGCATTTTGCAGATGGAGTGATATTTTTATAACTATCCTCTAAGCCCATTATAAAATAATATAACATAGTTAATATGAAAACTATTTGAAATTCAATTTTTAAATTTAAATTTTAATTTATGTCATTATTAGATAAATGACAAAAAAAGAAAGATAATTATAAAAAGATAACTATGCCATTGTCAATTTTGAACTAATGAAGTGGTAATCAACCAACGAACCAAATCAACCAAAAAAAAAAAAGACAAAAAAACTTGTTCCTTGGAATTGATTAAAACATGGTAAACTGAATGTGAAATCTAAACAAGCCATAACTAGTTATCCCTACTATTTCTGATTGCTAGTGTCACAATTTACAGGCAGAGAGATGCAAAGAACTCAGGAAGGAAGGAAGGGAGTCTAATTCTTTTGATTCTGGTGGCATGTTTGTAGGGTGAATTGGAAGGACTGTGACAGATTCATGATACTTAACACTTGACTAAATTAGGGGTTTTGTCTCAGCAGAAATCCTCTCAAATCTTTGAAAGAGTAAGAAAAGTGCACCTTCCCATGCTGTAGAGCTATTTATTAGAAACTGACAAGCAGCAAGCTGAGAGGAGATATGAGCAGGTGCCTCTTTGTTATCTCCAGAGGCCTATTTAATTCCAGAGGAAGGTCTCAGGTGAGGTGTTATCTGCCTCTGGCTGGAAGGAAGCACCAGTCAAGTGAGGCTTGTGCTGGCAACATCTAAGCTAAGTGCCTTGAGCTAGCAGGGTGAATATATCCTAAATATCCATTCTGGATAAGTAGATTAGAACACTTTCTAAATATCACCAAAAATCTTCTTCAAATATTTGGAGCTTCTTTACTTTTGTTGTTAATTTGTTTTTAGACAAAATTTGAAGTTCTAGTAAATAAAACAGCCTGAGGGCTATCTCCCTTCTTAGAAAACTTGTAAAAAGTTTCTCCTAGCATTGTAGGAGAATAAATAAATAACTTCAAAAAAGCCAAGAGATTTTTTGTTTGTTTGTTTGTTTTAATAAACCTCTTCTGAACATAAGTAAATACATTATGAAAACATGCTGCAGATCTTAGTTATGGGAACAAGTATAATACGTAGCCATATTTATTTTTTGTGCAGGTGTGACCCCTGAATCAGTTGTGGCTACCTGCCTTAAATACTATTTAACTTCTGTGGGTCCACCATTGTCCTTACATACAGGTTTACCAAACATAAGTAGCCATTACTTTGAAATCAAATTTTCTTTTTTAATCTCTTTACCATGATTTTCTGTGGTCCAAGGTCCCTGGTGGCACCCAGGCTGTTGAAAGGTGTAAAGTCTGGTAACCATTTTAATATGTTCTTACCTCCAATGAATTGTTCAGTCTTTAGCAATTTAACTATACAGTTCATTCAAGCTACCACATATGTTACATGTATATATATATATATATATGTTATATTATTTCTGGAAGTATTTCAGTTTTCACCTTATTTTGCTTTAAATTAGAACTATAAAATATGAGCAAAATTAAAAATGCACAGTAATTTATAGCATGATGAATATCTAGTTAAATTGACTGGTGGAGGGTTTTTCTTTTTTTCTTTTTCTCTTTTTTCTCCTCCTTTTTTTTTTTTTTTTTTTTTTTTTTTGGTACATTCTCATTTTAAAGTATATTATAACTTCCAGGGTTATGATTGTTTGCAATCCATTTTTAAAGCACTTAAAATGTAAAGTGAAACAGAGATGATAGAAAATCTGAATATGTGAAAACACATTGCTGACATTGAATTAACTTGATATACAAGTGCTTAAACTTTTGGTACCCACTGTGGAGATAAATGATTATCTCTTTCAATTAGGAGATATGCATTATTAACATCTTGCAAATATATTATTTTGAATTTTATTTTATGATAAGTAATATAAATGTAGTAAGTCAAGCAAAACATAATAGATTGTTAAAATAAGAAACAGTATGTACTTATATTTACATTCATATCTAAATGAATATTTGCATTCAAATAGAAATGTAATATAAAGTTAATAACAAAGTACAGAAAGAAAGAAAGTTGTATGATGAAGTCCTATGAAACCTCTACCAGAAGAGGTCATATTTCATGGTGTTGTCAAATGCATTTTCTGTAATGGTCATAAGGTCTGTGATATTCAATTACATAATTTTTTGCTAGCAAATAAAATTTCCGATTTGAATATCTATTACTTAAAACAATGCAATCAAGAGTTGGTTCTACAGTATCTATACAGAAAGGTATTGCCTATTCCAGTCCTAGGAGGGAAAGATCACTTCTACAACAACAAAAAAGAGTATTCCCTAAATACTCTCTTATTTTGCTGCATCATCATTTTTAATAATGGCAACAATCCAGACCCACGTAGAATTTAAACAGGAAAGAGCATAGAGGTAGAAAAAAATAGCTTTTCAGACAACCATGGTTGTCCTTTGTCCCCAGGACAGCTGCATTGTAAGTTTCAATTCACATACAGAGGAAAAAAAAATAAAAATAAAAATAAAAATAAAAAAATAAAAATAATAAAAAATAAAAATAAAAATGTACTAGAGCACATTAATCCAGAGAAAAACAATTTAGCAGTGACATCATCAAAGACACCCACCATGAGGGTGGTTCTAATTTCACATACCTCTGGTCATCTAACAATTAGACATCAGGCCACAGTTAGACCTCCAGGTTCCTCCTTGGTCTGAAGATAAACTGGCACCTGCAGTGATGATTCACTCCATCTGCCTCAGGATGTGAGACAGGGAGCATAAATCTCTCTCTGCAGGTGCTTTTCTGTAACCGTTTGTTATAGAGACCATGAAGACTAGTCTAGAGCACTAGCAAGTCCTGTAATCCCAAAGGATTAAATCACATCAAATGTCTAATTTTACCGGGGAAATTCAAGTGTTCCCACAGAAAACAAACAAAAAATAATTTTGAAAAAGAAGACTTAGATTCTTCAATCCTTCTAATATTTTTTGAAATAAATAAATAAATAAATCTTAAATATTCATATAAGCCTAGAGACAAGGTGTTGGGTTCAAATTTGCCAAAATTTTTGAAGCAACATTCAAGCAACCTGTATTTATAAATATCTGTACTGTTTCACATGGTTATAATAGAATATGATTCTTAATACAAGGAGATTCTCAACACTTACTTAAAGTAACTCAAAACTACGTAAGATCCATTGTTTTGAAATGTCACAAAGCAGCTTAGTGTTATCACACAGAGGTATAATGTTTCTCTCCATGAAATATGATTAAAAGTGTATCTTGCTACTTACGTGTGTCTTCCTTTCTGCTTTGTGTCTCTTCGCAGTGGATTTAATGCTTGTGTCAAGCCAGTAATGTAATGAAGTAATAATAGCTTCACACAAACTGACAGCGAACAGGAAGTTATATAAGGCAGTGAAAACAGAACTCTACTTACTCACCAAAACTACTTTAAAATAATGTTAATTGTTATTACACTATTTATTTTTTTTTTGCCCAAGAGATAAGAGGGATAAGGTTTAGCTCTATAAAAATTCTACATTTTTGGGTCAGTTCAAAAAGTTTTTAAATGGACTATGTTGTGTAAGTCTATTTATTTGTGCTCACAATACCTTAGATTTTCTTTACATTGTATAAATTCAAATGTTGCATTCAGTGTTCCAAGACAATGTTGTATTTTTGGAGCACCAGTTTAAATATCCTCACTTTTTATTTAATCTTCCCTCAAACATTCTCTACTCAACTTCATTATAGAAACACTGGTGTTAAATAGAATTAAGATAAATTTATTTGCCATCATTTTTATAATTTTCCTGCAATACTTTCATATATTTCCAAAACTTCCTAGTTTTAGAATGTTCCTTGCATGATTTGGATTGTCTTTGTTCATACAGTTATGCAATAGTTACTGAGTTACATTCAGGCACATATATACAAATAAATCCAGCCTGGATTTAAAAATCTCAGGATCATGCTAAAACCCATATCTTGTTTAAAGAGAAGACTGTAGGAAACGTCATGAGACGTTTGGAGTTGCGCTATTATTCTTAGCTGATTGAAGTATTCATCATAAGACATGTATTTGCTGAATGTAGCCCTTTATTCTGTCTCTATGAACAGACGGAAATTTGTATACATTTTGTTTCTCCAAATTGCTCCACTAGTCACTGCAAATATATTCAAGCTTTGAGATTTTTATGAACTTTAGCAGAATATTCATAGTATAATATTTGTAATTCACTATTTAAGCTTTGATTGGTCTCCAGACCAACTTAGTTCTTGCAATCCTAAATTTTAAGCCTAGAGGGACTCTAATGATGTTTAGGCTCATCTCCTGCTCACAAAAAGGACTCTCTTTACCCAGAGGAGCATTAGAATTGATTTCAGAATGAGGAGAATGGATAAAAACTTATATGAAATGATAACTTTGTTTCTCTACTGCCTTTTAGTTTGCCTCTTTTTAAAAGATATCATTGTAAGTATACGTAAAAGAGTGTCTGCTCCTGTAAGTGTACATGGTCAAGGGCCTTTTCCAAGTCAATAAGGGATGAAAAGAAAGGAAGAAAGTGATGGGAACCAAGTCTGGTCAGTCACACTAATTTACAAGATTGTGTGAGAATGTGGGAATGTTGATTGCAACAGGGTTATCTGACTGAGGACTTCTAGTCTGGAAGACAATCACAAGAAACAAACTTCCAAGTTGCACTAATTGGTAGGCTAATAAGCCACAGGTGTACTTCCAGAAAGGATGAACCTTGCAGCTGAGAATATTGTGAACCAGGGGGCACAGACTAGTTGGGTCCAAAACCTGTAGAGTTCTGCAAATTCATTGGTGGTGTGCAGGGGGAAGAGAGAGGAAGAAGAAAAAGAGAGGGAAGATAGGTAGAAAAGGATAGAAAAGGGATGGTTGTGTGTAAAATGGGACAGGACAGTACACTTATCTGGCTGAGGTCTGTACCTGACCTTGGCCTGTCACGTTGTCTTATATGTCCTTGTTAATTTACTTGACTCTTTCTCTGCATACTCACACTCTCTATCCCATGTGTGTGTGCTGTGAGGACTAAGTGCCAGATACTGGTAAGAATTATGTGTGACTGAAACTGATGCTAGCTACTGGAGTCAGGCCAGGGCTGTGGGTACCCATGGTCTGTGGTGCCAGCTGCTGGAGTGAGTGGGGGCCTTAGCATCAGTCATTGGAGAGTCCATAGCTCTCTTGATCTACTGAAGATCCTACAGTCTTTATGCCTGGAGTGCTAACTCCTGGGGAGCTGGCCTGAGTGAAATGGATGCCCGCTACTGAAGTCGGACTGGCAGGGGGGCAGGGCTGGCCTGTGGTGCCAGCTACTGGAATGAGTCGGAGGTCTCAATGCCAGCTACTGGAGTGAGTAGGAGTCTTTTACTCCCAGCCACTGGAGCTGTGCTCCCAAACCAGCTACTGAGGGGGGACCAGTATGACAGTGGTCTCGTACATGACTTGGAAGGATTAAGCTGTGGTGCCAGCTACTGGGGGTTTAGTATAAGTCGAATTTAGTACCAGCTACTGGAGTCAGGCCCAGGGAGTGCATACCTTTTCATCTCTTGCTTCCTTTACACATGTCACTATGGGAGAATCCTTATGGGAGAATCCTTATACTTATTTGTATGCTGTACGCGAGTGAAGCAACCCAGACTATTTACAGTCCACTGTGCAGTTTAACCCAGACACTTGACTTTAAACACAGGCTGCCTGAATCCAACATGAATTTGTAAATGAAACTGAGTTTGACAGGTTACTTTGTGAAATTTACCCTTCTTTATGCCTGTGCAAATAAATTTGCTGTCAAGTAAGCCAGCGTGCACCATTTATGAAATTGAATTGATTTCTCTTTTGCTAATATTCTGCTTGGTTGCTGCTTTTATAGAATCATAGAATCATTAGGGTTGGAAAAGACCTCCAAGATCATCTGGTCCAACCATCACCCTACTACCAGTGCCACACACTAAACCATGTCCCTAAGTACCAGGTCCAACCTTTCCTTAAACACCACTAGGGACGGTGACTCCACCACCTCCCTGGGCAACCCCTTCCAATGCCTGACTACTCTTTCTGAGATGAAATGTCTCCTAATTTCCAATCTAAAACTCTACTGGCGCAACTTGAGGCCATTCCATCTAGTCCTATCACTAGTTATTTGCGAGAAAAGGCTGACCCCCAGCTCTCCACAACTTCCTTTCAGGTAGTTGTAGAGAGCAATAATAAATTACCTATGTTGGACCTCATCCCACTGACCTCTGCCCATCGACCCATCCTGTACAGGTCCCTCTGCAGGGCCTTCCTACTCTCCGGCAATTGACACTTCCCCCAGCCTTGTCGTCATCTGCAAGCTTACTGAGGGTGCACTTAATTCCCTCATCCAAATCATCAATAAATACATTAAAGAGAATGGACCCCAACACCAACCCCTCAGGAACCCCACTGGTGACCGGTCACCAGCTGGATTTCACTCTGTTCACCACCCCTCTCTGGGCCCGGCCATCCAGACAGTTTTTAACCCAGCAAAGACTGTACCTGTCCAAGCCATGGGATGCCAGTTTCTCCAGGAGAATATTGTCGGAGACCGTGTCAAAAGCCTTGCTGAAGTCTAGGTAGACTACATCAACAGGCTTTCCCTCATCCACCAGGCGGGTCACCCAGTCATAGAAGGAGATGAGGTTGGTCAGGCAGGACTTGCCTTTCATGAACCCATGCTGACTGGGCCTGATCCCCCGGTTGTCCCACATATGCTGCATGATTGCATTCAAGATGACCTGTTCTGTCACCTTTCCTGGCACTGAGGTCAGGCTGACAGCTCTGTAGTTCCCTGGGTCCTCCTTACAACCCTTCTTACAGATAGGCATCACATTAGCAAGTCTCCAGGACCTCTCTGGATGACATGACTGCTGATAGATGATGGAAAGCAGCCCAGCAACCACATTTGCCAACTCCCTCAGCACCCTCGGGTGCATTCCATCTGGCCCCATGGATTTGTGACAGTCCAGGTGGAGCAGCAGGTCTCTAACTGTTTCCACCTGAACTATGGGGGGTTTCTTCTGATTCCCATCCCAGACTTCCAGGTTGGGAGGCTGAGTACTGTGAGGATAAGTGGTCTGGCTAGTAAAGACAGATCCAAAGAAGGCTTTAAGAACCTCAGCCTTTTTCTTATCCTCAGTAGTCATGTTCCCCCTTGTGTCCAGCAAAGAATGGAGATTCTCCTTGGCCCTCCTTTTGCCGTTGATATATTTATAAAAACATATATATATTTTTTTTATCCTTAACCATAGTGGCCAGGTCGAGTTCATGCTGGGCTTTGGTCTTCCTGATTTTTCTCTGCATATGCTGGAAACTTCCTTGTACTCTTCCTGAGTTGCCTGCCTCTTCTTCCATCAGATAGATATTGTATGTGGCAACAATTATATGTTTTTTACAACAACCATTACAAGAACGTATTTGAATATGTTCTCCAGCTGATAGCTATTGGTAAATTTTCATTACTCTTAACAGTAGTATTTCTTTTTAATGAAACATCCACATTAAATAATCTAATTTGTTTCAAAACAACCACTGAAGAATTTTTAAATGCAAAAATTATAATAATAATTTAAAAAATAAAAATCCAAAGATTGCAGGCTTTATAGAACATATTATAGACTTCATGCCTAAATCTAGTGACAGGTTTTCATTATCACAACAATATCTAAGGGAATCAAGCTATAAGTGGCTATATTATACAAAGTGCTACATAAATACAAGAAGATCAATTCTAGAAAAACTAGCTGTCTATGAGATGCTTCACAAATTATAAAGGTGTATTTTTATCTAATTCTGAAATTTCTTATAAAGCATAATGAAATGAAGTTAGTTATCTGTGGATGAAAGACATCTAATGAAAAAAAAGTAAAAATTTTGGTAATTTCTTAAAAAAAAAAAAAAAAAAAGGACCGAGTGATCCTTCTAACTTAGCTTAAATAGTAAAATTTCTATTAGAGTTAAAGTTAAAAATCAGAGCCCATTTCTTCTTAGTTAGGTTCTAAAGATGACCGCTTGTGAAACATATATAAGGTTTCTGTAACCCCATTTGTATAGTTGGCATTTCAGACTGTGGGAATAAAGGTATTTTAGTAAAACATATTAGTCATTCACACTCTTTTATCACAAGTTTTGCACCCTGGAAAGTGAAAACTCTGATGTCCTTGAAAGTTTTCTTGGAAGCCTAAAACTCAGTACTATACTCACTCAGATACACTGCAACAGTCCCTGTCAGTATCTGTCTTTCTGAAACCAAGATTAGGTTAGAGACCACACAAGAAATGGACAAGAAAGCTGCCCTTTTGATGGTTTATGATTTATTTTATTATTTTTTTTCTAGTGCATGACTCCATTTATCTTTGAGGTTTGTCAAAAATGTTTAGTTAGCCACTAGCATTCTAGACTAGACAGTTTCTTTTTTATCATTTTGAGCATCAGCTGTGTCTCATGTAGCCATGCAAAAAAGAATAGACTATAGGTTATTTTTCTTGTAGAATTTGAACAATTGAACATTATAGCTATTGTTTCTCTGCTTCAAATGATGACAAATGCTTTTAATGATAACTACTATTTTGGGTTCTTCATTAATTCTGATATGTAAAAATTTCTTTATTTGGAAGTCATTAGCTTTGTACAGAATGATTAAGCTTGCAAACAAAAGCTTTCTAAGGTTTCATTTTTGTTTTCAATAGTAATGTATCTTTTATAGTTTTGGACTTCTGATGGCTTTTTATAAATTAGAGTGAATATGAATATATACATATATTTTTCCAAAATCATATCTGGTATAGATTTCAACAATACTAAAAAATAAGTAGCTGTAGAATTAGGGTAGCAAATCAAACAAACATAAAACAAAAGACAAATAATATAAATCTTAGACAAGGTAACATCACAAAGGATTAAGGCATAAAAATTTCTTAAACACACTAACCACAAAATTAGAATATCAGTCTAAGCACTTTTTTTTAAGAAGACCTTGGTTGTTCAGGTCTTCTCAGTCCAAGTCCTTTAGAAATGTAAAGAAGGAGTAATTTCTCTGAGTATTTATTCCATATTCACTTCTTTCCCTACAGGACTCTTAAAAATTTAAACACTTTTTTTTTTTTTTTTTAATAAAACCCATTAAAGGCTTTTTTTTTTTTTTTAAGTTAAATGTTTGGGTTCCTACCATTTATTCAGTCTTCAGGAGAAAACTTCAGTTAGTTACCGAAAGACTAGATTCCATATTTGCTGATGAATTTTTTTGACAGCAGAATTAAACACAGAACGTTTATAGTAAATATGGCATGGGCAAATGCAGTGTGTCTTGCTCATATCTTTATTGTTTCATCATCAATTATCTTGAAAGTGCCTTGGCTTTTTCTTTTCCTGCAAAAGTCCTATCTAAAAATGTTAGTATATTTTATGGAACATTTAGTACTTGATCCGGCTGCTAAAACTGCCACAGGCATGAACATTGTAATGTGGACAACTTCTCAGCAGGAACTGAAATTCCAAATAATTTCATGTCTGTTAATGAAGAGGTCAATGTATAGTGTCAATGTTCTGCAAAAAGACCTCATAGACCATTAGCAGTTCCTGAAACCAGCCATGCTAAAAGACAGAACTTTTGAAATCAGATGAATACTTTGAATCTTCAGTCATTGACAAATATTTTATTCTTAACACTTTCTTACTTGTGTAGTGTATTATTATTATTATTAGTAGTAGTAGTAGTAGTAGTATGCTGATAACCTGGGACTAGTAGAGAGTGACTTCCAAATAATGTTGCTGTAAAATAGAATGAAACAATAACAATATTGACTAAGTGATTACATATATTTGTGTGTGTGTGTGTATTGAAGTCCAGCTTCTGTGATGTTTGAGAGGGACTATAGCCCAATTCCTTCATGTTGCAAAAAATAAAAAATTTAATATATATATTTTTTGGATCTTAGTTTTATATGTTGAAATTGATATTTATTAATATTTATTCATATTTAGAAGTCGATTGTAGCTACATCTGTTTAAAACTTTCCTTTTTTATCTAACTGGGTTGTGATTCCAAAATACAAAGACATAAAAATCTATTCTCAAACATATTTCACCTGTTTTAATTGAATAGAAAGGAGGGTATAATCTTTCATACAGATATGTAATTTTCAATCTTCACATAGTCTCCTAATCAAGAAGATTTATTAGTACAAAAATTATTTGCAGTATATTAGTGATCTCAAATATGTAATTCACAAGAATACAAAAGATATGTACAAAGCAAAGAGCTTTAAATTGGAAATAAAAGAGTACCAAGAGAATGGTTCTAAAAGCCACAAATAGACACCCTAGTCTCTCATGTTTATTCAGATTATGCAGTAATTATAACACTGCTTTGCTAAGTTAGGACTTAGTTTGCTAAAATGCCGCAGATTTCTATTTGCTTCTTATTCCTGTACAATCTGTCTCCGTCCAGCCCTGTTATCATGACTGTCTAAAATCCTAAGTGAGACAAGAAGGATTCAAGAGTGGTTAAGAGAAGGCTGGAAATGAATGTAAAGTAAACACAAAATAAGAAAAGACATAGCTAGGGAAAACTGATATGTAAAGTATGTTCTGAACATTAGCATAAAACAGATTGACACTGTAATATACTGTATTTATAATATGGCAATAATTACAGTAATGACACTGTTATTATACTTCAAGAAGTTCCTAATGTTACTTTGCCATCACTTCCTCAGCAAATGATTTCTTTTTACTTTGACAAATGAAAAATACTTGAACAATTGAAATGTAATCTTTGGCCTTATTTAGTGTAAGTATTCAAACTGTAGATATTTTATTTCTATTATTACTACTATTTTCACAAAAACAAGTAAAGATATAGTTCTCAACATAGAAGTTCTATCTTAGAGAATGTATTAGAACTATATGTTCTAATACAGATTTACAGATTAAATTAAACATAAGAGATGTACTCCAAATTATAAAAAGTAAAAGAGAAAAGATGTTGAAGACCAATAACCTGAAAAACAAAATATTCATTCAAATGTTTCTTGTTCAAGTTAATTTTGTACTAATAAAAATGGACATTTTCATGTATTCAATCACTTCCCATTTCTGTGGCTTAGAACAGAGATTTTTATTTTTATTTTATTTATTTATTTTTTTTTGTAAGTATGGGGAGAATTTAGCACAGAAAGTAAATCTTCAAAGCGGCCTTTTGAGTGACTTGTTTCTGTCATAGAAGAAAATCATGCCAGGCTGCATTAAAGATGTCTCAATTTTCCCATGCTCTTCTATAAATTTGGATTGAAGTACAAAGGTTAATAGCCTTTCTGGAATCATTTTTCCTTGAAGCCGCAGTAGCGTTTGCCTCTGTTATAAAGGATCAGTCTTATCCTTTCAGCAACACAGAGGCAACGACAAACCGGGTTAAATTCCACCTTTGAGTTAAATACACATAAGCTGATAGACTGGCCTTTTTGTTTACTTGCTATGAATAAAAAGAATCTCTTTCTATCATCTCATGTATGCAGCAGCAAACAAAGCTTAAACTATCAGGGAATCAATGCTTGTCCTTTTCACAATTGTGAAATTAGGTTACCATTTCCGTGTATTTTTCTTCTTGGGGATTTATTTTGTCCTAGTAACTAAACTTGTTTGTTCCATAGACTGGAAACAAGATCATTGCTACATTTTTATGGTATTTTATCTACTCATGTGGCTAATAGAGCATTTTTAAAGGCATAAGGAGTATCTTGACATATTTCTTTAATAAACCCCGGGAGAAAATGCATTGATAATTTTGATGTCTCAAACATAAACAGATTTGATTCTAATTCACCCTTGGGAGTGCAGATAGTGGGTATGTGTTGGATAAATAATACTAAACCATGTATGTTGCCCAAGTGATTACTGGGGAAGGAAGAGTTTAAAAATAAAATGGTCTCCTCGTGTTTGGTTACATGTCTGGGAGAGTGCATGCATTCCAGCAGCTGCTCAAAAAAGCTTACAAACATTGCACCTCAAGCACAGAATCAGTGACTGATTCTGTAGGCCATCATAGGAAACAACTCATGCATTAAAGCTAACTTCCTAAGTATGCAAGCTAAAATGTTACCCTGAAGACATTATAAACATTCAAAGCAGTTAAACTTTTAGCAGATTACTAAAAGTATTACAATATCAACTTGTCATATGGGATATATGGGATCAGTATTTTTTTTCCCCAGAAGCTACAGAAAAAAGCAGGAAAAAAAATATTTCTTTCCATAGGTATTTGTCTTGACAGTACAGCTGCAGCAAAAATGTTCATTAAGGTATTGCTCATAATAAAGTTAGGTTGCTATCCTCTTGCTTGGACAATTACTCAATTTTAAACAGTTCGTATTTATATAGCTAACACGATACTTGGAGAACAACAAATTTTATTATTATAGTAAAATATATATTACGAATAGTCAGATTAAGTCAGATGTTTTGGGATAACTGAAGGGGGATAACTGTTAAAAAAAAAAAAAAAAGAATTCTCACTCATCTTAGAAAAGAACGCTCATTCTTAAATAGTATATTTATTTGTTCTTCTACATCACGTGTCTTTACTTAACAGATTCCAAGGTACCCAGTCTGTCTTTCTGGTTTCATATTTATTGCTCATTCTCTTCTCTCCCCGATGACTACAATAAGAAGCTTGCAGTTGTTTCAGCTGTCAAAAATGCCTCATACAAATAATCATTTCCCTTTAAATAGCAGCTTTTAACCCATTTGCATTTCCTGCTAGGGATTTTCTATACATCCGATCCCATATATAGCACACAGATAAAAAAAATGTTGTCTTCTGAATTACATTTATCTTGTTACACTAGGGGAGGACCCTTTTAAGTACAAAATCTGAAATTTTACTTCCTTATTTTCTGTGTTTATCTCTGTTTAGGTAGTGACAAAGTTGCCAAGCCTCAATCCTTTAACTGACTGCCATTTTTTGTCTTTGTCTATCCCTTTGGCTGCCAGACCCTGCTAATGGCAGTAGAGTTCTGTGTGCTCACAAGCAATCCTCTGCGGAGGAGAGATTGCAGATTTCGTTTTCTAAGTGCCTCAGTACATGTCTGCTGCATTAGGTTTCCTAAGAGGGCTACTGAGCTGAAGCACTGAAGCTGCCTCTTTAAGTGAAATACACACTAATTTAATTAAGTATCAGTGGTGCCATGTTATTGCTTAGCTTTTTGATCTTTAAGCTGCAAATTACATTTCCATCCCATCAACTCATTGCTTTTAGAAACAGTTAGTCCACCAACTGCATTATACAAAGAATATGAACACTCTTTACAAAGAATTCTACAATTTATCACTGTTTTACACTTCATTAAACAGAAAAATGAAACAAATTATATTTGGGACAGAATATGGTTTTTAATGGAGAAAATTTTATATAGTATATAGTCATTTAAAATGTTCTCATACACATCTGCCAAAGATGTTAAGTAGCTGATCATAATTTCCCCCGTCCACTATATGATAATGTTATGATATAATGTGTCTTCAGAAATGTTTGTAGGAAGTAGTCCGCAATAAACTTAAAAGTTGAAAGGTGTGAATTTACCAGATGATATTTCTGTACTTCTTTCTTGATGGTGCAAAAGAAACATAAGGTTATTATGTTGTTTTTGCTTTATATTTGTTCTTTTATCTTTTGTCCAGGTCATGCAACTTGCACTTAAAGTTGTCAACTGTGTCCTGGCGCCTGGCTGTACATTTGAATATTTGCTGTGCTTTGTGTCACAGAGGTTTTAAGTTTTCTCTTTCTCCCTTTTCCCCTATGCAGATATATTCATACATAATTAAGAGCTTCTTGAGAAAGTTTGCATATCTTTTATTTTTCTGGACTAGTAACTTCTGAGTTTTAATATGGTGTTAGCCTGTTCTGAATTTTTTTTTTCATGGCAGATAGGAAACCTAACCCTACAAAAATGTAATTAACCAAATAGAAATAAATATTAATTATCTGACACTAGCTCAAAAAAAAAAAAAAGGAAAAAAAAAAAGAAAAGAAAAAGAAAAAAGAAAGAACCTCTTGGGAGAAAACTATATATCAGCATAAACAGGCATAAAGCTAGTACTATGTTTATGGCACATTAATCATATGTATACATACATATATGTTTTAGCATGCATTTCCATAAATACTTAGACAACACTTGGACAAGAAATTTAATAGCAGGTTTTAAAAGTGACATTTCAGAACATTTTTTAATTCTCCTGACATTGAAATTAAAATCATTTTTACATATATGGACTTTATTATGCTAATAGTGATGATAAAATTATTAATATTTAAGATTTTAAAAGTCTGGATAAGAAGTTTATCCAAATTAAAAAGAACATTACTTTTGACTAAAAGCAGACTTTGTTTCCTACCCTTTCCTTCCTACTGAGCTAAGGTAATATTGAAGGTGCCACACCTTCAGGTTCCACCAAGAACAATCTCTCCATATTGTCACATATTCACTGCTTCATTCCTTCTAAGAATTGTGGCAATTAATATTTAAGGAGTTGTTCCTTGCCAGGGATGGGTTCTGGGCCTGGTTAATATATGAATAAATGTCTGGAGTTGGTTCTTCCTAGATGGGTACCGGGCTTTGTTAACATTAGAATTATTATTTTTCCTCACTATTTCCACCCCCTACATATCTACATTTACTTAGGAGAGAACAAGGTAGCAGAGAGGGAGATGCTTTCCAAATGTTCTCTTACTATGGTCATAGTTAATAAAGCTTCTTCTGACCTGCTTTAAATTGTACTTGCATTATTACTTGGAGGAGACCCTATCTTGTCTGACATAACCTACCATGCTGTATTATCCTGAATATGCTATTCAGGTTCATGATATGATATTGGTTTATATGCATTTGCTAGTATGGAATATTCTGTAAAGGAAGTAGAATAAGAAATACCTTCAAGCTTAACCGTATTCTATACAGATGCTGTACAAATTTAAACTTCCTAGTAGAAAAGTCCCACCAAAAACTGAAGCAACATTTTTCATTGTGCTTTTGGTTTGTAATTTGCACAGTGAATAGTTCATCATAAAAATGATTTTCCTAAGTAACTGCCTTAATGTAGCCTTGTATCAACATCTTATGTCCTTTTAAAATACTTAATCATCATTTCAGCCTGGGAAAGTAGAATAGTATTAACATTTTACTGTTAGTTTACTGTACGTCTGAATCACAAAAGAACTAAAAGAATGTGATTCACAGAAGATCTTAATAAATCACATTTCTGAGTGCCCTATTTAGGAAAGAAATTCACACACACACACAAAAACAAAAACAAAACCCAACCAAACAACAACAACAATGACAACAACAACAACAAAGAGTTTGGCGTATCCAGTAAGAAATAGTGATTTCATGTATGGAAAGAGACTTTTTTTTTTTTTTTCCTGCTGAACTCAAAGAAGGGAAAGACCCATTTTACACATTACTCAGAGTGAAGATTTATTACTTGACTATTATTTATTCTTCAGACTGGTTAGTCTCTACTTCTGAAAAGTGTAAAGGGTATCAAATGCTTTCATTAGCTGAGAGAGAGCATTAAGACAACCTCATAGCATAATTTTAACACATTTAGATTTCAAGCCATGCAAACTGAGAAAACAAGCAAAAACACGGAGAGAAAAAAAAAAGGAAAACAACAACAACAACAAACAGGAACAACTTCATGATCACAAGATCATAGAGTAATTAAGGTTGGAAGAGACCTCAGGAAGTCTCTAGTTCAGCACGCAGCACAAAGGAGGATCAGACCAAGTTGCTTTTGTATTTATCCACTTGGGTGTTGAAAACTTCTAAGGATGGAGACTGCACAGCTTCTCTGGGAGAGGCTGCTTCACTTCTGGACCATCTTCAGGGGATTTTTTTTTCCTTAAATCCAACATGAATCTCTCTTTTTTCAAGTTCCGCCTGTTTTCTTTCATCCTCCCACCATATTCTACGGTGAAGACCCTGGCTCCATCTCCTCAACACTCTCCCTGTAAGCACTGGAGAGCTATAACAAGAGCTACCGTCAGAGGTGTCTCTTCTACACCCTCTCCTCACAAGGAAGTGCTCGAGACCTTGATCATCTTGGTGGATCTCCAACTGACTTCCTTAGTTTATCACTATCTTTCTGGTATTGCATGTCTCAAAAGTGGCATGCAAGAGAGGAGACTGAGGACAAGGCTCCCCAGTCAGGTGAAAGTAAAATTGCTTGGTAACTGTTTTAATTTCTGAAGAAGCTCTCACTCAGAAGCAGCTGAAAATCTTACCCAGACTTTTTGGTACATGTACAATCATTGAATGAACATGGATTCAGCAAAGAGATGGCTTTACTTCTAGGCAAAGGTCATAGACATGTATGCCTATGAAATATCTCCATGAGATTGCTTTACTGTTCAAGCACCTTTGCTCATAACTCATAACCCAGGTTCAACATGGCTGAAACCAGAAGACAAAGGAAGGATCTCAACTGGACCTCTGACGCACACACACAAAACCAACAACAACAACCAACCAGCCAAACAAAAGAATATGGAAAGGGAATTGTTTGCCATCATTCTGAGTACTATAGCTGTATTGCAATGGTATCCTACATCAAGATATGTCTACAGTTATTGAAGAGAGGTACAGATCTCCAGAGCTGAATTTTTATATTTCACGATGTGAGTCTAAATCAAAGAAGACCAAGTGGGATTTGGAGGTATCTATCCTTCCTCAGTCATAGAAGAATCTTACAACAGGTGTGTAACTTTTACACGACAAAAAGTATTTATATACAGTAAACAATTGAGTCTACCATGATATAACTAAAGTATTTAAATGTTATAATGTATTAAAATGTTATAAATGCAGCTCCCAGAACCCCTCACCTTCCCCAGCCCCCCACCCCAAAAAAAAAAAAAAAGATAAGAAATTCCCTAAGAAATTATAAATTTCAAGTGGATATATATCTGTTATTTTTACTTTGCTTTACATAGTTTTTTGTTATTGAGGATAGCATAATAGGATTTTCAGTGCCCAATTTGAAGTCACTCACTTGCCACATGATTTTGATTTTACTAAATAGAAGAGAAATAATTTTTTTAAAGAAAATTCAGGCGCTTAAAGGGTATGGCCTACAAAATTCCCTTACAAATTGAAGACTGTGATTCAGTGATCAATCATATTAAATAATAGTAACAGTAACAGTAATAGTAGTAGTAATAATAATAATTATTATTATTATCTATTTGGTGTTTCCTCTGCGTCTGAAGAACTCATATAGCATCAATCTGCACTCTCAAGCTTAATGGATTATCAGGTCTGTCCAAATCCAACATAGGTATGTCTAGGATTTTCATCCAAAAATCATCCAGCATTGCCATTTTATGCATACGGCTGTATCACTGGAGCACTCCAGGCTGATTTCTATTCAAATAGATTTTCAATGTGTTTCACAAATATCTCCTCAAAAAACAAAACGAAAACAGAATAAAGTAATAAGTGGTCTAATACCAGCCTAACTCAGACATTGTGGTGCAAATGGCTTTAAAGATATAACAGAATATCTCTGGGACAGGCATTTAAAACTATTGCATGCTACACAAATCTTGTCATAGAGGGAATGACATGAACATGCCCAAGCAACAAAAGAAATATGTCAAAGATTGTATATAAAATGCTGTAGATATTATGGCTTTTGTATCCATGTCATAGAAGATTTAGAAATGTAACTGAAAGTATTTCCTTGGCTTTTGAAGTTAAATGAATGTTGTTTGAGACGAAGAGAAAGAAGTGGCTTAAAAGGACCTTTCTGGTCAATATTTTTTGCACCTGTTCCAATTATACCACCTCTTCTAGAAAATATGCCATAATAGACACAATTTCATGCTTTGCATATGGCCTACAAATTTTATGAACATATATAATATTCAACATTTTTTCTGTCTGGCATAACTGAATTGGTTTGGAAGTATATTGTGACATTCACAGTCAGATGACCTGAAAAGTTAAAAAGAGCTTAACTTAACACTGCTGAAGTTTAAAGCTTATCAGTATGATGAATGAGAACTAAAAATAACAGAGGGTATTTTAGAGACATGCTTAAAGCCTTAAAAGATAGCTTCAGTAAATATAAAATATCAATAAAACTGTGTAGCTTGCTTTTCAGTAAGGCCAGAATCAACACCTCAATTTCCTTATTAAGTCTTATGCCTTTTTTTTTTTTTTTTTTTTTTAATAAGGGCAAAAGGTATATGGTTTCTGTAGTGGTTTTATTTTTAATATCCTTTATTTATTGTCCATGGACGGATTTGGCTATGCATTTGAATTACAGTTTTTGTCAGCAATAGGTATGGGTGTAAAATATAAAATTGCACAAGCTCTGCAATTCCTATACTGGATCTTATCTCCAAGAAGCTCATACTCCAAGCTCACAAACTCTGCACACATAAAAAAGAAAATTATGGTACAGCTTCCTGAAATATGTTTCATAGCATCAGGCTATGAAGGGGGGGAGAGGGGAGAATGGTAAAGGAGTCCAAGGAATGCAAGTAAATAATTTTACTCCATTTTTTATCTTAAGTAATACTAAACTTGCCAAGCAGAGCCTTGGCCTAAGAAATCATTACTCATGATATGAGCTCAAAGGCAGCAAAGCTGCTAATTGAAATAAAATTTCCTAGTTGTATCAATATTTTCTTAACTTAGAGTTCAGAAAACCTCATGAAGCAAACAGATAATATTAGGGAAAATACTTTTTTATGTGAGGAGGAGAGGGAAAGTCAGGAGAGACTGAGTACTTCTTCAGCATGTGCACAGAAGGGATTGTGGGGAAAAATGGACAGTGCACAACAATGGTAAAGAGATGCTTGTTCCTCACAAAGCCTTTCTTCTTGAAGGATCACCGAGTCAGAGTTACACCAGAGGAGAAGTAAAATGGAGCAAAACTACTCTTATGGTGGTGGTACGGTTGGTATTTTACCTTTCCAATTCTAGGTTTTCTTTGGAAATCAGAGAGATAAAATGAATAGACTAATAGAATAAGAAAGTACGTTTAATGCAAAGTGTGGGGATTTCTTGCAGTCAACACACTCCATAGAGATATAGTGTGACAGTCCAAATAGTAAAGAGGAATGTGTAAAACAAATGAATTACATAAGGAGGCTAAACAACCAAATCCCTCCACCCCACAAACAAACAAACAAACAAACAAACAAAATTTTAAACCTAGGAAGCACTGTGTATTTTGCACTCCCATTCCTTTAATTCCATGAATATAGTTTTTGGCACTAAAAACATTCAGTAATTAGTTTTTTGTATGATCAGAAAGGATGCAGTTTTTCAGTATTACAGAGTATATGGCAATAATTTCTCATATATACATATAATATACATCAGTGATAGCACCTTGCTGCTTTGTAAAATAGGAAACAAAAAAAAATTGTGGTGGTAAAATATATATATATTAAGTACAGAATTTCTGCATCTGTTATGGATATGGCAGAAAACTATGTGAAATTCATAGATAGTATGAAATGTCATGGCTTTATTGAAACAAATGAAGTGACATTGATCTATTTAGTTGGGGATCTGTTGCAAAACCCTAGCCATTTTTTTAACAACAAATATGAATCAGTTTATTTTTGTTAAATGTTCTTCCGGGTATACAGACTATAAACACAATTTGTGTAATCATCCATCTGGTATGACAAATGGTGGACATAATCAAGGACTGCAATGAAACATTCCAGTTATGTCTCTCAAGCAAGCTAAATATTTAATAATTAGTAGCTTAAATACAACTGGTGCTCTAATCAAGTTTTCTAGTTAGACTCTGATACCCTTGCAGAAAAAGAAAGCAGTAAACTATTTTATTTTTTCTAAGAAAAAGTGCTTTATCAGTATCTCATATACCTTAGAAGCATCAATAATTTATACTAATAATTAGAAGATATATGAAATAGACATAACAATAATACCTTAAATTCTTCATAACATACTTGAAGGTAAAGAGAAGCAGATATGAGCAGATTCACAGAAATGGTGATTCATGAATGAGCTTTCAGAAAAATCATTTACATATAAGTCAGCCTGTGAATAATTACATTCCTTCACCCAAACCACAAGGAACTGTTTCACAGTCAGTTCTGTACATGCTGATAGGACCACAGCAGAACTGTTCCTTCCTCTGTCCAGTGCTCTATCAACCTTTCACATGTTTTGAGAAGACACCTGAGTACCTCCTCTTCATCTCCAATACAAGCAGAACTCCTGCTTTGGATGATATGGTGCAATTGCAGGGCTAATTTTTATTTTAACATAGAGGAACTTGTATTTCCACTTGGGCCAAGTGATGGAAGAGGAGACAGCCCTCCTGTTCACACAGAATCACAGAATTACAGAATATTAGGGATTGGAAGGGACCTTGAAAGATCATCTAGTCCAATACCCCTGCTGGAGCAGGAACACCTCAATCATGTCACACAGGAATGCATCCAGGCAGGTTTTGAATGCCTCCAGAAAAGGAGACTCCACAACCCCCCTGGGCAGTCTGTTCCAGTGCTCTGTCACCCTCACCATAACAGAGTTTTATCTCATATTTAAGTAGAACCTTCTATGTTCAAGCTTGCACCCATTGCCCCTTGTCCTGTCATTGGATGTCACCAAGAAGAGCCTGGTTCCGTCTTCCTGACACTCACCCTTTACATATTTATAAACATTAATATGGTCACCCCTCAGTCTCCTCTTCTCCAAGCTAAAGAGACCTATCTCCATCAGCCTTTCCTTGTAAGGAAGATGTTCCACTCCTTTAATCATCCTTGTGGCTCTTCGCTGGACTCTCTCCAGCAGTTCCCTGTCCTTCTTGAACTGAGCGGCCCAGAACTGAACACAATATTCCAGAAGCGGACTCACCAGGACAGAGTAGAGGGGGAGGAGAACCTCTCTTGACCTACTATCCACACCCCTCCTAATACACCCCAGGATGCCATTGGCCTTCTTGGCCACAACGGTACAGTGATGGCTCATGGTCGTATCGCTGTCCACCAGGACAGTCCCCAACTTATACTGGTGCCTGGGGTTTTTCTTGCCCAGATGCAGGACTCTACACTTGCTCTTATTATATTTCATTAAATTTCTCCCCGCCCAATTCTCCAACCTGTCGAAGACCCACTGGATGGCAGCGCAGCCTTCCAGCGTGTCAGCCATTCCTCCCAGTTTAGTGTCATCAGCAAACTTTGTGACAGTGCACTCCATTCCCTCATCCAAGTCATTGATTAATATGTTGAACAACGATGGTCCCAGTACCATCCCTTGAGGGACTCCACTAGATACAGGCCTCCAACACAACTCCGTCCCATTGACCACAACCCTCTGGCTTCTTCCCTTAAGCCAGTTTACAGTCCACCTCACTACCCAATCATCCAGACCACACTTCCTCAGTTCAACTGTGAGGATGCTGTGGGAAACGGTGCCAAAGGCTTTACTGAAATCAAGATACACCGTGTCCACTGCCTTTCCATCATCTATCCACCTGGTTATATCCTCTTAAAAGACTTGGTTGGTCAAGTACGACTTCCCCTTGGTGAAGCCATGTTGACTGTCCCTAATGACCCTTTTATCCTTGGCATGAATAGAGACAGCAAAAGGGGAAAGTCAAAGTAGACTGATACCACTTCCTGCAGCAGAGAACTAGAGTCCATTTTGGCATAGCTGTAAATACAAGAGAAGTTCAAAGAAACAGTTTGGCAGATGGGATGTATGAACTCTGCTAGGAAAAAAAAAACAGTGAAAATGGGAGCAAAATTCCCTTTTCAACTTTTTGCAAATAAGAGGCAAATATTAGGGTGTTCTTGTAGCCCAACAGTCCCTGAACAATGTAGGATATGACTGGCAAAACTATTTCTCTGATTGCTCAACATGAATAAAATATGTAATAAGTTGTTGTGGTTTAACCCTCTGGGCAGCTAAGCAGCACAAAGCCATTCGCTCCCCCTCCCTGCCCCCCTCCCCCTCCCTCCCCCCCCCCCCCTCCCCCAGGGAATGGGAGAGAGAATGAGAGAATTTGGTGGAATAAAAAGGTAAAAGTACACGGACTGAGATAAAGACAGTTTAACAGGACAGGAAAGGAAAGGAAATAATAACAGTGAAGATTAAAATAAGAATCTACAAAGGAAGTGATGCACAATGCTCACCAGAGCCCAGCCCATCTCTGAACAGTGGTCTCGCTGGCCAGCCACCTCATATTTATTGTTCAGCATGACATCATGTGGGATGGAATACCCCTTTGGCCAACTTGGGTCAGCTGCTCTGCTTCCATTCCCTCCCAGCCTCTTCCCTGGCAGGGTAGTATAATAAGCTGAAAAATCCTTGGCTTAGCATAAGCATTGCTCTGCAACAACTAAAACTTCAATGTGTTATCAGCATTATTCTCATCCTAAATCCAAAACATAACACCATATCAGCTACTAGAAGGAAAACCCAGCTGAAAACTAGGTGAAACTTCGTACATAAGTACAAATAAGAGTGAGTAGGGAAACAATACTAATCCTATGTGGTAAATCAGGACTGAGGTGGGTGAAAAAAAAAAAGGACAGAACAATTACAACACACCATAAATAAGGACTGTGTCAATATATAAATATTTTCTTATCTGCTCATAAAGTATTACAAGATTTTGTTTTACATGACAAAGTGTGGCCTTATCTGTACTTTTGATATCATCTCCATTAACTTATATATTTTAGGGCAACTGAAAGAATAAACCTTTTTTTTTTTTTTTTTTTTTGAATGCAAGTCTGTGTATCAATATGCAAGCAAAATGCTTTGATCTAAAATAAAGATGACTTAGGAGAAGTAATAGTGATTTGGAAAATAGTTTATTAAAATAATTATGAAGGGAAAACAAAACAAAACAAAATGAAATACAAGCCAACTATATTATATGGATTACTATAAACCACAATCTATACAATAACAAGGCACTGTGAACACTGAGCACTGACATTTTCATAGTGTTGAATTTTCCTCTCTGAATCTAACCCTGGCATATTTCATGTTTCATTGTATGAAATCTCAGTTAGATGGATGTTTTAAAGTTACTTTCTTATACAAAGCAAAGTTCCCAGATGAATAATTCATTTTAAGCTATCTGATTGTTTTTGAAAACAAGCAAGCAGACCAAAAAATAAAAATAAAAATAGGCGATTTGGTTATAATATTATCTGCTGTTCTAGTATTAAAATTTAAGAGCAACTTGTGATAGTACCATAGCACCATTGCATTTCCACTTATGTTCTTCACTTAGTATCTACAAATGTCTGTTGACAGAACATTAAACTGATTATCGTATTTAGAAATTAAGAACCTGATTCAGCATTTCGTAAGAATTTTGATTGTATGTCAAATCAACAGTTCCTTGTTTTCAGTCTTTTATACACTAACACAATTTAGCCTACTTTCCCTTCTTTATTTACTAACACTAATGTTAATAATAACAGAATAACAACAACAACAAAGTGAAGTAGCAAAGATTATAACATCAAATTCCTACAAAGACTTACATCTGCCCCATCACAGCATGAATAAGCTTGGGTGACAATGTCTTACTCAGAAATACAGGACTGGGAAATTTGGGTATATGTAATATGGCTTTGGATTACTTTTTCAGAACTGAATTTTCCCTTTCTGAGATAATAATTCCCTTCAGCAGATAATAATGTATGACCAACAAAATTAAAACCTGATTTGCATAAGGTATTATCACTATAATTATTTAACTTATTATTTTAATAAATAAGGATTGAATTTCATATTTTAAAATATGAAAGAAGATATATAGACCTTTCTGATTAATCTGATTTTAATGTGTGCTTAGATGAAGTACAGAATATCCTATGAGAGCCTCATTAATCTTAATAGATTGCTGATTATGTAGGTGACAATCATTAGATGAACCTATTTGACCTATTTCAGAGTCTGCCATTTGCTGCTAGAAGATGAGCCTCTATTCCATTAATGTCCATGGTTAAAATTCCTGCAACTTCCGTGCTGCAGTATCAGATCCTTTGTTAATTAGCACATTATGGGACATGCACATACGGACATGCATATAGGACAGAAATTTACAGAACTGTAAACCAAGATTTTCAAAATAGTTCTCTGAAGTCAGCCTGAAATTTGATACTAGAGGAAGCACTCAAAGTTCTCAGGTTTGTAAAAGCTAAGCTACCAATTTCAGTGTTCATACATAGCTTTTTAAGGGAACATTAAGAAATTCAGTTCTGAAAATCTCAGACTTCCGCTCTTGTCCTTAACAATTTTAGTCAGACATTAATTTGACAGAAAGACCACCTAAAAAACCTGTCACAAGATAGACAAATATGAATTTGCTTCTTTAATTTCTTTCATTTTCATTTTTGTGGCTAATGCTATTCTCCCCAAATACCATTCCCTCTTAGCTGCTCAGGGAATTAAACTAATTGAACTCCCCAAACCTGTCAATAAGCTACCATGGCTTGCTGGATGCTTTCTTCCTCCTGCAAGAGCAAAAATGCAGTGCTTAGTTCCTTGATACGGAGGCTTACAGGTAGATACCAAAGAGCACATCACTTGCTTCCAGCCCTTTCACTTTGAGATTTTTCCTCAATTGTTGAGGGGAGACACTATTCACATAGTTTCACCCCTTCACTATTACAGAATCCAGTGTAAAATGAAAGTATCAGTAAGGCATGCATATGCTTTGCAAGGCTGAAGAGGCTGTAGGATAGTAGTTGGAAGAACTCTTTTGCCATTGCTAAAATCTGGGAATAAAGCCACAAATAGAACATTGTTGTCTCCTAGACCTGGAGTTTTGCTACCTTGCCATTAATTGCCTCTATATGCAATGGCCCATTTTTTTCTATTTTAACCTTAAGACTGTCTTGTTTTGCTGATCTGCAACTTCAGAGGAAACCCTCAGGCCTAGTATTTACAACATTAAATATGTTTTGATATTTAGGACATATCAATTCATTTAAAATTCCAATTAATATGAGCTGTATAGGCTCTGTTTTCTTTTAGATCAGGGTGTTTTTATATGCCCAATTTCAGAGGTTTTCCCTCTGTACTGCTTTCACACAGACACACATAGAGCGACTGAGGTTAGAAAGGACCTCTGAAGGTCATCTGGTACAACCCCCTTGCCCAAAAGGGTCACCTAGAGCAGGTTGTCCATGACCATATCTAGATCGCTTTTGAGTATCTCCAAGGAGGGAGACTCCCCAACTTCTCTTTGGTCTTATCACATGATATGAGAAAACACCTGTCTCTGGACAGTGTTCTGAGAGGAAACAGCACCATAATAATTTCACATTTTTAAAAAAATACTTCACAACACCCATTTCCAGGCACATGAGTCTAAAGCTGATGTCTGAGTGTGAACCTTATTCTGAAGAGCTTTGCTGATGAAACATATGAAATGCATAAAACAATGAAGTTCTAAAGAATGGAAACACAAAGATCTGTTGATACAGGTTATTGGCACTTTATGCAGAATACAGGTATATTATTTTAAAAGTTATATTGTCAAAACACAGAAGACAGGAAAAGTGAAAACAAGGAATCCTGCCCTCATTGCACACCGACATAAAATAAATCATGTGATTTCATTTCTGAGAATAATCCAGTAACTGCTTCTAAACTCATTATTGACTCCATGCCAGTGGTCAAGAATCAGTTACAATCACAATGAGTTGCATATATCAGAGAATTGTGTAATTCTTTGCCAAAAATACCAAACGTGATGTATTTCCCCTTTTCAAAATATATCTCCTGATACTCATCATGTAGTTCTTGTGCAAAAAAGCATCCTTTACCTGGTAAAGGAAGTGAAGAGGTTATTTGTAACAGAGATATACCCAAACAGATTTTTGAAATGAGATTCCAGTCCTACATTTAACTCTCAACGTGTTCTGCCAAATTAGCCATGATACTTTGGGAAGAAAAGAAGGTTTTAGAAGGCTTTACTTGTTGATGATAAACTCAGGAGGTTTAAGAGCAAGTACTGCATTGTTTCCTGGATAGTACTTATTCCACAGTAATACTCATTTTATTCTATTTTTTCTAAGAAGTTCATGACAGTAAGGTCAGTAAAATTTAAAATGAAAACTGAAGACTTGCTGATGAAGGTAGAGAATATTTATATACGAAATCAGTGTCAGGGAAGTGATGACTCATGCTATTAAATGATCTTACATTTTTAACAACAAAAAAAATGCTGACAATTTCATTAAATATGAAACATTAGATTAATGGATTCAGAATCTTAAAGATCTCCTATAGCAATTACCCTTAATCTATAGCCTAATTGGACAATCATATGTTATGCCCAGTCATAGATATTTTTTCTGAGAAAGATGACCCTGTATTCAACTCATATAATGCTGATACTTGCTAAAACTGTATATTGCTGTGTGTTAATTTATATTAGTTGTTTACAAAGTGACCAAACCTATCCTATAATTTTTACTACATGCAACAAACACAAATGAGTCATTTGTAGTGTAATATTAGACACAGAACTCATGAATGACAGCAGATGGAGGAACAGTAGGTGAAAAGATAACATGGTTTACAGCTGAGATTGTAGGATGGCTTTCTTATTTCTTCTCTACATGTTGTTTTAATCTTTGATTTCTTCCCTTTTATGATTTTTTTTTTCCATTTTCAACATTCTCATAGTCAAGGAAACAGAACAATCAGTCATAAATAATCCACTGTAAAAATGGAAGAGTGTCTCTTATGATGGTCTTATGGTGGATTCAGCCATAATGCAAGCAAATAAGCTGTGAATTGATGTAGCTACAAGTCCTATAATATTGGGCTATACATACAGAAGGGGAAAGAGAGAGGTTAATGTGACTTTTCCTACTGTCTCCTAGGAAATCTTCTCCTAAGGTCTGTTCTGGTTATAAGACTACTAAATATTTCATAGAAGGACTTCAATGATCACATATAAAATATTCTTATTAAATATGCTAGCAATTAGCAGGATTAAAAGCTAAAATAGCTTCCAGAAACTGTTGGATGGTCTGAAAAAATATGATTCGATACAGTTCCAAAACCTTATTTATTTATTTATTGCTTTAGTTGCAATATCCTGAATTTTCAAAAATGGGAAACAAGCAACAAGACTAGAGTTTTGTTAAGAAGAATCTTACATTTGTTACTTTGGTTCTTAGGTCAAACTTGAGCAATGATGTCACATTGTGAAAAAGACAATCACACTACTAGGATGCAAGAATATATTTTCCATATTAGATGATTTCACATTTCCACTGTCATTAGGAGTAGCAACATGTGAACTGAATCCTCTTGTCACGTTTGGATAGTGAATATTATGAAAGATATGGAAACGGCCAGATAAGAGTTTAAGTAGGAGCATCGAGAATAATGAAAGAAATAGGAAATGAGACACCCAGGAAAAGATTAGACCTGGAGCTGTTAGTTTATGAAAGAAGAGACTCTGGGGGAAGACAAAACAACATCATTCAACTATGCAAAGGGCACCATTAAAACCTAAAAAATAAAAAATATTTAGCATGGGCTTAATTTGTGTCAGAATTGAACTAGGTCAGAAAATATGAAAAAAAAAAGGCTTTATATATATAATAAAAACATTCTATGCATTTTGTATGATCCTATTTATAATGAAACACTAAAACATTTTAGAGAAGTTGTGATATGTCCATCATGGACTGCTTTGCAAAACACTATAGAATCTCTCTCTGGAGTGACGTTTATTATTTTTAGCTATGGACTGGGAAGGGAGTATATGATATTTAAACCTTCTTTCATATAGTTTTATGATTTCCCTGTGACTTCCCCACCTAAAAATTACTAAGTATTTAGAAATCACATGCAAAACTTCATTAAATAAAAATTCAAATATTCATCAAATAAGTGTTTCTAAGTAATCATAAGATTTGGGAATGGAATAGAGTATGAGAAGACATAATAAAAAATGTTCAGAGACTTGTAATTCCAAGATAATAAAACTCCATAAGAAATCAAATCACTTGGTCCACTTCTGTCTTTTAATCTTTCAGAGGATTCTGGGACTATCCAGTAAGTTACTACATCCGATCCTTTCCAGATTTTATTCTGTATGTAATAGAGTACATGATGGAAAAGTATAAAAGTATTATCACTAGATGTTAGTCACAATTCAGTATTCAGAAGCCTCATGTGAAATTTGCAAGTCATCTCAAGTCCATTTTAGAGCGTTTGAAGCTATTTTCCTATGCATCATTAACCATTAATTGAATACTGGGTTGTTCACTTAATAGGACTACTATTTATAACTCACTTAGTAGTTCAAAAAGTTTAGAGGTGAAATTTTCATCCTATAGTCATCAATAGTAATTGTCCATTGGTGTCACCACTGTTGGAAGGTCATCAAGAAGCTTCTACAGTGGTATTAATAGCAGTGTACTGGATATATGCTAAATGTTAATTTTTAAAATGATGGATTTTTTAACGTTAAACTAATTGTCTAATTCTTTCAAGAAGATGGGCATATCTCAAGTTGGATATATTGACTTAAATTTGCTTATACATATACATATTTTCAAATAATATTTCTCATATTTACAACAATATAGTTTTGTTAAGAGTATTTGTTAAGATTATTTTGTTTCAGCTTAACAAGGATGTTAAATCATTAATGATTATATCATTGCATTTTATATGTAAGAAATAGTTTTATATTCAAAACAACCATCTTTTTTTTTTTTTCCATCTATAATAGCAATTACAAAAAATATTATGGATTTTTTTTTCACTGCTTCTTATGGTAACATATTCCTTAGGAAGATGAATTGCAAACAAACAACAAAAGCCCACAATGTGCAACTCAACTGTATTTTCTGTTTTACTAATCTACAAAATTATTAATATTAGACATGCTCAAACTTTCTCTGATAATTTGTAGGAAATAAAAAGTTAGTGTATTCTGCGGTCACCAGAAAAAAATATTTGATTTGTTAATATTAAGAAAAATAAAATATATACCTCGGTTTAAATGTATGATTTTAAATCAATATGCACTAACACCTAATTGGGGTGGGGAGCAGAGCCAGACTCTTCTCAGTGGTGTCCAGTGAAAGGGAAAGAAGCAATGGGCAAAAACTGAAATGTAGGAAATTTAAATAAAAACTTTTTGTAGTTGTTGTTGTTTTACTGTGAACATAGTCAAAGAGTGGAGCAGGTTGTGTTGTCCAGAAAGGCTGTGGCGTCTGCATCCTTGGAGAAATTCAGAACCTGAGTGGATTCAGCCCTTAGCAACCTACCCTAGATGATCCTGCTTAAGCAGGGGGCTGGACATCTCCCTAGGTCCCTCCAATTATTTTGTGGAAATTCATGTAGAGAAATCTGAAGGGCAAATTTGATTCACTTTCCACAATATAAGTATTGAGAGAATTTGTACTCAAGCTGAAACTTAATGTTTTATTCTTTCTTCTGTCATGGGAATGCTAGGAGGTTTATATTACTCAAAAAAGAAAGAAAAAAAAAAAAAAGAAAAGAAAATATTTTTATTAATATAAGCACCCAAACTTTGTTTTCTGAATTTAAAGGGTAAGAAAATTTGTGATAGTAAAATATCTTGATGAGTAATTCGGAGTGTAAAGAAGTGGTAGAAGTCATAAAGTCACAATTTGAACTGAAGCTTTGTGTCTGAACAACATGACCTTCCACATTTGAAACCATGATTTGTGTTTAATCTGTACTCCTCTAGGAAATTAATTTGGCCAGTAGTCCATACTAGGGTACTGTTTCATACTCTTAAAGGATATTAACTGTAAAACATCCTCTGCTACTGATACACATTTTTGTACATAATGCAGTATGTTGAAATCTCTACTATAGACTAAGAATTGCAGTTATAATATCATCGACAAAATGTCTGAAGGGCAATAGTTATTAGAGTCATTGGACCTAACTGATAGCGGGCTAAGCTTACATAATTAAATCTGTCCTTGGCAAGTCACTAAGTCGGTCACAAGGCATTAGAGGATGAAGCACAAGCTTTGCAGCTAATTCAGGGCCTTTGACCCACTGACACAGGATCTTCTGTTTGACATTGCTCTGCCTGGACCCTGGAGGAGAAAAAAGTGGAAAATAGTGCTTTTCTCTATTCACATGAGAAATATCCATATGCAGATATAACTCCTGAAACTTGTGGGAAAAAATCTGGCTTCCATTGGCACCAGAATAAACATGAAAAAGGTTAGTTCAGGTCTTAGGCAAGTTTCTATAGCTCCTTCTGGATATGTTGCTTATTAACTATTTAGCGCTCAGTAATTAATTTGCTAGGCTAGTGACTACTTCTTTCCTTGGAATCCGGGAAAGAAAGCATCAAGACAGAAAATTACTTAGGTAAACCTAATGAATGAATCACAACGAGAAAACACTTTTTAATTATTATTATGCATTTATTTATTGATGGAGTAATGCAATCAATGTCCTTTAAAAAAAATCCATTATAAGATTTGGAGACTAGGCCAACTCCTAGGATAGAGAGATGAGTCCAATTTTAGAGAGGCATGTTTCTATTAATTGTACAGGTAGCTTAAACTAAGTAAGTCAAGCTCAAATTATAAATTTTAAAACATGTGAATACAAGGTACAGAAATCTTACAGCTTATTAAATCTTCATTGAAAAGTTGGATGGCCATAACTTCTTCATGTCTACTATCAAGATAAATGAGAATTTTATTTTTATTTTTAAAGTTGAATGACTTTGCAGGGGAAAACAAATTATCATTGTAATAGACTGCCAGACTGTTCTCTTTTCAGTGAGGGACAAGCAGGTCCAAAATTAAAGATGGTTAGTCAACACTAAAGAACAGAAGTTACAACTCTTAAAAATAAATTATTTAAAATATATACACCATATTTATATGAAATAAAAACTACTTTGTCTCCAGTAACAAAAATGTTTTGTAAAATGCAGGAATAAATTATCTATATTATTATTTTAAAAATTATTTATTTTGCAGTACCATTTAAAGTATTAACCTTAGTTCAAAGAAAGCAACAAAGAAAGACTACACCAATAACCAACCTACTTAAGTGCAAGTGATTTTCTGATTCAGGGAAATACAAGTGTATTGCTTTCAACTTAGAACTTTAAAAGTCACATTTCACTCTGAGTGTATATTTGGGGTTATTTTTGGATGTCATCTCTTTCCTATTCTTCCAAAGGATATTGTACCTACCCTTTTCTTTACATATCTGTGTTTAAAGACCAAAAGGAAAATATCAAAAAGTTAAATACTTCTGTGAATCATCAAAACTAGAAAGGCCATACTGAGCCTTTTGATAGAGTTCTGGAGCAGATACCTCAACTGAATGACTCAACCACTTCTTCTCTAACCCAAATACAGTATTAAAGGAGAAAGGACTGAAAGGAAAAAAAAAAATCAAGAAAAGATTATGCCTTGCTTCTAGGATTCTAAGCATTAATAAACATTACTCTTTTCTATATATTCTTTAATTCTTAATGTTCTATTCACTGAAGGAGCAAGGTTCTCAGTAAATTAATTACCCTATTGTTCAATTTGAGTTTGATCAATTAGCAAGTACCATGTCTTCTATGTGTTTTGATAGCATCCACAAAAATATGGTTGCATAACATATGACACCTATAGATAATTACATAATGTTACAATACAATAACATAAAAAAAATAATCCTTATTTGCATGTTCATGATAAGATATTCTTTATATCTTCTGTCACTGGTCCAATATTACAATATATGTTTTCTGTGGTCTGTCTAAGTACTTCAGTCCGTTGTGCTGTTCAAAACCATGTGGGTCTTCTCTATACAAAAAATCTTGCTACTCCTCATAGATATGGAAAACTCATAGTAAATTCCCTCTTGGAATGTCTTTGATGCCTTTGCTTTATTTCTTTGTTAACAGCTATCAGTCTTTAGTATCATCCACTGATGGTATTTCAGTCACGTTTGAGCACAGCCATGGATAGTCCTGAAAAGACAGAAAATTGAATATGTCACTGTTTCTCCAGAGATATGTTATCCATTTCGGCATTCATGGAGAATATTTAAAATGAAGGCATGAATCTTCACAGTAGCTACTGATCCCCTGGAAGAATCTGCTGCAAATGAAATTCTGACTCCCAGGAAATCATAAGACAGTGCAGATTCTTGATATCTTAGCTCTTAGCTTAAACGATTATATTTAAATATATGCAGAATAGACACATACAAAATTTCCCTTTTGAATGTCACCAATTGTTTGTCTTGATCTTGTGAAAACAATATATTTGCATGTGTAATTGTATCTCATTGTATTTAATGTTTCTTCTCTTTCCAAAAGCTATAAGCCTCAGTGTTCTTGTATATAACATTCAAACAGATTACATGATTTCACTTAGCTTTTCCTATCTGCATTACCTTTTATAAGATAGTTGCAGATGAACCTAAAATTGAATAAGGACTTTGATTAGGTAGAACTTTTAGATTAAGAAAAGTTTTTTCCTATAGATAAATGTCTATTCTTCTATAAGCATCCTTTCAAGAAAAGAATGCTCATTATTGTTTATAAGTGTATTCCCAGCTGAATGCGTCTTTTCTCTTAACTGTTCACAGACAGACGAATAAAAGACAATCTGAATGGAATACAAGCAAACATTTTTTTTCTTTTGATGATGGTAATACAACTGCAATTCTGTTCCCTAAAAAGGATGGCATTGTACTACCACAGAAGCAGGGCTCCATATTTTTTGATAGGCACTATAAAAACTTACATTACTCTGTTCCAAATTGAACCGTTTAGGGAACCTGTTACTGCTGGATCACAGCATTTTTCAGTAAAAAACTAAGCTGTGTATGTCCCTGGATACTATTATTGAAGGCTATAAAATGTACTATTGTAAGATCAACGAGGGTTGAGATGACTATATTCTCATGAGCTAAAGAAGACAATCAGTATGATAATTAGAGCATGTTAATTACTCTCCACTAGCAACAAAAAATGCAAATGATATACAGCAGGAAATTAACAGCAGTTACTGCTCAATATTGCATGACTTTTCCATTAAGTATAATATGAGAAGTTGTTAAATTATAGAAAATGAGAATAATGAAGTTGGAATATTAAAGAACCTTAGGTTTCCAGTCTGACTGTGTAAAGAACCATTAGGAAGGGTCCTGAGGATGTGATACTGTCCATGGAAGTTAGATATGCTTGTGTAATATCATTGGCGAAAGTGTTATACATTACTTTCTTTTTAATAGGTAGAACAAGACTGAATATTCTGTTTCAACTGGAAGGATTATAGTAACCTTTTCTGAAAAATGCATCTGCTGCAAAATAACTAACACAATTTCATCCCTTTTTCTGAAAAAAAAAAATAGATTGAAGTTGCATATGATGTTTTTGGTTTTGTTTTCTGAGAGCAAACAAGCTAACAAAACTGAAAGAGCTGATAATGAGACATGAAACAGCTTAAACCAAAGTCTGAAGACTCTTGTAGCCTGAGGACTTAAACCAGCCCAAGTGAAAAAGCAGTGGGAGAAATTGTATGACTGTATATATACTCAGAAGTATATTCTGAAGAGCACAGGTGTTCTCATAAAAATAATGACATGTTCTACTGTCAGCTACCAATGAAAAACAGATAAAGAAATATCGACTTTCAATCAGTTATGTATTCTTTCAAAAACATGAAAAAAAAATCCCATATATTACAAACATTTAAAGAAACATAAAAAAACTGGTTATAATTTTCTACTGACTTTAAAAGCCCTTTTATCAGGTTCTTTGACACATTAACTTGGGCTCTGTCAGTCTGATTTAAAATATAGCCACAGATGACACAACGCAAGACAAACAGGATTATGCAAAGAGCTTAAAACAAATATTTAAACAAAAGTCTTAATGAATACTTATAAAGTCTATTTTATTTTATTTTATTTTTAATGGAAAAAAATCTGCAGTATGATGTTTCATTGCCTTTTTATATACATATAATTGGATTTACTAGTTTCAGCTTTGATATGGTTTAGTGGAGGACTTGTTAGTGTTAAGTCAGAGATTGGACTAGGTGATCTTGGAGGTCTCTTCCAACCTAGATGATTCTGTGATTCTGTGATTCTATTCTAGCAATATTTTCAGGTAGCTACTCACATATAATTAAGTTATGAGATGTAAAACATCTACTGTATTTTTTTAGTGAATTGTTTTACTGGTTTATGTATGTTATAGATGTACTTAATGTCCCAGGATCACAGAAGTTAGAGAACAGAAACTTCTAAAAAAGCATTTTCTTGCTTATAACAGCATCTCCACTTGTTGTTTTTTTTTTTTTTTTTGTTCATGATGTCATGAACATTTGTTTGAATTGGCTAAGGTAGGGAAAATGTGTATTAATTTTGTTTGTTTTGTTGTGGGTTATTTTGTTTCTTCTTTCTTCCTCATATATATATATATATTTTCTCTTTTCCCTAGCAATCATCATTCCAGCATTCCCAGAAAAAAAGGGCCCACTCTAGGATGGTCTCCTACTTAGAAGCAGAACTAGCTTTCATGAGCTCACAAAATCAAGATATCAGAACGAATCAGGACACACATTAGAGATTAAATTATTCAACCATTTATAGACCTAAGGTGTTAAGCAAAAATAAATAAATGTTTTATGAACGTCAGTTCAATTCCATATTGAAGCTACAATTAGTAGTACTCTTTTAGTCACAAAACCAAAACACAGCACCATACAGACTACTAGGAAAAATCATGGAATCATAGAATATTCTGAGTTGAAGATACCCACAGGGATCACTGAGTTCAACTCCTGACTCCACACAGGACCACCCCAAAATCTAATCATATGTCTTGAGCACATTGTTTAAACACTTCTTGAACTATGGCAGGCTTTATGCTGTGGCCTCTTGCCAGGGGTGCCTGTTCCAGCATTCGACAACCCTCTTGGTGAAGAACCTTTCCCTAACACTGAGCCTGATCCTCCCCTGTCCCAGCTCCATGCCGTTCCCTCAGGTCCTGTTGCTGTCCACAGAGAACAGAGATCAGCGCCTGCCCCTCCGCTCCCCTCGTGAGGAAACTGCAGGCTGCCGTGAGGCCTCCCCTCAGCCTGCTCTGCTCTGGGCTGAACAAACCAAGGGACTTCAGCCACTCCTCATATGTCTTCCCTTCTAGATCCTTCACTATCTTTGTAGCCATCCTCTGGATGCTTTCTAATAGCTTGATGTCTTTCTTATATTGTGGTACCCAAAATTGTAAGCAATATTTAAGGTGACGCTACACCATTGCAGAGTAGACTAGGACAATCACTTCCCTTGACAAGCAAGAAAATTAAATCCACCCAAAAAAGAGCCACTACAACAGCAACAACAACATCAACAACAAAAACAGGCTTCAACATACCAAATAGAAAAAAGAACAGTCTTAAGATACTTTTTGTTTGTTTGTTTTGACAAAAGAGTAATTGTGTCGTTTCTCAAAGAAAATACTAGGTGGTATAGACTATGTACCATTCAAGAATTTCAGAAGTTCTTATTACAGAAAAAAAAAAATGGTGTTACTTTGATTTTCAGCATCTGGAAACACCAGCTAATTTATAGGGAAATAAAGAGTGTTGTTAAGGAGAGTAGTAAAACCAAATAATGGACCAAATGGCAGGACAGACTGCACAATCAACAAGTTTGCAAACAACACCAGACATTTGTGTGGGGTGGGTGGGGCTGTCAACACATTGGAGGACAAGGCTGCTACTGAAGATCTGAGATCTGTACAGGGTGTAGAAACAGGCTGACAAGAACCTTATGAAGTCCAAAAAGAGGAAATGCAAAAATCTGCTCTGGGAGAGGAATAACCCCATGTACCCATGCATTCTGGTGCCAAAAATTAGCTTTGCAGAAAAGGCCCTGGGGATCCTGGTGGACTTGAGGTTGGCCCTGAGCCAGCAGGGTGCCCTTGTGGCAAAGAAGGCCAACAGTGTTGTGGGCTTCATTAGAATGACTGTAGCCAGCAGACTGAGGGAGGTAATCCCTCTCCTCTCTTCAGCACCAGGGAGACCACAACTCACTGCCATGTTTTGGGCTCCTCAGTACGAGATGACATGGACGTTCTGGAGCTAGTCTAGTGCAGGCCAACAGGATTGTCATGGGGCTGGTGTACACACCAGACAAGAGGAGGCTGAGAGACCAGAGTTGATTCAGCCTGCAGAAGAGAAGGATGAGGGAAACCTTGTTGCTGTCTACAGCTACCTGATCATCGGATAAGGAGAATTGGGACCCAGATGCTTCTTGGAGTTGTCCAGTAATAGGGTGAGAGGCAAGGGTGGCAAGCTGGAACAAGAGAAATTTGAATCAGACATAGGAATTTATTTATTTATTTATTTATTTTACCTTGAAGGTGACCAAATCCTGCACCAGGTTGTCCAGAAAGAAGTAGCATGTCCATCCTTGGAGGTATTCAGGCCTCCACCAGACACAGCCCTGTACAAACTGACCTAATTAGTCCTGCTTTGAGCAGACTGTCCCTTCCAACCTGAACATTTCTTTGATTCTTTGATTCTTTGATATCATCTCTGTGTACAAATTTTAATTTTACATAAAATTGCTATGTTGAAGAATGTAATAAAATCAGATATCTTTATATTTTATATGACAGATTGTGCTTACCTAACTAAGCATAACTTAAGTAAATTAATATTAATTAGACTAGTCTTCAAGAAAGCTCTTTTATAGACTAATCTGAAAGCAACCATGCAAATGTATAAGAACATGTATAGAATCTTGGCAGAATGGTAAACTGTGGAAAAAGGATGTCTCTGAAACAGAATTACATGAAGCACAAACCGTGTTTTTAGATGGCATAGCCACTTCACATGCACACACGCATATAGATGAAAACAGAAGAAAACAAACAAACAAACAAACAAACAAAAAACCTACATTTACTGGATAAGACATTATTTATTTGTAAGAAAGACTCTATGAACTGGGTTCATTGTGGATTTACTACTTCAAAGAGTAAATGAAAATTATTAATGAATCTTATCAATTACTATATCATGTAGCCAGAAGAAATAATTGCCTTCCTGCTGGTGTAAGTTAAGAGGTGAATAGTTGTATCCCCGATAATGGTGTAGTACTTGAAGGATGAGTTGGAATGTCCTATGTACTGTGATGCAAGCAGTTATGATGAAAAGATCCTTCTTAATTGCGAGTCTATGCTTTAATTATGTGTATATCTAGATAAAAAATCTAATTATCTTGAATCTGCAGAATGCTCTGTTTTGATTGTAAGCAAAGGTATTGTTCTAAAACAGCTCAACTCCTTCTGGAAATCATTAACCAGCAAGTCATTCTTTTCTTCTTTCTTTTCTCCTTTGGGTTTCATTTAGAATCTAAAAATAGCATTACAGTAATATTTGAATCTTGTTCGACATTCCATAGCTGAAATTATTCAACTACAGAATTATTGGCACAAATCAAAACATTTGCAGCCAAATACAAGCTGTTGCTGACTATACAATAGAAATCATGCTTGTCTGTTTTGTAACAACACTGTATTCCAGGTAGGCAATTGTTCTGCTAAAAAACATCTTTTTGAGTATGTTGCAATAATGTTTTTTTATTAAATATACGTTTTAATTACTATTGTCATTGATTCTTTGGCATTGGATCCACTGAAAATTCACTTGTCCATATTAAAAACATGTATACTGAGTTTTAGAGAACAGTTATCCATCTAGGTTAATCACAGTTTGCCAATAGCTAATTTACAGGATAGAAATGTAGCATGTGAATTTTGGCAAATCCAGCATGCCTCATACAAAGCAGTTTTCTTTAAATAAGTGCACTTATTTACTTAGAGTATACTTGAAACATATGAATATGAATGACATTCAGATGCCTTAAGCATACATTCATTTTATAATTTAAAATTCAATTTAGTAAGATAAAAATAAAATCCTGTGAGATCTTATATCACAAACACATCCACCTTACTCAAGACATGACTACTGCTGGTTTTCCAATTATAGACTGGGAATTAAAGGAAAATTGTAGAAAACAAAAGCGCATATGGAAATATTTTGTTGCTATGTACGGAAAAAAAAAAAATTGCTAATGCGGGAAATGACAGAGAATTAGACATTTTGAAATTACATTACATTTTGAATTAGATATTTTGAAATAGAACTGAAATAGCATTTTCCATCTAGACTCATGAAACAGACAACCTTTTTTTTTTTTTTTTTTTTTGTAAATATACAGTTTCTTTATACTTATCAAAACCATACATCTAGGGAAAAAAAAAAAAAAAGAGCAAGGATATGAACTTGTCACGGTCTAAAAATGAACACAAATGAAACATTTAGAAAAGACTATTGCTTTTTATCTCCACGATAAATGATCTTTCTGTAGATTATATTGTTTCAATTGTATTGACTACTAACACTTCATCACTTCATCAGTAGAATTCTTTAAAAGTTGAGATACAACTTAAAATCTTAGCTGATATCTATTGGAACTCAAGTTCTCTGCTTTCACCATTTCTATTCAAACATGCATACCTAAGTATAGGCAGAATTTCCAATCCATCATAAAATATAATGTCAGAAATTCTGATGAGAATAAAGAAACGGGGAGTCATTTTTTGTGTGCCTACACAACAAAATCTTCATAAAAGATTAAAAAAAAAAAAATCACATGAAATAATTCAATATCATAGTAACTAACTAACTACAAATATATATATATATGTAATGATACTAGAGTTGTCAACAATCAGGTACTCTTCATTCAATTATAATATACTACCTGTTAACAGTTTGAGGATCTAGCTAAAGATACTATCTAGATAAAGATACTGATTTTCAAACTGAACTAATAGATAAAGATACTGATTTTCAAACTGAACTAATACATTTTCCCCACCAATCCATGATTCCAAAGATTCATTTTCACATGTCCACTTATCATCTACTTTCATCTATCTATCATCTAGTGGTTTGTTGTTTCCTCATCCAAAAAGGGGCTTTATGTTAGTCATTGTTGTGTTTCGTACTGTACATATCCTCTTACTAACACTGAGAAACATTTATTCTAATCCCCTTCTTTTTCAAATAAGAAGAAACTATCAACATGTATTTTACTATTTTCAGTCATCACTAAAACTATTTTCATGTCACTTTTATTTGTGTTTGTCACATTCCTTGTATAAAATTATTTAATTTCCCGGAGTCAATAATGATTTATTAAATCTGTGACATATAACAGTGAATCTGGACCATGTTTACACTTTAAGAACTGGGGGCACTTTCCAGGTCTGGATAATCATTCCAGCCATAGGACAATGGAATAATTCAAGAGGGAAAGGACCTCAGCAGGTCTCTGCTCCAACTATCTGCTTAAAACAGGGTCAGCCATGGGGACAGACCAGCTTGCTCAGGGTTTTATGCAACTTGATTTAGGAAATCTCAACTGATAAGGACTACACAATATCTCTGGGCAAACTCCTCCATTGGACCATGCTTTGGGGAAAAAAGGTTTTCCTTACACTCAATCTGAACAACTGTTGTCTCATCTTAAACACATTCTCATGTCCTCCTGCCAGAAGCACTTGTGAAGAGCCCATCTCCATCTCTCCATAGGCTATAGGGGTTGCTGTTAGGTCCCCCCAAAGACATCTCTTCTCCAGGTTGAATAAACTCATTTCCCTCCACATCTCCTCGCAGGACTAGTGCTTTAGCCTACAGGTAGCTCAATATCATCTGCTAAACTCACTCCAGCCTATCAATGTTTTCCTTATATTGGGAGACTTGATTATATTGGAAACAGCACTCTTGATGAGGTCTATTGAATGCTGAGTAGAGGATAATCCCATCCCTTAATCTACTGGCTATGGTTCATTAAAAGAGCCAATTTAACAGATTATTAGATTTGGCCTCTTTAACAGATTAACAGCTTTCTACTGCTTTTCATTTAGTAAGGCTAAAGTAAAGGTAGTACTCTGGCAGTTCCTAACAGACTGTGTCAGCTGTGCTTTATCAAGGAGTTCCTGGAGCCTTTGTTCTAGCTCACTCTTGTTTAGGGACAGTCAAGCACAGACAGGCTCAGAATGCAACTTTCGGAGGCAGGCAACTGATACAACAGTTCATGTAGCTAGGCATGAAGAAGTACCTAGTAAGCTTTCTCCTTCTAGCATGTGTATTTCTAGAAAGGCCAGTCACAGGATATGGTCCTTAGGTGCTGCTGAGGATAGTGTCTCTTCGCTGAACTCAGGAACCGAGGTGGAATTTCAGGAGGAGTATGCAGTTCTGTAAAACCTAAGCTGTAGGGAGTGCCTGGGGCATTTTGCTTGGAGCACATGATCTCCTAATCTTCAGAGCCTGTGCAATTTAGTGAAGGATCTGTAGGAGGAGGAATCTCAGTATTGAGATTCAGTACTGTACAGCGTTAGATAGGTTGAGAATGAAGTTGACCAGATCTTCCATTGTGACAAAAGCTGGAAGCTGGTGGCTTCTACCATGAGGTAAGTAGGTGGCTTCTTCCATGAGACTACCTCATGACTTGTATTTACAGAATATGTCCACAGCCATCATAGCTGGTAACGAGCTGGGTGCACTCTCTAAAGAAGTGTCTCTGGTGGCTGAGGAACCAGAACCACCCAGAACCACTAGAAGGAAGCAGCAAGTGATTGTGGTAGGAGACCCCAATCTGCTGACCTCATCTAGGGAGGTCTGCTGCTTATGTGGGGCCCACATTCAGGAGGCTGTGAAGGGGCTTGTTAAGTGAAAATGAAGAGCAACAAGGGCAAGCACAGCCACTTCTTCCAGCTGCTCTTTTTCTCCATAGGTTCATGCGTGGTGCGCGCCAATAAGCACACAGAGTCGGAATCCCAGAGTCGGAATGGCCCACGACCATTTGTGTCTGGCTTCTGAGGCCATGCCTGGGACTTAGGGTCTCTGCCCAGGCTGGGGGATGCATTTGCCACTTTCCCCTTTGAAGGTTCAGCCAGCAGAAAAAATGAGCATGCATTCCAGAGACACACAGATACGGGATACTGACATGACTGGTCCTACACACTGCCCCAGCCAAGGGCTGCCTTCAGCAGCACTTATGCACAGGACTCACATAGAAGAGAGTCAGACAGCCGAGACCCCTTCTTCTTAACCAGCTGGTAGAGACACCAGTGAAGGCACATGCATGGCACTCTCTGGGTTCACAAGCACACAGATATTCATGGCTCATTTGAGTAGCTGGTACAGCCCCTCCATCCAGCCAGCACCCACTACCTGTGTCCAGAGGGAACCAAATTCTTCTTATTAATACAGCTGGCAAGATAAGAAGCAGTGAGCACAAATTAAAACAAATTCCAAAAGAACATAAGAAATTATTATTATTATTATTATTATTATTATTATTATTATTATTATTACTATTATTGCTATTATTATTACTATTATTATTATTATTTAATGTGCTGTGAGTGTGGTCAAACACTGGAACGGGTTGTCCAGATAGGTGGTGGGGTTCTGCTACAGGCAACCCGACCAGGAAGACTGAGCAGATCAGGCCCTCTATAGGTAGATAGGAGCAGCCTCATGTTCACAAGCCTTGGTCATCATGGGAGAATTCAGCCACCCCAATATCTGTTGGAGGCATAAGCAGGCATAAGCAATCCAGGAGGTTCCTGGAACATGTTGGTGATAATTTCCTTCTCCAAGTGGTAGAGGAGCCAACTAGGAGAGGTGCTGTGCTGGATCTCGTTCTCACCAACAAAGAGGGACTTGCAGGCAATGTGAACCTCAAAGGCAGCCTTGGCTGCAGTGATCATGAAATGGTGGAGTTCCTTTGGGCAGTGAAAAGGGCGCACAACAACCTCACAGCCTGGACTTCAGGAGAGCAGACTTTGACCTCTTCAGAGATCTCCTTGGCAGAGTACCATGTAAGGAAGAGAGGCCCAAGGATATTAGTCAAGGTCTAGTATTCACACCGCCTCCAAGCTCAAGAGCAATGCATCCCAACAAAGAGAAAGTCAGGCAAAAACACCAGGATGGCTGAATGAATGAATAAGGAACTCCTGGCCAAACTCAGACACATAGAAAAAGAAGCCTACAGAGGATGGAAGCAAGGACACGTAAAGTGGGAGGAATACAGAGACACTGTTTGAGCAGCCAGGGGTCAATTTGGAAAGCTAAAGCCCTGACAGAATGACATCTGTCTGGGAATATCAAGGGCAACAAGAAAGGCTTCTGTAAGTATGTCAGCGATAAAAGAAAGATTAGAGAAAAAGTAGGCCCCCTCCTGAAGGAAACAGGAGATTAGTTACCTGGGACATGGAGAAGGTTGACGTACTTGGTGACTTTTTTGCCTCAGTCTTCACCGGCAAGTACTCTAGCCAAACTGCCCAAGTCACAAAAGGCAAAGGCAGGGATTGGGAGACTGATAAACTGTCCACTGTAGGAGAAGATCAGGTTCAAGACCATCTAAGGAACCCGAAGGTGCACAGTTCCATGGAACCTGATAAGAGCTATCCCAGGGTCCTGAGGGAACTGGCAGATGTAGTATCTAAGCCACTCCATCATATTTGAGAAGTCATGTCAGTCAGTTGAAGTTCCCAGTGACTGGAAAAGGGAAAAGTAATTCCAATTTTTAGAAAGGGAAAAAAGGAAGACCTGGGGAACTACAGACCAGTCAGCCTCACATCTGTGAGCCTCACCTGGCAAGATCCTCCTGGAAACTATGCTAAGGCATAAGGAGAACAGAGAGGCGATAAAAACATTTCTCTCTGTGGCAAGGTTGAGCTGTGTAACATGTGTCTTATAACTAAACATGACCAAATATCTTGAAGTATAATCTCCAAAGAGAAGTGAAAATAACTTTTTTTTTTTTTTTTAAGAGAAATAAGAAACTACCAGGAGTTATCAAGATTCTTTTAAGCATTTCAGTATACTGTTTCTCCTGACTTAATGTAAACTGGACGAAAATAGAGAAAAAGATACATGGTCTGACCAAACTTAAGAATTTGCCTTTATTTTAGTTAATCACACCAGAGAGGAAAAAATTAAAAAATGAATAAAGTCATGGTGTATTTATATAAGCATTCATATAAACCACTCTCAGCACCTTACCTCTCTATATCCTGAAGCCAGACCTGCCCTCTTTATTCTTAAAAAGACCAGAGAATGAATTGTGAGTTATGAATTTGAAGATTGTTTATGGGATGATGACATTTATGAAATGCAACTGCAGATGATACTGTTTAAAAGCAGTTCCCTCCTCTGTGTCACTAGATATATGTTACACTCCAAACCTTGTTATAGACGATAATGGAGCATAGTGTATATATGTGGAACAAAGAATTTATTAGCCTTGTTAAAATCTTAAAAACCCAATGAAAATACAAAAGTTATTAGTAGTCCAGTCACAGTGATACTACAAGACTTCACAGTACAATTAGTGCTACAATTAAGTAGGAGCTGCCCCTTTTATCAGAGGTTATGCTCTCCCTTCCCACACCCCTCTGGATCTAAGGTTGACCACGTCAGTCCTCAGACAGGGGTAGCACAGGGACCTGCCAGCATTCTGCCTTCTTCACCAGAAGGTTATGATTTTCCCCCAAACCTGGGTTTGCTTGGGTTTATCTATGTAAGTTTTCTCATCCAGGCTGTATCCTACTGGGCTGCTGGCTGCAGCCTGGCAGTGGCCCCAGCTCCATGCACACAAAAGGCTGTTGTTCCTCAGGCAGTGACTGCAGGGGGTGGTAATGTCACCGTCTCTCGAGCAGGGCCATGCGCAGAGCTGAAGCTCAAGCAGAGCACCAGCAGCTTCTGGGCCCCTGTGCAGGGATTAAAACAATGAAATCCAGCTCAGGCCAAGGCCATGCTGAGCTTCTGCACTGCTGGGTCAGCACACAGCCAGGGCATCCCCTGGTAAGGACAGAAATCATATTTACCGGGCTACAGGGAAAAAAAAAAAAAAAAAAAAAAAAGGTGGGGGGTGGGGGGCCAGGGAGTTTAATCATGTTAAAAGTTGTGGGTTAAATGTATACATGTGTATGTATAGTGTTAATCCTTTGTTTTTCTATCTACTGGAACTGAGGTAATGTTTCAGGGCTATGTTCTCAAAGAAAACAATGCAATAGACTCTAAATATTTTTTTTCCTACCTTTCTTCACACTTCCTTCCAAACCTATTTATTTAATAATTCAAAGCCAAAATTTATATCCTTTGCCAATAACAGACTACAGGGCAAAAATGCTTTACCCTTCCTTTCATTGCATGCAGTCTAATAGCTCTTTACTTTCCAGTGATTATGCCACTTTAATTTAAGTGGTTTGTGCGAAATTAATTAGCATTACAAACAGCCTTAGTTTCCCCTGACTGAGTAAACAAAATTTGGTCAAAAACCTGAAATAATAGAATTAAGTCACTTGCTTGGAATGTTTTTGATAACAACAGCATCAGTTAAAAAGACATCTTTCTCGTGTATGATGTTTGTCAATTCAGTATACACATTGTTCCAATACATCTATTATTGCTTCAAGTAGGATTTTATTGTAGAGTTTGTTAAATCATTGGTCTACAAATCCCTGTTCAGAGAATATGTTTGATTAAACTAAGACCTAGTGAAAGCATGGGGAAATTTATCTGAATGACCAAAAGACATGTAAAAGAAAATAATAATAATAATAATAACAACAGAGCATTAGCTAACAAATGCACTACAAAGCCTGAAGAAGCATGCTTGGCAGCTGATATATTTGGGAATGTAACAAGAGAAGAAAAGAAAAAAAAAAAAAGATTTTATATTCAGGCCTCCACTGGACACAGTCCTGTACAAACTGACCTAATTAGTCCTGCTTTGAGGAGGGTGTTGGGCTAGATGACATGAGGCTCCTTCTGACCTGCATATTTCTTTGATTCTGGGTTTGTCTGATATTATTTTGCTTGTGGAAAATTATACTTGTTTCATGATTTTGACTGAAATAACCTGAGTGGCATGGAAATCCAAGTCTGTTCCTTTAACCTACCAATTTGGATTTCATTTAACAGCTCTAGAGAGTAATTGCTGTTTCTGTTTAAATTCTGAGTATGTTTCATTTTAGACAAAATTTAGATGCCACAAAGTATGGGTTAGAACACACACACTTAAAGATGGTTTTTGAATTTTCATTCATGGATTACTAGGTATACTGATTAGGTAGCACTGGAAACTAAACATAGACTTTTTTCATCTTAGCTGTGATGCTGTTTTACTAGGCTGCAAAATCAGACCTTTTTCTTGTCTCATGTTATATATATTTTTTTTCATTTTCTATAAAACCCGTAAAAATGATGAAGTTTTCAACAGTCTGATATAACTAAGGAAATTTCCAGCCATCTGGGTGATATGAGTATCAACTGTTTTAGTGAGAGGACCTTGATCTCCTGTGGTCTAGAGAAATGATCTGAGAAATGCTCATTCCTTTTGTGTTTTTTGTAGTCCAGACAATTAAAATAACAACAACAATAAAAAAATGCAGTAAGGCAGAAATGAAAGTTTATTGATATCTGTACGGTAATTGCTTTTGAAAGCAATTGAAAAATTGAAAATGTGTGTTGAAAATGTGTGAATAGAAGGACTCATCAATGCCAGACAGAGGGACTGAATGCCTTGTCAAAATCATTGTTCTTAATAATTCATGTATCTTGATTTCACTGGCAACATTTAAATCCAAAATAGGAGCTAGAAAACATTAAAGCCTGCATTTTTAAGGACTTGGGGTGAAGATATTTAACGATACCTAATTTATCAGATATATCAGATATAATGATACTTCTAACAAATGATATAGAATATTTTATCACTGGCACAAGAAGAAGTTAAAAACAAAAATACTCCTCTGTATATTAATATTTTGGTTTTGCTCATCAATAATTCATCTTGTTCTTGTGGCTACTACTCGGTGTGAACTCTGTGTCCTAGATCTGAATAAAAGCTGACTTTCCACCCCAGTTCTGATAGAAAGATCTTCAGTCACATATAGATCCTGTAGCTGGGAGGATTCCCATCCCATTTTTAAATTAATGTCCGTTTTGTTTTGTTTTACAAAGCACTGATGTCTGGAGGTATGCTTCATTTTGACTATAGCTTGGGCTTCTACTATAGCCCTCTGAGGAAGTGTTGCAATAATACTAAGAAAAAAACCACCACCACCACCAGCAACAACTAAAAAACCCACCGCATTTCTTGTATAAGTCAGGTGAAATATGCCATTATTTCAGGCAGTTTGGGTTCTGACTGCATTCCTTGCTCTCATAGAATTAGATGGCTGAGAGTGTCAGACCTTATGGGAAGAGAAGCAAAACCCTGCATAACTTTCTAACTCACAGCAGAACCTAGCAAAAATATACCCAATGTCATTTGAACACTGATAGCACATCAGCATGTAACTCTCAAGCAATGAAGTACCAATCTGTCGTCTGACAGGATAACATAGGCACACAAGTTAGTACTGAATGCAATTGCAGTCAGGTGAGTTAACGGGCCATATGTTCCTGGAAATTAGGGAGTAAGCTTGAAAGGAAGCCTAATATGCATTCTCCCTTTTTGGTATATTAACCGCTTTCAGATATGATATATATCATTGGGGAGGCTTTTTTTTTTTTTTCCCTTTCACCTAAGCTTTTTGTCAGGAAATTTAATCTAGATTCATTCCACTTATCTTTTGGCACATTCCTGAGGAGACCTAGACAAAACCTGAGGAAACCTAGACAAAAAAAAAAAAAAAAAAAAAAAAAAGCATAAGCTGTTTCTGTATTTAACAGTGGCACCTCAAGAGAGAAATTCAAATGAACTAAGATCTGAATCATGCTGTGGAGACCCTAATTCTCTCGAACAAGTATTAAGAGAGCCTTGAGTGGCTATGCACCTAACTCAAATGTCTCTGTTTGAAGCCTAAAGTGAGGTTGAATAAATCCAGATTTTGTGCTGTTTTGTGCAAATAGAGGATCATAACCCTTCAGACCCATGGAAAATTAATTAAGAAGGTACTAACAGGATTGCATAAAAGCATAAGCACCACATCTGCCTGTTCGGTCCTGACTTTCTGCTGTAATGTGAGAAAATAATTTCATCTTTCATTTGAAAAAAATAAAAATAAAAATAAAAGTCTATCCACAATCCCTATGAAGAAAATATATTGACAATGATGTCTGAAAACAAGTAATAGAGAAATATTTCGCTGTGCAGTCAAACAAAGAAAAAATATCTCTCAAAAAGAATATAAACTCTTGTAATGGAATTTTTTAACCACTTCTACCAAACTAGAAGATGTGGATATCAGAGAACAAAAGAGCCCAGATTGGCTGGCTGGTTGCATTGATTGATTTACCTGTTCTCAGTGGTGTTATGGCTGCTTTAAAGATCAGACTTACTGATCTTCCATTTTTCTGCCTGCATATTAGCCTCTGGAGTGTGATTAAACTCATTCTGAATTAGTCTCCTGGTGCAACCTTCCCCTGCACTGAACCGCATTTTTTCTTTTTTTTTTTTTTTTAAGGTATGCTTTTGCTGTGCACAGCCCCATGAGCACCCAGAAACTACAGGGTAGTAAGTGTAGCTAAGAGCTAGGACTCACAAGATACCGGGCTAGGCATTAATATTCTCACCACCACAGTGCTGATGAGGGTCTCATTAGTCATCTGGAGAAGAGTTGGCTTCCATCAGTCTTTAGCCTGGGCTAATCCTTGCCAGTATGAGATTTCCTAGGTCCCTGCTTCTTTATGCTTCTTTACTTCGTATTTTATGCACTTTTTTTTTTTTTTTTTTTTTTTTTTACGTTGGTGTATTTCTTCTAGACCTCTGTGTTACTATTACTATCTCAACACTTTTGTTTCTATGTTTTCACTTTATTTATCTTGCCTGGCCCTAGCTGCTGTACTCTTTCACAGCTCAGAAGCAATTTTCTTGTTAAAACTGGGTGAATGTCACACACACGCTGCACATTACTTAGCTTTGATTCCCAGACAACTTAAGCCGTCTCCACTGATAACCTAAAGGCTTGATTCAGCTACCTAAATTTAGACCTCTACCACCCATAAAAGTGACCTGGACAGGAGTTACCATTCCATTGGTTTCTCCTCAATTTGTTCCAAAAAGTTTCTGTCCTCCTGTTTGGCAAATTTAGTTTTACCTGGCTTCATTACCTTTCCTACCTTGGTTGGGACCGTGAAAGAATGCAAGGTCCCCTTGCTAGGCTGCTTTTAGTGTGTTAAATTGTCTCAGACTGTTTGAAAGCACCTAATTCTGCTTGTTGTTTTGCTATGAAGTCCTTTGATCCAAGATATTTTAGGCTGTGGAATGTCTCAGCTGCAGATTTAGAGATACCATCAGGCATGCCATAACATGAAGAAACCATATAAGTGAGCAGCCTTCCTTGAGTGTCAAGCTTAGTTGATAACTGTCAAACAGAAGGCACTTCTTTTTGCAAGGAAAGTGACCAGAATCAGTCCTTATGCTTCTGGAAATGGAAATCAGTCAAACTGAGATTTTTAGCAGATCAAATTTAAATTCAGCTATCCTAATCACAGACATTAAATAGATTTTTGTTTAACTAAAACAAGTTTTTTTGCCTGTTACATATCTGAGTGAAGAACTATGCTGATTTAAGAAGTGTCTCAGCATTCACTGTAGGCTAAGTCATACCAATAGCTCTTTACATATTGTGTTGCAAGGCTACATTTTACTGATAATAAGCTTTTTTTTTTTTTTAAGTCCATTTCTTTCTTAGACTGATCAAAATTTCAAACCACATCTCTCAGTTTCAGAAAAAATGCCCTCTGGTTTCTACAATACAATCATTTTCTAAGACATTTTATACTGAATGTAGAAATGAGTAGGCTGAAACATCTTAAACTGTTTGGGTGCTGTGAGGTGAACATAAAAGGATCAGTTGGGCTATGATCCCTGCGCTTCTCTAGGATAACAAATACAGCCTGTCTGATGAAAAGATTAATCACTCCCCCAAATAAGAAAACCATAATTGAGCTGCTCTTGCATGTGGGAATCACAGGTAGGAAATGTGAAGAATTCTACCCTGGAAGCAGTTGTCCTTGAGCCACATTTAATTTTGCCCTTGAAAACAGGGTGGTTTCCTAGATAATGGAATTACTTGTCAGTCACTTAGGTGGCTTGTCCAGCCTCCATAATGAATGTAAGCAGCACTGTCAGTATCTTAATCAGGTTGTTATGATTTTCTACACATGATACTAAACAGTGTACTGTCTTGGTAATTATGAAGCTTATCAGCAAAATCATTATTGGCAGGAAATTTTAGTAAGATATGTGGCAGGTTTTGTCTAACATCAGAGGAGATTTCATCTCCCATTGTTTTTGCATGCTGAAATATAATTAAGAGGAGAACAGAATTACAGAGATGCCATGAGGTGAACAGACCCAGGGGAAATACTCAGAATTGTAGATTGCAGTAAATGGAACGTACATCCCTAAAATGTTTTTAAAATTATTGTGAAAAAAAATGCTGGACAAAATTTTGAAAATTTGGAAAATGACCACAAGCTGAAGTGATCTGAAGACAGCAGGATAAAGATTTTCCATGTGATAAAGTTCAGTTATAGCTAGGGAAACTGGAAAGGAGAGTGAATGGAGGTAGAAGAAAAAAAAATGTACAGAACTAAGCATGAAGGTTGTGTAAAAGGGCAGTCTACGGGGAGTGAAAGTGTCATTGCCCTAGGAAACAAATTGCTTAATGCTCTGATAGGGTAGAAAATCATTTAAGGCTTCTTTAATTTCCATAGCTGGTGGAGGCTAAGGGAAACAGGCACTGTATGCTTAAAAATCTTGCCTTCTGGCTGGATTTTCCATAGCTGTAGACCGGATAGGAACAGAACAAACTAATGACAGCATAGCAGGTTTCTATTTCATCCACACAAACTTCTAAGTGGGCAAAGATCTATGGCAAAGAAATAAATAAAAAACAGAAACAAAACAAATTAGGGAAGAAACATAATTCACATAACCAAATAGCACAAACAATTAATTGTTAAGTGCTCACTATATTGCACACATAATAATATTATAAATAAATGTAGTAATACACTGCTCCTTACAGAGGGAATAAAAGTATGTCAACATAACCAAATCTCAGTAGAACAGATAGTCAAAAAGTAGGAAACAATTTCTTACTTTTAATACTAAGAAATGCTTATTTTTCCATTTCCATCCTCCTAACAACTGTACCTTTGCAATGCATTGTATGTGGTGTATTTTGTGGTCAGATGCCAAAAAAGAATGAACAAAAATAAATCCATCATGACAAGGATGAAGGCAAATGTTATCCTACAAAAAAGATTTTCTGGCGACGCTGTTTTATAATACAAGATAGAGAGAACTGGAAGTGTCTTTCAAATCTGCATGCATGTTTTGCAGATTTTCTGCACTTACATATATATACTGATCCTGTTTACCACTGATAAGGGAAGGAGGAAGGAAATCCTACTCTTCCATAGAATCAAAAAAAAAATAAATCATAATCATTCTCTATTGCTAAGTCAATCACCATAAAAAAAAGAAAACAACAACAACAACAACAACAAAAAACATTTATTAAGGGCCAATAGAAAACTACTAATTAAAATGAAAAAAATAGTCACAAAATTTTTTTGTATGTAGTTGAGATATATAATAGATGCTTTGCATGCTAACCAATAGCAGCAGATTATGCATATGCTGGAGAGGTCATGATGTGGCTGAAGATGACAGTGCAATGATCACTGCAATGGAGACTCCTATTGCCATCAGACAGCAGCTGACCATGCTTTTCAAGAGATTTAATTTTCCATGAGAAGGTTATCCTTTGCCAAGGCCTCAATAAATTAGTTTTTCCTTTTAACAAACACTTTGTTTGTTATACAGAGGCCTGTGAGTCTCTGTATAACAATCTATGTACACAATTACTATAATTATGTACAATATGATTTATATTTCTGGAAAATTACAGACAATTTTATTTATGTTTCAGGTCAAGAGTGTATTTGAAGCTTAGGTGGAAAAAAAAATGTGAGAGGAAAGACCCAAACCAGAAGAAAGTAGAGTATTTGGTCTAGTCAAATACTTTTGACATTTATGGCCTTTTTTGAAAGAGAGAGATGTAAAGCTAAAAATTTAAAAAAAAAAAAAAGTTATGTGAATTATCAGGGAAAAAACCTCCAGCTATGCCTAATTTCCAGTTAATTGACTGTCACTTTGTGAGTTGTCTAAGCATACAAAACTAGAAAATGGACAAAATATGTGGATTTAAAGAGATGGATTTTAAAAATATGTGGATTTAATTCTAATAGTATAGACATGAAGAACAAATTTTGAAAATTGTGAGGGGATGTTTCATGAAAGAGCATATTTGGTGCATTCAAAGAGATACTTTGTCCAAATATGGCAAGAGTTGTTGAATGCCTGATGAAAGGCCCATCTCTGAACTTTAATGTAAAAATAGTTTATTATTATTATTACTATTATTTATTATTATTGTGTGTATAACTTGAATGTCGGTTAAAAAAAAATGATTTTCAAAAATAGTGTCTCCTTCCAGCCTGTACATCATAGTAGGACTATGATGTTGCATCTTGCAACAGGCACAAACTGAAACACAGGAAGTTCCATCTGAACTTGAGGAGAAATTTCTTCAGTGTGAGCATGACAGAGCACTGACACAGGTTGCCCAGAGAGGTTGTGGAGTCTCCTTCCATGGATATATTCAAAAGCTGTCTGGACACAATGCTGGGTAATGCACCTAGCAATGCTAGGTGTCTCTGCTCGATCTGGGAGGTTGGTTTAGATGATCTCCAGAGTTCTCTTCTAACTTCAACCATTCTGTTATCTCATTTAAATTTACATTGCTTCCAGAATTCTAGTCTTTAAAAAAAAAAAAAAATGCAATATTTGTGGTGTACCTCAATTCTGGAGATGCATTAATAAGTGGTGGAAAAATGAAATGGCCACTTTTTATAAAAATGAAATGCTTTTAACATATTTCAAATGAGGAACCCCATCAATTTGTCACTTCTAAGAAATGATTGAATTAAGAAATTTGAGGTCTTCCTGATATTTCATTTTTACAGGACTATTTCTCTTTTCTAAGACAGTCAATATCTCCTCATGCTGCTGCACTGAATATACCTAAAGATAATGAAAGAGCACATTTAGATTTTTCTCCTCTTTAGATTTTTTTTTCTCCATTAGATTTTTCTTTATTCATTGAGAAGGTGAAAATTAAGATCTTGACTAATATTTCTTAATAATCTTTAGTTTTCAAAAATAAAGACATTTTGCAATGTGGAATTTTCTTTGCTTCAGAATAGGCAAAGAATCTGGTATGAATATATAACTCTCCTCCCAGTATCACAAAAACATTAGAAACAGTTGTAGGTGAGGAAACAACCCTGGGTAGATCTAATCGACTGGAATACTTCACAGACACTCCTTAAGCTTGTCAGTGTGGCCTCTCACTGTAGTATCTGAGCAGAAAAATTCTTACTGTGTGTTGAAATAACCTTGAATCTCCAATCCTGTGATATAAAGCCACGTAGTCTATTTTTAAATGTTCACTACATCCCACATAACTGAATTAGCCTAAGTGGTGTCATTCAAAGTTTCTTTGTACTTAAATACAAACACATCTAATTAACCCAAAGCTTCCAAATCTATAGTGGCATACACACAACCTCTGTAGAAAAATCAGCCCTGAAATCAAAAGACAGACAAGAGTTAAAGCCAGCCCTTTATGTAACTATGAATTATCAATTACTGTTGACTGAATTCAAACTGCTCAGCACATTGTAACTCATTATTTGCCTATTTTTAGTGAAAAAGAAACTGCAGTTTCAGTTAACTGGACCCACTGCCAAAAGTACAATTTGAATTGAAAGCTAATAGTTACATGACTTTGCAGTCAGGTAACTACAGGGGATTGTGGCATTACAAGAAGATGTTAATAACAACAGATACTGTTTGTACCAGTTCCCATTTATGTTGCAAGCCTTGTCACAAAAATGTTGTGCTATTTTCTGTTCTTACTAGGTTCTATCTAGAAGAATGTAGAGAGGCATTGAAATGAGGCATTGGCATTTTATTTTTTCCCCATTTCTAGTACATAATATATTCTGTGCTTTCTGGTAGAATGATAAATTTCTTTCTCTTTTTTAGTGTTCTGAGTGACTTCAGTGTTTGAGATACAGTGTTTAAGTTTTGAGTGACTATTGTTATTCTCAGAGATAGCTTTCTAAGACTGTTGTGGATTAGTTAATGAACATAATACTGAAAATCAGTTATGAAAAGTCTGAATGCTCTGTTTTCCTTAGAACTTGATTTTGGGAAGTAGTTTTCATTTCCCGCTTATATATAAATTGCAGGTATAACTAGTCAGGTACTTTGTTATCCCGCTTGTTCATTGCAAAACAAATTAAGTCAGCACTGGTGCAGACTCAACAGATTACTTCCAATAGTTCTAGTAGTCAAATGTAAATGACAGACATTTAGAAAAATACCAAACACCTCTGTGATCCTTGTGACAAAAAATATAATAACCCAGTAGAATAAAGTGAAGCACATATGTTTCGTGGTGGCTTCTAGAAATTGGACTTGATGATCCTTGTGAATCACTTCCAACTAGAGATATTCTATGATTCTATTTTTTTCAGCTTCAGTTACCCCTAAATACAAGAAGGACATGGAGGTGTTGGAGCATGTTCAAAGAAGGGCAACAAAGTTGGTGAAGGGTTTTGAGAACGAGTCTAACTAGGAGTGGCTGAGGGAGCTGGGGTTGTTTAGCTTGGAGGAAAAGAAGGCTCAGGGAAGACCTTGCCGTGCTCCACAATTACCTTCAAGGAGGCTATAGCAAGGTGGGGATCAGGTTCTCCCAAGCACCAAATGATAAGACAAAAGGAAATTGCTTCAAGTTGCACCATGGGAAGTTTGGGTTGAATATCTGGAAAAAAATTCTTCACTGAAAGGTTTGTGAAGCATTGGAATAGGCTGCCCAGGGAAGTGGTTGGGTCACCACCCCTGGTGACACATATAAATATGGCCTATGTTAATGTATACCCTAACATATAATTATAATTGTGCCATCCTCTTGATCTGCTTATGATCAGATACAGGAAAGCTCATTTCTGTGTACAACTTTCCTTCAAAAGCTACTGTGTATTCCTGCAGGCATGTGTATCAGTCACTGTCTCTGCATCATTTCAGGATGATTACAATTGAATGATATGGCTTGGAAATTCTGTGGTGCTTCAGATATTTGCTGTTGTGTGATTATTTTATTTTTTTTCAGAAAATATAAGGTAACATAAACCTTATTCTCTGTTAGCGTGTATTTCATTTTGCCTTTTTTTTGGTAGATGTCAAGTTCCAAACTGAAGAAGATTTGAGATTTTATAACCAGAGCTAAAAAGCAAATGTTGCAAAGACAATAAAAATAAAATAAATCTTAATAAGTATTTGCCATGTGTTCTGTAATGGATCATTTTTTCAATACAAGAAAAGAACAAGGGAATAGTTAGACCCAAGAATGGCAAATAAAATTCACCTTAACAGATGCAGATTTGTTCTGATGTTGTGTGAGAGGATAATAAAGATGTCTTGTAAAATATTGAACAGGAACAGTATATCTCAGGTGTATGATAACATCCCCCAAACTTGTATTTTATCACATCAGACACCTTTCTTAATTTGATGCCATTTATTAAATTCAGAATAATAAAATTGATGATTAAGATGACAGAATGTTTATTCTTTCTTTGCTAGTTTATGACCAGATCTAATTATTTCCTCACTATAAATCTGGGGTTGTGAATAACCTATTCACACAATTACAATTTTTACATGGTTGTGTAGAATCTTTGGTAAGCCATTCCACAGTTCCATAAATCTATATTTCACAACAAACAGGAAGACAAAGGCATGAAGAATGGTTTTAGTTTTCTAATTCGTTATAACATGACTATCTCAAGTTGTCTTTGTAGTGTTTTTTTTTTAATTGTTATTATTATGTATTTTCTACCTGATAATTATCAAATGATGGGTTCTTGTGTGGAGTAAAGCCAGATGAAACTGTCCAATTTGATGTGCACCAGCATATCAAACCATCATTCTGGTGTCTTTAGTGGCAGCTCTACTTAAGATCTTCAGAGAAGCCAAGTATGATGTTAGTTTGCAGCCAAGTATGCTTCAACTTGAGCTGTAACACTATCCTTATCATAAAAGGTACACTTACTAGAGAGGCAGGTTGCTTAACACCAAGTACCTCCTGCCTTACTGAACAAAGAAGAGAGAGGGTGGCAGCACAAGTTACAGGTTTGTGTGACAAAACTTTTTACAGTTGTCTGATCTGAGCCAGTTTCTCTAATAAAAAGAGCTTTTGAAGACATGGGATTCATGATGTTCAAAATCAAAACATTAGAAAGAAGAGAAACAAGCAAAAACAAACAAACAAAAAAACCACAAAGATAAGTCAACAAATAAAATTAAAAAGGGGAAAAAATGAAAGGAAATGGGAAGGGAAGGGAAGGGAAGGGAAGGGAAGGGAAGGGAAGGGAAGGGAAGGGAAGGGAAGGGAAGGGAAGGGAAGGGAAGGGAAGGGAAGGGAAGGGAAGGGAAGGGAAGGGAAGGGAAGGGAAGGGAAGGGAAGGGAAGGGAAGGGAAGGGAAGGGAAGGGAAGGGAAGGGAAGGGAAGGGAAGGGAAGGGAAGGGAAGGGAAGGGAAGGGAAGGGAAGGGAAGGGAAGGGAAGGGAAGGGAAGGGAAGGGAAGGGAAAAAAGAGGCTGTACACCTGACAACATAGAAGGCTACCTAACATTATGGAAGCGATGGACGCAGTACCCATTTGTTAGATGTACCCTGGACATTTTCCTGGGTGTTTTTTCCCCATATGTTTGTGCAGTATAAAAGAAAGATTTATTTTTACCAATACAGAATCCTCAGATGATACCAAATTGCTGGTTAAATGCTAATATACTCCCACTAAAAGCAAGTCACAGCAGCTATCAAGCAAACAAGAGACAGACAAGAGAGAATATAAGACCACAGGGCATTTATGGATATGGATTTAGGATCAGTGAGACTGATTGGAAGGCCTGAGCTTCTGCTTTGTCTTTGATAACTGAAAATTCCCCATCATCCATAGCAAGATTGCTAGAATTTTCTTGGGGCATATTTTAGGTTTAACAAGAAAGTCTTAAGTATAATTAAGATGGAAGGATTCACAGTATTATGCTTACTGTGAATACTGGGGCAGTTGTATATTGATAAATCAGATCTGGGTGATATAAATGGCAGCTGCTCTTTTTTTTTTTTTTTTTTTTTGGGGGGGGGTTGGTAAGCATACATGGTGGAACAGCAAGTGCCATTTCCTTGGTTCCTATTTCATGTCTGTTTCAGATTTCCCCAGGGCCTCTTTCCTGTCTACAGTTATTTTTCTATCTACTGACAACATGATTTTAGAGTCTGCTTTGTACCTACAGCAAAACTGTCCAAGAGACTAAACTATAAGACTATGCAGGTCCTGTCATAACAATAAGATGTGATCATGTAAGAAGGCATCTTTTAAGAGCCACACACAGACCTTCAGTTATCTTCTTGTTGCAGCTCCAACATACAATCATGCATCTGCTTTCAAAAGCAGTATACACAAGAGAATACATTATATATAAGAATCAAATTCTTAATTGTCGGTCTGTCAGTTTAGCTGCAGAAAAACTAAGCACTAACTTAATCCATGTGATTCTTGGATTTATTTAAAAGGAGTTACTAACCAGATTTGAAGGGATGATTTCTGCATGTACTGCACTCATTTGGGAATAGACAACTGCTGCTGGGGAGAGCTGTGCCTATTTTTATACAAGGGTAAGACTGCTGACTGAAAACAAGGTAACCATGTGACTTATGGAGAAGATCTTTACTTGGCTTTTATTTTTAATCAAAGATTAATTATTCTATATGTTTGTCAGAATAATGGCTTACATAGTTAGGGTGGAATTCAACTCACTTAATCTAAGTGTTGTAAGGATGGCCCACATTTAAGTCGGTCACCCAGGCTTCTATTACAGTCAATGGTGTGCAATACATGACTAATTAGATTCTGGAATTTTTCAGATTTCCAATCTGAAAAGCCTTTTAAAGATGCATTTTTCTCAATATTGATTATAAAAAGAGTCTAGGATAATTAGCTAGGATTCATACAATTATCATTTAGAATTCTGAAGTTAGGAACAATGGGCACAATGAATTCCACCCATAGATCATAACTGCCATTTTGTCTATATGGCATATTTCATGTTTACTGTAGAGCTGTCTTCCAGGATTCAAACCGTACTTATTGTTTTGCTTTTCTGACCAAAACTACTGGAAAACTATGAACATCTTCACTGACTCAAGCTGAGACATGAGATTAATTCAACAAATTTCTGCATTTTCTACATTTTCTAGCATGGGTAATTTTCTGCTTTTACATAGCCAGATGTCAAGTAAGCTTTTCAAATAATGTTACACCTTCAGATGGATTGAGTCAACCATCGCAAAACTATGTTTGGGAATATCTGGTCAAATTCCGAATGTCTGATTGATTTGGCAATGGTAACGCTCACTTATTTGTTGTGTACAAATATGCACAGGTAAAGACTTTTGCACTCAGATATATTTGGAGAATAACCTTTTTTTTTTTTTTTTTTTTTTTTCCCATGCAAATAAATGCATTTGCAAATATTAAAAAAAGTATTTCTGCCAAGAGGACATCACCTGTTACTGTGATCAATGTGATGGCTGGTTCAGCAGAAATCCTCCTGCCCTTGGAATTCCTTTATCTTTAGTTATTTAGTGCTGCTCCATCAATTTTCAGGAGAAAATGGATCTTTTAAAAAATGACTTGGCTGCTTGCCGTAGGGGAAGTTTCCCCTTTTGCTAGAGGGTCCAAGGTTCGTTCGTTCGTTTGTTCGTTCTTTCTTTGTTTTTCATTCTTTCTTTCTTTCTTTCTCTTTCTTTTCTTTCTTTCTTTCTTCATTTATTTCTTCCTTTCTTTCTTCCTTTCTTCATTTTTTTTCTTTCTTTCCTTTTTTTTTTTCTCTTTCATTTTTTTTTGGCTCATTTGACCCATATATAACATTAAGCAGCTCCCTGGCTGACAGACAAGGCCATCTCATCATATGGTAAATGGTAATACACTCCATTACACAGTAAGTTTAAAATCACAGCCCCACTGAGAAAGTTGTGCTCAGAAACTAAATGCCTCTCCTGAAAGACATCAGCCACCAGCTAAATATGTCAGTGGGGGAGAGCCACCTACTCCTGAAGATGTTTCAGGAGAAATTCTTGTACATGGTCCATGGAGTATCCTCCTTTGCATGACTACACTTCTTTGTGTTCCTTCTCTCCCATTCAATAATTACCTCTCACCATTTGCATGGTGCTTCCCTTAACTTCCCTTTTTAACACTCAGACATGCACTTGCAGCTTGTACATAAAAAAGTCCATTTTTTTTTTTTTAACCATGAAAATTTTATAGTTTGGTGGAAATGAACATTTAATTTTCTTCACCCATACTTCTCCTCTCAATGATATTGTTTCCCCCTAGTAGCATCATTAAGGGCTTGAGTTATGTAGACTCTCGCATTGCTTGTAGCTGGCCACAGAGGCCAGAAAATTCCAGATCATATCAAAAAAATTGGCCTCTTTACAGATACAGCGTACGAAAGTTCTTCTCAGGAAACAGTATAGCCAAATCAGGAAAACATTGCATATAGCTCACTCAGATGATATAAATATTAAATATATACTGTACCTCATATAACCTATGCTCTTTGAAAAGCATCAGGAAATAAAAGTAAGTCTGGCATCCTATGATAAATTCACCTACTCAGAAGCAAGAACAGAGTTGACTGAAATGAAGAAAATTTTTAAGGAACATGAAAAAGGAGAGGGATTACTGGCAGGAGAGGTGTGGGAGAAAGGGAACTTTGCAGCAGAATTCACATTAAAATAAATACAAAATGTTAAACTTAAGAGTATTATCTTTTCATATTTATATGTTTAATTATCTATAGGTTATATGTGTGAAAGTATGAACTTTGTTGAAAGACAGAAGCATTTAGTTTGGGTGCACTTGTATATGCCCTTGTATATACTGTAGGATCTGTGTCCCTTTCCACTGCTCCACGCTCTGCCTCATGGACATGCCAATAAAGTCAGAGCTTGTTCAGCTACCTAATTGGAGCTGCAAGGCAAAGTATGGAAATGCCTTTGTACACTTATTTGGGAATCCAATTGAATTTGTCAGTGAGAACACATAAAGAGAACAAATAATAAATGCATAAATACATCCACATATACCTATCATCGGAATTTGTATAATGCCTATCTTTTTCTGGAAACATAATTTTTATATTTTTACTACTAATTGGAGAAAAGACAGAATACTTTTATGAATACCTGAAAGAATAATCATTTCTTTTCTTTTCCCAAATAAATCATAGAATCATAGAATGGCTCGTATTGGAAGGGACTTAAAGATCAACTAACTCCAACCCCCCCGCCGTAGGCAGGGATGCCACCTACTAGATCAAGTTGGCCAAGGCTCCATCCAGCCTGGCCTTGAACACCTCCAGAGATGGGGCGTCCACAACTTCTTTTGGCAACCTATTCCAGTGCCTTACTACCCTTAGAGTGAAGAATTTCCTCCTAATGTCTAATCTAAATCTATCCTCTTTTATTTTAGAATCATAGAATCATTAAGGTTGGAAAAGCCCGCCATGATCATCTGGTCCAACCATCGCCCTACTACCAATGTCACGCACTAAACCATGTGCCTAAGCACCACGTCCAACCTTTCCTTAAGCACCACCAAGGATGGTGACTCCACCACTTCCCTGGGCAACCACTTCCAATGCCTGACTACTCTTTCTGAGATGAAATGTCTCCTCATTTCCAAACTAAACCTCCCCTGGCGCAACTTGAGGCCATTCCCTCTAGTCCTATCACTAGTTACCTGTGAGAAGAGGCCGACCCTGAGCTCCCCACAACTTCCTTTCAGGTAGCTGTAGAGAGGGATAAGGTCTCCCCTGAGACTCCTCTTCTCCAGACTAAACAACCCCAGTTCCCTCAGCCACTCCTCACAGGACTTGTGTTCCAGGCCCTTCACCAGCTTCGTAGCCCTTATCTGGACACATTCCTGGGCCTCGATGTCCTTTTTGTAGTGAGGGGCCCAAAACTGAACACAGTACTCGAGGTGCAGCCTCACCAGAACAGAATACAAAGGGACGATCACCTCCCTGGTCCTGCTGGCTACAGTATTCCTAATACAAGCCAGGATGTCATTGGCCTTCTTGGCCACCTGGGCACACTGCCAGTTCATGTTCAGGCAAGCATTGACCAACACCCCCAGATCCTTTTCCTCTGCACAGCTTTCCAGCCACTGTCCCCTAAGCCTGCAGTGCTGCATGGGGTTGTTGTGGCCAAAGTGCAAGACGTGGCACTTAGCTATGTTGGACCTCATCCCACTGACCTCTGCCCATCGACTCATCCTGTACAGGTCCCTCTGCAGGGCCTTCCTACTCTCCGGCAATTGACACTTCCCCCAGCCTTGTTGTCATCTGCAAGCTTAGTGCGCTTAATTCCCTCATCCAAATCATCAATAAATACATTAAAGAGAATGGACCCCAACACCAACCCCTCAGGAACCCCACTGGTGACCGGTCACCAGCTGGATTTCACTCCGTTCACCACCCCTCTCTGGGCCCGGCCATCCAGACAGTTTTTAACCCAGCAAAGACTGTACCTGTCCAAGCCATGGGATGCCAGTTTCTCCAGGAGAATATTGTCGGAGACCGTGTCAAAAGCCTTGCTGAAGTCTAGGTAGACTACATCAACAGGCTTTCCCTCATCCACCAGGCGGGTCACCCAGTCATAGAAGGAGATGAGGTTGGTCAGGCAGGACTTGCCTTTCATGAACCCATGCTGACTGGGCCTGATCCCCCGGTTGTCCCACATATGCTGCATGATTGCATTCAAGATGACCTGTTCTGTCACCTTTCCTGGCACTGAGGTCAGGCTGACAGGTCTGTAGTTCCCTGGGTCCTCCTTACAACCCTTCTTATAGATAGGCATCACATTAGCAAGTCTCCAGGACCTCTCTGGATGACATGACTGCTGATAGATGATGGAAAGCAGCCCAGCAACCACATTTGCCAACTCCCTCAGCACCCTCGGGTGCATTCCATCTGGCCCCATGGATTTGTGACAGTCCAGGTGGAGCAGCAGGTCTCTAACTGTTTCCACCTGAACTATGGGGGGTTTCTTCTGATTCCCATCCCAGACTTCCAGGTCAGGAGTGTGGTGGTTTTACTCAGGTGGGCAGCTGAGTTTCACCACGGCCACTTTCTCACTCCCCCTCCTCAAAGAGGAAGGGGGAGAAAATACGACACAAAGAGCTCAAGGTTTGAGATAACGATGATTTAATTAAAGGGAAAAGGGAGAGGGGAAAAAAAAAAAGGTTACTCTCTATTTCTCATCAATGAGTGATGTTCAGCCACATCCTGGGAAGCAGGGCGTCAATACACATAACAGTTTTTCGGGAGGACAAACGCTTCCACCGCGAGAGCCCCCCCTCACACTCCTTCCCCTTTTCCACTTTTTATTGCTGAGTGTGACATCATATGGTATGGAATATCCCTTTGGTTTGTTTAGGTCAGCGGCCCTGTCCCCTCCCCATCTCTTGCCCACCCCCAGCCTGCTGGGTCTGGGGGGCTCAGAGGGAATCCTGATGTGGTGCCAATCTTGTGCAGCAATAGACACAACACTGGTCTGGCTAGTAAAGACAGATGTAAAGAAGGCATTAAGAACCTCAGCCTTTTCCTTATCCTCAGTAGTCGTGTTCCCCCCTGCGTCCAGTAAGTTTAAGACCATTCCCCCTTGTCCTATCACTATCTACCTGAGAGTCCTTCTCCATCTTCTTTATAAGACCCCTTTAGGTATTGAAAGACTGCAATGAGGTCTCCCTGGAGCTTTCTCTTCTCCAGGCTGAACATCCCCAGCTCTCTCAGCCTTTCTTCATAGGAGAGGTTCTCCAGCCCTCTGATAATCTTTGTAACCCTCCTCTGGACTCACTCTAAGAAGTCCACATTTTTCTTGTGCTCGGGGCCCCAAACCTGGATGCAGTACTCTAGGTGGGGCCTCACGTAATATATCTCCTATTTATAGTGGATTCAGACAGCAGATTCTTTACTACTTAACCAACTCAAACAAACAAACAAACAAAAAAAGGATAATTTTGCACCTTGAACTGAGTGGCAATATATTTTCTGCTATCTACATGATTAGATGTACACCTAAAAAATAACAAAATCTGGTAATTTTTCAATAAAGAGTGTGAAGTAAAGGTCAGGTATGAATCCAGAATGGCTAATGGAACTGTTGCATAAGTGTAATTTCACACTTAAAAACTTAGTGCTTAAAGTAACATAAGTTAATAATACCCAATCAATATAAAACAGTTAACTTACTGTATTTCATTTAAGATAACCTAGTCAAGCAGGAGAGGATAAGAGTATCATATAGAAAGAATTACATGATTTGAAATGTTGAGGTGACAGAGATGTGACAAAATAAAGGTCTGAAATGCAATATTACGATCTTTAGATTTTCTGTTATAACAAGGATGTCTCCATAAGTTAATGTCCTATGAGATGATGTATCATCTGTAAGTACAAAAATTCTAATCATACTATTGTATAAGGAATAATTACATATGATTTATATCATATTCACCAATCATGCATTGGCGTGGTTATCTTTGCTGAAGAGGAGATTTTCCAATATGGAATCTACGTATAAGCAAACAACTAGACAGACATAGATGTCATATATGCTCAGTGAGGTCCTGAACCACAGCACCATTGCTCTCCTGTACTAGCTTACATTTTTAATTGAAAATATTGGAGATCTGCATACAATGAAAGCAATATTTAAATATTTACATGAAATTTCTGAAGCTTTAAACAAACAAACAAACAAACATTTCACATGTTCAAAGATTACAATTCCAATTATTAATACTTGTTTAGGCTCTAAGACTTTTAAAAAAATGTTTTTAATTTTTCTTCATGTCATAATACATAATACAACTGATTCAAGGTCTATTGTTTTCTATTCTTTTTGCTATAGTATTCAGAAATATCATCTCATTTTAAAAAGAGTAAAATTACTTAATTCCAAGTGCAAACCATGACTATACTTTGCAAGTCTCCCTGGAAGAGTTAGCAGAGGATGAAAAATTATGAATTTCCAAGCACATTGTCAAAGTTATAATTCAAACTTTATTGGCAACAAATAGACAAGCTCAGCATCTGACATTTTATTTAGTGATAGGCTTGATTGACAAAGTTGTAAAACCCAGACAGATTCAGACTATTCCTGACACTTTGAGTAGCTATGATTTGAGAGGGTTGTTTCAGCTTCACAATTATAGACAGATTTTGAGAAGACCTCAAGGCCAGGTTTTTAAGTACTCAGCCTCCACAACTGGAGACAATTCTTTAAAAATCTATCTTTTGGCTTCTTTGAACAAGCAATGAAAAGCAGCATTCAGCAGCTCAAATTATAACACTTCCTACACACTGTTTTAATGCAATCGTAGATTATTTGGCCAGATTATTAACAAAGTCCTAAATTGTAGCTGATTCTTTCAAAAACCTGATCTCAGAGGTGCTATTTTTTTTTATCAGTTTTTACCACTTTCATATTAATGAAATTCAGGCCAAGTCACTACAGTTGAAAAAAATATATATATATATCTGTATGATCAGCTGTATTTGTAAGTACTATAGGTTTATATATATATATATATATATACATATATGTGACCTGTCCACTCATAACTGAAAACTCTGAGGGTTTCTTTAAGTATAAGAATTACAGCTCATTACCTGCAGTAAGGCATCTGACACAATGGAATCTAATTGTGGTTGAAATTTGTGTGAAGATTTAAATCATTATGATCACTTCCTGATTTTTCATTTATTTATTTATTTATTTTTCACTAATTCATGTGTCTATCTTCACACAAAAAATCTTCCTTCTCATTTCAGTAAATTACATTACATCATATCAGGGAAGTTGTATAGTATTTTCCATATGTCTTCTCACACTTGCAGAAATACAAGTAAATAAATAAATAAATGAAAGCTTTGAGACTAGTAGAAATGGATAAATGACTGTCTGCAAGGACAGAGTTTTAGTGCCTGGAAGTACTAGAAAGGAAATGGCTTTCCAGCTGCAATAGCTAGGTCATGGGATGAGATCTAATTTCAGGTATGTCCTCAAGTGGTAATTTTGTTCAAATTAGGGAGTCTGACAACTTTTCTTGTCCATTCAGGAAAGTATAGAACACGTTGTACTGAAACTGATTCAACACCATTTGTGAATGCCAAGCACACATTAAGAAATCACTGTTCTGTAGATCAAGCTACAGGAAGGTAAGTTGACTTAGGAGTGGCCTTAATGTGCTTTACTGCAAGACCCGTGCACTTAATGACAATATTCCTAGCTATTAGCTCAGCAAGAGACTGGCCTCAAAATATACCCTGTACATTTAGGAACAGACATGTTCAGAGAAAGATACTCTTCCTGGACATCATCGCCAAGTGTGTTAAAACATTAAGCATGGTAATGTACTCTATTCCAGGAAGAGCCAGAGCTCAAGCTATAGCAATCTGTTGAGCAAACTTGAGGGGTAGAATGGTTAGATGAACAAGTCTGAAATAACATTGGGGTTTGTATTCATCATTTGAAGACAGAACACAAAGATTGCTTCCATCTCCAAGAACCTATAAATAGCAGATGAAGACGGCCATTCACACAAAAAGATGAAGAATTTAACAGTTATGGTCTAATGGCATCAAAATAATCAAAAACTACTGAAACTAAGGAAAGTAAGGAAACTATTTAGGGAAATAAGGGAGCTAAGGGAACTACCTAGGTAACTAAGGAAATAATTTGATTCTCTACTCTTTTCTTTGAGGGTCTGATTCTGTAACTTTGAGTAAGGTATATGAAAAGTGATACCGTCAGAATATTTTACATGTACTTCCCATATCTTTGTGGGAAAGATTTTCCAGATAACTATAGCTACAATTATATGAAAAAGGGGAATTCATAATGAAACTATGACAACACCCCGTACCTCTAACATTCACAGGTAATACTCAATACAATACCGAACAATGCTGATGCAAATATATATACTGTTTCTAGATCAGAGGTATTTCTGTGATAATATGCATATTGTATTGATTACAGTGATAAGGGCATCTCTAACGCAATCTTTTTTAACTTATCGCCCGTTTAATATTTTGTTGTAAATTCTGCATTTCACCTACATATGAAAGTGCACATTTTCAGTCAGAAAAGAAGATTCCTAAGTACTTTTAATACCATTTTTACTTCAGAAACAAACAACTACAAAAAGCAACTCCAAAACTTCAGGACTTAACAGCTCAGTTTATGTGTGCTACTAGATAATGTGTATGATGCTCAGGTATTTGGATTTGTGACTATTTATGATTGATGTGCATTTGAATGTCGTACATAATAATAGCCATATATTGCTGTAGCCACCTTGCAGTTCAAAGGATACCAAAGCATTTTAGAGAACAAAAATTTAATACAGATGGTGAGTCAGTACAATCACTTCTTCCTGAAATTTATTGTTGTAATTCATAAAACTCAAGACTAAGTACAGGAAACTTTAGAAAGGATTCATATTTAGTACCGAACAACTTCTTTCAGGAGGCAGAGATAGTTTTCTTCATATAAAGAGTATCAGAATTAGCATATTTTTCAGTGAAGAATGGGGCAAACCCTAATCAGTACCAAAGCACCAGAAGAACCTGCAGCAACTCAATTTCTTTTAGGTCTTCTTAGCTACATTCATCTCATGATTTTCACTGTATATGTATTCAAAGTAGGCCACACTAAACATATTTAAGTAGATATGGAAGATATGCAATGGATAATGTACATATATGCAATAATAAAATACAGTTATTGAGGCAAGTTGCTGATTGTTCACCTTCCTTTGCTCAAATTCAAAACTTGCTCTAGTTGTAGATTTTTTACAGATTCTCAAAATAGTTATAATAGGCACTTTATCAAAACTTCAGTCATAATATTACATACGGCATTAAACAAAAATTTCTAATAAAGAAAAAAAAAAGGCATTTACATTTTACCAGAGAAACACTGAAATTCACTGGAGCAGAAATTATATGCAAAAGCCTGTCATCAGCAAGAAGCCAGATGTGAAAATGTTCTGTACCCAGAGATTAAACCGGGTACAGATGGTATAACAAGCAAAATGCTCAACCCAGAATACCATGCCCAAGGATTATTATAAACATAAATCAAATTATATCTATATATATATATAGATATATATATTATATATATGTATATATAAAGTTTGAATAAGGTTCAATACAAATCATGCAATTTTAAATATTATCCCAAGGCTCTAACTGCATAGGATCATAACATGGGAATTGTGAGATGTGGAAAATATCAACCATGCTGACATGTTTTAAATGGAACATAAGTAGGAAATAAATGAGGTGGAAAGGCTGGCCAAGAGTTGGTTATAATAACACAAATACAAGAAGACAAATATTTGGACAAAGATTTTCCCAGCTGGTATAATAAAATATCTTTGTATCTGAGGAAAGACTAGCTAGTCAATAATGCTATGTAATCTAAAATGTTATTCAAGTACCAATATGGGCAGAAAAGGATAAAACGGAATCCAGATTCTCACCACATTGTGATCTGCCATCTTGTTCAAGAAGCATTGTCTTCCTGAAAAAGAGCATCAGGAATGTATTACATTATCTCTCCAGATCACTACAGAAAAGTAGCAAAATTCATTTCATATAGATTTCACATTAACATGGAAACTTTCCTAGGCACCAAAGTGATAAAAGTAGTCTTATAAAAGGAAAATAAATCTAATAGTCATAAGAATTTGAGACATAAAGTTGAGCCACAGCTTAAACAAACCTTCTCCTTTGCTTAAAAAAATACTGAAGTGATAAATTCTGAGAAAGCTGAACTTGAAGTCTGTACGAGAATATACAAAAGGATATACATTATACTCTTAGATTGTTTTGAAAATTTATTTTTTGGTAGAGACTTATTGCAAGTAGCAGAGCTAAAGGGAAAAGAAACTTTTCACTCACAGTGAGGAGTGGGGAAAAAAAAAAAGCTCTGACAAGATAATTTATATTTTGACTTGGTGTTCTTTTTAGTTGCACTACTTCAAATTTGTTTTATATACATTCTTGGAAAGAAATATAAGTAGAAAAAGACATTTGCGTCTCAAAACAGGGGAAGGAGGTTGTTCAACTTATGAATTCATACTCTTATGGAACAGAAAGCATTTGGATTAGAGTAAATTGTGCAACAGTCAAAAATATAGGGAGATTTGGAAGATTCCTTGCCTGTTTTTCTGTTTTTTTGTTTGTTTGTTTGTTTGTTTGTTTTGTGTGTTTTGTTTTGTTTTGTTTTGATTCCATCTCCAGGCACTAAAGTCTGCTCAGATCTCACTTTGTGAGATCATTTCTGAGCACAATAGTACTGGTGAAGCTTCACTTTTGGAAGTAGGTATATTGAGGAGAACATAGCTCTTGGAATCAACGGAGTTATTGGGAATAGTCTGTAGATTGCAAGCTAGGAACTGGAGAAAGACCTGCTTGTAGAGGGTTTGCTAGATTGGCACAGAAAGCTAAGGATAGTTTCTTCCTGATGCCCCCTGGTTCACCAAAAAGTCTGAATTTATAAATGTTACAGGTTAGTAAGAACTGTTTTGAGAAAAAAAAAAAAAAAAAAGAAAAAAAAAGTGATCTGTCTCATAAAAAGTATTGTGGTTTTTTGTTTGCCTTTTTTTTTTTTTTTAAGGAGACCCAAGGTTGATTGCAACTGTCTATTAATAGGACTAATGATACATCATGTATAGGACTAGATTCTGTTGCCTTTCTACATGGTTAACGTATTTAAATACTTTTAAGTGAGGCTGGCTATGGCATAAGGTGCTACTCAGTGTGACGGATAGTATCACAATTGTGGATTTAAACTTCATTAAAAATGCCTTTGACAAACAGGCTTTGGCAGCTGTAGAAAATGTGCATAACGGGTTACAATTCAGAGAAGATACAAAAATTCAAGCGAAGAAGGTTTTTACTTCCTCAGCATTGTATTAATAAGTCTGTGTACAATTCACACATAAGTTATGTTTCAAATGTATTGCTTTTAAAGTCTGAACTTGAATAAGCAAAGAAGAAAAATGTTAAGAAGTGACTCATTGCCCCCATATCCTCTATTCTTAAATTAAATTTCATAAATTGGATGGTATAGGATATGTCAGTATTTAATTCTTTTAGAGAAAGATGATCTCATTTTCTGACATTCAAAGGATTCAAGACTTTGCACAGCTATGGCAATCAAAATTCACTTAATAGAAGACTGTACTCACATGCATTTAGGTCAAATATAGCAAAAATAGATGAGTCATGTAGTGACTTATGATACTATTTCTAACATGTTAATAAACGGGCACTGCCAGGCAATGTGTGTGAAATTAGCACCTTGATTTCCTCATTGACAGCAAGTATTATTACTTAGCAAACCACACTTGAGCAAATATGCAGATCAATTCAATCTTGCATAATTTTAAACTGGAGTTTCATTTTGATCACATAAGAAAATCTTCTTGTGCCATCCACTATATTTGAAGACCATGAGAAATGGAGGGTTTTAGAAAAGAAATGTGAACTCTGATGTTCACAGTCAGATAACTCTGAATAGCACAGTGCTATAGGGACTTAAATGGCTCTTATGATTGGCATGTATTGGTAAAAGAAAGTGTTCTCACGTTGTGTTAGGATAGCAGAGAAGCAGGATTTCAGAAATTGGATGAGGAAAGATGTGTCAGCAAAGAGTTTTGAGGAAAATTTTCTACCAAGAATTGTTTAAAAATAGCTCATAGAATTTCCCATTATAAAACCCATTTGATGAAAATAAAGAATGAATAAAACATATTAAATATAGTCTATTATATATATCACCCAATAATATATAACAAATACATTCTAATTATATCCACATGATATATAAATATCAAACTGCCATATCACATAAAAGCATATTGTTGTATTATATAAAAAATAAATCTGAGAGTAAATAGTGGTCTTTCTGATAGATATTTGTAAGTGCTTTCTTTGAAAGTTAGAAAGCAGAGAAATTTCCTGAGAATTTGAAATATCCTGACATCTTATCTGAAACATTTGAGACTGCTTAAAGAGCCTTTGTAAAGGCTGTAAAGTCTATAAATGAACTGAAAATAAGACAAATAAGACCGTATAAGCCCCCAAAATAAACTTAATAACCGAACGTACTTGCAGCTCACATGTGGGAAGGAAACTGTTCTCTCTATGTAATAAGTGTGCGTTCAATACTGGCCCAGAAGGCGCTTGGTCAAAAACACAAGGTAATAATTGACTAGGACCATATCTAACATGGAAAAGGCTATTAGTAATGTAAGATCAAAACCCAGAACTCTCAAAGCCTTGTAACACATTGGAAGAAATATCATTTATACTTAACATGTAAAATAAAGTATCCATTACCAAAGAAGAAAACTGCTAAAGCAATTCAAGTGATCACTGTTCTTGAAATGACTTGAAAGTCATTAATCCCTGTTAGAAAATGTTTTTGATGGAGGTGTCAGTTCTAAACCTTAAATGAAATAGGTGGTCTATCAGATCATGTGTCTGAAGAAAGAAAAAATCTAAATAAAAAAAAAATTGTGATAACCAGTTTTGGAGGAAGACAAAAAGAGACACATTAAAATGCTAAACTGAGAATCAAAGGAGCTGCTTTTTCTTTGTTTTCAAGCATACACACTCAGACATATTTGAGGCAGTTACCATACTGATATGAAACAGCTCTAAAGAAGATTACATGAAGGAATGGAGTAGAAATTCTCATCCTTAAGCATAAAATTTTTTATTAAAAAAATAATAGTAATAATAAAAATGCAGCTACAGGGCATTGGCATATCATATCCTGTAGAGGATGTGACTTAAGATTGATAAAGAAAGTAGTGAATTTTGATATGTGACAATCTGCTAGTTGTTTTGTGTTGCAAATAAGTATCTGTCAAATTTCATGTAACTGCTCAATAATAAGTCCTCATAAGCTTTCTATTCCTTCTTCTTTTTCTCTCTTTCTTTTTTTTTTTTTTCACTTAGCTTGTAATATTTGATATTTGGATAAGAAAAATAAATCATATCTCACTCATTGTAAGAATACATGATTTTATTTTTTTAATGAAGAATCAGCATTATGTTAGACATTTTTACAATGTCTTTATAAAACATCAGTGATATTATGAAGGTAGGAATGGTCTAGGTATGAAGCAAAATTTGGTAAAATTAAACAAAGAATTTCCCACTAGTTAGCACTGCAGTAATACTCCAAATATTTTACTTCTTTCCTAGAACACAAAAGAAATAAAGGCTGCCTATTAACAGAAAAATTGAAAACTTAGCTAGAAATAATACTTGGTGTTAGAGTCCTCATTTGTGCAATATAATGAAAATTGATCTAGACTCAACATTTTCAAACAAGAAAGTAACATAATATTTCTATAAGCATAAACATCCATTTTCACATTAAACACAAATATAGTAGTGGAAAACAGCGAGAGAGACTTTGCAGACAATCTGTATCATGAACTATCAAGGTTCCCTTGGGGTCTGCGTACATTTTAATACATACTTACCTCCATGTTGTCCTGAAGAATGCTAGCAGAAAAATCACTTGGAACTCCCTTCTCAGAGCTGCAGGTAAAATCAGGTTGCTGAGAAGCCAGGCAAACAAGGCAACAAGAGGTGGAGAAGAAAGGATGAGGGAAGGTGAAAGTGAACACAGTTGAAAAGACAGAAGACATGGGATGAAATGAAAACTAATGAGAGCAACTTTAAATTGCCTATTTTATCCTTCTTTCAGATTGATTGACATCAGTGTTCATGGCTAAGAACACATGCACTTACTGAATGTGGACCTCAATTATAGTTTACTGGACTGAATCATGATGTTTGGAAAGATCTCAGTAGAATTATATTTTTTCTGATTTCCATTCAATTTCTAAAAATGAATTGCATTCAATTTCTGATTGCAAAAGTATCTCAGAAGTAAATAACAGGTTCCTATAATAATAAATAAAATAATTTATTTTTTAGAAATGCTCCCTGAGCACCTTAAATGGGTTGTAGATTTGAAAGTATCATTCTCCTGTGTTGCTTTTGCCTGCACATTTTCTAGCTGGACTACATTTGCTGTGACCCATAATGATTTCATATGTGAAAAAACAGAGAGCTGCATTTATTATGGGAGTCTTTGGCTATGTTTCATCCTGTTAATCCAGTTGAAAATTTAGTCCAATTGGAACATGGAAACCACAGAATGTGAAAAGGAGGCAATAAAACTGCTATTGTTTGAAGAACTCTGGCATCTTAATCAAGTTTAAATATGTTCTGCCTAAATATTTCAGTGGACAGAGAGTTCAGTTCCTCATCAATATGAAACACATGGAAAGGAGCCATGACAAAGAAACCACTAAAGTGTTAGCCTTCTGCCTAACATTTTTTAAATGTATTTACCCACAAAACTGCATACTCTTTACACTTAAGTATGTATAGCTGTAGCTTTTTGGTCCACAATGTAAGTACGTTTAACTGTTTGACTGGTATCGTGGAAACAATTGAAAAGCAGCTCTATTCTGAGATTGCATTTTGTATTTATTACTTGGAATATGACTACTCTAACCAGACATCAAATATCTAAATGTTAGGATCCTTAAGCTAGTCATCTATGTTTCCATGAGAGTCAATAGAGAAATAAAGGGTTTGTAGGGGTAAATTGTCCTCTGCAGCTGCTGTCCCTCTATGGCAAGTAGAGAAAAAACTTCAACAATTAAAATTTTTTTATATATATATAAGAATGCCACAGCACCTGGAATCTGATTTCTAGTTCATTAACTATAATAAAAGATACTCTGTATCCAAATATAAATCTGCATTCTGCCTGTTGTGGTTTAGCCCCAGCAGGCAGCTCAGCACACACAGCTGCTTGCTCACTCTCCCCAGGTGGGGTGGGGGAGAGAATCAGAAAGGTAAGAATGCAAGAACTCCTGGGTTGAGATAAGGACAATTTACTAGGTAAAGCAAAAGCTGTGCATTCAAGCAAAGCAGAACAAGGAATTCATTCGCTATTTCCCATCAGTAGGCAGGTGTTCAGCCACTTCCGGGAAAGCAGGGCTCATCATTTGTAACGATTCCTTGGGAAGACAAATGCCATTGGTCCAAACGTCCCCCTCTTCCTCCGTCTTTACCCCAGCTCTTATTGCTGAGCCTGATGCCACATGGACATCCCTTTGAACAGCCTGGGCCAGCTGTCCTGGCTGTGTCCACTCCCAGCTTGGGGTGCACTACCAGCCTCCTCCTTGGCAGGGCACTGTGAGAAGCAGGAAAATCCTTGGCTCTGTGTGAGCACTGCTCTGCAACAACTAAAACATTAGTGTGTTATCACCACTATTTTAATCAAAAATCAAAAATTCAACACAAACCTCTACAAAAAAAAATTAACTCTGTCCCAGCCAAAGTCATTATACTGCCAAGGCCAACTGTAAAAGTATCATTTATTTTAAGTGAGAGGACCTCATCTGAAGTGCAAATGATTCTGTCTCCTCAAAGCCATGACAATCTCTCTCCCAGTATTCTCTATGATAAGTAAGAATTTGTCTGAGTAAGAAATTTATGCAATTAAGTAAAATCAGCATAGGTTTTAATGACATTAGAGAATTTAAGAGGTGTAGGTGGTGTTACCATAGCAAAATACACTTTCTGAAATCTAGTTCCCCAGCTCCCTAGAGTACCTTTCACACCTTTTAAAGGAGTTTCTAATTCTTTTGCTGTTTTCTTAGCTGTGTATTATTATGCGCATCTGTAAAAATAAATAAATTAATTAATTAATTAAAATAAAAATAAAAGTTTCTGTCATTAAGAGTCCATTAGTTTTTCCTTTTAAACCACGTTGGAAGGCAGAATCAATCTGACGGTGTTTTTTTTCTCTCTCTCTCTCTCTTTTTTTTTTTTTTTAATGACAATTCTTCTTGTTTCTCTAAATGTTAGGATGATGTCATAAAGACTGGATTGTGACTTCAGGCTGAGACTAAGCAGTGGTAGCAGATGGACTCCTGAAAAACAAAGATCCTGTTTTCATGCAAACGTTCCTAGTAATAAAGAACAATGTAAGATAAATATTGAGAAATATAGAAACAAAATGGGTTGTAAACAAAATGTTTTTCAGAGTCAGCTATTCTTTAAGCAAAGTAGAATAGAGTGGCTCTAGAGAAACATTACATGATTCAGTGTAATTACTGGATCGTTCAAGTAAGTGCATTTTATCTGATTCTAAACTGAATCCATCAAATCAGCTATATGGTACTATGCTATACTTTGCATTTTGGAAAAACACCATAGAGAAACATGGAAAATACAACTTCGTGATTTTACATAACATTAGATGATATGACAAAAATAAAATGCACAGTGGATTATCAGAACAAATAATGCTATCAGTCACAACACAGTGATGAAGAGAGTTTGGAGACACTGAAAAATATACAAACTTTTTTTTTTTTGAATAATAATAATAAATAAATAAATAAAATGAAACTTACTTTGTTAGTATTTACAGTTACTTTTATTAATTTCCTTGTAGCACTTCCAGCTGTGATTTTTGTTTCTTCATAATGTTCCCAGAAAACAAATGTGAATATTTATGCGGAATTGTGCATATATGCAGTTTTAAAAGCGTTTCTGCAGTGATCTTTCCTTGAAAATGTCCTAACTACTAAACTATACAACATTCTGATTAGAGATATCAATCAATCCAATTTAAATAGAGCATGATAAAAGAAGAGAGAATCAAAAATAATTAGGCCAGAGAAAGGAACCAACATGAAAATATATGTTGCCCACACTATATAATTGTTAGCATGTTTCTTAGCATAGTTTTGTCAAGGTAGACAAGTGCTTTCCTGGACAATGCACAGGCTGTTTTCTGATTCTGTTTCACTTTTGCTTTTAGGATTACTTCATATTTAGTTTCTTAACTTTGCTCTAGTCCCATGGAACTTGGATTCTGAATCTGCCCCAGCCATCAGCTGTAAGCATAATTATCAGTCCTTATACCCCAGATTTTACTTTAAGACAAGGGTATTAGCTTGACTATCAGTTTTATCAGGTTTTTCCTCCCCATCATTTCTTTTTTGTCCCTAGAAAGAGTCAAGCAAAATATATTAGTAGAGAATTGTATCTTTTTGCCTCAGTTTCTTAATAGAAACTGATGATCAGATTCCCTTCTCCATGCCTTTGTCTGTTCTATCTATGATTTCAGGTTAAAACTGGCTTAAAATTTGGTTAAAATTTGTGTACAGCATTACAAAACTCTGTTCTCAGTGGACTCTTTTATAGTATTGCCAGGAAAAATAATTCAAATAATTTGAATGGGTAAAATAGTGGGTTATACACTCCTCTAGCATGAGATGGAAGATTTTTAACAAAAATCTCTCACTCCTATATTGTATTTTTAAAGGATTTATGAAGAGGATCGAGTGACTACAAAAATTGATATATAAAAAAAAAAAAGTTAAAAATGGACGTACCAGTTTATTGCACTGTACTGTAACAGGCTATTTTTGCTGTGTCCATTTGCTAGCTATACAATAGGAATTCCTTTCTGTTGAGCTATACATAGAAAGGGATTTAAGCTATTACCCAGTGATAGTCTTTATATAATTGCTATTCTATACAATTTGGTTACTTCCTTGCTTCCTTCCCTCCTTCAGTCCCACAGGCCTCTATTGATCTTCTTTCAATCAATTGACCATGATCTTACAGAAAAACACAAATACTTGACATAGTAATGAGAATTTCTGACCCCTTTCAATTGAGTACTTGACCAGTCAGTGTGAACGCTCAACATACCTATAACTTCATCACTAGCAGTAATTACAATCAATAAAGAGGTTAACTTCTAATGTTGTTTGAAGGATGGAAACAAAGCAGATTGCTTAGAAAATACAAGGAAATAGATACACGCACTCCACATGTAGACAGGAAAGCTGATTGTTACACCGACCACTTGAATCACTTTTTTTTTTTTTTCCTGTAAAAATTCTCTTTCTAATATATAAATCAGAATGAGTGGGTTTAGTGTGCTGATACTTGAAAACAAAACAAAACTGTTACAAAACATTTCTTTCATCCTAGAAGCTGAGTTTCTTCTAACTCTAATGGCACAAGGTATGAGCATGAACAACTGAACCTCAGATCTCTTTCACCTTCATAAGAGATAAAATATTCTAATATCTTGATGTAAATTTATTTTCTCTCCCATTCTCTGTCTCTTTCTTTCCAACATTTTTATAAATGCTAACAAAAATCTGTGCACATCAATAGATGCAAATAATAGGAACTAAATTCATAAAGCCATAGCAATATCAGAGATAGAAGTGAAAAAGTAGAGAAAGAACTTTCTTGAAGGTGTAACAGAAAAAAAAAAAAAAGAAAAAAAAAAGCACAGTCCTCAGACTTGTCTCACTTTTTTTCTGATTTACGGAGATGCTGATATATATATATATATATATATATATATATATATATATAAAACTACAAACATTCTCAAAAGAGTCAAAAAAAGGGAACGACTTTTTAAAGACTTTTATTTACAGCAAATTGTTTACAGCAAATTTGTCTAGTACAGTTAAGTGGAAAAATACATTTTTATGCAATGATGGATATTTAATGCTTTCTTTGCTGCTGCAGTGTTTCACTTTTGTGGAATGATACACAATGTAGAACCATACAATGGTTTGGTTTGGAAGGGCCCTTAAAAATCACCTAGTTCCAACCCCCCCTGCCATAGGCAGGGACACCACTCACTAGATCAGGTTGCCCAAAGCCCCATCCAGCCTGGCCTTGAACACCTCCAAGGATGGGACACCCACAGCTTCTCTGGGCAACCAGTTCCAGTGCCTTACAACCCTCATAGTAAAGAATTTCTTCCTAATGTCTAATCTAAATCTTCCCTCTTTTAGTTTAAAGTTGTTACCTCCTGTCCTATCACTATCTGAGTTGTAAAAAGTTGCTCTCCCTTTTTTTTATAACCCCCCTTTAAGTACCGAAAGGCTGCAATGAGGTCTCCCTGGAGCCTTCTCTTCTGCATCTGAACATTCCCTGCTCTCTCAGCCTTTCTTCATAGGAGAGGTGCTTCAGACCTTCTCTGGACATGTTATAATATTGATTGTGTTGATATTAGGACTTTCATTTAATTTAACCTAATATATATTTTTCAGATGTGTTTTAGGGGGGAAATAAATACAAAATACTAACACTGAGTGTCTTCAACTGTTTCAATACTATTAAAAAACAGGTGAGGCAATCTGAAATTAAACTCAGCATAGTTTACATGTTAAAAAAACATTTGCCACAATTATGAGAACTGAACTGCAATAATGAGGGAGAATTTAATACTCAGAGGTAACTAATGCAAATATTTTTAGTCTGCTGTTTATTTAGAAATTAGACTACTGAAAACAATAACAATGATGCACAATGCCTCCTAAATATTAACACGTATGCCTTATTCATCTTTAGTTTTTTGTCAGCATCTTTAACCATTTCTTCTAGAAATCCTTTTCACCACATAATTTCTTTACTGAACTCATCCACATTGTCTTGTCCTATGTCACAAGGTCACCTATGTCACCTATTGCACCTGGGACAGGGCAACCCTGGCTATACGTACAGACTGGGCGATGAGACGCTGGAGAGCAGCCCTGCAGAGAGGGATCTGGGGGTTGTGGTTGACAGCAAGTTGAATATGAGCCAGCAGTGTGCCCTGACAGCCAGGAGGGCCAACCGTATCCTGGGATGCATCAAGCACGGCATTGCTAGTCGGTCAAGGAAAGTGATTGTCCCGCTCTACTCTGCGCTGGTGCGGCCTCACCTCGAGTACTGTGTGCAGTTCTGGGCACCACAGTACAAAAAGGACATTAAACTGTTGGAGAGTGTCCAGAGGAGGGCGATGAAGATGGTGAAGGGCCTAGAGGGTAAGACGTATGAGGAGCGGCTGAGGTCACTGGGCCTGTTCAGCCTGGAGAAGAGGAGGCTGAGGGGGGACCTCATCACAGTCTACAACTTCCTCGCGAGAGGGAGTGGAGAGGCAGATGACCTATTCTCTGTTATCACCAGTGACAAGACCCGTGGGAACGGTGTTAAGCCGAGGCAGAGGAAGTTTAGGTTAGACATCAGGAAGAGGTTCTTCACCAAGAGGGTGGTCGCACACTGGAACAGGCTCCCCAGTGAAGTAGCCACTGCACCAAGCCTGTCTGAATTTAAGAAGAGATTGGACTGTGCACTTAGTCACATGGTCTAAACTTTTGGGCAGACCTGTGCGGTGCCAGGAGTTGGAGTTGATGATCCTTATGGGTCCTTTCCAACTCGGGATATTCTATTATTCTATGATTCTATGTCAATTATTCTGTTAGAAGGCCCTTGGAGAAGAACTCTCCTTTCCCTTTCCCTCTTCTCTTTCTTCCAACTTCTTCTGGAAGTCCTTCAGTACTCTGTCTTTCACATCCTTCTTTTCTCAATGCCTAAAAAATAGATATACAGCTACCATCCTCATGCAGTCATATCATTTATAAAGTTCTCAGCTTCAAAGAGAGGTGTCCATTTTTTCAAATATTTTTATTTCTTTCTTTGACATCATATCTTGCACTCAACCCAGCAAAAGCTTCTGTTTTCTTGGTTCTGAATCATCATTCTTTCTAGTTTTCATTTCTGGTTCCTTTTTTCAGTACCTAGACAAAAGATTATTTTGTACATGATGGACTGCATCCAAAAAAACTTTAGTAGGTATTAAATGCAGAACAACTTAAGGAAGAAGAGAAAAATCACAGGCCCCCCCTACCAGAAACAATCATGCTCCATATTGTCCCTAATTATTTTTCTTTTTACATGTTAAGTAAGAGGTAAAAGGTATATTCAATTATGAAAATGCTTCAAAACTTGGCATTTTCATAATCTTTCTCCTTAGTAATATGCATTGCTCACTGGCTCTTTGATCAATGTGTAAAAGCTGGCATTACACAGCATTTGCTAGCATACTTTACAAGATACTGATTTCTCTGGTAAAGCTTTTCACTGAATGTGAAAACTTTTGCACTGTACATGTGCTAGGTTGACAGAGTGTCAGTGAATACTTTTGAAATTTATATAAGTTTAATTGTACATTCTTGGATGTGGGAAACAGTACTGTCCTTCCACTTTGCAGTTATTCAAGTAACTATCCAATTTTTAAGACAGTTGACCATACAACACTATGTTTTAAAGTATGACTTCTATGACATTTCACTTTCTCTTTTTTTAACCAACCAATTCATCCACTAACTGATTTTGGAAAGGAATAAATTAAGTTTTGTTGTTCAGTAATCCTGAATACTTAATCAGCACATTTTTTTGCTGACCATACAGTTGGTGTGTGTGCATATGTATATACCTAGACACAGACAGTGTGAGGAAGATTACTGGTTATTCTCTCTTATGCTCTGTTTTTCTCACAAATTTATTTGTGGTTTTTGATACTTGCAAATATTGGGATGTTACTTCTGTTTGCATTTGGGTATCATCCTACATCTTCAAATGCTTTACATTTTGTACACATTTCTTAGTTGAGTCAAAAATGCTCTTCTGGATAACATTTAATATTTGCCTTGTTCAGTATCTTGTCTCTGACTGTTGCTTACATAAGATATTCAAGGAAATGAAATATGGCAGGACAATCATACAGATATCATCCTTGCAAAATACTTTAGTGTTTTTAAGCATCAGAAGACTAAAAACTCAACAGTGTCAGAGGTTTTGCCAGTTTTTAATAGTCTTCATTGTAGGTTTATTCCTTTATCTCTTAAAGTCTCTAAGCTTTCAGATTCATAAACGTCCTGAAGGAATGCATCCCACAGTGTCAGTGTCTTATTTAATAATAAAAGAAAAAAAAAAAAAAGAAAAAAAAAGAAAATAGGTATGCATATAGTTTCCCTTTTTCTGTATGAACCTACCTTCAGATGATTTTGTTTGACTCCTCAACTTCTGATGTTCTGAAAAATATATAATAATGGTACTTCATTAGCTTCACTCATGACTGTATTTATAGTTTGGTTGCCATCTCTCATTTCTCCCTCAGCTACCTCTTTCCTGAGCTGAAAAATTTCTGGCTATTGAATTTGTCCTCATAAGAAATCTGTGTAATACTAGTGATCAGCTTTCATCACATTCTTTGTACCTTTATAGGTTATGCTATTTACTTTTCTGAGGAAGGGGGTCAGAACTGAGTGCAGTATTCAAGATGAAAGGTCACCAGATGTGTGGGTTTTTTTTATTTGTTTGTTGTTTTTTTTTTCTGCTCCTGAGCATTAACATTTTCATATAATTATTTATTTCACGAACAGTAGTAAGTAATTTACAGTTCATCATATTGTAGATGTAGTTAGCTTGTTTCTTCTCCTCCCATGTACAGTTTTTGTTTGTATGTCAACTTTTTTTTTTTTTTTCCTCTTCCCAAGGTCTGTGAGCAATTTATACCCAATAAATTTTGAAAACAGTGGAGGTGTAATAAAAATAATAATAAAAAAATCTTGCCAATGGAGTGGAAAAAGAAACGAGTCTGTTACTAAAATTACCTAGCTTTTTTACTTTTTTCTTATGAAAATCACATGCATAGAGGGAAAAAAAAACACCACATAACCAAAAAAAAAACAACAAAAAACAAACCACAAAACCAAAACCAAACAAAAAAAGTGTATTCTCATAAGTCCATGACAAGATTTATCTTTCCTTCTCCAAAAATTTAATTTTCAGCATATCTCAGTGATATACAAAGTACAGGCGGAACTTTGAAAAACTTCGATTAGATTTCATGTGGTGTGACATTTCAAATAATAAATGATTCAGTGTTTCCGCTTTGTTTTTCACTAAATCTTTAATTACGTATATTCAAAAATTTACATCTTTTTGCTCACACCTGCTTTTCAAACATTTTATAGTTCGCTTTAAATTTCTTCAGTTATTTGTACATCTTAAACATTGCCTATGAGATTTTATTTTTTTTTCATATACTGCAGCTTTGTTGTAATTTTCTTTTAAAACAACCTAATTCTCTTGGTTTTAATACAAGACCAAGTAAAATATATCGATTTCACCTGAACTGCACTTTGGCATTTCATTTTATGCTGAACATGAAAATAATATCAGAGCTGATGTGAACATTCAAGAACAAAAAGCTTGACAGAAAAGGCTCCATAACCTCTTGCAGTCTAAGAACATCAAGTTTCACACCGATTTATGCACGTTAAGTGCTGAGCACCTGCAGCATACCCTGGGCCCAGAGTGGTGTAGTGTCTTTTCTTTCTGCTGCTTCTGTTTCAGTTTGAAAACAGCTATTATTTCTTGAGAGCATGTACATTTTTCTGTCTTCTCCACCATCAATCACAAAGCAGGATAGAGAGCTGTCTCTTTCAAGTCTTCTTCTAAAGTAGTGCAAATAAATAATTGAAACAGAAAATAAAACGAAACAGAGCACTGCCAAAGAGCAAAGCCTTCCATATTCTGAATTGCCATACAGCTGCAGACTGAGCAGGGCCACACATTGTAATGTTGTCCCTGGTCAGAAGAGGTCACTGCCGTTGCCACTGGGGAGAAGGGTGAATGGCTGCAGAAATGGCTCTGACCTGTGCTGAGAAAGCAGGAACACGAGACAAACTTTATTTTAGAAAAGAAATCTATGATTCATTGATTTCCTATATTTGAATGAGAGCTAACGTCTCCAGTTATAAATGGCATCTACATTTCAAAAGGTACTGGAAGTGTCTGCCACTTCTGTACAATTCTCTGGGGGACATTTTTCAGATCCTGCTGGAAGTGACTTGCTCTCACAAAGGAGTAACTCCTTTCTGCTTCTGTAACATCTGCATCACCTTTTCTCTGGTGTGGATAGCAAAGGAGAATGTATACACAGGAGACTGTACATATAGTTTAGGGAACAGATTTTACCGTGAGACTTATCCCTCCGTTCCTCCAAAATCCAGTAGAGTTACACAGGATTTATTTAGAGCAGAAAGGGCCAAAGACTGTATTTTAGAGTTGCATGTAACAGCCAGTGTATGATCCTGATATGTTACTACAAACATTTTTGTACTCAGAATTAAAGGAATCAGACTTCAGAAGAATGCTAGGGTAAAGTCAACAAAAAATAGTTTCATCACATTGAAATGACAGAATTATACTGAAAGTTATAATTGTGAATCAGTCTGGAACATGAACAGTAGCAGTACTTGGATGAAAAATGAGCTATAAATAAGGGAATTTTCAGATAATGACACAATACAGAGAATCAAAGGAGAGAGGAATAAAAACTGAAAATAGAGCAGAACAAAAAACATTTTAATACAATGAAATTAATTCAACATTTTCATTTTGCTGACTAATATGTTTGGTTCAGAGAGTTCCTGCATTTCTAGTTGCTGAACTATTTTTCATTACTTGAGACCAGTATTTTTATAATAGGTAAATGAACTTAGTTGGATAGGGTGAACACTGACTAAAATTTTTGCCTGTACTTGAACACCATGAAAAAGCTCTCTGAACTTTATAAAGAAATACATTGGTTTATCTTTAGCCCTTGTATATGTTTATATTTTTCTGACTTCAACTAATATAGGGAACAGGCACAGGGAAATAAATATAAAATGTGAGGTTTAGTGCCACATTTTAGTTTGTGTCCTCAATAAGATTTTGCATACTTATCTATATCCCCTTTTTTGGCATAAACCAAATTTAGTAGTTTAGAGATCACCATATTGTACATATATGACATTGTAACACAGAATAGATCTTTAAATATAAACAGGTATGAGTTTAGGCACAAATGTATTCATGCAACATTCAGAATTTCTTTTATTAAATAAACATTTTATTAAAAGATAAGTCTTTAATTTACAGCCTGACACATGCTGTTTTGAAATAAAACTCCTATCAGTCATATGATGATATTCAACTGGTGGCTAAGACAAAACCTTAAAAATCAATGAAAATTCAGTTGCACTACAACTCTCTTCTGTGGTTAGAAAATGTATTTCAAGCTTTGCAGTAACAAGGAGAAAATAATGTTGTAATGCAACAAACAAGAAAGGATTATGGGTTTCATTTTCTAAATAGTTTTAAATGAGGCTTTAAAAAAAAAAAAGCTCCTACTCATATCTATAGAAGGAAGCTGTACTACTTCAGGAAGAAGAACCATCTTTCATTTTTCCTTTCTGTGCACCATCATAAAGCAAGTGAACTTGCATTTAGTAATACTGTTTCTGTTGAGAGCAATAATTTAAAAATACGAATATTCAATCTTTAGTCAATAGGATGCATAATTACAAAAAAAAGTTGAGTTAAATATTCTGATAAATATGTATTTTTAGTTATAGTTTTTCAGAACTCAAACTACATGTATTTTTACATGAGAAAATACATTTTAATAGTTAATTGATTCATATATATTTGTTCTACTAAATTAAATTAATAATTTATTTTGTCAATTACATATATATAAAAGTTTAAAACTTTCAGAAAACTCCTCAGATTCATTATGAGTTTTCATCTGTACTGTTGGCTTGAACTTGTTCCATGAATATGGCTATTCTAGTAAACAAAAAGAACTAAAAAATGTAACTCTACAAGAGTATACCAATAACATTTTCAATAGACAATACATTTTTATACAATAAAGGAAGACACAAATTGTTGCATATTAGTCATATAGTGTAATTGTGCTTTTATTTTGATATTAGGAATTTAGATTTTTGTAACAGCAATAGTTTTGCAAACTTGTAAGCAAGCAAGCAAGCACTTTTAACTAATGGAGTATAAAATGAAAAAGTTACCAGGGGAATATTGCATGCATCTCCAGGTGGTTTTATGTGAAGGGAATGGGAATAAGACCTTTTAAAAGGTTAGTTTCTTTCTCTCAGGCACGTTAGATTTTAAGTACCCATCTATTTCTCATTTCTACTTCTCTGCATACACTAGCTCAAGGCTAAGAGTCCAGTTGTCTTCCAGGTCTAAGATGACCTCGATCTTTGCTCCACTTTTAAACTAGTTGTGATCACTTTTCTACAGCTCAAAACTTCTTAATGATCTGAATGTGAAGTGGTTTATTAAGAACTGACAAATGATCTGATCAAATATTAGAGGCCCAAAATTGTCAGGGAGGAACTGGTTTGAGATTACACCTGCTTTGGCAGATCGAACTGACACATGAGTTGAGATTTTGTAAGTTTCACCTTAATTGTTTGGGCTTCAAATTACCTCCAGAAATGGCAATAAAATTCAGAAATTTACTAAGGAGCCTTCACTGATTTCTCTCTTGATTTTTGTACTGCTACCTACTTATTTCCTTGATATGTGGCTGCATGTCCTGTTGGACACCTTGAGTCTTCAGTCCCAGTAAAACTCCTAGTGTTACATTTCAGAATCTTTTCTTCACTGTGATTTTTTTCATGTCCAGAATTAAGTAAATTAAGAGTTCAATACATATTTGGAATCATTCTGAATGAGCTGGTTCAGGTATTCAAAATATTATGTACACTTCATTATAGAGGAAGAAAACACTATCAGGCAAGTTATCCTCACTAGGATACTGCAGAGAAATATTTTCTACTTCAGAGTTAGATTATTCAGAAATACTTTTTGATTTTGTATGCTTACCATATTTTCTGTAAATGAGACAGAATCATAAGAATGCTTTGATGTCTTGGCAATCTCAACTAGGAGTGGTATGTAAACCACTTGACTGTGTAACTTTGAGGCCCAACCTGTTTATCATTGTTTGAGTGCTCATAGCCTTGGACCAATGCTGGATTTGGAAATACAGAAATGTATCTATTTCTATTTGCCAATGCTGTTACACCTTCAATGCCTGAAATATCTTTACATAAATATGGAAACATTTTGTCAAAAAATGCTAGTTGAGGTAGTTCCCTCACAATCTTCCCAGTAACGTAAGTCAACTCAACTCATCCCAGTAACATAAGACAACTCAAATCCTAAACTTACTCGAATTCCCATTTTAGTAGACAAACATCTAAACATTACATCTGAATTTGACTCACCTCCTCTTTCCTTCTTCATTCAGCTTTTAAAAATGTTTGTAACATGCTACACTTCTCCACCCACATTATATTTTATGATAGTCAAAGCACTGGCTTGCAGATCTGCAAGCTGTTCTTCTGACATAAAATGCACTTATTGACTAGTAAAACTAAACTGTTTATCTAAAGAATACTTCACAGGTATACCTAATGTTTTCCAGAGTATTCTTCATAATCCTTAATCTAATACTGTCACCTTCATGTAAATCATATTATACATATCTACATATACATGTAGATATATATATGCACACACATAAAACACACAAAAGACAGGACATCCTATTAAATCAAATGTTATCCTAAACTATGTGGTTCAGCATGTTAAGACTAATTCAACCCAGAACCTATTTCTGAAGTCAGTAGCACATAAGTAATGATATCTGGTCATCATATCTGGCTGCCTTTAACTGCTGTGTCTGATTACTTACTAACTTACAACTGCACTGATTACAAATAGTCTTTTCCAGTGATCAGACTAAGGCATGAATTCCTGTTTTGGAATATGAGACAAATAATTGTCTCATTCAGGCACCACTCTCTCAAAATAACATTCACTAAAACAACACCCAGAGATAATTGTTCATGAACTTAAAATAAAATACAGTGCAGAATATAGCACAGATGAAGTGAAATTATGTAATTTCACATATTTATTATCATACTCTGCAATCTCCATAAACTGCAATTTCTTATGATGGAGTATTTTTCATATCTGTGTTTCTAGAACATTAGATACAATTAATGTTTAGTTTTGATTGGTAGTACTCATGTAACATTTGGATCCTTTACTTAAATGATAAATTACCTTAGCTACTCATGGTGAATCCCTCAATCATCTCATTTTTCTTCTTCAGCCAAATCTCTAAATCAGAAATGTTTCTTTTGTTTGTTATAGAATTTCTTGGAGATGTCCAGAACGTAATTTATCCTAACCTGGTACTATGTCAGTTTTAATAGGTCTAACTTGCTGCTTCATCGTGACCATAAAGCCTTTTAGCATTTCACTTGCTTAACCAAGAAAATTTATCCCAGGCTGTGGAATATGACCTTCAAATTCTTTCATGCATATACTAGCAAAGAATTCATTCAGCCTCTTGGCAGTATGAACCTCATTTGTCATTAACATCTCACTCTCGTCCTTCAATAGTACAACTAACTCCTTGTCTACCTTCCGGCTGACATTGTAATTGCAATTCTAAGCCACTTATTATTTTTGTCTTCATGACTGCTAGCACTGAAAAATCTAGCTTGCTTTCTCAGTCTTCTTTTCTTCTGCAAACTTATCTTGTCTCAAAGGAATTTCTCCTCCAACATTTTGAGATCATCTATTTTTTTTGTACTACTGTTTTCATAGCTGGGCAAAAACCTTATTTATGCAATGTGTTTGGTTCCTGTAACACCGCCCTTTATGAACTCTGCCTCACTCACATTTCCTTTCCTTTCCTCTTTCTTAATTTCAGTTCTTATATTTTATCCAAGACTATATGTATTTTCAGAACAAACAGAATAAACTGTCCTGGACTCTATTCTCTCAACTCGGAATGGCTATTTCTCTCTTCCTTTCTATTCCTCATCTCAGGTTACTTCAGAGTACTTGAAATGGTCACTCTTACATTTCTATCTTTTCTCCAAGAATGACATTCTGATGAACCTGAAGTCAAGGTGAGTTGTTACTAGCTTCAGTGGAAACAGGCATTCACTAGAAATAATTCTTTGTTTGTAAAGGTTTATTCACTAAGGTTTGCACTGTTTAAAATGAATTTTCGATTCTGAATGTTTTGTGTGTCTGTAATGGGTTTACGCGGCAAGGTTTTGGTAGCAGGGAGCTATAGGGGTGGCTTCTGTGAGAAGAATCCAAAAGCTGCACCATGTTAAATAAGGGCCCCACCTCTGGCCAGAGCCAAGCCAATAAGCGATGTTGTTTGTGCCTCTGTGAGAGCATATTTAAGAAAGGGGAAAAACAAAACAAAACAAAACAAAACAAACAAACAAACAAAATGCTGCAGAACAGCAGCTGGGAGAGCGAGGAGTGAGAACCAGCCCTGCAGACCCCAAGATCAGTGCAGATGGAGGGCAGGAAGTGTTCCAGGCACGGAGCAGAAGTTCCCCTGCGGCCTGTGAGAGGCCCCTGGTGGAGCAGGCTGTCCCCCTGCAGCCCATGGGTCCCACATGGAGCAGATCTCCGCGCTGCAGCCCCCCCGTGGAGGAGCCCTCGGTGGAGCAGGTGGGTGTGGCCTGGAGGAGGCTGCGGCCCATGGAGAGCCCCCGCAGGAGCAGGGGGTCTGGGGGGGGGGGGGGAGCTGCCACCCGTGGGGGACCCGTGCTGGAGCAGTTTGCTCCTGATGGATGGACCCCGTGGTACGGACTCATATTTGGAGCAGTTCTTACAGAGCTGCTGTCAGTTGAAAGCCCATGCAGGATCTGTTCAGGAAGGACGGCATCCCCTGAGAGGGACTGCAATTTGGAGCAGGGGCAGAGAGTGACCGTGAAGGAGCAGCGGAGATGAAGTGCTATAGACTGACCACAGCACCCATTTCCTCATTTCCCTGTGCCACTCGGGGAGAGGAGGTGGAAGAGGGTGGATGGAGGGAAGGTGTTTTTGGTTTCTTTCCTTTGTTTCTTACTTCTCTAGCTTGTTAGTAATAGGCAATAAATTTTATCTCCCTACTCTGACTCTGTTTTATCCATCACGATAATTGTTGAGTGTTCTCCCTGTCCTTATCTCAACCCTTGAGCTCTTTTCATCATATTTTCTCTCCCTTTCCCTTTCAGAAGAGGGAGTGAGAGAGCGGTTGTGGTGGATGTCAGCTGCCCAGCTGATTAAAACCACCATAGTGTCTTACCTGCATATGCTGGTGGCAGCAGCTATACATTTTCTGTTTAAGTGGCACTAGCTTTTCACCCAAAGAGCTTAACAGACAAGCATGATAAGGTCAAATAAAATGAGAAGTCCCTAAAATCCCATTTGGATTTGCTCTTGCTTCCTAACTCTCTTGTAACATATATACACATATATATACTTTTTAAAAGTCATAGTCTTTCATTGCAGAGTGAATTCAAACATTACTCTTTTTCATTCCTTTAGTCATTTAGGAAAAGATTAATACCTTTTTCCTAGTATTTCCACATGAATTTTCAAATTTGAAATGAATTAGAATGTAAATGGTGACCTGTAAAGCAAAATTATATCTACTACAGTCTTTCTCCCTTAAGCGTGACCACCTCAGAACTGGCATTCTCTTGATCCACTCTATGCAGCCCAATTACATGTTTGTAGTGTCTTCTTCTGGAACTGCATATTTCAGCTCAAAATCATATTAAACCTTTAATATTAATCCAGGAACAATTTCCATTTCCTAAGAAAATTTACAAACCTTCCTAAATGCATTTTCCTCATTATTTCTACTTTTAAATATCATAATTTACAAGCTGTGCAATTCCATTTTCTGTTATTTTGGCCATGCAGTGAGGTGTTGCTGAATGGCTATAATGTGCTGACTTTGGATGACCACAGCCTACCAACCTTGATTACTTGCTTAACTAAGATAAGCAGATAGAATTGTTTCAATTATGTTTTTACATTTCAGTAGCTGTAAGAGCTAGCAATTCTGGTAGCAACACAGTTCTATTAAAGTACGTTAAAAAAAATAAAATAAGTATTTGGGAGAAGTGACATGATTTGTGCTTTCCTAGAAGTTTAAGTAATACTGCACAGCCAGCTCAAACCTAAAACAGTCTCATTAAACAATAAATATCTCAAAGAAGTTATAGAATGTATTTACGTAGTATTATGAGAAGATCAATTTATTTTTTGTAGCTCTTATTCACTACAATTGAGATATGAGATTAACAAAGAGCTAACAGTGACTAGAGATGTCAGGAATATGGAAATTTTACCTTTCCTCTTCAATGGTATTTAAACTATTTTCTTTTTCTCTCTTCTCTTCTCTTCTCTTCTCTTCTCTTCTCTTCTCTTCTCTTCTCTTCTCTTCTCTTCTCTTCTCTTCTCTTCTCTTCTCTTCTCTTCTCTTCTCTTCTCTTCTCTTCTCTTCTCTTCTCTTCTCTTTTCTCCTCTCCTCTCCTCTCCTCTCCTCTCTCCTCTCCTCTCCTCTCCTCTCCTCTCCTCTCCCCCCCTTCCCTTCCCTCTCCCTTCCCCTCCCCTCCCCTCCCCTCCCCTCCCCTCCCCTCTACCCCTCCCCCCCTCCCCTCCCCTCCCCCCCCTCCCCCCCCCTCCCCCCCTCCCCCCCTCCCCCCCCCTCCCTCCCCTCCTTCCCCCTCCCTCCCCTCCCTCCCCTCCCCTCCCCTCCCCTCCCCTCCCCTCCCCTCCCCTCCCCTCCCCTCCCCTTCCCTTCCCTTCCCTTCCCTTCCCTTCCCTTCCCTTCCCTTCCCTTCCCTTCCCTTCCCTTCCCTTCCCTTCCCTTCCCTTCCCTTCCCTTCCCTTCCCTTCCCTTCCCTTCCCTTCCCTTCCCTTCCCTTCCCTTCCCTTCCCTTCCCTTCCCTTCCCTTCCCTTCCCTCCCCTCCCCTCCCCTCCCCTCCCCTCCCCTCCCCTCCGCTCCCCTCCCTTCCCTTCCCTTCCCTTCCCTTCCCTTCCCTTCCCTTCCCTTCCCTTCCCTTCCCTTCCCTTCCCTTCCCTTCCCTTCCCTTCCCTTCCCTCTTTTCTCTTCTCTTTTTTCATTGCTAGGGATGTGGAAAAGGAGAGTGAGAAAAATATCTGAATCCCAGACTAAGCAAGAGCCAATGAGTTAAAGGCATTCAGCTCACACACTGAGATATAACTGAAGTCACTATCTGAACTAAGCAGCGGGAAAAAGACCAATCTGTCCTTCATGGCATGGTCTTCTGTGTAGAGGCCCTGCATTCCTTCTCTGGTTTTGCCCTGAAGTCCCATCCTTATTATACAGAAACCTGCAAAAGAGCTTCAGTCTTTATTAATATTTTAAAATGATATTCAAAGTGTTTATCCACAAGTCCACTTTGTGAACAAACTGTCTTATTGTGCACATTGAGACTAAGAAATCAAAAGGAATGTTACTTAATAGAAAATGAGATCAAGTGACAAATGCTGGCAATACAGCTGAAATATTCTATCTTTTCTTTGCTTGAGTCTTCACAGGAAAATTAATTTTACCAGTTATGCAGCACATTTTATGTACCAGGAGAATGCAGGCCAAGATATAGAAAAAAGAGATTACAGAATGTTCCAAGAGTTCATATTAGATATATTCATAAGTCAGCTGAACGTGTTTCAGTGGTTCAGTCAGCAGACATGTTTCAGTGGGAATTTTTTTGGGAAGAGGCACAACTGACATTGTGAATTGCTAAAACAAAAGCAGCAGTTTGTCTAAGAAGCAAATTCCTCACCACACCTTTATGTCTTACTGCAACTACTTTGCATATTAATTTCCTATTATTTCTTAACTGTAAATATTTTAGGGAGCAATAAGAATTATATTTTTTTTATAGAGCAAAGAAATTATCGCTTACTGTTGCATTACAATGGTTATATTACTACTGCAAATTCATAGCAGCAACTGAAGTCATTAGATGGGATCTAAGTAGGGTAGTATCCGCTCTCCTATGGTATGGACTACTCTGTAAAAGGCTTCCGTGTCACTTCACTGATTTTGACACGAAATTCTATCCTTACTAAATCTGTCATGTAAAGCAGCAAAAAATATTTTTGTTTTTCATTTATAAAAAATATTCAAATATTTACAAATTATAATCATATCTAATAAATAGGTAGATGAGAAAACTTTTCTCTTGAGTATGTGGAAATGCAATTAGGTATAATTTGCATGCTGAGAGATGACTGTTCAAGAGTGGGCAAATGATAAGTCTAAATGATAAGACTTCACTAGTAAATCCCTCATAGCTGGATGAGAAAGAGAACATGCTTGGGAGATTTATTTTTTTCCCTATAGGTTATTTTTTTTTAACCAGTTACAAATTTAAAGTAAAAAGTATAAATACTCCAATGAAAAGGGATTAATAACAGTCAAACTCAAAAATTCTACCTAAACTTGTTATTTCTTCCTGTTCTCTGTCTGCCTATGAGAGCTTTAACAGAAAATTAACTGTTTGCAATAAAAATTGTGAATTTATATGCAGTGTAATTTAGATTCTTGTGGGATTTAGTTATTCACGTGTCTTTGGGTAACATATTTTTAGGTGATAAAAGACCTGATGGTTATTGTTGGAATATTTGATGTTTTCAGTAGCCTTCCACAAGTCAAGAAGAGAAAACTAAAATATAGGTGGAGAATTTCACTTATTCTGATGTGGGAAACATGAGCAATATGTTTTTTAAGTGCACAACGAAAAGAAAGATAAAAACAAAGACTTTATGACTAAGCTAGCTTTTGACTAACACAAGGTGAGTAAGCCAATTCAAACTCATGGCAAAAGCCAGCGAATTTGTTTTAAACATAACAGGCCACTAATCTGATTTCACATCTTGTGAAATACAGACTGCATTCTGACACTGTGAACATTACTTCACATCCTCAATAGAAATGGAAAATAATTCTGAGGCATCAAAGTGTGCAGAGATTCAAGTTACAGTTCAACAGACAACAAGAATGCACATATAATTGCATGGTGGCAGAAGTGGTATAAGCCAAGAGAGTGTCCAGCAAGAAAGACAGTGAGAACTGCAGTGATTTTTTTTTTTCCCCACAAGAATTTGCAAGTGCCGTGAGAGTATGGCAAACAGGAAAAGAGGATCTAGGTGATATCATTGGTTTGGAGGAGGAATACACAGCAACAATACACAACATTTTTGTATCAGACTATAAGCCTGAAAGAAAATGAGATATTTGTTTCAAAGTTTGACACAGATGCATAAATTGATGTGGTACCAAAACCAATAACATTAGCAATAAATGGAACAGAGAGAAGGTAAGGCTTCCACTAGAAGAGCATGTGAATTAATGGGTATATAAATCCTTCATTAAGAGGAAGGTTTTTAGAGAATCAAGGGATCTGACAGAACGAGGAAGATATGAAAGTTTTCAGCATAGTGCAGAGCTAAAAGAAAACAACCATTTCACTGTTTTACATGTATTAAATTTCTTCTTACCCTAAGACAAGCATTAAAAGATTGAATAAATCAATTTCCTACTCTAGGTATCACACAGCAAGAAGAGTATATTAGCAGCAAGAGGGAAATATTGAGACATTCACTTATACACAGACTCAAGAGAACATATTCTGAGAATATATGCCTGTTGCAAATTTATACATACAAATTTATACATATATCTCTTTTGCTTTGTATGTCAGCATATACACATCTAAAGATACAGGATGCATTCATGCGCAGTGAATGCACACGTTGACAGGGCATGTCTTGAGAGACTAGAACTCAACTTGCATCCTTCACATGGGATACTTAACTAGAAACTACATTTTGGATCATATAAATAGCAGTAAGATTTATGGGGATTTTTGCTGTTTTTTCCTGTGGCAAAACTAGAAAAGATAAAATGAACAACTTTTTCAAAGTGACTTGGGAAAAAATGAATTAAAGATGAACAAAAGTGTGATGTGCAATAGAAAGAAAACTGGGTCTAGGGACTGGTTAACACCTCAAAATGAGGAAGACAGTCAAAGTAAAACTGTGAACATTACCATCCTGCTTTCTGAAAGAGGTAAAGGGATAATGAGTTTCCTCTGTATTGGGAACTAAATAGGGTTAGTTGTGTTGCATCTGAAAGAATCTTCAAGAAAGGGAAACTATTACGCAGAACTGTTAAATAAAGAAGAGCTTACATTTGTAACATGGGTTTGAAAAGCCACAGTTAATCAAGTTACAGTGGAAGCTAGCAAAAACTGAATGCCAATGTTTAATAGAGAATGATTTTTTGGCGTTCATTCTTAGATATAAAAACTTAATTATCTTTTTTTTTTTTTTGTGTGTGTGAATGAAATTTATGTTACCAGAAACTGACCCCAAAACACTAACATTATAAAAAGAGGTTTAGCAAGCAAGAAGATACTACTTTTTTCAGCACTTTTCTTAATTTACTTAGGAGATCACAGAATCACAGAATGGGTGGTGTTGGAAGGGACCTCTGAACATCATCTAGTCCAAGCCCCTGCCGAGCAGGATCACCTAGTGCAGGATGGCATCCAGGCAGGTTTTGAATATCTCCAGAGGAGACTCCAGAACCTCTCTGGGCAGCCTGTTCCAGTGCTCTGCCACCCTCACAGTAAAGTGCCCCCTCATATTGAGCCAGAACCTCCTGTGCTTCGGTTTGTGCCCATTGGCTCGTCCTCTCGCTGGGCACAACTGAAAAGAGACCAGCTCCATCCTCACAACACCCTCCCCTCAGATATTTATATGAGGTCTCCCCTCAGTCTTCTCTTTTCTAGGCTAAACAGGCCCAGTTCTCTTAGCCTGTCCTTGTATGACAGGTGCTCCAGTCTTCTAATCATCTTAGTAGCCCACCTCTGAACTTGCTCCAGTAGTTCTATGTCCCTCTTGTACTGGGGAGCCCAGTACCACATGGTTAAGGATTGAAAATACTCTTTGTGGCATTACATGTAAATATAGTGGAATGAAATACAGACCTAAACATTGTACAAACTGGTGTAATAAGAGAGATCTCTTGGGTTTTGGGTTTAATGTAAATGGAAGAACCACAGGTACTGCAGGGTATTCAGTGTATGTCTCCACTAGCAAACAAAACAGTGCCAGGCTCTGGATTGCTCCTGTTTGCTGGAGCACCATGTCTTCCCTGTTTAGTTGTTAGAGTGGACCTGGCCTTGGGTTTTGCCAGCTAGCACTCTTAAGGCACACCTTAAAATTAGCAGTCTGACCAGGGACAAACGCAAATGCATTTTGGATGTGGAGTACACTGGCTATGAGGGTGTGAGTAAATTTCCTGTATGATTTCCTCTAAGAAGCTTTTAAAACTTTTTTTTGTTGTTGCATTTTTAAGAACCTAGGTATGACAGAGCCTGTATAATGCTGTATTATATTACTGTATTATAGATTACAGTATTAAGATTTTATTAATAATAATGTATTAAAATACATTATGTATATTACTGCATAAGTGAACCCATTGTCCTTTGATAGGGAGAACGGATAGTCAGTTACAGAAGAAATGGGAAGAGACCTTCACCACAATAAGAAAAAAGGTTGCTCAGTGATAGCGTATGTATGTACCTATATTAAACTAAAAGGATTTGTATTAGGTTTATTTCAAAGGTAATTCATATGTGATTAAAAAAAAAAAAAAATGATCAATATCCTTTTGGTCAGTCTTGTAAGTTATCTGGCATCCAAAACTGTTTTCAAAATGAGTTCATTAATGATTTGCCAATATCTGCCAAGCAAAGGACAGAGCTTTAAGTACAATTTCACATAACATTTCATATAAACCTCTGAAGGAGAATACTTTTCTCTGGTGAACATGCAGAAAACTGACATTGGATATCTCTGCAGACCTGGTAGGGCATTTTATTTTGTTTGCAATGCTTACTTTGGCTTATAATACCGTAGTCTGTTTCTTCAAAATTCATGCTTTGTCTGACTTTGTCTGGTATATCAGTCTTTTTTTAACCATTCCCCTAAATAAGATAGTGAAATTATTTACTATCAAGAAGGCAAGTAGATGACAATCACATTAAAGGTGCTGGTTGCTTTAAAATAAATGCAAATATCTTTCCCATAAAATTCAGTGTATGCAAATTAAACCATTTCTACACAGTCCAGTATCTAAATTCGTAAAGCACCTAGAAAAGGAATATGGTTAAATGACTCATGTTTATAATTGCATCACCTTCTTTAATGTAGGATTTTTTCTTGTTTCTACAGCAATTACTATAGACCCCACACTATTCCCTTCAGCTGTCTTTTTCCTTCACATGAGCCAAATATACTTATCTGCCTTGCTGTTACACCGTGTCTATGTACTGTAGCTGTAGAATTATCTTTGTCTTTAATGTGTAATTTATTTTGCAGTCAAGTGGAATAATTAGTTCCTTTTCTTCAACAGATGAAGCTTGTCTCATATTCACTACTTTAAAATGGAGTTCTCTATAGCTGAAAATGCCTTCTTGACTGATCTTAGAGTCCTTGGTTGTTCCACAGCTCTGCAGGAACTTATAATGTGAAGATTTTTCATCTCAATGAATATAAGAGATTTTTAAAATATTTATTTATTTTTGTCACTTATATTCTGAAGATCTTAACAACTAATACATTCTTACTGCAAATCAGTAAAAAAAACTTTAATTTGGAATATTTATAGAATGATTTCAGTTGTGATTGTCAGGTGTAAAAGCTTTGGTTTAGCTTTGTTCCTAATGGTTCCTTCCTTATTCTCAGGAGTTACACTATGGTGCTTGCACTTTGAAAAGTACGTTATTTATAAATAACGTTGAATTTAAATCAGTTATACCTATCACTGGGATAAAATACTCCAGAAATGCAATAGAAAAATGTTACATCCAGCATAAGGGATGTTGCTGAAAATCTCAACTACATTAGAATTAATTTTCATGCCAGAACCGTTACTGAAATCAGAAGTCCCACTCAGACAAGTAAAAATTTGTTGAATGTGGCCGAAATCTTATCTGCATCTACCTTGTTTCAGGAAAGAAAAGGGTTGTTGGTGACTGTAACTGAATGAAATTTAGACTCTGCACACAGAAAAAGATGAAACAACTGTCTGAATTTCAAAGTTATCAGGCTGCTGGCATATACTGTAGGCAGGCAAATACCTAGATCAGGACAGGCTCTAACCAACAAGCAAACTGCTAGTATTGCCTTAGCAATGAAACATATTCAACCCTGGTGGACAGGTGAACTCCACCACAACCGCTCTCTCACTCCTCCTCCTCAAAGGGAAAGGGGGAGAAAATAGGATGGAAAAGGGCTCAAGAGTTGAGACAAGGGCAGAAATATCACTCTACAATTATTGTCATGTGCGAAACAAACTCAGCATAGGGAGATTAATATAATTTATTGCCTATCACTAGCAGACTAGGAGGGTGAGAAACTAAAGGGAAATTAAAAGTACCTTCCCCCTTATCCACTCTCTTCTTACCTCCTTCTCCTGGGCAGCACAGGGGAATGGGGAATGGGGGTTGCTGTCAGTCCCTAATGCTTTGTCTCCACCGCTCCTTCTCATTCACTCCCTGCCCCTGTTCAATATGGGGTCCCTCCCACAGGATGCCGTCCTTCCTGAACTGAGCCTGCAGGGGCTATCCACGGGCAGCAGCTCTGTAAGAACTGCTCCCACATGGCTCCGTACCATGGGGTCCATCCATCAGGAGCCAACTGCTCCAGCACAGGTCCCCCACGGGTGGCAGCTCCCCCCAGACCCCCTGCTCCTGCGTGGGCTCCTCTCCACGGGCTGCAGCTCCAGCCCGGGGCCTGCTCCTGCGGGGGCTCTCCATGGGCCACAGCCTCCTCCAGGCCACATCCACCTGCTCCACTGGGGGCTTCTCCACGGGGGGGCTGCAGCGTGGAGATCTGCTCCATGTGGGACCCATGGGCTGCAGGGGGACAGCCTGCTCCATCAGGGGCCTCTCCACAGGCCGCAGGGGAACTTCTGCTCTGTGCCTGGAGCACCTCCTGCCCTCCTTCTGCACTGACCTTGAGGTTTGCAGGGCTACTTCTCTCTTATTTGTCAACTCTCTCTCCCATCTATAGCACAGCAGATTTTCCCTTTCTCTAATCTGCTCTCCCAGAGGTCCATCCAGCATTGTTCATGGCTTGGCTTTGGCCAGTGGCTGGAGATGGCTCTGATCTGACATGGGGCAGCTACTGGAATCTGCTCACAGAGGCCACCTCTGCAGCCCCCTGCTACCAAAACCTTGCCACGTAAATGCAATACAGCATAATACTCACCTTCCCACCCTGAATCCAGTGTTACCATTAGGTAATCAGCAGAGGAAGCCCAAAATAAGGAAAATAATATAAAAGCCAAATTTGATATAATATATATATATATATTTGCATGAAAACTGAAGACAGATTGCTATTTGCAAATTCATAGATAGATTCTTTTCTTTCAGGAGAAAAATAAATAAATCCACTAAGAAAACTTCAGAAAGAATTCAACTGAACTGAAGTCAAGTTAAGGATATGATCTTCAGTTTACCTGTTACTATTTGAACTATTAAAGTAAACATGAGAAATCTCTCTAAATGAATGTCTCCCAAGTATACATCTGAAACAAAAGAACAACATCATTCTCAAGTCAGTGTGAATTGTGAATGGCACAGACTGCATTTTCAAACATACCAAAATAAATTATATTCACAATGAACATATTTAACATTTAATCAGACTATAATGTAGATTCTACAATTATCATGTCAATATATCAACAAAGAGATGGAATGCAGTAGACCATGGGAGTTATTAATTAAAAGTCATCTCTTAATTGTATGGTAAAAAGTGTAAGGCAGACGCTACTTTCCTGAAGGCAGACAGAGGATTGTATTTACAATTCAGATATGGACAGGTGCCCAGATTTTAGCTTATCTATCATTTGCTACATGCTGGGTTTGTTGCATACAAGCTGCCATTACTAATAGTTTGGAACACTGCCATGAAATTTCAAGTACTGTATATTTCAGGTCAGAGCACAATCTAGTTAGTGTCATACGAAAAACGTCCACCATTTTTCTGCTTAAAAAAGCCTACTGGTGATCAGCTGAACTACAATATCAATTTACTTCCATATGCTCTTTTTTTTTCTTTTTTCTTTTTTTTTTCTGCATGCTAAATGTATTTTTTGCATATGTTGTAGAAACAGCTTGTTTCTTGTCTAGAATCCTTTAATTTCTTGTATGTTCGTTATTACATTTTCAATGTCACTCTTCACACATACTGTCCAGGTTACACACACTCTGCAGTATGCAATCACACAGATGGTAGAAAAAAATAGCCTTCATCTCAAATAATGCATCATGATCCGATAAAAAATCTGCTCTATGTTCAGCATCAAGTCTTTTTAAATATAGGTTACAACGCATCTAGTTTGGGGATTTTCACATATAGAACTGAAGGAACATTGCAATGGATCACTGCAAGGAGGCTTGGATACTACAAATAATGCCCTTTGCCAAACAATTCAGAATTTCCATTTGAACTTTAAGGCCAGTAAATTGCTGGCTTGCTTAGCAAGTGAAGAACTGGTATTATTGTAATGACAATTTCAGCATGGAGAGAAGGAACGTAGCACTTCTTTGCACAAAATCTATTTGGAGGTGTGGGGTGTAGTGTGTGTGTGTGTGTGTGTTTATAAGCCTTAACAACATAATAGAGAATTCTCAAAGCCATAACACTATTCTGAAGACCTGAGATTATTTTATATATTTTTCTACCTTGCAAAGCGTGTTTTTTGATATTATTTTGCTTCCACTTGAATTTATCAAATTTGAAAGATAAGAGCTGGGAAGCTAAAGATTTGTAATAGTTTCAACTGTTTTCATAGACATTTGTTGTAAGCTTTTATTTGTCTCTTATATTGTATCATATTAGAAGCAGAGATTCCTCATTTATACTAGCAACTGGAATAATTCAATAAAAAAATATTAACGACCTTGATTAAAAGAAATTACATCTTGCAAATCAAAGATTTTTAATTTACCAAAACCTGGATTTTTTGCATGAACTTCCTAAACAATACTTAAGTAATTTATTTTCTGTCATCTACAAACGTATATCCAAGTTTATCTTAAATATACTTTGAGAACCCAAATTGTGCTGTTTCCTACTACCAAATGTCTCCAGCATATCTTTTCACTGACTGTAGTACACACAAGTAACTTTTAAGTGCTAAATGGGATGTGTCTATTATTGTCATTATTATTTTCATCTGATTATGGAAAGATTTAGAACTCTTAAAACTCTTTTTAGTTTTTTTTTTTTCTTTTGTTACCTGACACTCTGGAGGACTGGCAGGTTCTTTTAGGGATCCTTTTCAGAATGAAGACTGGTGGCCACAGGGCTGTGGTTCTAATTAGAGACTTATTATTATTATTACATAAACATTTTTAATCATCACTGTAGCTTATTATCAGAAATTTCTAGCACTTAGAAATTTCTTTGTGCTTACCATTGAAAAAAAAATAAATCTAGAATTCTCAGTTACACAGACTTTTCAGTCATCTGGAACCTCTGCAAATCAGGGTAAATTCTTATTAATTGGTCTGTGATACAGTAATCACAACCTAGACTCAGACTTTATGTATAAGACCACAAGTCACTCATTCAATCCTCAGAGAGAAGACAATGGTGGAAGAACTTGGGCCCCCAGGGTTCATGGGTTTTGCTGTCCAGCAGCAGTTCTGGTCTAAGTCCCAACTAAAACTTGCTGCTGCTGCTTGATTTTATAGACAGTGCTGTTAAGACTTCCCTGCTCCCTGACAGTATCACCACAATCTGGGTGATAATGCTAATGGACACAGTGGCTGTCACCACCCCCCTTCGTAAACCAGCACTTGGGTCTTGATAATGCTAATGGCCTTACCAACCTATTAATATGTAAGCCCACATGCTGACACCGGAGAGGTATAGAGAGAAGGGGGTAAGGTGATACATTACCCCAGATGTTCACCTTATTATTGGTTATGCTAACCATATTACCAGGGGACAGGAGGGGGTCGTACGAGCCACAAACTTGTAAAGCCCATTTTAGAATAGGTCACTAAATAAAGTGTGGTTAAGAAATGCCTTCTCTGGTTTTACAGAGCACACTGAGAAATAACTTGTCATACTCTCCCCTGGACATCTTTGATATATAGCTATCAATATATCATATATATATATATATGAACTAATAGATATGTCAGAGGACCCACTGAAGACTTCAGCCTTTAGGAAATACTGACCAAAAGCCCATTTTGTATCCTAGCCCATCTAAAGCTATATGTGCTTCTGCAGATTCATAAGACATTGTGGTGGTTTTACTCGGGTGGGAGGCCGAGCTCCACCACAACCGCTCTCTCACGCCCCCTCCTCAAAGAGGAACGGGGAGAAAATACAATGAAAAGGGCTCAAGGGTTGAGATAAGGACGAGGAGATTGCACAGTAATTATCGTGATGGGCAAAACAGACTCAGTGTAGGGAGATAGTAAGATTTATTGCCTATTACTAACAAGCTAGAGAAGTGAGAAACAAAGGAAAGAAACCAAAAGCACCTTCCCCCCCATCCACCCTCTTCCACCTCCTCCCCCCGAGCGGTGCAGGGCAACGGGGGAATGGGAGTTATGGTCAGTCTATAGCGCTTCTTCGCTGCTGCTCCTTCTCGGTCACTCTCGTCCCCTGTGCTGTGGGGTCCCTCCCAGGGGATGCAGTCCTTGCTGAACTGATCCGACATGGGCTGCCCACAGGCAGCAGCTCTTCAAGAACTGCTCCAGATATGGCTCAGTACCACAGGGTCCATCCCTCAGGAGCGAACTGCTCCAACCTGGATCCCCCACAGCAGCAGCTCCTGCCAGGTCACTTGCTCCTGCGTGGTCTCCTCTCCACGGGCTACAGGTCCAGCCCGGAATCTGCTCCGGCAGGGGTCTTCCACAGGCTGCAGCCTCCGTCGGTGCAGGTCCACCTGCTCCACCGTGGTCTCCTCCACGGGGGGCTGCAGCGTGGAACCCTGCTCCACCGTGGTACTCCATGAGCTGCAGGGGGACAGCCTGCTTCACCATGGTCCTCACCACAGGCTGCAGGGGACTTCTGCTCCGGTGCCTGGAGCACCTCTCCCCCTCCTTCTTCACTGACCTTGGCACCTGCAAGGCTGTTCCTCACTCCTCTCACTCTCCCAGCTGCTGTGTGGCGCAGGGTTTTTTTTTTTTTTTTTTTTTTTCCCTGTCTTATATATGCTCTCACAGAGGTGCAAAACAACATCGCTTATTGGCTCAGCTCTGCTCAGCAGTGGGGCCCTTACCTAACATGGGGCAGCTTCTAGATCCTTCTCACAGAAGCCACCTCTATGGCCCCCTGCTACCAAAACCTTGCCACGTAAACCCACTACAGACATTTATTCAGAAAATAGAACAAGTTTCCCATACAAAAAAAAAACAATATTTTGTTTAGAAACAGGGTTAATAAGAGGCTAGGCTGCTATAACTGAGTGAGATATTGGATTTACATTGGTGGCAATTGATTCTTATTGGCAGGTAAGAATTTGGTTTAAACCATTGTGCCATGCAGTGATAACATTATTAAGCTTAGGTCTGTCTTACCGCACACAAGCACTGTCTTTCTAAAACTAAAACTTCAGAGAGTGACGATAAGTGACTACATGATTTATTTCCATTTCTACTTTTTGCTTTTTCAATATTAAAGGAATATATTTTATTAACATTAAAATAACACTGTTAGTCATAAACAGTATATAGGTAGTGTGTTACAGTTATAACAAACATCCAAATACTGCGCTAGCATATTTTCTTTGACGATAAAAGTAATGATCCTAAGCATGGATGGCTCAGTCTGGCCAAAATTAAATCCTCTTATGGTCTGTCCAATATTTAGATACTACCAGGAGTGCCTGAGGAGACATTAGAAATTAATTTAGCCTTTTGCCTTTTCTTGCACATACACATACACATCCAACCCTGCTGCCTTACTGTGAATCATCTTTTGAATATTTAGACCTATGGCAAACTAGTGTCACTTTATACTTTGTTGCAGGTTTAGGAACACCTCCTTTGGCCTTCTGTGGCAGATTGACCTTGACTAAGGAGCCAAATTCCCACCCAACCACTTGCCCTCTGTCCTCCCTCAGTGGGACAGGGTGGGGAGAAAATAGGAAGAACAGGAAGAAAGCTCATGGGTTGGAATAAAGACAGAAAGACCACTCACCAATTGCTGTCATGGGCAACACAATTTGACTTGGGGATTTAGTTAAAATAAAAATGTAATTATTTATTCAGGTAGTGGGAAACAAAACAAAACAGTAACAGCAACAAAACAACATTCAAACAACACCTTTCCACCTCCCTCCTGTAGACAACTTCACTCCTTCACTCTAAACTCCTCTAGTCTAACTCCAAGTGGTGCAGGGGGGTAAGGAGGTGTGGTCAGTCTACAACAGATATTCTCTGCCACTCCTTCTCATGTTTTTCCCTGCTCCACCATGGTCTTTTCCATGGGCTGTGGGGGAATCTCTGCTTTGGCACCTGGACCACCTCCTTCCTTCCTTTTCCAGTGAAGACATTTGTGTCTGCAGGGCCGTTTCCCATTTATTTTTGCCCCCTCCTCCATGGGCCTGTCTGCCTTATTTTCTCCCATTTCTTTAATAGATTTCCAAGAGGCGCCACCACCTTGGCTGCTGGGCCCAGCCGTGCCCTGTGGTGGGGCCGTTGGAGCCAGCTGGAACCAGCTGGGGCCGGCACGGGGCAGCCCCGGCCTCTCCTCACAGAGGCCCTGCAGCACCCTGCTGCCAACACCATGACACCTGCACCCAGTATAACCTCTTATCATAAAATTACTTGTAGAAGCGAAGCTTTTTTTTTTTTTTTTTTTTTTTGCTCCTTCTGGATTGCTTTTTGTTCTTATGCAGCTGAACAAATTTTACTAGTGTGGCTCCATACCTAGGTGTAACTCACTTTTCTAGGATCGTAGCCTTTTGGATTTTTTAAGTGTCTGGACACTTTTAAGTGTCTGGACATACAAATAATATCAATGCATAACTTTCATGTAATATATATCATCATCTAAAATAAAGCACCGGTTACTATCAGTGACTTTTATATCATCATTTTATAGCTTGGTATAAAAATATATGCTTGATACAAAACAGCAGATGATGTAAGAAACCACTGACAGAAGAGAAAACAGAACCAGCCTCCCTACAATGTTCAGTCCTGTATTCTACACAATAATCCACAATTATTACTAAAATTTATTCTCCGTCAAAGCATCCAGCTGAAACACCTCCACATCAAGCCCACATGGGAGTGAGTGTGCTGCAGAAGGCACAGTACTACATTGTCAAGCCATTTAGAAGTTTCCATTTCCAAAAGAAAACTGTTCATTTTTATTGCTATTCTGGATAATATTACATTGCATTTCAACAAAATTGAACTAAATCCCTTTCTTGTCTTAAGCCAAGGTTCTATATAGACTGATCACTAAAAAGCTGGATGGAAATTAGATGTTCCTCTGAAACACTTTATTAGTCTCATTAAAATAACAAGCCCTGATAAATTTAGAGTAAGACTGCAGTCTGATCACTGATCCTTCTGGACTTCACAACTTAAAGCCATTAAGGTGTCATAACTTACTGAACATGCCCGGGGAGCCTTGGATCTGCCTGTGGTAGATGCCAGGGAAAACTAAATCAGCAGCTGCTACTTCTTCATCTTCATGCTTGGCTGCTGTCAAAACAATCCCTACATAAAATGGGATTTTCCAGCCAGGTGGCCACCAGGAACAGTAGGTCTCATAGGCACTCTAAAGTCAGTACTTATACCATTCAATTAGGACAGTATTTCACAATGTTTTATAGCCCTTTGGTGATGGAATTATATCCGTGTTATCAGTGAAGTTTCTTTATATTACTTTAATTACTTACCCTAAGGTTGAAACTGCTGTGAAGTAACTGTTTTATGGAAATGTTAGCATGTATTTTATTTCCAATCATACAGATTGGATACTAGGTAGGTAACATCTTATATATGTCAACATTGTTGGCATTGACAGGCAAGTAGAAATCCAAAATACCTGGCAACTATTTTGTGAAATCAAATAAAGTTTTTTTTGTTTGTTTGTTTGTTTCTGAAAAAGAAATATTTAAAGACGTTTCTTAGCTTCAAAGAATGTTTCACACCAATTAAAAAATGAGACATAGTTTTGTTTTTGTAGAAAGTCACTGTAACAATAATCATAGTTTACTTTTAATGAAAACATATATATTTTATACAAGCTGATTGCAGTAAAGTAAATACTTATCAGTACTTACCTGTTTTTCCCCAAGCAAGGCAAGTGCAGTAAAATAAATTGTATTAATTTTATCTTTTTTTTCTTTTTTCTTTTCTTTTCTTTTCTTTTCTTTTCTTTTCTTTTCTTTTCTTTTCTTTTCTAGTCAAGTTTAAGTACAGTGCAATTAAAGAAATATGCAAAAAAAAAAAAAAGGGGGGGCTTTTATAGCCTTCCCAAAAGAGGTAGCTTTAATAGCAAAACTCTAATCCATTAATAAGAGAACTATTACACATACAGACATTTTGAAATCTTTTAAATCAGGATGACAAACATGGTATTGTATTTTAAAAACATCCAACCAAGCGAACAAAAACAAAACAAACAAAGAGACACAAAAATCTGCTAAATTGAATTGCTTAGTTAAAAATAGCAAAAATATACTTTTTATGTACATGGGTGAATAAGGTAGAACAAAGGAGTTTAAACTCGTCAAGCCACACTGAGGTCTTTATAACAATGAGGGATCAGATTACCAGAACAGGGTAAATGCTAGTGTAAATTTATAAATCCTATAGCTGCCCTTAAAATAAATTTATTTTTCCTCAACCTGAAGATTAACTGATGTCAGCTTAGTTTATTCTTCTTTGTTTCATCTAGTCTGGGACCTTGCATACAAACATATATTACTCCTCATCTTTATAACCATATAATATCCAGAGACTCATGAAAATCTCCACATTAAATCTCCACATAAAATTCTCAAGAACATTAATATGAGAGACTGATTTAAAAGGTTCATGAATTACCTTTTTTTATCCCCTAATAGAAGTCTTAAATCTGTGAGCTTGTGAGACAGAGCTTACATCATGATGTTATGTGAAATGCTGTTTTGTGGTTTTCTCTTTAAGGAAATAGAGAAATGTACAAAACCCCAAAAGTCAGTTACAGAAGCATAGAATCATAAAATGGTTTGGGTTGGAAGGGACCTTAAAGATCATCTAGTTCCAACCCCCCTGCCATGTACAGGGTCACCTTCCACTAGACCAGCTTGCTCATATTATTGTTCTAATACAAATTATTATTATTATCATTTTCCCTTCATTTTCTGTCCTATCAATCTGTCTTTATCTCACGCCAGAAGTTTTACCATTTTCCAATTCTCTCCCTCATCTCACTGGGGAATAGTGTGCAAACAGTCTAAACCACAACAGTCCTTTTGATGCCCAGCGTGGGGCTTGAAGGCATTGGGATAACAGTAGATCTCACCAGAGAGTGTTAGAACGAATTTGCTTACTGTATTTATTTAATAGTTGCTGGCCATAATGTTGATGTATTTGTTCTCAAAGCTGTTGTATTTACTCTCAGAATTGTGTTATATAACCCCTTACTTGCTGAATATGCTCCCTGATTTGCTGTTTATCATCTCTGGAGTCTGTTTTAAGGTTGCTTTCTTGTTTTATCACTTTGCTGTACTGTGTAATGCTGTCTTATGATATGATAAAATTACTGGTCATGAGCCTAGTCTAGTACTTGAACTCGTCATTGCTTTGTCTTCATACCTCAGGAACAATCTCTTGGAAACTGTTAGCCATTACTCTTTACGTTTTCTCCTTCGGAGAGCCAATCTCTGGGGGAGACTAGGAAGGACACTTTCCTCCACTCCTTCACCTTCCCTTCTCAGCCAGCCTCCACACTAGCAGGGCAATATGAGAATTTTAAAAGTCCTTAATGTAAGCACTGCTCAGCAACAACTAAAACATGAATGTGTTATCAACATTATTTTTCTCCTAAATCCAAAACATAGCACCCTACCACTCACTACGAAGAAAATTAACTCTATCGCAACTGAAACCAGGATAGCAGTGAAAGTCTTCACAGGTTTTAAAGCTATGTTGACTGGTCCAATAGCAAGCTTAATGCTTATTAGGAAATATTTAATGCAATCAAATGGTCAACTAAGATAGCGTTAAACAAAAAGAAGTCAAATTTTGAGTTTGTTGCTTTCTTGATAGCAGTCTTGCAATATAAATAATAGTCTTGTCTATTTGTTTTTTCATACAGCTTTTGATATATACTGCAACAAATGCTGTCAGCTTATTAACGTTAAAATATGGATTTAACAATTAATTTAGAAATTGAAGAAAGCAACACTTTAGAAATTTATTTGCCTGCCAATGTGTAGGTAGATTTTTTTTTGCTCTCATGGAAGGATTAATAAATTTATAGGGCACTGGTTTTTGAAGTTGTTTCTGTTGGATTTTAATAGGACCACCTATTTCCCTCCTGTCCTTTACTTCTAGTTCCATCGTCTCTAATATCGGTTGTGTTAAAATGATTTTTAAGGAGAAGAAAAAAAAAAAAGTTAAATACCTCTAAATTCCACATACATAATGCATACATAACAAGAAATATAGTTTCATTTTTTTTCTTTTTTTTTTTTTTGCCATTACATCTTAGTGATGAATCTTATCAATCAATCCACTCCAGATTATTTTATTTCTCTGATTTTCTTCTTCCAGCGTGTAGATTTTCTATCCGATTTCTATCCAATATCAATATCAGCTATGCAGAAAATTAAACTTGCCAGGCAATCAAAAACTGCCACACTGGTTAAATGAAATTCTTTAGTTAGAAAGCATATCTGAATACACTAGTCATTTTGGTATATTATCTAACCACCCAGAAATATCTTTGCTTGATGATGAGTACTAGTGTGACAAGCTTGATGATGAGTATTAGTGTGACAAGCTTGATTTCCAGAAACAATTTTGTTTCAACTGTAGATAAAGACTGCTGTAGAAATGCTGATACTGTGTATACAGTCATAGCTCATTTTCTGTTCACCTTTCTCTTGGAAACTACTTATGTAGGATCAACAACAAATAATACTCATGCTATTTCTTTCAGTTTTGCTCAAATCTTTATTTTATTTTTATTTTTATTTTTATTTTTATTTTTATTTTTATTTTTATTTTTATTTTTATTTATTTTTATTATTTTTTATTTTTATTTTATTTTATTTTTATTTAATAAGGAAGCAATACCAGGAAAGAAGTTTAGGCACCAGAAAATGAGACCCTACAGCTATTAAGACCAGTTATCTCAATACTTCTGTTTTCAACAATTGTGTTCATGAATACAATGTAGAATTTTCTAATGTTTTATACAACCACCTTGGTTTTTTTTTATAACTACCTGCACCTTCTCTAGTATTTCAGAAGCTATTTGATTGTCATGTCAAGCTTCTCTTCTAATACCAGAACTGAACAAAAAAATAGTGAGTTTAGATGAACCATACTGAGCTTAGATGAACCATTTATGAATCAAGGTGTTTCTCAATTATTATTATTTTTTTTTCCATTCAGGAGAGAACTATTGGAATTTAAAATTCAATTCACCAATTCCTGCAGCTAAAATCAATTAACTCTTGCTTTAACATTGCATATTTGTCTTTATTATGCAGATACACTGAACAACTGTATAGCCAGAAATAGGAAAAGAGATCTAATGAGAAGGTAAATAAGATGGACTTTTACTCTAGTCTGCATTATATTGCTCATCTCAGAGATATGCTTGTATTCTGATCTTGCTGCAAGATCTGCTTGTGTATTTAACAGTAATATGTCATTGCCTTTACAAGAAGACTATAAATAAATAAAAACCTTTCATCAATCTAGAAAGATGGAACTAAACAGCAGAACTTCCCATCCAGAAAGTGCTCTAAATAGTGGCAAATAATTCTTGTTATGCACTCACCTGATTTCAGATATGCATGTATGTATGTATTTATTTATTTACTTCTCCAGATTCATCTGCATATTGTGGTGGGAAAAAAATCCCAGTCAGGTTAGGTGAGACACCTCAGGACAAGAAAGCAAATGAAAGCACATTTCTATTTCTTGGTCATGGCACAATTGTACTAAAACTCATCAGCTCCAGCCCCACTAGCAGCTTGCATTTTCAAGGAAAATTTGGAATGTGTATCCTAAATAGATGAAATATATGTCTACATCTGGAAGCAGTTTCAGATTCTGAATTGCTCAATATGCAAAGTCAAAAGTATATAGGAAACAAAAATTCTGATATGCTTCTTTCAGCATTACTGTTGAGCAACAAAAGTATTTTGTTATTATTTCAATGCACATCCAGAAGGCCTTTGAGATATATGAATAATCTAATCTCTAACTGCAGAATTTGCTCTACAAAATCTCATGCACAAACTCAAACCCATTTTTCATTGATATTTTGTTAATCCATATTCCTTGAATTTCTTTGCATCCTGTTTTACTTAATTGAGACATTTACATTAATACAGGGAATCTGTTTCTAAAATAGTTTGTCTTCTGCTGCTGCTTATTATATTTGAAGTAGTTCTTATTTAGTGGCAATTAGAATTGGTTACTGTGAAAATAACAACTTGGTCGGAAATGAGAAACTAGCACTTTATTTGTCAAATAAGCAGCAGAAACAGGTGAGCTGTTAGAAACAAAGATCCTGTTCCTTTATGAATGGGTTTAGCAATTAAGAAGGAGAACAGGAAAATGTTTTGCATTTTATAGTTCAGAGGACAACTTTCAATATGTTTTGTAAACTTTAATAAGCCATGCAACAACATTATAAGTAATACATAATTATGCCTGTTAGAAAAGAATAACAGTCTAATGTTAGATCTTTGGTTTTCAAAAGAGTTGTATTAACATACATAGGACTGCTGTTTCTATGTATGGACCATTTATTGCAAAATGAAGTAATATGAAGTTTCTTGTATCATTTAGTAGTAAGATGTGACACTGACCTGACAAAACCACTTATACAGCTCAGTCTCTGACCACCAGCCAATGCTATTCAGAAAGACACCTAAAATAAAAGGAACCTGCTTTAGGACCTTTGGTGGTTTTACTCAGTTGGGCAGCTGAGCTCCACCACAACCGCTCTCTCACTGCCCCTCCTCAAAGGGAAAGGGGGAGAAAATATGATGAAAAGGGCTCAGGGGTTGAGATAAGGACAAGGAGAACATGGGTCCCCCACAGGCGGCAGCTCCCCCCAGACCCCCTGCTCCTGTGTGGGCTCCTCTCCACGGGCTGCAGCTCCGGCCCGGGGCCTGCTCCTGCGGAGGGTCTCCATGGGCCACAGCCTCCTCCAGGCCACATCCACCTGCTCCACCAGGGGCTCCTCCACAGGCTGCAGTGTGGAGATCTGCTCTGCTGTGGGACCCATGAGCTGTAGGGGCACAGCCTGCCCCACTGGCTTCAGGGGAACTTCAATACTGGCAACTGGAGCACCTCCTGCCCTCCTTCTGCACTGATCTTGGTGTCTGCAGGGCTGGTTCTCACTCCTCACTCTCCCAGCTGCTGTAGTGCAGCATTATTTTTCCCCCCCTTCTTAAGTATGCTCTCACAGAGGTACAAACAACATTGCTTATTGGCTTGGCTCTGTCCAGCCACAGGTACCTGTGGAGCTGGCTGGAGCTGGCTCTGATCTGACATGGGGCAGCTGCTGGGCTCTGCTCACAGAGGCCACCCTTTCAGCCCCCCACTACCAAAACCTTGCTATGTAAAGCCAATACAGCACCGCCCTAAATTTCATTCTTTTAAGCTCTGCAACAGAATCTAACTCACCTACATTCCCTGTAGTAAATGCAGGGATTGAAGCGTCTCATTATGGGATTCATAGCAGACAGCACTGTGTAAACAAAGAGCTGAGGGAATAAATGCATCTTAATCCCAAATTTAGTGTATTCATTTATTTATGTGACATTTTCGAAATCTGTTCCCACTAGATGGCTACAGCAGCACCAACTCTATAATCAGAGAAGCAACTGTGTCTAATCGTTGACACTGGAAAGACCTACCTTCCTAAAGTTTTCATTTTTTTACTACCTAGAAATACATATTAAAGAATCTCAGGATCATGAAAAAGCATTGCTATGGAGACATGTAAGAGCATTTCCATATATAGCCCTGAGCACTAAGGTTGTAATTTCTTTTTCTTTCTGTAAGAATGACATAAAAAATGCAACCTACATTTCTAAAGTGGTCTGAGAGTATCTCCAGGGAGAGAAAAATACAACCAAGAGAGAAAACACATAATGAGGACAGAGGAATAACAGAGGGGGGGTAAAGGAAAGTAGAGCCTGACAGGCAGGACAGAGTAGAAAAATGGAAATAAAAGTTTAGAATGAATACAACAACAAGAAGTGAAGAAAAGGAATCGTATTCGTAGTAGAGAATTTACAAAGATTCACAAATCCTTGTTTTAAGGTGATAACAGTATTGGGCTTGCTTACCAGCTGCTTAGAACAGAAATCTGAAAGCTTCTTTATAATTCTTATGGTTTCCAAGTAGTAACAGGCTGTGCATTAGGTCTGCACTTATAATGCGTTTTTCAGTCTTGGTGTAAATGATCTCATTAGCTCCCTGGCACCCTGTTCCCAAAGAGTTCCATAAAGCCATGGTAAAATATTCCTTCAAACCCTGCTAATGGTTTATTTTCACCATGTTCCTTCAGGAATATTCCCAAATAGTTTCAACTGCTGCTAAAAATAATAATAGCTTTTATTATTAATATTATTTTAAACATAATTATCTGGCACAGGACAGATATAATTGCTATCCCTAATCCCAGGCCACTTCAGTGACATTAACTACCAGATGCTTTTAATCTATATATCATCAGTGTAAGTCACTCTCATGGATGGAGAGAAAGATCACTGAAAGAGGACAAAGGTAAGAAGCAGCAAGGAGACTGACAGCTAATCATGAGCCTGAGGTGGAAACAGTGTCTATAACTTCGTGCCCAACAGCAAAGGTGCATATTATGAAGGGATGTTCTTTAATGAGCACAGGTAAGATAGGATGGTTGTCTGAAATTTTACATTAGTTGTTGTAAATGATGGACTTTTTTTCTCTTTTTTTTAAGCTTCTTTAAAAAAAATAAAGAAAATAAAATGTTCATTGTGTATTAAACCTGATATTAGTCCTCCCTGTGGTGACCAAAATGGCTTATCAGGCAATCTGCATGCATGATGTTATGAAAAAGAAATCAGTAAGCTCAGGGGGAAAAAAAAAATATACATTGTAGTCATGTAATCTAATAAAAAAATACTTTTTTGGTACACTACTTGACTTTCAGTGCAAGAGAAGGAGCATTGAAAAATAGTCTTTGTGAATATAGCTTTGATGTTGCCACACAATAGATTTTTCCGAATGTGAGGAACTAAGAGGACTGAAATCAGTCATGGCTAAGGGGGATTCACAGGTCTAGGATTCTTTTCTTCACAATTAGCATAGCTTTTTGTGTTGTGTACTCCCTACCAGGTTGCAGACCAAACAGTTACAAGCCTCTTATCAAACCATGTTGAAGATTGCATCTAAATCCCCATGAAACCAAAAGAATAACTGAAACAGATTTGGTCGTCGTGTACTATTTTATTGCTGTATGTATCCAATTTTGTCTATCTGGTACTTGAAGATAAATAGCGAGGTAACTGCACTTATAAAATGCATATGAAGAATTCCTTTGTGAACTAGTTCTTTAGTTCACGAAAGGTTTCAAAGTGCCTTTACAGAAGAAATAATTTTCCTGGCAGCATGACCTTCAACTATAGCCTCTTGTATTGAGCACCCATTGGAATGCACAGGCTAATCAGTCCTCTCATTGTATCATGAAGAGACCTGCAGGAAGCATACATCTGCAGTAAAAATATTTTCTGAAAGGGTATCTGAACATTCACTTCTTAATATTAAGGGACTTTCTCCTGGTGAAGATACTTTTAGAAATGAATTCTTAAAAGCTAGCATTTTAGAACTTTTGAAAATAGAAAGGAGAAAAATAAGAAAAGACTATCACAAACTGGACTCTCATAGTAATGAGGACAGAAAAAAAAATATGCCAGAAATAAATGCCCTCTCTGTGTAGTGTTTGTTTTTCATTAAGATGTTAATGAAAATGATGAGTAAGGAAATACTCAGGTGTTTTCTCAGGTCACTGTTTCATTGTACTGGTGTAATGGAAGCACGCAAAGGAAGACAGAACTGAAACAAAGAGTTTGCAAGCAGAAATATGAGAAAAGGTAGTGAAAAGAGATATCACATGGCAAAAAGGAAACCGGTAGAATGGTGCAAGGAAAAAGCAGAAGGAGCTTATAACATCAGAGAAGGAACAGGCAGGGATAAATGCTGAGAAAGAAGATATTGTTAAAGAAGATAGAAAGAAGTGTGAAGCATGTAAATTAAAGTACAGTGGAGGCCTGGAGGAACTTGAAGGAAGAGAAAGGAGAAATCCAGGAGGGATAAAGAGAGAAAGCTAATTGAAGAAGTCAATAAGAGACCTTTAAAGACAGTTTAAATTTTCAGCCATCTTACTGCTTTCCTTAGCACAGAACCAAAAAACTTTGCTTCCAGAGCTAGGTTGGTAGTCCAACGTGTAATGTCACCTCCTCATCTGCTAGAAGCTTCCTCACAGCGAGTCTGAAATAGCCAATTTATTCTTAATTTGTTTTATGAAGCAATGAGTGTAGATGTGACATACTGTCTGATTACAACAAGAGGGCAGAAAGAAGGGAGTGACTGTGGAGCAGAAGATTGTCAATTAGAACATTTATCTGCTTAACATAGGCATTTAGTCATGCAGATGTTGATAGTATAGCTAAATATAGGTGGATTTGCATGAACAGCAGTCTCATTTATTTCTATCTGCTATTATATGGTCAAATCATTATTATTATTTATTATTTATAAACATCTCTCTTATCAATTTGAGTAGCAGTGACACTTTGTGGGAGAAACTCCTCACTGTGACAAAATGTCCCTCTAGGTCTCTTTCTTTAACGGGAGTCCATTCAATTGGGTTCTGCTTTATTAGTATTGCCTTCGGTAGGTGCTGTACCTAACAGTGCTGTTCCTTAGTTGGAAGTGCATATGAATGCACTTTAGTCAAGTAAACAAAAAGAAGGACCCCATTCACCTTGACTTTTCTGCTGTCATGGTACTTCAGTCATAAAGCTAAATTTAATTGAAATTAAACTGCCCTCAATTATAGTAAATGGGGACGTAAATGATGCTATTGTACAACAGAATATCCATTACACTGAAAAAATTGTAGATAACCTACTTTGTACCAGAGTGTGGAATAACTGCCAAAGCTGCATAAAGAATTAGATTTTTTTTAGTTATGCTCAATTTTGCAAATCAGAATGTGCAAGCTTTATCTTAATGAAGCTGGCAGAGATGCTTCATCTAGAGAGAAATACAGCTAAGCCAGGTCCCTCTCCCCAAGATTGCATTTCTAACTTCTTCCCAGAACAAACAAGGTTAATCTAGGACAGAAATAAGACGTAAGTAAATAAGATAATAATAAGGCTGACATTTTTTATACATTCACAATTACAGTTGTTAAACCCAACACAGAATTGTAACTCTGCATTAGGTTTATTACTCTATGTTACTTGCTTGTTGTGAGTTCTTTAAAATCTTGTAATTACAAAACCTCCTGGTTTATTGGTATAGTCTGAGCTGACACTTACATCCTGTCTTTTCCTAAACAGCAGTTTAAAAGCTTTAAATAATTTAGCATTTTCCCGTTAACACTTCTGTCTGGCAAGTCTAGAAGAGAATTGATGAAGTCACAATTTGATAGTCCCCTTCGCTATGGGAGTAGAGATGCTTTTTATCATACTTTTCCCAACAGAATCAATTACCGATGACACTTTTTCTTTTAGAAAAATATAAAAAAAAACTCAAATGCCAACAACATTTTAAGAGAAAAATCTAGATTATCGCTTGTCCCTGTCATCCTTCCTTTGCATGTAATGAAAGAACCTATAATCCATCAGGAGAGGACAGAATATGGTGTTTATCACTAATAGGTGCTGATATTTTTATATGTCAAACATCCCAGCCATGTTAATCTTTTACAGTTGTGGTGACAGCTGTTTGAATTTTAACATCAGACCAAGTGTTTGAAAGCAGTCAAAAGGCTAAAGGTTTAAAGTGCAATTTCCTTTGCTGATGAAATAAAGTTTGTTAATTAATCTTTATTTTATTTATTTATTTATTTATTTTACTGCATGAGTTCTCATCCAAGTCCTCGTCAAAATTGTCTTAACTATATTATGAAAGTGCTGAGAGCTGATCAGCAGTTGAGTAAATATTTTGGTTGAAATCTTGAGTCACAAACAACACAGAGTAAAAAGTGAGGCATAAGTACATATTACATATCATTTTGGAAATGACCTTACTCCATGTTATTCAAAACTATGAAAGATCACATTAGAATATTTTACCCAGTGCTATTATTACATATACATTCATGATACTGACAAACTATTAATGAATCTTTAACTGAGTCACTAGAATATTCAGGCTTCTGTTTATAATTATTTCACAGTTTTATTCTCTTTTGTATAGTTAATGCAGATGTTTAATGGAAATACTACACAGTAGTACAACTTTTAAAGGATCCTAAGTGAACAAGGGCCTAGTGCTGACAAAAATTAGAAATTATTGCTGATCTGTAAGTTTTGATAAATTTTTAAAGTAATACATGTATTTATGAAGATAATATATCAAAATCTATTAAAATTGCATATTTTAAAATTAAATTAAAGCTCATAGAATCACAGAATCATAGAATATCCCAAGTTGGAAGGGACCCATAAGGATCATCAAATCCAACTCCTGGCACCACACAGGTCTACCCAAAATTTTAGACCATGTGACTAAGCGCACAGTCCAAACGCTTCTTAAACTCTGACAGGCCTGGTGCTGTGATTACTTCCCTGGGGAGCTAGTTCCAGCGTGCAACAACCCTCTCAGTGAAGAACCTCTTCCTGATGTCTAGCCTAAACCTCCCCTGCCTCAGCTTGACATCATTCCTGCGGGTTCTATCACTGGTGAGTAAAGAGAATAGATTGGCGCCTTTCCCTCCACTCCCTCTCGTGAGGAAGCTGTAGAATTTTTTTCAATACTTTAGAAAAATAAGGAGGTATATATTTTGGGGAGGTAGATATAGGTAAAAATAGATGCAAATGAGAGGATGAGTCAAAGCTAGCCATGAACCTAATGACAAACAATACAGAAACAACACAAACTCAATTTTTAACATGGTCAGAAAGTTTTCCTTTTACTTTTATTGGGTGGCAAAATATACTATGAGCTTGTTATAGGTACGTAAGAACAGTATTAGAGGGTAAGATTGTATTCTAGTATTTTTGGCTATGCTCAGAAATAAACGTCTATGAGACATTTGAAATGTCTCATGTCATGACGTGAGAAATGTCTATGTGTATGAGAATGGGACAGACATACAATAAAATTTCCTTCAAATTGTCTTCCCAGTGTCCAGTTATCAGTATTAGTAAAATACAGTAAAATTCCATATCCAGTCTAAGAGACCACAGTTTTCTGCTGTTCTGTGAACTCACTGTTTAAGATCTTTAGTAATATTGTATTGGCTGCACTGATCTCTGTGCTGTGATAGGGATGAACTTCTTGATTTACTTTTCCCACATGAACACCATTTTAACTGCTAATATCTCAAAATATGCTCAGTACCTCTGTATTTTTGACTGTTTTTTAAGATAACCATATCTTAGTCAAGTTAAGTGAATAGTTATATATTATGGTTATATACTATAGTTATATAATATAACTATTAGGCAGGTTATGTAGTTATATATAATGGTTATATATTGTTATATATAATTGTTATATATTGTTATATAATACTGGTGCGGAAGTTATTCGCAGTGGGCTGCTCTTTTTGTTAGAGGAACGTTCATCAGTACCTTTCATTTTGGAGATTTTCGCTTGGTTGTTGGTTGGTTGTTGTTTTTTGTTTTTTTTTGGTGGTGGTGGTGTGTTGTTTTGTGCTTCCCCCCCCCCTCCTCCTCCCCCCCCCCCCCCCCCGTTCAGTGTACTTGCTATGTCTTTTGACTTTTCATATAATCTTCATATCATGCTTGACCTTCTTCTTTCCCCCTTGGACAGCTTTTAAAGTTAGTACTTTCCTTTAGACTCTCTTCTTTCTAAGGCTGTTCTAAAACACCAGCAGTGTAAAATATGAAAACTGTGGCATCAGTCTGCTAATTGCTCAGAACATGCAACTTGGGTTTCTTTTACTCTAATGTATTTTTCTGGTAGTTATCAATCTTACTGATGGAGCTTTTTTATTATTATTATTTTTTTTTTTTTAAATGCATTGCCCATGCCAGAGTGTTTGCAACTTTTGCAGCTGGGGAATATCATTTAACCAGTTGCTATCAGGACAAATGATTCTTTATTAAGTGTCACTCCACTGACTTAGCAAGTTAATATTATGTGTAGAGCATGTTAGCAGACTTTTTTTTGTGGTTGTTGTTGTTTTTGGTCGTGGTGGTGGTGTTGTTTTGAGAAAAAAATGAGTTCACAACTTGGCCTAATATGAAAATAAGATAATCTTTCTTAGAACTTAGCACTGCTTATACTGATAATGATTAATTTGTTTAGCCCACAGTGGACACAGAAAATTTTCAAAAGATTTTGTGATATTGCTCAGATTTAGAATGTCTTTATGTTTTTCAATATTGTCTAGATTATTTATATTCAAGATTGCAGATAGCAATCTTTTACATGGCTGGGCCCAATTTGTTTTTCCTCAGAGAACTGAACAATAGTAAGAGACGAATAATGAAATGGAATATGCCCAGCAAATATTCCTTAGGGGATATGCAGAAATGCTCAGTTGATATTGGTTAAATTCTACCATCTACATTATCATTACTATATCCCTAAAATGATGGCTGTTATTTTTGGTCATGTGCGTTCCCATTGCTTTTCCTTCCATTAACACTGGTCTAAATATTTTTGGTAACAGGAATAAATAAATGCTGAGATAGAGCTCTTGGAGAGTAACTCTAACAGATGTTAATAATCCCTCATACTGTTTTATCAGCCAGTTTTGATATCAGCCAAAACTGGTTTCTCGTGTGAAAATTAAGAGTTGGTTTATTGTTACCAATGCATTCAAACTTGAATAATAAATCCTTAGTTACAAGCACGTATTTTTGAGGATGGAATAATCTGGTGTGATACAGTGGAACACAGAGTGAAAATAAATGCAGAAATCTTATCTGAGACACCATTGGAGTAGTGTGGTGGTTTTACCTAGCTGGACAGCTGAGCTCCATCACAACCACTCCCTCACTCCCTCACTCCCTCTCCTCAAAGGGAAAGGGGGGAGAAAATATGAGGAAAAGGGCTCAAGGGTTGAGATGAGGGCACAGAGATCACTCAAAAATTATTGTCACAGGCAAAACAAACTCAGCATAGAGTGATTAATAAAATTTATTACCTATCATTAACAAGCTAGAGAAGTGAGAAACAAAGAAAACAAACAAAAACACCTTCCCCCCATCCACTCTCTTCTACCTCCTCCTCCCGAGTGGCACAGAGGAAAGGGGGACTGGGGTTGCTGTCATTCTACATAGCACTTTGTCTCTGCCGCTCCTTCTCATTCAGGGTCACTCTCTGCCCCTGCTCCACGTGGGGTCCCTCCCACAGGATGCCATCCTTCCTGAACTGAGCCTGCAGGGGCTATCCACGGGCAGCAGCTCTGTAAGAACTGCTCCCACATGGCTCCGTACCATGGGGTCCATCCATCAGGAGCCAACTGCTCCAGCACGGGTCCCCCACGGGTGGCAACTCCCCCCAGACCCCCTGCTCCTGCGTGGGCTCCTCTCCACGGGCTGCAGCTCCGGCCCGGGGCCTGCTCCTGCGGGGACTCTCCATGGGCTGCAGCCTCCTCCAGGCCACACCCACCTGCTCCACCGAGGGCTCCTCCACGGGGGGGCTGCAGCGTGGAGATCTGCTCCATGTGGGACCCATGGGCTGCAGGGGAACAGCCTGCTCCATCAGGGGCCTCTCCACAGGCCGCAGGGGAATTTCTGCTCCATGCCTAGAGCTTCCTGCCCTCCTTCTGCACTGATCTTGGTGTCTGCAGGGCTGGTTCTCACTCCTCTCTCCCAGCTGCTGTAGTGCAACAGCTTTTTGGTTTTTCTTTTGCCTTCCTTAAATCTGCTCTCCCAGAGGCCCAACCAACTCCCTAGCTTGGCTCTGGGCAGCGATGGGTCCCTTTGAAGCCGCTGAAGCTGGACCTTATCTGACATGGGGCAGCTGCCACCACTGCAGCCCCCTACTGCCAAAACTTTGTCACATAAAACCTCTACAGATAGGAATTTTATTTCCTGTGCCACTGAATGCAGAATATGAAACAATCGAATACTTCAACAGAGTATTCAACTTGTATTCTTTTTGAAATTTTCTTCTTTATTTGATCTTCTTGCTGGCCTAGTTAACTTCAATTTTATTTATTTATTTAGCTATTTTTAAATGCAAAGGAAACAGACTCCACAGACCTCACCAAGGCTATCAACTACTCCGTTCCAGCGGAAATATGGATTTTAATTTTCAGCACGCTGAACATGTATTAATTCTTTAAGGACTTTGTTATTTGTATAAAATATATCATTGCATCTCCTTTACTTGGGCAGAATCTGACCTTCAGTGAAAACCTTGTGAACATATACTAGATTGTCCCCAGTCTAGGGGGAAAAGCAGGCATTTGTGTACCCCAGAGGTGCTAAGCATAAGATGTTAGCCACCAAAGTCCTTGTCTCTAGGGCCATTTCAAAGAAATAGTATTTTCTGTTTTAGCACCATTTCACCATTTCAAATATTTTCACAAACTAGATTTTCTTACAGCTACTATGTGGATGCAAAAATGCTAAAAACAGGAAAAACCTATTGGGAGACATGAGAATAAATATTTATACTGTATTCTTTTATTGGCTCCATTAATTAGCTAATTAAACTGATATAGTTAGGAAGTTATGAGAAATACCAGATAATGTGTAAAACTGTTAAATGTAAATGTTTTGGCTTAAAAAACAAAACAAAACAAAACAAAATAAAAACTGAGGTACACTTTACCTCAGTGTAAAATCACGATTATTTTTCACCATTTAAAAAATTCTTTAAAAAGATAAATTCAGGTTATCTATTCTTTTCTTGCAATTGAATACTGGATTCCTTTGTATTTCCTTTATAATCATATTTGTAACATCGTTGTAACGTCATTGTGATTACTGCAAACTTGGTTTGCTGTAATGTCAAAATCAGTTTTAGAGCCAAAAGTTTGTTTTAATTTTCTCTATGTACATAAAAAAAGTTCCTCCAATTAGCTAAGATTGTATAGCTGTAAAGTTACCAAAACCCAAACAAATAATAATAATAATAATAAAAATACAGTATTTAACTTCACTGTTAAATGACTGTTTTTGAAAGTGTTCTTGACTTTTATTCCTGTTTTTATTCTGTGCTTATTTTTATTGTTTCAAACAAGTCCCAGACCATATTTTCTGAAGAGATCTGAAAATATATTTTTTGTATTCCTAAATGTGTTTGTTTAGAAAAGACTGCAGTACTCTCTTTCCACAACAGTAGAGACAGAGCACAAATAGGCTATGGTATTTTTTATTTAAGTTTCATGAGATAAAGAACCTTCTGACTGGGTTACTGCTATAGAGTGAAAGTAAGAACACGAATGTCTAAGAAAGAACCAACCTGCATTAACTCTATAGGCTGATAGTCTTAAATTAAGAGCGTAGTCTAAGAAGGAAACCTCAAGACTCTCTGTATTTGTTGGAGGGAAAAAAATAAAAAATCTAAAGGAAAATTCCAAGAATCTCTGGGATATGAATTGCCTTCTAGACATCCTTTCCACAGTAAAAAGCACCACAGTTAAGCATTAGAAGTTGGTAGGATGAATTTTCATTATCTTCTGGCAGATTTGAGAAACGGTGTTTTTGTTTCAGCAGGGCATCTAACCCATGTAAGATGCTTCTGAGCCTAGACTGGATCCACTATCATGAACAGTATTTCTTGGATTATGTGCAACTTCACATTCAGTGACTGCTCTTATCTGGAAAATAAATCTTTGGAGACTGAGTGATTTACAGGGATGTTTTACTAGGAACTAATCACTTCATTTCACTGATGTTATTAGTAGGGATATTGGAAGATGAAGAACAGAAGGTGGTAAGGAAGACTGATAAAAAATTCTGGTAAAATTAAAGGGAAACATTACACGGTTTTGATTAAAGCTTGTTTCATTTCAGTGATATCAAAAATTAAAATTATTATTATTAATGATATCATTTGACTTTAAGATCCTGTCTCCTTAGAGTTTATTAAAGAAAAGATTCCAAAATGCAGAAGGAATTATCAACAGTCTAATTTTAATGCTCAGATCTTGTTCACCAGATACCTATTTGCTTCCTCTGTCCATGGCTTGAGGCTTTTTGAGATACTGCTAGTACGTTTATATTTTTCAGATGAAACATTTTGAAAATATCAGGAAGTTCAAAGAGGGATCATCCAGTGTAACCCTGATATTTCACTGCAACCCTCTGTTTACCTTTGCCAGCCAGACGTAAATGAAAAAAAAAAATATAGGCAGGCTAGCTAAAAATACTGCTTTAGTATCTGAAACTTCCTGCCTAGAATGCTGAAGAAATACTCTCTTGGTCATTTATGTTCCATATCAGCAAACTATGACCAGAGCACAGTCCAGAAGAGTTATGAAACCAAGCCTGTATATTTGTTTTTGATAACACTGATTATTTTAATTTCACATACAAGTTCAAAAATATGTACCCACATGATCACACAAACATAAATGCCTTGTTTTAGCTAGCAAGCAGTTTTATGCAACTTCAATAAATTATGAATTAGACTCTATAGTATTAATGCTACACAAACCCCTTTGGAATATATAATACCAGGCTTGACATTAGAAAGTACATCAATCTCTAAAGTAATTTCCATGCCTGAATCTCAGAAAGGAAGTGACAGTTCTGAATGGCACTTCAGCTATGTTCCTTTGTATTTTGTTAATAAAGAGAGATCTTATTAGTGGGAGATTCGAGATGGTATAAACAAGTTGGTGAGCTCAATATACCATATGCTATAGTTGCTGATTATGTTCTTGTTGACATTTTCTGCATGTGGGAATATTATCCTCTCAAATTCATTATACTTCTGTTCGCATGTACTGTGTTAATTGGCATGTGACACTTTCAAAATCTGTTCCCAGGCAATATTCATAAATAGTTCTGTTTCATATGAGCAAATGTATTCAGCAGTCCTGACATTTAAAGGAATGTAACAATATAGTTCTTTTCTTCCCCACTGTTCTATTTTAAAAATCAAGTTAGTTTGAATTTGTTTAATCTTTTCTTAAATCATGATTGTTTCCAGTTCATTGTGATATCATTCATGTCATATCTAATGATTTATCAAAAAAGTGGGCTTTTTAATATAACACTCAGGTGTACTTTGTACTTTGCAATTAGTGTGTGCAAAATAACCAAATAATCCAAAACACCTTATTCCACTTAGAGATATTAACTGAAATCATAAAGCAGTGAAAGACAGGATGAGTGTGTATGCTGTGTTCTGCAGAACCAGTGAGATTTTATATATTTCAAAAATGACATCTCAATTACAGTGCTACAAGTGCAGACTGCAGAAAATGAGTAGGATATATCTGAAGATCCTAGGATGAAAACAATAATAGCTCTGTCATCAGCAAAAACAATAAGAGCTTTGTCATCAGCTCCCTCTAGAGTAGGATTGAGTGAAGAGTTCAAGATGCATCTCATCTAAATAAGGCATTGAAATGAGGCTTCCAAGATGGAGCATAATTATGCTAGAGTGCTTATGTAATTAATTGATAGACACCTCTGAAGGATGGCTCAGATCTCAGATCACTTGAATCACCTTAGACAGCAACATGTTTTCTCCATAGCTATTTTGGAAGCTAATGCCTATTTCTTTAATGCCTCACACTAAGGGGATGTTCTGAGCCCTTAAGTTTAATATACTATGAGTTTTTTTCAGTCTCATTATCACTAATTGCAGAATTTGGGTATGTATGTGTGTGTGTGTTGGTCTAAAACAGAGAAATAACAACATACCTGCAACCTACTCACATTTGTTACTATCTCTATTCATGTCTGATCTTTAACTACTGTTTCTCAGTTGCTAGCATGACATTTTCCTTTTCACATTGGGGGGCAAGCTGGCATTTGGTTTCTCTTCCTTGTTCTATGTAAGTTCTTGCTGTATCTTACGCTCAAAAACATTATTTTTTCTTTTTGCAATATATGAATAGAAACAGCTGAAGCAGAAAAATCACCAGAATATGCCAAATACAGAATATTGCTGTTACCAGGCAAGTATCTTGGTTCTATCTAATAAGTGTACATCATCCATCTGTGTTAGAGGTATGAATTAATCAGACATTTCTTTCAAGAAGCTATAAATTTAGTCAGCTCTAAATGTGATTTACATCTGTAGTAGACAGGATGGACTTACATTATCACAAGGAAGAACAAATATTTCCAGAGAACCTGGTGACAAACTCTTTGTCTCTGTCTTCTTTATAGGTGATTAATAACATTTGGCTTACAATGTCCACAAACTGTACACAAATCATTTTGATATTTGGACATCTGGAGAACCTTGTATGGTGTTAATGGTGTGCTTCAAGTTGCATAATTTCATTGTGCAATAGCACAAATTATCCTGCAGAAGGCCATTGACACATATGAGGAAGGACAATAGGTAGCACTCAGTGATGCACACTCTTAGCAACATACTATAACAAATCTTGGAAGAGAAAATGAATTGAGAATGTATTACTGTTTTATATACATTATTTCACATTTATGTGGTTCAAATAGTTAATAAAATTCATCTTTTTTTTTCTTTTCTTTGTTATGCCTACTATTATGAGTTGGTGAATATAATTCAATAATCACAAAGCTGCAGGAGTTCCATGTCCCAAGATTCTGTTAGTAACAAGGCTGAGTTTGCATACCTACCAGGCACACATGCATACATATACACAATACGTATATGCATACTCACATTGCTTGGCCACACAGACCAACATAGTTGGAACACACACCATTTACACAAATACAAACAGCCTCATCTTTTTTTCCCTTTCTGGCTGCTCAGGATGAATATCCATTAATGGAAAGCATGTATATGTATATACATGTAATATGGACCCCTCCTGCAGTTGGCCTTAGAAACTTAGACTATTCCTTACATGACCTGTGGATCCTTGGTTCTCCAGGTGCCTAATACACAGACACACACATGCAAAAGGGACTACCAGTTGGCCCCCTAGACCTTACAGTCTCCTAGTAACTGGCTCGGACCTGCTAGTTGTTCCAGTAACAAAGACTTATGGCTAGTTTGATACCTAACTTCCAATTCTTTTATTTTACTTGCCAGCTAATATACTTTAATGCCTACTAGCAATTACACACATTGATGTATGTACCTACACAGGATGCATGAATTCAAATTTCTCTCCAGTTGTTGGCACCTGGACACAGGGAGCCCTGTGATCCCACGTGACCACCACCCACAAAATTTATCTGCCGGATCTCCATGCACACATCTATTTGCAGAATAACCAGTACCTCACTCAAAAAATAAAAGAAATTAACAGGAAGAAAGGGCAAACTCTGCTGACTCAGAACAAATGTATTGACGAGCCCCTGTTTATATGCAACCTGCTCCTTTTATCACTTTATCCCTCTATTTCTCCACACTTTTTCTTCCCCAAACCACCTCAGTCCCTCCCTATTTCTACCTCCCCTAAACAGCTCATAACCAGTCTTGTGCAATCCCCAAATGCTCTTCCCCAGAAACCCATGACAAGCCCCTGGGTAATGTTCCTTCCCCCAACTCTGTGAGGTGTCCTGGAAGAGCTGCCTGCACTGATTCCTGGTGTGGAGTGTCCGCTGACCCCACACGGGTGCACTGGTGGCTAAGGATCATCTGGGACAGACCTGAGGGTTCAGAGAGAGGATTCACGTCTCTGACTGGGCCCCCACTTGCCTTCATGCCTCTGTGCTTAATCTTAGTCTTAGTCTGTGTGGACATGAGCCTTTTATCACAGAACATAATGCTACATCTATCACTGTATAGTTGTACATGTAGTCAAAATCACCAACAGAAGTCCAGAATATGACTTCATGTAGGTGACAAACAGAAGGAAATATGTCCTAATGTCCTAAAATGGTAAGAGGGTGGCTAGATTCATTCATCCATTCTAGATCCTTTCCAAATAAGGAGACTTTAACTTCTTTTGTTTGCATGAATACATCAGAAGTGCCAATTTCTTGCAACTTCCACACATCATAAACAGGATTACGTAAATTATTAGTAAATTAGTAGGAACTAAGACAATTTTCTCTGTAATCTATGTATAATCAGTGTAATCCACTCATGGGCACTGATGGGAGGCAACAATAATGGCTGAGGGATGTGGCAGATGTGATTGCGAGACCACTTTCATCTTTGTTTGGTAAGAGCAACTAGGAGAAGTGCCAAAAGACTGTAGGAAAGCAAGTGTCACTCCCATCTTCAAGAAGGGCAAGAACGAGGACCCAGGATACTGCAGGCATGTCAGCCTGTAGGAGTTAGGCGTTGGAACAGGCTGCCCAGTGAAGTGGTAGAGTTGCCATCCCTGGAGGTATTTAAGAGGTGGATGTGGCACCAAGGGACATGGTTTAGTGGTGGATTTGTAGTATTATGTGATGGTTGGACCTTATGGGTCTTTTCCAGCTTAAATGATTCCATGATTCTATTATCTGTGCAAATATTAACATAAATATGAAAAACAGCAAAATGGTAAATAGTGAAATATTTTCACTATCCACTTCATGCTTTTGCAATGTCATTAGTCTACAGAAATGCAAACAACTAGACACTGAAAGTATTCTAAAGGTAGTAATCTTTTCTACAGTTAATTCAACTTTCATATTTTATATTGCTTGTACTGTGTATTCTAAAATTAATTTTTCTTTTCCACCTTTTCCTTATGTTTCACATCCAAGGGAGTTGAAACTGAGTCTCTAAACAGCCTTCTAGTGGAAGTTGATATAGTGACGATGAGAAATTCAAACACTTCAACATTAAAACACAATTATATGAAAGGACAGTTTTTTCCTCACTCCATCTATGTGCAGGATGCTGTATGTTGGGGGAAAAAAAATAAATTTCTCTGTTTCTTTTCTAGTCAGTCTTACATTCCTCTGCACCTTGACTGGTTTGTACAAAATTTATCAGTGTTTGTATCACATCCATAAGTTTTTCATGCCCTGTGGAGCAGTAGAGTTCTTGTCCTTGGGTTGTGGGTCTACACTCGGTAACACTAGGTAATGAAATTCATTTAGTAAGAAGATAGGATTAATTTTGACTGAAGGAAAAATTCTACCTTCAGCCATCTGATAGTAATGCACTTTTCCAAACTGATGAACATATATGATCAATATAACTAATGAGAGCTAGCCAATCACGCAGGATATTCACTGCCTTTTAAGATAGATATTTAGGAGAGGATAAATGGTCAATAAACATAACTACTTATCGCATTACTTTTTAAAATAATATCTTTGATACCATTATGGGACTTTTTTTTGAGGTTGCAGAATAGCTATTTTAGGCACTGAACTACATTTTCAGTATGTGAATAAGTTAAGTGATGCCAGCATTAAAACTAAATATACATATACTAAATATGTATATATTTCCTGGACTGGAGAATTATTATTATTTTGTTGTTGTTGTTATTGTTAGCAAGTGCAAGGACACCAAACATAGTTCAAAATTTTAACTTTTCTTTCAAAATTGAAATCCTTACATTGAAGGTTCATTTCATTGAAATATGTATTCCTCATAAACACATAGTATAATCTATTTGGCACATCCATAGAACTTGAATAAACAAGATAAAGTCATATGACAATTATTTTGATAGATAAAAAATAAGTACCACAAGTAAGTACCACAAGTGCAGCTTAAGAAATTTCAACTGGACAAAAATATGGGGTGTGCTAATAGAACTGGTATTCAGTATATTTGTAAGTGGTTTAGAAAACAGAGTCATTAATGAGGTGACAGGGTTTGCTATTAATACAAGATAGTACAGCATAGTAAAAAAACAAACGAACAAAAAAAAGACTGAAAAGGTGCATGAAGATCTCTTTGTGATGGGCAGGAAATTGGCTGATAAAATGCAGAATCAACAGTTGCAAAGTGACTTGGGGAAAAAGCAACCCTAAAGAAAATCTGTGCAAAATGATACCCTTAAATATATCTATTACTTTTCCAGAAGGAGGTCTTAGAATTACCAAGGATAGTTAACTGAAAACATTATCTTAGTGGACAAAAGTACTTTAAAAGTCAAACAAATTAGCAGGAAAGAAGATGACTATTTTTTCTTTCCTTTTTTTTTTTTAAGAAAGTATCATCATTCTGTAACTGCATGATTATGTAATATTCATATTATTATAATATTATTATCATATAATGATAATGTTGCAGAACTGTGGTTTTGTTATTGTTCTTGTTGTAATTTAAGCACTAAGTGGCTTAATGGTAACAGAGTTAAGTAAAACAAATCGAATGCTGTGTATAATAAAACATTAGAAAACTCTCTTTCAGGATGTTATGGTTGCCAGAAGTAGGCATGAGTTCTAAAACTGATTAGGAGAATTTAAGAAGTGAAAGTCTATACTGGTGTTAAACACTACAATTGCAATCTGTGAGTCAGAAAAATGCCTGAGGGAAAAATTGATATGAAGTACAAGAGCAAATTAAAATAAATAAATAAATATGTGATATGCATACAATCTTCATTTAGTGACACTGGCTACTATCAGAATCAAGTGTAGTTGAGTAAATTGACTTTTGGTCATTTTACATGACATGATATTCATCATATATTTTTATCACACTCACTCTCTCTCTTGACCTCCATCAAACTGGAAAAGTCACCATGAAAAAATAGAATTAATATAGACATTGAGACATGTCTTATGAATTAAGATTTAATAATATAGAATTATTGCTTTTTAGCCTTTGTCTCACCTCTTTAACAAATTATCAAAGCACTTTTGAATTAAATGTAGTGTGGACAGAAAATGCTCTACATTCTACTATAAAGTACAACTTTTAAGCAGTTTGTCTTTGTGAGATAAACACTATGATAGTCTCAGGAGAAAGGCTACTAAAGTATATTCTTGTCATTCCTGGTGGCAGGTCACATGTGTGGGGCAGTCAAGCCAGTGGGGCTTTAAAATAATAATGAATTTTGTTTCAACTGCAGTTGATTGATAGAGACTTTTGAAGACAGTGGGAAGAGCAATGATGTATACAATGAAGAGGCAGCAGTGAAGAACGAATGCCTTAGGAATATTAATACCCAAAATAGGAAAGAAAATAATCATTCTTCAGAGAATTGATAAAAACTTAAGTAAGTAAAGTAAATTAATTAATTAATTAAATTTATTGATTAAATAAATAAATAAATAAATAGAAGTAAATAAATTAGGTAAATAATGTCAGGAACCTTTAGGGCTTTGTGTGGTTGAAAAGTTCCCACATTTTGGTTACGTTTAGAAATGTTACCAAATTTTACTCTGGGAGAAAAATACAAACATCTAGAGAAATTGCAAAAGCTGTGTTGTGCTTTCCAGAGTTTTAGTTAAGAACCGTAAGGCAGTGAGGAGTTCTCCTGAGAAGATGACACATTTCAGCCTTAAGAAGGAGTTAACGAGTCTTTGGGTGTGATTTGAGCTTTGGGTGTGATTTGAGCTAAGTACATGTGTACAGCTACAGCATTTGTTTCCGTCACATTCAGATGTCTAAGTCCTGGGAGAGTTCTGGTACTTATAATCAAGAACGTATAAGAATTAGAAGCAAGTTGCTTTGACCAATAGCTCTTGTATAAAAAAAAGTCTGGCCAACATATGTGATAGAAATGGTAATCTACTCAGAATCAGGTAGTTTACCTTGCTGTTCACTGCAATCCATGTTCTTCATCAAAAGAAAACATACATGAAGGAGGAAGTTAAAAAATTATTAATTAGCAAACTGTTTTATTTATTTATTTATTTTATATATATATTCCATATATATGTAAAGGAATAAAACCTGTTGTTAATATGAGCTGTTATTAACCTGTTGTTAGTATGAGCTGTATGAATTAAGAAAATGGAAGTATTAACCAAACACTGATGAATAACAAATATTAAATGTTTATTTGGTAATTAAGTGTTAATTCTAACATTTGATAAGTGTTCGGGTCTAAATGTGTATTGAATAAGATTAACTGTTACTTTAAATTCAACTGTTACTTTAAATTCAAACTTGCTAATACTTGTGCTCTACTGAGAGCAAATAAGAAATAAACAAGAAATAAAAGGAATTGAGGTGACTGTAGCGCAATATTTTTTTTTCCTTTTTCCCCAGCTTCCAAGTAGTTTTCTGTAATGATAAGCACAGTGCATGCTCCTGCTGTCATCACTTTGGGTAAAATGTGATGGTAATTTATAAAAACTGGTCAGCAGCTATTTTGGACTTTTATTTATTTATTTATTTAATGCTGGCACAGGACAATAACACAGTAAAAGTGTCCTTGTAAGTTCCTTGTAAAATGAAACTTTGAAAAATTTTTGGCCCAAATCTTAAATTTTCACAAAGTTGGAACAGATAATTCTGATTTCAACTTCTATATAATATGAACGTGTGCATTTTAAGTACACGTAAAGAGGTCACTTGGCCTGTTTAGCCTGGAAAAGAGGAGGCTGAGGGGAGACCTCATCGCAGTCTACAGCTTCCTCGCAAGGGGGAGTGGAGGGGCAGGTGCCGACCCTTCTTAATCACCAGTGATAGGACCCACGGGAATGGTATCAAGCTGAGGCAGGGGAGGTTTAGGCTAGATATCAGGAAGAGGTTCTTCACCGAAAGGGTGGTCGCACACTGGAACAGGCTCCCCAGTGAAGTAGTCACTGCACCAAGCCTGTCTGAATTTAAGAAGCGACTGGACTCTGCACTTAGTCATATGGTCTAAAATTTTGGGTAGACCTGTGTGGTGCCAGGAGTTGGACTTGATGATCCTTATGGGTCCCTTCCAACTTGGGATATTCTGTGATTCTATGATTCTACATTAAAAATGGAGAATGGATGAGCTTCATCACACTGTGCACTGCTTTGTTTTCAAAGAATATCTAACAGTATGCTTCTGGTAAAGATTCTACTTTCAAATATTTGTCTCTTTCTGATCAAAATTGACATTTCTTGAAGTATTTCTGGTAAACTCTGCTGTTAGGGTATTCTTAGGTTGTAGTTGTTCAATGTCAGGGGATCATTTCAGGGAAGTAATCTATCTAAATGAGCTAGAAAAGCAACCTGGAACTAATTCCATTTAAACAAGTAAGAAGACCAAAGGAAGCAATAGTAGAAGTGGGTTTATATTCTCTCCCCCATCTAAGCATGTCTGGTCTTTTGAGGACAAAAGATCAGGTTCCAAATAGCATTAGAATATCTTTCACATCATTTAGGCTGCACATAGAGGAATCTCGAGAATCTCTGAATTTCATAGCTGCGTCTATGTTTTAAGGTAGATTGCTCAACAGTCTAAAATGTGTTGAGGGAACAACAGACCTTTCTTGCCATATCCCAGAACTTTTTTGCAGATGAAGCAGACACACAAGTGTGTATGTTCTACTCAGGTGTCAACATCCAGTTGGGTTTACACACCTGGACAGAATATATACCTGACATTGAGACAATGCAATGCACTACAGAGTGCAACTACCTGCAGAATAGATATTGCTACTATGTACTGATAGTGTCATTATCTTTAATAAAAATCAAATACTCCTTTACAGTAATATGGGCTGAGTTCAGATCTTTTGTAAAACTAGCAGGTTTCTAAGGATCTTCTTTTTTTTTTTTTTTTTTTTTTTTTTCTCAACATTGGGGTAACACTATTTACAGGGAACAGTATGTACATTTTTTTTGGTGTGATATACTACTTGTATGTGTTGTTCTACACCAGACTTGTATCACATTTTCATTGTGTTAGGAGTTCTACAAGCTCTACAGATAATTATGGTCCCTACAGCCAAAATGAGTCCTGAAAAAGCTGGCTTTATTTCATATTGAAAAAAGATGAAGACAGCTGGAGAATGTTTTTTTGCTTTTTAGCTTTTTTTTTTTTTTATCCTAAAATACACCTAATTACTACAGTCACAGTGGACAGCTTGAATAATAAGTTATTATTATTATTTTAATTTTATTTCATTTTCCAAAAGGTAAATCTTAGCTTTATTGAAGTCAGTGAAATAGCTCATGTTAAATTTAGTGGGGTCCAAGGGAAAGAGGCTCAGTGTTCATGCAGGAAGTTAATCTAAGCACAAATAATTTCACAGAAAATTAACTGCATGGTTTAATGTATTTTAGAGATTCACACTTCTGAAAATACTGATTCATGTTTCTTAATCTCTCAGAGAATTATAATTAATCTGTATGCTATATATTTCTGTACTTATTGTTAACGTTAAAACCTTGCTGTCATTGCAAAATAATAATAATAATAATAATTAATATTACCTTTCAGTCATATTAACTGTGCAGAGGTTTTATGCTATTATTAAATTTCAAATCAAAGTATAACAAATTAGCATTCACTTCCAAATGCTAACACAGTGAATTTCCGTTTCAAGAGACAAAAATCTTATCCACTGACCCATGTTCTCCTCAAAAAACTGCAGACTTTTAATAACATGTTTAGTGTAATCAATACTGATAGAGACAATGTGCAAATAATTACTTAGTAGGAGAGTGTTATAATTTGAAGGCAGCATGTGTTTGCAGATTGTTCCATACCTCCTACCTTCATGTGCCATCCAAACATTCCTCATCTCAGCAAGGTTACAGTATGAAATATGTAATTTGATAGGAGTTGAGATGAGTTTTTCAGGTGCTTTCTTCCAAATTTGCCTAACTGCAAGCATTTTCTCTGCTAGTTCAGATGTTCCCCCATGTATCTTTTCTGATTTTACTCAACCATTAAAATCTGTTCAAAATTCTTGTTTCTTAGAACTTTTTGCTGTAAAAATGTATGGAAATGGATGCTAACATTGAGTGACTTATGGTAATCCATCATCAATATTTGGTTGCTGTCCTGTGGCAATATTTCGTCAGATATACTCAATAGTTTATTTTCATCTACAGTCCTTTACCTAAGCCCAGGAGATATTTGTAATATAACTTTATATTAATAGTTATACTAATTTTCATATTTTTCAAAATGGAAATTTGGAATGCAGTGAATCTGGAATCAATGTTTCTTACGCAAAGTTTTGTTACCATGTCCAAAACATTTAACTGTTATTTTCTGAATTTATAAAATGAGTGTAATAATCAGAAGAAGCTTTCAGGTATAGGCAAAACAGCTGTCTGCCAAGATGGATTCCTTTCATTGCTGTTATGTCAATTACAATTTGTCTGTGCAATCACTCAGGCCCTAATTCAACCAGCTTCTTCAGCAGGTGCCTAATTTTAAATACACAAGTAGTCTTCAGTGGGATAACTCAAGTATTTACACATAGGCACCTGCTGAAGTACCTTTCTAAACTGGAAACCTAAGTACAGCTACTCTAGGAGAGGAAGAATATATGAAGCTAGAGGAAAGAGGATACAAACATAAAATAAAATATTTTAGATTTATATATATTGCCAATCTGTTGCTAAAACCTTCTTCCTAAGGGTTGCAAAAGTGGATGTATTGTTGCCTAGCCTATGACATGTTACTCCCTTTGCTTGCTGATTCCAGATATACCAGTCCAGGTTGGAAAGTTCTTCTGCTAGAAGTATTCAACGTTTATGTGTGCTTTAAATCTTCCATAACAATGAATTAAGAACTTTGTTGTCTATCATCTTGTATAATTTAAGAGTAAAACAACTTTCCAAAGACTGAAATTGCCATTCAGCTAAGGAAAGAGACTATATATGTCCTGTAGTGTATCAAGCACTGCATTGCTAGCTGGTGCATATTTGGTTGCTGGCGAACATTTACATTTGGGAAGTGGTCATCCCACTCTGTTCTGTGCTTGAACTGCCTCACCTCAAGTACTGTGTGCAGTTTTGTGTTCCACAATATTAGAAGGACATATAACTATTAGAGAGTGTCAAAAGAAGTGCAACAAAAATGGTGAAAGGTCTAGAGGGCAAGAGGTATGAGGAGCAGCTGAGGTCACTTGGTTTGTTCATCCTAGAGAAGAGCAGACCAAGGGGTGACATCATGGCAGCCTACAGCTTCCTTACGAGGGGAAGTGGAGGGGCAGGTGCTAATATCTTCTGTCTGGTTGCCAGTGATAGGACCCAAGGGAGTGGCATGGAGGGAAGGTTCATGCCAGACAAGTGCTCACAGCACAAAACCTGAAGGAGTTCAAGAAGCATTTGGACAATGCTCTCAGACATATGGTGTCATTTTTGGATGGTCCTCTGAGGAGCCAGGAGTTGGACTCAATGATCCTTGTGGGTGCCTTCCAACTCAGGATATTCTATTCTATTCTATTCTATTCTATTCTATTCTATTCTATTCTATTCTATTCTACTCTATGAACACAAAGGGGAAAATGTTTTCATCCACATCACCAACCTGATTGCACATATGTAAGCAAAAGGATGAGATTAGAGAAAACAAAAAGCAAACAAAGAGAAGACAGTGATAAGACTATTTAGAGACAGTGAAAGTTATCAGATGAGAGAATCTATGTGAATGTACCACTTCTGGGCAAGCCTTCAAGAGAAAAATGCTAACACCACTAATGGTTTCTCCAGAGGGAAAAAGATATTGCTCAAGCTGATAGCAGGAGATGGATATGAATCTTAAGTAGCAAATAGAGAAAGCATATTACAGATACATATATCTGTTTCTCCACAGAAATATCGGAAGAAATATCGAATATAGGATGAATGGAATTTATGAAAATCTGAACAATTATAACCTAGATATGAAAGTATACATCCATGTTTTCTTTGTTTTTCTTCTTTGCCCTACATGATGTACTTTTTTTTTTTTCCTTCTAAAGGTGCAATCTGGTCTTGATGCTTTATTTTTTTGCTTTGAAGTTCAAACAGAATACAATCCATAAAAGATACTAAACACATTAGTAACCTGTTTGAAAAAAGAAACAATAGCAATACCTAAAAGATCCTTTTCTAGTGCTCTTGAACTACATTATTCCACCATGTAAGAGGCAAAGGAACCTGTACACTTAATCTGCTTGGTATCTCAAATGTGGCTAACCTGTAGGATGTGATTCTCTCAATAAATACTCGGTTAAAAGTAAACTCTGTCTCTGCTACAAGACAGAATAAGCAAATATATCTTTGAAATGTTTGATTCCAAATATACTCAAGGTCAACGATGACATATAATGGTCCCGAATCTTTTTCAAAGTTACCAGATAAGGATTCCTTTCATCTTGCTTTCATGGCAGTGTTAAGTCTTAATACTGCAGATTCATACAGATCTCATGGAAAGTTGCATCCTACAACACCAGAACACATACCAATCTGACTGGAGGATTTCAAAGTTTTTTCCATCTAAGTGGAAATTACACATGGAGTGGACATTCTGTTCTGCCCCTGCTTGGTTCCTACTTTGAATATTTAGTGTGTATGTCTACACAGGTAAGTAGTGTGTATTTAGTGTATGTCTAGTAGTGTGTATTTAGGGTGTATGTCTACACTGGTAAGCGCAAGGGATACTAGACTTCAGAGTGAAAGAGTAAATACTGAAGATACAATGTCCACACTGTGTGGGTTTTACTTTTGCTAGTTAAAGATGGTCCCCTGGACTGAAGAGGTTTTAGCTGTTAAAGAGCACTGGAAATGTTTCTGTTCTGTGTTTCCCTCCCTAGGTGTGTGATGAGTGAGGTTAATTAGTTGATTAATTTCAAAATGATACTCCTTATTGAACTAAAACATTACTGTAGAATCTTTATTTACTACATTTGCAGGAAAATAGGACTTCAGTTTAGCATGTTGAAATATGTTCAGTAAAGGAAAAAATATATAACAAAAAAAACTTATGCCAATAAACATAAATGAAAAGGCTGTTCCTCAAATGGATAAATAAAATCACTAATGAGAGCACTTATATTGAAATAGCTTGTAGAAGTTATTAGAACAATGTAAGAACAGTGTTTGTTGTTGTTGTTGTTGTTTTTCTGAACACGTTTGGATGTTTGCAAGCAGTGAGTAGAAAAAAAAAAATAAAAAATAACAAAACAGCTTATATCTGTACTGGCATTTAGCCAAATAAACAGATGTGGTTTATAAAAATCTGAACTGCTGATTTTTATTTTTATTCTTATTATTTTTATTTTTTTCCTGAGTAATTGTTACCTTCATGAACAGTAGCTTCAACCGAAAAATTAAAAGATGAACTTTCATGGAGAAAAAAAAATGTTTTAATCACATTTTATATTTACTTACGTGAAACCACCAAAGCATATGTCTGTATTGTCCCTCCCTTTTTATTTTCATGAAGTTTCTTGGTTATCTTATTTTGACTCAGAAATTCTTGATATTTTAGATTTTCATTTCTATATACATTGTAGAAACAAATCTAAACCCTTTCATTAGATTTTCCCTCATTTCGGTTTGAGGAGGTACACTACCATTTGGTTTACTGTTTCTCAAAATAACCTTTGTTCAGGAGGCAAAAGGATTTGTGCTGCTTTGTTTAAATCTTTGAAACTTGGCCCCAGTGGGACTAGCAAATGATTTCAAGACATTTGGCCTAACAGGAACATTAAGATTGCACAACTGTTTAATACTTATTCAAATTTTCTTCCTCAAAAGATTTCATATCTAATTAGCAAGGACTGTACTAATTATGCAGAGTTGCTATTGACATCTACATTACAAGTAACAAACTCACTACATGAGTATCAAGGACCAAGAAGTTAGCTTCACCTATCAATATAACATCCTCACTATTATCCTCAAATGAAAGATACCAGTGTCTATGGTCTATATGTCTATGTTTTTAACATAGCTATATGTTAAAAACTTTCTTTACAATGTATTGTATCAGTCTGTTAATGCTATACATAGAATTTTTTTCATGTTACTCTTCTAATTTTGACTGTGGTACTGGTGACATATCCTAGAGTTAGAGCTGATTTCTCTCAGAATCTGAAAAGAAACTTTACTCAGAAGAGATATTTCATTATGGCAATATCTTTGAAAAAAAAAAAAATATTTACCCAAATAGCTTCTATGAACTTCCAGTTGCCTTGGAACAAGGCTTTCTCCTAACACTTAAGCAATCTCTGATCTTACTTAACTCATTTTTCAAATCAGTATATACAAAATATGATAACGTAGCATAATGCAAAGAAATTCTGAGCAGTAAACTATATAACCATTACGTAAACAAACAAATCAAACAAAACAAAACAAAACAAATAAGGAAATAAGGAAAAGGATCTGGGGGTGTTGGTCAATGCTTGCCTGAACATGAGCTGGCAGTGTGCCCAGGTGGCTAAGAAGGCCAACAGCATCCTGTCTTCTATCAGGAACAGTGTAGCCAGCAGGACCAGGGAGGTGATTGTCCCCTTGTATTCTGCTCTGGTGAGGCCACACCATGAGCACCATGAGCTGAACACACTGTGTTCAGCTTTGGGCCCCTCATTACAAGAAAGACATCGAGGCCCTGGAACGTGTCCAGAGAAGGGCTACGAAGCTGGTGAAGGGCCTGGAACACAAGTTCCAGGAGGAGCAGTTGAGGGAACTGGGGTTGTTTAGTCTGGAGAAGAAGAGTCTCAGGGTAGACCTTATTGCTCTCTACAACTACCTGAAAGGAAGGTGTGGGGAGCTGGGGGTTGGCCTCTTCTCTCAGATAACTAGTGATAGGACTAGAGGGAATGGCCTCAAGTTGTGCCAGGGGAGGTTCAGGTTGGAAATGAGGAGACATTTCTTCTCAGAAAGAGCAGTCAGTCATTGGAACGGGTTGCCCAGGGAAGTGGGCACCATCACCATCCCTAGGAGTGTTCAAGGAAAGGTTGGACATGGTACTCAGGCACATGGTTTAATGTGTGACATTGGTAGTAGGGTGAGAGTTGGACCAGATGATCTTGGAGGTCTTTTCCAACCTTAATGATTCTATGATTCTTTCTTGTTATACGGAAACTGATAGCATAACCATTTTTCCCATTACAAAGGTCCCTGGTTCTGCAAGTACTACTTAACTTTTCACTTAAAGTGTCTAACTGATGAATACAATCAAGCTAAACACGGAGAAAAAAAAATATTCTCAATATGTTTCTAGTTCTAGATTGCTGTTCCTTTTTAAGACCTGAAAAAAAGACTGTATTCCTGAAAACTTATTTCCAACTCTACTACAGCTATTCCCTCTCCCAGCAAACTTTGTTTCAGGGCATAAAGATACTGAGGCATTTTAAGTTAGGAGGTGACTCCATGGTAAACAAAAGACAGGAAAATGTATTTGAAACATGTGCCCAGGACAAATACTTTCTGCACAGAACAAGCCAAGTCATCTTATTAATTTTAATTAGATTGCAAAAGAACGATAAACAGCAAATCAGTAAATAGACTATGCAGTCAGCATCAAAGAATAAATTTGGGGCAGGGCTACTGAGTCAAGTTCAAGATCTTTGGCAAGGGAGTCTCAGGACATTTCATATAAGCATGAAGAAAGATACAGTAATGGCATGCAGTTGGCTTCACTACTAGGGATAGAGTCTTCTAGGCCACCCAAAGCATTTTGCTGTCAGTACTTTTTACAGACATTATACTCCTTGGCAAAGTCATTTTTTACATTTTATCAAAAATATAAGGACATAATAAGGGATTTACTTCATCTTATCTTACTGATTGATGAATAGTGATTGACAGACAGGGGCAGGTAAAGGTGTCATTAGTTTAACTTTAACATTTCAGGGTCATGTTTCTGTCACAAGATCTGATAATGTCCTAGCAGTCGCTCCTCTGGTCTTGCTAGGTATTGACCCCACTTTGAGAAGGAGTAGGAGGAAATTATATAATTCTGCAAGACAAAAGACATTAGTGACTAAATTATTGTTTAGTCACAGAGGTACCTGACTGGTGAACATTAATCTCATAATTATGAAAGTTAATAAAATTCTGAAAGGTTGTATGAGAAGTTTTAATTTCTATTTCTGAGAGCTTACACCTGTGAATGAAAAGTATAGAAAAGAAAATTAAAAGGAAATATATATATATATATATATTAGTTAGTTTGTTTTAATTTAGTAAACTGTTAGTGGAAGGGATCTGTACTTATTTTGATCCTTAACTTCCCATTTAAAATGCTAGTAATATGCATTTTTTTATTCTTCTTGTGATAAACCTGATAAACCATCAGGAATAAATATGCAGGTTTTCTCTCCCCCCTCTCCCTCCCCCTTTTTTTTTTTAATTTATCATATTTTCCAATAGTGACATTGCGCAGTAAAAGTCAGAAAAAAAGTCATTTGCATTTTCTAACTGTAAACTCAAATGCACAAAACTGACTATGCTTTACTAACACAGCTTGTTGTTTAATCCCAATAAACAGTTCCATGATTGAGAGTACCATGATTGAAACAGTACAAGCTTTAACCTGTTCAAAGTGAAAACAAACAAACAAAAAAAAACTTTTGATGTGCTCATCAACTATAATAGAAATTTAAATTTACAAAGGAGAATTATAAACTAGATCAAGAAAAACTTCACTAAGTTCAGGAAGACAAGATGCCCCATCTGAGGAAATCTCCCTCTGCTTTTATTCAAGGTGCCTGATTATCCCTACTGAGCTTCCCCTGGGGTCTCCTCCCAACCTTCCCAGATTCCCAAGAGCCCCATTTCAACCCAGCCTGGGGACCCATAAGCTCCTACCCCAACAATGCTGTAGGATGTTGGTGTGTAGCTCTATCCATGGGTTACTTTCCAAGGAAATATTTTTTTAACTAAATATTCTTCTTTAAAACATAGGTATGTTAAGGTATTGAGATGACTACTTAAAATAAATTCAAATACACGAAGAGTTTTAAAACACACAATAATATCACCTTTCCTTCATCTGCTTTCCTTAGACTGCTTCATCTTCATGCCATCACCCAGAAGCCATCTGGCTGTCATGCACTGATTCACTGACGCACTTTTTCTAACCATGTAAGAAATCCTCAAAAGCAATATTTAATACAAATGTAACAGGTATGTATGCTTCACATGTGTGACCTTTTGAATTCATCAGCTTGTACACAGCTGGCAAAAGGAAATGGATTCTTTTGTGCTCTATTTCTAACCCAGTTATCTAATAGAGTCGAGGGACCACAATACAACGTTTCTTGATAGACTGAGTAGAAATTGCTTCTTTTAACTTTATACTGTATGGCAGAGAAGTGAAAGTAGGTATTTTGTCCAGCCTAGCTCTTCAGCCCTAATACTTCCTTTTTTGTGTGTGTTACTCTTTGTTGTGTATTGAAATATTGATGGTATATCTAGGGTAGTGTCAGTTATGGAAGAGCTGATGCAGAATTCAATAGCAGCAAATGAAAATCGGATGTTTCATTTGAACTGATGAGCACTGCAGGCTTGCAGGTATTTTCTGCTCAGTAGTTGAACTTAGGTGGTTTTCATTCCTGGAAAAAATTACTGAGACTTTCCTCTTTACTGAGACTTTCTTCTTCCTTACTCAGTCAATGGCAGTGAAAGACCCTGAAGCTTTCATCAAACCAGAACATGATGTTGTGCTGGTGTACTGATTTGATAAACACAATAGTTAAATGTCATCTGAACTATTTTCATTTTTAATGGATCAGAAACAGAGTTTTAGTATATTATATATAATATATTAAAATCATTTGTAGTGAGGGATAATACATTTTGTAATGTTATGAGTTTCTTTAAGTGAGATATGTAGTGATTTTCACTATTTATATGTAATTAGGTCTGGAAGGAGAGCTGAAGATATTTAGTATCCGCACCCCCAAAAAGGAAAATCCCTATTGTACCTAACAGGTTTTAGAAACCTGTTCCTAAAGACTCCCTATTATAGAGAGCACATTCTCTTGATTAAAAATCATAGAACCACAGAATATTCCTCCATATACCTTAGAATCCAAGTTTAAGAGAAAAGCCTGATGCTGATTTGAGGCTGGAGTACCTACCACAGGAACTATCACCACCACTGCATGTTCTTTCTGAATCTCATTCTAGTATCTGTATTTGCCGACTAACTTCATTTAATTGATGAATTTCAGCTTGTGTGCATCATATGAATTCATTATTTGTTAAACTGCATTTTATTAAATAAAAATTCAGCAAAAATAAAAAATAAAAAGCAGCAGTGTGGACGTTACTTCAATAGATAGCTTTGCCTTCACTGAATATTTATTATGGATTCTTTTCACTGTAGTCCACCATGCATTCGCACAGCAATGCATCTCTTTCCACACAGTGAAACATTCACCAGTTACTGGGTGTTAGAGTAGCTCTATCTCACCAGTGGATCTGGATAAAACTTTTTTTTCTTCCTTTTTATTTTCTCTAGCTTAATCAAAACTTGTAAAACTCCATCTCTAAATTATTTTTTTAATGCAATAGTTGCAATAAATATATATTAAGTATATTACACGGTATGTACTTAAAGATCACACAAGATGTAAATGGCCTTACTTGCAATGACCCATGAAAAAACACCAATCAGCCCAATGAGCTGTGAGTCAATATTGCCTTTAAGTGCATTCCAGCATAACATTTTATAAACGTTTAATATAAAGCACTAAACTATGCTATTTCCTAAATGACACTAATGACCTATAGTAAAAGACAAAATTCTTCCCAGGTGAAAGTCAAGCCTCTCTTGTACAGTAATAAAGCAAAACATTTGTGTACATTACATTGCTGAAACTGAGGTACTTATAATAACAGACATAACTTCAGAGTGCACTATGTCCTAAATCGTATTCTGATACAACTAATCTCCTTTCCCATTAAAAATAATCAAATCAAATGCTAATATCATCTAAGGTACTGACTTGGAGGTTAAGGTGAACACCTGCTAAGATGGGAATAAAATAAAAGACATTCAAAAAATGTAAATTAAGGTTAATTTGGCAAAAAAAAATAATTTAAATTTAACTAACCTAAATTACACATAAGACCTGGGAAATGCCAGTGTAGAAACGTATTGCAAGTCAGAGCTGACAGCATGTCCCTGATATCAACTGTTAGGTAAAAGCTTCACATTGAGCTTGGCCTACCCAGTTAATGAAGCATCACACCACAGAGCAGAACAGTGACAAGAATTTCTATCCCACTGTGCTTCATATTCTGCACTTGCTGAAGCCTAGGGCTAAGATTCACCTGTTTTGACAACAACTGCCTGGAAACCAGGCACTCAGACCCTTTCCAAAGTCTTCAGAAAGGTCTTAAAGGGGGATTTATCCCCTTTATATTACAACTCTCAGGTGGGATGAACTGCCCTCTGTAACTTCCTTTTTCTCTGTTATTTATAAGGAAGACTTAGATAGCTGTCCATAGATAGGCATCTAACTTATAAATAAGAAATGGTTTTGATGGTGAATTTCCCTGTTGATTATCAATTTATTAAAAAAAAAAAAAAAAAAAAAAAAGCTAAAATAGTAGCCTAAAGATAATAAAAAACATATGGATTTCTTAATATGGCAAAGAACTATAAACAGTTTTTTTTTCAAAATTGTGATGTTTAATCTGTCTTAGAAGATGTATCAGAAAACTACCTCAGAATAATTCTTACGATATAGAATAATCAGCTTGTCTTTTTCTTTTTTTTTTTCTTTTTTCTTTCTCTCTCTCTCTCTCTCTCTCTCTAAATTCCATGACTATGACAAAACTTTAAACCAACCACATAGAATGGCAGCTTCCACTTAAAGGTTCTGCATATTGTTACTTCTAACGTCTTCAGAGTAAAAGTGTCACTGTGCCAACCTAAAGCAGATTTTGCTACTGAGAAACTGCTAGAATATGATTTTTAAATTTCTTTACCTGTTTATATTTTTCAGCCTTTTGAAGAAAATATTTCTAAAAAGGTTTAGAGGAAAGAATCAGTAAGAACACTTTCCACAATCCCTATCTTCTGAAAGTAAGATTCATTCAAGTGCTGAACAGGGCTTTTTTTCCTGACATTGGTGATCCTTGCTGACATGGTAATAGTACCAGGACAGAACTATCCTGACTGTGTTTTCACTACTCTCTCTACTGGCCTTTGAAGCAAGGATATGGAAAAGATGACAAGATCAGCCTTGGTACCAGTGTGAGGGGACTACCTCAAAAAAATGGGAAGAATGGGAAAGCAGAACTACTGAGAGTCATAGAGATAACAAAGGAGCCAACAAAGACAACTTTGGCCAAGTTAAACATTCACTAAGTAACAGATTAAGGATTTACTGAATCTTTATTCCACATTTATTTGCTTGTGGAAATGTAAGGATTTAATTGCATGATGTGGATTATGATCCACAGATCTTGCTCACATGTAGTGATCATTGTATCCTCAAAGTGGTTCTGAGATCCACACCTATATTGCAGAAGAGGAGCTTTTTAAGCAGAAATTTACGTAGTCCTAAGCAGAAAATTATGCAGTATGATAGCTAAAAAAGGAATAGGTTTGAATTAGGGTATCAGAAGACACCAAGCAACAAAATCATAAAATGCTTGTTTCACCAGAGTTATAACTAAATTTCAATTACCTGGAAAGAGTAGGCATTTACCAGTCTCTTAGGACCCTTCATTTTATCTTCCTACACAGAAGATAAAAGCAGCTGTTATACTGCTGTTTTGTTTCATGGTCCAAAGGTGGTTTTTTTTGTGTGTGTATTTTTGTTTGTTTTGTTTGTTTGTTTTTAATTACTTAAAGAATTATATGTACATTAAGTAATATTGACATGTACATAGTCCTTTATATTTTGATATAATTTTGAGCTATATAATATGACAAAATGGAAACTACTCATATGTCTTTGGAATTGTGGAAAACATTTACTTCCAGTAAGTCAGTGGAGGAGTCCCAGTGTTTCAGCTGCTTTGTGAGACTGATGTCTGAAAGACTAGTACAAAGAAAAAAAAAAAAAGTCATCTTATTATCCTTAGTTTTATTGAAACCGATAAAACAATACGAAGATTGAATATCACTTGTAGATTTTTGAGACAATAACTTGGAGATCTCTTGCACAAAATAGAGCAGTATTTCCATATTGCTGAAGAACACAAAATCTAATCAAATTAGATAGTGCATAAAAGTCTTTGTTTTATATCTTGTTTTAAATTACATCTCTATAGTTTAAATACTTCAGTTATGGTGAAAGAATATAAAGGTACACTATTGAGTTTTAAAATAACAAATGATGAGAAGCTCAACATGAGCCAGTACTGTGTGCTTGCAGCCCCAAAAGCCAATCTTATCATGGGCTGTATCAAAAGAAGTATGGCCAGCAGGTCGAGGGAGGCGATTCTCTCCCTCTACTTTGCTCTCATAAGACCCCCACCTGGAGTGCTGCATTCAGCCCTGGGGCACCCAGCACAAGAAGGACGTGGAAGTATTAGAACCACAAAGATGTTCAAAAGGCTGGAGCACCTCTCCTGTGAAGACTGGCTGAGGGAGTTGGGGTTGTTCATCCTAGAGAAGAGAAGGCTCCAGGGAGACCTTACTGCAGCCTTTCAGTGCCTAAAGAGGGTCTACAAGAAAGCAGGAGATGGACTTTTTGTCAGGGAGTATAGTGACAGGACATGCAGTAATCGTTTTAAAATAAAACAGGATAGATTTAGATCAGATATACAGAAGAAATTCTTTAGTATGAGGGTGGTGAGGCACTGGAACAGGTTGCTCAGAGAAGCTGTGGTTACCCCATCCCCAGAAACGTTTACAGCCAGGATGGATGAGGCTTCGAGCAACTTGGGCTAGTAGAAGGTGTCCCTTCCCATGGCAAACACAATGAAATTAGATGATCGTTAAGGTCCCTTCCAACCCAAAGCATTCTATGATTCTATGAAAGCTAAAGCATTCGATATTCTGCAAGACTTTGAAGGAAGTCTTAGAAGGAAGACTACAGTCTTGTTTTGATTAGCTTTCAACAGAAATCAATATGAAAGAAACATAAAATGTTCTAGGAAATTCATGCTCATTACTGGAGATTCAGAAACATCATTAGATACATTGATGAAAAACATTTTTTTTAAATGAAGATTTTTTTTTTTGTCATCTTAAACAGATCAACAAGCATAAACAGCATATTGATGCTTCACTCGACTATATTAAAACTTAAATTCCTTCTCACTTGTTCCTTTTTGAGAAATTTCATGAATATTCTTCCTTCTTCCACTGGTATTCACATTTTCTTAGTGCAGTTTACAGGAGTTTGTCATGCAGATTACAATGTCGCATTAGCTGTAATTTAAAACTAGAACAGTAATGGGTACCATACAGTGTTACAGTGGGTGATTGTGCTTTAGTCTGTTCTGTGTAATACAATCCATTTACCAACAACCTGAGATGTCCACTATTTTATGAGGTTATATGAAGATGACGTATGTTCCTTAAAGCCCCACTCACTGAGTGAACTCCTTGTACACATACTTTTTACACAGAAAATCATTAATGTAGATTAATTCATAAAGAATACAAAATTTCTATTAAAGATAATTTATCGGAGTAAGCTCCTTGGCCTGAACTAAATTTAAATGTGTATGCAAGATAATTCTAAGAGAACGGACAACTCATTTAGGAGCATATTAGATAATTCTCATTTCAGTTTCCTGCATCAACTGATTTTGACCAAAGAACAAGCTGATATAAAAGACACCAACATGGGTTCTATTACATCCAACAACACATTTGTGAAAAAATAAAAATGTAAAATAAAACTAAACTAAACTAAAATAAAATAAAATAAAATAAATCTGTAAAATAAATCTGTAAAATAAAATAAATCTGTAAAATAATCTTTAAAAAAAATCTGTAAAATAGCACATAAAATCAAGGACAGTTAATGCCAATATCTTTAAAGGATCTGCCCAAGCAGACTCTCTGTCTTTGTACATTAATTTCATGAGCATGAATACTTCATTTCAGATTTTCTTCTGAAAAAACATCAAGAAATATAAGGAAAGAGTACCAAGGACTATTTCCCATTTTCCTATAGAGCTGTGGTTTTAAAACTGTTCTGCTAATTTGTATAAGGTTATGGGTCCTAGCAACATTCCTGTTTAACATCTTTGTCAGTGACATGAAGAAGTTTGCTCATAAAGTTTGCAGATGACATCAAACTGTGACAGGCACCAGGCAATATATGCAAGGGCAGATCTGCCACTGACAAGGACACAGACAGGATGGAGGGATGGGTCAACAAGAATGTGATGATACTTAGCAAAGACAAGTGCCAAGTCCTGCACTTGCGAAGATAGTGCCATAGCAATGATACAGGCTGGGGAATGCCTGCCTGCCTGGGGAGCAACACACAAAATTTCCAACCCATAGATCATTCACGTAGTAACACAGGCTATTTTCCTAATTCAAGAACCTGAAAGGCAATGATCAAGCAATTTCACAAAGTAATTTAGGATTCGCCTTTCTGAACCTTTTTATTTGCATGCAGAGGATGTAACTCCCTTATTAGAATGAAAATAAATAAATAAATAAATAAAAACAAACAAAAAAACAAAAAAAAAAACAAACAAACAATTCTAGTCCCTCTAGTCCATGGTGCAAGTTCAAGGAAAGGATGAATATTTCTATTCTATTTTAATCTCCTACCCTGAGTAGGTTTGGGCCTATTTGTAGGATTTTCTTCCTGCTCATATGCATTCAACGTTTAGACAAAGGAATGCTCAGATTAAGTACCTAAGCATCTTAGGTACCTGTCATTACTGTAATTGTAGGTAGATGAGCATTTTCATCACTATGCTTATTGGAAAAAAATAATTTGTCAGAATATACATTTTGATTAAGTCTTCAGGATAATTTGGAGATCATAAAGCTATTAACTGCTTTTCAACCCTTGGGGAAAAAAAATAAAAAATAAAATGTATTCTGACTTTAAATATTTCAAACATGAGGTTGTTCTCCAGCTCAGCCAGGTATGGAGACAGTCATGTAAAGAGACCATATAGGCTCTTGATTTGAACTGGGAAGGGTAGTATTTCTGAATGTTTTCTGTGGTAGGTCTACCAACAGACATCTGCTTGATTTAGTACTGTGAAACTTAAGAACAAGACTCAAATTACGAATATTTAAAATCAAGCATAGTATGCTTCACTTTTGAAACTGTGAATTTGATTCTGCAAACACTTAGGTACCCAGATAATTGCATCCACTTCAATAATCAGAGCATCAACTGGTATTGCTAGCCACTCATTGTTACTTCCTCATTTGCTTGTAAAGAGTTGCTAGGGCTTTAGGAGATCAGCTTTTTCGAACAGTGCAACGTCCATAGTCATGAAGGATGCATTTGCATCTTCAGGATCTCAAATTTTACAGTACATTTAAACGTCTCTTATAAAACCGGGCTCTCTTTTTTCCCCCATAAGTGTATTTTTTTTCTTTTACTCAAATAATAATAATAATAATAATAATAAACATGTCTATAAGCTTCTATAATGATATATTGGTGTCAGACAAATAGAAAACCTGAGTTAAATACAGTTATCTTGAGGAGCTGAGGGGTTTTTTTTGTGTGTGTGTGTGTGTGTGTTTTTTTCAGATTAAACTTTTTTGGTTAAAAACACAAATTTGGTGATTTCTATTAAAAATATTTTTGAGGTTTATTGTTTGTTTTAGATTTAAAAATATTTTCATTCATTTATTTTCCTTCATTTATTTTAATAGGAACAGTGTTTTTAATGTAATTTTTAGTATGAAAAAGTATTATTATTATTTATCACTTAGACTGGACTTTTTTCTGTGGTATGCTAAATACAGTTACTAAATCTTCAGGCAGAGAGATGGCTTATCATGTAGCTTTAATATATAACTCCTGAAACTAGAAGTGCTGATTATTTTAAATTGTTTAAAATTATAATGTTTGGGAAAACTAAAATATTTGTGTTAGTATATTATAGATGGATATTATAGGTGGGGTTACTCTTGAAGAATTTTCCAAATCTTTATTCTATCAGGTGATTTTTTTTACTGGTTATTGCCTGTAACCTTATGAAAAAAAATAAAAAATAAAAAAATAAAATAAACGATAAATTGTATATATGGAAATAATAATAACATTGTCAATTCTTCATACAAAAATATCTGCTTTTATTTTGTTGTTAATCTTCTTTACCATAAAGTTATTCATATTTCTAAGCACTTGCTTGGAGGGTCAGAATCAGAGCTACTAACTTTCTTATTTGTAGGGAAGATCAAAGGACAAAACAGACAAGATTGTAAAAACAACTGTATAAAAATCTGAACTCATTCTGGAGCAGGGTTTTGTGTGAGAGTATTTTTTTTTTCCTTTCAGGTTTTCTGTTCTTTCTAGTGTTGCTGGTCTATTATGAAAATTTTATTGCACTGCCTTCTCTTTATATTGTCTTGTTGCCTATTTAGAATCAAAACATGTAAACATTATTCATATGAACAGCCTTACTGAGAGCAAGACAGGGATTAGTGATGCATAAAATTACACATGTACAATTGTAATAACATAGTATTCAATTAGAAAAATCAGAAGAGTGAGCTATACTCTTACAAATTTTATAAAACAGATGGCAGCTTTTTGTACAAGCAACATAGTTAATTAATTAAATCAATATTACATCATTTCTCCAGTAGTATGGAACACATTAAAGAGCAACAACTCTGAATTTTAAAACCTTATTTAAATTTATAAATTTATTTGTGTTTCAGATTTCAGTTTTTGTGTTTTTTTTTCTTTTTTTTTTTTTTTTGATCTACAATTTGAGATGCTTTGGATTATAGCAAAAAAAAAAAAAAAGAAAAAAAAAAAGAATGGTTTCTTATACCTTGAGGAAGTACATATTTTTATTTCTATTTTCTTACTAAAAACTGAGAAATAAATACGCTGTTTCATTGTCTTGTTTGTATAACTAAGGATGGACTCATTTTTAAAAGTTCTTCACTAGAACAGTGAAGGCTATTTATGAATTTGAATGTTAAAATCAGCACATGAATAGATCTTGCTGGGATTTCACTACAGGGAATCTTAGTTTAAACTTTTGTATCTACCAACTGCATTGCTTCCTTCCTGACTAACAGTAAATTAAAGCTTATATTAAGGCTCTTGCTGCCTCTGCTCCTCAACAGAATGTCACAGTCCGTGTGCTTCATTTCTTTCAGGCACTCTCAGCAAGGTATGATGTATGTGTGAGCAGTGAGGCCAATTATCTGAATTGTTCTGCCTCTTCTGGCACTGGCAAAAGCATGGTTTTGCTTGAATCTCCAAAGTTCAGTGTTTGAGAAAATTGAATTTATCCATAGACAGAAGAAAGAAATTGAGTGTTGGTGATCAGAACTGAAAACTTGGAGGAACTAACAAAGATAAAGTGGGAGTTGGCTGGAAAGAAAAACGAAGATGTGTTTTTGTAGTTAAAGGGGTCTGTGAAGGCAGCAACCTGTGCAGGCACAATCTCAGACACATGGATAGCCACTAGAGCCCTGTATTCAGATGCTTACCATGAAGTCACAGCTGCTTGTTGCCCCCTTTGCAAAGACAGGGAGTGCAGGGGCTCACCAGGGTAATGCGCAATGGTGAATGAGTAGTCACAGCACAGTGTTTTACGGGAATGCTGACATTTACTTCAGGTTATACTATTACAAGATAACTATTACTGTAAAGAGCATTAGGCTGCTTTCACATAGTTTAGTTCTAAGAATCCTGTCATTACAGAATCACAGAATTGTAGAGGTTGGAAGGGACCTCCGGCGATCATCGAGTTCAACCCTCCCTCCTGCCCGCCCCCCCCCCCCACCTCCCCCACTAAAAGCATCCAGGCATGTCTTAAATATCTCCAGAGGAGACTCCACAGGCTCTCTGGGCAGCCTGTGTGTCCAGTGCTCTGTGACCCACGGTGTAGAGAAGTAATGAAGTAATTACTCATGTTTGTGTGGAACTTCCTGTGTTCTAGTTTTTGGCCATTGCCCCTTGTCCTATCGCTTCACACCACTGAAAAGAGCCTAGCTCCACCCATTTGCCTCCCGCAGTTTTTGATATTTATAAACATTGTTTGGATCACCTCTGTCTTCTCTTCTCCAGGCTGAACAGACCCAAATCTCTCAGCCCTTCCTCATATGGGAAATGCTCAAGGCCCTTATCATCTTTATGGCCCTTCTCTGGACTCTCTCTAGAAGATCCCTATCTTTTTTAAGCTGGGGAGCCCAGAATTGGACACAGTATTCCAGATGTGGCCTCATCAGGGTGGAGTAGAAGGGGACGATAACCTCCCTTGACCTGCTGGCCACTCTCTTTTTAATGCACCCCATGATCCCATTGACCTTCTTGGCCAGAAGGGCATACTGCTGGCTCATGGCCAACCTGTTGTCCACCAGGACGCCTAGGTCCTTCTCTGCAGAGCTCCACTCCAGCAGGTCAGACCCTAACCTGTACTGATGTGTGTGGTTATTCCTCCCCAGGTGCAAAACTCTACACGTGACCTTGTTGAACCTCATCAGATTCCTGTCTGCCCAACTCTCCAGCCTCTTTGAGTCTTGCTGATAGGCAGCATAGCCTTCTGGCATGCAAGCCACTCCTCCTGGCTTTGTATCATCGGTAAACTTGCTGAGGGTGGACTCTATCCCTTCATCCAGGTCACTGATGAAAACGTTGAACAAGACTGGACCCAATACTGACCCCTGTGGAACTTCTCTAGGTGTAGGCCTTCAACTAGGCTCTGCGCTGCTGATCACAACACTCTGAGGAATGCCAGTCAGCCAGTTCTCAATCCACCTCACTATCCACTCATCTATCCCACATTTTCTAAGCTTCATTACAAGGATGTTGTGGGAGACAGTGTCAATAACCCTGCTGAAGTCAAGGTACCATCCACTGTTCTCCCCCCATCTACCCAGACAGAAAAAATCTGCTCCAGCATAGGCCACAGCTCCTACTAGACAGCCTGTTCCTGCATGGGCTCCTCTCAACAGGCTACAGTTCCTGCCAGGAGCCTGCTCCCACATGGCTTTCCATGGGTTGCAGGCCGTATCCACTTGCTGCAGCATGGGGTCCTCCACAGGCTACATACAGTGTGGAGATCTGCTCCAGTGTGGTCCTCTGCGCTCTACAGGGAGACAACCTGCTTGACCATGGTCTTATCCAGGAGCCTCCAGGTCTCCATTATGGGGCAAGTTCTCTTCAATGTTTTTATAAATGATCTGGATACAGGACTTGGATGCATACTATGTAAGTTTGCTGATGATACTAAATTAAGAGGAGTTATTGACTCCCTTGGGGGTGAAGAGGCCTTGAAGAGAGATCTTGATAAATTAGAGGGCTGGGCAATCACCAACCACATGAAGTTTAATAAGAGCAAGTGCTGGATTAATTTGAATGTGAGCCAACAGTGTGCCTTGGTAGCCAAAAAGACCAATGATATCCTGGGGTTGCATCAGGCACAGTATTGCTAGGCAGTCGGAATTGATTGTCTTGCAATACTCTGGACTAGCAGCTTCACCTGAAGTACTGCATGCAGTTTTGGGAGCTATAAGAAGTATGAGTATAAGAAGGATATAAAACTATTAGAGAGCATCCAGAGGAAGGCAACAAAGCTGGTGAAAGGTCTGGGGGGGGGGGGGGGGGGGGGGTGCAGCTGATATCGCTTGGTTTGTTCAGCCCAGAGCAGAGCAGGCTGAGGGGAGGCCTCATGGCACCCTGCAGCTTTCTCACGAGCGGAGCAGAGGAGCAGGCGCAGAGCTCTGCTCTCTGGTGACAGCAACAGAACTAGATGAAACAGCATGAAACTGCAACAGGGAAGGTTCAGGCTGGCTGTTAGGAGAAGGTTCTTTACCAAGAGGGTGGTCAGGCACTGGAACACGCTCCCCAGGGCAGTGGTCGCAGCATCAAGCCTGCTAGAGTTAAAGATGCATTTGGACAATGCTCTCAGAAATAGTGTGACTTTTGAATGGTTCTGTGTGGAGTCAAGAGTTGAACTCCATGATGCTTGTTGGTCTTTTCAACTCAGGATATTCTGTGATTCTGTGATTTTATGGACTGCAGGGGAATCCCTGCTTCAGTGCCCAGAGCACCTCCTCCCACCCCTTCTTCTCTGATCTTGGTGTCTGCTCAGCTATTTCTCTCACATTTACTCAATTCTCACATTGAGATCTGCCCTGCAGTTTGTTTGTTTTTTTTTTTACTTAAAGATTTTTTCACAGAGGCGCTGTCTTGGCTGCTGGGCCCAGGTTGGCGTTGTGGTGGGGCCATTGTAGCCGACTGCAACCAGCCATGTCCAGCACAGGGCAGCATCAGACTCTCCTCACAGTGGCCAATCTGAAGCAGCACCCTGCTGCCAGCACCATGACACCTGCACCCAATGCATAGGACACTGGAAATTCCATGTTGAATTTACAGCCAGCAAAAATCTGCAGATTCATATTAATATATATATATATATGTATGTATCTGAAGGAAAATCACAGAGGTGCCCAAACATTAACAGTTCAAGTGGTAAAGAATGGCATCATAATTTAAACTGATGTTTACTGTGTATGTTTCTGCAAAGCTCACTCTCCTGAATCAGATCCTGGAAACAAACAAAAAACAAACAAAGCAAAACCTTCACACAACAACAAAACAAAAGAAAGAATAGTGGTAAGTGTTAAAGAGAGAAAAGTCACCCAACATCTGATAGATAAGCTATCTTATCTGATAGATAAACTATCAGATGTTCCTGTCTTTCGCAAAGAGATGGAAGTCTATTGTCCAAGTCAGAGTTTGGTGAAGTCTTTTTTTTTCTTTTTTTTTTTTTTTTTTCATTAAGGAAGGTTTCTTGACTGTAGAATCTATATTCTACCTTGGAAATGAATAAAGAGAAGGAAATTAAACATATTTTCCTTTTATAATATACAATATAATATGTGGTAGAGAAAGAAGTGTATTTGGAAATGTTCAGTGGAGCAGTATGTTTAGGATGATTTACTATATTACACATGTAAATCTATAATGAACTGTTTCTACTGTGTCACATCCATGCATATTCAAGATAATTTCTCTGTATATTTCCAGAAGATAGAACTCAGGAAAGTTCATAAATACTGATAATCTGAAGAGCAACATGTATAACATTTTGGAATATACAAGCTTAGAATTTTTCCTTATTCTAGCTGAATAAAATAGAAGGGGATCTATCTTAGCAGAGAATTAGTGTATTCTCACAGTGAAAATGGAACTCCACTTTGCAATTTTTAGTCATATAAGGTGATATTTGGGCCAAAGAAACACACAAGACATGAAGATCTAAGAATTTGATGATAATTGAACAATAAATGAATAATAATGAGCAGGCTACAACTCCCCCTTATCCGGTGACCTGTTCACCCTCCCACTACCTGCAAAATATAAATATACCTACAAATATATTAACAGTAAGAGAAGGGCCAAGGAGAATCTCCATCCTTTATTGGATGCAGTAGGGAACAGGACTACTGAGGATAAGGAAAAGATTGAGATTCTCAATGCCTTCTTCACATCTGTCTTTAACAGTCAGACCAGTTATCCTTGGGATACTCAACCTCCTGACCTGGAAGCCTGGGATGGGGAACAGAATAAAGCCCCCATGATTCAGGAGGAAACACTTAGAGACCTGCTGCTCCACGTGGACTGTCCCAAGTCCATGGGGCCAGATGGACCACCTAAGGGTGCTGAAGGAGCTGATGGAGGTGATTGCCGAGCCACTTTCCATCATCAGTCATGGTCATCCAGAGAGGTCCCAGATGACTGGAGACTTGCTAATATGATGCCCATCTGTAAGAAGGTAAGGAGGTAAGGAGGACCCGGGGAACTACAGGCCTGTCAGCCTGACCTTGGTTCCAAGAAAAGGGGTAGAACAGATCATCTTGAATGCAATCACACAGCATGGGCAGGACAACCAGGGAATCAGGCCCAGTCAGCATGAGTTCATGAAAGGCAAATCAGGCCTCACCAACCTTATCTCCTTCTATGACTGGGTGACCTGCCTGGTGAATGAGGGAAAGCCTGTTGATGTAGTCTACCTAGACTTCAGCAAGGCCTTTGACACGGTCTCCCACAGTTTTCTCCTGAAGAAGCTGGCAGCCCATGGTTTGGACAGGTACAGTCTTTGCTGGGTTAAAAACTGCCTGGACGGACGGGCCCAGAGAGTGGTGGTGAATGGAGTGAAATCCAACCAGTGACTGGTCACCAGTGGGGTTCCCGAGGGGTAGGTGTTGGGGCCTATCCTCTTTAATATCTTTACTGATGATTTGGATGAGGGAACTGAGCGCACCCTCAGTAAGTCTGCAGACAACACCAAGCTGGGGGGAAGTCTCGATCTGCTGGAGGGTAGGAAGGCCCTGCAGAGGGACCTGGACAGGTTGGGTCAACAGATAGAGGTCAGTGGGATGAGGTTAAACATGGCTAAGTTCCGGGTCCAGCACTTTGATCACAACAACCCTATGCAACACTATAGGCTTGGGGCAAAGCGGCTCGAAAGCTGTGCAGAGGAAAAGGATCTGGGGGTGCTGATTGATGCTCACCTGAACATGAGCTGGCAGTGTGCCCAGGTGGCTAAGAAGGCCAACGGCATCCTGTCTTCTATCAGGAACAGTATAGCCAGCAGGATCAGGGAGGTGATCATCCCCTTGTATTCTGCTCTGGTGAGGCTGCACCTCAAGTACTGTGTTCAGTTTTGGGCCCCTCACTACAAAAAGGACATCGAGGCCCTGGAGCACGTCCAGAGAAGGGCTACGAAGCTGGTGAAGGGCCTGGAACACAAGTCCAGGCTGAGGGAATTCTGGGGTTGTTTAGTCTGGAGAAGAGAAGGCTCAGGGGAGACCTTATTGCTCTCTACAACTACCTGAAAGGAAATTGTGGGGAGCTCAGGGTCGGCCTCTTCTCACAGGTAACTAGTGATAGGACTAGAGGGAATGGCCTCAAGTTGTGCCAGGGGAGGTTTAGTTTGGAAATGAGGAGACATTTCTTCTCAGACAGAGTAGTCAGGCATTGGAAGTGGTTGCCCAGGGAAGTGGTGGCGTCACCATCTCTGGGGGTGTTTAAGGAAAGGTTGGACCTGGTACTCAGGGACATGATTTAGTGGGTGATATCAGTGGCTGGGGTCGGTTGGACTAGATGATCTTGGAGGTCTTTTCCAACTCGTATGATTCTATGAAAAGTAATGGTCAGTCCAAGATCTTCATCAGAAGGTGTGGATTTCTTGATAGTGTCATGTTCTTCCTTGCCTTTGAGATCCCCCATGACCACTTTTTATGAAATTGATGCCACTACATATTGGTAGGACCAGAATATTCATGAGGGTTGCATATTCTAACTGACTGTCTTTGCCATTTGAAATATTTATGGAGTTTGCAAAGAGAAACCAGAATTATCTAATAACACTACAGGAACCATGTAAATTGCTTTCAGCCAACCTAGTCATGTGTGCTATATGGGCTTGGTTTGGGTTCCATGCCATACAGATGAATTCCTCTTCTGAGGACAGCTGAGACAGCAAACCTGGCTTTCCAGAACTCTGGGACAGGCAGGGTGAATGAGGCAGCACGCAGCTATCCTATGCCTCCAACTGACTGGTGAGGACTGTGCCTGACCCTGCACTAGTGATGTGGAGTTTCCTCTGTAGTCAAAAACTGATTTGCAGCAGAGCTGGAAAATGTTTTGGTTAGAGTCACTCCACATTGCAACATTTACTAAGATGAGAAGCAAAGGATGTGTCTATTCTAGGATGTCTAAGGACTAATTTATACCACACTCTGAGGCACAGATTGGGACTCTTCTCTGTTCCCATGTTATGGTATAATACCGCACAGAGGAACAAGCTTGGACTGCCATAGCAGCATTATGCTTCACTCAAATTAATCTATTTCTCAGCCTCATGAATTATCTTAAGCTTAATGGAGCTATATACTGCTTCTAGTCCCCAAGCTAGTTCAGTCAATGCAAAGTGATATCACTGCATAATGTCAATCTCTTATGTCTTAAAGGTGAAAATCCATTGAAAATCACTGGGACATTTCTCAAAAAATCATGTAAACCTTTCAAAAGTCCGACCTTAGTTTTTTGTTTGTTTGTTTCCTGTTGTTCAAAATAACTCTAAGGAGCTTTTGATCTCTGTATTTACCTACAATGTGTAGACAAGAATACTGTGGCCCACCCTTCTTGTGGAATAATTTCACCAGTGTCAGTCAAATACGAAATTGATAGAAAGAAAAAAGAAAAAAAAAAAAAGCTTTCCTTTGTGTGCATTCTGTCCCACAAGAAAAACAAGATTTGTCACTGATATATGCCAAACCACTGAAATAGAAAATATTTGCAGTCGCTTTTATTGCTGAGATAAGAATTATTACTCTAATGCAATTAGTAATACGGCACCCTCCTTCTACAGGCAGTGAATTAGAACTAGGGATTAACTTGGCTTTATTTTTTTCTTATTCAATATTATTTTTTTTTCACTAGAAAATAAATTTAGAATTATTCTTTGATATGGAAATTTTGTAATTTATTGCAAATATCAAAATGTTATTTCACAGTGAGTTCTAATTCCACTTAGAGGTTATAAACATGATAATTCATTAATCTAATAGGGTTTTCTGGAAGAAAGTCTCCCTTTAGAACAGTTCTTTATGCTTCAAAATGTGTGTTTTACTTAAATGCTACACTCAAAAATTGTAGTTGAAAACTCATTCTAACACTGATTATTGTTTGAGATTCACAAGAGTTTGCTATTTAAAAGACACTTAGTCAACTTTTAGCGGGCATATGTAATGACATAAAATGTACCCACATTCAAAGGATGTTGAATGAGTAAGCAGAAACAAATAAACTGAAAATGCATCTGTTTTTCTTTTTTTTTTCTTTGTCCATGCAGTTTATCACTTAAGAAAATGTCACTATTATGTTCACTGAAAAATAATATTCATACTACTTTAGATTAACCAGAAATATGTTTAATACATAACAGATAATGTTTAAAACTGAAGGCTACTAGTTTGTACTAAGTTGTGAGAGTCTCTCTTTGTTAGAAGTGCCACATTCTGAGCCAAACTGAAATAGAAAGTTTCAAAGACTAATGAAATCTGCTTTGTATTTAGGAGCATTAACTCTCCTCTCCTTTTTCCTTTTCCTGCCCAGAGAGGTTGTGGATGTCCCATCCCTGGAGGTGTTCAAGGCCAGGCTGGATGGGGCCCTGGCAAACCTGATCTAGTGGGTGGCAGGGGCCTATGGCAGGCAGGTTGGAACTAGATGGTCTTTAAGGTCCCTTCCAACCCAAGCCATTCTACGATTCTATGATTCTTTCTATTCTGTCTGCAACAAATTTTAGGAAAGAACTCCAAGAGAGTACATGCCAAGATCCAAAGTTCATGTAGATTTTGTGCCTCTTTAAGCTGCTTCTTGTCCAAAAAACACTCACTATTGAGAAAGTGGCAAAATTACTCTCTCAAAATTCAGAGTTAAGGCCCAGGATGAATTACTAGTATGCTTTTCCAGTAGCATATTGAATTCTGAAGTCAGTATTCTCTTCAAGGTACAATGGACAATGAGATATCATTCGAATATTTTTGGCATTGCCTGAAGAAGGACAGAAAGATAATTCGAAGAACGTTGTAGTTACAAATGATGCAATGTTAAAATAAGTTTAGAATTGAGAAACACTTTTGTTTTCTTGACAAAAGATGTGACAATCCTTCTATTATGAGAAATTTGCTGTAGGTTTTTTTTTTTTTTTTTTTAAGACAAAGCATAATGAAATACTTCAAGAGCTAGGCATGACTACATGTTCTGAAGGGCTTTAGAAAAAATGTTGTAAAGTGTAGTTCTTTCTTTTTTGAATAGTAGATCCATGAAAGACTACAATTCAGATATTTATCTTGTCATACTTCTCATAAATTTGATATTTCTGATATTTTACTTAAACAATGGTCAGATAAGCAATCCAGTGAAACCAGCACTTTAAGCATAAAAGAATGCTTCTCCTTTGATAACTAAATTCAAACTGTAGATTTTCAGGACCACTGCTTAGTTGTTTCTTATTCCTGAAGCCTCCTAAGAAAAGCAGGTATCTTTTCCTTTGTCCAAAATAAACCTCCTCCATGCTAATATTTCGTACCTCAATGCACTACAAGGACTTCAGTTTTTAGAATGTTAGACATCTCATGGTGTAGTTTATATTTAAAATTTGTCAGTGTAAACAGTGTAGATATGATGTCCCCTTTAAATAATATCTCATTATTTAGGATATGATTAATTTACCTAAATTTAACTTAGCTGAGGCCAAAGTTTATTTTTCTTTCACGTATAAAGAGATTCAAGCCCTTATCTATCATCTGAGTATGACAGCACCCTATCTCTCACACTGTAGCCTGTAGTTTATCATAAATTCCCAGAAAGGCCATGTCTTTTGAAACACTGCAGTGAAAGGAAAAGGAATTTTTTAAAAGAGTGGTTTGGGGTGTCAGCCAGGTGTATGCTAGGAATCAGCTCTCTGTTTTGGGCCTCTCAATGTTTTTAAGTAAAATGTATTTAAGTAATTACTTAAAAACATTAATTCAAATTAGTTAATTAAAAGTAATTAAAAAACAATTCCATGATAACATATACTGGTGGACAGTCTATTTGGGCCCCTTTGTGGTTGCCTTTTTTCAGTCCCATACTTGTAAGGGCAAGGATCTACTAGTAGGCATTGTGCTAGAAATGTAGGTATTTAAGACAGGGTTGTAAATTTTCTTTCTGATGCCAAATGCTAAAATGTTGTGATGCCCAGAGTGTCGATTTGGATCTCTTGTATTTTTATTACTTGAAGGAATTCTGTAAATAGATGTCATTCTTTTGTGCTGAATAAAAATACCAATTGACTGAGAAAAGGATAGAATTTAAATTTCTATGAGACGTTGCAGAATCTTGCATACGCAACTCTTTGAAAGTTTACAGTACTTACATACTATTTAGACTGAGAATTTTTATCTTCCTTAACTTTTAGGTAATATCACCAACAGTCAAGCTCAAATCCATAGATACCGAAAGTGAGAGTTTGATCTCCAGTTTCATCTTCAATTTAAACTTTCTGTGATGAATCATAAAAGGTTTAATTCAATGATAAGTAATGGAAATTTTAAATATCATGTAAAAAATCATTTGGGGGAGTTCTGAACAGTATCCAAAGTGATCAAAAAGAATGTTCTCTACACTTAAATAATTCAGCATGGAGTTGAAAGTGTAACTAACAGAGGAGAACTTCTGCTACTTACTGACATTTAAACAACACTGACTTTTCAATGAAATAAATAGTTGACAGAGGACTTAATGAAATACAGGGGGAAAAAAAGTACGAGGTGCATTATTTGTATTTTTTAAGATCTGTTATACATATTAATTATAAATTAGAGACAGATATGAAGTGAAGGGTATGAATCTTTTAAAAGTAACAAATAATTGAAAAAGCAGGGAGTCCTTTAGGACTTCATCTTTATTTAAAAGGCCTGTTTCTCATTTGATTTTAGAAAGCTGAATTCTTGGACTCATGGGAATGTTCTTTAAAATGCAGGCTTGTGACTCTTCTGTTCAGACCTGACTGTCAAGATCTGATCTAATCTATATGGGTTATTATCAAAAATATTTTAATTATTGGTTCATGCACGATTTGAGGAAATTATTTGAAATAACGTTGAAAAATAAAATCTCAACTGTCAAGTATTTGATAGCTTTATTATTAATAAATTAATTTCCTAGGCATATTTTCAAGTACTGTTCAGAAAGGCAGCTGAATCTAATGCTTTTATGTTAAAATTTCCTCCCCAGAGTGACTTAAAAATTCTCTTTCTTTCTTTACTTGCTTGTCTATCCACAGGCACATGCACGTACTTGAACATATACAGGTGTTCATATGAGGAACCAAGCTACCTAACAAAAAAATACAGATATTTTAAATGGAAAAGTTAGCTCAGTTCATCATAGCATAGGATCCAGATCCTACAGCCAATTTTATGTATATAACAGCAATTTCTGCACAATATTGGACTGAAGTTAATCACATTACATACAAGAAAGTCTGCCTATCTGGGCAAATTCACACAGTGTTAATTTAAAATAACATAGAGAACAAAATACTACATACAACTACAATTACCAAGATAATTTATCTGTGTTAAACAGAACTATTAATTAAACTTAAAGTAGGTGTATAAAATTAAATTACATTTTGTGAGTTGAAACTGGATTTTCAAGACAACACATCATTCTGAAAAACAGTAATGAAACGGACAGAAAACATAACTAGATATAAATTGATAATAGAATTTAATTGTGTTTTAATTTGTTATTTTTCCCTAGCCTACATAACACCTTCAAAGTCAGAGAAGGATAAATTCTTTGAAAAGTAAGATAACTGGTTTTGCAGCACTTTCTAAAAAAAGATCCATGCTTTGAAGCATTTTCTCTATAATATTAATCACTGCTGTGCTTGTAGTATGATGAAAGTAAGCTTCTGTCATCTTATTGTTTTTTATCTTACAGAGGCATAAGGGGAAGCTTTGGCACAAAGGGAGGGCAAAAAGGCACAGGAGAAATCAACTTTTGTTGAAAAGAGTTTTGAACAAAACTGGCACTGCATCCAGCAGTATTACAGGAATAAGCTACAATGGGTTAAGGAAATCAGCAACAGCATGAAGTTCAGCAAAGCAAAATTCTGGGTTCTGCACCTGGGATGGAATAATGTGAGACGTACAGACCGGGAGACAAGTGGCTAGAGAACATCTCTGCAGAAAGGGATCTGCAGGTGCTGGTCGACAGCAGGCTCAACAGAAGTCAGTAGTGTGCCCTGGCAGCCAAGAGAGCAAAACACATCTTGGGATGCATTATCAAAGCATAGACAGCCAGTCAAAGAGGTGATTTTCCCACTATATTTAACATTAGCATGGCCTCACCGTGAATATTGTTTGAAGTTCTGGGCTCCACAATATAAAAAGGATGTTAAAGTGAAAGCATGCAAAGGAGGATAACAAAACTGGTAAAAGGGCTGGAAGATGTCCATGGAAGAGGCTAAGGACACTTGGGTTGTCCAGTCTGGAGAAAAGAAGGCTGAGAGAAGACTTCATTGCTCTCTACAACTTCCCGAGGAGAGAAAGTGGAGAGGGAGGTGCTGGTCTCTTTTCACTGGTAACTGATGACAGGATTTATGGAAGTGGTATAAGGCTGCACCAGGGGAGGTTGATACTGGACATTACGAAAAATTTCTTTACTGTGAGGGTGGTCAAACATTGGAACAGGATTTATAAAGAGGTGGTCAATGCCCCATGCCTGTCAATGTTCAATAGGCATTTGGATAATAGCCATATTGATATGCTTTAACTTTTGGTTAGCCCTGAAGTGGTCAGGCAGTTGGATTTGATCTTTGAAGGTCCCTTCTGTTCTGTACTGTTCTGTTCTGTTCTGTTGTAAAATAGGCAGGGGAGAGGGGAAGGGGGGGGGAGGGAGGAAGGCATTATTTAATTTTTTATTTATATATATATATATTTTTTTGGCCGGATATGTGAAAACAGACATGTTTACATAATGGTTTTTATGAACTACTTTTTTACAGTTTCCCATTCATTTCATGAAATGAAATACTCTCTTCCCTCAGAGCTGAAAGTATTTTAGATTTGTTGATGCACTGCCTTTAACTTTGCCACCAAAGTCAACATTATTTTAATGGTAATGTATTTCTATTTAAAAGAAATTTGCAGTAAAAAGTTGATTTCAGACTGCTTATGTGCAATCCACTCTTTTTGTAATTGTTTCTATAGGCAATATAGTCATAGGCAAGTCGTCAGTATTTATGCTAAAGATACAAATCCTGGTTCCAAGGAACTTTTCCATCAGGATAAACCATAGCCTGGAGAAAAAGGCAAGAGAAGGAAACCATATTTCTAAAAATCAAATAAAAATGGAAAGGTAAAACGCCCTACAAAGAGCCATAAGGCATCTGCAGCTGGCACTCACTGTGAAATTAAAGGATATTGTGCATACTCATACAACCCCACACACTTAAACACACATATATATATTGAAGTTTGTCTTGCCTTACAGAAGAAGAGCTTTAAAAGGAGAAATATATGAAAATACTAATGGAACATAACTGATTATTCTACTTAAAATCAATTTACTGGAATCTATTCAATTAACTTCAATAAAATCCTAGAGCTTTGTCTTAGACCTACGTTTTTGGTAGGATACTGAAAAGATATATGCTGTTTTTGTTTGGTTGTTTTGTTGTTGGTTGTGTTTGTTTGTTTTTGTTTGTTTGTTTTATTTATTACAGTTCAGTCATATGGCTATTTATTCCTTTTAAATGAGAACCGTATGTGAAATACAGATATTAAGCAATGCTTCTAGTTAAAAAGAAAGTAAAGTCTAACCTATTGACCCATTATGTCAATGAAGGTCATTGCGGTCACTTCAGTGAACAGTGGAATGTTGCATATGCCCTGACACTTTGGAGAAAAAAAAATAAATTTTGGTTTCTTGATTTAGAAATAAATGCTCAGTTTATAAAACAATGATCACAGGTTTTGCTGAATGCAAAATTTAGATAATAGTTACAATAATAGAGAACAACTTTGCAATTATCATTTTTACACATCATATATCGATATTTGTTCATTATCACAGAAACCCCACAGATAAACAATTATTTCAATAAATTATTGTATTACAGTTTTACTTTATTGTATTACAGTTGTCTCCTTTTTAACCTCTGCTTCTATTACTTGCAAACTTTCAAGCAGTATTTTCATATTTAAAATGGTGTTGTTACTGGAATGTTCATATTGTACTTTCTTTTATTTTCATAGTTCAAAACAGCAAAATAGAGGTCATAAGTGGGAAAAGAAGTGATGCAACATCCAGGAATTATTAAATGAATTTTGGCTTTTATGTTCTCAATATGAGAATAAGTCATAAAGATCCAAGATCCTGCTTCTTGTCCAGTAAAAGAAAAAGGGAAAGGGCATAGCTTGTCCTAAATCCAAAGAGGCATTAGTATCTCAGAAAAATCAAATTAAATTATTTGTATTAGCAGAACATGTGCCATCTTCCAGTAAGGAAGGAACAGCTTTGACATAGTTACAAAAAGTAGCAGGATAAAATTTTATGATTCATCAAATAACTTAAAATATATGTAATGCTGTATGTAATGTGAATATATGTAATATAAATATATATCATATCTAATATGAATTCATTCACTGGTTACAGACCATAGAAGTGGGATACTCTCTTTTATACAAATTAAATTAACTACTTTTTTGCTAGTTTTCTTCCCATCTGAGAGACGGAAAATAAGAAAGAATATCCAGGTTCTTATGAAACTTATGTCTCTGGTGACAACAATATCTTTGGTTGCCTTCTTTGAATTATTTAGTTAGAAAACTAGTATTAAAAGCAAGCAAGCAAACAAACAAACAAAACAAAACAAAACAAACAAACAAACAAACAAACAAAACAGTATTTGATCAGTATTCCTCTGTTCAAGAACAAAGCCTCTCTTCTACACAGGCATAGCTCAGGCTTCATAATGGTTAAAACATAGATGTGAAATCTAATTTTCCCTAGTAGCACAGCATCAAAAAAGCACATCCTTGACCCTGCAAAGACTTTTTAACTTGACCGAAATCCTTAAATAACCGACAGAAAGGGGTGGGTATATCAAGCTAAGGAGTCCAAATTAGAATGAAGTACACACAAAAGGTAATATTTATCTTACCCACATTAACAATACAGCATTTACAGATCTGCCTTGAGCTATCCATCTTGGCTTCCTCTGTATTCAATGAAATGAGACAGACCCCTCCAAACAAGTTACCACAGCTATTTTTGGATTAAATCAAATTTTTGTCAATGTCCCTTTCTCTACTCTAAACTTAGAAAACATACTTAATGTCTACCTGAAACTGCCATTTAAGCTTTTGGTACTAATAAAGCAACTTTAAATCCTTCCTCTTGTCTGGTTCATATCCAATGACTATATATTACAAAATGTCTAGGCAGATCTAGGAACAGGTACCAGAATCTCCTTCCAGCTAAGTATCCCAGCCTTTAGTACAAATGTGTGCTTTCTTTATCTCACGTTTTACTTGCAAACTTGGCTTAATTTCCAGTAAACAACAATGCAAAATGATTAATTCCTCTCGTCTGGATAGATATAAAATACATGGGTAACTCTGACAAGGAACTGCTATTAACACATGTTCAAGTGATCATATTTCCCTCTAATACAGTTGTTTAAAAAATATATTTAACAACCCTCAGCGACAATAACTGTTGTGTGTCAACAGCCTAAGATTTTATTTATTTATTTATTTATTTTTCAGGGCATAGCGGCAAGTAAATGATCAACCTGTTTTCCACAAATACTGCCTCTCTGTTAAGATTGAACATGTAGCTATCATCTCAAAATAGAAACACAAATATAAAGGATTTACGTGTGTCCAACTCTATTTCCAGCTTCAGGACTCACATGACTTTCAATTTGCTGATATAAAAGCCATCTGTTTGATTTGATAGAGGCCATTGATACAAGCCATACACTTTATATAGAGTTTTGTTTGGAGTTGTCATTAGCAGCTCTTCGTATGACATCATGAACCTCCACCTCTGTAAATACATGCTTGCTACTTCCCAGATTAAAATATATTTAGTACCATTAATGACACTAGTCTCAGGAAATAAGCTGTTGTTGTAACTCTAAGCAGAGTTACTTGTGAGTTTGTTACATTGTGAAGGGTAACATCTGAATGAGACAAAGTAGGGTTCCAATGTAATAGGATTAAATGTCAAAAGGATTAGAGAATGGTCATTGAAATCTGTGATCAAAACACCAGATGAGAAATTTAGCTCAAGATGGAGTCATGAAATTAATTATGTGAAAATGAAATAGCATAGGTCTTTTGAAGAACAAGAGCACATAATCCATCAGTTATACATCATTACTAATTGGGTAGCTCCAAATAATCAGACTCCATTATTACTATCAGGTCTACAAATAACATAAATAAGAAATATTGTAACAAAAACAAGAAGGAATGCAAAAGCTAGCACTTCAAGCTGTTGAAGTTCATGAAATGTCTTCTACTAAACATTCCAAGGGTTATCTGCAGTCATACATAAGCAACACAATGTAATTCTTATTAAATTCACTGATATTATTCCCATATAATTTAATGTGAGGTAGGTTTAGCCCTGAATTCTTAGTAAAAACTATATATAAATGGAAAATTAATATGCTGTTTCAGAACTGTCGTGTTTCAATTTTGAATGTAACGTATACTTTCATTTAGAAAGTTTTCTGAATCATAGTTGGAAACTCATCTGCAAGCTAATGTGACAGATTTGTCCACTCTTGAAAGCGAATTGGGGAAAAAATATCAGAGCACATAAATATTTTCCTGATTAAAACAAACAAATAAAAATCAACAATCTTTTCTTTGTCTTCTGTTTTGATTGAAAAGAACACCTAGAGATAGATTGTGTGCTCTCACAAAGCATTGAATCAAAAGTTTTCAGTATTTTGAAATAGGGGGAGAGAGAGAGGGAGAGATAAAGAGGAAGGGAGAGAGAAACATTTTCAGGGAGTACATCATTTGGCAGATCTTTATTTAGCAGGATTTATCAGGTCCAGGGTGAGTTTCTGGTCAGAGGAAGTGAGAGAGACTTATTTCTTCACTGGGAATTGATTGATGTAGTAGAAACAGAACCAAGTCACTATTTCATGTCAGTCAGCTCTTTAACATTGCAAGTATCCCAACAGGATATTCAGTATTTTGAACTCTATGATTATGTCAGTAATATGTCTTATGGTATCATGAAGATAAATGAACTTAGGCAGAACTGGCTTACATAGAAATTGGTATGATTCTGTATTTGGCTACATATCTATGACTACAGTTAAAGAATGAGGCTAGTTAACCTAGACATCATCCTGAATTGCCTTTCCTGTTTTTTTTTGTTTGTTTGTTTTTGTTTTGTTTTTTGTTTTTTAATAACATACTGTCACTGCATGATGCTGTATGTAGTGTGTGATATGGAAGTTTGGGTGTTTGTTGCATGTGAAAGCAACATTTTCTCTTATTTTTTGATAAAGATATTGGTTCTATGTGCATTAGCAACAAAATGAACTTGCAAAATGAGGTTTATAAACGTGTCCTTCTGTTTGGTTTTTGTTCAGAATTCTTCAAAATAAAGTAAGAAATCTGGATGTGGGATTCAAAAAAAAAATCTTTTTTCTGGCATAATGAAAAACAAATAAACAAACAATGACAACAACAACAAAAACATGATAACCTTTAAAAATAAAAAAAATAAAAGATAAAAAGATCTTCCTAGTTTAAACTTACAGGAAACCTCAATAAACTTGGATATTTATAAACACCTGACACAAAAACTGACATAATGATGACAGTTGTGTCCTAGGACTGAAGCTACACATGAAGACTGTTCTAAATGGCCTATGAATCATTTCCAATTTAAAAAATTCAGCTTAGCAGTCTTCCCACAATTTATGTACTTTCCTAATGGCTGGCTAAATTTATACTCAGATAATTGATATGTACTGGCCAAAGTTTCCAGATACGCTGGAGTTCCTGGATGAAATCTCACAAAACAGTAATAGATAATCATTTTCTACCTCTCTGGAAAAGTGGAAGGGCCAATCTTCAACCTTGTATATGGTGACCAGGCTTCCAGTATTCAGACTTCCATCATCCCTTATGTAAAGACACTTCAGCAATAATATTTTCCCTCTTTGGGAGAGATCTACACACACTATACGTCTCCTTGTTCTCTGACTCCAGAATCCAGCATCTGGGCATTATTTGTGAGCTCTGCCAGTGTCTGGGCCTTCAAAATACCTACTTGAGCCTCAATGTGAAAGCAATAATTCATAACCTCCTGTTTTGTTACATACTCATATAGAAATTTATAAGGGAGCTCTGAAGTACATCTAGTACAATTTCCTGCTTAAAGTAGTCTGAATTCAGTGTTAGATCAGGTAGCTCAGGGGCTTATCAGGTAGCTTAAGGGGCCTATGTCAGGAGGGTTGGAACTAGGTGATCTTTGAGGTCTCTTCCAACTTAGGCCATTCTGTGATTCTACAATTCTTCAGGAAAGTTTTGAAAATCTTGGTAACACTTAGCACAATAATTTTAATACAATAAAACTTTAAAAGTTTAAAATTGGCAAACAGAGGAAAAACATTTCTGGAATTAGCTCCTTTAGAAAGAGTAAGGACTATGAACATTTCTGAAACAGAAGTTTAAGGAAGGCATAATTTATTCTCTAGTGTCTTATATGATCCCATACGAAAGAATATAGTAAAAAAAAAAAAAAAAAAAAAAAAAAAAAGAGAGAGAGAGAATTGTAAATAAACTTTATTAAAGCTTTTTAATTTACTTTTTGAAAATTAAAATTCATAAGATATTATATACTGGACTTGAATAGTTGGAATGACAGAATTTAAGAAGCCATACAGAACAAGAGGAGAAGGAATGGAAATTTATCACTTTATATTATTTTCTTGAAGATCTTTTAAAGACTACTTTGTTTATGTAAAAAGTTGGCAACTGAATTAGAAACTGCCATAATGGGACAAAGACATGTTTTTTTTTCCCAGTTAAGACAATAGCTCAAGTTCTTCTGTGGTATGGCTTTCTCATATTTGAGAAGATCTATCTAGGCCCTTCACAATTTTTCATTTCTTATCTGTGTTGCAATTTGAATTTGAAAAAAATTGTTGTTGTTTTTTTCTTTGTGGACTGCTCTTTTGATTTCTAAAATAGATTCTTTTGCCATTGTAACCAGGAGAGCTGAGACATGTCAGTGAATAATCAGAATAAAATGAACAAGAGCTTACTCCTTCGCAATTTCATAACGATGACTTACACTCCAGATCTGCCAAAAATAAATATAAAAAAATACAGGTTTGTCCACCTGCTGTGTTGATCTTTCTAGTTAGATTGTTTCATTACTCAGACGAGAATTAAACAATTACTTATTCACAGGAGTATTCCTGTAGAATTTGAGTTGTTCCAGCCCTCTGACATCTTTCAAATCCCAAGTAAATTATACAGATATCTGGCTGGCAGCTTACATAATTCTTTTGGGATACACAGAACAAAGTAGGAAAGGGAGCTGAGGACTGAATTAACAGAGATTCATTAGAATGGCATCAGAAGTAATAACAGCACCTTCTAATATCTCCCCAAGAGTTTTTGAATGTTGGCATACAGTGATATCAAACTTTTGCAGATCGCTTCAGGAGGGTGTTCCATACCTTATTGTACTCAAACAAAAACTACAGAGGATTACAGAAGAGAGATGGAAAAGGTTTATAGATTGGCCCAACAGATTGTCTCCTACTGCTTATTTTCTAATCCTATGCAATGTCTGCCTTTAAAGGTCTCTAAGCAATGAGATCTCTACTACCTAGTTTGGAAATCTGTTTCACAGACATCTATATCTCCCTGCAGGTAAGTATTCCCTGATTTTAAGTATAAATGTGCTTTTATTCTTTATCAGTTATTCTACAATGTACCACACTAAATAATCACTCTTTATACATTATAAAAGCCTTCAAATATTTGTAGAATATTATGACCTACTTTGTCATCACCTACCTGTTAAACTTATTTAGCTTATTTAATCTTTATTCAGAAGTCAATTTCTGTCTCCTCTGTTCATTCTAGTTATTTTTTTATAGCATAGAGCTTTCAGCTGGAAGAAGATTTCACCATTTTCCTGTTACTTACTCTAGACTAATAATATTCATAATTATCATACTAGTGATTCATTTAAGGCTATATTGCTTTATGTTTATTAAGTATTCTCCAATTTTAAGGAATAGCAATGTACCTCCTAAGCTTACTTGAAAGTTATTTTATTTTTTAAAATACTATATCAAAATCTTGACCACCTATCTATCAGTATATTTTAGGAACCATATTGCTTCCTATCATTATATCTGTCTCTCTTCAACATGAGATTGATGACAGTAGTAAAATTGTTGAAACATTGATGCTTCTTTGTGAAAAATGCATTTATCTTAGGTTAGAGATTTTCTGTTATCAGTCTTTTAAATTTTACAGTTTTCTCCATTCTTATCATTTGTTTTTCAATTAATTTTGAGTAAAAGTGTAGATAAAAACAGAGAATATTATAATCCCACCTCTAGGTAGAAAAGAGCATAGAATGTTGATGTTATCTACTGTGTTTAACAATACAGATTTTCAGTCCTTTGGTACAGAATACTATACCAATAGAATAGTACATGCTAAAGTGGCTAAATGTCCAATTCCTTAACATTAGTCATTTCTTTGAATCTAAGTAGAAGAACATATCCTTAACACTGCTTGCTGAGAACTTCAATATAACACATAATATGGTTACCCGTCTGCGGTTGGACAAACACACGGTAAGAGGAATTGGGAAAGGAGAACAGGTCCACAGATAATTTGGAGTCATGTTAGCCTTAGAGAAACCTTGAAAAAGCTTCTGTTATTTAGTTCAGTCACAAGGATGCCATCCTCAATAGGAATCACAATATTTTCCAGTCCTGCTTCTTTGGAGTGGAGTTGTTCATAGTTCTGTGAAGTTGAAGAACTAGGCCCTCAGAGTATATATATATATTTTTTTTCTTCATGTTCAAGCATGTCACATCAAAACAAAACACCCTTTTTAATTTTATAATTTTATTTTGAATACATACTAGCGCTGTTTTTTTTATTTTTTATTTTATTTTATATTTTTTTTAGAAAATAGCACCGATTTTTTTGTGATAGTGCTATCACTTAAAATAAAACAAATTTGAAGACTATTGTGATGATTGTGTTCACAATATTGTTATAATTCATGATTTCTGCAGTGGTCTACACATACATAATATGTTCATATTTCCAAATATTATTTGTGTTATGTTACATTGAAAAAAAACTTCTTTGATGCTCTTATGCATAGTTTGACTACTTTTCTTTACACTAACATTTTTATTTGGATGCAATCACATGGTTATGCATTCTGTAGAGCAGAAGGAAGGCAGTATACATTTAACCATACACAGCTTGCTTAAGTGTCACATATCACCAAAGATTTATAATTAAATGATGAAGAAAAGTACTCATACTTTTTGCTTCAGGCATAAGAAAATCTAGGTTCATATACGTGGGAAATGAATCCTGCTTCTGTTTCATGTGTTTTATGTTCAAGTATTAGACCTAGATAAAGATTCATTACACAAATACTTGGAGTCCAATTATCCAATTAAATACAGTACACATAGTACAAATTAGATAAAGGGAGGTCTAACTGAAATGGCTATGAAAGGAAAATCACCAGATTAGAGAATCTGAAGCAAAGAGAAAATATAAGCAATACAATTCAAAAGAAAAATAAAATCTGAGGGAAAAAAAAAAAAACCAAAAACATTGTATAGTTGTGGTTTTGGCTGGGATAGAGTTAATTTTTTTTATAGAGGCTTGTATGATGCTGTGTTTTGGCTTTTTGATGAAAATGGTGGTGATTACATACCAATGTTGCAGAGTAGTGCTTACACTAAGTCAAGGACTTTTCTATTTCTCATGGTCCCCTGCCAAGGAGGCTGCGGAGGTGACACAGCCAGGACAGATGACAGATGACCATATTCCATACTGTATGACATCATGTTCAGCAATAAAAACTTGGGGTAAAGGCAGGGATGTTTGGAGTGTAAAACCACAACATGTATTATGAGATTATAATATAAATATAAAACCTTATTTTAAAGTTGTGTGAATAAACATCCCTCCACCATTTAAAAAATAAAAAATAATCTCCGATTAATAATTTTAAATTGCTGAATAATTCTTTCTGAAAACACCAAGAAAAGCACAGTTTTGAGAAGAAACAGAGAAAATTTTGCACAGTAAAGCACTAAGATAAAGAAAACAAAGTCAGAAAAACAGTAACAATAATAGGAACAGTAAATCTATTTATATTTAGGAATACAAACTAAGAAGTCCATAAACATGGTAGCATTCAATGTGAGAGGAGAAGACACAACACAATGAGAAACAAAGAAACCAATTTTTGTATTGGCTATGTATATGGCTTCAAAGGAAATTCAAGCCCTAGTATGTAAAGAAATGACTGAAACTTAAGAATAAATTTACATGAATGAGACTATAGTAAAAAAAGTCAACATTTAATTACTCAACAAATTCCAATTAAAATATATAGCGTATTTCATAATGGCTGGGTTCACAGAAGAAAGAAAACAAAATTACGAAATTGTATTCATTGTCAAACCTCCCATCTCACTAGCTCATCTTCTGTCAGTGTTTATGTTCCCCACCAATCCAAACTATAAAAGGGTGATTTTTTTCTGGTACAATCACATGTCCACCATTCATTCAGTTTGATTCTGTTTTGTCTTTCCTTAAAATAATTTTTTAAGCAATTAGCTTATTAGCAATTAGCAATTTGCTAATAAGTTTTTGCATTCAGGCTTGATGAATGTTAGCTAAATGCTAACTTGAGACCTTTTATAGTCTAGCCACACAGCGTATGGGGGAAGTGAAACATTGCTTAACATACTGCCCCCAAAAGAATACAGGATGGAAGATAGAATGAATCTTGGTTTCTTATGATGAAGGCTTTCTTAGCTTCTAGGAAATTAGACTATTGGAAAAGGAGTCCCTATGATTTTCCATGAAGTAGGCTAAGCTCCCACCACTTCCTGGCTACGCATTCTCTGTCTCTATCATCACTTATAGGTTTTAGTCACCATATGAATTTAAATATATTTCTTAAGCAAGTTTTGGTCAAGTACCCTAACAAATACCATCCTAAAATTGAGAATATTTTTTTACTCGGTGCATTACCTGCAAGCAGTTTCTTGTGAATGTAATACTTTGTTCCATTCACTTCAGGTCATTGTTTCAGTTCAGTATGTTTGATCTGAAAGAAATATTTAAATACATTTTGTTTCTACTGGGACAAGCCAGAGGATCATTAATAAAGAGCTTGTACCAATAGGAAAACCTGGCCCATCATAGATTCTCAGGCTATGTAAAATGTAGTTTCACGACACAATAATTACCCAACTCATAGACACTCCTTCTTTAAGGGGATATTATCAGAAAAATGATGAACAAAAATAAAAGGAATAAATACCTTTTAAAATGTACTACATATATTTTCAATCAAAGAAACTAAAGTTCTGGCTTTAAAATATAACAAAATCATTCTTAAATGAAGTGTCATGATTGAAAGAAAGATTTCAGATAAAGCAGTTATGTCAGATTCAGCTCTGAAAAAAAGAGAGCAATCCTGTTTGTAAAGGACAAGTCAGAAATGATTCCTATATGCTATTTAGAAAATAATGGTATAAATTCAGTGAAGGATGCTTCATAGCTACCCACGCACAGATTAAATGAAGACCCTTGAATCACAATTCCTCTATTCTACTCCTTTCCTCCTTCTACTTTGTAAATTATTCATACTCATGATGGCGAGTTTTATACCTTCATGTACTTCCTGCCAGCTTTTCTGAACAGGATTTTTCTCTGTCAGTGGAGGAACAGCATCAGATCCATGGTACTCCTTACTGCTTGTTTTGGGTTCTTCCATTTCCTGCCACCCTTCCATTTCCTTCTGTGTAACTTCATCACTTGTTGTGCTTCATCTTCTTTTGGGAAGGACTAGCAGGATAGGATGGGTTAGTTGCAAAAGCACAGGGATAGAAATATATCTGTTTTGTAGCTCTGCTGATATATACAAAGAATTACTTATAGCTATTTCTATATAAACTTCAGAAAGGCTTACTTAAAAGAATTCAGTCTGAGCAGTCTGAGACTAGTAGTTCTGATTAAATCAGAAGGCAATTGAATCATCTCTCCCCCCATTTGTGAATTTATTTAAAAACTATTGAAAAGAATCACTTCATTATGTTCAAAGGAACATATTTTCTTTATCTTCTTTATCTGAAGAATACTGACTAGAAAGAAGGATTCTTCTTTTAAAGAAAACTCAAAATGTGTCAGATTTTTTTTTTTCCACCAAGTGGTCAATGATGATGCACAAGAGGATTTCTATGTTCTCAAAATAGTTAAAATATCTTCCATCTAGTTTTGAACATTTGTTGTCTGCTTACTACCATATACTATATCCTATGCAACTGCACCCAAATAGCCTGTGGCCATAAATATGACATAGACCAAAAAAATTACATAATAAAGCTATGCAGAAATAATCTGCTAACTGAAAATCCAATATCTCAAACATTTCCTAGATAAATTTGTCATAATTATCAATTATTCATGACTATTCATTTCTTACTAAAGAAGTCATAATGAGAACCTTGTCAAGAAAAACATATTGAAATTTGGTCATTCTAATAGTATCACAGAAGCTGTGTTTTTAGACAATAGTTTTTTAGAAAATAGCATTAAAATTTCCAGAGAGATCTCCAATTAGAGTTTTCTTACATAATCACTCAACAAATACAAATTTGATAGAGTATATAAGTTGTTACGCTTAGATGTATGAAATTCCACTGATTTAATATTAATGGATACCATAGTATGGATACCCAGATGTCCTAAAATAATCAAATAAAGACATGTCTAACACTTAGTGCCCTCCGCTGAAAACACTAAACCAACATTTTAATATATCATATGCATAGTCTAAATACAGTAATTCAATAATTTACTGAATTATATTCAAAGCTAGTAAAAAAACAATGCTGCACAAACTGCTTTTATATTAAAGCAGAGAACAGATGCTACACAAAAAGCCTCACCTTCCAAAAGCAAGCAAGCAAGCAAGCAAGCAAGAAAGAAAATGTCTGAGCAAATAATTTTACGAGATGTAGAATATCATCTTAAAGCTTATATTAAATTAAACTCAACCACGTTTTGCATGCATTTTGGGTGCAGCTTGGTGTGTTGACAAGACACAGCTAAAATAAAGTAATATAAGAGTATAAAAATGAACAAATATGTCATCATAGATTTTCCCATATGGAATGTCAGTTATTGTTCCTAGACAACAGTTTATTTTTCAGAAAGATAATACAAAGGCAGAGTAGCTTTAATCACAATCCAAATACTGTAGTAAAGTGATGGAGCTGAGAGATGCCTTGTCAGGAAGCAGCAAGAGTGGGGGTGTTCCAGATGGGACAAGCCAGGAGCTGTGGTGTCTAGTCAGAAACAAAAGAAGAAGGAGGCCAGAGACAAACTACTTGGAAGATAGCACTAATGCCCATCCAGGAGGCAAGTCTGGAAACTCGCCCTTTTATGGCATCGCTGAAGCATGAACTAAAGGCCCCAGGCTGAGGGAAATGGGGCTTCTGAGCCACCAACAGGGTGGAGCGAGGCCAAAGAGGATTCTGGACAGGGACAGTAGGGACTGGTAGTGGCATCGGGGCTCTGGCAGGTATAAGGCAGAAAGGAAGATAATAAAAAGGTAAATCGGACATGCTGTTCTGTAGGGATACTGGCATATAGAGAGTTCTCCTAAATTAAAGAAGATTGGTCATGTTTGTTAGGTGCTTGTAAAACCTCTGCTTTATTCTTGTAGATTTCATCATGGATTAATAATCCAGGTAACACTGGATCCATCTCTTCAAGCCATTCCATTTCCTAACAGAAGTCTCTATTAAACAGTATTAATCATGATTTCTTTAGCATTGTTTTTAACTTATACAAATGCATTCCCGAGTGTAAGAAGAATATGTTTATTGACCATTTGAAACTGATACCCCCAAATTTCTTCTTTTTGCTAGCATTTTACCTTGTTCTCTATTTCTTCTCGCACAGTGATATTTTTCTCTACTGAGAACCCACATGGAGGGTGGATAATAAATAAATAAATATTTATTATTAATCTCCCCAATAAAGGGGGAGATTGGTGAGCATATGAAGGATACACAAAGATGCATAAATGGGAAAGCATTAAGACTACAAGGAAGAACAATGATGCTCATGTGTCTATGAAATCATGGACATGTATCATCTCACATTCATCTCTTTCACATATAACAAAAAAACAATAGGTCAAGGTGAACAAGCAAGGTCACTAAGCAAGGTCATTCTCTCTTACAAAACCAAGAATGTGGTGCTTACTTGTCTCTCTATATTTTGTAGTATGCTCCTTTCTCCTTTGGTATCTATCAGTACTTGCTACTTGCATTCTGGAACTATCTAGTTTTTATATTATATCCACCAGTTATTTAACCACTTTCCCAAAAAAATAAAAAAATAAAAAAAATAATTTAGGAGGACAAAATACTAATATACATCACTTAGGAAGCTGAAACATTTACTGTTGTTCAGAATTTATATTTCTTTCTTCATGGACAGACTTTGCAAAAAAGAAATTAATTTCATAAGAGTAGCATCTACTAATCCATGAAATTCATTAAGCCTTTGAGGTGGCAATGAAATAATAATGTATCCACATTAACGATCCTGTGTTAAACCTGAAATTATAGGTTAGTAACTATAGTATTATATTTGAAGATTAAATTAGGTTTCTGCTTTTAAGGAGAGATCGTCTGTGGCTATAATGATGCACAAAATATGTATGGATATATAATTTAAAATGTAAAATTATTTTCAAACACCATGCATTAAAATGTGGTTTTGTTTTGTTTTCATAGTATCAAAAATTCAATTTCCTAGCTTTCTTGATAATCTGAAGCATTTATGAAGAAACTTTTAAACCTGAATCATCCAAACTATGACCAAATAATCATTTTCAAATAATTGCAATTAATGGACTTGGAAACAGAAATATCAAACTGTCATTGTTCATATTCTGCTCTTTGAATACTGTAATACATTTTAGAGGTGTATTACATGTATACTGAAAATATTGTATATTAACCATATCACACTTCAAAGTTGAGTGTTGTATTTAAGGAAAAACTAAAACATTTCTGTAAATACTTCTTAAAATTTAATAGAGGAAATGATTCGAAATAATATTTAATAATTAAAGCATGCTGTTAAAAGTTTAAAAAAAATAACTCATTCACCTCATTTTTACCCAAAGAAATCTGTAAAAAAAAAAAAAATTGAAATGACACAGACAAAATGTTCAGTAGCCTGTGATATTTTTTTTTCATTCCAAATATTTAAGAGAACAATTCATAAACGACTGATGATACAAATTTAGAACAGTATGTATGTTCTTAGTGTGTTCTTGATTTTTTTTTTTTGAAGTTTCTTTGTTAAAAAAATAACAAGCAAGGTTAATCAATCTTTTGGAAAAAAATTATTTTAACAAGCCATCTAGTTTGTTGTTGTTGTTGTTTTGGTTTGGTTTTCTTGTATTTTGTATTTAATATATATACACATACAGATATATTTCAAAAAAACTAGTTACTTATAATCTTGATAAATCATAAACAGTAAGAGTTTGTATAATATTAAAGTTCAGTGGAAACTTCAAGAAAAACTGTTTAGATCTTAGTGGAAATCTATCAAATTCCAATAGTTTATGGTGAGGGATGATATCAGAGAAATTTCTGTACAGTATGCATATGTACATGTGTACATGTATACTCATGTACATGTGAATTAATTCTTGTTCTGTTTTATTTTTTCTTCAGAAATTTTTTTGAAGAAAATTCCTGTACTGTTAAGTATGTAAAGAATCACATAACATATCTGATAAGAGAAAACTTTGATCTGGACATTCCAGGGTCTCATAGTCTCAACCTGAAGAAAAATCCTTTTTGCAACAGGGTTCTTCATTTTTTTGTGATTATATTATATGTTATTTAATCTTCAAAGCTGTCAGCCATTCTTGTGGAAATGTTACCTGTGTTGCGTATTTGGTATGTCTCCCAGTGTTGTACAGATAAAAATCTCTATAATTTCAAGTACTATTACACAATGATGTGATAAGCAATCTGCACAATGTTGTTTTGTTCCTGAATATTAGGCATTTTTGAAATTATTTGTTTTAATCTTTGTATAATCAATCAAACTAGAAATTGGAGAAAATGATTGAACTCTTTTCATGCTAAATGAGAGACATAATATTTTGTGTTAACTTATTACTCAAGGAGGAACTACTGCTTTGACCAATAAGCTATTCACCCTGTCCTGGAGGAGCTGTTCCCCCTCCAGTCCTAAAAAGGTGCAGATCAGCATTTTTATCCCAATGGAATTTCAAAACTAAGTGTTCATCCAGCAATATCCTGCTCTAATCTTGTATAAGTAGCTTCTGCTAAATAATGAGTCTCTTAGTCCTGCCTGTCAAAGACACAGACAGTTTCTTTTGAAACACAAAAGCACATCATACATATGAACTTTCTTTGGCTTGAGATCTGCTGAGAAATGGATAATCTTTGGAAGCTTCCCAGCACCCATTTGTGATCTTGCCAGTATGAGCAGAAGCTTCTTTTGCAAGTGGATCTGGAAACAAAGGAAAAAGGATTTGCAGTAATAAAGTAATACTAATAAAAAGAAAAATGTTAGGTTGGATTAAAATAAAAATATTTCAGATTCTTTGCAGAAGTAAGCCCAAATTTACTTTTAAGCTAAGAGAAATAACTTGTTTGACATGACAAAGATTGAAGGAGGGGGAAGCATTGAGGGAAAGATTTGTTTTGTGTAGATAATATCAAAAATGAAAAATTTTGAAGTGATTGGTTTTCTTGAGGATAACCAAAATAATTTGTCATATTTAAACAACTTTACATACAATTTTTTTTTTGATGTCAAAACCCTTTTGTCCAAGAAATTAAATTTACCCATCTGAATTATATAATTTTCAGCAAAAGTTTATTCTACTTTCTAATACATTTAATTGTCTGAAAGATTATTTTTCTTTTTTTTAAGTATGTCTGCCTAAATCTGTCTTTTTTTTTTTTTTTTTTTTGTAGCTTGTCATTGGCATTCTATAATAATAAAACATTTACAGTTCTTACAGTTCTTTCAAGTTGTTTTTGTTTTGTTTTATTTTGTTTTGGTTTTGTTTTAAATCAGTATTTACTGTTTATGCATTTTGGAAGAAATGCCAAAAAAAAGATGCTGGTGAAAAACTACTAAAATGAAATAAAGCTTAATTTTAGTTCCTGCAGTTGAAAGTCTTAAGAGTTGAAATGTTAAGACCAGCTGAACAGTAGGCTTTTGCCACTGCATGAAAATTATAAATTTAGAAATATTCTATCAATATATAATATGATTGGCTGGCTTTCTGTAAATACCTCAAAACCCTTTATTATAAATCCCACAAAAAAAAAAAAAAGTATACTATAAACTATTTACAGTATTGCTTAATTTCAAACTGCTCCATTGTTTTCTCAGAAGCAAGATTAGCTGTTAAATATATACAAACTGAAGAACAAGCAGACACTGTTAATTTCTGCATTTTATTTCTGAATCTTTTTGCCTGTATGCTTTCAAAATGTCATAGAAATTTTACAGTGACAGGCAATTAAAACACCAAAACTTTTCATAGGTTTCATTATCATCATTTTCATAAATGATATATAAAATGATCTGTCTCCATATATTTCCTTTACAATACTCTAAAGAGGAAACAAGTTTTAAGTGATACTTTTTGCATGAGAGAAAAATTTCTGTCATCAGCTAACAACAAGCACGAACATTGCAATTCCTTTTCAATCATCTCAGCTTCCAGACAGTTTCTGGGTCATTGGTAACCATGAAGTTAGCTATGTGGTGGGAGAACTGATTGGAGACAAAACCGAGAAAGCTGCCATATAAAGTACTATTATAGAACTCCAAGGTACAGACAAATGAGTTCACACCATTGCAAATACTTGCTTTGGGTTTGTCTCCGTTTCTGAATGCAAACTTTTTTTTCCCACTAATAAATAAATAAATAAATAACATATATATAAGATAATAATAATAATAAAAAGCCTCAAATCATCCTTGGAAGAGTTTATTTTTGTTTCTCTCTACATAAAAGTGTATAGAGCATTGCACTGAGGATGAATTTGGTTCTCATTCTAAGTCTGATTTTCAATCAGTACCTCTACATGTTCCCCTAAAAGAAAGTCCTGTTTCAGCTTTTCCTTCCTCTGGGAAGGTATTTAAAATTAGAGACCATCTAGTTGCTGCATTTAAAACGAAACAAAACAAAACTTGAAATTTACCTTTAAATTTTTAATTTTATGTTTGCTTTTAATACACCAGAACCCAAACACTTCCCTAGTATTTAATATACTCTAGAGATTCCACTTTCTTTGACACCTACCCACCTTTTTTTTCTTAGGCATTTTTTCAGACTTTTAACATTTTGAGATATTTATTGGGAACAGAGAAAATTTGGGGACAATTTTACCTACTTATATATCTAAAGACATGGTTCAGCTGAGGTATTAACCAAAAGGCATGCATTGCCCCTCATGAAGGTTATCCAACACTGTGTATTCCATTGACATCCTGTGAACAAAATGTTCACCTTCTACTGTGTCTCTGCATTATTTATTATTTTATAAAACTTTCTGGTTAGGTACCAATGTCTGTGAAGTGTGCATGGCAATAATACAAGAATCCTTTGCTAATACCTTTTGTAGTTAAAAGGATGTTATGAATGTGTTAAAAACAATGTTAATACCATTGTAGTGATCAGAGTAGCTGACAGAGAATATCGATTTGCAAAACTCATAACTTTACTTAGACTACCTGTTTTTTTCTTTCTTTTTTATTTTTCCAATTCTTTTTTGCTTGGAAAACAGCAACGTTAAATAATAACTATCTCTTTTCCTCTATTTCTCCCCTGCATCCCTTTCTTTGCATAATCTTTGCATTCTCTACATCAGAGAATTACACTTCTAATAAATCAAGACATAATGAGGGTGAATTATTTCTAATATTTTGATGCTTATTTCTAGTCCACAGAGAAAGCAGATGGCTGATAGTTATAGTCCTATGGTCTGCTCTTGGCTATCCATTGGTGCAGGAGAGAGAAAGGAGGAGGAAAGTACTAGCAGCCAGGATCCCTCAAGCAAAAAGCACTTCCAGGAGGGTGAGTCACAGCACCTGAGGGAAGCAAGCAGAGTGCTCATCATCCCTCTCATTTATTACCTGGGAGAGACTGATGGCAGATGGAATGAGAGTACATAGCTCTCCTGTAGGGCAAGGTAAGGAAGCAAGATCATTGATTGTTCTGTACAGAAACACAATAAAGAAAAAGTGACTGGAATCAAAATAAGGAAATGCATAAAACAACAATAACAACAATAAAAAGCCAGACATCATAGACTTGTGCAACTTCAACATTTCTGCTCTTTTGTCTTATGTGATGATGTGCCAGTTCTAGCCTTACGATCAAAATGTTTATGGAATACATTCTGCGTTTTTTACTGTCTACTGTCTTTAGATTAAAACATATCACCAACTTTCTTTAGATTAAAACATATCACCAGCTCTCCCACCCCAAATTTAACACTGCCCTCTCATTAGATTTTAGGGTGTTAGAAGAAAAACAGGTGTTCAACAATCTGTGGCATATGGAGTTTCTACTCTTTGGCTTTAATTTACTTCTGTTCCCTTCTCTGTAATCTGCACTGTGATATACATTTTTTAGTTTCCCATCTAGTGAAAACGAAATATTTCAAAAATTCTTTTTTCCCTTTCTTTTTCCCTTCTTTCCCTTTCTCTTTCCCTTTCCCTTTCCCTTTCCCTTTCCCTTTCCCTTTCCATTTCCATTTCCATTTCCATTTCCATTTCCATTTCCATTTCCATTTCTTCCTTATTTTCCCCTTTTTACCTTTTCCTTTTCCTTTTCCTTTTCCTTTTCCTTTTTCCCCTTTCCCTTTTCCCTTTTTCTTTTTCTTTTTTTTTTCTTTTTCTTTTTCATGCTCTTTTTTTCCATTTCCTTTTCCTTTTTCTTTTCCTATCATGCAATGCTAATACTCTCTAATAGATGGGTTGAATGCAAATAAACAATGCCACAACATAAGCAAAGTAGGAAGGTGAGACACCTTTGTGGAATCTTTTGAAAGGATAAGTTTCCTTCAGGATCACAGGAAATATGGAGTAACACAGTCTACAATAGATTTGCTCTGCTCTGGGGCTAGTCATCTCAACAGGTTTTCTTCAATTTTAACACTAAGTGTGATAATATTCTCTTATAGTTTCTTGTTTATCTTGAGCGACAAGAAGGCATATATGGGTAAATGCATGCCTACTAGTATATCCACAACAAGGAGAACATTTATTAAGACTGATATTTGAAAATAAGACATATGAGGAGTAGCTAAAGAAACTGAGGCTGTTTACTCTGTATAAAAGGAGGGTGAGGGGAGATCTCATTGCTCTCTATAACTACCTAAAAGGAGGTTACAACAAGGAAGGTGCTGATATCTTTTCTCAGGTGACAAGTGATAGGACGTGAGACAATAGCCTCAAGTTGCAACAGGGGAAGTTTCTCTTGGATATCAGGAAGAATTTCTGCATGAAAGGCATTCATCATGATGGTTAGGTGTTGCAACATGCTGCCCAGGGAGGTGACGGCCATCCCTTGGTGGCTTAAGAGATATGTAGACGTGGTGTTTAGGGTCATGGTTTAGTGGTAAATTTGTAGTGTTAGATGGATGGTTGGACTTGATCATAAAGGTGTTTTCCAACTTAAATCATCCTATGATTCTATGATTTCATCCCCCATTGTTACTTTTTCCTCAACAACAGGGTAAAACTTGTAAAAGGAAAGGAACAATGAGATTCCATTTCTGTAGATAAACTATGCAGAGTAGACTATGGGGGTAAAAGACATTGCAATCTGAGATGAATGTTCCAATTTAATTTTTTGTCAATGCTAAGCAAACCCGCATAAGAACTTAAATGTTACATGTTTCTACAGACAGTGAAAGGAGTCTGCAGAACTTGAAAGAGTGGGATTAGTTAAGAATGCAACCTGTATTCCACTTGTTGGCCTACTTTTCTGCAACTCTATCATTGTTTTAAGAACAAACAACCTATTCTTTCCACCCCGCAAATTATTTTGCCAAGTTTTAAACTACAAAAGATGAATATTTTGAAAGTTCAAAGCAAATCAGCCAAGCTGCTCTCAGCTTGTAGGGTACTGAAAATGTAACATGTTCCTGCTTTAATTTGCACATTCATTATGCTAATTCTTTGAAGTTATTTTGAGAGGAATGCATTAACAACCTTCACTGGAACATGCTCATTTTCATGTGTGCATGCATGTGTGTTTGTGCATAATTGTTTCAGGGAAAAAAAAAAAAAAAAAAAAGAAAAGTGGAAAAGTTATATATAGTCCTAATTTTGCAAATTTATTTTTTGTCATAGTTTTGTGGGTGCTCTTCAATTGTAGTGAGACTGGTGACTTTGGACAACCAGCTATTCTTGCTACCCCAATCTCTCCAAGGTGTTCTGCTATAATATTTCACTGTAGTTGACATCAAGGTTTACATATTCATTATGATTTTGGGTTGTATGTCCCTTTTCTCTTTTCTCTTGTTGAAGGTTAGATTGGTGGACTGAAAGGTTAAATTGACAATAATAAAATACACATGGCTGTATTTACTCTCTGGTATCAAAACCTGCATTATTAAACTCTTTTATACCCCACTACTGGGAAGCTACATCAAAACAACCTGGTGTAAACCATTCATATGCAATATTAGCCCTTCAAAGCATGCCTAGGACTATCATGGGAGTGCTAGTTGGCCCTAGCCAAACTGTGCTAAGTGTGCTACCAATTCAATAACACAGTTGGCTGACTTCCAGTGCCTTTGGGTGGTCCCTAACCCAGTTGAATAATCCAATATAGATGTAACCAGCATATAACCCTTCTCCCAGGAGTTCAGCAGTCTGTGGCACAAGACCTTGTCTTGATACATCACAGCTGCACAACCTTGGCTCAGACTTTGGAGAAAACTGCTAAGTTGTGGGAAGAAGCCATCAGAGTGCATAAACCAGAGCCACTCAAGGTAAGAAAGGTAAAATTTCAGTCAGAGGCAAGACTGCTGAGTCTGGGTAGTTAGCACCTCAAGGATTCATCAGGGAAAAGACTGCCATGAAAAGGTATAAAATCCTAAGGAAAAAAAAAATCAAAAAAATCAGGGAATTGGAAAATAGCAATTCAGCAGAAGTAAAAGGAGCAGCACAGTTCAAAAAGTAACTCATCTGCTTGATGAGTGCCTGACCAACAAAGATTTTACATGTGTCCTACAATGCATGGTGAGGATATTTTAATTTGTTAGTTCCCACTATCTATCATGTGTATTAGTTAACAAGTAATTGTTTTGGTCTTTAAGGTTGTGCATGTCCTGCTTGCAAAGTCCTTTGGCACACAGTGAATGTTGGCCAAACAAAATGATTCAGAGAGGTAAGGCTGCAAAAATACATGAAAAGAAAAACAATTAGTTTGATGGTATTTGCTTGAAAATAACCTTTTTCTTTTTCTTTTTTTTTCAACTAATGTTTTTGTCCTCCTACAAAATAGTATAGAATAAAATAAATGATGTACTCTACATTCCAGGTTTATTAATGTGATTTTAGTAAATTAGTATCTATGACCCTGAATTTGTATATATCCTGATTTTACATGACTGACTGACAGTAAAGGATTAATTGCAAGATAAGATCATATTAGAATAGCAGTGCTAGGAAAAGTACATTTTTTTTAACCTGTCCTCAGTTAGAATTACTCTTTCTGCCTTCATTCTCCACCAGTGATAACAACACCGTAGGGAACCAAGCAAGGATTCAAGAAGTATCTAGAGCAAGTTGCAGAAAGAACAGAAATGGGAATGGATAGGCTCTGGTGATGACACATATTCATCTCTGGTCCTTTTGCTGTTAACTCTTCCATATTTTCCTGGCTTTGAATCTTATGGCCAGTATGGCCAAAAAAGGTTTGTTATCTGATTTGGACTAATAAAAAATGTAAATATCTTATGTTCTTCATTCTGATTGCAGGTACTATTCTGTTATTTTGCCTTGTGCAGCTCTTATCTAATTAGGCATTGGTTACTGTGGGCATCTGTTACTGTCATAAAGTGCACGTGCCTTTGTCCATTCTCAGTAGATATCTATGCAGGTAGCGTACATAAAACAATAAACAATATTATAAAATAATAATATAAAATATCAAATTAAAAAATCATAATCTTATTGAATTAGCATATTGTTTTTAGGAATAAAGTTTCACATCTATGATGGCCTGTCAAAATATATCCTTTATATTTTCAGAGTCCAGACACAGTTCTGTTCTTCAGTGTATTTTATCACACAGGTGCTCTGACACTGAAAATATGAAGGTAAACATATGCAAGTTATTCTACAGTTCCTTGACGCATTATAATTTAAATTAATAAATAAATATGGATTTTACCACAGGACTGTCATCTTTTGATCTGCATGGCCTAGTTGTGAAGAATAAATAAAAAAAAAAAAAAAAAAAAAAGCTTAAACCTTTGACATTTAAATAGAAAATATGCTTATATTTTACCTCACAAAGTTTAACATACATAGCTCATTACCACTTTTTTCCAGTCATTTATACTTGTTTCACAGCTAATGTATACAGTGCAGTGTGTAAAAAGCCTTGCCAGGCTTTTTCATTTCTTTAAGTAAAGAAATTGAAAAGTACAGTGTTCACATGTTCTGCGAGGGTCTATAAGGAGTCCCCCTAGTTATTTGCATTCCAGTAGAGATATGTATGCTCATTTCAAAACCTCGGATTTGAATCACAGTCATGATGTTGGATTTCAAAATTTCCTATTTTTCAGAGTGAGGAAACACACCAGATGGGCAAACTTGTACACAGCTCTTTATGCAGCTATAGTATGTTATATTGAGATGCTTTTATCATGACTTGTTTTGGTTTTGATTCCCATTCATAAGCAGTACTTCTCATTCCTCTGCTTTCCTCTTCCCCTTGGATAGCTGCTGTCTCATTCTTCCCAGTATTAATCTTAAATGACTACTTCAGCATACTGGAGTTGTATAAAACAATGCATCTGTGAAGCTTTAAATTAAATGTTACCAGAGCTCTGAAAACTAGTTTTACTGTACCTTCCTGCAGCCTTGCAAATGTCACCTGGAATTTACTGGATAACAAAAAGTGGATAAAAAGATGGTAAAAAACCTGTTACTTGCACCAACCACTTTCCTTTCCAGTTTCATTCCACCGTATTCTTCACTGTCCCCATCCTATATGTGCTGTGTCCATCATCCATGGTCATCTGAACTACCCCAAAAGTAGAACCATGCAATAGCCTCTTATTTCTGCTCTTTTGTGGAGTGTATGACTGACCTATGCAGTTGTGGAGCTGCTGCAGCAAAGAGCAGTCAATTTCACTATTGAAGTAGTACTAATAGATTCACCTGTGTTTCAAGCTCAGATATGTCCTCACTGAGTCTCCATTGTCTCAAAGTTTTGAACAATACTAATGTACAAGCTACTGGGGAAGGTCTTTCTTCATCATTGTAAGTTAGAATAAGATTGGTCGTAAGGCTCAGTTCATCACATGTATAGGACATTACTAAGGCTCCTCTGAATTTTTTTAAATCATCACTTACTGGTAAAATCAGCCATAACCTAAGCTTTCTGGGCCCCTGAATTAATACTCCTTGGCTGGTGTTGTGAGAAAGTTTCCAGCCAGAAGTTAATGACTTGCTTTAGCACTAACTCAAAGACAAAATTTCCAATTCCTACAGCATGTGCAGCATATATCTAATAAGGAATCTTTAGCTTTGCATCCTATCTGGGTGTGCTAAAAATTGGTGGAATCCAAGCTGTGTATCCATCCTGATGCAGGAGATTCCTGTTCCTGTGCCCTTCCTCAGGTCTCTTATACACTACCATGCCTGCAGAACGCAGTACATGTTTGATATTATATCTTTACATCTGCATCATGTAGTATGTTAAAAATGTTGGTGAAAAATTATACTAATTAATATGATATGTATAAAGATATATTTTATGATTTCTATCCCCATATTACAAAACACAGAACCTTCTTATATATCATTAATGCCAGGGTAGACACAGCGTGAAAATGTTTTAAGACTGAGTCATATTTTAATGGGTAGTATGACACAAAATTTTATCACCAATTATTAGTGATATCTCGATGTTTCTTTTTCAGAACAGACATTTTAAAACTCAGAGCAGCTACATATAAAAACGCATATGTTTAAGAATGAATTTTCTAAGAGATCTTCTGTAATTACACTCAAAGCTGGGGAACCACGTAAATCAAGAGGGCAAATACTCCTGCAAACATCTGAATATTTTTAGTGAGAGGAATTTGAATGAGATTCAATGAGATGCAGTGTTACTGTGCTTCCCAGCTCCGTGAACTTTAGTTGTGATTTACACCACAGAATGATTCTTCTTCACTTTTAGAGTAGACTTGCTTGCTTTATGTTTTATAGTATACAATATAGTTTATATACTACAGTGCCTATATGTGTATGTATATGATATATAATGTATATCTTATACTATAGTATGTTGTGGTGTATTTTTTAAAAGGAGTAAAAAACCCTATACTTTCTATCTTATCAATACAGAAAAGGTATTTAGATGAGGCAAGGAAATGTAGATATAAAGAGAGTGTTACGGAAAATGTATTATTACACTTGTTCCTGGTTTCCCATCAATCAAAAGTCATGCAAGGGTGAGAAAAATTCCTATTAATTGTTCATTTTGTAAACACTGTGAGGAAAAGACTTAATTAAAATAAATGTATTTTATCATTGCTATTTCTTTCAGTCTAACCTCTGCTGATGCAGAATTGTAGTCTCTGAAAGATGAGGCCTCACTGAGCTTTGTGATATGGCATTATAATTTTCTATGCAGTAATACCTTCAGAGATACAAGCTGGGCCGACATTTGCCTTTCCCACAGCCATGTTATAATTATGCCTTACAGCCATAATAACTTACTAATTGGTTACTATTTTGAGGTCTTCCTCAGTTGTTACCAACTTCTAATGTTTATTAGTACAGAAATATGACATCTTTGCAAAATTTCTAGTAGACTGGTTTGGTTGGTTTGCAGCGAGATGATGACCTTTGAAGTGGCAACACTTGTAGATCCTGCTCCTAACTTGTTAAACTCTTTCTTAAACATTTGTTAGGTTAAATATTATGCCCTAAAGAACCATCTTATTTATTGTACTGAGTACTGAAACACTCCAAGAACCACCTGCATCAGAACATGACATGGCAAACTGTTAATTTATTCTTCATTATTATTCCCTAACTGAATCTTCTACCATTTTATAATAATTTAATGCTACAGCTATTTTATTGTCATCCATCCCTTTCTGTATGATAGCTCAAATCTCCTTTGAAAGAATGATACTTTTTAAATTTTGTCCTTGGAACCGTCTGCTACTCATTTCTATCTTTTCTGCCACGTTGGAACACTTTAGTAGCATTTATCACTGTATGTAACTGCATAGATATTATTTATTTTAAACTCTAGAACCATCTGTAATCAGATAAACTTCAATGAGAAAAAGGGCAGAGAAAAGGGTATTGAACTTTAAATTTCAAATTTAAAATTCAAGGACCTACTTGTGTTTTCATGGGTGTGAAAGTAAATGTAGAGCCTTTTGCAGAGGTGGTGTTTGCAGTGCCCATTATTCTCAGCTTGAGCTGTCACCCTTTGGATTTCTCTCACTTTAGTACTTTTTCATGAAATTTAGATGAATGATAAGGTTTAATCCACCACTAAGTCCCACTAAGTATTTGCTGACATCACATGCTGAGACTGATTATTCTTGGTGGAACTAAGGAAAGGACAAATGGTTTTGATCTGTGATATGTGCACTGTGTTGCTGTTATTTGACACTGCAAAGGAAATAATGGGAGGCTTTTTGACTTCTGCAATTACTGTAGTGCAATTTTAATGAGTAAATATCTTCCAGATGAGCATTGCTTTAAGTTGTTGCTAAATCTCAACGGATGACTCAATACAATTTTTTTGTTTGTTATGGATGAGGATGTAGACTCTTACAAAGTAGGAAGTACATTTAAGGAATTATTATTTTGTTTTAAGGCATTTAAAATATATTTTTTTCTTTTTTTTCTTTTTCTTTTTTTCTTTTTTTTTAATTAATGTCACTTGTTCAAGTTCTCTAAATGCTGGTTTTGCTAAAGTAACTATATGTATTCAGTAGTTGCATACTATGTTAATGTAGAAATGTTATTCCTGACTTCTGGCTTCTTTCCTGTATTTGATACAGTCCCCTAGGACACACAACTTGTAGCAAGTTAAAACACTCATTTGAAAGTTAGAGTTTAGTTTTCGATTTTAATAGCCATAACCAGACAATGGGCCAGCTATGTTTTAATTGTGGCAATCCTTGGTAGCTAACAAAGAGGTACAAATTGCTAGTATCAATTAATCAATTATAAAATGTGCTAACCTTGCCAAATTATAGTTTTACACAAATTGAGACCTTTAAACTAGAAGCTTTAAACTGGAAAAATATTCTGAGATATGTACCGTACTATTCAGCAAGAGATTTATAACCCTAATCAATGGATGTCACTGTTGTTTTACAATAATACTCTGAAAAACAGTCAAAAAGCGACCCTTAAGGAAGAAAATTTTACTTTCAAGTCTGGAGACAGTTCCATCCAATTTCACGTCTGTCTTTACAAACACGCAATCATAGCCCGAGTTACTATTAGTTGTTTTAAATGCCCCATTCTGACTTTTCCATTTATCAGGTTAGGTATTTATATGATTTTATATTTATCAGGCAGTTCAAAAAGGATTTTGGATCAGTATTTACTTTCCTATCTCCATGAAGAAGTACAAGGAATCTTCAATGAAGAGACCCAAAGGAATAAATACAGCACTGAGGACAAGAATAGTAAAGCAAAAAGTAAAAATAAACTAACAAAATAAGTGAAAATTAGATGTAAAAACTGTAACCTTGAAAAAAACCACACATTTGAGTAGGACTAAGAAACAATCTAGTCATCAAGGATTTTATTGAAACTCTAGAAGGAAATCTTAATGGCTCAGGAGCGGTCTGTCCCCACGTGCCCAAAGACGAGCCGGCGCAGAACTAGACCGGCCTGGCTGAACAGAGAGTTGTGGCTCGAGCTTAGGAGAAAAAAGAGGGTTTATAATCTTTGGAAAAGAGGGCGGGCTACTCAAGAGGACTATAAGGATGTTGCGAGGCTGTGCAGGGACAAAATTAGAAAGGCCAAAGCTCATCTGGAGCTCAATCTGGCTACTGCCGTTAAAGATAACAAAAAACGTTTTTACAAATGCATCAGCACCAAAAGGAGGACTAAGGAGAATCTCCATCCTTTACTGGATGCGGGGGGAAACTTAGTTACAAAAGATGAGGAAAAGGCTGAGGTACTCAATGCCTTCTTTGCCTCAGTCTTTAGCGGCAAGACCATTTGTTCTCTGGATACCCGGTACCCTGAGCTGGTGGAAAGGGATGGGGAACAGGATGTGGGCCTCATTATCCACGAGGAAATGGTTGGCGACCTGCTACAGCACTTGGATGTACGCAAGTCGATGGGGCCGGATGGGATCCACCCGAGGATACTGAGCGAACTGGCAGAGGAGCTGGCCAAGCTGCTTTTCATCATTTATTGGCAGTCCTGGCCATCATGGGAGGTCCCAGTCAACTGGAGGCTAGCAAATGTGATGCCCATCTACAAGAAGGGCCGGAGGGTAGACCCGGGGAACTATAGGCCTGTTAGTTTGATGTCAGTGCCAGGGAAGCTCATGGAGCAGATTATCTTGAATGTCATCACGCGGCACTTGAAGGGCAAGCAGGCGATCAGGCCCAGTCAGCATGGGTTTATGAAAGGCAGGTCCTGCTTGACGAACCTGATCTCCTTCTATGACCAAGTGATGCGCTTGGCGGATGAGGGGAAGGCTGTGGATGTGATCTACCTTGACTTCAGTACGGCTTTTGACAGCGTTTCCCACAACATTCTCCTCAAGAAACTGGCTGCTTGTGGCTTGGATTGGCGTACGCTTCGTTGGGTTAAAAACTGGCTGGATGGCCGGGCCCAAAGAGTTGTGGTGAATGGAGCCAAATCCAGCTGGAGGCCGGTGACTAGTGGAGTCCCCCAGGGCTCAGTGCTGGGGCCAGTCCTCTTTAATATCTTTATCGATGACCTAGATGAGGGGATCGAGTGCACCCTCAGTAAGTTTGCAGATGACACCAAGTTAGGTGCGTGTGTCGATCTGCTCGAGGGAAGGAAGGCTCTGCAGGAGGATCTGGATAGGCTGGACTGATGGGCTGAGGTCAACTGTATGAAGTTCAACAAGGCCACGTGCCGGGTCCTGCATCTGGGGCGCACCAACCCCAAGCAACGCTACAGGCTGGGAGATGAGTGGTTGGAAAGCTGCCTGGCAGAGAAGGACCTGGGAGTACTGGTTGATAGTCAGCTGAATATGAGCCAGCAGCGTGCTCAGGTGGCCAAGAAGGCCAACAGCATCCTGGCTTGTATAAGAAGCAGTGTGGCCAGCAGGTCTAGGGAGGTGATTGTCCCCCTGTACTCGGCTCTGGTGAGGCCGCACCTCGAGTACTGTGTTCAGTTTTGGGCCCCTTGCTACAAGAAGGACATGGAGGTGCTCAAGAGAGTCCAGAGAATGGCGACGAGGCTGGTGAGGGGTCTGGAGAACAAGTCTTATGAGGAGCGGCTGAGGGAGCTGGGGTTGTTCAGCCTGGAGAAGAGGAGGCTCAGGGGCGACCTTATCGCTCTCTATAGGTACCTTAAAGGAGGCTGTAGAGAGGTGGGGGTTGGTCTATTCTCCCACGTGCCTGGTGACAGGACGAGGGGGAATGGGCTAAAGATGCGCCAGGGGAGGTTTAGGTTGGATATTAGGAAGAACCTCTTTACTGAAAGGGTTGTTAGGCATTGGAATGGGCTGCCCAGGGAAGTGGTTGAGTCGCCATCCCTGGAGGTCTTTAAAAGACGTTTAGATGTAGCCCTTAGTGATATGGTTTAGTGGAGGTCTTGTTAGTGTTAGGACAGAGGTTGGACTAGGTGATCTTGGAGGTCTCTTCCAACCTAGACTATTCTGTGATTCTGTGATTCTATTCATTAATAACACATTGTTGTTGTTTGTTTGCTGTTTTTTGTTTGTTTGTTTTTAAGATGGATTAAAACCACATATTTTTTATTTATTTTATTTTTAACATATATCTTCCAATTTTTCTTTTGTAGTGATGGTAAAACCTACTGGTGTGTGGAATTCTTTACAGACTATTGAAAGTTTTAAACAAGCAAACAAACACACAAAAAAAAGCACACCAACCGTATTTTCTATGATAAATGAAAAATACCGATAACTCTAAGCATTAGACTGACACAAAAATGTATGTCACTTAAATGAACAATTATTATGCAATTTAATTTTTGCATCATATTGTCGTACTTTTTCTATTTGTTCCTACTCTCTAGAGTCCCAGGTTATTTAACCATCCATTTGTGCAAGATCCTTCTTTTACTCTACTACTGACATGGAAGTTGTATAGTGATTCTCGCTCCTTATGAAGCACTGATTATTTGTCCTTCTTCAAAGATCCACAGAATTGAAGACAGCATGGCAGAGACTACTGAGGTGCCTCAAAGGTACAAAGGCAAACAAACAAACAGAAACAAAAATAAATCAGCAGGACATTTTCTCAATGTACAAAATGACTCAGTCTTATATGCCAGTTCTTAAATTTAGAACAGCAATTAGACTCATGGCTATCTGAAGCAGCAATATATCAGTTTCCAGGATTTGGAATTGGCAAATTACTTTGCTTCAAATGCTCTTCAACCTATAAACATAAATAGTGAATTTTTCAGTGGTATAAATAATAATGTATACTTTATGTTTCTTATTTAGATAAAATTATCATTATTAATAATAAGTAATAATAATAATGGCATTTTTAGTCTTGTGCTCCTATTTGGGAATGTTGTCAGGTAAAAGTAGATCTTTGTATGGTACAGTGCTACTAAGTCCTTTTTTTAATTCTGAAACTAAGTGGTTTGTCACGCCAGATCACAGAGTTTATTTCTCTTTGCTCCTTTGTAATGGTGAGAAATCATGCCATTAAAATATTTATATTTAGAGTTAACAGTTGCATGCTCACTAAACAAGCACCATCAATAATTTTCACTTTGATGCTTTTTATGATAATGCAATGTAATTGGATTCAGCAGTAAATCCAAACACAGCTCTGAGGCATTGATTTTCCAAAAGGTTCTGACAAAATTATGCAGTAAGAAATGAAGCAGCAGCTTGATGAGGCATATCATAAAATGATTTTAAAATATGGTTATTGAGCAGAAGATATCACTAAGTTGATAGTTTGTTGCTGAAGACAATCCTGGCAGGGACATCTAAGGAATTAATATCATTTTCTACACTGACCCTTTGTAAATGTACATTGGCAGACAGAGACAGTGTCTTTCATTTGTTGACACTGACAGGAAAAATGTCTGTCAGAGGTGTTGAGTGATAGTTCAAACAGAAATCAATTAAAAAAAAATACAACTTTGTATTTTTTTCTGTTAGGATCTAAACATAGTTCTTGCAAATAGATGAGTCATTTTGGACAGAGGAACACCAATTTATGATGATTTATGTTTATGCTAAATAGAGCATATGGTTTATTAATGCTATGAAATGATTTATAGCCTCCATGCATCTATGTCACTAGTATGACCTATAAGTACAGTACACACTATTCAAATGAAGCTTTTAGTTCTCACGCAGTTCAAGGTGTGTGATTGCCCTATGCATACCTAGAGAAAGCCCTTACCTGGAAAAAGAAATAATGCTTTCTTAGGTTTCTTACAGGTATTATATGTATAATAAGTATAAATCTCTCTCTGGTGAAGAGAGGAGCATTTTCCAACTTGAAACTTAATTCTACAGTAGTTCTGCTATAGTCAATACAGCTTCTTAGAGGTAGGAATGGGGTGTCTAATTGCTGTATGTTGAATGTATCTAAATTAGTTTTTAATCATAGGATATATAACAGCATCAGCAAAAGGAAAGACACAACATACAGATTTTTGGCAACGACAATATTATTAAACTTCTGGGTATAAAAGTTTCCATTGTTACAATAAATTATGAAAAACAAAAAGGGTGATTATTCCAGAATTAACTTTTTGTTTTCTGAAATTAAAGATGGTTTCACTTTTAATTAGAAGAGATCAGTTATGCAGTGAATTTTGAGTTATGTTGAATCTTTAAAGTTGTTAAGAGATGTCTAAGCGTGGGTTTTGTAACTTCAAGGTTTCCATAATTAAATCAGCAGGAATAAAGTCTCAGACAACATAAGAAATAAGTATAGACAGTCGTATTCATAATTGTGTATGATGTTCAACAAGTCTAAGTGCAAGCTGCTGCACCTGGGTTGGGGCAATCCCAGACATGAGGACAGACTGGGTGAAGAACTCATTGAGAGCAGCCCTGCAGAGAAGGACTCAGGGATTCTAGTGGACAAAAGACTTGACATGAGCCAGCAGCGTGTGCTTGCAGCCCAGAAAGACAACTGCATCCTGGGCTGCATCAAAAGCGGCACTGCCAGCAGGGTGAGGGAGGTGATTGTTCCCCTTTACTCTGCCCATGTGATGCCCCACCTGGAGTTCTGCATCCAGGTCTGGGGCCCCCAGCATAAGAAAGACGTGGGTCTGTTAGAGTGGGTCCAGAGAAAGGCCATGAAAATGATCAGAGGGCTGGAGCACGTCTCCTATGAAAAACAGCTGAGAGTGCTTGGGATGTTCAGCCTGGAAAAGAGAAGTCTCTAGGGAGACCTTGAAGCAGCTTTTTAATACTTAAAGGAGGCTTCTAAAAAAAGGCAGAGAGCTTTTCTCTCAGTCAGATAATGACAGGTCAAGGGGGAATGGTTTTAATCTAAGAGAGGGGAGATTTAGGTTAGATGTTAGGAGGAAATTCTTCACTCAAAGGGTGATAAGGCACTGGAACAGGTTGCCCAGAGAAGCTGTTGATGACCCATCCCTGGAGGTGTTCAAGACCAGGTTTGACAAGGCCCCGGGCAACCTGATCTACTGGGTAGCATCCATGCCAATGGCAGGGGGGGTGGAATTAGATGATATTGAAGGTCCCTTCCAACCCAAACCGTTCTATGATTTGATGATTCTAAGTTGACCATGAGCCAGCAGTGTGCCCTTGTGGCCAAGAAGGTCAATGGTATCCTGGAGTGCAAGAGGAAGAGTGTTGCCAGCAGGTTGAGAGAGGTGATCTTCCCCCTCTACTCTGCCCTGCTGAGGCCACACCTGGAGTCCTGTGTCCAGTTCTGGGCTCCAAAGTACAAGAGAGACATGAAGCTACAGGAGTGAGTCCAGTGGAGGTCTATGAAGATGATTAGGGTACCGGAGCACAGCTCTTATGAGGAAGGACTAAGAGACCTGGGCCTGTTTAGCCTGAGGAACTGAAGGCTGAGAAGAGATCTTATGAATGTATATAAATATCTTAAGGGAGGGTGTCAAGACAATGGGGCCAGACTTCTTTTGCTGTGATAGGTTTAGAGGTAATGGGCACAAACAGAAACACAGGAAGTTCCATCTGAATATGAGGCAACCTTTACTGTGAAGGTGACAGAACACTAGAACAGGTTGTCCAGAGTGGTTGTGTAGTCTCCTCTGGAGATACTCAAAGCACACCTGGACATGATCCTGTGCAATGTGCTCTAGGGTACCCTATTTAAGCAGCTAGGTTGGACTAGATGATCACCAGAGTTCCCTTCCAATCCCAACTATTCTGTGATTCTGTGATATTTCTCTATACATGGCAACAAGTATCATTAATTTTCTAAAAACAAACAAACAAAACAAAACAAAACAAACAAACAAACAAACCAAAACAAACAAAAAACAATAGCAAAAAAAACCACAGAGAGAAATATAAGGTATCTGAAAGAGAAAAATACAGGAAATGCCAGGCAGGATAACACTATATTTTATTTTTAATACAATTAATGAAACTTTGTTTTCTTTAATTTAATGGGAATTAGGAAAATTCCATTTAATTATAAGGTATCAGATAAAGATATTATGATTACTAAAAGTTTGCATATGGAGGCTGAGTCCTACCTCAAGTTTCTAGTGGTGCCAAAAATAATAATAACAACAACAACAACAAAAAGTATGTTTTCAAAGATTGTGATTACAGCCCCAAAAGGAGGGATGATAGGAAGAAGGTGATTATTTAAATTATAGAGTGGGAGGTTATAAGTAGGAGACCTACACAAATGGCTGTTACCCAGTCTGAAGTTTGATGCTGATGTCTAGAGGATAATTAAGGCAGAGCTTCAAAGGATGAGGTAGATGAAGGCAGTGATGATGATGATGACACAGCAGGAAACAGTAGAGATGAGGTCTTAATGGTTTTCAATTTTAAGGTTACTTTACGTACTAGAAAAATAAGATAGAAATGATCTTATACTATCCAGAGAAACAGGCTTTGCAAATTAATTAAATAAATAATAAAAATAAATAAAAATAAAATAAACAAACAAAACCACCACAATTCTTGGCAAACTGATTAATCTAAATAAATTAGACCAAAGGAGAAGGGAAGTACTCTTTTTTAAAGTCTCAACCTATAAGAGAATTTTATTCAGAGATCAGAAGGAAACTTGAGGTCAGGAGGGGATTTTCCATGAAATATCTATCTCTAATTACACTGAAACTTTAACTTTAATGACAGCATTCTAGTTGTCTATCTAAATTCTCTACTGACAGAAAAAAATACTCTTCAAAGGGTAATATGCAACAATTCCACAAAAGAGAATTTCACTTTTGTGCAACCTTGTGTATATTTGATAAGAAATTATATTTTTATATTTGACAAAACTTGGGAGCACATTAATATTCCTAAATAGGGAAAACATACAGTTTAGTTGGTATGTTATCTAAAATATCTCTGATGGTCTGTTTCCTAGAGATGAAGTCTATGTGTTTTTTTTTTTTTTTTTAATATTCCCTAGAAAGCCTAGCAAGCACATAAAACAACTTAGTGAATGTGGTTAAAAGTTGTTTAGCAGGCTGCGTGCAGTCAGTCGTAGGTTCAAATATGTTTTTCTTGAAGTGTCAGAAGTGAGAGAGAATATCACATATATGAAACCATAAATAAGTCAAAAGACATGTAGTATCAAGTTCAGCACAACATGTCTGTATTTGGCAATCTGAATTGCTCTGTTGACCACATCACTACTCTGTAATAGCCATATTAAATGGTTAATATGGTTAATGGTTAATGGTTAAAGCCATATTAGGCTAAATCCAGGTTTTAAAAGAAGATTGTCCTGTTCAGTTTTCTTGAGTAGATCATTCTATTACTATCTCACTTTCTATATGAATGAAACATGATTGTAGATCCACAGACAAAACAAAATAAACAGGCTACACTAAAGGGATGCTTAAGACCCCAATGTATTTGATTAAATAAAAATAACGTTATTCTATTTTGATGAACGACTTCAATTTAAAATTAAAAACACGGAGGTAATTGTATACATAGTACATTAGGTTTAAGATGGTTGGTCTGAGTGTATTGTCACAGAATCATAGAATCATAAAATCACAGAATTATAGAATGGTTTGGGTTGGAAGTGTTCTTAAAGATCAGATGTTCCAACCCCCCTGCCACGGGCAGGAACATCTTCCACTAGACCAGGTTGCTCAAAGCCCCATCCAGCCTGGCCTTGAATATTTCCAGGGATGGGACCTCCACAGCTTCTCTGAGCAACCTGTTCCAGTGCCTCACCACTCATAGAAAAAAATTCCTCCCAATGTCTAATCTAAATTTATCCACTTTATTTTAAAGTCATTGCTCCTTGTCCTACCACTACATTCCCTGACACAGAGTACCTAGCCAGCTTTCTTGTAGGCTTCCAGTACCTTTAGGTACTGGAAGACTGCCATAAGGTCTTCCCAGGGCCTCTTCTTCTCCGGGCTGAGGAGAATCCCAACTCCCAACTCCCAACAACAACAATTGCAACTCTCTCAGCCTGTCTTCATAAAAGATGTGCTCCATCTTTTTGATCATCTTTGTGGCCCTCCTCTGGACTTGTTCTAACAGGCCCATGTCCTTCTTGTGCTGGGGACCCCAGAGCTGAACACAATACTCCAGGTGGGGTCTCATGAGAGCAGAGTAGAGGGGAAGAATTACCTCCTTCGACCTGCTGATCACACTTCTTTTGATGCAGCCCAGGATATGGTTGGCTTTCTGGGCTGCAAACATACATTGCTGGCTCATGTTCAGCTTCTCATCAAGCAACACCCCCAAGTCCTTCTCTTTAGGGCTGCTCTCCATCCATTCTCCACCCAGCCTGTATTTGTGCTTGGGATGGCCCTGGCCCATATGCAGGACCTTGCCCTTGGCCTTGTTGAACCTCATGAGGTTCACACAGGCCCACCTCTCAAGCCTGTCAAGGTCCCTCTGGACCTCAAGGGTCCCTTCCCTCCAGCATGTGAACCACACCACACAGCTTGATGTCATCGGCAAACTTTCTGCAGATGCACTCAATCCCACTGTCCATGTCATCAACAAAGATGTTAAACAGGGCTGGTCACAATACCAACCCCTGAGGAACACCACTTGTCACTGTTCTCCAGCGAGTCCACTTGAACATCGAACAGTTGACCACAACTCTTTGAGTGCAACCATCCAGCCAATTCCTTACCCACCAAGTGGTCCATCTGTCAAATCCATGTCTCTCCACTTTAGTGATATGGTTATAATGGGACACAGTGTCAAATGCTTTGCGCAAGTCCAGGTGGACGATGTCAACTGCTCTTCCTCTATCCACCAATGCTGTAACCCCATCTTAGAAGGCCACCAGATTTGTCAGGCACAATCTGCCCTTAGTGAAGCCCTGTTGGCTGTCATCAATCACCTCCTTATTTTCCATGTGCCCTAGCATAGTTTCCAGGAGAATCTGCTCCATGATCCTGCCAGGCACAGAGGTGAGACTGATTGACCTATAGTTCTCTGGGTATTCCTTTTTTCCCTTTTTGAAAATTGGGGTTATGTTTCCCATCTTCCAGTCACTGGGAACTTCACTGAACTTCAATAGCTTCTCAAATGTGATGACTTTGTTTTGTTTTGTTTTGTTTCCAAATAGCAACTTTCTCACTAGTTTTCTATGGACTATTTTATTTAGCTAGACTGTTGCTGTTGACTGCTTTCTAAGACTTGTGAAATCTTTTAGTTTGCACATTTCAATACCACTAGCAGCACTACTGTTTCAACACTGCAGGGTTATAAACATCTGTAAATCACTCTTTGTTCCATCTCCTTTCTTATTCTATGAATTAATAGCTTTCAATTGCAATTCTTCAATGATGGTTGTCCACTTTATACCCAGTAACAAATCTATCTTTATGATGATGAGTCATTTTAATTAAATTTTTAAAATACTTAATTCAGAGGAGAACTGTCACATCAGGCAAGGCAATCTCTTTCCGATGCTAGTGAGCAGACTAAAGCTGTCTCATATATACAGACATACATTACATAGGGCTACTCAGGTTGACAGTTACGTATTTGTACCAGTGAGCACACAAAGGATTTTAAATGCTACCAAATATGAAAACTTATTTTTTCCTGCTATACTGATAACTCCCAACAAGATGTATATCAGTGAAAATAATATATTTTTTCCTTATGTCTTCATATGATCTGGGTAGTTCTCAAGTCTTCACTTCTAGCAAATTTAGACTATTTGGCATATGAAAAGACAAACTTCCTAAGACAACTCTTAATTCAGTACATTTAATAACTTTTCTAGTACTCAGGACTTTTACAAAGAGAAAAATCTGTGTACTGGAAGGGTCTGTAGTGCATTAGAAAAAAGCATAACAAAATGAAAGATAAATTCACATAGAGACAAACTTTTAATTGAGTTGCTAATTTACTATTTACACAAATTATTAAGGGAAGTGGGTAATTCTATATCTCTTGACACTTTTAATTTATGAATGGATGCCCTTTTTTGGAAATGCTTTAGCTATGCATAAGTTAGTGAGTTTAGTACAGGACTAAAGGCATCAAATTCTACGGTTTATGTTAATCAGCAAGTCAAATTAGATAACCCAATTGTGTCTTCTAGAATTAAACACTCGTTGACTGCATAAATGCATTTATCATCCCATTAAATCAAATGGTTAGCACTTCTGCTGAAGTGTTAGCTTCTTCAAAAGGAAAAAAATGTCACCAAATTCTGCTCTGTGGTGTACTCATAAACTTAGTGCAACTGACAAGAGAATGTGCTCTGAAGCTACAGTAATACACCTGGATTCCCAGAATATCTGATAAAGTAGGTAAAACTTGTAGTTGATGAGGGAGAGGAGAGCTGTTGTTTAAGAAAATAGTAAACCAGTGGCTATAAAAATTATGATACCAGATTCCCTGGAAACATGCTGAAAGAGTCAGAATGCACAGAGAAAGAAAGGCACACAGAGAGAAAAATGAGATGGATTACCCGAACAGTGAATCTTAAAAATAAGCTTTCCTGTAATTGGGAGAAAATTTAAGCATTCCATCTTGACCATCAGGCTATTTCATCCAGCTTTTCATTATTCAGACAAAGTATTGTCACCAAAATGAATTCATCAATGTAACAGAGATAAATGATCCAACACGGAACAGACAGAACTATCTTCCTGTTCTTATGAAGAAAATTGTCTCTTTGCGCTATTATATCAGTGACAAAGATGTCTGGACTTTATAGGCATCTCTTTCCATTTAGTCTGCCTTAAATATTAATGATGCAATGATTTAACCTCTCTGTACTAGGTTCAAGAAAGAGTTTAAAAGCACTAATAAGGAAAAGGTCTTTTTGAAGTATAAAATAATCAAATTAGTTTAAAGATATGGCTAGAAAGAATTAATAAAAAGACAGTAGGTTGAAAACAAACTGAAATACACTGAGACTGCTTCCAATCTGTCTAATTGTTCCAGCACAAATTGCATTAGGCTATAACATTCCCCAGGGGATGGTCTATATGGAAATCCCAATTCTGATCACAAACACTGGCATCACTACTAGTCCTAAAAATCTCTGGGGAAAGAAAAAAAATATATATATATAATAAAAATAAATAAATGAAAAAATAAAACCAACAAAAAATAAACTAAAGGCAAAAGAAAGACATATGAGGCCCATCTTGCATCTAACAGTAACTGTCACAGTAGTGGGAAAGAAAAAAAAAAAAACTGAATTCTGAAGCCGAAATTCTATTTAATGTAAGTATTTTAGATAATGAATAATCAGACAAACATAGCAGAAGTAGAGTTTCTTACAGACTTTTCTGTATTGTTTCTCTCACCATTGCCTCTGAAAATCAAACTGTAGTTGCAACAGAAAACTAAAACTTATCAGCATTTTAAATAAAGTAGGCATAGTTTCAAATGTGAAATGGCAAAGACACTTCCATGATTACTTTGCAAGCCAGAATCAGAAGTAATGAAAGACAAGATTCGTAAGTTGTTCAGCTCTTGAGATGTGACTCTGTGTAAGAAATTCATTTGGTTTCCTTTTAATGAACCTAAGTTTGAACAGTAGTCCGAATGTCCAACAGGGGAGCAGGGATAAGGTCTTTATCTCAAAGTATAGACTTCTCGTATAGGCCTTAGATAGCTATTTCAATATGTCGTCTTACCTCAGGACATATTGAAAATCCAAAAACAAACAGATATAAGTATACAGGAACCTTTTTTTCTTCTTCTTTTTTATTCTTGTTATTTTTTATTCTTATTATTTTTATTCTTGTCTGCAATGGACAAACAGACATGGAGAGGCAACTCTGTGCTTTGGACAGGCAATATGAAATTCCATCATTGTCTTGGCATGGAATTGCACAGAACAGCAGATGAAAGTAAACATCTGTGCCTTTTCCTTTAGTCAAGTAACTCCACTACTAAACTCTTTGAAGGGAACAGTAGAAGTATATCACCCATTCAGTTATTAAACAGTTATTGCCCTACTTCATTTCTGTTGTCAAAACTGTGAGGCTGCATTTACACTCAGGTGGAAGAGTCAGTGCTCTCAAAATAGCCATAAAAGTCTGGAGGCTTCTCAAGCAGACTCCTGCACTTCATTCTCCTCCTCCATTCACTTCACGTGAAACCTAGTGAATAACAAACAAACAAACAAACCAAATAAGCAAGCAAACAACAACAACAACAACAAAAACACAAATAAGTTAGTTCTGTAAAGTTCTAGATTTTAAGTACAATTTCACTTTGAGCCTTTCAAAAGCTGGCAAAAGAAGATGCCTCATTCCTTTCGCACTGGCTAGAATACTCACTACTTACAATGGTCTGAATTTAAGAGAAAGTTTTATTGGTACACCACAAGTTGATTGCTCATATTTTTACTGGGTCTAGTGTGAAATATTCTGCAAATTTGTTTTGATGCAATTGCTATGCAGTATCAGATAGCCTTTTCCTATTTTAATAGTATGCTACTTATTCCCTTGAACAGTCTAACTTGTGTTAAAACACAAGTCTCCGTGTATGCAAAAAATAAAAATAAAATCTTAACTTCTGATGAAGAAAATTGGACCTTTTGAATACAAAGAATTTTAGAAAAGGTGATGAATGAGCCCATGAAGACCAGAGGAATGTTTGTTCCACAGCTGATATAGCCATAATTCCTGCACCTTCTTCAGGATGGTGTCTAGACAGGTGTTTTCCTTTTGACTTTCAAAAGTAATACTTTCCCAAAAAGTACAAAAGTCTCATCATGAACATCATGTAACAGAGGCACAGCTATTGATAAAAGACAGGACAGAATGATGAAGCTGTTGGATGATTTTAGCATGTGATAGAAACAGTAAAAAGAGTCTTTTTATTGGCTGACGTTTGCTGAGGAAAATTTAAGGATGGATTCAAGGTAAAAGTGCTTAATAGCTGGTTCACCAAGTGAGTTCCCCTCATGCCACGCCATAATGTGAAACAGAAGAGGTACCCTCCTGGGTACATCTCCTGTTCCCTTCATTACCAACATTTCTGGAGGAAAAAAAAAAAAAAAAAAAAAAAAGGCACAATGTTTCAAAAGCAATAAACAAAATATATTTGGGAGGACAGTTCATCACAGAGTTATTCTTAACCACGTCATCAAATCCAGAGTGTAGTAAAGGATTTAATTAAATATAATTCAGAGATAATGAACATAATAATGAACAGAGTATCATGTAGCAGCTATTTTGCAGAAGGAAAACCTACTATTATTATTATAACACCCAAAATTGCCAATCATGAGTTGTCCTGGGCATTATTCCAATGTCAATGATTAGTAGGTGTCTCAGTCACATTTTTAAGAGCTTCCCTTAAAATGTATGTAGGTCAGAACCCAGAGGTGACATACAAAATCTCTAATAAATTTCTCTGTCTTTTTATAAATGAAATGGCATTTCTGAAGAGGCCAATTAAAGAAAGAGAGATTGTGTTGCTCTTAAATATTTTCTTAGTGGCAAGTAATGGATTTATGTATTAATTGTATCTATGCTGCAAAGAGCACTTGTCACAGTTCCTAACAGAAGCTTTCATTTAGTCTTTCAGCTCAGTAAGATTTTTCCTGTTAACGGTATCTCCCTCTTGCTAAGAAATTAGACTGTGTCCCAGCTTTGTCTACTTTAACATATGAAATTCTTCTTCAAACATTTCACTAAATCACTGATAGATAACATATAAGTAGTGGTACACTATCAATTGAAAATGAGTGACTCAGTTAAGAGGGGGGTTGAGAACAAACATTGATATTGGGAACAACTTTCTGAATGAGAACAGGGAAGGGGAAGATAAGGAGGAGGATGGTGGAAAAAAATCTGAAGTTTAAGGAAGAGGGAATAATTATTTAGAAAATTAGGCCAAAACCATCAAAACTGGACCTGTGAACACTTGAGAACTCAGAATGAATCACTTACAAGAATGCAAAGAAATAATCAGCTGTGCAAGAAGAATTCTACTGAAATCAAATAATGTATAGCATAGTGAGCATATTGAGAGATATAGTCAGATTCCTGTTACTTTCTTTTTCAGTTAACAGTGATTGTTAGGGATAAAGTGAAAAAGAGAGCTATTGAATGAAATATTATGTTCCCTGGTCATGGATAAATCTGAAAACAATTACTGCAGACTAAAAACATACGTGCACAAAAACAGATATGCACAATATCCGATGTTATAGAGAATATTTTAAGATAGGCATTTCTCTTCAAATTCCTAAAATAAAACTTCAGATGAACAGTCATGGACGATTTGAAAAAGCTGTCATAAAAAATTTTGTCTCTCCATAGGCAGAAAGGAAAGACAGATGCAATGGAGCTGTAATCTACCCCTAAGATCAAGAATAAATAAAGCTAATAAATGGAAATAGACACAACTAATGTGCAAGATTGTCTAAATGTGCCACATTCCGCTACAGCAAATTCCTCGAAGCCTTTTTTTTTCCTCTTACACTTTGGTAACACAAAAGCAACGTCTACACAGTCAAAAGCAATTGCTAAAAAAAGGCTCATGGGTGGGATCCAGCTTGCAGAATAAGGTCACTACATAGAAAGCTAGTTATCTGAATCTCTCATTAGTCTGTGGAGATGTCAGTATGATTAGCAGGGTGTATTCAGCTCAATCTAGAACACAAATTGTGGGTCACAAAAATGATATACCTGATGAGAGATGAAGACGTGAATAGCTCCAGTTTAACATTACCTGAAAACCTGAACTATGGCTTAGATATTTGCTAAATTCAAAACTAGGCAGTTCTTTTATTCAGTTGGGTTGAGGTGATTCATAAGTTATTTGGCTCTAATCAAGCAAGGAAGAAGACCTCCTACCAAAATGTCTCGAAAATTTAGGATTTATTCAAACATAACATTTGGTCATCTGCTCAAACATGGGCTCTTTTTTTTTTTTTTACTTTTTTGATTATTATTATTATTTGCATTTGAGCTAACCCTCTGCAGACAACAGACAGAAAGGCATAATCCCACTTTTGGGCATAATCCTAAAAAGTTGATGTGACATGTAGCCAGTGGACAAGTATCTGCTTCTCCTTGTTAGCTTTAATGGGAATCTGAAGGTACTGACTGGCTTAAATCAAAATGTTTACCATATAAAACTATGTTAATATTATGAAAGACTTTCAGAAATCATGATGTACTTAAACAATGAAAGACATAATGAAATGGGATGTTCAGATCTGTCAAGCCACAATTTTAATTTCAGCTGCAACATTATTTTAGACTTTCAGTTAAAGCTGCCTTTTTTTTTTTTTAATATTTACTTATATTTTATCATAAAAATATTTACCTATGTAATCATTTAAATTTTCACTGTAGGTACATTTCAATGTACTGAAAAAGACTGGTAAGAAATTTCCTCAGGAGTGAAAAAAAAGCATGAAAATCAGTGATGAAAGTTTGTGCAGGGACATCAATTACTTTCTGACAGAAGAGTTTCAGTTAAAGAATTTTCTTTAGGGGAGAATAATATATTTTTTCTTTAATACCAGTACAAGCATAACAAGAGTGACTTTTGGAAATTGTGTGACAAAAGAGGTGTAAATCAGATTTCAAAAATCAAATGTAAAAATGCCCAAATAAAATTTTGTAACTTTAAATTGAGCTTTGTTCCAAGTATCACATAAAATAGGATACTGTTTTTTGATGAGTAGGCATTAAAAGAATAGGTACATTAAAATTCCTGCAAGAAAATAGGTCAAGGTTTTCCATAATTTAGTCTCCCTTCTCTGCACATTATGTATCGCGCTTCTGTTGTAGTAGTGGATAAAAGTACTTCAGAATGAAAAAAAGGTGCAGAAATGAAAAACTGGCACTTTATTCCTAATAAATTAGGTTAGGTTTTCAAAGAAGTACGGTTATATCCTAGCTCACATAACTTCCTACATAGCAACATAAATAATGTCCTATTTGTTCTGTACTATAATGTACTACGATGTACTATGTGTTCTATAAATACACATCTACAGATGGATGCCATAATAGATATAAAAGCAGTTGCAACCATCTTTATGGTTGGCAACTGTGGTAGCAATATTGGGACTCGAAAGGGCTTCTGTGGGTGTTTAGTAATGTAGAGTTAGAGACAGCAAAACAAAACAACAACAAATACTGTTACATTTAAGCACAGTTTTTTATGTTGTTCCTTAAAAGAAAATGGATTAGGTTAAAATCACAGAGTAATTTATGCAGGAAAGGACCTCAGAATTCAAGTTGTTCAATTCTTCCCTGAAAGTATGGCTGACCAAGAGCAGGTTGCCCAAGGTCTTGTCCAGTTCAGTTTTTGAGGACAGAACTCCACAGCTTCTATGGACAAGCCGTTACAGTGTCTGACTACCCTCAGAGTGAAAAAAAAAAATCCAATTAGATACTATAAATTTCCAATTTTGCAACTTGCGTCCATTGCTTCACATTTAGTCACTATTCACCTCTGAGAAGCGGCACTGTTTTCTCCATATTGTTCTAGTTGGTAAAGGTAGAAAGCTTTAAAATCTCACCTAAAGTCATATCTTTTCCAGGCTGAACAAGCCCTACTTCCTCAGTATTTCCAGAACTACTCCAACCCCCGTTGTCTTGGTGACCTCTGCTGAGCTTGTTCCAGTATGTGAATATCTGTTTTGTACTAGGATGACCAAAACCTGCAAAAAACAAACTGCCACGTTAACTGTTGAGTTCCAGTGGTTTACCTTATTAATGCATCTTTATGCTCTCTCAAATAACTTTTAAACCAAATGGCCATTTACAACTATATGTGGAAAAATAATCAGTACAGATATTACATTTTCTGAGTTTTTGAAGATGTTTGATACTTTCAGAGAACTACAATGTGCCATCTTGAAATATTCACATTTTCTTGACCTTTTTGTAAAACTTTTTTATAATCTTTGTTCTCTGAATGTACACAACATCTTAAAAACTGCAGTTAGCTTAACTTTTCTCTTTTTTGTATCAACTTGAAAATGGATAGTTATGCCTTGTATATACCAGCATTCAAAACTGGAAGAAAGCGGAAGGACTGCAATCAGGCTGAGCTGTTAATACATGGTTCTCTCTGTGGGAGCAAAAGTAGGAATCGGTAAGCTTCCTGTAGAAATGCCCAGATTTAATATTCAGTGAGGATTTATTTGATCTTTGTGAATCATGTTGAAGGATCTGTGAAGTTATATATACAAATTCAAGGGTTACTTTGGAAACCATAAGCATTTATTTGGTTTAAAGCTCCATTTACAATACTGATATACCTTTTCAGATGCAGATCTGAATGCTTAAGGGGATTTGCTGATTACTACAGAGATCAGAAATAAATTATTTTTTCTTTCACATACAGGACTGTACAAATAGATCTAGAAATAAAATGAGTTCAGTGATTTGTTTTCTCAGGCAGTTAACAATAATCACATGGTGATTTAAAAATACAAAACCAAAAGCCCAACAACAATAAATCAATTCAGTTAATATGAAATAAATAGAACATTTATATTAAAGCATTGTATCTAGCTATATAGCCATATCTTCTGCTGATTTTGTAATTGAATTATACTTCATCATGGAACAATTCCCTAAATCTTCCCTTTAGATATTTACATGATAGTACTAGCTCCTGCTATACGGTGAAGAAACAAGAGAAAAGAAGAACCTTCTGTCTTGTTGAAAACAATTCAATGATAATGAGGGTGTGACAACTAGAATTTGTGCAGATCTTGTTGTTTCCTTTTTTTTTTTTTTTCCCTTTTATTGGAACAAGGTCCTTGTCCCTGATCAGAAGGATAATTCAATAGGTGAAAGCATTTAGCAATCTGAACTCATGAGGATGTAGGCCTCATTTGTTAACTGATCTCAACAAACAAGTTGTCAATGAATAATCTAAATTACAGTGATATAGGTGGAAAAACAATAACAACAACAAAACATAATTTTAATGTTCAGATCTATTAAGAAAATCAGAGAAAAGAATAATTCTTGAAGCATCTAGTTTCAGTTGGTACCCTTGACAATAAATAATAAAATAAAATAAAATAAAATAAAATAAAATAAATAAAATAGGTAACATTTTATCATAACAACTGTATTAATAGGATCAGAATCACTGGTCAGGAAAGTAGTTTGCAATGAATAATTTATCCAGCTTTATATGCTCATAGATGCATACTCCCTACTGAGAATCAGTTTCACATTGCATGCAGAACTGAAAGTACTAAGTACTGGTGAGACCTAATCATTATGTACCAGTCAAAACAGTCAAAAATGCTAGCTATTCTAGACACTAGTAAAAGTCATTTTCAGGCTATGAGTAGCACTGGAATAATATAGCAAACAAGTCCAAATATCATTTAATATTATATTTATTAGTTATTCTGTGTGTTCTGTGATCTGTATATTCAAGTAGCTAAAATGGATAAAACAGCATTTATTTCACTTTCTTTTGCTTAATCAATACAAGATGGAGATCTTTCCCTCTTTCTTTGAAGCTAAATGTGACAAAAAGTTTTCTGTTATCCCACACAAAAAAAAGTGAGAATTCATATGTGTGGGTTATAGTATCAAATAAAATAGCATATTAAGGGAAAAGTATTGTATATATATGTGCATTTGTAATTTAATTTCAATCTTTTGATTGGAGATATGAATTTTGGTCTTCAAGATATGTCAGGTTGTCAACACAATAAAGGAAGAAAAAAGAGTTTACAATCCTTGATATTGTGACATAGCTTTAACAATGACAAAAAAAAAAAAAAAAAAAAAAAAAAAAGTGTTCTGCTTCCCTGAGCCTCGCACAGATTAGGGTATCAATAAGCATAGGGTGTGAGCTCCCTTCCAGAGTCTGGGAGCTGTAAATGGCTCAGGTTCTCAAAAAACAACCAAAAACAACCAAAACCAAATGAAACCAAACCATACGTACCTCCTCCAACCTGTTATCCGTTTAGTTCTTTCCCTACTTTATAGCTTATTGCAACTAATATCAGCATCACACACACATATATTGTGCTATATAATTATGTCCACAATTGTGGAAATACAGACATTCCAAACTGAAATTTCTTTTGCTTTTCAAACATCTCTGAGTAGATGTTTTGGCATCAAGTCAGTATTGACATAACCAAACAATAGATGCTGTTCTTCCTCTCAAGTATGCTTCTTTCTTTCTTTTCCCCTTTGTATAAGGAAAAGTAGAGACTGTCACCAAGATACTTAGCTAATTATTCAGTTGAACCCTTTTGCTGATTTTCCTAGCCAGGATATGGGTTTATATAACAAACTCTGATACTCAATGAAAATGGGAAGAAGAAAAACATGCTCTATGGTTCATACATTTTGATAAAACTCTCACCTCAGTGGGAATCATTTAATATCAGACTTTGTTGCATCCTTTTGTCCATCCCCTAACAAACACAAGATGAACCTGTTATTGAATCAGACCTCTTTTGTAAACATAGCACCTGTTTTGATAACGTCACCTTCCTCTTTGCATTCCTCACTGACTCAATACTTTCTGTCACATCAAACAAATTGCTTATCTTCTTTCTCAAGGTCCTTCAGCACTTATCCTCCCCTCATAAACCCACACTCTCTAAATATATTGACTCTTAAGATGTCACCTCTTGTCTCCAATCATCTGGTGATGCCAGCCTCCCTCATCTACCTGCTAAATTTTCTAGAAGGTATATCGGTACTTTTCCTTCTGCAGCACCTGATGTTTAACAAGGACTGTCTCAAAGTTCTTTTTTTTTTTTTTTTTTTTTTTTCCACATCTCATTTCAAAATATACTTTTTCTGTGAACCTTATTCTCCCTCCACATACAGCACAAGAAAAAACAAACAAACAAACAAACAAACAGAAACTGAAACCAACTTGACAATAGTTAGGCAGATGGTACACTGGGACCACTTACCACCCCACTGAACAAGACCATTTGACTAGTTGACTGCTTACCTGCTAGTCCCCCAACTGTCTGTTTTGTATCCATCTGTCATCTCTGCTTTTATTAGACAATAAACTTTTTGGGGCAGGGACTTTCTTTTGTTCTGTTTAAAATTTAGCTCCGCAACTATGATTTTTGCTGTTGCTAGAAGGTCACAGGCCTTGCACTGACCCATTCTGAGGTTCTCAGGATGGGCCTGCCCTTGACTGGAACTGTACAGGTTTCATCTTGCTTTAAGAGTTTTCTGGTGTCTGGGTGACTTTTGCCTCCCCTGCTGTACCTTCAGCTCCAGAAACACCATTGTTTCATTCAAAAGCTCATAATGGACAAAAGTGAACGTGCACAGATCTAAGAAATTTATGGCTACTCCAACTAATTTAATGGTTGAGTAGCCCAAGTTGCCTAATTAATACAGAAAAGCCTTGAGAAGTCTGCAGATCAACTTTTTATACAAAGTGTCTTGCACACCCTTCCTGGCAACCACCCCTGTCCCCAGAGCAGGGCTCTGCAGGCCCTGTGCTGCCCCCAGCACACTCTCTCCCAGAGGGCAGGAGAGCAAGGAAAGCCCTCAGATGCCCCTTCACCTGCAGGGAGGATTGTCTGCCCGTGACCTGGGCTTCTTCCTCCATGCCACCAGGGGCCTTTTCTTTTCCTCTACCTGGAGCCTCCGTGGGCTTCATATTTTTAACCACAGCCTGCAGCCTGGCAGTGGCCCCCAGCCCCTGGTCCCATACACACAAAGGGCTGTTTGTCAGGCAGCGACCAGTGGTGGTAGTAGTGTCAACCCCTCCCCAGAGGGGCTATTCACAGTGTTTTCACTAGGCCCCAGTGCAGGGGTTAAATGAGCAAAACCCAACTCAGGCCAATGTCAGCAGATTCTGGTAGATTAAAAAGCATAGAGGTGTTTTCAAGGGTCTTTAGAAATGTCTTCAATGTGGGAGAAAATTTGTGACTTATTTATGCTGACTAGGCCTTGTCGTAGAACAGTCACAACCACTCTTTCTTACTGTTTTCCCCTCATTTTGTGATGTCAAATACTTTCCTGCCTAATGGCAGATTCACCACATGCCTTATTGCTTTAGATTCCTCCCTCCATATTTTTAGAAAAGGATTCAGAGTAATTTGAGGATTTTTCTTATGTGGTAATAACTGTGAAAATGTATTTTTATAAAATAATAGAAATAGAGGGTGCAAAACACTGCTACTGATCCTCGTGTCTATGCTTCAGGCCCAATGAAACAAAAAAAATGTCTGTCCTTCCTGAAAGGCATTATTTAAGTTTTTAAAGCTTTATCTGTTCCTGTTCAGAAACAGTTTGTGTATTAAAAATACTGTTATCATTATACTTACTACTGTTGAAGTTTTGTGCCTCTTTTCATATATATATATTTGTTTAGTAACAATCTAGCCTTTCTGTGTTGCATGTTGTATTTTCTAGCTTCATGATAAAGTTGTCCATTCAGTAGTGACTGATTGAAACTAAAGAGTGCACAAAAACAACAACAAAACAAACAAAAAGAAATAAGACGAAACAATCAACAAAACATTCTTGTGAAGCTCTGTCTGTAGAATACTGATGGCTTTACTCATTAAGCTTGATGTCAGATGTATTGCTGAAAGTTATCCTTCCACTCACAGGGCTGTAGAATGAGACATTTATGCAAGCCTGACATCAGCTCAGAAGTCTCAAAAATTCGAGCCACTTTTAATATCTGTAGTTAAGAAGCTTTGATTACTTTAGACATACATCTGAGCTGTATTTATAAAAAATAGAGTACATACTGGGAAGATAAAAACATATCTCTTCCAGAACAAAATTAAGTAAATAAATAAATAAATAAAGCAAAACACATAGAATGTTTTTTTTATCTATTTTATCCTGTTGTTATAGACCAAAAGAGCATAGCCCAAACAAAGGAAACATAAGATAGCAATGCAATTTTTCACTTTGACATATTTTCAGAGCACAAAAACAAAACTACAAAGCTCTACTGAATTCAGGTCTTCCAAATTGCTTTAAGTATTTTATAATATATACTATATTTCTTACTGTGTTTCTTTGTTATTCTGTGCACTTTACTTTCAAGATCTCTGAAAAAAATGACTAAAAAAATGCTATTTTGAGGTATTTTAAAGACATAAGCAATATATTTATACACTTTAAAGGGTTTGAATTCAAAGTGTGAAAATCCTGTAATGATATGCATGGCCATTGCAGTTTTTTATATTATGCTATGAAGTACAAGGCTATAAAATGACGCAGTTTATAAAGACATAACAGGAAAATACACATGGTTCCTCTTTCTCTGCTGGTATTCCCTAACTTAAATGGTGGCCATCTTGACTTGACATCCAAGTGTGTGTGAATATGAATTCTGGCAGTTAGGAATGTATAACAGCTGTCTTGTACAATTATATAAAAATAGCAGTGTTCAAAATTCAAGAGGCATTTTTTGCCATGTTGCAAAAGTGATAACTTCTTTAGTGCATATGAACTGAAGATGATTTCACTGCATTAACTATATACATCTATTCTATTACATGGTCTTTCCATGAACTTGATTTTCTGTAAATGTGTATCAAGTGCAGTTCAACCTAAGCAAGTTAAAGGTTTGTTAGGATTTACATATACACTGAGGAAAAAAGATCGTGTGGAAATAAACACTACACCTAGGCCTGTCAGTTAGTCTATGGTATTTTCTGTGGTTTGGAAGAACGCACAAAAGTCTATGTGACAGTGATTCTCTTGTAAAATTTCATAGCAGAATAGACCAATTTCCTGAATTTTTATTATTGGTATTCATCATAAACAATGCAGATTTTCACATAACTATCAGAGTTTTTATCTCCACTTTATGCTTTTCTTCCTGAAAAAATAATGTTGATATTTCTTCAGCCAAGATTGCATTTGATACTCCTAAATCCAAGGAGTTCTTGTGGCTTTTAGTATTTTTTCCAAATGTCATCCTTCTGATAATTGAAGAAGGTGTATTTCTGATTTTTTGCAAAGAAAAAGCAGTTAAACTCAGTATGTTATTTTGTATTTCCTGTGGGCCAAGAAGACAGTCATTTCCACAGCTTAGTTGCTTTGTGATAACTGAAATAAGCCATTAGCAAGTTGACTGTGAGTATGAACTGACATGTATTATTATTATTTTTTTTTATCTGAACAGATCTGTGGCTATTCAAATTTGTACAGCTGAAAATGAGAACAATATAAACTCTATTAAAAATGGTTAATTTACAAAGAATTAAAAAAATATTTAAATAAGGATAAAAAATAATCTTTTTCCATTTATTCTCCTTCACACTCCACAGAATTAGTTGACTTTATGTAATCTGCTGACAACTAAAACTTGCTTATATTTTAAAACAATATTGTGCTGAATTATAATCTCTAAAAACTGTTGACTTTTTCATTATTGATTCATTTATTTTCTAACTAAATTAGTTAAGATTTTATGAATATTTCTGTAAATTCTCATAGATCCATACTTTGTGCACCACAGAATTTTTCAGTTTCATTTTGCCTCAGTGGCTGATAGTCCTCAAAATAAAATGAATGATGTGGCATTCATGTAAATACAACTGCAGTTTGATTTCCAAATATGTTATTTATCTTTGCAGATACAGTAAAATTATTAGACATCTAAAGCATTTAACTGGAAGACTGACTAAATGTAATCATCATTTTGTAAACAGCTTATGAAACAACATTTATTTTCTTCTTCTAAAGCAAAATCCATAAGAAAAGAAAAATCAATTGGAAAATATGAAGAAGCTCTAACACTTTAAGTTATCCATTTTAGTCTCTACGGGAATAGAAAGCCCTTAGGTTCATGGAAGAGTAAAAGGATCAAGCATCTTAAGAAATTAATAATCAGTTTCACTGCCAGTATGACTTGATATTGGGAAAACACTCTGCTGAAAAAAGTCTGCTTTCCACTCTCATCACTTGTATCTTAGAATGACCTTCTTTTTTTCCATCATACTTAAGATTTCCCATTTCAATGAAAAGCTGCAGAAAGCAAGTTAGTACTGGATTTTGAGACATTTGTCCTAGTTATATTCTGATGAGTATATTGCATGAGCCTTACAGACAAAAAGACTACAGCTACAGCTGGGTAGGTTTACTGCAGCCTTGGGTTTGTTGACCACATTCAAGCATTTGTGTACTTTTGAGGCTGTTCGTGCATCTCTAGACCATGCCTCAGTTAAATCATTTTGTTCAGCCTTTTTCCGTATATTCTATGTTCACCTTGCCTGTCTTTCCCCACTCCATTTTCCACCATGTCTTTAGCAATGATTCCCACATCCAGACATTAACATAACCATATAAAACAGATATTCTAATTCTTCTAAGTACGCTTGGCCCACAGGCTTCAAGTTCTTTATCATTTTCCATTTATCTTGCTTTTTGTAGTTCCATATGCCTATAGGGGAGGAAAAGAACCCTTACAAATAATGCCCATATATATCTTCAAAATAAAATAATTGCAATGCAATTCTTCCAGCTTTCAAGGTTCAGAGTTTTGTATTTCACTGTTTATTTATCAGTCATTTAAGTGATGATACATAAAGATCGAAGTGTGTTAAAATATTTAAGGGGATTTCAGCTCAGTTTTAACTTCATTGGATATATGCTATATACTCCTCTGAAGTTTTGTCTGTAATATTTTGCACTCTGTTTTTGTCATATTAAACAACTGTGTGGATAGATACTGAAAACTTATTTAAAATAACCCGTTTTCAGTAGGAAGAGCTAAAAACTGTCACTGCTTTCAAGTCAACTGCCTTTGAACTGTGTTTGCAAATATAAATGAATCTTAAATCTGTGAATAAATTATTTCAGCTATAAAAGTTGCTCACAGATAACTGATCATATCAAAAATTTGTCATTATTATAATAAATGTGTGTCTTTGACAGGTAACCATGTTTCAGTGCTTGAACTAAAATGCTGTCACCCATTGTGTTTTAAAGAGAAGCCCAAATATTTTGCTGAAGTCACCAACATTTAGAGTAGTACGATATTAGCTTTGTTAATGAAAAATCTTTTCTGTTGTCTTGACTGAAACTTCTCAAACATATGCAATTTATATTTAAAACAAAGGTTTTATGAAATATTTCCTAGGATACCTAGTCCGGATTTGTACATAATAAAATATGCTAGAATATATATTTAATCTGTAAAGCAGTAAGGAATGTTGATCTATTAAGTCTTTGAAAATGACTTTTAAAAAGCTTCTATTTTCTCTTTCACTGTCTTCTAAACGTAATTCTTACACAAAACCTGGACTACAAAAAAAGTCTTCTTCAGTAATAATACAATTGTATAGTGCTGTGAAGAGGTTTTGCATATGATTATGGCTTCATTACTTGTAGAAAATATACTATCATGTATTTATTAATATACTGTGAATTATTATAATATATAATTTAAACTCTGCTGCTCCAACAAATTAACAGACTGCATTCAATGATACAATATTCTTGTGTTTTTGTTTGTTTGTTTTCATGTGTGTTTGTTTACTTATCATTGTGATAGTTTTCCCAGACTTTAGTATAATACGTTGAAAGTTCTGCCACAGTAATAAGTATCACAAAAGTTAGAACAGGAAAATTTTTGTGCATAATCCCTTTCAGGGCTCCTATACTTGTAGCTAAGTAGTCTTTTTTTTTAAATCTGTATGATTAAATATATAACTGTAAATATATTCACTGTGAATATATTGAAACAATTACAAGTGTTAGCTTTGAATTTTAGACTTAGAAGATTACAACCTATGTAGCTATTTTAAACATCTTTTAATTTCATTTTTTACATACCATGTGAAAAAGGATCTATCTACATTACCTTTTCAAATAACATGAAATGAGGAGACTGTATTTTTTTTCAGTATATATACAAATTCATAAAAGAAACATACAGCAGAAAAAAAATACACCAGATTGTTGTGCTGCCATCCAGGGGGACCTCAACAGGCTGAGAAGAAACTCCACAAAGTTATACAAGGGTAAATGCAAAATCCTGCTCCTGGATAGGAGCAACCCCAGGCATCGGTGTAGAATCATTAAGGTTGGAATAGAACTCCAAGATTATGTAGTACAACTGTCCCCCTACCCCAGGCACCAGTAGATGCTGGGGGTGTACTGCTTGAAAGCAACTTGGCAGAAAAGGATGTAGGAGTCCTGGTGGACACCAAGTTGAACATGAGCCAGCAACGTGCCCTTGCAGCAAAGAAGGCGAATGCTGTCCTCAGCTCCATTAGACAAAATATTTCCTGCAGGTCAAGGGAAGTATTCCAGTTTTGCACTTCCCAGTAAAGCACAGACATGAAACGACCGGAGAGAGACTAACAAAGGACTACTAAGGTGATGAAAAGGCTGGAGCATGTCTCCTGTGCAAAAAGGCTGAGAGAGCTGGGACTGTTCAGCCCGAAGATGAGAAGGCTTGGGGGGAATCTTATCAATATGTACCTGAATAAATAAATACCTGAATAAATAAATACCTGAAGGGAGGGTGCAAAGAGGATGGAGCCAGGATATGGTGCATAGTGACAGGTCATAAGGCAATGGGTACAAAATGAAACACAGGATATTCCATTTGAACATCAGGAAGAACTTTACATTGCGAGTAAGATTTTTGAATGTCACAATCTTAGTCAACAGACATGGATTAGTTTAGGCAAAGGGAGAAATATTTACTTCTTAAAACACTTTTTCAAAGAAGAAAGGAATCCTCTCAAAACACAGGGTTCTTTAAATCCATCTGAGTACAAGTTTTCCTAAATGTTTATTGAAGTCTTGATAAAATAATTAGATTTTGATTTTGGGTATGCCACTTTAAAAAGAGATTTAGTCCTTAGTCAGACTGCTAATGAAAATGTGGCATTCTTACTTTAAGATGTATACAGGTAAGCATTGATCTATTCCTTTATGTTAATATCCAAGTGTAATAATAAGCCATTTATAAGTTGATTAATTGGTATTTCTAACACTGTTTGAATGTTGAAAATGCAAATGCTTTGCCAAAGAATTAATTCCATGATTTTTTTCCTCAAATATTATTAATGCAAATATAAAAAACACATATAAAAATGATCTTAATAAGAAAAATATGTATTTGGAGGATATTTTCTAAATTTGAAAGACATTTATTTACCAGTCACTACAATTTATTAAGTGGGAAAGAAACACAGTTTAGAATCTGCTCTTTTCCGCTGCTCAGGTGACTGATTTATTCTCCCTTATATAGTACTGCTCTGATCAAAATTGCCTTCAAGAGTTTGAAGTATTTCATCTTACCTGAGAGGATTTTTTTTTTATTTTTTTATTTTTACAAAAAGGTACAGAAGAAATGGTTCACCATGGACTTGCACAATGGATCCACCTGTCAAATTTTGATACTTTCCAAAATAATAATAAAAAAAGGGTATGTGCTTCAACCAAACCTTGTTCTCTCTAAAGAAAGCCCAAGAGCTCAGATTCACTTGTTTCTTTCTGGATACCACAGGCTGTGTAACTTATGAGTGAAGCAAGACAACTTTATCGTAAAATCTTGCTTTAGCTTTTCTGTGTGCTACTTTGATAGCAATAAAAATAAATTGTATATGAAAAGTAAGATTTCACAGTATGCTTCTCATTCAGTTCAGCAAAACTAGCATCAACCCTAAAGACTTCTGAGAATCCAGGTCAGGTTGGGAAGTGTCCTGAATCCCTCTGTACTCCAATGAAATTTTCAATGCCTCCAGGCAGGTCAACAATTGTGCTACTACAGTGTTGAGGTGTAAAACTTGAGTCATCTACCAACAATAGATCCAATTATTTGTGTGTAATTACTTGCCATTTTAGCATCTAGCACAAGCTAAACAGATTGCTGGAGAAACGTTGTAAAGCTCAAATCCCTACAAATCATATATGGTCTTCTAGAGATGACACTGGACCTTCTCAGGCCTCACTACAAATGCAGGTGGGATATGATAAAATGGCAATCAAACTTGTCTAAGACTGCCTAGCATGTCCACAGTGGGTTATGTACTCCATTATGAACCTGTTAAATGATGCCATAATCTCAAGAAGCAAAGATTTGCACCTACACATTGGAGAGGAGATGGGAATTTGGAAACAAACAAAGAGAAACAAGCAAAGAGCTGAGCTTCTGCTCACCATGTAATTTACACTTAGATTCTTCTTCTTCACCTTAGTCTGTTTCACTTTTAGTCACTAACCTTCAATAAATATAATAAAAGTGGGCACAAAAATATGCACATTTACTTTAAAGAACTGACTTTAAATAATTTTCCATAGTTTCCTGTTTGAAAGATATATTCCCTGCGCTGTAAGGACTTTCTTGATAACAGTACTTTATAACTTTTCAGATCTTGTTCCTTCTCTGAATAGATTAAATATTGAAGACTAATTGCACAAAAATAATCTTTTGCTTAAGTGTAGAAATAGCAGTCTCATCACTTCCTAAATGACAGAAGTTTGTAAGAATAAATATATTTTTATTACTTTGATGATGATAAATACTTCTTATGCTGCTGAGCTATAGAAAACAAAGGGACAGTATCATCAGATGTTAACACTTCATGTAAAATATGGAAGTACTTCTAGCTTATCAAGCTAAAAATAAGCTGAAATTACTCACATAATATATGTGAATAAAATTATTCTAATCAACACAAACTGCCCACATAAAAAGCCCAAATCAACAATATAAAAAAAAAAAAAGAAAGAACTAAAAATAATGATTACAGCTATCTTATTTCTCTAGAGCATAGATATCTGGTACAGTAAACAACTAAATATGAACATGCCTTCAAAAGGACACAGTCTGAGTCTAACTTTCCTCCCCAGCCAATCTGAATTTTAACATTGGGAGTTTGGAGGCATGTAGGCCATAATTAGAGAAAAACTTCTACCTGTAAATCTTTAATTTTCTAAATAAGTGATTCATGTTAGTAATGCTTACATGTTTCATTTCCTATTTTTTTTTCTATTTATAAATAATATTGAAAATTATCTTTAGTTGTGAAACAGGACCCTAAAATATTTGGAGTTGGCCAAAACAAAACCTTTCAGGAGGAAAGCTCCTTATCTTACTCTTATATGTTACATTTATTCTAATAATTGTGAAGTATTCTGTTTGTGCTCAGCATAAACCATTCCTCCTTCTCTCAATTTTAGCTGAATTCATTAAGTTAAAGTATTAATTATTTCTTCAGATCTAATATTAAATACTTGAATCTTGCTTTCTATTATACTAACAGGAGAAGTCAGACTAACTGTACTGGACCAAGCATTACCTCATAATTACTATATAAATATTTGATGACAGAGTGTACAATGCCTTCCATCAGTGTACAAGTTTATATTATGTAAATACATGCATTACATATATATTTACATGTAACATATTTTAGTATGTGTGTGTATATATACACATAACCCACACAAATGAGCGGTTTTCCAAATGAAATACAACAAAACAAACAGAAAAACTTGGGACAGTTTAACAATTTGTGAATGTTAACAAGAGGAAAAAAAAAAAAAAGAGAGAGAAAACTATATCCCTAATCCATATCAAATATTAAAATCAGAAGAGGAAAAGAAAATATTTTTAAAAATATTGACTCTCTTCTCAGAAGCTGGGATTTCCAAAACAGATTTACTCCTGGGCAAAACAAAATGAATTACTGATTTGACAAGCACCAACCAGGAAGACTCTAGTGAGTGCCTCTTTAGTCTCAGGGAAGGAGAGTGTGACTGAGCAGGACCCCCAGGTATTCAGTGGCAGGACCAGCACACAGGCTTAACGCTTCTCTGCCAAGCCAGCAGCCTCAATGCCAGCAAGCGGTTTCCCTCCAGCTTTCTTCACTCAAAGAGGGTTGTGATTTTGTGGCTCCCTGCCTCGGAGGCTTATGTTCACTTTGCTTTTTCCCTGCAAGCAGCAAGTGAAAGTGACAGGACCATTCCAGGAGGGCAGCCAAGAAGATGTCGGTGTATTTTTCCTAGCTGAGCATAAAAGTGATGGTAATGATGATAATGATTTCTGCATCTCCGAAGTTTTCCCATGGACATTTCTTTCAAAAAAAGGCATTTTCTATTCTAGAAAACAAGTCAGTGGAAAAAAATCCTAAGATTAATTTAAATATTTTGGGCTTGAAATGGAAAGACAGTCAGTTATTCCCTACATAAATTAAATATTAAAGAAATTACTGCAAGTCCTTTGTGTTTTGACTTAGCTTCCACCATAGTGGGGTTTTGTTTTTGTTTTTTTTTTTTCTTTTTTTTTTTTGGTTGGTTGGTTGGTTTGGTTTCATTTTGCTTTTGCTTTTTAAAGAGGAAATAATTACCATATTTGCAGTCCTTGTTATGCAGGTGGAGTAAATTGGATGACTGAAAGATGCTTAAATGATGCATAAATATAAATCTATACCACAGATATCTTAGACTGCAGTTCTATAATGTGTCCAGCACCCCAATCTTACCTTAAAATAGACTTCTCTGTTAGACAAGACATCTCACAATCTCACACGAAGAGGATCATTGCTTTGTACCTTTAACCTTTTAGACTGTATTGAGACAGAATCTATTCTGAAAGGAAGGAAAGGAAGGAAGGAAGGAAGGAAGGAAGGAAGGAAGGAAGGAAGGAAGGAAGGAAGGAAGGAAAGAAGGAAGGAAGGAAGGGAGGGAGGGAGGGAAGGAGGGAAGGAAGGAAGGAAGGAAGACCAAACTACACATTTTTCAAACTTACATAAAGCCTACACAAAAATAGGTGGATAATAGACCTTTCGGTTCATCAGGAGACAAAAGTATCTGAACAACATACTAGTTAGTTCCCTTTAAACAGAAATTTTTCATGCTCTTTTCCTTTCACATTTATCCAAGTTCAGAAGCTGGCTGCTCTTATATTTCTTTGACCTTAAACTGCTGGTAATTTATCACTTTTTTTCTTTTTTTTTTTTAAATTGTGTTCCTATATTTGAAGCATGCTTCAGCTTCAGCTAGCTGTCTCAAAGCCTTTCCAAGTAACATGCTCAATTGTGTATATTTTCTGTATCTTTAATATTAGTTTTATGTGCCTTAATCGATTACCAGTAACCTATTACCAGTTGATAATTTTTAATTTTCTCTTGCTAGGTACCAGTGTGCTGAAACAAGGAATTACAATTGCAGGACTATGGAAATTATCTTCATTCTATGTGTTCTATAGATTTTGTATATTCTCGGTGCATTAACCATGCTGTTACATACTAAACATTAATTTATTCAGTTGGTTTATATATGCATTTGCAAGGTATTTCCTCATCTCTATGTTCTGTTCTCTGATTAGAGTTAATACAATATTTTGTAGAAATATATTCTGATGGGATTATAATGATTTATTCTTCAAGCAAAAATATTTTGATTTTGAAGACCTTTTGTTCCGTGTCTGTTCTTTCCTATGTCCTTTCCTATTTATGTGTATTTTGTAACAGCATGTCTCTTTACTATCGTACACAGTAATGTTCACTATAAACAGAAAAAACAAATTGTACTCTCAACTGCCAAGTTCATTAAAATTTTATTAATGGAATGTATCATCAGCCAGTCACAGCTTCAACAGTTTAATCATATTTCCACTTATTAATGTACATTTCAGGAGATAAAATTTGTGGCAGCATATATACGACTTAAAGACGTTTAGAATAATCACTTGTCCATTTTCATAAAGTTTCTAGTTTGTCATATTAGCTATCTACTTTAACTTCTAGAGAAATTACACTAGGAAGTTCACATTCATAAGCTTACCATTGTTGAAACATTACAAAATAATGCAGAAATAATTGCTGTGGATTCCATTCTGGCAGGAAGTGAGATGAGACAGGTATCAGAGTGCCCCATCAGAAGGGAGAGGTAGCTTTAATCAACATCTTTTCCTTTTGTAAAGAATAAATAAATAAACCAATAAAATAAAATAAAACAAAAACATTTGCATTGAGATGTTTCAATTCAGTGTTTCGGGCTAGAACATTTTCAGGGGAAAAAAGTCACAAAATTCTCAAGGGCCATAGGGAGGCTAGAATCTAACCTCTGCTTTGAATCAAATAAAACAGAAAATGACATATGGCTTCTCTTCTTACAAATCACCTTTATCACCAAACTGTAGATCTAGTCTTATATTTAGCTGTTTATATAGAAGGAAAAATATGCAAGAGGAGAGTTTCACATTTTAAAAAAGGCTGATGCTATAATTTGGTGAGCAAGAAACTTGCCTGTTATGTGGGATGGAGTCTGTGGGAGCCTAATCTGTCATAAACAAGTAGATCAGTTCCTCCCACACCCAAGTTAAATGTTCTAGTCAGTAGGTTATTGTCTGGGCATTGGGTAGGCTGAGACAGTATCTATCACAGCCTCCTCACAAAAACATTCTCCAAAAGTCTTATTTTGATTCTACATCAGAGAAATTGTAAAATATTCTGAAACTGCACACTTTCTCTTTTCTTTTATAAAACAGAAAAAATTGTTTTCTGGTCAGCACTGGAAAATAATAAAATTCTCAGATCCCTTACTCCATTTGTCAATCATGGAACAGAGTGAAAAATGACTTAGGTTACTAAAGGTTTAGCTGAGGGAAAGGAGCCAAGTAGAAATACAAATAGAAATACAACCCAGTGCTCCTGCCTGTGTTTCCATCTGCAGGGAAAAAAAAAAAAATCTTAATTGAGTGGGCATTCATTTATAATTAAGTATAAAAATCAAGCCACAAACAGATATTTCTGTAACCTGAAAAGGCCTGGGAACTCCTTGAGAATGGTAGAGAATTCACTGTTCACAGTTTATTCCACATGGGAGGTATATAGTAACAACTGGTAAAATTACAAAAACTCTTGTTTTCCCTGGCTAAATCAAATAATTGATCCAGCTTAACACCATCTGTGATTTTGACCACTGAAATTAAACAGTATCATATTTTATCAGAACTAATTCTGTATGCATTAACAAATATCCATTTGTTTTGTATCCATCCACGCTATCCGTTGGGCGAAATAGTTATTTCAGATAACTAAACATCAACACTACTTGTCTGGGCATTTTTACTTCAGATTAGATGTAGTCTGTTCCTATGTACTTGTATGCCCATAGGCAGGTGACATTAGACATTGTTGTTCGAGGCATCTTCCAGTCTAACTTCAATCAAAAAGAAAACCAGTTTACACACTCAGCAAGTACAGCTCTGTGAGCCAAAGCACAGTCCATGAAGATTAGTGGGAGTTTAACTGCTAGAAGTTCACATCTGTCCTAGCTAAAGGACAAATATAGGTGCATTCAGGACAAGTAAAGAAGACGGTATGGCTCTTTGCAGGAGCTAAGATAAGGGTCTCCTCACAATTAGAGAAATTCTCCCTTCAGTGGAGAGAATGAGTAAATTACAGGTATCAGCAGACACAAGAATTTCTCTTCAGTTTCAGGAATCTGTGAGCTCCTATGAGAGAAGGAAAAACCCAGTGATGGGAAAACTCACGTAGCAAAAATGATGCCATACAGAAATGAGATTTTATCCCTACTTTCCTCAGTTGAAGGAGGACATGAAGTACAAAAATAAAATAAAATATTATGGACCGTCTGCTTTTGAAGTGAATATTCCTATCAGTACTATTGTATGTAGAATGTGTACTATGCATGATATACATACTACTTACATACTATACATGCATATATATATATACTATATACATACTATACACGATAACGTACAACTTCATATTGCAGAGCAGTTCCAGAGCTTGAGAAGAGGAACCTTCTCAGATGAAACTATAATAAAAGTGTCTGAGATGGAATTGACTGAAGAATTACAGTTATTAGTACTTAGTTATTATGTATTTGATCATAAGAAGACGTAAACTGGTAAACCAGTAGAGTTCTACATCTACATATTCATGTTTATATATATTCAATATATTCATGTTTAATGTGTTCATGTTTAAAATACCTTTGTCTGGTATTATCTCCATTATTCAGAGACTCAGTGGCACAGTTTCAGATGGGATGCCTTTAATATGATGAAGTATGGAACGTACTCCAAGTCACCAAAAATGTAGGTAGCACCCTAATTGTTTATTTAATTTTCTGTGTGCTCCAGTGAGACATAAATTCCTGAGAACTTACTTTTTTTTAACAGATTTAGACACTTATACACCTGTATAAGATGTAGATAGCTAGATAATTAGATAGGTAAACATAGATTCTTTCAGGTATCCTACATCTGTAGTCATAGCATGTGGCACTTACACTGGCCTTGAGTTAGCAGTCTGTTTGTGTTTGCTTGGAGGATGTAAGCATGGTTTTGTGATAGAGCTGTTTATTCCACTTGCAGAAATAAGCCGTGCAAACAGTATCTTAGAAGTGAAGTGGAGTTTGTCAGTATTCAGAGTAGCAGAAGCAGCAGCAGCAGAATTCACTTCCATGACTGTGCAGAAGTGAAAGTACCTGGCAGCTCATCAGGGTAACACAACTGGTCCCCTGATCAGTGAGCACAAGGTGCAGTAATGCCTACAAGTTGGATGAAGTAGAGCTCTGTAAATGAAAGACCTCAGTGGGAGAAAAGGTAAAGGTCTTGCCACGTTTGGGATTTCAGAGATGGGGACAATGTATGAGTTTGATATTGGTGCTTGAAACTCAACAAAGCTATATGATAAAAACATACCTAGAACATATTACCTGGCCAAACTGCTGGAACATGAGACTCTCACCCTCACCTTCAAAAATGCTTAGATAACCTAGTCAAAGATGTTGTGAAAATGATGAGTGCAAAGAAATAACACCAAAGATTGCCAATTGCCTCTTTAATGTAACTGATAAGATTTAAATAAAAGATCATAAAAGCACTTTTCTTTGCTGAAAACAGAAACACTTTTCAAATCAAGCAGTAGCAACCACTCAAAGGAAAGAAATAACATTTTTTTCATCTAAGTGAAAATAATTTTATTATTTTAAACCATTATCACTTTGAGGGCACTGGATAATTAGGGGGGCACCATTCAGATAGGTATGATATATATATATATAGGTATAGTCAACAGGAAGGTCCTGAAATTCATCAAAGAGAAACGCCAAATGCTGGACTTTAGAATGAAACAGCCCTGACAACAATATAGGTTGGGGACTGCCTGGTGGGGGAGCAGCTCTGCTGGAAAGCCCCTGGGGGTGCTGGTGGGCAGCAAACGTGTGTGAGCCAGCAGTGAGCCCTGGAGCACGTGATCTGTGAAGAAAGTCTGAGAGAGATGGGCTTGTTCAGCCTGGTAAAGACATAGCTCTGGGTGGAGACCTCAGAGGAGTCCACCAGTGCCTATCAGAGGGCTATTTCAAAGATGGATCTGGTCTTTAAACGGATGTGCATGGTGGGTGGACAAGTGACAATGAGCATAAATCGAAATAACAGACTTTCACACTGGGTATAAGCAAGGCTTTTTTCACCATACAGACAGTCCAGCCACAGTACCAGTTACCCAGAGATGTTCTATAGTCTCTGTCCTTTAAGGTGTTCAAGAGCTGAGTGGATAAAGCCCTGAGCAACCTGGTCTGACCAATAACTGGCATCTTGAACAAGTGGTTGGACTCGAGATGTCCTGAGGCAAATTCAAATATGAGTTATTTCATGACTCTCAGTTTCTGCATTTTCTTAGCCTCACTTAATTAAGGTGAAATACTATATCCAGCTTTTTAATTAAGGGGCAGCATAGAGGACTTGTATAGAAGTGAAGATATTAAGTTTGCTTAAGAAACGTAGATTTGATCAGAAATCTAGATCTGCTGGGGAATAGTCTGTGACATGGGATGTTTCCAATATAGTCTTAATAAAGCAACAAGCAAACAGACAAAAGAAGTCTAGTGGCAAATCATCGTAAAAATGAGTTTAAATTATCATTTTTTGTGTAATCTGTTTCCCCAACATCATTTGTACCATGTGGCATAATGCCAAAGTCAGCAATCTGGCAGCTCTTTTTTACCTCTTTCCAGCAAATGTATGCTGGCTCATTTACACCATCTGCCATATAGTGCTTTGTAATCGGAAGAATAGTGGACAGTTGTCGACATCTGTGTTGTAATGTCATTTAGGGGCGCACACACACTATCAGGGGGAGGGAAGCAGAAGCAAAAACAGATACACTTGGGTTGGCAGGAGATGGGAAGTGAATGTGAGTTGAAAGAGCAAGCATAAGTAGCATTTATTTTGCATTCCTATCATTCTGCAAAACTGTGAACTGAAATGTGACTGTCCAATCCTGCCTGACGACCTTAGCTTTCTAGTTAACCTGCTCTCAATTACCTGTGGAGCTTTCTGGAAGTAATCAAACCAAACCAAATGAAACCTCAAAAAACCATATAGTTCTAACTCATCTTCAGAGGAGTAAAAGGAATTAAAGATTTTACTTTATGCCTGCTATTATTGTGCTGATTTAGAAGTTACACAGAATGGAATGCATACTGTATGCTTAAGTATTAGATGCTTAATGAAGCAGTTTTCCATTCCTGCACAGACAATGGTAAAAAAGAAATGCTTCTGAGGCTCCTGAAGAGACATTCAGCTAGCTACATCGTCTTATTTGGTATGTGAACTGATTTCTTCTTATATCTTAAATCATCATTGAGAAAGAAATAAGTAAATATTAAGCAGAAAATATTTTTATGTCCTGACTGGTAAAATAAGTGAAAGAACAATTTCATGAAGGTGGAAAAGTGAAGACGGATCTCATAATTTGTTCTATGTCTACACCTTGGACCATCATATAAATACTGTTCTTTCTGGTTACAACACATGATACTGTCAGTAGTTACTGACAGTCATCATTACTGATGAAGTCTAGTTAAGGTTTAATTTGTAGAGATGTTAAAAAGCCTGAAAAGAACCTTCAGCATCCAGTCTCTCTCTGTTAATTTCATATGGTATTCATTAAAACTGACTCCTTTCTTTCTGTTAGAAATGGTAATGCAAGAAGAAATAACCCACGTGGATTTTTCAAGAACACCTTACCCTCCTCTCCTCTCCTCTCCTCTCCTCTCCTCTCCTCTCCTCTCCTCTCCTCTCCTCTCCTCTCCTCTCCTCTCCTCTCCTCTCCTCTCCTCTCCTCTCCTCTCCTCTCCTCTCCTCTCCCTCTCCTCTCCTCTCTCCTCTCCTTTCCTCTCCTCTTTTTTCTTTTTCTTTTTTCCTTCCTTCCTTGGTTTATGAAAACAGTTGTATAATTTGACTGTTGCCTGTCTTGCATTACTAATGATTTTGTTACAGATCTGCCTGTTATTAAAGAACTAAAGATAAAATCTGAATAAAGTAATCGTTACTGATTGGGAAAAAAAAAAAAAAAACAAACACCCAATGACTGGATGGCAGTATTTGACTCTTATAATTGATGTTCCTTGGGATTTTGTCCTTGTCTTGTTCAATATTTTCATTAATAACTTAGGTGAATGATTAGAGAGTAGACAGAAAATCCGTGTAAGTCTCCAGAAAGTGAGGGGGCTCTTTAAGAAAAAGTGAAAATTCAACATGATTTCAATAACTTAAAGAAGTCATGAAATTATCCACCTCCTATTTAATACAACTAAAACCAAAGTATTTGGAGAAGAAATCAAAGACAAAGATGAACAACTTAACGGGCAACACTTGCTGGAAAAGGATCACTGTTTCTGGTAGAGTTTAATACCTGATGCAGGATACCAAAAGTTAACATCAGCTTCAGATGAATGAAAATGAACATAATTTATCAGAAATTGGAAGTATATATTGAACTGCACTTAGAACAGGAAAAGCACAAAGAATATAAAGAAGCATTCTGAGGCCTCCAAATGAATACTTTAGCAGCTTAAACCCGTATTGGGTTTACATGACAAGGTTTTGGTAGCATGGGGGCTGCAGGGGTGGCCTCTGTGAGAAGAGTCCAGATGCTGCCCCATGTCAGATCAGAGCCAGCTCCAGTTAGCTCCTGAAGAGACATGCCACCTGCCAAAGCAAAGCCAGGAAGTGACATTCATTGTGCCTCTAGCAGGACAGACTTAAGAAAGGGGAAACATGCTGAGCAGCTGCAGCTGGGAGAGAGGAATGAGAAACTGTAGAGAGGAAAACACCCTCCAAACACCAAGGTCAGTGCAGAAGGAAGGCAGGAAGCTCCAGCCACGCAGCAGAAGTTCCCCTGCGGCCTGTGGAGAGGCCCCTGGTGGAGCAGGCTGTCCCCCTGCAGCCCATGGGTCCCACATGGAGCAGATCTCCACACTGCAGCCCTTGGAGGAGGCCCCAGTGGAGCAGGTGGATGTGGCCTGGAGGAGGCTGCGGCCCATGGAGAGCCCCTGCAGGAGCAGGCCCCGGGCCGGAGCTGCAGCCCTGGAGAGGAGCCCACACAGGAGCAGGGGGTCTGGGGGGAGCTGCTTCCCGTGGGGGACCCGTGCTGGAGCAGTTTGCTCCTGATGGATGGACCCCATGGTACGGAGCCATGTGGGAGCAGTTCTTGAAGAGCTGCTGCCTGTGGGAAGCCCCCGCAGGATCAGTTCAGGAACATTTGCATGGTAGGGACCCCACACAGGAGCAGAGGAAGAGAGTGAAGATGAAAGAGCGGCAGAGATGAAGCGTTAGGGACTGACCACAACCCCCATTTCCAGTTCCCCTGCGCCGCTCAGGAGAGAGAAGGTAGAAAATGGTGGATGGGGAGAAAGGTGTTTTTAGTTTGCTTTTAGTTTCTCACTGTTCTAGTCCATTAGTGATAGGCAACAAATTACATTAATCTCCCAGTAATTGTTGAGTGATTTCCCTGTCCTTATCTCAGCATTTGAGCCCTTTTCATCATATTTTCTCCCCCTTTCCCTTTGAAGAGGGGCAGTGAGAAAGTGGTTGTGGTGGAGTTCAGCTGTCCAAGGGGGTAAAACTACCACACTTACTTAAAAACAAACTTTGTGGCAAATTAAGGAACACATAGAATAATAAAGGCTTTTTTTTTTTTTTAAATCAAATGCATAACAGAAGTTGAAGAGAAGACTCAGAAGGAACTCAGTATCTCCTAGTTCAAAAGACAAGTACTTCTTAAAAAATGCAGTGAACCTCCCCTCCCCTTTTCTCCCTTTCTCTCGCCTTGCCTTTCTTCCTGTGCTGGACTCTCATTGACTATATGTTCAAATCTAACTTAACCACAGTTTTGCTTACCTGTAGTAGACATAAAGTTATTGATAATGAAGCCACATATTAGGTGTCACTGACCGTCATTATATTTTGAAGTGTAGTAGCTGTTGCAGAGACTTAAATGCTCACCTCCTCTGAGAACCTTCCAGTCCAGATGTTGAGTAGGGGTATTCACTCAATGGACTGGTAAGCAGCAGCATCCTTCAGTTGCTGAAAAACACCTATTTAGGGGTAGAACAAGATATTGGCTTAGTTTTCAACAATTCAAACATACACATTTAGATATAACAGGGAAAAAAAATGTTTTCTCAGATTTTAAAAAGTAATAGCTACCTAGAAAATGTTATTTTCTCACTGGTGGTTTTTACAACACAGTTAATGAATATCTGGAAAGGCTAATATACTATAAATCTGCTTTAGAGCCTAGGGATAGAATAATGTCCAGCCTTTTAATGCTCATTTTTGTAGATTATGAAGGAGATTATTTGGGCTAACCAAACACAAAATCAGAGCTACCCTAAATGTTGAATTCACATAAATGCTTTGTATTTTTACATGATAATGTTTGCATATTAAGCTTTTGTAATTTATTAAACAAACCTTTACATTAGATGAAGTTGTTTCACACAATGCTGTGGCTTGATGAAAATAGTGGTGATAACACACTGATGTTTTTACTTGTTGCAGAGCACTGTTTGCATAGAACCAAGGACTTTTCAGCTTCTCCTGCTGCCCTGCCAGCGAGGAGACTGAGGGTGCACAAGGAGCTGGGAGAGCACATAGCTAAGACAGGACCAAAAGGATGTCCCACACCTTGTGGCATCATGCTCAGCAATAATAGCTGGGGTAAAGAAGGAGGAAGGTGGAAACTCTCAGAATGATGGTGTTTGTCTTCCCAAGAAATCATTACACGTGATGAGCCCTGCTTTTCTGGAAGTGTCTGAACACCTGCCTACTGATGAGAAGCTTTGAACAAATTCCTTGTTTTGCTTCGCTTGTGCACATGGCTTTTGCTTTACCTAGTAAACTGTCCTTATCTCAACCCATGAGTTCTCACACTATTACCACTCTGATTCACCTAGGGAGAGTGAGCAAGCAGCTGTGTGGCACTTAGCTGCCTGCCAGGGCTAAACCACAAGAGCAGCCTAAGAATCTGTTCAAAAGAATACAGGTGAAGTAATCTGTGCTATACAGATCTCAAAGAAAGGATCCCACTTTGTGGGAAACTGTCTATGAAAAATGTCAGTCTATGTATATATTTATTTATGTATTTATGCTGAGAGGAGGGAGGAATCAAAACATTCCTGTAGTCTCTTTTTATAGACTATAATGTCTGTCTTTTTGCTTTGCCTGTGAAATACGACAAAATTTGCTCTAAGTTTGGTCATTTTACTGAATGGCCAGTGATGAAAATGTTAAGGGAAACAGAAAAAAATCCAGTCTATGTTAGGATTCAATTTGCCTGGATTAGATGCTTAACAATGAATTGTCAGACTCTGAACTAATCACTGCCTTCTCCCATTTTACTCAGTTGAGGGAGAGAGAGACATACAGAAGGAGAAATTCTTCTTTGCTCAAGATGACTGTCTAAAGCTAGTGAGATGGATTGCCCTTTGCTGGTCTCTATTTATCTTCACTAGCTATGAAAAGAGCCTATGATGATTATCTTACTGTAAAATAACTAATTGCTTCATGTCTAAAGTTAGGTAAGATAAATCCTACCTGTAATGTTTTTTTTTCTTTATTTTTTTTGTTTGCTTTACACTCTGGTTTAAATGTTATCATTCAAATGAGCAAAATAAAAATAAAACATCATTGTAAGCTGTGGCATAATACACATTCTGCTGAAGGTACAGAGAATCTTACAGCTACTGTCTATGAGAATTGGATCAGGCAAATAATTTCCTCCTGTGATGAAGTCTCTGTAGAGTTGTCATCAATCTAATTATATATGGGGGTTTTAGGGTCTAGACATTTCCCTCCTCAAATCCATTGTTTGCTTTATGTACATGCCAAGTATGGATTCTAGGGATAAGATTTAACCATCCTCCAATAGCTGCCTTAAAGTCATGTGGTCTAAGTTAGTCATCTGAGCTTATTCAGTATCAATGAAGAGAGATGTTCATGACCAGAGGGCAGCCACTCTTAGATGCCAACCTTGGGGGTAATCTGTCTTCTGGTTGGTGTCTGCCTTATTGCACAACAAAAGCACAGAAATAATTTCCACTGTTTTCTATAGCTCCACAGATGTCACCAGATGAATAGATGAGGCAGACTGGTTCATTTACAACACTACAAAATGAAGTATGTTGTGGTGCAAACTGAAGCAAGACAAATGAACTGGTTGTGGGTGAGCTTAAAAACAAAACAAAACAAAAACAACAACAACAAAAAAGCTGATGCTTATGAAGTATCTTTTTATGCCAAGAAAATAATAATTGAATTTTACTATAAGGTTCACTATCTGATTTTTTTTTTTAAATACTAAATCATTGTTGAGCTACTTCTGACTTCTATAAATACATTAATCATTGAGAAGTATAGCAAAACAGATATGCAAATTGCCAATTCCAGAAATGCCAACTGCTTGGATTTTCAACTAATTGAACTCCTTGTTCTGGTCCATCAACAAAAACAATAAACTCCTCCTATAACTAAATACAATCAAAGATTTATTTGTGAAAAGCCAAAGTAATTCTGTTCAAAACCAAGTATGTTTATTCTAGTTTCATAATTAAGTTGGTCAGTTTTTCTATTGATGGAAACATATATAACATGAGATGCTGCTCTAAAGAATGATTACTCAGCAAAGATCACTTAGAAATTCTCAGACACCACTTGCACTTTGTAAAAAATGCTGCCTTGACAGAAGTAGATATATTCCATTTTATATTGCAAAGGTAAAATAGTATTTTTTCTCACCTTGACAGTAGTATTATATGAAGGTGGGACTTTCACAGAGTGTACACGAGCTCATAGAGTCTATCCTTACAAACAGGTGTGGTGGAGCTCAGCTGCTCATTGGTGTGAAACCACCACACCTCTCATTCCCCCTCCTCAAAAAAACGGGGGAGAAAATATGATGAAAAGGGCGCAAGGGTTAAGATGAGGACAAGGAGATCATTCACCAATTACTGTCATAGGCAAAATTGACTTAGAAGAGGGAGGTTAGTGTAATTTATTGCTAACTACTAACAGACTAGAGCAGTGAGAACTAAAAGCAAACTAAAAACACCTTTCTCCCCATCCACCACCTTCTGCCTTCTTCCCACCGAGTGGCACAGGGGAACAGGGGAAATGGGGGTTGTGGTCAGTCCCTAACGCTTCATCTCTGCCGCTCTTTCATCTTCACTCTCTTCCTCTGCTCCTGTGTGGGGTCCCTACCACGCAAATGTTCCTGAACTGATCCTGCGGGGGCTTCCCACAGGCAGCAGCTCTTCAAGAACTGCTCCCACATGGCTCCGTACCATGGGGTCCATCCATCAGGAGCAAACTGCTCCAGCACGGGTCCCCCACGGGAAGCAGCTCCCCCCAGACCCCCTGCTCCTGTGTGGGCTCCTCTCCAGGGCTGCAGCTCCGGCCCGGGGCCTGCTCCTGCAGGGGCTCTCCATGGGCCGCAGCCTCCTCCAGGCCACATCCACCTGCTCCACCAGGGGCTCCTCCAAGGGCTGCAGTGTGGAGATCTGCTCCATGTGGGACCCATGGGCTGCAGGGGGACAGCCTGCTCCACCAGAGGCCTCTCAACAGGCCGCAGGGGAACTTCTGCTCCGTGGCTGGAGCTTCCTGCCTTCCTTCTGCACTGACCTTGGTGTTTGGAGGGTGTTTTCCTCTCTACAGTTTCTCATTCCTCTCTCCCAGCTGCAGCTGCTCAGCATGTTTCCCGTTTCTTAAGTCTGTTCTGCTAGAGGCACAATGAATGTCACTTCCTGGCTTTGCTTTGGCAGGTGGCATGTCTCTTCAGGAGCTAACTGGAGCTGGCTCTGATCTGACATGGGGCAGCATCTGGACTCTTCTCACAGCAGCCACCCTGCAATGTCATGGCTGTCTGTCTACCCTCACCAGCACCACATTCTGAAGAAGTTTATCAAGCTATTCCTGGCTGTAGTTTGCCAAAGCTCACTATTTTCTTATCTTACCAGCCCTTACATTTGGTTCTTTTCAACATATTTTCCTGTGAGTTCCCCATAATCATACTGTGCTGTGTGTTTGCTGTGTTGTCTGACTGCCTGTACCTCGAATAACTGCTGCACAATTCGGCAATCTCAGTCAAGTTCTCGGTCAAGTCTGGCAAAATCCTCGTCATCTCAAGGTTATTAAGTTTCTGTAGTTTTTGTGAAAGATGACAGCCAAATAAAGGATATGCTCCCAGCTGAGCTGTTCTTGGGAGAAAAGCTTCAGTATAAACACAAACTTTATTAGATGTCATATAATCCACACAGAAAAGAAATAGTGAATACTTCTGCTAAAGGAAAAGTCTAAAGACTGCACTCCTGGTAGACACAGAAATAAGGACCAATCCATGGAAACCAGGATGCATTAGCCAGGTACTCACAGAATAACCTTCTGTTTTCTCATGCTGTATTTCTCATCTGGTTCTTGTTTTTTGTTTGTTTTGTTTTTAATGGTTTGTTTTAAAGCACTATTTTAAAGCGCTAGACACAATTTTATTATTTTAAAAGTGCCTTGCAGTTATCAGCACAATGGGTGCATTTTCCTCAAAACAAAGGGTAATGTAGTCCAAATATAAAATGCAGTTCACTGCATTTATGTTTTAAATAAAATCTATTTTGAAGTGAAATGCCATTTCTATAATTAATTTTGAACCTAAAAATATCATTTTAACCTTAAAAAATTACATTTTCAGGAGAAATTTTAAAATATTTCAACACTTTCAATAAAGCCTATTCCAACTTGGTAAATTTATGCATTTAATGCAATGGAAGTTCAATTTGAATTATGGCAACTGTGTGTATAATTTATTTTTTAATAATTCAAATGCTACTAGAAGATGACCTCATTTTTGGAGAAAATCACCTTGTCATAAAATAGAAATGAGTTTTCAAAAGATCTTGTAGTCTACCTTCTTGCCCTGTAGCAGAATAGCTGAATGTAGATTGTCTCTGAAGGTGATTTTTAAGCCGTTTTTTACAAACCTGTAATGACAAGTATTTTAATAGTTAAAATATTCAAAGTGAGATGTTAAAGGAGAAGTCAGCAATGGTAGTAAAGTATTTTAAGTCTAAGAATACATAAAAATATTAATGTTAAGGCATTCACCACACTTGGACAGTTAATTAATCATGGTTTTACAGGGATTGTATAACTGAGTTTTCACACAAAGTTTAGTAAAGAGTCCTCATAACATACTGCAAAATTAATTGTTCCTGAGATGAAAAATCTTCCATGGAGAAACATCATATCTCTTCTGCAGCTCAGACCTCCTTATCCTCTGCAGCAGCTTCTGGCCTGATTATTCATCCTTTTTTTTTTTTTTTTTTTTTTTAAGAGAGATGCATACAGGAATACTGCATTTGATAATATATTGAAGTCAGCCATTCACTGACTTTGATAAATACAACCATCCACTGTGAGTGGGAGCCACACTGCTTAACTCCAGCATATGAAACCAGGTGTATTAGGAAGTATCTCTCTACATGACTGCTACACCAGCAAACAAGCAAGCAAGCAAGACTGTTCCAGAGCGGATATACATCTGAAGCTTTACTTGTATTTGTCTTTTGGACAGCCTGTAAGAAAAGTTTTGAGAGGTAAGCTCTGAATTACTTACTAATTTGGTGACTGAAATTGAATGATATGAAAATCAGAGATTCCAGCTCACTTGTTACTGGAACTACTTAAGGAAACTCTTTCCATATTAGATAAGATCTCAGTTGTTGGTAAAAATCACAACAACAACAACAAAATATTTGGTTAGCCTGCGCAATCATCATTTCTGGTTACCACAAAATATGAGAAATCTAGTTTTATCTAATGCCTGCTTCTTAATAACCGCTGTGATAATTAGAGCAGGGCAGCCAAACTGGCTAACTGATTTTATTGAAGGGTCACCACATGCATCTGCCAGTCTGCCTTGTGCTCATTAGCATATTGTGCTGTTGCATACATCCTGGTGTGTAGGAGATCACCCAACCATGTGGCACATAACAGCTAGCAAACTTTCAATAGGTCTGAGCCACCTGTTTCAGCAAGTAGTGTCTGACAGGTTACTAGTCCACCATATTATATCCAGTATTGTTGTAAACATGATGAATTTGAATGTATTTATAATCATGATTGAGATTGGACAATTTATTAAAAATAATGACTAATAAAAATATATAGATTATTCCTTACATGGGGATTGTCAACTAAAGCTAGATTATGATCCTTTAATTGTTCAACTTTTTTTCTTTTTTTTTTTAAGAAACAAGCCTCCTTTAAATATTCAACTTTTGCTTTTTAGAATTGATAATGTTAGTCTGTGATTTTTTTTTTGTGCAAGTAGTATGACATTTTTTCATGTACTCTGTGAACAGATGATCTGCTAAATTAAAAGCCTTTATTTCCTTTCAAAAATACCTTTTCTTTCTCATTAAACTATTTGGTCGAATATATCCATGTCATCAAAGAAAGCAGACCTCACTTGAATATTCATATGAAGCACATTTTAATCAAACAAATGTTCATGAATAAAAAGGTCATTAAGAGGCTAAGTCAAATCCTCTGTTCTAACATGGTGAGCTGTCACTGGAACAGCCCTGTAATAATCATTTACCATGTCTAACTAGAATTTCTATTGAAAAAAAGAAAAAAAAACAGCAAAAAAAACCACTTAAATTCAAAGTAAACTCACTGGTGTTATGCTATGCCATGTTATTTCAAAAATACTGTCCTGCAACGTACAAAATTTCAAGATTTATCGTTGACCTAGAATCCCAGTAGAGTGCCTTGACTGTGAACTCAGCCCCCTTCTCTGCAGATAATTGTGTCCTCTTGAAACTCCACTTGTTTTACAAACTCTTGATTCCTACACTTTCAAATACATTCTCATAGAATAACTGCCTAAGAGGTGAATAAGTTCTTAATTTTGCTTCTGCTGTATTACTTCTACTCAATTTAGGTTTTCTGATGGAAAGTACCTTTTGGAATTAGCTACTGTCCCTGTGGATTTGTGGGAAGCACTCAGTTTAAAGCTTACAAAACTGTTCCTATGGTTAATATAAACATGATTTTGTCCAAAGTCACAATCGTTTCTCTGTCTTTTGCTGTATTGAAGAAGTTTAGCAGCTGAGACATTCAAAGTGGCTTATAGTACTTTATACGTGTCTTTTGTCAGCTCTCCTGCAGTGTGAGCTGTAAATCCTTTGGAATAGTCATAGTCTACTAGGCCAATAATCTAATTTTTGAAATGCCTCTAAATATGTATTTACATGAGAGCATAATAGCTCCAAAGAAGCAATTATGACCAAGCAAGTCAAAAACCCATGCTTAAAAAGTCCTGAAATTTTTAATTCTTCTCAGTTAACTTAGATTCTGTGTTTCTATTGAGTAGTTAAATTTGTTTTCTTCCACCCACCATTTTAAAGTACTTGTCATTGAATTAGTATAGCAACATGTTTGATTTAAGGGTTTTCAACTTACCTGCAACTGAAGGTAGCAAAAATACCCTCATTAGATTTTATCAAAAGTGAACACAGTCTGAAAAATATAAATCTCTGGAAAAAAAAAAAAAAAAAAAGCCCAAAGGATAAAACAAAAATGATCAGATTTTTTTTTTCTTTTAATTCACTCCCAATGTATTTGGAGAATAGAAAGATTTCAAGAAGATTAGAGCTCAGGTAAGTCATGCTTAAGTACTCTGACAGTTGGATAGATAGAAGTGCTATACTGCAAGGCAGGAACTAGAAAATGCTGCTTCAGCAGGACCTGTGACAAAGCAACACTCAGAGCACTAACTTTCCGTCTTGTTCTCATCTTGTGTTAAGATCATAAAGGATAGCAGTTAAGCCTTAGAAATACTAATTTCCTATGTGTCAGAGACAGCAGTAAAATATACATAGTCTTATTAGACAATTAATTTTAATAACCTAATCCAAATTTCAACAGTTTTTCATAACATTTGAATCTTTCAATAAATGGCCTTTGGTCACTATGTATTTATATATTTTCAGTTCCCGTTTAGTCTCTGCTGTTAGCCCAAATATATATTTAAAAGCAGATCCTTTGTGATGACTTCTATGTATATAACTTTAAAATAATAATAATAATAGTAATAATAATAAATCCTTTAGTTTTGGATCTGTCTCTTCACACATATTACATGCAGAAAGGAAACCAAAATCCATCATAGATAATTTTCTCATGTATTTCAGAATGAGGTAGGTCCATTTGCAGACAAACAGGCCTCTGCTGTTTACTTAGAAACTGAGAATATCCATTTATCTGCATATCTCAGAGATCTATACAATTATTTCTAAGCATTTTGTTTTATCTAAAATAAAGTTCCATTTGCATCAGCTCATGAACTGTCAGTATCCAGAATTAATGCTGATCTTACCCACAGCACTTAAAGAGCATTGCATTTTCATTTTACGGAATGACACCCTGGGAAATGCATTCTTTGCCTAACTTGTCTTACTGGCATGACTGGGTTTCTGAGCACTTTTTTTTTTTCACATAAACTATCGTTTGTAACCATTTTCACACTTGGCAGTTTTGTATCCTGCTTTTCCTGAAAGTCTCCATTCAGACTCACCCTGGATGTTTGCCAGAACAAAACTGATTCTTATTCCACTTAAAATGCTTCCCCTCGTATACATGCGTGTGTGTACTAGGTAATAGATCTGAATTTAACTTTACAGGCCAATGAGCTAGGCATATCTGTCTCCCTGATCCATTAGACGCTGGGGAACACAGATCACTGTAGCAGACACACTCCGTTGATGCCTTCCCATTTTGCTAATTCTGAGCTTTTAACTGACATCAGCATCATGTGGCAAAATTGCTTCCAACCTCATTTAAACAGCTGCACATTTGAACAGGCTTAAATGATGGGTTTTAGTAAATTGGTGAAGCATAAGTTTGCATATGCATAAATTAACCTGGCCAAAAGCCAGTTTTCAGGGAATACATTCTTATTTAGCTGCTGAAAGTAAATGTCTTGTCTTCAGGGGTAATGGTAAGGGGGTAGGGGGAGTAGAGGAACTCTTACTTAGCTTCCCATTGATTTATATGTCACAAATGATACACATTGCTGGTTTGTCCAAGCCTGTGGATTGAGCAGATCAGTGCTGACCTACTACCTCCGAACTCACAGCTGCTCAGCTTTACTTTCTCAGTACACACTGAACTGAAAGAATGCTTTGGAGCTCCTGCCTGATTTTCACAGCCATCCTATGGCAATACAATGTCCACTGCTGTTTCCCTTTCATTGAAACGCATCTTTTGGTTTTCTACCTTTTTTCACTCATACCAGTCTACACAGGCTTCATTATAATTTCATTTTCTTTTCCATAGAAATTACTCTTCTGCAGTATCAGAGCAGACAGTCCTTTGAAGATTTCTGCAGGCTGTATATCTAAATTGAAACTTATGAAATCACACAGAATTAAGGAAAGAACTTAAATCTTACTGGATAATGTAGAAAGCAGTTGTCCTCTCCGTCCCTGCTCCTCCCACTTTCCTTGTATTTTTTGCTTGTTTGTATGTTTGGTTTCTGTTTTAAAATTAGGCCATTCCTCAAATAGATTCCATCATACATTATGTAGATGTGAAATGCTTTTTATTCCAGTAAATGAAGCTAAATCGAAAGACTGCCTTGTAAACAGAAGTTTAAATAGATTGCAGTTTGTTCCCCCACCCCCCAAACTTTCAGTGGCTTTAGCAAATTCTCGTGAAAATTAGCTTCCTTAACATTTTTTTTTCTTTTGGAAATGGTAGATGCTCCATCTAGTGGACTATTTGAGCACAGTGGAAACTTATCACAGGTAGAATCTCTATGAGTGTCAAGGAAAAATTATCACAATTGTGACCAAAAAAAAAAGGAAAGAGGGAAAAAAAGAAAGAAAAATACACCTTTCAATTTATACAGAAGATGTAGAAGTTTGAACAATAATTATAAGCATTATACTGCATTCTGAGAATTTATTCTCCTTACAAGCAGACAAGCAGTACAGCTATTGAGATAGTCCATTGTTGCCATGGTAATATGTCATAAATTTCTGTCAACTACCTAAAATAGCTGCAGATCACAAGGTAATCTGGGTTTTGTTTTATTTTGTTTTATTTTGATGGAGGGGTTGATTGTTTGTTTCTTTGCTTTTCCCTATTGGTTTTGTAGCTTTTAAAATTTCAACAGGAATGGATCTATCCTTGCTTTTTAATTTGCAAGAACCTTTTGATATTTTGATGAATAAACCAATGATAATTATATTTTTCTCACACTGAAATGCTTACCATATTGTGTAAGATCTCTAAGTATAATATCTTAAAATGTTTCTTAATAGGTTTCTTCCTTGGCCAGTCGATATTTATTTCCTCTAATTTGTGCTTTGAACATTAGCATGATCCTGAGGCTGGAAGAGCATGCTGTAGTGCTGTAACATGGCTATGGATTTTAGCCATTACTTCTGTATTTCTAACATGATTTTCAGCATGGTCAACCACTCAATGTGCCAATGAAAGAAAAACATAATATTAAATTTAAAAATGTTATAGAAAAAGCTGTTCTTAAATCTAGAAAGCATTGTGTATGTACAGGAAAGAACAATTAAGGAAAGTCTATGGATTTACCTACAATATCACCTATTCACCAAGGTGCTGTACTCAGCAGTGTGACTGAAAGGTGCCATCCATGACAGAAACCTTAAACAGATCTGACAATTCATGCTTAAAATCATGTCATGAAATTAGGGAGTGCAGAATATGTATCACTAAAAGGCAGCAGCAACTTATTCTTTGGAAAGCGTTAATATTCTACAGAAACATCCCCACAATCAACTCTACATTAAATAATTTGTAAATTTTTGGGGCCAGGGATTTCAGGTTGAAAAGCAGCTTTTTATTCTTTCTTCCTTCCCCTTCCCCTTCCTCTTCCTCTTCCCTTCCCTTTTCCCTTCCCTCTCCTCTCCTCTCCCTCTTCCTCTTTTTCTTCTTCCTCTCCTCACCTCACCTCGCCTTGCCTCTCTCTGTCTTTCTCTGTCTCTCTTTCATTCACTTTAACCTGTTTTGCCTTAATTTGCCATAATTTTCCTTTTTTTTTTTCAGCAAATCAATCAAAAACATCTATTTAATGGTTTGTATGTTGTTACAAACAACAAGACAAAAGTTTCTGGTGTTTTTATTCAGCTTTGGTACATGTGTATCAAAACCAGGCAGTGCAGTGATGGCTTAGCAGAAACTCGGTGCTGTGTTTTTGTGATGTAATGTAGTCTAAAGTACCCAATACCATTAACATTCTCAAGCCTCCCATACATAATGCTGCAGACTCTATAGCTACTAAAAAGATACAAACGGGCTTTAGAATTCCGACGTTAAAATGATGATGATAATAATGATAATGATGATGATAATAATAATAATAGTTTTGATATGCCAGTATATGCCAAACTACTTGTTGTACAGAAAATGACATCTAGGTACATTCTTTCATTTGACTAATAGCTCTCTCTCTCTCTCTTTCATGCTTTTGTAGTTGAAAATGATGTATCAACTTAAACAGGCTGACAGTCTCCTCTGTAATCAGGAACCCTGAAATTTTTCCCCTTTGCCTTGTTGTCCATGATGTGGGTGTTGGACATTGATGGGAATTAAACATTCTTGTGGTGAAAAATTTAGTTGCATCATTACATGAAATGTATTCCAAGAAAAAGTAATTTCATTTAAGTTGTGAAGATGTCCTAGAAGAGTGGCATATGACTGCCAATCACAATATATTTGTTGAATAATATGGTATTTTAGTAATTTTTACATTTTATGTCAGGGATTTCATTTTATACGTTATTTTAAGCTCACTGTTCTATTTTAAAGTATCTCTGTATGGAGCTGAAAGCATACCCAGGTCAGCTTCTGAAGATAAACAGTAGGTCTGTACAGAAACACAAAACTGCACAAATACTTCCTTTGAAAACATTATCATAGGTAATATTGACTGTGAAGTCTAGAGGGAAGATTAGTCTCATCATACCCAGAACAAGAAATATAGGCACTTGATAACTTCTAAAACCAAAATTCTCTCAAAGTTAATTCTAAGCAGGTCTTTGAGAATTCCCCTTAATTCCCTTCTCGAGTACTCTTGGACCACCATTTATGGGGGAAAAAATGGCTTAAGTCTGGTGATTAATTTACCTTTTCCCACTTAGAGCGCTGACTCCCAGGTTCAAGAATGGCTTAATTGTGACTTCGCATCTGAGCTGTTAGTCAGAACTTTTAGTCACTTTGGGTCTGAGTACAAAAGATTTGGAATATCATTTACACTAACTGAAAGGTCAGCCAATATCTATGTGTGACGTGCTAAACCAAAATTACTATGTGTGAAACTTAGCTTTTTTCAGCCCCTATTATGTCATTGGCACAATTTATTTCACCCTGAGTGAAATAAATATTGTGGTTAAAAAAAAAGTATTCTAACTGAAACAATGAAGATCCATTGGAGCATCTTCAGTAAATCTTTAGTTTAGAATATCCTATATTTATTTTTAAGTAAAGGCAATAATGTTCTTAAAAAAAAAAAAGTCAGAAAGACATTATTATTGATTAGGTTAAATGAATGGCAGATATCAATGAAATCCACTATTAGAAAAATGCCAGTCTGGCTGAATTTTCATCTTTAAATAGCATCTAAGCACAGCTTGTAATCAGGATGCAGTAATAAGGGATGAGACAAACCAATCAATCGGTTGATCACATTGGAAAAGGAAAGGGAAAGGGAAGGGGAAAGGGAAAGGGGGAGGGGGAGGAATGAAAAAAGAAAAAGGGGTCAAACTAATAAAATGAAACATTTCATTGTTTATTTCCTAGGTGAATAATACGATCAATAATCAGTATTTCTAAAATGCTCCTTCAGAATTTCTGCATTAAATCAGTGTTTTATCTAACACCTGTTTCCTGTTATGTACTCCACCTTTATTGTGACCAAGCAAGAATCATTAATATCATGATATTTCCTTGTTGATATGAATTATAATTCACTAATATCATAAATCATTATTTGGTCAATATCTGATAGCTTGTCCATTTGAAAGATGAAACCCTGACTCCATAGTAGCTTCAATGAGCCTAGAATTTTCGCCTCAAACCCTCATCATATTATCAGTCTTCATAATCATAAAATCAGAACTTTTTTTCTTTCCACACACAGTGTTAAGAGAAATATTAGTAACCTTCTTGAGAGGTTAATGTCAAACTAAACATCGAACTAATCTGGAATAGTTTTCCTAAGAATTATACCTGCAAGTGATTCCTGTTCATTATGTTGTTGGTTTATGAGAACAAGACCAAACTTTCTTTTCTATAGGTTCCAGCTTTGTAAAACTGTGTGACATAGGTGCAGCAGAAAAATATAGATAGATAGGTAAATAGATAGATAGATAGATAGATGGATTATAGGAGAAGATTAGGTGTGTATATTTTTGTTTTTTTTTATTATTATTTTTTTCTTTGTGACAATGTATTTCTCACCTAGTTAACCTATTTTCCAAATAAGATAATTTGAATTTTCACAATACTTACTTTATGCATATGAATGTGCTGCAATCCTCTCTAAATGGCTATACCTGCAGCAATAATACGTAAGAAGAGAAACTGTTTATTTTTTAGTCCCAGATACCCAAACACTTGGCACTGCATGAATCATTAAAACTAATGGAGTCCTGAAATCCTGCCAGACTCCTTCCTTCATTGTTTAGGGTTTGTTTCTGCTCATAGCGATTTCAGCTGGACTTTTGCCATTAACTTCAAAGTAGAAGTAGGTCCTTAACATTTTCCTATTTGTCCTGAAGTTTCCATAGCAGATCACTTTGCTAATTGAACCACATCATTTTTTTTATTATTTTTGTGTTGTCCATTTCTTCAGTTTTAATTACTGAACCAGATTGTTGAATTCTAAGTTTATAATTACATGTTGTTGTTGTTGTTTTCTCTTTTAATTTAATGGCTAATTCAGTGTTTTTTTCTAGTATCATAGAGTGTTGTTTCTTTTTTTTTTTTTTCCTGTCAAAATAGCACAGGTACATCAAACAGTTTCTCCTACCGAGTTATCTATATACTTACGTACAACCACTCGTGGCTAAGTAAAAGAGCTTAGCTCTTACCAAGCACATACAGAACTTCTACATCTGAAGAAATTAAAAAAAGTTTACTGAATGGACCATGGGTAAAATTATCTAGAAATACTAAATTGTCTAATATGGTTCTTAGACATTCTATCTATATCTTCCTTAAGCTATCTGAATATATTTCAGGAGAATATAAAATTCATAAGATATAACAGGCAGCAATCAATTGAGATGCTGTAAAGACCATATTGAATCAAGACCAGATTTAAATAAGACAATATTTTCAAAAGCATCTCAAGGAAATACTGTCCTAAAACTTAGAATCAGATGAGAAGGATCTTGAGATTGCTTCTGAAATCTAACATGCTTCTCACCTTGAGTATTGATATCGAACAGGAGTAATGATGCACACAGAAGAGAAGAATTTTAAGTTTATTCATTAAAAGAAAGCTTAGGACTTATGTTTTGTCAATATGAAAGAATTTATCAGATTACTTTTTACATAGATATTCATAAAAATACAGTTAGCCACTGTGACACTTTTTCAAAATTTAAGAGTTTCAAGCTCAAAAAATCCATTCTAGAAATCCTTATTCAGACATCTGAGATGTTGTAAAGACCTGTAGTTTGAAGCAAAATATGCTCATTAATATCCTTTCCTTTACCCAGACTCTTACCTCCTGTCCAAGACCACTGGGGATTCTGTCACTAGGCATCTCTGAACCTAAATCCTCAGAAGAATCTGATTTGGAATATGCTTAGCCTGGCTCACAAGGATTTCAAGGAGCTTAGCTAAGTGGTATGGTCATGGACAGGTGAGGCTGTCTGCCCTCATGCACACAAGAATGATTTTTCACTCTTCTATTGCAATTAGAGCACTAGTTTTAAGCCAGGAGTATAAGATGGACAGGAGAAGGCGAGGGGATTGATACTGTAGTATACGAATTTGAGCACTTGTGGAAATAAACTTTTCTTGCCTCTCAAATTCTTAGCACACCTCCTCCCCACACACCCCCACACCCTTTTCCATTTTTTCCCATATTACATTGCATAGTTATTTTCAAGGAACCAAAACTTTCATGTCCAGGAATCAGCAATTGTAGTGTAGTTCTCTACCTATCACTTGCCTGCAGAAATAACTTATCTGCACCACAGTTTTGCAGAGGTCTTTAGCAGCAGTTCATGAAACAGGTGTAAATGTTCACACAGGAGAGTGCGTTTCACCCAAATTTTTCTTCCTAAATTTTCCCAGTTTAGGCACTCCCCACTCAGTAAACTGTTACTCTGCTGTAGTAATCTCATTCACATATGGCTTGGGTTCCAAAATAAGCATTCCAAACTCCAGTCCACAGGCCTAAGGATCTACCTGTTAAGCTCTGCAGTATTGACCATCACAGCACTCCAAGGTTGAGTGCTTGACTTAAAATGTTTTTATGGCCAGTTACACTTCTCAGCTGTGTAGCAGTAACTATCTCCAGGTGCAACAGGCTGTCTTTTCAGATCAATGGCAAAAGGTAAGATTGACATCATTGGCAGTGCGATTTTACCCTTGAAACTGATTAGTGTTTTTCTTGTGAGAAGGAAAACTGGTGGTTTTTAATAGTCATCTGCTTAACTTGAACTGAAGAAGCCTGGGAGCAGTCATATGGTTACCTGCAATAAGTCGGCTTAGCAATGCATCAGTATTGCTGATGTATTGATGGAGCAGTACTTAGGTAGAACAGTGTAGATAGGCTTAGAACATGAGAACAGCTCAAGCTGGCATGCAAATATGCATCCCACAATGAGCCTGGGGTGAAGTTAGTTTCTCAAGTACGTGGGCATGTTTCCAGCAGCAGCGAGTTAAACATTGTAATGGCTAAGTACCTCACATTTGTCGTCATATAGCTACAATAAGATGCTTCTTTTGAATTTTGGCCATTCTCAAATGAATGATGTAGTGCTGAAATATTTCATGATTTTCAGTGTTTTTTTTCTTCTGGTCTTAGATATAACATTTTTTACTTTGTTTTTTATAATAATAATAATACTAATAATAGTATTAGTATTGCATACCTAGAGAAAAGCTCATAGACAAGAAGCAGAAGATGAAAATAACTGTACATTGGTTATTTTTAAAATCTTATGATTTCAAACAAATTTTAGTGGTCATAGCACCAAGCCTGCTGAGGTTCAAGAAGCATTTGGACAATGCTGTCAGACTGATTTTTGGTTGGTACTGTGCAGACCCAGGAGTTGGACTCGATGATCTTTCTGAGTCTCTTCCCACTCAGAATAACCTAGTAAATAACCTCTTGATAGGTAATCTGTGATAGTTAGGGCTAGAATACAGTAAATTAAAGGGTCCAGAATCGTATAATAATAAGCAATGTAATAGGGTATAATATATATAATAGGGTATAATAAGTCTGAAATCATTGAGGAGTTAATGGCTAAAGAGAGATTTATCATTATGTCACCTTTCAAGTTCCATGTGTGCTGTAATATTTGTCACAGTATGCTATTAGAGTGTAGACAAAATAAAGATGTCCTTAGAGTCATCATTTTAATTTATTTAGGGAAGAAAAATATGGGGATATTTTATTTTTGTCCCTCAATCTTCACCTGATTCTTATCTACCTTGTTTTTGAGTTTTTCTTGATGGAACCCTTTTTTCTTGCATGACTTCTGCAGTTCTTTGGATAATATGGGTGTAGCGTAGTACTTTAACATAACAGTAAAAATAATAATAATAAAATAATAAACAAAATAGTAATTAATCAATAAGAAATGAAGTTCCACTTTCTTTCCTTTTTTTTTTTTCCTGACTTACTGCTGGATGATGAAGACGGTTTTCTGTTTAGTGACCATACTGAATGTTTTCTTATTGGACTTTATTTTCTATTTGAAGCCAATGTCTCTTTGCAATCTAGTAGCAGAACAGGGCAAAAGTACTTATGTGTTTCAATAGTTCTTTTGGGTCTTTATCTAGAAATTGGAATGGAGGATACCCACAGCTATACCACAGATTGCTATATGGCCCAATGGTATATATGGGTCCACTTCCCAAGATGCTCTTCGGAAATTTTGAGCCATATTCAACCTAAAGCAGTGAGCAAATTTGGTACAAGTTACAAGAAATTTTGACTCTATGGTAGTTCTTTCTGTAGTCAGTTTTGCATAGGATGCTCGTATATTCTTGTCAAGTAAACAACTTTATTAAACTTTGACCAAAACAGCGTAGAACGTGCTTAATGTCACATCCCCTGTAATCACTCAGTGATTTGGACAATAGGGGTAGCAACAGCTTTGGCATGACATCCAAAGTTCTGTAGTTACACTGCAGAATCATATTTCACTTCCTTGGAATATTGTTTTAGTAGATTAAAAATGCAGTTAAAAATACAGACTGGAAAATGTGTAACTCCTATTTTAATTGTTAAAATGTTAATGATATCCAAAATCTGAACAATATGGTATCATTAGGTTAACTTCATAAAAGATCATAGAATTTTAGTGCAGAATCAATTTAATTTTATCATAAAAGATCCTTAAAGAGCATTAAATAGGGGTGAAAATATTGTAAAATAAATTTTGAATTAGGCTCTCTTCTATTTGGGTTTCAGAAAGAGCTCTCAATCCCCATCAGATTAATTACTTTCATTGCACCTCTGATTCAGTAATGCTTGATATTTCAGACGCAAGTGTCTTTTCTTTAGACATAACTACATTCTGTGACCTTTCATAAATATTTTGTGTTCTGTGACACATTCATAAATGTTTTTTTGAAAAAAATCATTAGTGACCTTGTAGTTTATACATGACTATGCTGGTGTTATCACACCAGGATATAACATCTTTAAGAGAAAAGGGCATGTTCAAACATAAAATGATAATAAAAGGTTTTACATAGTAGAGAAGAGAATGATGAAAACTGAAATTAATAGCGGGAGTGATATTGAAAAAAAAAAGTGTTTTTCATTGTGATTTAAGTAATCTTGCCATATTCTTCACCACAGTATGAGAAGAAAGGAAAAAATACATGTTGTTGCCTTGATTGGTTTAATTCTGTTCTGCGATGCTTTTCATATGAAACACATAATCAGCTTTTGTTTGCATTTTTTTTTGTTAAATGATGTAGATCTTTCTGTTATCTTTCTTTATCTAGCTGTTATCTTTCTTTGAGTTTTCAAATGTTTGCAGTTTATTTATGTCATCTATTTTTGCTCAATCACATTCTCTTCTGCTTCACAAAATGAAGGACTACATGTTTTGGTGTCCTGGTTTCAGGTAGGACAGAGTTAATTTTCCTCCTAGTAGCTGGTAGGGTGCTATGTTTTGGATTAGGATGAGAAGAGCGCTGATAACATGCTGATGTTTTAATTGTTGTAGAGCAATGCTTACACCAAGCCAAGGACTTTTCAGCTTCTCGCTCTGTCTTGCTAGCGAGCAGGCTGGGGGTGCAGCAGGAGCTGGGAGGGGACAGACCCAGGACAGCTGACCCAAACTGGCCAAAGGGGTATTCCATACCATCTGACGTCATGCTGAACAATATATAGGGGTGGCAAACGAGAGGGAGCGGTGACAACCCTGCAGCGCCATGGGGCAGTGCGGCATCACCTCTCTGGGTGGCTAGCCGGGGTGGGGGGGCGGCTGCTCGGGGATAGGCTGGGCATCGGTCAACGGGTGGTGAGCAATTGCATTGTGCATCACTTATTTCGTACACATTATTACTATTAATACTATTATTATTATTATTATTATTATTATTGTTATTATTTTCCCTGTCTTAATAAACTGTCCTTATCTCAACTCACAGGCTTCACTTTCCCGTTTCTCTCCCCCATCCCGGAGAGGGAGGGGGGAGGGTGAGCGAACGGCTGTGTGGTGTCTGGCTGCCAGCCGGGCTAAACCACAACAGGTTTGTAATTTTTCTTATTTAACCTTTCAATAAACACTGAACTGAGAGGTAGTAGTTGTAGTAGTTGTCTCAGATACATTTTACTCATCATGAGCAAATAAGTTTTTAACAAGTTATTTCTCACAGCCTTCTCTAATAAGCAAACTTAGTGACAAGTATCATCTCACTTCAGGGTTGTAGAATGAAGAATTTCAGCACAAAAGGTATATTTGTGCCCATGCTGCACCTTTAAATGAGAGCAGAGTTAGATCATTTTTCTTTTAAAAATCACAGTTCTAAAGTTGCAACACATACTAAATTGTGTATGGGATTGATCCACAGTATGGCATTGCAGATAAAGGGCTATATTCATTGGTGACATTCTGATTGGTAAAGTGTGGGTCCCATGAGAAATTGACAGGTCTCTCTATAAGAGAGTTCTAATTCTGAAGAAAATAAATCATCTTTATTTAGAATATGTTGTAAGTAGCCCCTTCACTTTGCTTCTTGGAACAAGTACAGTAGTTTTTGAAAAGCTATATATCTCAAATTAAACAAGCCTTGTTCATCCTTGAACCAGAGAAGGATCAATTGTTAGGCTTAGAAAAGACAGCAAGAAATTTTAGAATAAATTATTTGAAAAACCCTAATGTGTGAAACTTATTGGTTCTTTAGGGTAGTTTAAACATTCCACAGAGCATCAGCTAGGATGAATTATACACAAAAGAATGGTTTGTGTTTGTATTCATGCCAGCCCACTCACCAGAGTACAATAGAAACTTCTGAGGTCTGTGGTACAAGGACAGATATGTTATAAAGTCTGCCTCATGGCCATGGATACATGGCTGTCTAATTTCTTGTCATACAATCCTATGGAGTTTTGAGTCTCACTGGTATTTGTTCATCCCCAGGAGATGAGATTTCCTCTGATCCAGGCTTCAGGCAGGTCTCAGGGGTCTCACAATTCCTACAGGAAAGCCAGCAACATGAAACCCCAAGAAGCCAAGGCTCCCATGGTCCCTGCTGGAGGCAAGGCAGTGTGGGAGTTCATAAACCACTTGGAGATATTAGCTGCTTTAATTAGGTCATTTATAGAAATTTCCACAGTTCAGCCAATGTTCACAGCTGCAGTAGTTCATACTGTTCTAAATACTATTTCCGTTTTTGAGAAGGGACTCACAATTTTGAGTCTACTCTTTTGTTTTGTTTTGTTTTGTTTTAATGTAAGCTTTCACTAAAGTGTTCTTCACACAGGTGTGTAGTCTGTTTTCTTGCTGTTACCAAGCTAGCAGTAATAATTTTGGCTGTTTCAGTTCAATCTTAAGTGTTATACATCTCAGATTATAACAACCTTCCTGGAAAATTGAAGTGTTCAGAATAAAGGCTTTATCATCTTTTCACAAAATTTTATCCTTTTTCATAATGATTATCTTAAGATATATTTCATAAAGTGCTGAGTTTTTACCTGATATATGAAATTTACTGAAGAGAATGAAAAAACAACCAACCAAACAAACAAAAACTTTGGGGGTTCACTCTTCTCCTTAAGGTATTTATACACCATAATCAATTGACCTTTCTATCTTCTTTTGATAATATAGATTGAGCTCTTTAATTCTCTACTGTCAGGCATTATCTCGAGCCACTAAATGATTTATTTGGCCTTATTCTGCAACTTTTCCTCTAATTTTTCAACATTTTAAAATGTAGGCACTGAATGTAACACATGAAGTAAAATCTTCTTTGTGTCTTCCCACTTATGTATCCATAAAACAATAACTTGACATTTTGCTGATTCTCTGTGAAGTCCATCCCTGTTGGCATTGCAATGCAGGATACAGTCTCCAAGCCAAAATTTTTGGTGCATATAAGTGGTGCTAAATTTATTTGGTGCATATTTAGTGCTAAAATTATTTGGTGAATATTTCCATCTATAGAAGTACGCTTTTTTTATTCTCAGTTTACTAAGTGAAACATACTGCTATATATGTTTGTATATAGTGGAAGGCACACTCTGCAAGGCCAAGGTATATATAGAGGAGATCAGAGCATTTATACTGCTAATTGAAGGTCACTACTTTTAAGATTTCTGTTCCTGTCAAATTTTTATCAAGCACAGATATCTTTGTAAAAAATACAGGGTAGAGTGGTTTTAGAGACAGTAAAGATAAACTATGAAGCAAGAGATGCATCACAGTTTGGCTTGGGGGCAAGCTGTCTAGTAAGTTGTTGTTGTAGTCAAGTTTTGTACCTATATCAATAGGAATTAATTTAGGATATGGATCATAAAGACAAAAAAAAAAAAAAAAAGCTTAGATTGGGATACCTTTGTATGCTAAAACTAGTATGTATAATTTTAAGGAACATAGAAATATGCTAAGTGCACATTTGTGAGATTTATTTCCTCTATAGGAAGATGGTGGGGTTTTGCTTTTTTTTTTTTTCTTTTTCTTTTGAATTATTACAGACAAATGTTTAAGTAGGAACTTACAAAATTCTTTGGTTGCTTTCAACCAGAAATGTATCTAAAAATATCAGAACCAGTCTATATTGCCATGCATAAGCAATACTATAGAAATAGATAACCAATTTAAGACAAGATAAGGAAAACATTTTCACATCTCAACGTAAGAAAAATCAATTTCCAACCTGAGACAACTTCTTAATATTGTAATACCAATTGTTACCTTCTACTAGGTACTATGTTATACTGATTTAATTTTATCTCGATGAGCTCTACTATTTTAGTATGTCAAGCTTATGTTCATAAAGAGACACATTGATGGCAATGGTCAGTATCATAAATTTTAGGTATCGCACTATGAGGGTGCTGAGTTCACTGTGCTGAATTGGGTACCTATGATACAAAATAATGAATATGTTAAATTAAGAACAGGGGAACTACTTAAATCAAACCAGTAGTAATGCTGAATATGAGATTGCAGTTCAATACCTGAAACTGACTCCTGTTTCTTCTTGATTTAAATAACTTCTGGTATGGATAGCTGTGTCATACTCTTCTTTTAAAAAAGACTCTGAAAAAGGCATTATATGGTGCATGCTTTGTGTATTCCAGGTGAGAATGTATTTTCTGGCTCAATGACTTTCTTAGCCTTCGACTAAATAGTTTGACTTTCTTCCACAGATTGAGAGGAGCTACATAAGAATGTCTAGAAGTACTAAATACTATAAAATATATTGAAGAAATGAAAAAAAATGAGTTTGGTATTATATTGGAAAGTTGATATTATAAGGAAAGAAGGCATAAATTGCAGCACTTTACTTTCTCTAAATGTCCTTGGGATCAATAAACTAATTTGTGATCTTCCTAAAAAGCTGTGGCTTGACTTCTTGCAAATTCATGAAAATTCTGTATCCATACAGATAAGAGCTTATCATTTTTATCCCTTGTTAATCTGGTCTACCCATTAACAGCAAGAGAAAAATACCTCTGTGTAGATGAAACACAAATTTCTGTAAATTATGAAGGATAACCAGGTAAGTTATTGCTAGTGACATCTTTTTTCTTGTAGTTTTCCAGGAAATAAAAGCAAAATGAACAAGAAAACAAACAAAAAACATAGCCAATTGATGGAAAGTTCAGAGAAGATATTTATAAATGTAATTGTAATTAAACTTTGTTGTCAGCAAATTTATTAATATTATTTGAAGGAGATTAAATTCTTTTCTTAAATTATTTTCTTCACTATGAAAAGGTGAAACAGGGTGAAACAGGCCTGGTTGTTCGAGGTCTTTACTGGAACATGTAAACATGTCTTGGACTCCTCTTGTATTTCAACAGGAGTGAAGAAGGAGGCAATTCCTAGGCACTCGTTGCTCTTCCCTGATTGGCAAGAGAAAATAAGGAAGAGAGTTAATTGACCTTTAGGTTTAGCTTGTCTGACCCTATATTGTATTTATTATTTTCCTCTCTGCTTTGTAATGTAAGTATAGGTGAAACTGATTTTGCTAGTATTTTGAGTCTGTCTACTTGCCAGTCTGGGAGATGAGACTGGAATTTCTTTACAGATAAGTTTGTAGTTGTTTTTTTGTTTTCCTTTCTCTTTTTATCTTCCTCAAAACAGCACAGAGACTTACCTTCAGGTGAAAAAAAGAGTGAGAAAATATATTTTAAAATCCATATGTTTGTTTATGAGTAATTTTTCTCTTTTCACAGCTAGTGCAGAGTAAAAGCAACAAACTGCCACGTCTAACATGGTTCCTAGGAAACATCTGATGAACTGTACACATCCAAAGGAAGGAACTAAGATTGGAACTGCAGAGATTGAGGTATTATATGCTCTCATACTTCAGCTGGTGGTTAGGTAGGCAAAAGGACTACAAAGTAAATTGAATCCAGAAATGCTAGGATAAAGAATCTGAATATTAATTATTTGACAAAGATATCATTTAACATTACAAATAAATATCAACAATGGTATCAACAATGAGACATAGTAGAAAGAGGGTCCAAGCTTTCTCTGAGACCTGAAGTTAAATATTAATAACCACACATTTCTGTTAATGATAAAATTATGTCTATGCTTCATTCTCTTGCAAATCCTGATCTATATTACTGATAATTTTTCTGCATGATATTTACTTAAGTGTAGTGTTGAGTGACAGGTGATTTCTTAATACATAATTTGAAAAAAAATATGATTGTACTAATATATACTTGAAAGAATTATGAATGCATGCATGAAGGAAACTCTAACCCATTAACTAAGTAAATATATATATTTTTTTGCATTAACTAAAATAAAACAAATACAACCAACAAGGGAAAGCAGAAGAACCATTGTTAAGCACTCGTACATGCTTTTCTTAAGTCTGCTGTTTAATCAATACTTAGTCACATGGAAAATAGACATAATAATTCCCACCTGGGGTATATTTTTAGAATTCAGTGAAAGAAAATCATATTCAAAAGCAGAAGCATGCTTCATCTATTCACCTGTTATGGCCACCTACTTTACAGCAAGTTGAATCATTCCCTTCAAATGTCATGTTCTATTGACTATAAAGGGAGACTAGATAGCATACATCTCACCTACCTATGGTCATTTCCAGTGTTGACATCTATATATGGATCCTAACTGACATCTTTGAACAGTCAGTGGAAAGCTTGTAGTTTTATGATAAAATCATCTTAACAAAAATAGATGCCTACTTCTAAACAAGACTAATTTCCCTTTAAATATATTTTTATATATTTTAGACTCTAAAGGGAAGCTCACACCCAAGAGTTTTGAGCATTTTTCACTCCATTTGTGTGAAGTCAGTGATAATGCAAGGTAAAAAAAAAAAATAATAAAAAAAAAATAGTCTGACATCCCAGTATGATAGAGCTAAGGAATTTGGTAATGGATGATGCTCATTGTGTGATGTAAGGAGCATAGGAGCATAAGCAAACACGTGTTCCAGTGAATCAACTACAAAGATGGCTTCAGCTATCTTGAAAGATCATTCCACCTTTTATTAGATGAAGGAGTTAAGAAAACCTTTTGATATGAGATTGCTATAGAGTTGTAACAACTGGGAATTCTAGCATACCAAGAGTCACAATGATGCTTAACCACTTCAAAAAAAAATATATATATATATATAATATATATAAATTATATATTTATATATATATAAATAATATATTATTATATATATATAATATATATATATATAATTTTTTTAATATATATATTAAAAATTTATATATATATATATAATATATATAAATATATATATTTTTTTTTTTTCATGATGAAAAGGCAACCTGTACAGATCTTTTATAGGCAAAAGATTTTCTTTATTTTATATCTTCATCAACTATTTCTTCATGAACACCTTTTCTGAGGGGGGTTTATGGAAAAGATCTTAATCCTTGGCCAGTAAAAATCAATAGAGGAAGTAGATTAACTATATGTACCTAAATACATACACATTCTTGCATTTACACAATCAGTTACACATACATGAATGCAGTAGTGTAGGAAATTTTATTCATTCTACTTTGTAAAGGCTATTACCAATGTTTAGCTGTAAAAGAGGACAAAGAAACTTTGATATCTTCTTTATCACTGTCGTTACAATGTGACTGTCTACAGGAGCAGGGTATGCTTTACAATGTGCCTCAAAGTATTTTTCCTCTGATCATGTAATAAAGAGATTATATACAAGCGCTTTCCCTGCCAGCATGCTTGGGTTGCTTTCCAAAAGAAGTCAATACATATAGGAGAATTGCATGTAGTCATGTCCCATCCTTAAAGGTGACTAGGACTTGCCTGGCTTCAGCAAATGGGACTGAAAGTTGTACCTGAACATTGTGTGTACACAGTTCAAATGTACCCATGTACATGTTACAGGAATGCAAGTGAGGATGAGCAGAATCCATTTCCTCATTCAGATCAGAGCTGCACTTCATATGTTATTTTAGCTCTTGAATGACTCTGGTTTTATATTTCTGTGTTTTCCTGTAGCCTTTTACTTCACCTCAGTATATTAAACAGAAGACCATAGCCATTCAAGAAAATCCCTTATTATTATAATAACTTCTAATTTCTAAAAATTATGATAATCTTCTGATTCATTCATTTTATATGACTGATGTTATAGACGTTTTGTTGTGTTTTTTTTTTTTTGATGATGGGCTTTTTGTTCTTTATTATTTTTATTATTTTTTTTCCTTCAACGTAACTGGAACTTTTTTGGTTAAATGCTAATCATGAATGAAAATTTAAATGTTAAAAACTACACACAAAATACACAGTTTGTTTCTTCCATACTCCCCTTTACATTATTTTCTGCATGTAACAAGGTTTCCCAATATTCCTCAAAATCAAGAAACAAGAATAATATTTAGCGTTGTGAATATTCATGAGCATTCATCATTTATTTTGAACATAATTTTGATGGAACATGTACTCATTGTACCATGAAGAAATTGAAACCATGAAAAACAAAAGGACTTGTAGTGTTGATAAAAAAAAAAAAAAAAAAAGGGCATGAAAAGGAGCAAAACTACTTGAATAGTAATTTTCCATTTAAAAGTTGTGATTTTAAATAGCTTGTAGTGAAGATTTCTGTATGGACACTTCATGGATGCCTTCTTGATGAAACTGAAGAATTAAATACATTATATTTGTAAAGAAATAATTGTAGTGCCTATTAGTTTATTTATAACATATTGAATAGATTATTCTACTGCTCTATTCACTTTAATGCTCTGGAAATTCCTTGTCTGTAACAATTTAAACTATCTTACTCATAAAACAATGTATTTGACATATGAAGGAGTACAGAAAACCAATATTAAGGCTGAATAGTTAACACTTGAAAGTTGGGAAATGCCAAAATTGAGGGTAGTGGTACAAAGGAAATTTCTCACTTATACAGACTCATAGTGATACTGTGTTTAATTATAAGATGATCTTTTTGGGGAAGGTCTTGACTCCTTTCAAATCTGCCATTTGTAGGATTAGCTTTAACCTTGATAATTAGCTGCACAGTAGCTAAAAATTATCTGCTAATGAAAATCTTCATCTTAAATCTTTATAAGAACTTCGAGATATCTTCGATCCAGGCCATGGAGCTCTTGAAAATAAGAGAGAATTTTTCTTGAAATGTTTACTTATTAATCTGGAAGTGTATTTCACTGCTTTCAACCCATATGGAAAAGAGATTTGTCAATAATCTACCACAATTCCTGTGGATAGATCAAACACCGGATTTGGGAAAGGAAGGTAACCTTTGGTATAGAAAGCAGAATGTGCTTTGAACAATGGTAGAGTGCAGTGGTTAGCCTGGAGGGACTGTCAACGCTCATATAAGAAGCTAGTTACTGTTACTGTTACTGTTACTAAGCTTAGGCACTGCAATGACTTTTTGGTAGCTGACCCTTGAAAAAATATAAAAAATAAAAATTCAAACTCTCCCTACGGTTTTACCACAGAAAGAGAGGTCTTAAAAAAGTGAATGAAGAGCAGTGCAATCACAGTGCACTGATTAATGGAAAGAGAAATATTTTTAAACATTAAAATGTTTATAAACTCTTCTCTGCCAAGACATCTTTCTTTGTCCTCTTTGGACAGAGAACATACCTCTTTTTTCTCTTTTGATATAATGGAAGAGGGCAAATGCTGTTATTGTAAAATAAGACATATTGCAAAGCTTCTAAATTAATGCCTTTTCTTTTACCCCAAATCTGTATTTTCAGTATGTTCACCATCTTGAGGAGCATTTATGCCATACCAACACATTGTAGTGTACAGTGCAAATTGCAAGGCTGTGAGCTTCTCAAGTATCTCATTATTCATTCCCTATGATGGAGCTCTTGTCCCTAGCAGCCATATTTTTACATTCTCTCTCTCTCTCGTATGTGCTTACATATAGTCTCATATATATACATGTATATATTTAAACAGATATACATAAGTATATATACATATAGATAATATAAGTATTTATATTTATTACATTATTAATGTATGTATATCTCTATATAATCTATTTTATATAAATAAATAATGCTGAAAGTTTATTTTGCATCTAGACCATTTTTCAGACACTGAAAAAAAAAAAAAAAAAGATCAATAGTAGAGATTCCATCTATTGCTTGTTAGATCTTTTGAGTTTCCTTGGAAAATAATAATCTTAGAATGGAATTAATCTTTTGCCATTTTAACAAAAAGGAAGTCCCTTTTATATTTCGCTAAATACCTTATTGGCTGCATTCTCTTGTCATTTCCTCAGTACAATAGGCAAGTCTCTGAATTGTAGTAGTTGTTGCAGGTTTCAATGCAAATGACATAAAGTTACCAGAGCTGTTTTATAAATACCTTAGTGGTACATTACAGGTATATAGTGGGTAATAATGATTTATTTTTATTTTATTTTATATCCCATTAGACAGCACTTACTCTGTTTTTTTGATGGTGACACACTGTTATGGATTCTGGTACTCCAGAGAACAGGCATCTTGAGGATTCACCTTTAATTACTGAAGTTTCTCTATCTGTTCTTATTTACATGTCAAATGTTTTCTTCAGTTGTGAAATATATATAATTCAATGAAAATAACAATAGTATATTGTCTTATTAGATAATTAACATTTTTTGTTTGGCTGGTTTTTGAAGGATAATTGGTTTTGAAACCTGTGAAAAATACTTATTTGTTTAGTTAACTAAGCAAATGCAAGGAAATACAAATTAGGCAATGTTCATTTTTTTTTCTACTACAGTATTCAGATTGTGTGGATATTTCAGCAAAAACTGAAAAAAAAAAAAGTGATGTGGTATATATTAAAGGAATACTTGAAGATTTACAAAATTCTACTTCAGATCCTCAGATAGCAAAGAGATACTCTAGGGACTCATCCAGTTACAGAAATTAGGAAGGTTTATTCTACAAACTTAATTACTTTTAAAAGCAGGCAAAATCAATGTTTTTAACTAAATAAGATAATATATATATATCAATTCATATATATATGAATTAAAACCTAATTGCAACAGATCAGTCTCATAATACAAGAACTGATATTTTTTTTAGGAATCAAGAAGTGATTACCTTGACTTTTAACTCTTCCAATATTCAGATATTATGGTACTTGTGCTATAGCCATAGATTCTGCCAAGGATCCTTCTTTGGGAAGCAAACGCAACCTGACTCTCCACAATAGTAATCACATTGGTTCTGTGCACATATTGTGATTATCATATTATATTTTTGTTTGTTAACCTACAACAGAGAAAAAAACACACACTTTTCATATATATCTAATCTTCACTAACATAAAAAGTAACTGACATCTATCCCCCTTTTCTTATTATATAAAGCTAAGATTCAACAATGCATTGAGTAAAGTAAATATATAAATAGTGCAGCTGAGTCCAGTAGGATTGGTCACAAGGCAAATATCATTTTCTATTAAAAAAAATAAAGTTTTGTTTGTTTCCCAAGTATTTACTGAGGAGGTAGCTAAATACCTCCTCCGTAGTTCTTTTTCTTTGTGCCATTACATGTGTCATGTAGTTCATTTTCCAAATTAGTCACCAATTGACATGACTAGCTCTGTGATTTTTTTCTACTGAAATAATGGAAATAGAAAACAACATTTTTATTATTTTCAGTAATGAAATAGAAAATATCTGCTTTGACAGGAGTAATTGTGACATTTTGTATTTGGTTCATAAAAAGAACTTCAAAGAATGATGAACTGCCAAATAAGTGACCTCACGGCAATCTACTTAATTAGAATAAATTAGGAGAAAATATTGTTATAACAGAAGAGAATCACTAGAATTGTCTCTAACAAGACAATTATATATATCAAGGGGAATTTCTTAAGGGACCTCTCTTTTCTTCATCTATATAACTCATTTAACACAGTTTTCATTTGTAAATGTGATTGGGGAGATACATAAAACTGGATAAATTAGGTCTAATTTCATCACCCACATAAACTTTGTAAAAGTTCCAACAAATGAAGAAAGATGAAATCCCAAAGTTGATCTTTACTTTAATGAAACTTACATTTTATATTTGTGATGAGTGACTAAATTCAGGTATAATATCTTAATGACATACTGAAATGGAAACTTGTCATTGTCACACAATATTCACTAAACAATCCACCAGATCCATAGAATTATAAATACAGATCGGACCCCTTTATTTCATTTTTGGGATTTTTTTCCTTTAAACCTTATACATAAAAAACTTTAGAAGAAACAGCACATTTAAAGTAGGGAATACAATACTTGTCTCTGTAAACTAATTGCAGATATAATGCAGGACTGAGAACAGAAAAAAGAAATGAAGCTTAATCTGCTCTCTCGATTGTATAAACTACCTAAACACACACATATACATACACACTGTCACATCTGCCCTTGCTTACATACAAAAGCATATATATATATATTAAATTTTATATTTCACACAAAAAAAAAAAAAAAAAGAAAAAGAAAAATCCCATATTCTACCTGATTACATCTGTATTAATACATATGCTTGTATTTTGTTGAATCTTTTCATGTCCTTATCAGTGACAACAAGTTACAAGTAGGAAATGTAAAGGAAGAGATGACCACAGCATGAAAGAGCTTAACATAAATATTTCAGCTTCTAGACATCAGTCTTGAAGGGTACTAAATGCTGATGAAAGAAGTTTGGAGAGTGAAAGTTGAATGCTCATGACTTTGCTCATGACTTTTATTCAGTTTACATATGAGTATAGGATCAAGGATATTGCTGTTTTAGATTTTCAATCAGAACAATTCAGGAAGGACTGTAAAACTGCTGTTATAGCTAGCTCAGTACTTCTAGTGTATGTTCAGATTAATTGTATAAAACCAGTTTATTCTCTGTCCAGTGTTAAGAATGCACTGAAGACTGCATTGATGATCAACAGCCAGAATACCAAGCCTAAAGTGTCACCATAATTTGAAAAAAAAATATATATATATCTATATGCTGAATTTGAAAAGATTAAAACTTTGAAGCTTTTTTTAGTTTTTACAAGACTTTTCCTATCCAGAATCTAAATTAGCAGCTAGAAAGTTTTATGGAAGAGCTCCCAAGGTGAAGCTAGGAACTAGAGTAGAAAAAGTGATATCATTCTCTATATTGCCTGGGTTTTTTTGCACCATCGGTTCTCTTTACTTCTCATGGTTGGAAATATTTGAATGTCCTGCCAGTTTGGTGACATAATTTTTTATTTATTTATTTTTATTTCTTAAATTTGTTTCACATTTAAGTTGTGCCCTGATGAGTACATTCCATCTGGTTACCATGCAACTGATAAATAACTTGCAAATTAATGATCACAAGCTGTGAGGAAGTTGTTTCACTTGAGTTCAAAACCCAGCAGAAGTCTGTGTTAAAGTTGCTGACATTTTTGAGGGTCTGAAATGCCATTAGTGATTTACATAATGAGGTACCATTGGAAATAGTTTTGGTCAAAAGTGTTTAGTGAAAACTGTATAATAAGATGCCCTGATAAGAAGAGTGTCGTTTTTTTGTTGCAGTATATTATCATTCTACTTTTTTTTTTTTCACAAAAAGTATTTAATTTTCAACCATTGTTATATCTTCTATTTACTAGGTACCAAAAAATTAAAAATAAAAATAAAATTAAAAAAAAGACTATAAAGGATCCCTTAGCTAGTGTATTGATCAACCAAAAAACAATGTTGTCTTATTTTTAGTAGAAAAAAATAAAGTTTTCTTTTTGATGGAATAATTTAGTACTCAAATCAACTACCAAAGACCTAGTAGCTGAGATGCCCTGGAATACTGTCCTTAGGGACAAAGGATCTGAGCAGAGCTTGAGACCCTTTAAGGATGTTTTCCTTATAGCACAAGAATTCTCCATCCCCCTGCATAAAAAAAGTGGGCAGGGAGGGCAGACAACCAGGATGGCTGAACAAGGACCTGCTGGTCAAACTGAGGTGCAAGAAGGAGATGCACAGGTAGTGGAAGCAGGAACATGTGGCCTGGGAAGAGTACAGGGATGCAGTCCGGATGTGCAGGGATTGTATAAGGAAAGCCAAGGAATGGATAGAACTGAGCTTGGGAAGGGTTGCAAAGAATAACAGGAAGGGATTCTATTGCTCAGAAAAGGAAGGCCAAGGAGAGTGTACCCTCTCTGATGGATGAGAAGGGTGAACTGCTAGGCATGGGGAAGGCTGAGGTACTCAACAACTTCTTTGTCTCATTTTTCACTGATAGGCTTCCCAAGTCTTTCATTTCCCTGAACCTGTAGATGGAAGCTGGGGGAGAAAAGACCCACCCACTGTATGTGAAGAGCAGGTTTGACACCACCTGATGAAACTAAGCACGTGCAAGTCAATGGCGCCTGATGACATGCATCCCAGTGTCCTGAAGGTACTGGCTGATGTAGTTGCCAAGCCTCTCTCCAACATATTTGAAAAGTCCTGGCAGTCAGGTGAAGTCCCTGGTGACTGGAAAAAGGGAAACATCACTCCCATTTTTAAAAAGGGTAGAAAAGACGACCTGGGGAACTACAGACCAGTGAGCGTCACCTCTGTGCCTGGGAAGATCATGGAATAGATCCTCCTGGAGGCAATGTCGAGGCACATGCAAGACAAAGAGGTGATCCAAGACAGCCAGCATAGCTTCACCAAGGGCAAATCGTGCCAGACCAACCTGGTGGTCTTCTATCATGGAGTGACTGCATCAGTTGACAAAGGAATACCGACCGATATCATCTACATGGACTTCTGCAAGGCCTTTGACATGGTCCCACATGACATCTTGGTCTCCAAATTGGAGAGATATGGATTAGGTGGGTGAACCATTCAGTGCATAAGGAATTAGCTTGAATGTTGCACCCAGAGAGTAGTGATCAATGGCTCTATGTCCAAGTGGAGGCCGGTGACAAGGGCCTCAGGGGTCTGTCCTTGGACTAGTATAGTTTAATATCTTCATCAACAACGTACACAGTAGGATTGAATGCACCCTCAGCATATTTGCAAATGACACCAAGCTGAGTGGTGCAGTTGATACCATAGAAGGAAAGGTTGCCATCCGAAGGGACCTGGACAGGCTTGAGAACTGGGCCCATGTGAATCTAATTAGGTTCAACAAGTCTAAATGCAGTTTGCTGCACCTGGGCTGGGGCATTCCCAGATATGAGTACAGACTAGGAGAAGAACTCATTGAGAGCAGCCACGCAGACTTGGGGGTTCTGATGGATGAAAAGCTTGACACGAGCTGGCAGTGAGTGCTTGCAGCCCAGGACAGCTGGATTTATCCAGCTGGATAATGCAGCTGGACAGGCTGCATTAAAAGAGTGGCCAGCAGGCTGAGGTCCTCCTCTACTCAGCCCTTGTGAGGCCCCACTTGGAGAATTACATCCACGTCTGGAACCCCCAGCAAAGGATGTGGAGCTGTTAGAGTGAATCCAGAGGAGGGCCACAAAGATGATCAGAGGGCTGAAGCACCTCTCCTATGAAGATACGCTGAGAGAGCTGGGGCTGTTCAGCCTACAGAAGAGAAGGCTCTGGGGTGACTTCATTGCAACTTTTCAGTACTTGAAGGGGGCTTATAAAAAAGATGGAGAGCAACTCTTTGCTCAGTCAGATATTGACAAGAAGAGGGGGAATGGTTTTAAACTAAAAGAGGGATGATTTAGATTAGAAGTTAGGAGGAAATTTTTCACTCAGAGGGTGGTGAGACACTGGAACAGGTTGCCTAGAGAGGTTGTGGACCTGACCAACCTGATCTAGTGGGTGGCATCCCTGCTTATGGCAGGGGTGTTGGAATTGGATGATCTTTGATGTCCCTTCCAACCCAGGCCATTCTATGATTCTATAATATGGCATATTTTGTGTACTTTGTTGTTTCCAGACAAGTAATTTCTTTAAGAAATATGTGCTGTGATAAAATGTAATGGTGTTCTAATAATGCAACTGATGTAATTCATTGAAATTCAGAATTATTGTACTTGGGAAGCTTTTTTTTTTTCCATATAAATATATATATATTTTAATATGATCTTTAGTTTTTCTCTAACTATGCACTATTAGGGTTTCAAACAGTTGCAGGGGGTGTGATTCAATTTGAGACTCAGAAACCTGAATTTAACATTAATTAATTTAAGCATTAAATTTATGTTGATATTTCTGTCGTGATATTCAAGGTCCTAATATAACCAATTAATATAATCAACAACCTATAATTCAGAGAATGGATTCTGAATTTCCTTGGAAATTCAAAAATAAAATAACAGTAGTGTTTATCATATATCTATATTGCTAAGGTTGTAGTGGGACACATGGGTACTAGAGTTCTGGGATAGGTAAATAGGGCAGAAGACTTCTATCGAGAATCCACACAGTTTTGAAGCAGCAAGAATTTGGACAAGGTACCATACAGTACTTCAATACTTTTCAAAGCCTATGTCTGACTTTGGTCAGTACATTCCACTACATGCAGTAAGCTGTTTAACTGATTAACCACAGAGATATTAATAGACTAGTAAATTAAAACATGCCACAGTTTCAATGGCGGGCACCAAAAGTTAGTTTGCATAAAGAGAGCAACAAATCTCCCAATTATCTGTACGTTCAAGTTTTTTGTTTGTTTTGTTGGTTGCTTGCTTTGTTTTGGTTTGATTTGGTTTGGTTTGGTTGTGTTTGTTTTTTTCTCCATACTTTCATAGTCTTGGAGCTCACAGTGGATTCCTTTTGGATGGAATTACATTAAGATCAGGACTAGAACTAGGATGTTTCAACTGCTAATGGCTATTTCTAGCCACAGTACTAGATAAGACTCTAACCACTGCAAATCCTCTCAGAAATGCAAATATTAAGACTGCTGATCCTCATCTTTAAAAGTTTTATTTTAGTAATTTCTTTTATCCCAATTTCTTGCCTTCCATTGTTCTGAACTATTTGTTGATTTAGACATAACTTATACTCCTGGATTGTGAGAATAGCTTCAGCTCTGTGTGTGTTCTTTAGCAACTAGATTTATTTATTTATTTGTTTGTTTGTTTGTTTGGGGGGAAGGGGGGATAATTCACAGGCACAGTAGGGCAGTAAGCACAGAGTAGGTACTATTTCCAAAGGCACCTTAGATGTGGCAACTTTGTTTTAGAGAATGATGCAGTAGATACACAGGCAGACTGTGCCAATTATCTTTTGAACAGGAGTTTGAGTTATTTCTCAAGTCTTGCAAGTCATGTTTATTAGCAGAGGTGCAACCAACATGTGTACTATATGTAACCTGAATTTCTCCAGGGTCCAATGATGTTGTTGGCTGCATCACCTTTGACCACAATGGAGCTTAGATACTTAGCTTTCATATACATACCTGAATCAGGATATCAATCTTGAACTGAATCCGACTGCAGAAAAAAGATCATGTATGGGAAAAAAAAAAAGTCAATTAACTGTCAATTAATTGTCTTGAAAATGAATCTATTTTTAAATGCTGCCATCGGAACAACCTCAGGATTTTCATATGATCTGGCTTCCCAAAACATTTATTACCTTTGTTTTCCCTACATACACTGGAGAATTCTTCTAGACTCCTCTCTCTTCTTATTGGAGCTGTTAATATAAAATACAACAGTGTTCTTGAGCCCATGAAAGAAAACAGCAAGTTAGGCCAATTTTACACTGGAAAACCAATGTTCTAGATAATAATATACTAAAAAACATACTTCAGTTTCCGGTCACATCGGTGTATCTGAATCTGAAAAAATGTAGCTATTATACTTCACAGACTCTTCTTTTAAAATATAAAGGAACACATTAATCTTGTTGAGTTATCGCTGCAAATTTCAATCAACTCCTCAATTCTATTACTTTTTTCTACTGATAAAAGCAACTCATTTTAACATAGCTATCCAACTAGTGCAGTTTTCTTATTAAAGCATTCTGCACATTATTTTGAATGTATAGGTCTAAAATCTGAAGCCTTCTGTGAGATCTACGGTGTCATACATTTGCATATAAATTTATACAGCAAGTTAAATAATGTGCTTTGCCTCTGCAAAGCCTACAGTATGTTGCAGGTTAATTGTGAAGTTCGTTTATCTTGTCTCATTTGTGGGCATTCTATAAATCTTTCAAGACTGCAATTTCCTTAACATTGGATTCTTACTGTTCATGCGAAGGAATCTTCTGCTTACAAGAACTTGGCTAGCAAAGGCAGAGGGATTTGTTAACACTTTAGATCATATCGTTCACTTCAGCATTCCCGATTTTCACAGAAACAATCCTGGTGGATGGAAATGGGATAAGTATGGATGAAGACATAATGTTAGAATTTCATTCTCATTACTCTGAAAAGAAGAATCAAAAATACCTCCGTGAGACTGATTTTAGGTACATCCTACTGTTCTCAAAGCACAGTTGCAAAAGTCAGGGACCTAATGAAACAGTGGAAGACAGATAGTTTTAATATGAAAACAAAAATTTTAGATTGAAACACTGAATGTGAAAGATATGAGGAGAAAAAAAAAAAAGTAAAAAAGCTCCTTTGCTTAAATTTCAGAAGAAAAAAAAATGTACTTTGTAGGGAAATATTCCTCATTTAACATATTCCCAGGGGAGCTTAAAGTAAGGTCATAACAACTGTAACCTTCTGTAATTTGTTCTGTTTTATACCTTATATGTATGGTATGAATTTACTAAATAGATTGGGGGTGGGGGGGGTGGGGGGTGGGGTGGTTGGGGAGAGAACAGAACAGACAAAATGGAGATGCATAGTTCTCCTGGGTACATCAGAGCTGGGAATGTAGCTTCCACAACTACAATATTTCACATTAGAGCAAGACTGCAATAAGCGTAATTCAAACTTTTTTGGTTTGTTTTCTGTTTTTGTTTGTTTGTTTGTTTGAGCTATTTGTACATCTACAGATAAAGGCGTCCTGGTCTGATGTTTATTTATCATATAAACTTAGTTATATCCTCTTTAATTCTGTTTTGGAATTTAAAAACAGCAGGTACAGCTGGTACCATTTTATTAACTGAAGGTTTTACAAAAAAAAATTTTAAAGCTCCTAATTATTTGTCATCCTCTAGCACACATAAGTTATTCAAAACATAAGTCATGTTCTGCATCCCTGATATATACTCTGCTGAACTTACCCATGCTATTTCAAATGCTACAGTAGTAAAAAAATAAAAAATAAATAAAAGCTCCTAAAAGATTGAAATGCAATATATTATAAGAACATTCTTATCAAAGAGTTATGTAATCTTATCTCTTCCTGATGTGTATTCTGCTACTATTTCACTTCTTTGTTTTAACTCTCTCTCTCTCCCCACCCCAGTTTTCCACAATTTAATAAAAGTCACCTTCAAAAATTAACAATAATATCAACAACTTCCTTATGTATAAATACTAGCCCAGGACTCCATATCTGAAGAATTCAAGTTCTTATTAAATTCAATTTGTTCTGTCAATTTTTTACCTTTTTTTTTAGTTTCACACTATCTGCATATAATGTTATCCTTTTCCTGTTTATCAGTGTTACAATATTACAGTGTTGCAATGCTGATAATATCATTCCACTGTCCTTCTGTCTCTATTGAAAGGTAAAAGGAAGAAATATTTCTGCAGACAGTGGTCACTACTGAAAGGGGCACATACACGTGTATGTCAATCTCATAATGGAATCACTGTGTTCAAAGCCAACAAATTCCTTCTGGGTGACCAACAACATATTAAGTCAGAAATATACTTAATTAGTAATGATGTATGTCATCACTTGATGAGCAGTCCTTCTTCATTTTACTGTCTGCTTGGTGTCTGGTTTATTGTTTTATCAATTTAGTACAATTTAGCAGCTTTAGTGAGTTTATAATTTGTCCTTACACTAATTAGATTTCAACAGCAGAACATTGAGTGAGTATTTTCATCTCTAGCAAATATTTTTCCATCTACTATTATTACTTCAGGTTAATTTATTTTTAGTTTCTGTACCATGCCCTCCAAACGCAAATTTCTTGGCACTGGGTACCACTGACGAGAACATAGTTGTGATTATAAACTCTGATTTTTTAACCTTAGATATTATTATACTGAACAAAAAACATCATATATTCCAGTGGTATCAATGTGATAATGAGCACCAACAGCACAGTACAAAGTTTCATGTATATCCATGTTCTTATTTAAATATATATCTTACAACATGGAAATTGTTTGGAGTTTTACAGGCATTTCTGTCAAAACATGACATTAAGGTCCCAAGTACTTATATCACTACTATGTGTTTGCTTTTCATTACAAAACACTTTTAAATAACACTATCAGGTACTTTAGGCTACATTGTAGATTTTGATGGATTTCTTGAAAAAGAAGATCAAATAAGTGGTGTTGATATTGGAGGTGAATAGGCATAGAATGGTTTGCTATCTGTAATGGAATTTTCATTCAGTAGGGTGGAGGGAATTGAAAGGTCTTCCTTCCATTTTTCATCAGAACATAATCAAATAGTAAATCCCATTATATAAAGGACTCTGTTTGTTTTTCAGCTCTGCCATTACCAATCCCTTAGAAAAAGGAAAAATAGCTTTTACTGTCAAGTCTATCTTCATGGGCTATATATATATATATATATATATATATATATATATATACTACAAGTCTTTTTAATGATTTTCAGAGACGCTCATGGAAAATCAGTCTTCCAGACATATGGCATATCTGTATAGGTTGTTGTATAGTTTTGCTGTATAGTTTGTTGTATTTTGGTGTCCTGTACGGAGTACTGTGTCCAGTTCTGGGCTACCCGGTACAAAAAAGACAGGGATCTCCTGGAAAGAGTCCAGTGGAGGGCAACAAAGATGATTAAGGGCCTGGAGCATCTCCCCTATGAGGAAAGGCTGAGAGACCTGGGTCTGTTCAGCCTTGAGAAGAGAAGACTGACAGAGGATCTTATTAATGTTTGCAAATATCTTAAGTGTGGGAGACAGAGGGATTTGGCCAACCTCTTTTCAGTGATTTGTGGCGACAGGACAAGGGGCAATGGCCACAAAATGGGTCACAGGAAGTTCCGCACCAACATGCGAAAGAACTTCTTCACAGTGAGGGTGACAGAGCACTGGAACAGGCTGCCCAGGGAGGCTGTGGGGTCTCCTTCTCTGGAGATATTCAAGGCCCGTCTGGACGCCTACCTGGGCAACCTGCTTTGGCAGGGGGGTTGGACCCAATGATCTTCTGAGGTCCCTTCCAACCCCTACAGTTCTGTGATTCTGTGATTCTGTGGGGTTGTTTTAGACACTTTCCTTGCACATTATAAAAGCCAACTTGTATGACTGCTTATTAGATTCAAACAGACTACAAAGTTTCATTTAACGAGTTAGTCACTTCATCGGACTCTTGTTCTCAGTAACCCAGAACTGGACACGCTACTCCAGGTGTGGCCTCACCAGTGCTGAGTAGAAGGGAAGAATCACCTGCTGGCAATAATGTGCCTAATGCAGCCAAGAATACCATTAGTCCTCTCTTTGCTGCAGGTGTTGGGACTACATGGGCACATTGCTTCATTTTTCAACTTGGTTTCTACCAGGATGTCTGTAGAGCTGCTTTCCAGCTGGGTGACTCCCAGCATGTCCCGGTGCCTGGTACTGTTCCTCCCCACATGCAGGACTTAAGATTTTATCTTGTTAAACATCATGAGGTTCTTGACAGCCCAATCCTCCAGACTGTTCAGGTCCCTCCGGATGACAGCACAACTCTCCAGTGTAACAGCCACTCCACCCAGTTCTGTGTCATCTGCAAACTTGCTGAGGATGCACTCTATTCCATCATCCAGGTCATTAATGAAGAACTGAACAGGACTGTACCCAGTATTGACCCTTGTGAATTAATAGTTACTAACCTTCAACTAGAGTTATTGCCACTGATCTCTACCCTCTAGGCCTGCCATTCATCCATTTCTTTGCCCACTTCACTTTCTGCTTATCCAACCCATACATCAATGGCTTATCTATGAAGCTTATCTTACAACAATGTCAAAAGCCTTACTGAAGTCCAAGTGACAATATCCACTGTTAATCCATCATGCTGGTCATTTCTTCACAGAAGCTTATCAGGTTGGTCAGGTATGACTTTTCCTTCGTGAATCCATGCTGACTGCTCCTGATGATTTTCTTCTTTTTCATATGCCTGGAAATGGTTTCCAGGATTAGCTGTTCCATCACTTTCCCGGGGATCAAGGTGAGGTTGACTGGCCTTTATTTCTCCCTGACCTGATCCTTTTCCATGAAGGGTATATCTTCTCTGCTCCAATCTTTCCCCTTGGTTTCTGGGACCTGTGATCCCTGAGGATCTTGCTGGTAAAGACACAAAAAATGCATTCTGTTCCTTGGCTTTTTTCCTGTCCTGAATAACCAGGTCTCGTGTTTCATTCAGCAGTGAGCCCGTATGTTCCCTAGTCTCCTTTTTGGCACCCATATACCTATAGACGCCCTTGTTGTCTTTGATATTCCCAGCCAGATTCAGTTCCATTTGAACTTCTGCTTTCCTAATATTTTCTCTGGATGCTTGGACAATGTCTGCAGTCTTTCCAGGTTACTCACCCACCCTTGCTTCCACCTGTCTCATTTTTGTGTTTTAATTTAGCCAGGTGCTCCTTGCTCATCCATGTAGGCCTCCTGAGATGAGGTGACCCTTGACTGTTAACCAGCTTTCTTGGGCCCCTCTTCCCTCCACGGCCTTATCCTATAAGACTCTTTCAAACAGATCTTTGAAGAGGGCAAAGTCTGCTTTCTTGAATTCCAGGGTTATGAGTTTGCTTTTTATCACCCTCCCTCCCTTCAGGATCCTGAACTCCACTATCTCATGATCACTGCAGCCAAGGCTATCTTTGACCTTCACATTCCCCATAAGCTCCTGTTTGCTAATGAGAGATCCAGCAGACCTCCTTATTGGCTTACTAAGCCTAGTAAGACCAATGGCAATTTTGCTTCTCTTTATTGAGAGCTCTTAGATGATTAATAATAATAATAATAATAATAATAATATTTTTCTCCATTTAACAGGTACTGCTACAGCTAGAATACATATATATATATATATATATATATATCTTTTTATATATATATATATATAGAGAGAGAGAGAGAGAGATTGAGAGAATAAATAAATATTCTTTCACAGAATCGCAGAATCACAGAATGGCCGAGGTTGAAAGGGACCTCTGAACATCATCTAGTCCAAAGTCCCTGCCGAGCAGGATCACACAGAGCACGTTGCACAGGATGTCATCCAGGTGGGTTTTGAATATCTCCAGAGAAGGAGACTAGAAAACCTCTCCGGGCAACCTGTTCCAGTGCTCTGTCATCCTCACAGTAAAGAAGTGCACACTCATATTGAGCCAAAACTTCCTGTGCATCAGTTTGTGCCCATTGCCTCTTGTCCTCTTGCTGGGCACAACTGAAAAGAGACTGTCTCCATCCTCTTTACACCTCTTTACATATATTTATACACATTCATGAGGTCTCCCCCCAGTCTTCTTTTTTTTCCAGGCTAAACAAGTCCAGTTCTCTCAGCCTGTCCTCATATGACAGATGTTCCAGTCCTCTAATTATCTTCGTAGCCCTCCTTTTAACTCGCCCCAGTAGTTCTATCTTCCTCTTGTACTGGGGAGCCCAGGACTGGACACAATACTCCAAGTGTGGCTTCACTAGGGCTGAGTAGAGGGGGAGGATCCGAGGATCACCTCCATTGACCTGCTGGCAACACTCTTCCAGATGCACCCCAGGATACCATTGGCCTTTTTGGCTGCAAGGGCACGAAGTTCCTATTATTCTACTAGATTGTTACATGTGTTTCAAATCAAAGCTGTAATACAGTGGCAAATTCTTCACTGTGTTTAAGCATACACTTAAGACCCACTAAAACTAAACAAAAGTATATGCTGAAAATTAAAATACGTGTTTGTTTTCCTAAATGGTGCTAAAGCCTTAGCTCCTATTTCTGAAATCATGTTTTACCAGCACCCTCCACCTCCAGAAATACCAAGCTTCAAAAAATGATTAAAATATTACATGAACTGTCTTGTCCATTCATATACAGTTTTCAAAAAACAACAATTATTTTAGGGTGTTAACTTGTTTAGAAGTGGAGGCAAATTTCTTGGATTTGTCATCTAAAATGAAATTGTATATTACTATGTACAGTATCAGACATCATAAAGGTGAAAAAGGCAGATGAGATACTGAAACAAATTTAAATCTGAAAACTAGTTTTTGATTGCTGATATAAATATGCTTTCATACAACGGAAAATACAAGAGGATGTTCCCTATGATTTATGTCTTTATGCTTAAAGTTTTAGAAATTGTGAAGACTTTGACTAGGGTTTAGAAAGAAACAGAGAAAGAGAGAGAGAAAGAAAGAGAGAGAGAAAGAAAAAAGAAAGAAAAAAGAAAGAAAGAAAGAAAGAAAGAAAGAAAGAAAGAAAGAAAGAAAGGAAAGAAGGAAAGAAGGAAAGAAAGAAAGAAAAAGAAAGAAAGAAAGATTTGAAAGCTATATACAGCAATTTCCTTGTTGTGACTTTTATGTCCCATGTTACTTAGGTGTATTTAAAGCTTTTACTTTGTATGCATTTCTAAATTATTGAATGGTCCTTCAAACAATTTTTACTCCTTTTTTGTTACCTTATGTGAGACCTCAGCTAAATGGAAAGTCTAAAATAATTATATAGATTTCATTCTTGTAAATAATTCTGTACTTACTTCAATGTAACTCAGTCTATAATTTATTGCACACCTCAATTGGAATAGAACAGTCATGGACATTTGAAGAAGCGAGGTTGTATGAAGGAAATAGGAAATGGGGCTACATGCTTATCTGACCTCAGTGGGATTTTTTTAAAAACTTGCCCTTAAATGTCAATTAGACATGACTGTATAGCTCTCGGTTACAACTATTTGAACAAAAGAAATGGACATTACGTAATGTCATCCATCACTGATACTTTCTGAGCTGGATGTTGCAAAGGTGAGATGGTTGAGATGTAGTTCTCAAAGAAATAAAAGGATGAAAAGAGAGACTTACATTACCTGTATTGATTAAGCCGTAGCCTAGGAGTTCAGAAGAAAGCTACAGTTCCAGAAAAGACTGAGAAGAGTTTCCAAAATCATTAAAGAGCACAATACCTTTGAAAGTTGTTCCTTGGCAAAGATTCAGAGGTGATTTAAAAGCACAGCTCTTCACAGAAAAAGACTAAAGGAAAAAGCAAGTAGAACAGCTATAGAGATAGACAACAAATCACTCCAGAGGTTTCTAAGGGAAGTTTGTCTACTTTTCCTCTCTCTTTCTATTTGCTTTCAGAAAGCAAGTATGGAAATGCCACAAAATTATTTTCCAGAGTATAAATTATTTTATGAAACAGGTTTGTTTGTTTAACTTCCTCTGTAATGTTTTCTCTGAACAGCCCTGTTTTGAAGTGCCAGTCTCAGGGAATTTGGAAACAATATACAATGTAAGTCAATCACTATACGGACCCATTGTCACCTTATTTTTTCAAGCATGTTGAGGACCAAGACTTCCATTATTTTCAGGCTCAAAGCAGGCTGAAAGATGTAAGTTTCACAAAATATTATTTATGGTTGTTTTTTAGGCCATTCTTGTTGACAGTAATAACAAATCCAATTTGAAAAATCATGATTCTTCCTGCTATTCCTCCCTGCTATGAAGATAAATCAATAGGATTGTTTCAGAATTTAGAGGTTGTACAGAAAGTATTAAAGCCGAAATATTACAGAGTAGAGAAATTTTGATATCAAAATGCACTTCACTGGGAAATCTGACCTGAGTCCTGAGGTTTGCAGAACAACAATAACAACAAAAATCAGTTAGATACCCCAGTTTTGGAGACACATTGAGACTATTTAAGTAATTTTAAAAGCTAAGAAACAGTTGTTTGCTAGTCTACCGGTAATAATACATTGGTTACTGGAAAAATCTCATACTTGCCCCTTAAAGTGCAGTGTTATATTGGAAATATTATATAGCTAAATTAGTGGGTTAACTTTTGGTAATATTACAGGTATACACACATACAAAGACACAGATGCAGACACATACACAAACAGAGAGAAATCCCCTAAGAACAGTAGATGAAGCATTGATCAAACACTTGGATGAAAGTTCAGTGGTGATTGATTTCGAACTCTGTCTACACAGCCATCATCATCAAAAATAAATAAATAAATAAATAAATAAATAGTTTTCTTCAGTATGATGTCAAATATATTTCTCTGAAATAGCAGTTGTACAGTTGTGCAGTAAAGGCATTTTCTATACAAGCTATCATGAGAGGAAAAATGACATTTTTTTTTTCCCAATTGTCCCAATGACATTTTTTTTTCCCATTTTTTCTGAGGCACTGCTGTTATATATACAACTTCCATTGCTGTCTAAAATGAATACACTTACTGAATCTTATAATTAAAAAAATAATAATAAAATTCGACAAAATAATAAAAGTATGTATGCAAATGCAAGACAGCACCTGATCTCCAAAAAACAAAAGGAAACTCGTATAGACTCGTATAGACATTTTTTTTAATCAATGTGTATGTAAATGAACTGAGAAATGAACAGTTACTTAAATATATATATATATATCAATGAAAGTGATTAAAGAACAGGGTGATAAACTGCAAATATATTTATAAAGCTGCATAAAACCTGACTGTGACTATTTAAAAGTACTGAGACTATATATTTAAAGTCTCAATACTTTTATTACTTGACTTTTTTACAGATTTTGTCAAGTTGATTAAAATTGAAAACATCTAAAGCAAAGAATTTCATTATGTCAAAAACACACTTCAGTGAAAACTCCACTTGAGGCCTGAAATGTATAGAACAAAAAATTTAGTTAGATTGCCCAGTTTTACAGATACATTGATTCCATATATTTAATTTGAATAACTATATATGGATATATAAATATATCTAATACTTACTTTTATTTATTTTTGTTTCTGCCTAAAATAATTTAATTTCTTCAAAGCAATAATGGAATTAGATATTAAGGAGTGTAGGCTTTTCTTCATTTCTTCAATCGAGAATATTCAGTTTTGTTGGTCTATGTAACTTCCTTAAACAACATCCACAATTTCCAATCCATCATCTATCCAGTTTCCAAATTCTCCATTAATGTATATATACATATTACAATTATGCTAGCAGGCACATCTACACACATTTGCTACATTTAGATGACCTGTGAGAGCAAATAATTTCAGATGTCAAATGTTCTCTTATAAAGGTTATCATCAGGAGCATATGTAAATTAATTCACCAGTTACTGTTTAAGCACCTAATATATCTTTATTTTACTTGAACATTACAAAATAGAATCATAAATGACATTTTAAAGAGTCAATTAAGTGCATTTTAATTATATTGTTAATTTCCCTCTTAGATGTTTTGAAATATATGGAGAGTCTACACAGGAGACCTAATGTCCAGAATCAGATCTGTATGCAAATTTAAAAGGTAGTTAAACTTAATATGAAGATCCAGGAGGTATATTATGTGACAAACTTAAATACCTGCAGTAGAGTTTACTCAAACTTAAAACACTTAAAGTCAAGTGTGTAATCAAGGAACTCAGATTAACCTCTTAAGTATTTCCTTATGATCTGTAGGAACACAACTTTTGCTTATAAGCTTGCCTATGATTCTGTGATGTTTTGCTGTAGGTTATGCCCAAGGTGTAGCCTTTGAATAGACCGAAGCATCTCAGAAAACATTCCAGAGCTAAGTGTAGTCTAGTTTCATAATGTAGGCAACAGTGCACTTTTCCTAACTTTTGGTGCTTTCATTGTGTTCTTAGTATACCTTAGTATACCAAATATGAAAGAATAATTAATAGAACCTGCGCAATCATTTTCCTTTAAAACAATGGATAGCTGGAGCAAACTTTTAGATAAGATTCTAGAGGCTGCAGGCCTGCAGGCTGCAGGCAAATCTGTGTTTAGGACCCTCAAGCAAAATAAGGGGTCCCTTTTTCTGTTGTCTGGATTACTTATATACTTGCATTAAACAGTCACAAAAGAAAAAAATAGAAATAATTAGACCTGAGTTCCATACTCAGATATGGGTGCCCTAGCCATCAGCAAAATTCATTTCTGTCTTGGTTTTCATCTTACTGTGAATCTCATTTCCTTCCATACAGAATAATGGATCCCACAAAGCAGCTTGAGCACCTCTTTCATCATGAAAGATATAGTTTTTAATACTTGGAGGTCAAACTTTAATTTCCTATTTGATGTAGGACCCTAAAAACTAGCTTTTGTCCAAAAGGGTGCAGACACTCCAAATATGTAACACTATGCATTTCTATGTGTTTGCATCTGACTGAAAGGGGTACTAGACAAATTAAGCAAGCCTTGAATAGAGCCAAAAGACTGAGTTTAAAACCATAATCCAAGAACAACCTGGCACATCTGAAGCTATTAGATAGTCCCTTGAATTTGTTTTCGAAGAATAGGATTGATATAATTTCATTTTAACTTTCCAATAGTTACTTTTTTTTTTTCTCAACTATTTGCCAAGTCAACTTCTAAGACACACATATAAATCTCTGAAGGAAGACTAGATGAATTTCTTAGACTGCATGCTTAACTTTTAGTTACTGAGGTTAGATTAAGAGTCTTCTCCCTTCTGTGCTTCCTATTCCTATTGTGTTTTTTTCTCAGTTTAAGGCCATCTGAACTGTGAATGCTCCAGTGCCTACCTTGAAATTACTTGTGACAGGCTGAAGTACAAAGGGCTTTGGGTTGCCCTATTTACTGTGCGTGTTCAAAGCATGCCTAATGAAAATAACAGTATATGGTTTCTTGCTGTAGAAGCCACTTTTTAGAGAACAGCAAGGACAGAAGAAAAGCTGTGCCTGTTATTGTGTACTACTTTAAATAATGCAGATTAGTGGCTAAAGCAGTCAGCAAAAGTCTTGGATTTCATTCCTTCCTTAGCCTGAAGGGGAGCTTTAGAGTGTCAGAACTAATACTGCTTTAATCCTGGACAGTATAAGAACAGTAATCTGTACTCACTTACAGGATTTAAGAACAGCATCAGAAAATAGAAGAAAGTGATAAATGAGTGGAATAGAAACAGTTGAAAAAATAATATTATATAATTACAATTATATACAATATATTATATATATAATTATAACATGTGATTATATAAGTGTATAATATTTAATATATAATTCATATAAACATAATATAAAATATATATTATGTATTATAATAATGCAATAACAGTATATATTACATATTATTGACAATAATATATTACTTCAATAGTTTAAATTTCTATGAAAGAGTATGAACTAAATTTATTTGGACCTTTTAAAATAAAAATAATAGTACATAAATTTTAAAATAAATTTAATTTATATTAAAAATAAAAAGAATAATTTTATTCTGGACATTTTCATTTTACTGCTATAGATATATCCATCATAATCAGTAACAGTAATATGACTTTGTAACACCTGTGCTAAGTGAGCAATTAGAAAACCAGCTTTATTCTGAGGAAACTATATCTCTCCTCTCCTCTCCTCTCCTCTCCTCTCCTCTCCTCTCCTCTCCTCTCCTCTCCTCTCCTCTCCTCTCCTCTCCTCTCCATGGAACAATTCCTGATTTACTTTCTATTTGCCACTAAGAGAAAATGTAAACCATAGTCTTGTCCATTCAGTTCAGATGAGTCCAATTAAACCTTCAGTGTATGAAAAACTGTTTTGTCAGTATCTTGTTCTTCCTGAAACTGACGATCTCAAGAGAGTTTTCATAATAATGGGGTGAAAAGTCATGAAATGTGTTAGGCTCCAGAGCTGGCTTCTTCCTGTGGAAGTAGAGTATCTGGTGACTATGGAAGAGCCTTTCCTGTGAGAACTTCATGTGGTATTTCCCCATCTCCACTGAGCCAGCCATCTCTTTCCAGCTCCCAACCACACTCTGCACTTGTTGCTGTACTTTCAGAGCAGCTCTGCAAGGGAAAAGTATGTCACTAATGACTTTTTGTTCTTGGAGAAATGGATAAAAAAGATATGTGGGTTAAAACTCTCTGTTTTCTGGCCCACACAGACTAGGAGTGTTTCAGTGTTACTAATAAAATCTGTTCATTTGCTTTATTAGTAGAAGTAAAACGAAAATTAGGAGACATCTGTCATCATCCATTACTTATTCTATATGTTACCACAGGCAAGAAACTTGCTGTTACTAATTTTAGTTTACTTTTTTCATCTCATTTTTCTTTTGTTAGCTTGCAAATGTGACTGCCTACTGTGATATGACTTAGGTTTCTTGAAATCAGACCCATACTGGGACTGTGTTGCATAAGATATGTTGTACAGCTCAAAACATATTAAACATTTGAAACCTCAGTGCTTTCTTCAGTTCCATTCAAAAAAATTATCAGGGTTGACCCCAGGAAATTGGGAAAGTCCAATGACAAGGAAGCTGGTTCCTTTTATTTAAAAGACTGGGGACTAAAACTGAAATTATTCTTTGAGTCCAGGTAATTAAGGTTCAACTGGTGGTGTATGCAGGATCAGCGTTTTTCTCTCTCACTCTGTGGCACTATACCAAACATTAGTTCAGTCATATGTTCCATGGGTGATAATAGTTACTGTGTCCCTAACCGTAATATATATGTTTATTTATGGGGAGGGATAAGAGGATGTACTTCAGGTTTTTTGGGAGGTTTTATATGGTATCCTTCTTTTTTTATGGTTTCTCATTTCTAAAGTGTCTGCATAATTTTTTAAGGTTACTATGATTTTGTGTCAGGAATTTTAATCTGTTAATTCTACAATATTTACATAGCATTTCTTGTATTGGTTTGAAATGTTTTTGCAAATCATGGATAGGACTGTTATTTTAGTATGTAGAAAAATAGCTGTGAAATGGAAAAGTGAAAAATATAATGTTATTTTCTCTGGTGATTTACCCACTGAATAAGAGAAAAAATATGTACTATTTATATTTTTATTTTATTTTTTGGTGAATGTGATGACTTTCATACAAAACCTTATGCATCCAGAAAACAGGAGATTCTAAAATTCACTCATTCACATTTATTCTTTCCTGTACTCTATGTAATATGCTCTATAGCCTGTATTCTTGTCATATACCATTCCTTGTCTCTCTCACACTTATTCACTGGCTATATTCATGAAAACTGAAGCTCTTAAAGTATGAACAGCCCAGAAATACAGACAGTTGAAATTAGTCTAAAAAAAATGTTTTCCACCTTAGTAATCTCAGGAAATTCTGTGTCCCTAAATTAGGGCAGTGCTTTCCCCAGCATCCCTTTACTATACTAATTCTCCAGAAATCTATCTGGGGCATCTACATTAGATTTCTCTTAAGTCCTACAGAAATGTCTGGCTTACTGAGAAACTATAAAAGGAAGCTACTTTCTAATTTAGACACCTACATTAATGTATCATAGAATTATTTAGAGACAATATTTGGGGGTCATCTGGTCCAAGTCCTTACTCCAAGCAATATCAGCTAGGTCTCAGAATGACTGAGGTTGAAAGGGACATCTAGAGGTCACCTGGTGCAACCCCCCTGCCCAAGCAGAACCACACAGAGCCACTTGCTCAGGACCGTGTTCATAAGCTTTTGAATATCTCCAAGGAGGGAGAATCCACACACTCTCTGGACAACCTGTTCCAGTGCTCAGTCATGCTCACTGTAAAGAAGCAGTAAAGCATGCTCACTGTAAAGAAGCCCCTTTCACGGGGCACCACTGAAAAGAAAATTTTATGTTACTTATTGGCTTGGACAATAAAGTTTTAAACATATACAGGGATGGAAAGTTAACCTCAAACTCTCTGGGCAATCTGCCCCAGTTTTTTATTACCTTTCTGGTGAAAAACTTTTTCCTAATATCTAAACAGAGCTTCTCTCTTTGCAATTTGTGTCCAGAGCTTCTTCTTCCTCACTGTATACCTGCAGGAAGAGTCAGGCTCTGTCTTCTGCAAAAAAAACAGCATTAATATCTCTCCTAAATCTTTTAACACTGAAGAAACCAAGGTCTCTCATCCTTTTCTTAAAAATTTTGTGATCCAACATCCTCATTATTTTGGTGGATCTCTCTTGTATTCACTCCAGTATGTCAAAGTCTTGCACTGAGGAAAAAAAAAAAAAAAAAAAAAGGACACAGTATTCTAACTGCAACCTCATAGCCAAATTGAATAATAGGAAAAAAATCACTTTTATTGATTTGTTGGCAATTATCTTGCTGATACAGACCACAGTGCATTTGCCTTTCTTTGCCACAAGTCCATGTTGCTGAGTCACAGTCTGCTTGCTGTCCACTATGATGTGCTGGTCCCTTCCTGGTATCTTTTGATGGTATGAATGCAATCTTAAATGAACACTAGGTATCATCTTGTAAGTAATGTATGGAAACATGGTGTGGCAACTAGTGTGATGTTTATCTATACTTCCCTCTGCATCATGCAGAATGTGAGATTAAGTGACTTGAGTTATACATTTTGGCCTTAAAAATTAAAAACATGTATTAGCATCTCCAGTATCCTTGTAATGTTGATTGCATCTCCAAGCTACTTCTGTGAATAATAGTCCCTCAATCTCTACTATTTCTTTACTGTATATATCATCACCTTGCTGTGGTATAGTATTTTATCTTTAGTCATTCAGTGCTTGTCTGTAGGCCATTTCTGTGGCCAACGTACACCCAAGGTTTTTCAGCTACAATGCTCACTTTGGGAAAGTATACAGGTAGAATATACTTCTCTCTAACTTATTTTAATGTAGAGTATGTAGCATAATGCCTATTGTGTACCTGTTAAATGCTTCTGAATACGATGTATTTCACCTTGTTTCACAGATTTCAATATTTGAACAAATAAAGTACATTCTTCTTTAAGATAGATTATAAGAAAATCGTATTTAAGGAACAATAAATATTAAGAACTGTTTTCTCATTTAATTTGTAAAGTTCATATTGAAATTTTAAAGCATATTTTCTTTTCAAATAATTTTTCTCCTATAAGTTTCACTTTTGTATGTATATATACACACATGCATCAAACTATAAAGAATTCTGATATAGTGATAAACGCATACAAGTAATTTAAGATTATCAGAGTTTTTGTCATCAAGTAGAATGAAATCACAGGAGTAAACAGTCATCTGACAGTCCTTTTTATCTGTGTCTAAATATTTTTTCATTCAGAGCATTTTTTTTCTTTTGTGTAAGACAAACTGAGGAAGTATAAAGAATAAAGTGATGTGCTACTAATATTTTTGCAAGGGTTTGTCTGAAAAATCTCTTTCTATCTTGTAATTAAACATTCATGTAAATGCTGTATTCATTTTCAGATAAGATGGGTGAGAAATTAGAAAACATTTTCTTATTGGAATATGAAAATTATTTCTCTAAACAAAGAAATGCACCACACACACAAAAAAGGAAAAAAAAAAGGGAAAAAAATAAATAGGGGAATTCAGCAACAGCACTTACTTTGAATGCTCATTTTTTTCCTATAAATAATAGTTTAGGGTAAAAGATTTCTGCACCTCTGCATTCCTGGTTTGTTTCTTTCTTTCTTTTTGAACAGCAACCTGGAGATTTTCATGCCTTTAAAAGACATCACTTACTCTGGAGGTGGAAGAATTGATTTGTGATAAAAACGAACTTCATTTTATATCTTCTTCAGAATCCCAGAGACTTTTCTTATTATAACAAAACATAGGGAAAGGAATTTCACATAAAACTGCTAACCTCTTTTTCTATCTGTGTCTACTTTGACTGCCATCTTTACCTACAGAACTTTTTACAGGCTCTCAAGAGGAGTAAGAGGGTCAGACAGAAGAAAAGAAAAATAATTCAGTGGAGCAGTATCCTGCCGTCATGGGGTTTTGTCATGGTTTTGGCTGGGACAGAGTTAATTTTCTTCATAGACGCTCACACAATGCTGTGTTTTGGATTTTTATTGAAAATGGTGGTGACAACACACCAATGTTTTAGTTGTTGCAGAGCAGTGCTTACGCAGAGCCAAGGACTTTTCTGCTTCTCGTGCTGCCTTGTCAGCAAGGAGACTGGGAATGCACAAGAATTTGGGAGGGGACACAGCCAGGACAGCTGACCCAAACTGACCAACAGGGTATTCCATACCAGATGGCATCATGCTCGACAATAAAAGCTGGGGTAAAGATGGAGGAGCTGAGGCAGGGGAAGTTTAGGCTGGACATCAGGAAGAGGTTCTTCACTGAGAGGGTGGTTGCAGACTGGAACAGGCTCCCCAGTGAAGTAGTCACTGCACCAAGCCTGTCTGAATTTAAGAAACGATTGGACTGTGCACTTAGTCACATGGTCTAAACTTTTGGGTAGACCTGTGCAGTGCCAGGAGTTGGACTTGATGATCCTTATGGGTCCCTTCCAACTCAGGATATTCTATGATTCTATGAATTATGGAAAAATATAGAATTATTTCGCTGAATGTGTTTTTAAATTATATAATATGAAATGGAGTGCCAAGCAAAGCCTAAGACAAATTTGAAGACAAGAAAATTAGATTAATTACACTGAAAATGAGCAGAGCACAGAGTATTATAGATATTGATACATACCCAGAATAGGAAGTTTTAATAGTGAGTTTTCACATCCCTGCAGCCTGGAAAGCTACTAGATGCACCTTGCTCTTTTTTCATGAATTCTGAATTTAGCTGATACAATACTACAACCTTTTTTTCCCATGTCTATAGAATAGTCCATGTAATGTACCAAATATTTAAGTGTGCTCAGTAGCTGAGAACTAGACTGGGTTTTAAAAGAATTTAACTCCCAATAGCATTTCATTAAAAATAGCCACATTTTCAGGGAAACTCATCATACTGGATGTAATAAACTCTACTTTTTCTGTATAAAATCTGCTGATAAAATTTAATAGCAAAAGATAAACTTTCAATAGATTCTCACAGAACACCTAAAGATTTCCTACAGGGTAGTGTTACATTGGAATGTGAACATTGGTAAGTGTAAAGTGGGAGACTGGCCCTTGTCTATTTATCTAATAAAAGGCATCAACACTTTTTCTTTCACCACTTTTCTTTAGAAATGAATACATCTGTAAATTTACTCTGCATTTCTAACAGGTACAATTTGTTTTCTATATAACTTCTTCATGTTCTGCATCAGGAAACTCCTGCCTGAATTGAATGCATGTGTTGCTGGTGAAGGGGAAGCTAGAGAAAGATTTCATGGTCTGTATCATTTCTTTGACAGAAATGTATTGAAAATTGTTGAGATGTGGGTTTAATTTTATTTATTTATTTGTTTAAATCTGAATTTAGAAATGTTGTCAGTAGATAACTTGGTGGAATTATTCATTTATTCATAATTCTGTAAATAAGTGGATTTATTTTATTTTATTTTATTTTATTTTATTATTTTATTTTATTTTATTTTATTTTATTAGTTTCCTTTCTGAATCTACTGCTCAAGAACCCTGTTCCTTCTCAGATAAGGTCCCTGTTTTACCAAGTAAAACTATGTCTGGTAGGTGTCTGTTAAGACATAGTGTACACATACACAACCAAATTGACTTCTCAACTGGCAATCACAACAATAGAAGAGATAACCAAAATGACAAACAGATTTAAAAGAGCAGAAGTCAGTACAATGTCAGACTTGTCTGTCTTGTACTGTTCTATATACTTGCAGCCTTCCTTCGCTTCCAAGGTCACTCAAGCATGTAATAAGTAGATTTTCAATGAACTGGAACTTACTGCATTAGTTGATGTTTTGACATGTTTTTTCTTTACTAGTGCAATCAGGATTTTCTAGCTTTTTCCCAAGTGGATGCAGTGAAAAAGTAAATGCAGATTATGCATGTAACTACAAAAATACCTCCTCAGTTTTCTCATCCAGGGTTTTTTATGTTTATACTTGACATCTATTAATTTCAAATATACCTGGGATATGCATTTAAACTACCACACCATATACTATCCTTGATATTATAACACAAAAATATGTTACAATTATCAAGTTTTAGTTATTGTTTGTTTGTGTTGGCATAAAAGGCAGTTCAAAAGCAGTATCATTTTTCTAATGAGATTTTGCTCTACCTTTGTTTTTCAAGGAGTCTCATAACTGCAAGGATCAGACATAACTTGAGAAGTCTCATAACTGGTATCTCAAACCTATATTCATAGCAGGCTTAAGAAATTGCTGTTTTGCTCCTGTTGTGATTAAGCATAAGTGATTAAAGATGTGTCCAATATGTGAAGATCAAGGAATAAAATCTTCCTCAGTCTTTTGGATTCCAAACCTTCATCTTTAATCTCTTAGAAGGGTAATAGATTATGTGCTGTTCTGAGGCTGTGAATGATATCTCCAATTCTCATTCTAAATCCTGTTCCCTAGGCAAAATAAAAATAACAAACCTAAGGTCTGTTAGACAAAAGAAGAGGATATAAAGCAACTAAGATTCGCTCAGGAGAGAGAGGAGACCTTGGTTCCATTAAGTGCCTAAGGGATTATTTTATATTAAAGGTTAGTCAAAAGAATGTATAAATGGCTCTTAGTTTTGCCCTGTTTGGGGAACTTGCTCTATCAACCGGTTATTTTCTTTGAACTAAAGAGAGTGAGTGATCATTCATGTAGACAATCTGCATTTGAGGGTATATCAAATTTAGAGTCATAATGTCTATGGATTATTTTATTTACCAAGGATGAGATTATCAAAAGCGGAAAAGTGATACAGCTTCAGCAAAAGTGTTTAACACTCCTTTTGTTGATAATGGATCAAGTAGGAAACAAAAGAATAGTTTTTAAGCTGACTGAAAATTGTTCAGGAATTTTCTAAAAAATCAGTTAATCTAGGAGAGGGAAAAAGACCTAGCCCCTTACTGGCACAAGTGACCATTGGGTTTCATGAGCATTCAGTATTAATTTAATCAGAGAAATATATAAAACTAATATCAGTATACATATTATTTATCTATATAAGGAAAATAATACCAGGAAGAGGGATTTCCTGAAACATCTAGAAAAGCAGAAGCATTCCAGTATGCATAAAGATATAGCAACATTATATTTAGTAACTATTCAGGTAAAAACAAACAAACAAAGTTATACTTTTGAAGGTCAGTTCAAATTTCAGATTACAAGAAAAAAATCAAAACTTTCTTGTATCTATCTCATTTCTGAAGAAAACTGAAATAAATGTGTTCATTTTTGTGAAGTACTCTGCTGCTATCGTGATGTTTGGGATAGAAAAAGTTACAAGAAAACAGTAACTCTGTCTTGAGAATGTGTTTTCAATAAATCTAATAAATTAAATATACAGCTGTATAGCAAAAACTGCAAACCATCTCTTAAGTTAATGTAGATTGGCTTTACTGATGTCTTTGGAAAACAAACAAACAAACAAAAGCAACAGCAAAAAACAGCTTTTCAAAAGTTTGGAATAACACAGTTTGCACAGTTGTCTCTGTCTTAGTATGTTCATTCTGAGATTTGCCAGACTGTTGTGCAAAGACAAACATATTTGTAAACTGTTACCTTGATATCCTTTTTGTTTCTCAAACTCAGAAAAGAAGTTTACAAGTGGTAGAAGGTACATAAACATCAACATTAAGCATTCTCATGATAACCAAACTTTTGCAGTTACACTGGATTTAAAATTATGGCCTCCTAAACATATTAACTGAGAGGTACTATAACACAAGGTTTCAATACTTTTTTTTTTTTTTTAATATATATACATAGAGTTTTATTTATTTATTTATTTAGACCTGTAATGGAGTTTATAATCAAAATCCCAGAGAAATAGACCCTTATTCATTTTATAAAAGTACAGGTAGCTGGGGTGCACATACAGATTATGGACAGCACATGTCTCATCCTATAGTTGATCTTATTCTGTTTTAGGCTCTAATAATCCATGAACATGAGCTAGCACTAAATGTTTATTCCCAATCTCTCATATTTGAGTTGTTCTTCTCCAGAAAATGGATTGTGTTTTTTTTGAAACAAGGATGTTAACCTGATTCCTCTTTTTTCCTAACCGTTCTGATTTCCAGGCTGTTGAATCTGTTCTTTCTCAAGTATCGGGCATTTAATTATTTATATATAATGAAACACCTTTGTCAGAAAAGATAAACATGATTACACCTAGTTTGTTCAGTAACTTTGAGCTAAGAGAACATTGGGTATACAGGATACACACTTTTATCAGTTTCATTGTATCCAAATAAACCAAACAAGAACTTGCAACTGTATTTCTCTTATTCTTTAAAAGCTAGCATGTTACCTACTCTGGAGAGGGCATGTATGTCCTTCAGATTTTGAAAAGACCTCAACATTTTTGCAATAATAAGGGAGAGTGTTTTGTAATCTCAAAATTGACTGTTGGACAGGAAAACTTATCTGCCTTATCTGTGCTTGTAACCAAGTTCCCAGTTATTCTGTAGTGGGCAGAGATGGAATTCAATGATCTATAAACATTTTTATTAAAAATTTAGGGTTGCACAAGTACCGCAGCTCATCTGATGTATTTGCAAATCCACAGTCATCCCCTTACCCAAATTTTCATGCAAGCAGACCTAGTCTTTCTACCAACTTCACAAGCCAGAGGAAAAAAGTTGTCAATGGCTGTGACAGATTAAGCTAATGGATCCATATAATTATCAATTTATAATAGCGTAAGTTATAGTAAGATATTTTAAATGAATTGTCCACTCAGTAGCCCGTTTTTAATGTTCTTCTCACAAGTGCAAATAATATGCATAAAGATCATACAATGTAGTGGAAAATCATACAACGCAGTAAAGTGGAGGAGATAACTACAGAGAACATTGGGTATTTATTGCCACCCCCTCATCATGCCTGAATCATTCTGCATTGCAGATTGTGGATTTGGAATTTTTGCTTTAATTTCCATGTGACAAAGGTTGTCATGCAAAATGTTGCGATGACATGCAAAATCTGCAGGCAGTTGGCAACAAGCAGTAAGAATTTGAGAGGAAGATGAAAAATGTATTCCTCCTATTATTCTTCTGCTCAGGTAAAGCATTGTGAAAAGCTCTTTGAGCACTGAGTACACAGCTGGGAGGGAAAAGGGATGTGAGCTGTAGTCGGTGGCAGCATAAACTATAAAATACATTAATGCTCCAGTATGTATACACAGTGCAGGCTCAGTCGTGCCTCTAGTAGAGAGTTGGATGAAAGAATAGCAAAAGCATAACATGAAATATAAAATGGCACTTAAGTCCAGAATGAAAGAATTGAAGACCCTGCCCACATATCTATCAGTACTTAAGCGTATGGGCAGTGGGAGGATTACTATGCTACAACAGCAGTTGCAGTGATGTTATTTTCTTGCTAATTCCTCTGCAGCGCTAATAATAAGGGTGTCATGGCAACAATCTGTTATACTACAAAAACGATTTTCCAAACCTACAACAACAATACAAAATAAATAAATAAAATAAATAAATAAATAAATAAAAGTTAAATATAAGTAAAATAAAAATAACATAACATAACATAACAAACATAAATAAAATAAAATAAAATAAAATAAAATAAAATAAAATAAAAAGTAAAAGAAGGCAGGGGTCAGCCTATAAAAGCACGATCTTTAACCATGTATTCTATGACTTAATTTAGGTGTGTTCTCAGACTGAATTGTGCTAGGGTTTCCTGTTATACATTTAGCAGATGGAAAAGAAATATGTATATATTCACCCCAAATTTTTCAAAGAGCCCATGAAAGATTTACTACTTTCTAGATACTATGTGGTTGAATCCAATTCTAAAAGTGAGAAGTGTGGGGAGAATCAGAAATAAGTTTTTAGTATTGAAGATCTAATTTGGAAGAACTTGGTTTTGGTGGAGCCTTGGGAACTCCTTCTGAATTGTACTGTATAGCTGACAGATGCTCTGACAAGTGCTTTAAATCTTCCAGCTAGTTTAAGGTTGACTTCACATGCACATCACATTTTCCCAAGCTCATCTGTAATTGTTGCTACATTTAAAAAACTCTCATTCATATTTCTTAAACAATAACCAGAAGGAAAAGCTACTATAATGTGAAAAAGGTGGATTGTCCTCAAATTTACAATCACTATCTTTTTATTCTGAGTTATGGTACTGTAGTTGTCAGCAGCTTGGAAAATCATGTCTCCTTCCTAACATGTCTGACTTCTAAAGAATTAATGACATTTACAAGTTATACTAAACAGGGAGATATTGTAATTACCATCCAGATAAGAAACTGTATATAGTTCAAGAGAACAAAAAAGGTCAGGAAATAGTAAGCCCTCACAATAGAAGGCTAATATATCCGTTTTATTGCCATAATTTTCATTGGCTTCTTATTCCAGGTCTAAATGAACCTATGTGAATCAGGTCAAGGAGTTGCCTATGAAGAATAGGCTCCTATGGCCTTTTGACATGTGTCCTACAGCCACCCAATAGCAAAATTCCTCTCAGTGAAAACATTACACTTGTGTTCTCTTAGAAGGGCTTAACCTCCAGCCCTCCTGCAGCGCATAGAAATGAAGACTGGTCATCTGTGGAAAGATCAGGCTGAGTAGGTGAACTGCTGAGACACAGTGAATCACAATTTACCAACTCAGTGATTTAGGAAGCTCAGAGCAGGTTGTTTAAAGGTTCATTTGTAACAATCTGTGTGGAAGCTGGAAGAAAGCCTGCAGGCTACAAAGAGAAAGATTTGTAGTGGATAATAACAGTCAATCAGTTTCTATGAAGCCCAAAACGGTCAGCTGTTGTGGCATACATGTAATGAGAACAGTTAATGCAGGACCTGTTAAATTTTAGGGTCCAGAAAACTTTTATCTTCTTACTCAGTAAACATTATTTATTATTATTTAAAGTAAGGTAGAAAAGTTCAGCATAGTAAATCCCAGCACAAGAAAGAGAGTATACTACAAACAGGAAAATAAATAAATAAATAAATAAATAAGATGTTTAAAAACCACTTATCACAGGGAATGCTGAATTACCATTAAAAATAATTGACATAAAACGTATTACATAAACATGGAAGAACTATCAGGAACAAAAAATAGTTTTACAGAACTGATGAAGGGGACAAAATATAAAATAAAAATAAAAATAAAAATAAATAAAAATAATAAAAATAAAAATAAAAATAAAAATAAAAATAAAAATAAAAATAAAAATAAAAAAGAAGAAGAAGCAAAAAAGTGGGTAAGAAGCTGTTTCCAAGGAGGGTTGACAGCTTCTTAAAGTTGGAAATACAGAACAGCTTCTACTCCAGATTCATAAAGGTTCCAAAATAGGAAGGTCATCTAAATACAAGTAACCATTAAGCAGCCTAAACTTTTGCATGTCACATTAAGAGCATATGTAGAGGGAAGGAAAATTAATATTATACAATCTAATGTAGGTTGTGAGATTTGAGACTGACATAAATTCCTACAGTACATTGGACAATTCTTACCCGCCCGCCAAAAAAATTTAAAATTAAATCCTCCTTCAGAGATCAAAACAGTTGATACTGTTACTACAGTTACTACCCGCTACTGGTCTTTCAGGCTGGTAATGACGAGGTAGCAACGAGAAGTCTGAGAGCGATCAAAAGGGACTTTAGGGCTTTGGGCGACTACTTAAAGGATCAGGGGCACAGGTTGTGTTTGCCTCTGTCCTTCCGATAGGGGGGATCGAAGCTGACAAGCAGACTTGTCACATTAACATGTGGCTTCGGGACTGGTGCAACTGCCAGGACTTTGGGTTTTTCGATCACGGGAAGGTCTACGCGACCCCGGGCCTGTTGGCACCAGATGGGATGCGCCTCTCTCAGAGAGGGGTGAGGATTTTTGCTCAGGAGTTGGCAGGTCTGATAGATAGGGCTTTAAACTAGAGTCGAAGGGGGAAGGGGATAAAACCAGGCACGCCGGTGACGAGCTAAGGGATGGTGTGCTAGAATCAGAGGGACTGTGTCCTAGTGAGGCCCTTCGGTCAGATACACAAGGTGCTGCGTGTAGGGAGGTGCATTTGAAGTGCTTCTACACAAACGCACGCAGTATGAGGAATAAAATGGGTGAGCTAGAAGTACTGGCCCAGTCCCACAGCTACGACATCATCGGCATAAGCGAAACCTGGAGGGATGAGTCCTGTGGCTGGTGTGTTGCAATAGATGGTTACAGGCTCTTCAGGAGGGACAGGCAGGGTAGGCGAGGTGGTGGGGTGGCGATGTATGTGAAGAATGGGCTGGACTGTGTGGAACTTCAAGTTGGTGATGGCAAAGTTGAGAGCCTCTGGGTAAGGATTAAGGGACGAACAAATAAAGGGGATGTCGTTGTGGGAGTCTGTTACAGACCACCTGGGCAGGACGACAACGCCGATGAATTATTCTTTGCAGAACTAAGAGATGCCTCGAGATCAACTCCCCTTGTCCTAATGGGGGATTTCAACTTGCCAGACATCAACTGGGATCACCACACAGCTGACACGAGCAAGTCCAGGAGGTTCATAAAGCACCTAGATGATAACTTCTTGGTGCAGGTACTAAGAGAGCCAACTAGGAAAGGTGTCCTCCTAGATCTGTTGCTGGAGAACAGAGAGGGTCTTGTGGGAGACATGGCAATTGGCGGCCGTCTCGGTCATAGTGACCATGAAGTGGTTGAGTTTAGAATTTATGGTGACAGAAGGAAAACTGCCACCAAAACTTCAGCCCTGGATATGGGGAAAGCAGACTTCAGGCTGCTCAGGGAACTAGTCAGCAAGGTCCCCTGGGAAACTGCTTTTGAAGGCACTGGTGTCCATCAGTGCTGGTCCATCTTTAAGCACTGCCTGCTAAAAGCTCAAGATCAGGCGATTCCAAAATATCGGAAGTCAGGCAAGCGGCGCAGAAGGCCATCCTGGCTGACCAGGGATCTTCTACTGGAGCTAAGGCAAAAAAAGAAAATGTACGGCTGCTGGAAGGAGGGTCAGTCGACGAGGAAGGAATATAGGGATGCTGTTCGTGTTTGTAGGGAGAAAATTCGTGTGGCCAAAGCCCAACTAGAGTTGAAGCTGGCCATGTCTGTGGGAGACAATAAAAAAGTTTTTTTTAGATATGTGAACAGAAAAAGGAGAACCACAGAAAACATAGGTCTGCTACTAGATGGGGAGGGTCTCCTCACAGACAATGACATAGGCAAAGCAGAGACGTTTAATGCCTTCTTCGCCTCTGTCTTCAACACTGATGATGGGCTTTGGGACCCAGGGTACCCTGAGCTGGAAGACCATGACGGTGGGAATGACAAACTCCCAACCGACCCTGACCATGTGCGGGATTTGCTGCTCCACCTGGATCCATACAAGTCCATGGGTCTGGATGGGATTCATCCCAGGGTGCTTAAAGTGCTGGCTGATGTCATCGCGGGACCTCTCTCAATTATTTTTCAACAATCTTGGGAATCTGGAGAGGTCCCAGTAGACTGGAAGCTGGCAAATGTTGTGCCAGTTTTCAAGAAGGGTAAGAAAGAAGACCCTAGCAATTACAGGCCTGTCAGTCTCACGTCAGTGCCTGGTAAAATTATGGAGAGGATGATCCTTGAAGTTACTGAAGCTCACCTGGGGGACAATGCAGTCATTGGTCCCAGCCAACATGGGTTCATGAGGGGTAGGTCCTGCCTAACAAATTTGATTTCCTTTTATGATAAGATCACCCATCTAGATGACCAAGGGAAACCACCTGATGTGATCTTTTTGGACTTCAGCAAAGCTTTTGACATGGTTTCCCATAGGATCCTACTGGACAAAATGTCCAGCATACAACTTAACAAAACCATCAGACGATGGGTGAGCAATTGGCTGATGGGCAGGGCTCAAAGGGTTGTGGTAAAGGGGGCCACATCTGGCTGGCGGATGGTCACTAGTGGGGTCCCTCAAGGCTCCATTTTAAGGCCAGTCCTCTTCAATGTTTTTATAAATGATTTGGATGTAGGACTAGAAGGTGTTCTGAGCAAATTTGCCGAGGAGGAGTTGTGGACTCAGATGAGGGTGGAAAGGCCTTGCAGAGAGATCTGGACAGATTGGAGAGCTGGGCGATCACCAACCACATGAAGTTTAACAAGAGCAAGTGCCGGGTCCTGCACCTGGGATGGGGCAACCCTGGCTATAAGTACAGACTGGGCGACGAGACGCTGGGGAGCAGCCCCGCAGAGAGGGATCTGAGGGTTGTGGTTGACAGCAAGTTGAATATGAGCCAGCAGTGTGCCCTGGCAGCTAGGAGGGCCAACCGTATCCTGGGTTGCATCAAGCACGGCATTGCTAGTTGGTCGAGGGAAGTGATTGTCCTGCTCTACTCTGCGCTGGTGTGGCCTCACCTCGAGTACTGTGTGCAGTTCTGGGCACCACAGTACAAAAAGGACATTAAACTGTTGGAGAGTGTCCAGAGGAGGGCGACGAAGATGGTGAAGGGCCTAGAGGGGAAGACGTATGAGGAGCAGCTGAGGTCACTGGGCCTTTTCAGCCTGGAGAAGAGGAGGCTGAGGGGAGACCTCATCACAGTCTACAACTTCCTCGCGAGAGGGAGTGGAGAGGCAGATGACCTATTCTCTGTTATCACCAGTGACAGGACCCGCGGGAACGGTGTGAAGCTGAGGCAGGGGAAGTTTAGGCTGGACATCAGGAAGAGGTTCTTCACCGAGAGGGTGGTCGCACACTGGAACAGGCTCCCCAGTGAAGTAGTCACTGCACCAAGCCTGTCTGAATTTAAGAAGAGATTGGACTGTGCACTTAGTCACATGGTCTAAACTTTTGGGCAGACCTGTGCGGTGCCAGGAGTTGGACCTGATGATCCTTATGGGTCCCTTCCAACTCGGGATATTCTATGATTCTATGATTCCTCACGAGAGGAGTGGAGGGGCAGGTGCTGAGCTCTGCTCTCTGTTGACCAGTGACAGAACCCGAGAGAACGACATGGAGCTGGGACAGGGGAGGGTCAGGCTGGTTGTAATGAGAAGGTTCTTCACCGAGAGGGTAGTCAGGCACTGGAACAGGCTCCCCAGGGAATTGTTCATGGCAGCAAGCCTGTCAGAGTTCAAAAAGTGTTTCAACAACAATCTCAGACATATTGTCTGATTTTGGGGTGTTTCTGTGTGGAGACAGAAGTTGGACTCAGTGATCCTTGTAGGTCTCTTCCAATTTGGGATATGCTATGCAGTTAGTTTTTAATCCACCTCACTATCTGCTCATACAGCCCATACATACTTTTCTATGAGGATCTTGTAAGGGACAATGTCAAAGGCTTTATTGAAGCCCAGGAAGTCAATAGCCACCATTTTCCCCTCATCCATCACATTGGTGATTTCATTACAGAAGCTTATCAAGTTGTTAAGGCGTGTCTTTCCCTTGGCAAATCCATGCTGACTGCTCCTGATGATTTTCTTCTCCTTCATGTGCCTGGAATTTTTTTCCAGGATTAGCTGTTCCATCACTTTCCCAGTGATCAAGGTGAGGCTGACTGACCTGTATTTCTCTTGGTCCTCCTTCTTGCCCTTTTTGAAGATGGGAGTGACATTTGCTTTTGTCTAGTCTTTGGGCACTTTTCCCAGTTTCTACAATAAAGCAAAGATTATAGAAAGTGGTCTCACAATCACATTTGCCAGCTCCCTCAGCACTCATGGGTGATTACCACCAGGGCCCATGGGCTTATAAATGTCCAGGTTACATCTTCCTTGCTCCAGCCTTGCCTCCTGGACTCTGGAACCCGGGATTTCTGAAGGTCATTCTTGCTGGCATATGCTGGGCAAAGAATACGTTCAGTACCTCAGCCTTTTCACTGTCCCAGGTAACTAGGTTTCCCGTTTCCTTCAGCAGAAGGAGGTTTATTTCACCAGTGAGTTTGTTCCTTACTAGAGAGTTTTTCAAATCATCTTTCCAGGGCAGCTATTTTTCCCAGTCCACAGCTGACCAACAGGCTCCAAATTGTGTTTTGGGCATTTGTCACTCCATTCATGACTTTAAGGCACCTAGGATTTGGTTACAATACCTGTAAGTGTCAATAGATCTTAAGAGTTTTGTAATGAAAGATCTAGAATGAGTCATACATTAAACCACGATGTAATTAAAAGGTCTCTTTTATTTCCCTTAACCACTTTGGCAGAAGAAAGAGAAATTGAGAAAAAATCTTTGGGAAATAATGGAAATTCGGTTTTGATTCGTCAAGAAGTGCTTTCTCATTGCAGTTTAACAAATGTTTAATTTGTTCTTGCATACAGATATCAAGTTACTTATCAGAATTTAAAGGTACATCTAAAGAGGTAGAGAAAGGCCAAAGTAAACTAAAGCGGGATACAATCAGTGTTAGTCATTTATTGCAGTTCGTAGAAATGGACTCTGAATTATTCTGGACATTTTCAAGACTCAATTCAATACCCACATCTCTGTGTAAGGACCTGAACTAACTGGACTCAGTCTCCTCAGCTGCTGACCTGCATATTTTTCTACAGGTATAGAAACCAATTTCACTGTGTTAAACAGATATTAAAGCTCCTTTTTAGTTCCTATTTAGGTTTTGTAGTATGTTTTGTTATGTGCAGACTTATTTTACCTGGTCCAAGGCCCAGTCTAGTAGTCCCTTGAGGAAGCTCAGAGCTCTGTACATAGCTAAGATATAATGAAGTCTTGTGGCTTATTTGACTGTTTATGGATGAAAGCACAGGATTTAAACTGAAATAGGCTTGTGCTACAAATATAGCCTCTGTCTAGCTGACCAAGGTGACAATGGATGCTATTTCTCCATTGCTTGTCCTTTCTGTGTGCAGTAGTGGATGCAACTCCTAAAATTATAGTAGTGTTTTTTAAAATCTAGAACATCATGCAAGAAGAATAAGGATCCTAATTGTTTCATTGGGCTAGATAAAATAGAGAACATGGGTACTTAATTAGAAATTTAGACAGAAACTAGATCGGTCAGAAGATAATCAGAAGCTGGATACCTATATCTGAAATTGTGAGCTACATAGAAAATAGTCCATTAGGGGAATCAGAGGAGCTGCATCTTGTTAATAGCTGTAACCCCATCCCCCCCCACCCCCCCCCCCCCCCACCCCCCGCCAGCCCCATGGAAATAGGAGGCAGCATATTAAAAATGCAGTGCTGTAGCTGCCTTACAGGATAACTGAGACCCCTGGGGCAGATTTCATTATTCAACCAAGGAGGAAGTTTTCAGGATAACAAAGCAAACAATTGAACTATGAAGCAGATAGAAACTGATTGTACAGATTAAGAAAGTTCGAAAAGGATTAGTTCGCATCCTGTGTGTCATTCAGTTAATTGAATTACCACTTGACATTAAAATTAAAGGACATTTAATTTCTATCTGACCCATGCCATTGGAGAAATTAGAAGTAAAACTACAGATAGAAAAATGTTAATTTAGAATTTATTTTAGTGTAAGTGTGTGGTTTGTCCTAAAAGGAACATTTAGGAAATTAATGCATTCTGTTATATTTAAGATTAAAATTAAATTTTATTCAGGAAGATACCTCTGTAAGGTATTTTGGCAAACAAGAATAAGGATCTCAGGTCCTCCCATTAATATGAAGAAAGGAGAAGAAAGATGAAAGGAAGGAGACCATCTGTACTGCTCCAACCTACAATATATTTTCAGATATTCTATGTCATATTATCAATGCATTCCACTAAAAATTATCAAGCAGTTGAATAAAATATCATTTGAAATGGCATTTGGAATTTTCAAATGGAATTTGGTAAATGTTTTAAACTCAGGAATTTCCATTGTTTCATGGTAGCTTTTGTAGACATTTGCATGATTCTGCAGAGGTGAAAAAAAAAAATCTACAGTTTCACTGAATCAGCTCTGATTAGTAAAAAAGTTTATCTGAAATTTATTACAGTAATCCATTTTGTATTCACAGTTTGTACTGAGATATAACTCACATTTAGATATGCATGCCTGACATGCATTTCTTACTTTTTCCCTATTCAGTTTACTAGGTATGGAGTAAGTTCATATGTGTTCACATTGGTGATTTAGCTTACAGGAGTCCTTTTTCAGTGCAAATTTGTACTCTATCTTTAGTCAGTGTCCTGAAGCACCTACTCAGGAGTACCACAAATACACGCAAAATAGTTTCGTTCCTACTGGATGCAGTACTGAAGCTGAAGACCTGGGTGTAGACTGGCCACCAACAGTATACTACTTTCTGTGTGAACAGGAGGTCCTTTAGAAGGTCTTCCCAGCTCTACACTTTCATAGTACTTCCTGGAAGTGGACACCAATAGTGCAGATACAATGTGGACTGGCAGTGATGTAACACATTACAGAACATGACCCCTAGTCTCATCTGCTGCTCTGGTGGGAAGTAGAAATTTTTTGTACAAATTGCTTCTTGTGTTCAGATCAATCTGGAAGTCTGACGTCTGACATCTTTAAATTTGCAGGGTGGCCAGAAGCCTGATGTTGAAGATGTAAAGGCATTAGTGCATTCTGAATTGCTCTCTGCTGTTCCACCTATGCCATACCATGAAAAATATGTTCTGTTCAAAGTTTACTTATCCAGAAACTGCTTTCTTAATCAATATTGTATCCTCACATCACTGAACTAATGTCTCAGTAGTATCAACTGTACTTTGGGGCACTATTTTCTGTATCTCTGCATGGTTTCTACTGGCTTGTGATTTAGCTGTACTTTTATTGTAAGCCCAGATATGAACAGAGCATTATTGAACAGTAAAAGCACAACCAACAACTTTCTCTCTCTGTCTCTCTCAGTCCCCTGTCTAGAGAAAATTTCTGACAGTAAACGGTATAGACAGCTGGCTTTATGCCAGTGCAACCTGTGAGCCTCCTTTGCTAAGGCTCTATTGTATTTTGTGCTCAGAAATAAGGTAATAATACTTGCCTCCTCTTTGCATTGTATACAAATTAATTGTGATAGTGTTTGATGAGTTTCTGCAGACACTTCAGGAGAACGTACAGCATATATCACCTTCAGGGATGCACGTACCAGCAGTAGATATTGTGAAGGCAGAACAGAGCCTGACTGCAGTTTGTGAGGAGGGAGGAGAGGGTACTGCCCACAGTGTGGCAAGGCAGAACCTGAGAGCCATGGCCTGTCATACCTCCCCAGCAAGGAGCAGTGCATCAGGGGCACTAGGGCAGCCCCAGTCCCAGGAACCCAGCACCTCACTTGGGACAGGGCAGTATGTGGGGCTGTTGGAGGAGGGTCTAGACGAGGCCTGGTGATGGGAACCAGGGTCAAACACATCCCCAAGGTGGCTAGGCAGGGCTGTGGGAACAGGGACGGGCCAAGACCAAGCTGGGACATCAGCCTGCAGGCTGGGGTCAGGATCAAACAGAGCTCAGTTTCTTCTAAGCAGTATAACTGGAATGATTTTTAGCAGGAGTCATAGATGGAGGAAACACATACTTGCTCTTTCATATACTAATTCCTGGCTCATTGACCTTTCCATATCATGTGTTTACCGTGTAAAAAGATTTATACATTTCCGAGTAAAGGTACAGAATGAGGAAAGTTATTTGGCCATCTCAATATATCCATGCATATGGATATATATGGCTTCTTTCTGAATAGTGGCTCGGCCACTCTCCTAATATATGAACTTGTGGGTGGAATGCTTGAAAGGTCAACAGATGTTTGCTACAGAGTACATCAGTTTCCTGTTGATATGAATTATTGTTAGTTCATTTAGAATTACACTGTCTAAAAGTCTGTGAATACCCAAATATACCAATAAATATCCAAAAGGACAGTGCCAAGAAGATGGAGAGATGCTCTTTTCAGTGGTGTCCCATGCCAGGACAAGAAGCAATGGGCCCAAACTGGAACACAAACATTTCTGTCTGAAGATCACGAAGCACTTCTTTACCGTGCAGGTAATGGTACACTGGAATAGGTTGCCCAGAGAGGTTGTAGAGTCTTTCTGCTTGGAGATTTTCAAAAGCTGCCTGGACATAGACCTGGGCAACCTAACCTAGGTATCTCAGCTTGAGTGGTGGTTTGGACCAGATGACCTCCAGAGGTCCCTTCCAACCTTTACCATTCTGTGATTCTTTAAGCTGGAACTAGTCAATGGGGGAAACAACGAGCATTAAACTCCCATACCAGTCTTTCTAGGGCCTCAGTGCCTGATGTATTCTTCGTATAGGGGTGGGGTATCAGGGGGTATTCTTTGTGAATGTTGACTTCTTCTCTAAACTCAGTAAGCTTTGACACTAACTACCTTCTGTGGGCACTACAATGCCTTCCATGTAGATTGAGGTCTAATTTAAGTCAAATTTAATCTCTTCAAGGATACAAACTCTCATCTGCTTTGTGAGAAAGGCTAAACTCAAAAGTTTAATATTAAATTTCAAAAGATTTGAAATTTCAGAAATAAATAGATTTATGGTACTGGAGAAAAATAAACAACAAAAGAAAGATATTTTTGGCTTAGTGGTTTTGACTTTTTGTTTGTTTATTTGTTTTACTTTATCCAGGGTTTTATATGTGAAATGTTTATAGAAACTGGAGCACCAGCCTAATCTCCTCCCCTTTCCTGAGTAACTAACCAGCAAGATAATTCTCAGTACGTCCATGCTTCACTTGTTCTCCTTCTGGCCTTCTGGAATCTGTATTCTTTCCTGTGCATTAGCCCTGCTTGAACAATAAGAAACAGCATAGTTCTATATTCACTTTTTTTGTTGTTGTTGTTTTTGTTTTGTTTTGTTTTCCATAAATGGATGACTAGCCACTGCCCTGAATCTCAGAAACTGGATATTTGAGTCACCCCTATCTGCACATATATTTGGATATGAGATTGGCTTTCCAGAGTCACATCCTAACCATTGAATACATAGAGGATAGAAAAAATGATAAAACTTGTAAGAGACAGATCCAGCAATCTGTATGGAGAATATTTCACATAATAATTTTTATTTTTATTTTTTGTCATACTAGGGATATGATTATCTGATGACACTTTCAGAGGTTTTACAAACTTCTGCACCAGATAGACACCAGCAGGCACAGCTGCTTTGCAGGTGAATTTTTCTAAGTACATCAGTATTGTCATATAGGCTAAAGCTTTTAGAGCTCTGTTTTAGATACTGATATCATGCTTTCAAAAAATATCTGGATTTAGTCATATAACACTAATTCTCAGTATTAGTCATCCCTGTTGCCACTGAGAATTTTGGAGTGATGTAGCTGCAAGAACAGAACAGCACACACCACATATTGACATAAAATCTAAGATTTATTTATTAAGCAGAATGTCAATAGCAGGTGGACAATGTTCTCTGTTCTGCACCATGCACATGCAAGATCTGTGTCGTTACACTTACAGGGTCAAGGCCCTGTCTCCTCCAGAGGACAGCATGGGCTCAGGGGGGACAGGCCACTCGATCGTGTTTGTCCTAAGGTCATAGTCCTGACTGGTGGGTTGACCATAATGCATAGCATTTCAACCTTGGGCTCAGCCTTCATCACAGTGTTAGATGTCTGTGGATATATTTCCTGCAAGGGGTAATGTCTTTCCTGTGTTTTTGCTTTCCAATGAAGTTTGTTATAATAAACTGGTGATCACCTCACTGGTCATATAGCCCCAGACCATCTTTGTGACTTTCTCCGTATACAAAGTCAATTGTTATCTGAGTTACTATCAGTTACTAGTCTCCTGCCCCAAACTATACAGTTATGCAGATATAAAATTTTTAAGAGTTAATCTGTTGGTTTAGGCTTTTTATTTATTTAATTACTTTATTACTTTATTATTTTATTTGTTTGTTTGTTTGTTTTTTATTTATTTTCCCCCATAGAATCATAGAATCATTTGGGTTGGAAGGGACCTTAAAGATCCCAAACCATCCCTACACCTTCCACTAGATCAGGCTGCTCAAAGCCCCATCCAACCTGGCCTTAAGCTCTTCCAGGGACGGGGCATCCATAGCTTCTCTGGGCAACCTCTTTGAGTGTCTCACCATCCTCACAGTAAATAATTTCTTCCTCATATCTAATCTAAATCTACCCTTTTTTAGTTTTAAATCATTACCCCTATGACCACTACAGTCCCTGATGAGAGTCCCTCTCCATCTTTTTTGTAGTTCCCCTTTAGGGTATTGGAAGGATGATATAAGTTCTCCCTATAGCCTTCTCTTCTCTGGACTGAACCACTTCAACTCTTTCATCCTGTCTTCATATGAGAGGTTCTCCAGTCCATCCTTGTAGCCCTCCTCTGAACTCTAACAGATCCATTTCCTTCTTATGTTTGGGGTTCCAGACACCACCCTCTAGGTGGGGTCTCATGTGAGTGGAGTAGAGGTGGAGAATAACCTCCCTTGACCTGCTGGAGGGATGGAAACCAGGATATGTTTGGCTTTCTGGGCTGTAGGCATGCATTGCCAGGTCATGTTGAGCTCTTTATCATCCAACAACCCTAAGTCCTTTTCTTCAGGGCTGCTCTCAGTACATTCTGCAGACAGCCTGTATTTGTGCTTGAGGTTGCCCCGACCCAGGTGTAGGACCTTGCATTTAGCCTTGTTGAATTTCATGGGGTTTGCATGGGCTCACTTCTCAAGCCTGTTAAAGTCCTACTGGATGGAATCTTTTCCCTCCGGCATATCATGGTGTTTTATTTATTTATTTATTTACTTACTTACTTATTTATTTTGTTTGCGTGTGTATGTTTGGTTGGTTGGTTGGTTGGTTGGTTTGTTTTCCATGAAGCACATATTGAAACCTGTAGGGAAGCAAGGAAGATGTAATCCAGAGCTTTTAGGTAAGCCTTTCCTCAATAAAATTATTTTTCTTGTCTTCCCAATACAGACCAGAATCATCTAATCACTTAGAGACAGACAGACCAGTCAAGGTCCCCCCTACATGAACAACAGGCTTTCAGGGAGGCTTCACACCATCACAGACTATTATTATTGATAGGAGCTGCATAGCTAACTCTATATCATTCAGCTGCTAAGCTGTAGAGTCCAAATCAAAATGCTGGGAAAGGATATAAAATCCAGTTGATCCCAAGCCAGAAACATTTTAAAGAGTGGAGGTGGCCAGTGTGAATAAACCCATTATGAAGTAGAAGTTTCTGATTCTTTTCCATATTTTATGTTTTTAAAATTAAACAAACAAACAAACAAACAAACAAAAAACTGTGTACAATTAGTTTTAATACTAATATTTGTATGAAAACAGATTGTGATATATGGTGGTTCAGTGGAATAGGTGTTCTATATTTCCATCAGCCCTCTTACTTTAGTGTAAAATATAAATAGGTATTCCAGCTGGGCTATTTTTAATAACTATCACATGGTGATATCCCAGGTGTCCAACTTGGTACTCAAAACTGAGTATCACAAACCCAGCATAGATTTAGAAGGTTAAATCTGAAAAGAAATTTAGATTGCTTTGAGATTTCATATTCAGACTTTATCTCCCCCCAGAATTTCTCTTTGGGCCATTGGTAATATTTATCTGCATGTAAGTGATATTTATTTATTTTAGTGAAAGGAATTTAAAATAGCACCACATAAATGTTTTCAGAGTTATGGGAAAAAAAATCTAAATGTAAAAGATTAAGGATTTTAAGAAATTTTTACCCACCAATGTATTCCTTCCAAAGGTAACACACCAACAGCTGGAGTACTGGAAATCCTTAAGTTATAGATTAGTTTTTAAGTAATTTAAATTCCTGATAGGAGAAAGTTCATCACCAAAGCTACAAGTCATAAGCCACCAAACAGAACCAAAATATGTATGTTTTAGTCAGTTAAATTGTCATGTTCATTTTGTGTGGGAAGCCAGAGGGAAAAGACCTATGAGATGAAAATTTTCAGTGTTGTATTCTGTTCTTGTTTTGGACTGTTATGTTAAACACAGTTTAAAATCTTGTAACAGACTTAAGCTTGCTGCTATTTCTCCACCTGTTGTTTGGATTAAGGAAGCTGGCTTTTCTGACGATCTTGAAGCTCTCTAAAGATTGTCTGATCTTGTCTCCTCTGGGTTTTGCTTCTCTGATGTCTTTTAGTTCTGCAGAGCTAATATTAACAGCAATGGGATTTTTTTCAAATTATCCTCAGTGTAGGCAAGGCCGTGATTTCTGTGACATTTCCACTGCTACGAATAATCTAATTCTTGGTCTTCTGTAGATATAATGGTTCTAGCCTGAAAGTTTGGGTTTTATTGCTTATTTTCTACTCTCCAAAAAGGCTGCTTTCAACTAGATAATTCCTGGGGGAAGGGGGCGAGGTGGGGGGGAGAACAACCAAAAAAAACAAAAACAAACAAACAAAAACAACTCATCTTTGACACTTAATCATCAATGATATAGATTAATAAAAAGGCCAAAAGTGAGATGGGTATTACAGAATTATGAAAATATAGAGAGTGAAAGAACAATGCTAGAAGAGCAAAGCATTGTATGAGTAAATTCACCTTTATGGATGGCTGTGTTTCTATTCTTGGCTGTGTACATTCAGCAGTCTTGGAGCAAACTTACACAGTTCTTTGTTAAGAACATTTTTGCCCTGTGGCATCTTCTAGATACAATAAAACCTTAAACTTAGAGTATGAAGTAGTTTGTTTCTGATTGTCCAATTTATTTTCCTACATTTGTTCAAAAATGTATTCCTCATTGCAAATGCTGTTCTAGGATGTATACATGAGGGGATTTTCTTGCACAGTACATAGAAACTCTATATAGTTCTTAGGTATGGAAATATTAATACATACATTGTTTTAGACACAGCTTGGCCTTAGGAAGCACAGTACTTCATGTTGTTTATGAAATATCTGTTTAAAGAGTTGTCTTTACATTTTCTGTTTTACATTTCCCCTTTACGTAGGTCTACAGAGATTTTTAGACTGAGAAATCATGGCCTGAGTAAAGTCTAACCAGAAAAATTGTTCAGATTATTTTTTTTTTGTGGAAATCTTTTTGCACAGAGCAAGACCATAATAATATGTGTATTTTTTAACTGTGACATAGCTGTGGTGAGAAGTACCTTCACCTCCCCTCTCTCCATGTGCAACTCCAACAACATTAAATGATAATCCATTTTATAATAAACATCCATTTTACTGCTAAGCACTAGTAAAGTAGTGATTTAGAAGGATGTGTGGGAAGGGTGAGATGTAGGATGAGACTATAAACCTGAAAATGTATGTGCCTAATTTTAGGAAAAGATTAATATAACAGTGAATTTAAAATCAATAAAAAAAGAAAAGTGCTATGGCAGAAACAGCAAGTCAGCTTTAAATACAGCATAGAAACTCTGCAGGGTGCTGCCATACAGGATGATTATAATAAATTACAAAGAGTGAATGGAGAAAAGATCCTGACTAGAGCCGTTTCTATCCTGAGGATAACCTTATTTTGATTTGTGTATTTATGCATTTTCATCCTTTCTTTTTTTTTTTTTTTTTTTTTTTTTTTTTTTTTTTTTACTGCAGATATTTCACAGTGCATTGAATATACCATACTTTGAGTCTCTTGCAGACAATTTTGGATATGAGTGTCTAGGCGTAGGCTATTTTATCACATTTGAAATTGTAAAGAAGTATATATAGCAGGAGGTATATTACTTACCTATGCTTAACTACAAGTTAATAATTCTGTCGTGAAAGAACCTCACAATTTTTTTCATAGTTCCTAGACTGTATATGCAGTCCTATTCACTATTAAGATTGCCTTCCAGCTTCGTTTTCTCAGAAATGCTTGCCAGTTTTTATTTGTAATTCAGTTTAAATACGAATGTCCATTTTGAGGAATTCCATTTAAACTTCTCTATATTTATTTCTTCTCCAAAATATTTTTAAAGCTTTGCATGTTTTAAGATTGTATTAATATGATTGTAATTTCTTAGATCACAGTTTTCTATTTCACACACAAATCTGCAGCTTATTTCCCCATCTCATCATGCATATGCCAACAGGAGATTACCTATAAAATACTTCGCTCCATTTCCACAATTCAAGTTATTCTGAGAGGTTTATTACCTACCCTATCTGAAATAATACATTTCTCATCTACACTGAATGTAACAATTTCTTCTTTCATGTATTTAGTTTCATTAGTGTCCAACCATAACTCTTACCCTTCTTGAAAAGCTTGAGATAGTTCTGTCTAAGTTTCACCTCTGGTCAATCCTTGCTGAATAGATATCCTTATTCTGCTTTCATTTATATGTCTAGAAACCATTGAATTGCATTTAACATATTTTACAGTATCTTCCATCTTATTTTTTTTTTCGGGTTTATCTCTGAAAACAAGGCTGTAATTTTTTGTCGTGTTTGGAGTTCTTGTTTTACTTATTATATTATTTCTGAGTTTATTAATGTCACCAGCTCAGGAGCCCTTCTGTCTTATATAAGTTCTCCCAACGCCTTCACATACCAGAGAAAAGAGTTTGCTAAGTTTGAGCAAAAAATGTTAAGGTACTTTATACTTTGATTTAGTTTAGTCCATTTAACTTGCCTTAAATTTTCTGGTTCTGACATGAAAACCTTCAGCTGCATATGGTTACAGCTCACATGTTTCTTTGTAACTTCACAATGGCATAACAGTGGTAAATATGGCATAACATCTACATCTTTTTTTTTGGAATATTGCAGCCAACTTGCCAATTTCTAGGCCATGTCAGAAACAGGCATCTATAAATAGCTGCTATGAAGGCAATATCTATTAGGGTACACTTTTTTTTATTATTTTTATTTTTTTTTATTTCAGACAAGCAATCTGAACAATGTTGCTTAACCATCCCTTCTGAAAGTAGCTGCAGAAAGAATGCAGATTTCTCATCCTTCACCTTTGTAAATGCTTGTGACTAAATACCAAATTGTGGACAACTGTGAACTAATCTCAGGTTGGGCATTCCACATGTATTATTGCCATATTGACTTGATTTCTTATGGAACAATGTTTTTTTGTATCACGGGTGGGAATTCCTATGTATATTTGGAGCTGCAAATTTCTAATACCTTTTTAAACCTTTGCCAGCCAATTGTATAGAATGCATTATAGTCAAAATTTTGTTTATGGACAAAGAGAAAGGTCAACTTATATATGAGTAAAACAAAGAATTTATTGTTAATGTACCTGAACTCTTTAGAGTCTAATCATTATTTGTCCAGATCCAATAATTACAAAAAAAAAAAAAAAAAAAAGCTAAAATTGTTTATATACACTTCTATGTTTTCTATAGCTTTTATGTGTTTTTTTTTTTTTGTGTGTGTGTGTGTGTTTTGTTTGTTTGTTGTTGTTTGTGTGTGTGTTATGCTCACACTTACCCTGATTCTCTGGGTCTTAAGATAGGTGATTTCATCCTGGTGTTGGTGGCGTAGCTATCAGCAGTGAGCTGTCAGCATCTGTAGTCCTTTGCTAGAACAAATATGATGTTTACTTTAATGATTTCATCTTCCTTTCTCTAGAATCCAATTCAAGTAATTTTTATATGCTTGCTTTTACTCCTTATTCTTTGTTCATTGGATTGAAACTCCATGCTGGATATAAATTTCTTACCTATAGTGCATCTAGGTACTCTTTTTTTTCTCCTTGTTACCCCAAGACCATTTTTTTTCTGTCTCCAAGTCTGCATTTTTTCAAGAATCATGGGTGAGTTTTTTATTGCTGTGGCGTCTTCATTGTGAAGCCTTTGCCCTGTCTGTGTTTCTTTACTCTCTCCTCTCTGTCTCCACTTTTCAAGGCCTCTGCTATTGTACCAACATCATATTTCTGTGTATAATAGCATTACACTGGATTAGTAAATATGCTATTCTACATAGAATAACATAAAATAACTGATTATTGCTGCTATTTATATAAAACTGTGGTGGTAAAATGAATTTAAAACAAACAAAAGTAAAACAAATTAGACATAATTACCTAATCCATTAGAGATATTGCTGTCACTGACAAACCACGTAAAAACAAGCTGCAAGCAGGTCAGGAAAACCTCAGACAGACCAATACTGATAAGCCTCAGTCCCGAGGCCTTGCAAGTACAGGACAATACTCTAACCTATTACATAGCTACAAAGAACAGAGGTCACAAGACTCAGAAATTTCAGAGAAATAACCATTTAGACAGAGAGGGTAGAGCTCTTGTAAGTGTCCCAGTGGTACAGAAATCTTTCTGTGAAAACTTGCCCTTAATCACTTAAATCAGTCAACCTCAAACAAATCTGTAAGAAAATTGTTGTAATTTTCTACTTCTTATAAAACTACTAGTATCTTTGTTCTAGTCTTACAGTTTGCCTACCATATTTTTTTTTTTTCGGTTTATTCAAAGTTGCTGATACTTTGCAGTGAAAAAAATGTAAAATCTCTTATGCCGAGAAGGGAAATTCATTTGATAAATGGTATCAATTTCTCATTTATTCTAAAGCTACAGCTGTAGTCTCTCCAGTTGATGGTAAAATACAAATATACAGTGCTCGGACTTTGCTAAGTGTATTTTACTCTTTTGCACATCTTTTGGATATGACATCTATCCTTCTAGAAAGTAAAATGTATTTATACAGTACATGGTACTTTTCAAGCTTTACTTTAGAATTTACTTTGCATCTTAACTATCAAACATAAAGGAAGTGAAAGAATTAGGCATCAAGTTAAATATATATGTAAAGAAGGGATTAGTTTTTGTTATTGCTTTTGTTTTGTTTTGTTTTGTTTTTAAAGATATAAAACTTACCAGGACTAATCACAGTTATTCAGAATAACTCAGTATTAGTTTGCTGCAAATGACTGAAGTAAGTTAGAGTGAGTATTCCTGTTCCCCTTCACAGAACAGAAACACTTTATATGAATTGAAATGGAAGCAATTTCTAGGACAGTAAAAATACTTTTAAAGTAAATTATTGTAAAGGGAAAAATAGTATCAGTCAAAATGGAATTAGACTTTTACAAGAATAGTGACAATATTGTCTACTAAATTAGGTAGAACACAAGATATGGCTTGCTTTAGCTATCTAGTAACATGAATAAATCATGTATTAATATTGAATTAGTTTTATCTATTGTCTTTTTCATTGTAAAAGGGAGGAAAGTATTTTAAAATAGTACATCTTCTAAGTAAAAATCTACCTTAGTACTAATTTTTAGTATATTATATAACTTGTATCGTTTATAATATAGTTTATGTATAGATTACTATGTGTCTAAGTAACAGGTATGAAGCACAGCAACAGGCATCATGTAAGAATCAATAATACTAAAAAAAAAAAAAACAAAAAACACCATATTACCTATGCGTAAATTGTCTCACATTTGTATAGAATAGACTGAAGCTCCTTCTACAGCATTACTAAAATGTAGTACATATATGACTGATTTAATCTGGGATAATCCTCTACCATTACTGCCTAATACTGAGAAAGTTGTAGACCATATGCTATTTTCTTTAGGACTTCACAATTTGCCTCAGTTGTTAGCTGCCTGAATTCCTTATTTATTTATTATTTATTTTCATAATGTAATACTAAGACTTGGGGTATTATATACTCAGGTCTTAAAAAACATTTAAACATGAATATTTCTACAAATCATCAGAGGACTACCATCTTGTTTATGCTTGCACTTCATTTTCTGTCCTTATTTGTTCTGCAATCATATCCAGACTTCTAAATCTTAGTGGTAATACACAGTAATAGTTATGGCAATTCCCATTTCTATATTGCTAATACTTTCAATACTTTCAATAAATATAAGCAATATATACCTCACTTTTGTTCCACTTTCTTTTACATCTTTTGAGAACTACTAACTATTAAAATTATGATTGTTACAATGTAGTTACAGCACAAATAACTTTAGTACCTTTTGATGTCTTCACAACAGGATTTGCATATTACACTACAGCGCTATTCTGCTTTCATTTGAGTCAGCTGTAGATGGTTGCTTATATGCAATTTTTATTTTTTGCATCATTTCATGCTTCTTATATTATGCATTCCTCTGGACTGTGAGAAAGATAAGTAAAAAGTATTTTTCAGCTATTCTTTTTATGATTTTTGTTCATAGTAATGTACTATACAAACAAGTTAGTTTATATGTATATATATTTTTTGGTAAATATGGAATTCAGACTATTATTAGAGGTCAAAGTCTTTGTACAAAAATTGTGTGGAATTTGTACTATAATCCAAAACGTATCTAGTTTATTCGAAAGAAATCATCTCTGAAAATTGGTCAGTGGTACATAAACATAAAAGTAAATTTTTGGGGAAGAGAAAGAGTGCATTTTCTATTCATCAAATTTCCAAGGCTACATTTCAGTGATGTACTATGGTTCTTATCTCATTATAACGATATAAGAAGGTCCTAATCCAGTGTACACAATTAAGATGCACATTTCAGATGTTTTATGTCACTGAATTCATGCAGCAGTTGAGTGTCCTGTCACCCTTACCAGCTTTTCAGAAATACTGTCATGCATCATCACCTTTTCATTACTAGTTTGGGTGAAGTTTTTTGAAAGAGCCTAATTGACTTCAGAACATAAATCCTTTTTGAAATTGATGGACAAGTAGAGTATACACAAAGGATCTTTTAAAAATAATTCTTACTTAGAAGCTCACCATTTGGCATCATATTTTAGCCTCTTGAAATAAATAAATAAATAAATGAAATCTCCTGGTAAGGTTTTAAAGGCAAGCATAAAAATACTTGCTTTAATTACATGACCTTCTTAATTAATAATTAATAATGCATAGTGCCCCATAGCTAGTGTTCAGCCTCCTTCAAACAATGAGGCTGAACTCTTTAGGCATCAGAGACAATTTCCGTTGGCTACCTCTTCTTAAAGTATAAAACACGATAGGATTAGGTTCAACATAAACACATAGAAGAATGCAACGTTATGTTAGATGTCTTAGCATATAGTGTCTAGCTTCCAGCTCCAAAACTGCCTGGATTTCCTATGGATCTTGTGTCCTATCTGTCAGCCTGATGCTGTTACCTTAGACACGCTAAAGCATCTAAAATGTCACCATATACCTATGTATAGGCAACAAAGTCCCTATCTGTTGGGAGTCCCACAGCTGATAGATTCTAGAAAGCCATTCAGCTGACTAACTAGTTGGTATCCAATGAGCTGAGTCACTGTCTAAACTTCACTGATTGTATTAACTAAGTGGAATTCAACTGCCTTACACATTTATGGAAACCTGCTTCCAAATGAAATGTCCTATATCCCAAATGTTTCTCTAGGCTGGTGTCCAAAGCATTTCTCCAGGCTGACAGATATGTCATAGGAATTACAGAAGACCTCTACTTTTCTAGAGTGAAATCTGGAAGCCAGAAAGGAGGTACTGGCTAAACCAAAAGGATAAGAGCTCTCTACACTTCAACAAAGAAATCCAGTCCTACATACTTGTTGACTGTAATGGCAACATAAACACATTTTTCACATGTACAAATTTATAAATAGGTGTCTTAATCTAGAGTAGAATCCCAACTCAAACACATAAAACTTAATTTAGTTGTTTATATACAGGCAACTTAGTGCCATCTGGCATGTCTAGTGTACCCTGGTTGAGCTGTCATTCAGATATATCTTAAGAGAGTAACCTACAAGTCCTTTGTCTTGTCTGCCAACCCTGTGCAGATATTTTGTACCCCTCTCAATATAACAGATGCTGTTAAATGCTCATGTATGCCAACTGAATATAGCCCCAGTAATGTATGAAGCATGCTGTATATATACAAGCATGCACCCGCATTTTCCAACCCCCCCCTTCCCCCCCTCTCCCCTGGATATTAAGTGCTGTGGCACGACGTAATGGGCATGGCTAAAACAAGTTGGGAAGTATTATGCCAGACATTACTTAGGTTCTGGTTGTTGGAAAACTACAGCCTTTTGATAATTGAAACAAAGGAAAATTACTGTTCTGTAATTTTCAAAGGAAAATTTTCAAAGGAAAATTACTGTTAACGTAGTTAGGGTAGACTTCAAGGAGGAACGACTTTTTCAGCTGCCCATGGCTATTCTGAATTATGTCCCACTCATCAGTCCAACTGCTCAGAAAATTTATGAATGTCATAAATTCAGCATTCAGTTGTTTGTCCTACTCACTTGGTGATTTTCTTTCCCACTACAGGGATATGTACAACTCTATGTAGCAGTTATGCCATTCCATCGTGGCTTACAAGTGAATATGTCAAATGTGAAAACAATTTTGGCACAATTTACATGATGAATTAAAACTGCTAACATTCAGAACTTTTTAGATGAATTTTACACCGTGCAAGGGGAAATTAAGAACTAAATCAAGGAGCTGGGGAAATATCAACCATAAACATCCTGTAAAAAGCCATGCTCATTCACATGTCAGAGCCCAAAATGTCATAGCCTTATCATGGCTGTAGCCATTTGCTTACTAAAGTGTCCAAATGACAACCGAGTAAATCGTTCTTTAGTTATAGTTCTTGATGTCTGGCCCATAAATATTTGCAACTGTATGGTATTTATCAGGGTAAGTGTATGTAACTGAAAAATGTCCATAGCACACTATGGTACATTCTAATTACCATGACAATATCAGTCTACACCCTCAAGTATACTCCACGAAAAAAAAGCCAATTATTAGTAAGATAGGAAAGTAGGGGGAGGAGGGGAAGTGGAAGAAGGAGAAGGGTGTGTTCTAAGGTGAATTGTTAGAAATTATGTTTTGCTAAAAACTTTCATTGAAAAAAAACAGCTCAGGATAGATCAATTTACAGAAGGGATAATGACAATGGTATGCGGGACTACAGTCCAGTCAGTAGATAAAAACATTCTGGCTGGTAATGAATGAAAGTCTGTGCTCTGTGCATTTCTATAAGAAATTATGTGAAAACCACAAATCTTACACAAGAAAAACTATTCATATTAAATAATAATTCAACTTGTTATGGTGCTGTTAAAAACTGAACGGCCAGGTAGTTCTGTCACCATATAGGCATTCAGGACCTTTCAGGATGTAATTCTAAATAGAAGGGCTCCATTCATGTCAAGAAAAAAATAATAATAATAATATGGACACTCTTCAGCTTATTTTTTTGCCAAGTAAGAATGCATCCTGTTGCGCAAGAGCTACAAATTGCTTTTGCAAATTGGTATGCAGGTCCATGATGCTTTCCCTTAAAGGAACAAAGAATATTGTTCTTACCTAAAAAGAGTAACTCTCTGCAGCACAGAAGTGAGATTTATGAGTGTGCCTTAGGACCAACTGTTTTTTTCTCCAGGTAAATACTGGAACTCAGGCTTCTTATCATAGAATTTTACATGCATATCACTGACTTTTTATAAAGAATAAATGATCTGTAAAAACAGCAGTAATTATCCAAAGCATTGGTAGATACTATTTTTCTTTATTTTCATTTAAGATTGTAACTGTAACATTTTCAGGCCATATATTAGTGCAACATAATCCTTGCTTTTCCTTTGTTTACATACTTCTCTATTTATGTCCTGTAAAACATGTAATTAAACGTGGCATTACCAAAAAAAAGTTAGCAAGAAGTCATCCATATTCATTTAGAGAGTAATCACATCATTATTTAATTATTATCAGGCAGAATTTCCTTTAAAAAATTGTGATACTTCATTTTCTCTATGAATATTTCACATATTTTAAAGAGAACAGTAAGTAAACTCCTTTTGACTATTTCCCTGTGACAACATTGCAGGGAAAAAAAAAAAAAAAAAAAAAAAAAGAAAAGATGATTTTCTGGAGTTTGAAAAAAATCAGTTATTTTCATATGGAAACAAATCTCTGCTGATGTTTGAGGGAAGAAATGGCATGTAAGTGAATGCATTGTTTTACTGGACTGCATTAGGTATATTCAGTTGTTTTATAAAGAACAATAAAAATCATAGTTATACTGGGAAGGTGTGACAAATAAATGCCAAGCAAGAGATTTTGGATCTATTATGTGCATGTACTTCAATACACTCCTGTTGTGGAGCTTTGTCTCTAAATATGCTGAATATTTTACATGATAAGGTGAGATATAATATAGCCATAATCAACGCGTGATGAAAGTGTTATCTGTGAACTGTTGATGTGCCTGTGATCAGATGGGAGCCATTAGAATATGCAAGCACATCTGTCAGGGGAATTACAGTTTCTCTGATATAATAGAGTTGAGGCCCTGCTGCATTCCCTTGATCTTTTTAGATCTGTTGTTAATAAACTGAAAATGTAAAAACATTATTGTTAATTAAGATCTGAAAGAAGACTCAAGACAGCAAGAAAAAGAACACCTTTTTGATATATTTTTTTTTTCTGAAATAACTGTGATGATTGGCAAGAGCAGATGTTGTATATTAAACACACACAACACTAAATCAACAATTCTCTTTATTTTGGCACCTTTCCTTCCCTTAGTCCTTTTGGTACTGCTCATCAAAAGCTTCCTGACATTAAGATTTTCAAACAAATACATCTTTCAAACCTTCTCCTTTGTCAAGCTGCTTAAGACATTTTTTTACATATGGAATGTCTTTAGAATAATTCTTTGTTATACCTCTTTCTTGATATGACACCAAAGTCTTCATTATTTACTCCTTTCATTTCAAAAGCTTCTATCCTCTCTAGGAATGAGAGAGGACTGCAGACAATAGCAATTAAAATTCTGAGCACACATTTTTCTTGGTTTGTTTTACTTAGTATCTTGAATTCCTTCTTTATTTACCAAGAAGGAATATCTCCTATTTTTCAGCTCAGTAATTTCCACGTCTTGCTAGGCTTGCAGAGCCTCTTTTTGATTGAAGGATAATATTCAGTGAAAAGAAACAAATCAGACAAAAAAAAAAAAAAAAGGCCCCTGCTATAGCAGGCATTGTTTAATTTGGCTCTCTGGGGCTGCCTACAAATCCTCCCCATTCTTTGTTGTTGTAAATATTAGTAGCCTGGAAACAAACAACTGAAGAGAACTTTCATTTCTTGTTTAGCTTTTTACAGAAAGTATGACTAGCACTTTTCTAAGCATCTGGCTTTGCTTGTTTATGTTGCTGCTAAGTCTTTGTCTTTAACTTTATCTTTTTCCCACTAGTAAAATAAATGCATATTACTATGTTCTTGAAAATTCTAAAAATCTTCTAGATAAAATCACATAATCATAGAATAGTTAAGGTCAGAAGGGACCTCTGGAGGCCATCTGGTCCAAACCCCTGCTCAAGCTGAGACACCTAGAACAGGTTGCCCATGTCCAGGCAGCTTTTGAAGATCTCCAAGCAGGAAGAGTCCACAACCTCTCTGGTCAACCTATTCCAGTGCTCAGTCACCCACATAGTAAAGAAGTACTTCGTGATCTTCAGACAGAAATGTTTGTGTTCCAGTTTGTGCCCATTGCTTCTTGTCCTGGCACCGGGCACCACTGAAAAGAGCCTGTCTCCATCTTCTTTGTACTCTGCCTTCAGCTATTTATATACACTTGTAAGATCCACACTGTGTTGTTCCCTCTAGGCTAAACAGTCCCAGCTCTCTCAGCTTTTCCTGAGGTGCTCCAGTCCCTTCATCAACTTTGTGGCCCATATGACTGACAGATCAAAGATTGAGCTTCCCATGAGACACTATGAACACTTTGCTAAAATGTTCACCAGAGGCTGAGGAAGAACAAACGTGGAAAAATCAGAATCACTAGGATTTTTTTGTGCCTTTATCTGTAATGTGAGTAATGTTTCACTTCCAAGGATCATCTTGGCACATTTCACTTTTCTTTTTTTTCTTTCCTCTTTCTGGATTTTAAAACACACTGAGCTTTTGATCTCTTCAGAAAGCTTGAGTGCTGTTTTGTTTCTCTCTGCTGTGAACTACAATACACATCTACATGTAGGATTTGGGAGATCAGTAGTTCAATGTTTAACATGTATCTTAAACATTGTATAGAATCATCAGTAGTTCAATGTTAAACATGTATCTTAAACATTGTATAGAAGACAATCAGTGAACAAGTTACTATCCTTATGTTCTTCAGTATGAAAGATGTTATCACCCTCTTATGCCCGGATAATCGAAGCAGCAAAATTTTAGCATTAAAACAATACTTTTCAGTGTTCAGTTTTCACAGGCTAGGAGCTGGCTTTGTTTGTTTGTTTTGATTTATGGATTACTTATGTAAACTTAAAAATTGCATTCAAGTTGAGAATGGAATTAGGAACCAAATTCCTTAAATCAAACATCTTTAAAACAATAAACCTAGTAAATTTGGCAGCAATTCAATTTCACATAGGGATTAGCTCCAAACATGTTAGGTACTTCAAAGACAAAGTTTTAGGAATCTGGTCTTTATATTGGAGCCTGTTACCACAAGCTAAATATATGATCTCTAACTAAGCTATGGGGAAAATAAGTATTTCAAAATAGCATTCAGGATTTCAGAGATTTTTCAGTTTCTCAGTTCTGAGCTTCACGTTGCTGACAGCAAAGATTTCTTCCAAAGAGATCCACACATTTCTGAAATACCAAGAGTATTAACTACTTTATTTAAATGTATAACAAACAGAGGAGTGGTTATATGACTGTGGTGGTTTTACTCGATTGGGCGGCTGAGCTCCACCACAACCGCTCTCTCACTCCCCCTCCTCAAAGAGGAACGGGGAGAAAATACAATGAAAAGGGCTCAAGGGTTGAGATAAGGATGAGGAGATTGCACAGTAATTATCGTGACGGGCAAAACAGACTCAGTGTAGGGAGATAGTAAGATTTATTGCTTATTATTAATAAGCTAGAGAAGTGAGAAACAAAGGAAAGAAACCAAAAGCACCTTCCCCCCCATCCACCCTCTTCCACCTCCTCCCCCCGAGCGGCACAGGGGAACAGGGGGAATGGGGGTTATGGCCAGTCTATAGCGCTTCTTTGCCGCTGCTCCTTCTCAGTTACTCTCGTCCCCTGTGCTGTGGGGCCCCTCCCACGGCATGCAGTCCTTGCTGAACTGATCCGGCGTGGGCTGCCCACAGGCAGCAGCTCTTCAAGAACTGCTCCAGATATGGGTCCGTACCACAGGGTCCATCCCTCAGGAGCGAACTGCTCCAACCTGGATCCCCCACAGCAGCAGCTCCTGCCAGGTCACCTGCTCCTGCGTGGTCTCCTCTCCACGGGCTACAGGTCCGGCCCGGAATCTGCTCCGGCAGGGGTCTTCCACAGGCCGCAGCCTCCGTCGGTGCAGGTCCACCTGCTCCACCATGGTCTCCTCCATGGGCTGCGGTGTGGAACCCTGCTCCACCGTGGTACTCCATGGGCTGCAGGGGGACAACCTGCTTCACCATGGTCCTCATCCCAGGCCGCAGGGGAGTTCTGCTCCGGTGCCTGGAGCACCTCTCCCCCTCCTTCTTCACTGACCTTGGCGCCTGCAAGGCTGTTCCTCACTCCTCTCACTCTCCCAGCTGCTGTGTAGTGCAGTGGTTTTTTGTTTGTTTGTTTTTGTTTTTTTTCCCCTGTCTTAAATACGCTCTCACAGAGGCGCAAAACAACATCACTTATTGGCTCAGCTCTGGTCAGCAGTGGGGCCCTTAGCAAACATGGGGCAGCTTCTAGATCCTTCTCACAGAAGCCACCCCTATGGCCCCCTGCTACCAAAACCTTGCCATGTAAACCCACTACAATGACTTACCCATTCAAATAGTAGAATATGAAAAGTACTTTTGATTTTAGTTTTCTTCTCTGCTTGACAATGACAGATCTTTATTCAAGCCCTGATTCGATTCGATTCTATTCACTTCACTTATTCTATTCTATTTGATTCTGCTCAGTTTTCTTTTCTTTTCTATTCTAGTCTAGTCTAGTCTAGCCTAGTCTATTCTATTCTATTCTATTCTAAAGACTGCTCTATTTGACTATTCTAATCTATTCAAGACTGTTCTAAATCCAGTCCAAAAAACATGCCACCATTCGTTTCAGGTTTCACAAAAAAAAGAAGCTGAAAGTCAAACCAGATCAACAGCAGAATTCCTAGTGAATTTTGTCATGGTCAAATCAGAATGAGGTCGTTGGATAAGAGTAAGCAGAAGTGAAAGACAAAAAGTCAAGAGGTTCACAAAAGCAGGTTAATAATCACATTCTTATTAACTGTGGTGGTTTGGTTTGGTTTCATTTTTAGCAGTGATTCGATTTAGGAACCATTCTGAGTTATGCATCAAGCCATCATTGAAATACAAAATATGCATGTCAGGTAAAAAAAATGGCACATCTGAAAATGTTAACATTTTAGTAATCATCATATATTATATTTTATATTCCCTTCATTACTCCTACATACATTAATTATACAATTTAGTTGCACTTTCATAAGATCACGTCCAGGGGAAGATACTATGATTTAGTCTTATTTCAACTGTACTGTAAATGAGAACATGGCTATAATGTTGGGTATAATTTTGGGTGATATTCCAAGACTGTTTCTTGAGACTTCAACATTTTTGGGGATGATCATATTTCTGCTCATAAAGTCCTTATTGAGGTAACAGGGAAAAAACAAAACAAACAAACAAAAAAAAAGTGACACAAAAAATATAAATTCTTAGGTCCATAGTAGAGCTATATATTTTATATATGTGTTTGCGTGGGCTGCTGTAATTAAAAGGAGCAGACTGAGTAAAAGAAACAAACAAAATTAAAGTAACACCTGTATAAATTATTCTTTATTTCCTTTCTTCTTTTAACATTGACATATTTTGAATATATATTATTTTGATTGTAATAATCATGATTACAAATTATATAAAGAAATCTTATTTAATTTTCTTGAATTCACACACAGGTCATTAAGATAAAAAGAAAAAAAGAACACCTTGAAAGATTTTAAGAAAAAAAAAAAAAACATGTACAATAATAGTACTCACTACTCAGTAGAGTATCAGCTCATTAAGAAATCTTTTTTTTTTTTTTGAATTACATATTATATTTCCTCTCTCTAAATTTAACTTCCATTACAATTTTATTGATAAAAACTCTTGTTTTGCTTCCTCATTACATGCAAAGAGTTTTGCAGTTTTGTCAGACATGTTTTTCACATCATTTGATATTTTCAAGTGGAGTAAGTCAATGATATTTTTGGGGCCCTTCCAACCCAGGATATTCTATGTTTCTAATTCTATGATTCTAATTACATTTGTATATACTGGATATTTGCTTTTGGCTTTGTCTCTGCAAGTCCTTCAACTTCCCTGTATGGTCTTAACACCAGGTTTTGTACAGGCGCATTCATATGAATAATTAAGTTTTAGACAGGTAATTTTCCCCAAATTCCCACACACTATTTTACTGATAATCAGGGTTATAGCAGTCTCCTCAGAAACATACTGAAGGGGCAATAATATTTTAATTCCTGAACTCAAATGTCTTGAAGATAAACTTTTGTCATCTCACCTTTTTCATTCTCAGTAATAATGGAACTAACAGATTTAAGTAAGTCAGTGAGTGTTTGGAAACTGGATGTGTACATTAACTTACTTCTTACAGTATATAAAAGCATCAGAATTATTCAAGTTTGCCTTCTTTTGTGTCCAAGAGAGATTGTAAACATACTTTGTGAATTTCATTTTAAAATTTGCTACTCAGTAGAGAGCAATTAATTAACTTTACACTAAAAACTCCTTCTGGGGGAGGAGAGAATTTGATTTAGGCTGTGGAAAGCGTAATGGTAACTGCAGCTTCTGAGCATCTTCTACATATGCACCAAAGTTAGATTGCCAGTTTTGAAAAATAAACTAAATGTTAACCTTCTTTCACTCCAAAGTACATGGCAATACACAGCTTATTTCTAGATAAATTTTTATTCTTCAAAATAAGTGCCTTATCATTCCATCAAGTTGTTAAGTAATTACTGAAACTGTAACCTATGACACTGAAGTGACTTTGGAAAACATTATTGTAATAAAACAGATTTTTTTTTTTTGTCTGATTTATTAGCCCCTTGGGGTGACATCACATATGACATTTTGAAACAGGAGCATCTCAAGTTATATGGCATCTACACCATTTACTGCATTGCAGAAGTGGGGAATCGTTTCCAGAATGGTTTATAACTATCATAAAATCATAGAATCATTTAGGTTGGAAGAGATCTCTAACATCATCTAGTCCAACCTTTAACCTAGCACTGACAAATCCACTATTATACCATGTCACTAAGCTCTACATCTACATGTTTTTTGAAGACCTCCAGGAACAGTGACTCAATTAGTTCCCTGGGCAGCATCTTCCAATGCTTCACAACCCTTTCAGTGAAGAATTTTTTCCTGATATCCAACCTAAACCTCCCCTGTCACAACTTGAAGCCATTTCCTCTTGTCTTATCACTTGGTGCCTGGGAGAAAAAACTGACCCCCGCCTTGTTATAGCCTCCTTGAAGGTAATTGTAGAGCATGATAAAGTCTCCCCTGAGCTTCCTTTTCCCAGGCTAAACAACTCCAGCTCCTTCAGCTGTTCCTCATAAGACTTGTTCTCTAGATGCTTCACCAGCTTTGTTGCCTTCTTTGGACACACTCCAGCGCCTTGATGTCTTTCTTGTAATGAGGGGCCCAAAATTGAACACAGTGTCCTCACCAGAGCTGAGTACAGAGGAACAATCACTTCCCTAGTCCTGCTGGCTACACTATTTCTGATATAAGCCAGGATGCTGCTGACCTTCTTGTCCCTAATCCTCTCAGTTTAAAAGGAATAATTGAAAAAAATGTTCACGGAAAATTTGCAGCTTTTCAAAGGCACATAAAGATTTTTATTTATTTATTTATTTATTTTTCATTGCCATCTTGTACCTAGGGAAGCAACTTCTGTGAGTTAGCAAGTAAAAATTCAAAACAAGGTGTTGTTGTTGTTTTGTTTGTTTTGTTTTGTTTTTAATGTTAGTTTGTCTACAAATCAAGCAAGTTATTTTTTCTATGCCAGAGAAAAATTAACATCTGATGGTAAAAAAGACATCCGACTTCGATAATTTTACTTGACATGCAGCTCAAAACTTTATTAAGAACACAATGTTACTGAAATTGCCCTGCCCTATTCTATATTCTGTTCTGTGTTTACATCAGTTCTGCCTCTTCCTATCTTACAAGCTTATTGCTATCTCTTTATTGCTATCTTATTGCTATCTTTTCTGTGAAATTATTCAGTCACAAATTTCAGATGAAGAAACGCAATGGCGTCGGTTACTCTTGTGCAAATGATTGTTAATATGTGTGCTATGATGGAATGCTTCTTAACAGAGAAAAGCAGATACAGTGAAATAGAATATATTGATCTCCAAAGTCCAATAAACCTTTTAAATTTTGCTTACACAACATTCAGTACTTCATATTGTTTAAAAATGAGAAAAGCTTACTTTTATGGCCCATCTCAAGATAGCGGTAGTTATGGTTTGAAACTCCACGATGTCTAGGGAAGAAGAAAAGATGTTGGCAAGAGAAAAATATTATTTAAGACTCCAATATTAGCATTGATTTCAGGAAAATGACTCTCCTGAAATAAAGATAAGCCCAGACATAAATTATTGTGGGAATAGAATCTGATGGGTCACAAACATTTCTACAGAACTGAAGCTATGGACACTCTTGAGAAAGCATATCTGCAATAGATTCAGCATCTATATTTCACTCCCTTTCCTACAATGTCTCAAAATATGAAGTAAAATTCTTACTTATGCAAGACAATTACCTTTATTTCACAGAGATGTTTTCCAGCAATGATATTGGTGTGCTGAAAAGAAATAAGACTGCTGGGTTATGCAGAATGATGTAGTGTGCTTCTAAAATATAGATACTTAGCCTTGCTACTATATGGACAGAAAAATTACATTTAATAAAGTGCACAACCTGGAAATGTTTGAATTTATTTTTGACAATGAACATTGTTAAAGAAAAAAAATCTGCTAGCTAAGTAATGCATTTCATATTCCAGTGCACATGAAAATATCAAACATTAAAACAGAAAAGGTACATGCCAGGTCCAGCAGATAAGCAACAATCTGAAGAACAATCTGAAACATGGCAGTACATATGAGTTTTATGTTTGAAGAGAAATGACGTGGATGGTGGATAATGTGACAGATTTTTAGAAGGATAGTTTATTTCTGAATACTGAACACTGGTCAGTTTAGACTAATGTCTTGAATCACACCAATTAAACATAAATGCCCAACTCATAGTATTTCATTCATGCAGAAGAAAGTAAAAGGAGTTTAGATTTTTTTATTACTATTAGCCTGAACTGATATTTGACACTGGAGATTAAGATACTTTTTAATGAAAACTTTGTTAAACAAGTGGGATGATTATTAAGCTTGTATTCTTCAATAGTCAGTCTGGAGATTGTTTTCCTTTCTAATGCTCTCTCTTCCTCTTTCCTACTCACTAACTTCGCCTTTAAAACATAAACCTTTACACATACAGACAGAAATGAAATGCTCTTAGAGAATCAAAAGACTGATTGTCTGTGATGCTCTCTGAACATTTTAGGAAAAGAATGTATTTAATACTCTTCTCCCATTCACATAGATACTGATGTAAGAAGTGAACCTTGACTATTCATATCTATAAGGGTGTGAATCACACTCATGTACTTGTTACCTTTTTGGGTTCAGAATTGTTTTTTAAGCATTTTCAAAACGTTGGGGCTTTTGAGAATAAAATTTCAGAAATTTTGAGTCTAATAACAGACATTTTAAAATTAAATTATGTACATATATATATTTTTTTTCTAGCAGAACTCATGAGTAAGGGCTTGTTCTTTATTCAGAAAATTTGAAGTTTACCAAATTTTGAAATATTTATTACAGCTTATGTTCCTCTGTTTTTCATATTATAGTGATTCTGAGTGGCAATATTCTACTTGTGTGGCAAAACATATTAATTATTGGATGTATTAAATGTTATGTAGCATTTTAATGTCTTAATTTTTTGCTGTCACAAACCATCATATATATGTTAGAGCTGTATAAAGGTACAAAAGGCTTTTTTTTTCTGTTCAGACTTGGGATTTTTTTTTCTCCTTCAATCCAAAAAAGCGTTTAGATTCAGTTTAATTCAGATTTTTCCCATCTCCATTACCTTCCCGTCCCAGAAGAACAGATCTAGTTGATGGTGATGAAGGTGTTGCAGTCTAGACACCACCAGTGTTTGAACTGCTCAAATGACAAGACAGGAGAATGTTGGGGAAAAGGAAAAATGTAATCCTAAATAAAGCCATTCATAGATATATTATCCAAATTAAAATCAAAAACAAAATAAAATAAAAAATCTCCCCTAGGTGAATATTTCTCAAACTAGACAACTGAAAAAAAAAAAAAAAGTAATTTATTATTATTCAGTTATTTCTGTCTTTTTAATGTTTTAATGTTTAATAATGGAGCACCACATCAAATTTTGATAGATCATTACTAGTCAATTTGTCTGCTCATTAGTGGAGCAGTATATTTTTCCCATAAGATTGTGCAGAATCAAGACTTTTTCCAGAAAGCTTTTAGGCCTGAAAGTAAAACTGAAATAAAAGTCCTTTCAAGTTTATAAATAACCCAAGTATTGCTATGGTACAAGTATGGGAAGCCAAAATCCTTTTCCCTGCTCCCCCAACCCACCTGACATATATGAGCAGACTATGATATATTTGATTATCAACTTGAGATTTAGAGTGAGTGCAGAACTGCCTCCATGCATGTGGAGAACAGAGGAGATGTATGCAATGAACTTACTTAATTATAACTTATACCTTGGACACTAGTGTCCTGAAAATTGAGAACGTGAGCATTTTACCAGTGATAATATTTCTACATGTAATGATTGAATTGAATCAACCTGAAGACTATCTGAACTAATAAAAAATCCAATTTAAAATAGATGCTTTAAGAAATACATGAAATACCCTGGAGCACATGCCTCCCATATAGAGAGAGCAAAATATTTCTTACAGTTTTTTGAAGGAATTCAAAATACCTACCTGTAAGCCAGCTTTCTGGAAACTTAAAAATTATCACCTTAGGTTAGTTAAAATTCTAATTGAACTAAATAGCTAGCCAAAGTACTATGTAACTAGCTGACATTCAAGAAATAATAATAAATAGAATATTAATAGTAAATAATAAATATGGCTTCAGAAATTAAATCACAGAATATTAGGGATTGGAAGGGACCTTGAAAGATCATCTAGTCCAATCCCCCTGATGGAGCAGGAACACCTCAATCATGTCACACAGGAATGCGTCCACGTGGGTTTTGAAAGTCTCCAGAGAAAGAGACTCCACAACCCCCCTGGGCAGCCTGTTCCAGTGTTCTGTCACCCTCACCATAAAAAAGTTTTGTCTCAAATGTAAGTGGAACCTCCTGTGTTCCAGTTAGCATCCATTGCCCCTTGTTCTATCATTCGATGTCACCAAGAAGAGCCTGGCTCCATCCTCCTGACACTCACCTTTTACATATTTATAAACATATATGGTCACCCCTCAGTCTCCTCCAGGATGAAGATATCTGAATCAGGATTACAAGAATTGTAAGTGATTCAGAGTGTATTCTAAGAGCTCCATGCAGCTTGTTTTTTGAAACAAAGGAAAAAACATGAAGAAAAAGGAAGTGTTAGTGGACTTAATAGATATCTGAGAGTAGAGAAGAGAAAGAAAATAATTTACATCTCAGATATAACGGCATTCAGCAGAGAAAATGAATTCTGTATTCTCATCCTTATCCCACAGGAATGTTTAATGCCACACAATCCCTTCTTCTTGTCCTTTGAACCACAGTTAAAAAAGCCAGTGAGGACTGCACAAGTATACTGTTCAACTAAGTACTTAGCTGGCACCTTACAGAAAAATATGCCTGTCCAAGTGTGTGATTCATTGTACTCTTTGTTTTCAATTTAAATCAAATTATTCCTTTGTGTAAAGCTGGCTGTAAAGAAAGCTCATCTCTTGCTCCTGACTGTTTATATCCAAGCTCTATTAGTTTTAATAAAACTGATCCAAAACCTCCTAAAGTCAATGAGCCAAGGCTTCTTTTCAGTTTGAACTGGACTCAAGATGTCAAACCAGAAGCAGATCAGTCAAAGTTGACTGTTGTATTACAAATGTTATTTAGAATTAGTTGACAAATCCTATTAACATTTTGAAAGTTAGTTTCTGAACTGCGAAGTGAAAAAGATGTTCATGCAGGCTATTAAATAATGACAAATAATGACTTAAAATATACTTAATGTCATATTTAAACTGATTTGTTTATTGCAAACTGGCTGTAGCACTTTTATTTTATTTTATTTTTTCACTTCAGGGGTCTTAACAAGTACATTATATTACATAAAACTGAGTAATTTATTGTTATTAACAACTCACACCAAATACCAGGACTAAATAGGACTTTTTTCCCACCGAGTCAGTGAAGCTCATATCTCACTTCCAGATTCTAATCTAATCCTTTCTTCACAGATCTCTCTCATTGGAGATCCTGCCTGGTAGCAAATATATCTGACAAACAGCTTCTAAAGAATAGCATTTTGAAGACTGTAAGATTTGGCCAAGGCACTCATTCCACAGCCTGTCTGGGCAATCTTTTCCAGGGCTTAACCAAACTCACCCCAAAGTGTTCTCTGCTCTTGCTGAATTTGTATTTCCTTTGTTACAACCTGTGCTCATTCTCTCTTGATCTTTTGTGTATAGCCCTGAGAAAAGTAACTCTGTCTCCTCTGTATCCTCCCACAAAAGAACTGAAGATGAGTTGAATGTCTTCAGCCTTCTGTCCTTCAGCCTGAACAATCCCAAATCTCTCAGCCTTTCTTGGCAAAGCATGGTGTTCAGATCACACAGAATCACACAAAATTGTGGTATTGTTTGGGTTGGAAGGGACCTAGTGGCAGGGACACCTCCCAGTAGACCAGGTTGGTCAAAGCTCCATCTAGCCTGGAAGTTTTCCAGAGGGCTTGCTCCAGTTTGCCAGCCTTTCTATTTTTTTGGGTAGACCTGCACTGGACCCAACACTGATGTGTCTCAACAGTTGCTGAGCAGAGGGAAAGGATCACTTCCCTTGACTTGTTGGCAATGCTCTTCTAAGTGCAGCCATTGGCCGGAGCACACTACTGGCTTTTGTCCAAGTTGTTGTCTGCCAGACCCTCCATAGCCTTCTCTGAAAGCCCTGTCTGTGCTGATGCATGGGGTTATTCTGTCCTCATTGCAACACATTGTCTTTTTTGCCTTTGTTGAATTTCATGAGATTTCTATAAGCCCACCCAGCCCACATTTGAGATTCCACTGAAATGTATGTCATGTAGTGGGAAAATAAAATCAAACTAGAGATTCTTCACTAAGAGTAAGAGCCATTCCCCAAAATCCTAACAGATGTGAATCAAGTTAAAATGTCAGAGCAGTATGGAGTACTGCATTTTAAGAACTATTTACCTTATCAGCTTTGAAAATTTGCTTGAATTTCAAAAGACCTTGTTCAAAAACTCCGTGACAATAAAAAGGACTAAAATCCAGCAAGATGTTTAACACACATGCTAAATTTTAAATTGAAGTAGTTCTATTAGCTTCAGTGAGGTTAATGTGTTCTTGAAATTAGGCACATTTTAAGTGTCTTGAATAATTAGGAATGTGAATGAGGACAGAAGGTCAAGAAAGGTTATTTATGGTAGCTCAATTCCAAATACATTGGAAGTTAGAGATTTAAATATTGATACCTACATTTTTTTCTCATTTTTCTCCAGCAATACATTTCAAACAAAAGAGAGATGCTTGAATCACTTAGGTTTTCACATCATAAACTTACAATAAAATAAAACAGAGCAAAATATGTTTCAGTATGTTTAGTATTCCATGCCTGATACATTTTAAATATTTTCTTGACGACTAGATATGGCTGATACAAAATATCTCAGTGAGACTTCTGTAAGGATCCGAAATTATTAAAGAGAAGATTGCTATAATTAGGAGAAACAAAGAGATGACAATGACTTACAAATACTTGTTCTCTGAGTAAAGAGAGTACTCTTTCCCTGTGGAGCTCCTATCAAACTGAATATTTTCATTGATTTGCTTTGAACATAATCTAGAACATGTTAAGGACATTTGTGAATGGCAGAAAACTGTGGAGTTACATTTTCCTCAGGAAACTGGATCATATTGAGGCAGGAAATATTACATAAGACTTCAAGCATTGTAGGTAAAATGAACTGGAGAGTCACAACTTGAGCTACATACACACACACAAAGAAAATTCCTGGACATGTTATCAGTCACTAGGGCCATTACTGTAGCATAGCCATGAAAAAGGGAAATGCTCCTAGGATGCTAAAAAAAAAAAAAAAAGTACCACGCCATTTTATAAGGATGTGATAACATTGGAATCTTGTAGAAAACTTGGGAAAAAAGTCAAAATAAATCAAGTAATCAGGTAAACTACTAAATATCTCTGAAGACTGCTCTTTAAGAGGGAATTCAAAGGAAACCTGGATAGTTCAGCCCAGGAAAGAAAAAAGACTCAGAAGGAATATGATGACGGTATCTAAATAATTAAGGAGACAAATACTGAAGAGGATAAAAGCTATTTTAGATGATGGGCAAATGATGTCACAAAGGTTATAACATAAACATAAAATAATTCAATTTGGAAATAAATAATTAAATGTAATAATTAAATAATTAAATAATTCAGTAATTCAATTTGGAAATTTTCTTCACTGGGACAGGTTGCCCAGAGAGGTTGTGGATGCCCCATCCCTGGAGGTGTTCAAGACCATGTTAGATGAGGCCCTGAGCAACCTGATTTAGTGGGTGGCGTTCCTGCCTATGGCAGGGGGGTTGTAACTAGATGATCGTTGAAGTCCCTTCCAACCCAAGCCATTCTATGATTCTATGTTTCTAAATTAGAACCTTTTTAAAAGATAGGATAAGAACGATCCAGGAACAATATCCTTCAAAAATAACGTCTGCATCCCATAGATTTGCCGTAGCCGTGAACCAGTCTACATGACCCTAAAGGCTATGTATATTTTATGTTCTTATGAAACATATTACAATTTCTTTGATGTACTGTTACTATAACTACTGTTTTTAGGCTTTTCTACCAGCACAGTTCAATTTCAATATATCTTAGTTCTGATGCTGAAAAGCCAGTTGTTACATTTTTCTTCTGTTTCTTTGAAAGTTTTCCCTATAGTAATATCATTTTATTACATGTTATGGTACCAGTGTGGAGAATAGTCAGACTTGTTAAGTGTCACTGATGAACAACCAGCCTTGGTCAAAGGGGCGTTGAGCAGCTTGGTCCTGTTTATCTCTTACACAGTCTTTGTGCAAATCTGCAAGGCTGGCATGAGAGATTGTCAAAGGAGGGAGTCTTGTGGTGACAGGATGACCCTGTTTTGACGGCAGTTCTGCTGTCATGAATGCTGAAGAATCTTGAATCTTGAAGGCTACAGTGCCTGGAGTGAAATCTTTTGCTTGATTATTTGCAAAATGAGTATTAAAGTTAACTCCCCTGAATTTGATAATGAGTTTAATGAAGTACATGCTACTCAACTCTCTACCCAAATCATGCTAAACGTCACCACATGGAGGGGAACAGATAAGGTTAGGATATAAAAGTTAGTGTTAGGAAAAAAGAGTTAGAGTTAGGAAAAGAAAAGAGCGGGGGGGGGAGAAGAAATTGGAAGACTAGGAGAGACAGTCAATGGACTGTGCTCCTTTCTTCTTCTCCAAGACAGAGAAGCCTTCTTGGTAAGCTCTGCACCTTCACCTTTTGGTGAGGAATACCCAGGATAGCATTTTGTTAGTGCTAATATCACATACTAGTTCTCTTGCAGTAAGTGAATTTATCAATGGATATTCCAAACCTGTTACCTGTCACCTTATTAAATACTTTCAACTTTGTGAAACTGTCTCAGTGAAAGTCCTTCACAGGGCTCTGAAACAGGCAAATATTTGATTCTGATAAGCCCTCTTTAATGTGAATATTTTCTTTTTTTTCTTTTCTTTTTTGTTAGTGTTGCTTAAAAATAAATAAATAAATAAATCAGAACTAATATTTGTGTCTAATTCATTTCTTTAAATGGTTGATTTTTCATGGATATTTGGTAAACATAACATTTACAAAGTTATTTTTAGGTGACAACAGAAAGCTGAGAAGAGCCTAATGAATCCAACACTGTATTAACAAGATTATACAGGGAAAAAATAGACATAAAAAGACATTATGCAAAAAGTACAGACATTTTTTTCTCCAAAAATAATAAAAAGCTTGTTTTCAGAATGTAATTGATTTTACCGTCTGAATTTTATACGAGCAAAATCTTTTTGCAGAATAGGTGTTACTTCATTATATTAGTATTAATCCACAACAGAAAAATGTGTTCTGAACTTGATAATCCTTATGTACATTCTTATTTGAAAACATGAATAAAATCTACTGTCTGAAGTAGTTTGATCTGTGGTTATAATTAACGTTTAGTTTTCACAAGAATCCAAGTTCACCTTAATCTTTAACAGTTCTTCTCACGATAACTAAGGTACAATCTTTGTATTTATATACTACTACAACAATTATCTTTATTTTAACTTGATAATGTTGAGAGTGGGACTGATTTTTTTTACTTTATGTATTGTTCCCTTCCGAGGTTTTGGCTTCTTCACCAAAAATCTCAGGTGGGCAATTAAAGACTTGGCAGCATATTGAATGAAGTATTAGTCGTATCCAAGATATCGTTTCACAAACAATCACATCTGGTCTCAAAAAACAAATTATACAAAGTCATTCTCAGTTAGTAAATTGCTTTCTTTTATATATTGTTAAGGGTTCTTTTATATATAAAGATCCACTTCTACAAGTGTTTGTTAGTTTGTTTTTTAATACATTTCACCTAAGTTTTAACACTTTTACTCAAAAACAGAGACGTTCTCTGGCCCACAGCGACAACACAGTTCAGAGCAGCAGGATATTTTTTTTTCCTCACAAAAATAAGGTTGCTTAATTTAATAACTCTGCCTAGCTGCATTTATAGTTTGGTTCTTACTGAATTGAAAATATAAGCACACACACAAAAAAATCACCCCTAAAGAAAAATTGTTTCTCAGACTTTTATAATGACGATTAGATACCTGATACCTCACTGTTAGTATATAACATAACCGGCTCTAGCTGCTTCTAGCACTATTGCATGACATTCTCTGAAATAATTAGTAGTAACAGTTAAAGAACCACTTGTATCTCAGTGCCCAGTTAAATCAAAAGCAAAACAATGCCATCAGATTCAGAAAGGTTTAGGGTTACCTGCTTATGCATTTGTGCATTTTTTTTTTTCTCATACAACAGCTAAACATGAGTTACTAGACTGGAAGTCCAAAGGACGAGAGAAGTTCTGGCATTAATGGCATTAATGCTATTTTGATGCAACTTGTCCAGTCTTATACATCAAATTCAAATTTTATTGAATCTATTCAATTTTTCATTACTGATTAAATAAATTATTCCAGAAATATTGTCTTTTGAAAAGATGGGCTTCTAAGGACTTGTCTGCAGCTGCCAAATTTATTGACACATTTTATCTTTAATTATTTTAAAATATTTCATCATGACGATATTATTAGTTTGAAACAGATTCCATACGCAGATCTGAAAGACTTCAAAACCTAGACAAACCCAGTTCAACATGATCAATTTCCTTTACCTGTGATACAGGATTTAAACACACACACACATATATAAACAAAGCAAAACCAAAAACAAGTTTACAAGGATCTGATGATGAATTCCAGAACAGGGCTTGTTTCTATAGCCATGGTCTTAATTTTGTTGTTGCAATCACAAAATTCAGAAAGAGATGGTGGTGGGTTAAACTTATCTGGCTGCCATACCCCAACCCAACCCCCCTCTCACTCTCCTTCTCAACAGGAGGGGAGCAGAAATTAGAGTGGAAATTAATAATAATAATAATAATAATAATAAATAAGTTGGTTTGAAATAGAGAGATCACTTACCAATTACTATCATGGGCAAAATAAACTCTATTTGTATTAGTTTAATTAAGTGGCAATTCAGATAGTATAGTGAGAAACAAAGATAAAACAAAGAACAGCTTCTCTCAGTCCCTTTTTCCAGGCTCAGCTTCACTCCTTCACTCCAGATTCCTCTACCTCCTCTCCCATGAGTGGTATGGGGGAATGGTGAATGAGAGTTCTGGTCAGTCCATAACAGCTCCTCTCTGCTGATCCTCCCTCCTTGCAATTTCTCCTGCTCCAACAGAGGTCTTCTCCACAGGCTGCAGTTCTTCATGAAATATTCCAGTGTGTACACTGTGTGCTGCAGACTTTTAGGATAAGACTGCTCCATTGTGATTCCTTCACATGATGAAGTTCTTGTCAGGAATACTTGTTCCTGTGTCCTTCAGGATAAAATTGTTCTAACGTTGATACTCTCCACAGGACACATTCCTTCACAGAATATCCACCTGTTTCATCATGGTCTCCTCCATAGACTGGAGTGGAACTGCAGTGCCTTGCGGCACCTTCTCCCCCTCCTTTATCTCTGACCTTGGTGTTCCCTCTGCTGTTTGTCACACTCTTGTTCCTTACTCCTCTCTGCCTGTCTGACATGCTCACCTGTGCCCTGCAGTGGGGCTGTCGGAATCAGCTGGAAGCAGCTGTGCCCAGAACAGCAACCCCTGTCTTCTCAGTGGACCCTCCCACCCACCCTCCACCCAGCCCTCCTCCTATTAAGAAAATCTTGCCACATAAACTGTGTATATATATATATATATATAAACGTAGATATATGGTTTTCTGTTGTGTAAATTTTTATTTTAAAACTTAACAATAAAAAATCTGTACCTTTCTACTTTAACCCCCCTTGGTATGGGGGTATTGGTACTTGGTACTTGGTATGGGGGCTGGACCAGAAGACCTTCAGAGTTGCCTTCCAACCAGAACTATTCTGTGATTCTGTGAACAAGTATAGATATGAAAAGCAGAGTATGCTTTAGGAACACATGCACCTAGGCAAGCCAAGGACTTGCATCCCAAAACATATGTTTACATATTCGTATGTTCATATATCTGAGAACACAGCCCTATAGATTTCCATAACTCTGGGGAAAAGCAAAAACAAACAAATAAACAAACAAAACAACAACACAACAATAACAACAAACATTCAGAGTCTGGAATGTCTTCCAAATCTATGCAAAACAATACTGAGCAAATTAAGGGACTGGAGCATCTCTCCAATGAGGAAAGGCTGAGACAGCTGGGAGTGTTTAGCATGGAGAAGAAAAGGCTCAGCAGTGTGTATAAATCTCAACAGTGTGTATAAATACCTGAAAGTAAGATGCAAAGAAGATGGAATCCAGCTCTTTCACTGGTGCCCAGTGACAGAATATAGGCAATGAGTGGAAACTGGAATGTGGGAGATCCTACCTGAACATTAAGAAACAATATATTACTGTGAGAGTGACTGAGCACTGGCACAAGTTTCCCAGAGAGGCTGAGGGAGCTCCTTGGAGATATTCAGAAGCTGAAGTCCCTGCCAACCTCAACCTTTGTTTAATTATGTGATTGTGTGAATTTTAGCATATCATGGATTTGTGCCAAAAAAAAAAAAAAAAAGGCTAAAGAAAACAAACAAACAAACAAACAGGACACCTAATTTTTTTTTTGGTATAACATTGTTCTACCTGTGAGTTTTAAAAACCTGAAAATAATAAAATAAAATAAAATAATAAAATAAAATAAAATAAATAAAATAAAAAATAAAATAAATAATAAAATTAAATAAAATAAAATAAAATAAAATAAAATAAAAAAGACAAGCAGGACTCAAACCTGTTATCCAGATTGATTAAAAATCATGCCCTTGAAATGAGTCATTGGTTATTATACAGAAAGGCAAAACTATCCAGGAGTTATGTTAGCTATAGCATCGACACAGACTAAAACTTCATTCTCAAAATTCATTACAAAATCAAGATTAGGATAGTAGCAAGGATCTAAACCTGGGACATAGATGCCTTGGTGCCAGCTGTGCAGAGGTTAGCACATTTTTGTGCTGTGCAGTGGAACAAGGAATAGAGATGTTATGGTAGTGAGATATATATGTTAAGGTTCAATTCACTTACACTGTAAAATAATTGTGTTTGAATGTTGCACTGTCAGAGACAGAAAACAAGAGCTGACAAGCCCTCCTAGCTCTACTGAATAAACATGATTATCTTGACTCAAATGCACGTAGCTCAAATGTGTGTTATGCTTTTGCAGTATTTCACTATCAGAATCAATGTGGGCACAGGGAGCTCAGGTCAGTATATCCAGTGGTGATGGCACTTATGCCCCTTCTCGAACCCAGACTTCAATGGCTGCATTGGTTTCTTCTTTGATGTGATAACAAGAGACTTTGATGTTGTATTTGCCAACACACATCATTTTGGTTTTGTGTGAATGCTAGATGAATACAATACATAGCTTAGTGTGCTATAGCATTCATAAGACTTCCCTGCTGCCAACCCCCAAGTGACTAATAATTCATCAAAATTATCTGGGTGGGCAAATGTGTATTATGTCAATAAACACGTTTATTAAGTTGTATATAAGATGGGTTATTTGTATATTCAATCACACATCAGTGCAATTCTTATCACAAGCTATTATTCACAGTACTTTTTTTTCTATCAATACACTTTCTGCCTGTTATTTATATGTCTCCACATTCTCTATACAAAGTGAAATTGCATATAGGTACAATATACAGAATCTTAGAATTATAACAAAGTTTTTGGTATGTTTCACTACGTCACAACAACTCACACTAACTATTGTTAGAAACAGGCAATTCTAAAGAACTTTTCAAGCTAGAGTTGATATTAAATGTGCACCTTCATAGATGAAGACATATGATGTGTTTCTGAGCAAACAGCAAAGAAATGGAAGAGCATGCAGCTTTTTTTTACATTTTCTAGTAGTGAACTGAGCAAGTCAGAGATATTTATCCATTTAAAATGACAAAAGAAAAAGTAGACTATTCTTCTATTTACCTGTCCAAATGTCCCCAAATTTCACTCGTCCTCTTAAGATTTTCTGAATGAATAACCACTTTATTATCATTTTAATCTTTCAAATTCCTCCAAAGACAATATATTCTCACTGTGGTCTCCCTTGCATTCTATAGAAGCTTGATTTTATAAATCAGTATATTAGAATTTTCACATCTGATTTGTTGCTTCAAAATCTGTTGCTTCAAAACCTTTTTATCTTTTCCCATGCTCCTTTACAGTAGCAGGAGGTAAGAGAAAGTGAAAGGATGTTATAAGGTAAAAGACATTTCTTCAATATCACATTGCAGGCCATGTGAAACCTTCTGTCCTCTTGAGCTCCTTCAGTACAAAGATAATCACCAAAGCAGAGAGATGCCTACTCTAGCATTGCTCTCTGCCGTCTGAGGCATGAGCAACCAGCATAAGCTCTCTGATCTCTTGCAGGAAGCTGCTGCTGTAGGTCAGAGTACTGGCAGAAGTGGTTTACCTGTCCAGAATCCTTCTGCTATCCAGATACAATGATGTGTCTGAGAACTCAGATAATTCCAAAAGGATATGGTAAAACTTCCCTAGCATCTTCCACACAATATTGTCAGCTTCGTTTCAAGAGAGGGGGAATTCAGGTGCCAGAAATTCTAATTTCCCAGAATATACAGGAGGTATACCTTTCTTGCACCATTCCTTCCTTAGCCGTGCCTCTTAGCATTGCTCACAATGCTGCAGCTGTAGAAGCCAGAGTGTCCCGTTCCTTAGTGAAAGAGCAGCAAGCAGCACAACTCTCCTGGCTGCCTCACTTGCAGCCACCATACTCTAGGACCAAGGACTAGAATCAAAGACTCATTACTCCCCACTTGCACATTGCTCACTGCTTAGCAACAGATACAGGCTCCTGCTTTTTCTTTCGGGCACAGGCCATGAATCTTTAATTCTCTGCTGCATCATGACACAGTTGGAACAGAGAACTGGGAAGACAGTTCTGTAATTTGGTAATTAAGGAATTCTCCTCAGAAATAGGTTTCAATCTGTAGGTTTGAACCTCCTGTTCCTGAAGCTGTTACTGTTTAGAAGCAAAGGTAGGTATCTTATCTCAGAAGAGAACCGCCATATAGACTGGTATAGGCTTTGCAGACGTGAACTGTTTTCATAAGGGCCAAAGAGGAATGGACAAAGCAACCAGGTACACCATATCTCTTACAACTAGCTCTCCACCCTCTAAGATGTCTGAAGTGTAATATCAAAACTTTTTTGGCATCATGGTACATTACTGGACTCAGCCTACAGCTGCTCATATGCAAGTATGTGATTATCTTTAGAGTTTGATCCCAATAATTCCTAAAGACAAAAATAAATTCAAATGTTCTGAGCTTCCTGTTGGAAGGAAATCATTCCTGGTTTATTTCTGTAGCAAGGATATGGGCAATTGTAACCCTTTTTATCCATCTTCCTGTATAAAAGGACAGAGTGATCATTTAGTAATTCCCTCCTCAAGTTCAAAACTTTTGAATCAAGTTACAATACATTTTTTAGAAAGAGCTAACACATTTTATTGCTTGAAATGGCAACTTGGCGACTTAGTGTCCTACTATTTTTGATTGGAAGAAGATTGCAATATTCTAGTCAACAAATGATGTAAGATGTTGTCACCTTCAGTATTTTATTTTATTTTTCTGTGTTGGAATATTTTCCAGTAGCCATTTTGCAAATTCCAGCTGGTCACCTTTACCAACCTCTTCAGTATAACGGAAACTATTTGGACCTAAAAATAAAATCTTTAGTCTTCTATTTAGTTCTTCCTATTTAGGAATGAAATAATGTCCATTCCAGCTTCTGGAGATAAACCATCAATCAAGATTTAAATAGTGTGATATCATATTGAGAGTTACAAGCTTATTGTACTGATATGGAGCTTTAGTATACTCTGGAGTTACCTCAGATTCACAAAGCAATTAGCCAATAATGTTAAGAAGTTATGGTTAATTTAACTAATGCTTAATGAAGACTACTAAAGCTGTCAGGATTGATGAGCCCAGTGCAATTTTGTGCAAGTACGCACATTAAAGTTAGGGTCTTCATCTCATTTTGGCAGAATAATCAGTATCCTAAATGATAGTCTTTGTTTCTAATTATATGAAAAGACGTATTTTCTTTTTTAAAAATGTCTTCAAGGTTTAAGTATATGTAGTAGCACATGGATTTTATGTCTAAGAAAGTAGTCTCTGGTGCGCATCTGCCCTTACAAAACAGGTAAAGTAAATATATATTTGAATGGCACAATTACTGGGGAAAAAAACACCTAAATACCTATGTATTGTGGTATTCTTAAATTTCAGTAACTTCTATCTCCACTACTGTGTTTCATTAGTGTTTTGAAATATTTAATTGAATTAATCATTGGAATACAGTAAATAAATGAGATTTCAATAAAACTAAACTAAAAGGTTAAAACGTAAAAAAATGATGAATTTTAGACAAAAGAGGTTGAAAGTTGTAGTCTAAAGGACAAACACCTTTCTGAATTGGCTTATCTTTTATTCGTGAAATGTTGTGAGTTTTTACAAGCTGTTATGCTTTCCCACAAAGCTCATGTGACAGCACAGATTCCCTTCCTTCACTCAGCACCCCACTATGTTTAATTCATTTGCTTCCAAGCTAACAAATAGAGGCAATGCATCAGACACTGCAACAAGATATTAAAAAAATAAATAACTAAAATAAATTAAAAAAAAAAAAGGTTTCCATTTAACAAAAAATGATACATATTACACATAACATGTATACACACATACTCAGGCACAATGGAGATCTTCCCTAAAATAAATACTTTCATCTAGTTTGTATTGTATATAATGAACCATTTAGTTTGGAAATTTGTTGAAAATATAAAACATCACTGCTATAAAGGGAAAATATATATTTATATATATATATATGTCTTCACTTAGCTGATGATGTGAGTTTTTTGCTGTCTGGACTCAAGACTATGGTCCTATGAGAATATACTTTATTAAGGGAAAAATATCTAACTGATTCTGTATTAAACTATGTACCTAAATACGATGATTTGAATTTATATAAAACAGAGAACTACTACAGAAATGTATGTGAGTTTCTATTTCCAACAACAAAAAAATCATGCTTATAACTCCCTTTTTCTCATTTTGTGTACATATGGATTGTGAAATTTTCTGTTGATGTTAAACAAAGTGTTTTCTTTCTCCACTGTATTTAATTGGACTTAGTAGATAGGATACTGTTTTATGAAACAATCCTCAAAATACATATGGTATATCTAATTATGCTGTGTTTCTTTTTTAGTTTACCTATGAAAAAGGAAAAAACATAATATGACTTTTTGACTTTTGGGAACTTTTGAGACATGTTATATTAAAGCAAATGACCTCCCTCCCTTTCTTCAGAAGAGAAGAAAAAAAAGCAAAAAAAAAAAAAGAGCTGTGCACTTAAGTAATGACATTGAAAGAACACATAAAATAGAAAATAATAGCTATTAGACTTTAAATCAAATTTGCTCAAATGAAAACTTCATATGAAGCGTCATGCTCATTTACCATATGAAGAGTAAATACCATAATTTTTGTACAGCAGGAATACTATGAATAGGATAACAGAGCTTTTTTTATTAGCATGCCCATTGTAGTAACAAAGGGCATACTAATCAAATAAAAAGCCTCAAAATAAATTTGAACAGCCACATCAAAGGACACAGCAGCACTGTAAGCATTCATTTTCTCCCCAAAGAGAAATTGCAGGACTTCATGCTATAAAACCAGTGTATGCAAAATAGTGAACATTATATTATGCAGAGTTATTGGGGATATTATTTTACATAAGTTACTATACAAAGGATACAACTTAAAAGTATCTTTACTTCCCACTCAAAAGCTAATTATGAATTATATAATGCAATCAGTGTATTTCAGTGTTTACTGTATTTTTTTAAAAAATATTTTTCGTTTACTTTTGGCTTCCTGTAATTAGTTTATTCATTTGTTTTAAGAAATTTTAGGAACTTCTTATTTGTGTTTTGTAACAACCATTAACACTTGTATGAGCACTTTTCCATTTATTTAGAAGTTTACACAGGTGACAGGCATGTCAAAGATTGTATATACAAAAAGAAAACACCAGAGAACAGAGTCCCCGTCCCTGGATATATTGAAGAGGCATGCGTACATGGCACTGAGGGAAAAGATTTAGTGATGGGACTCAGTAGGTCAAACTGATGGCTGGACTTGATGATCTTGAAAGTATTTTTTAACCCAGATGATCCTATGATTCTGTGTATAAAAAGGAAAAAAAGACAGAAGGAAGTAACAATAGATTTATACTTAAAGATGAATTAAAAACTGAAGTGATCATCAATTTAAATGGCTCTTTCAGACGTTTTGTCTCAGAAGTATAGACAAAAGGAAATTCTAAATCAGTTTAGGTTGATATTTTATAGGACTAGTTTTGGTTGTCATACTGTAGTAAAACACTAGACTGACGAGAAATATGTGCATATTAGAAGATAATAGGAAACAATTTTCTTTTTCTTCTAATTAAACAAATTGTCTTTTTTTTTTTTTTTTTACCATTTCCCTACTTTCTTCTCAAGGAAAAAGAAACATAAGCATTTATTTATTTATTTTAATAACACTGTCATTACATATAATCATAATAATAATAATAATAATAATAATAATAATAACAATAATAATAACAACAAAAGGCTCCCTGAAAAAGTAAGTAATTGTCAACGCACAAAAAGGTCTATAGAATTTGGACTATTTCAGGTATGGGAGAATTAAGTTTGAATATATTATTACCATTTCCTCAAGATGACATTTGAAGGTAACAAATTTTGAATTTATTAGCAACTCAAACTCTCCTGTTTGAAAATTGAGTACTGAGAGATTTTTAAAGTTTTTATATTTCTCTGAAGAAGAAATCAACCACAAACACAGGCCGCTCAAGATAATCTTACTGAATGTGGTTTCCTCAAAGCAAAACAACTTATCAGTTCCAAATTAAGGAAAGGAAAGAGATGAACTGCTCAGTTCTTCATACCTAGAAATCCTTACTAACATAAGTTGATGCAGAAAACATGTTGGCTTATGGTAGAGGCCAGAAGTTATGAAAAGATAAGCAAATGGGATTTACTTTGCAGAGGAATGGAAGGATTCCACAGGAACTTAGACATAAATACATAAATGTTCAGTTTATTATTAAAACTTTCAGTTGTCTGCCATAAGTGTCTGATTGTTATTGGTATCCTGTCAATACTAGTTATATATATTAACTTTGGGTTAAAGTGAGCTAAATTATTGTAACTTTTCTCAAACCAAATGTTTAAAAGTTACTCTGTCACAACTGTACATGAACTCAATATCACAATATCTAAGTCTGCTAGTTATAGTTTAGCTTTCTGTAAAATTTGATGTGAAATACCGATCAGCAAAAATATCCTGATCTACATGATAGGCATGGTAATTCATGTTGTCTGTCTGCATAGTACAAAAGTGACCTGAAATTTGCCATTCACATATAAAGAATTGTTATATGTATCCATGCATCACAGGTCAAACTTACTCAGCCCCATCAAAATCAAACTATTATTCTGAGTAGAATAATGCAGTGTGCACTATTAGTACAAATGAAACAAGTGAACAAAGAAATATAAATTGAAGTAATAGAAGAAATATTAATGTAAATGATTTAATTTAGGAGGAATATACATTTCTTAGGTGTCAAATTATTACAATAACCTCCGATATATTATTCGCTGTAGACACTTTAGTAGTGTCATTGAGTTTTTATTTTTACATATTTATGTTATATTTGTATTATTTTTATGTATTTATGCTATATATGTATATATGTAATACATATAAATATCTGAAGTGAGGGTGTTGAGAGGATGGAACCAGACACTTCAGTTGCGCCCAGTGACAGGATGAGAGGCAATGGGCACAGACTGAAGCACAGGAGGTTCCATCTGAATATGAGAGGGCACTTTTTTACTGTGAGGGTGACAGATCATTGGAATAGATCATTGCCCAGAGAGGTGGTGGAGTCTGCTTCTCTGGAGATATTCAAAACCTACCTGGATGCCATCCAGTGCAATGTACTCTAGGTGATTCTGCTTGTTCAGAGGTCCTTTCCAACCTCAAACATTCTGTGCTTTTGTGATATGAGAAACGTTCTGAGAAACTGAGTACAAGCTGTTAAATGAATACCATTGATTTCTGGAAAAAATAATAATAATAAAAAAAAATATTGAGTGAAGCACTAAGTTTTAGATATTGTATTTCAGTAAATCTTTAATACTGAAGATTTTATTTTGCATTCTAATTGGAAAGATCATGATGCATGTAATGCTACAGAAAATATAATGCAGTGTAAATAGTGTAATCCTATAGAAAAAAGTACATAGAAAGAAAATTAGCAGGAAAATACGGAAAACCATCTGGGGTATAAAAACTACCCAGAGAAATCCTTTCTTTGTAGTTTAAAATAAAAATATTATCAAGAACATAATTCTTTTTTTTTTTTTTGATTTAAAAATAAAGAAAAATATTGGCCTCATTGTTCTATTTATTGAAGAGACTGTTTTCTAAGGTTTTGGTTTGGTTTGATTTGGTTTGGTTTGACTTGGTTAGGTTTTTAAACATCAGCTGAGTTGATCAATCTGCTTTCAAAACACTGACATTTAGGTTACTAGCACTATTAAGTATGAATTCTTTAGGGAGATATTCTAGATGTGAACTAAGAAAGAAAGAAAACTATTTGAATAATCCTGATAAGAACTGAAGAAATATATTATAAATTCATACGGTTGCACACCTAGGAGAAGAAAAAATTTCCAATTGCAAGAGAGGTACTGTTGTAATAAAACAGGTATTTTTTCCAATGAGGATCAAACTATTCTCTTTTGACCTTGTCCTGTAGCAGTGGAGTTCTGAACACAGACAGCAGTTTAGACTGATGTCTGGTGACTTAAAATTAGGACCAAAGTACCTACGGTATTCCGTTCTTCAGATAAGAAGTGATCAAATACAGACAAGTTAAAAATTGGTTACTATATTCAGTCAGTAGTTCAAGTTCGCTTTTTCTATGAAGGAAACCAAATTAATACATTGCATATCCTTCCTTCCAATAATTATTGCATATGTTCAGAATGTTACCCTTGAATAACTTACATATTGAAAACACCAATTCCAATCTGACAGTTTGTTTAACTAATCACAATTGCTCTTTGGCTGGAAATATCATTTGTTATTGACACTGTAATGAAAGATCTGCAGGCTAGCTTTTGGGATATTTTGCTTTAAGTTTAATTTTGTAATGTCTGATTGAAAATGAGGATTTGCATCATCCTTAATCATAACTAATGTGCTGAATAAAGACTTTTCTTTCCTTTTTGCTTCTTTGTAACTGACATGGAAGTAATTTTAATGCTAATTTGGCATAAAATAAATAACTGGTTCAGGAATAGTAGATTCATATTTTCACTCTCTTATCTGATAGCTTTTTTTTTCCCAGTAGGAAAATTAAACATTTACTTTCAGGAGAGCAGAACAGGTTTAGTATTTTCAATATTATTATTATTTCTTTCTTCTTTAAGTCAAATTCTAAATAGTACATTGAAAGATATTGCTTGGATGATCTGTTGTAGGGAAAAATATATGGCCACTTCTTTCTCCATAGGAAATTCACTCTGCCCTCTCTTTTATGTTTTACATTAAGCTGAGTTCTCTTTCACAAGATGTTCTATCAAGGTCAATGGATTTTTGCAAGACAATATTACAATCTGTTCCCTTTCTGATTCAGTTGTGATAAAATGTTCCAGGAAGTTTGAAGAGAAAAGAGAGAACAAGAAGGCGTTGTGATCTCTGCTTCCTACTACATTGTTCAAGTACACTACAATAATAATTTAGACTTTATTTAAGAAGTAAGAGTATTCCTACATTTGAACTACCTCTGCATATATACAGGACCAAGAATTCAATAACCTTCTTAGCACTTAGACATGAATGTTGAGAGTTTAGTTACTTTAATGAGACTTATTTTTTGGCTATATGAAATTTCATTCATGATTTGCTTGTTTGTTTGTTTCTCCAATTAAGTCAGGCCTTCACACACTGCAGACCTCCTTTATAGCTATCTCTGCAAGAAACTTTGTTTTTTTTGACAATACTTGAACTACTATACAAAACAAAAGCTTTAGCTATTTTTATTTGCAGTCAGCTATGATTTCAGAAAGGTAGATCTATTTTTTTTACAAAATTTGTTCATAATATTTATAAATATTGTTATGTACTTATGTATGTATTTAGAAAGCTTCTATGGCCTATTAATTGTTGATTTGGAAAAAAAAAAAACTTTGATCATATCGGACTAACAAATCCAGAAAGAAGCCTGAAGAATGCCTGAAGCAAATGCTGTTTTTCTGCATGTCTCACACTAGGAAAATAAATGTTTCAGTTCATTTGTTGACAGTTTACTTCCAGATGAAGCAGGAATAACATTTTAACATAAATATTATTCGACATTCTTTGGAATGTTTATCTTTTTCTCATGTTGTGAGCCAACCTGGCCAATGGGACTTTTGGAAGACCTTGAACAAATTTCAGAGATATTAATGCAATCAATATAACTACTTTTAAAGAGTCAAATTTCCCTTCCATGAGCAGAGTGGAACAAGGACTTTAACCGCTTTTTCTTTGCATATTGATTATTGCTTACAGTCTGCTTAATCACCGAGGGCAACACAGGAGGCCTCCTCAGGTCAAAGAATGCTTATTCAACAGAATAGAGCCCTGCTGTGAAACTAACTAGCTGACATTACTAGCCATGGCAGTACCTGACACCACATCAAGAGCTGCTGTGGATTGCTTCAGAGCACCATAGATTATACAGAATGTGAGGCACTAAGAACTGCATTTTTGGAAATCAAGGGAGACTAGTTAATACTAAGTAATAGAGTATTTTAGATGGTCCTGGATCCTGGTCCATGTATATTTAGTTGTAGTTTATAAATAACTAGATAAAACATTGCTACACTGCTTTGATCATTGCCCATAAATATCCGAGGTAATTTTTTCTAGGGGGTTTTAGTCATTTGTGCCCCATGATGCTGACACGCTTGTTATTAAATATCCTTAGATTACTCTAAGCTACATATCATCATCATGCAATGGAAAGTATAACTGAAATTTCAGGCAATATTTAGCTATTTTAAAACATTTTAAAAAGTCGGATTTCAAAGCCATCGCAAATTTAACTTTAAATCCATTGACCAGAAATCCATTTACTTTGAATACATATAAATATCTATTTTTATTTTAATCTAAACTGGAATATACACTATATCACTTATATGCACATGTACAATTGACCAAATATTCTTTAATCTTAATTCTCTTATGAAAAACAGTTACTGAAAAGTAAGATAAAAAATATTTGCATATTAATATACTGTTTTCTTCTAGTCAGGTAAAGGTGTAAGTACATAAAAATGATTTCATCGCACCTCTAGTGAACAATTCCATGAATGTTTTAAATTTACATACACACAAAAAGTAATTTGGAAATTTCTTAGGAAATACAGAATTCTCTATTGATTTAAAATGTGAACTAAATCCTTGAATGATTTCCAGGAATGGTGAAGTTTTGAAAAACAGTTACAATTGTAATCTAACACCTTTATTCAATATTCTTTTACATGGGGTCTCAAATAATAACTAAAGGTCTGAGTTGAAAAGTTATATAAACCACAGAGGCAAGACCTCAGTACACAGTAAAACTGGAAAAGATTTTATCTTATTTTATCTTCTGATCTGGAACAAGTAACCTGCAAGATCAGCTTCTCCCCTCAGGGAAAGGTTCTTTATGTAGTCCTCATCACCATATTATTCAGGTACTTCATCTGAAAAAAAGGCCAAAGCTTTCCTTTGCCTAGAAACTAACAGCATTTAGTGTATTTCTCAAGCACAGAAATAATGTCACAATCTCAGAGGCCAAAGGTAGACATTTTCTAGCCACAAGAAAAATGTCTTGAAAAGGTATGTCGTTTTAAAACAGAATTTAGCAGTAACTGTTTGTTGCATATATAAAAAATGTCAAGATGCTAAATTCCTTCCTTTAATGGAATGCAGAAATATAGCATTATCATTCTTATTCAGTTTTCTGGTAAATGTTCCCTGTCCTACTATCACTATAAGAAAGGAAATACTGTCATCCTAAGAGCAAAAATACACTTCAATTTTCTTTAGAACCTGTACAGGAATGAATTTCACACATACTGAGCAGAGATTCTGAATGGGAAAGCTTCTTATGTCATCATGTACTTAAAATACACTCACTGATTGTCTTTATTGAAAAATTATTGGCAAACATTTTTCTTAATTTAGAAAATTTCATTTTTAAACACTGAGGGTCTTTGAAAATTTGTTGTTGTTGATGTTGTTGGGAATGTATATTTTTATCTCCCACAGTACAGCTGTGCAGCTTTACATTTCAATTTTCTCTCCATATACTTAAAGAAAACCATTTAAGATCATCTATTTTGGATCTTAACCATTTCAATCAAAATGTAAACAGCATCTTAAAGCCTCGAATTCTTGAAAGTAATTTTAATCAATCACATTCATTCTCAATTTGTGTAGCTTTCTGAGTCCTATTAGTGCTGTAATAGCTAAGAACTCTCCATATTTAGCATGTTTGCAATAAAAATGATCAGAAACAAAGGAGTCACAAAAGCAAGTTTTAAGATGTATCAAATCTATACCTCTTCATCTGCTTGAATGGTTTTCAATGAATCAATGTGTTCTTGAAAATTGGTAGTGAGGGAAAATCCATAATGCAAGTAGGCAATCTATTATAGGTTTTTTTGTTTGTTTGTTTTGTTTTGTTTTTTAGCTAATATAGCTTATGCTCTGTTCTGTTTTGTATCCTAATTTATAAAGGAAGTCTCATTTGAGTCTCTCTTTCTCTCTCTTTCTCTTTCATTCTCTCTCCCATCCAAGTAAACAATTCAAATGTTGAAAACGTACAAAATGTTGAACAATTCAAATGTCAAAATTTAAATCTCCAAACCCTGCTCTTGATAATTGCACTCTACTCTTATATTGTTCTTACAGTTTGTGAAGTTGTTCTCATCTAAGTGTGGATTTTTGTCTTTGACTACATTAAACTCTGTTCCTTTTTTTTTCACACCAGTTGTCCGATTTCTGAAAATCATTGGAATTCTAATTCAGTCTTTCTTTTACTGCAGCCTCCCTCAGTTTGGTACCATTTGTAGATGTAATAAATTTTAAATTTCCATTCCAACATCCAACTTATTATCAAAAGTACTGAATAGCATTAAATAACACTAGACAGAGCCAAGGTGAACAGACCGTCAGTATTTCCAGTGTGAAAGTGAACCACTGGTAACCAGTTTCTGAACATTTTGCCACTGGTAACCAGTTTCTGAATACAGTTTTGCATCCATCTATACTAGATTAATTACACACTTTACCTAAGATTCACTTTGGGATTTTTATTTATTTATTTATTCATTTATTTTATGTACTATAATGTGAAACAAATTAACAATAATGGTTTGTTGGTTGATTTTTCAAGTCTGTCAAGGCCTGGCCCACAAGTAGTCTAGTCTGTCTTTTCATCTGTGTATATTTTTCTCTTCCTTTCTGATGGCTTGTGTTGTATGTTTTGAAGTTATGTGATTTTGATCTGAAACTTTCTGATTCATATATATATATATGAATAATATATGTGTATACATAGCAGTATGAAAATATCCCTTTAGTTTTATACCTTTTTTTTCCTTAAATAACTGTGTTTCCACGTATTAAATATCAACAAATTTTTAAATATATTTCACTGCACTAGAGTTATTACACTTTCATTACTTAAGGTAATGAAAAATGAAGCACATACACTTTCCTCTTACACCATTTCAGGGAATTATATAAAAGAGTAGGTAACCTCACTGAATTAGGAACACAGGTCCTAATAAAACATAAACCTTTGGGATCATTTTAGCAACTAAAGGTTTGCGTAAAAGGGGAATAAATGATTATCTAGCATAAAGTGAATTATAGAGTAGTATTCTGAAGTTGAAATGGCTTGTCTAAGTGCTAACTCTAATTGAGTATAACTTGAAAAGCATTCATCATGGGAAAAAAGTCAATCCAAAGCCAACAGCAAATATTTATATCATGTATTTCATGATGGTACAATACTAAATAAAAATGAAAGAAATGAATTATCATAAAATTTAAATTGCAAAATTATTCATTCAAGAACATATACTTTGTTTCCTTTCCTCTCTTTTTTTTTTTCTCTTTTGTTGTGTTTTGTTTTCTGATTTCTTTTCTTTTCTTTCCTTTTTTTTTGGGGGGTGGGGTGGGGTGGGGTGGGTGCATATTGTCATTAAAATTTTAATTTCCCCTGTATTTTGCTCAAACAAAAAATAATCACAAAAAGAAAATAAATTTTATTAAGAAAAAGAACATTCTGAAATGCCCTGAAGTTTAAATTAAGAAACCAATTATAATAAAAAATACTCTCACTGCACACATCCAAAATATCATGTGAGAAATTTTCAAAGAGAATGTCCTTTGTCAAGAGACATGTCAGATCTGAGAGGAAGGAAAGACAGCATAAGAAGAATCTTCTTATCCTGGTGACCAAAGGACAACAGCCCTAGTTCAGCCCAGCTGCTTTGCCAAGAGCACTTCACTCTATGCTAATGCATCATACACAGTGCAACCATCAGACAGCTCTGTGATTGACAGAGCTTAATTCATGAACTGAAATGGGCAGATGTTCTCTATTTTCATGGATTTGCACTTTTACACATTTTCCGCTTTCAATAAATGGTCTTGATTGCAAAGTATCTTGCCCTGTGAAACAGAAAAACAGAGTAAGAGAGTTAAAAATAATTTCTACAGCTTTGAAGAGTCTTTCAATCACATCAGAACAATAATAATGTAGTCAATAGGACACATACATGTAAATTGCAACACCATTCAGCAGAATGTCTAATATCACCTATCCTCATGCACAGATGTGCATGAATCAAGATACACTGTTGGAGGCTGTCTTCATGTGCATTTCCTTCTAATGCCTCAGTACTCAAGAAATCTTGTTTTATTTGTTTGCATATACCCAGCCCCCTGAAAACACATATTTTTCAGCCAGCTGTAAAAGAGATGAGAAATTGCAGCATCTGTAATCTAAACTGAAATTTTTGCACATTTCTTTAGAAGTAAGCACATCTTAGCATAGTACCATTAGTGAGTAAACTGACATTCAAAAGGTATTGGAGTCAGTGTCCCTTCTCTGCTGTCTGCACAGCTACAATGCTACATCTTCTAAATATGTAATTAAAAATATCTTCTGACAATACCTTCATAGTGAGGGTATATTTTCACCTACTATGAAAGACTATTAGAATCCTAAAAATAAAAAAAAAAATAAAAAACAAAAAAAAAACATTGTGATTATGAGTAAAGAAGAAAGTGAGATTCAACCATCTTGCTCCTTGCATTCTCTCACCAATATACATCTATAAGAACCAACATTCTTGACCATATTATTATTTTAGCCCAGAAGGACTGTAATCTTCTTATATATATATACTCAACCTTTTCCTGTGTTCAGTGAAAAATATCTTCTCAATAATATACATTTCTAACAATATAATATACCTCAAACTCTTGTACTTCAACCACCAGGACACTATTCTTGCTTTTGAATTCTTTATTGCTGAATCTCTTAAAATTTTCTTCTTACAAGGAATATGATCATTTTCATATAAATTTCAAGCCTGCATGTGTCAAAGAAAATTTTGGAGGTCAGCCTTCAGAGGGCTGAAGAGGATTGAAATGAAATAAACTTATTTTGACATCACTTTGCTTATTAAGCTCCCTCTCCCGGCAAGCACAGGGATGCTTCACAGTCAGCTTTCATAATTCTGCAGTCTGAGGTACTGGAGTCTAAGAAAGGAGAGAAAAAAAACTGTTGATAGTTCCTAACAAAATAAGAACAATCACATTGGAGCATTTAAATATTTATTTCTTAACACATTTATATGTGTCTTTAAAAAAAAAAAAAAACTTTCACTGAAAAATTAAATGTAGTTATCCTGGAAACTCTATAAACTGATGTCCATTTAAACAAGTAATTTCTTCTCTGCTTTGTCTGTGGGGATTTGAACTTACAATTTGATGCCGAAGTTGTATGGTCCTCAGTGGAACTATTATTTACTCTTCTTAAAGTTGTCATTGGTTATGCAAATAATTTCGTTGCATGTTTTTGTTTTTTTTTAATTATTATTTTCTCCTCCTATAATACTAAGAAATCTTTAAAGCTTAAACAAACAAAGAAACAAACAAACAACATCTACAAAAAATATGGGACCTCTCAGATGTCTGTTCTCATATTTTATCTGAACACAATTTGGGTCAAGACTTAAAATAAGTTTTTCCTCTGTTAGCATACCTATTATATATACTGTATCTTTTGTATACCCACTGGTTACCAAATTATTAAGTATTCTAAAGAGAAAATCCTCAGTGTTTGGAGATATTTAACTTGGTTTAAAACACAGAAGTGAGTGTTGAGCCCCTAAGAGAGAGAATTGCTCTACAGAGTAATGGCTGAGAATTTTTGATCCCCAATCTCTGATCAAAAGGACATGTATTTATTATTTATGCAATGTGAATCACCAAAAGAACTGTTACCCTACCATACCCCACAGTCAGAAGATTAAAGCACTCTTCTAAGAGAAGAAAAATTTCACATTCAAATAAAATTGTATGAGTGCAGGAAGCAATTATCTCACAAGTGAACTTCTGGTTTATGAAACTGAAATGTTTGGAAGGGATAAAAGTAAAAATGGAGCAGTTAAATCAGATCTCCTAGAAAAGTAAAACTTGGAAGAATACCATTTCACAAAATAATGAAAATATGTTGATTTACATTCAATCATAACTTTATTGTTGTTATTATGCATATCTATGCATATTTTTGTTAAAAAAATGCATCCATTTAACACCTCAAATAAAGCATTACATGACTGATCCTAACTGTGGCCTTGAACAGGTCAAGAAACGTTTGCAGGAAAGTGACAATATCACTTTTCTACAATAAGCCATCCACTAAACAGTACATTTCTGGTGACAGTATGATATCATAAGAAAATAGCCTCCTGTCTCTATATAATTCAACTTTATGACATTCTTCTATTCTCATTTCTCTCTCTCTCTCTCTCTTTTTCTTTTTTTTTTCTTTTCATTTTCATTTTTGTAGTTGGCTCTGTTTGTATTATACATGCTCTTCAGGCAGATATGATTGTGAAATTAAATTAAAATTTTCATTCAAAAAATATGGATACCATAATAGGGAGTCAGTTACTCTAAAGCCATGTTGTATCACTCACACTCAGAAGTCTGCTGAGGACTTGAATCTGCCACGTGCACCTGGACAGAGTGACAAAATATCCTAGTCTTTTGAATCAGAAACAGACAAGTTTTTTGTTATGGTGGGAGACAGTAGAAAATCAAATAAGTGCTTCTCAGTATGTTCTGACTGTAGCGTAAGTCATAGAATCATAGAATAGCTCAGCTTGGAAGGGATCTTAAAGATCATCTAGTTCCAACCTCCCTCCCTTGGGCAGGGATGCCACCCACTAGAACAGGTTGCCCAGGGCCTTGTCCAACCTGGCCTCTAACACCTACAGGGTTGGGGATCCACAACTTCTCTGGGCAACTTGTTCCAGTGCCTCACCGCCCTGTGAGTGAAGAAATTCCTCCTAATATCTAATTTAAATTTCCACTTTTTTAGTTTAAAACCATTTCTCCTTACCCTGTCATTATCTGATTGAGCAAAAAGTTGCTCTTTATCTCTTTTATAAGCCCCCTTTAAGTATTGAAAAGCTGCAATAAGGTCACTATGGAGCCTTCTCTTCTCCAGGCTGAACAGCCTCAGCCCTCTCACCCTCTCTTCATAGGAGAGGTTCTCCAGCCCTCTGATCAACTTCATGGCCTTCATCTGGACCTGCTTCAAAAGATCCACTTTCTTCTTGTGCTGGGAGCCCCAGACCTGGACACAGTACTCCAAGTGCAGCATCAAAACGGCAGAGTAGAAGGACACAATCACCTCCCTCAACCTGCTGGTCACTCCACTTTTGATACAGCCCAGGATGCAGTTGGCCTTCTGGGCTGCAAGCGTGCACTGCTGGCTCATGGCAAGCTTTTTGTCCATCAGAACCCCCAAGTCTTTCTCTGCAGGACTGCTCTTCATATGGTCTTTACCCAGTCTGTACACATGGCTGGGATTGCCCAACCCAGGTGCAGCACCTTACACTTCGACTTGTTGAACCTCATTAGGTTCACATGGGCCCACTTCTCAAGCTTGTTCAGGTCCCTTTGGATGACCTCCCTTCCTCGTGTTGTATCGATTGCACTGCTCAGCTTGGTGTCATCTGCAAACTTGCTGAGGGTACACTTGATCCCACTATGTCACTGATAAAGACATTGAAGAATACTGGTCCCAGAACGGACCCCTGATGGACACCACTTATCACCAGTCTTTACCTGGACAAAGGTAGAGCCACTGACCACCCCTATCTGGGTAAGACCTTCAAGCCAACTCTTTATCCACTGAATGGTCCACACATTGAATCCGTACCTCTCCATTTTGGAGATCAGGATGCCATGTAAGACCGACTGTGTCAAAGGCCTTACAGAAGTCAGGTAGATGGCATCAGTCAGTCTTCCCTTGTCAACTGGTGCAATCACTCCACCTAAGACCACCTAATTGGTCCGGCACAATTCGCTCTTGGTGAAGCTACACTGGCTGTCTCTGATCACCTCTTTGTCTTGAATGTGCCTTGGCAATGATTCCAGGAGGATCTTTTCCATGATCTTCCCAGGCACAGAGGTGACGCTCACTGGTCTGTAGTTCCTCAGGTCCTCCTTTCTACCCTTTTTAAAAATGGGAGTGATGTTTCACTCTTCACAGTCACCAGGGACTTCATCTGACTGCCAGGACTTTTCAAGTATGATGGAGAGAGGCTTAGCAACTACATCAGTCAGTTCCCTCAGGACCCTGGGAAGCATGTCATCAGGCCCTATAGACTTGTACCTGTTCAGTTCCATCAGGTGGTCTTGAACCTGCTCTTTGCTTACAGTGGGGGGCTTTGCTCCACCAGCCAATGACTGACCTTGTCAAAATGACATTCACCTGCTCTTTTTGGCAAGCCTGACCATTTCCCTAATTTGAAGGTTAGTTTCCTATTTTAATCAAAAATTGTATTTGTGTCATTTTTGTTCTATTCGACCTTTTAGGGCTTATCTGCTTCCTAGCTAATGTGATGTTATCACTGTATCAATAGCAAGATCATTTTTATTCTTTACTGTGGTCTTTACTGGATCATTTACACTTCAGATATGTCTTTTTTTTTTTTTTAATAATAGTTTCTACAATTTTGGAATGGATGTCTGACCCTCTTCCACAGCAGCAGCAAATGTCAGGATCTTTAGCTGTTTGCTGTTTCCAATTTACTGTCTGGCTTTTATGTGGTACATATTTTATGGATATTGCCCTCTTGCCTGTCCCTGAATAAAATTTTTCACATCTTAAGTTGCAGTTTCCATAGACACTGCAATTTCAACACCATTTTTAGATGGGAAGTTTGCTTTAGTCAGAATCTTCTTTTGTACACTGAGTAGTGTTTCTATTTACACCCCCTGTCCCCCTCCCTTCTCCTTCATGAAGAGGAAAAGATTTGTTTTCACAGCGATCCTCCAAAAAAACATAACTTTTTGCTATAAGTTTTGCTGATTCTAAGCACTACTGAGAAAATTCACCCTTTTTGTACCAGTTTCAATTCTTGTTTTCTATGAGACTCTGATATGCCTAGTGACCTATTTTACGTGTTACTGACACATCACTATCAGTAGAAGTGAATTTTTATATATATATATATATTTTGTTGTATCATTAATAGTAATATTGCTTCAGTGCCTTCAGTGCAAAGGATGCAAGCTATTCTTAATCTGTACTGTTAAAAGCATCAGCATTTCCTGAACTGAAGAAGGTGCCTGCTATTTGATTGGAGAGCAGACTGATCTGAGATCTGGAGTCCCAATAGTCATGTCTATTTTACTCTCTCATTCAGAATCAATTGCCTTGCAGAGGTATCTCCTGAAGGAAAGTGAAATTCTAAACCTACATAGCAAAAATCCTAGTCTGCTTTTAAGGCACTCAGTAGAATATAAAACAGGAGTAGGAGCAATACTAGCTTGGATTACTTCCTAGAAACATGTGCTGTTTATTGGGTGACCGATTGTAGGGAAAAAAAAAAAAAGAAAAAAAAAAGAAAAAAAAAAGAACAATGTAACTTTATTCTTTAGGTTACTTTATTTCAAAAAATGTGTGTACAAGTACTTGTAAATGTGGTAGCTTTAAATATTTTATGTTCACTAATTTGGCATACAATCTTTTAAAGAAAATATATATTTCACCTTTCCTCCTCCATCTTATCAAGCTATTGTCTTTTTATTTTTTCCTCAGAAAGTGTATATTACAAATTCAGTATATTTCTAACTCTGCTTGTATTTGTCAGAAGTGCTAATCAAATAAAAAAACTGTGCAGCTATTTAAAATAAATAACTAAATACATATCACACAGACTAGCTTATCCTTATGTATGGATACATAAAAAAGTTAAAAACAGAAAAAAATAATACAAATGAAAAATGTATATGCTTTAACTGAAGCATTGTATCAAATGTATTAGGGTGGATAGAAGGGGTAATACAATCATGTAAAGTAAATGTACCTTTGATCACCTCTTCCTTCTTCCTTTGTTCATGTTTTCTTTGACTATTTTGCAAGCATTGGCAGTCATCCTAGTCTAAAGTAGTACCTGAATAAAGAATAATAGCAAGTTGAGCTGCAACTGCAAGTCAGATAAATTATTTCAGACAAGGAAGGTTTTTGTTTTGTTTTGTTTTCTTGAAAGAGAAGTTCTAAGTTTTCAGAAATGTATTGCAGTTAAAGGCTGAATTCACAGAATAGCTTTATCGGGGGGTGGAGGGGAGAAGAAAAAAAAAAAGCACACAGAAAAAAGTTGGGGAAAAAAAAAAAAAGACCATAAAATGTCTAAACTTTAATTCAGCAAGTCAGGAGTTAAAATGTGCATGCCAAAGGTAAGGCTCCTAGCTTTAATTCCCTCCTCTTTTTGAGAGTTTACTTACCATGCCTATAGCTTCTATTACACAAAAGTCCTTAGACCCTTGCAAACACTGATTCTCTTTGCGTAAGACAAAAGTGCAAGAATGGATGACTCTCACATCTCCCTCCAGCTTTAAGAAATTACATTCTGTACCTACTTAAGCATTTGGTCAGTTTTGAGTTATATCAACAGAGTGACATGGATTTATCTTCCCTAGCAAAGTAAACTCACAGTCAGGGATTAGGTTTGTGAGCTAAGACAGCCAAAACTTAGTCATTATGCTTGAGAAAAGAAACTTCTGTCTTCCATCACAAAATGGAAATCAAAAGCATACAGCATCTAGAATTTGACTCATTTAGTCACCCAAATGTTGTTCTTTGTACTTTCATGCATCTGAAGTCCCTATAAAATGCATGTGGAAAATTACTGCCTTTTTTTGTTTGTTTGTTTTGCCACAACCTAAGGCAAGGCACAGGGAAGGTCAGATCTTGCATCAGCCTAACTGTGAGGTAGTGTTGTTGGGCCTGCAGAAGAGGACAGCATGGCCAGCTAGCTGGCAGAGAGCTCCAGGGAGCTAGCCAGTAGGGACTGAAGAGGACAGGAAAGAGTTTGAATTCTTGCCTTCACTAGGGATTACTTCAGGATTAAGAAAGGTGTCTCAGAGCCTTCAATTAATTCTTCCACTCCATACCAGAATTAGAAGTGCAATTCTAGTCACTAGTCATTAAGTGCCAACTTCCAAGTTTAAAAGCAAAGCACATAGTGAAAAATTTCCAGAACCTCATGACCCTGGAACAAATGTAGAATGTAGTAAGCAATATCTAATTTATGGAAATCTTAACATCTTAATTTCTATCATCTATTAATGATTCAGTTCATCTATTATCCCTTTTTGAAGATTCTTTCCTGTAGCTAGAAAAATTAGGTAAGGATTTAGAAGCCAGAGTTGTGAGTGAGAATGATTTTTTTAATAAGTTTTATAGATTTGGGAAGAAAGCTTTCTTTAAAAGTACAAAAAATCTACTTTATATCACATTTAAGTTTAGGGAATATTGCAAAGATGAGTGATGCGTAATGGGCCTGCAATATATAGCACATGCATCCTTAGGAAAGTAGATGTTATTTGTTCTGCTGCTATCAGAATAATTTATCTATCTCTGTAAGCTGTTCGTGATTCTATTCTCATATTTTATCACACTGTTATAAGTATAATTTGATACACAGTTTGTGTAGCTATTTTCACAATATATATGTACTTTATTTCTAATGGGCAGAGGAAGTTCATTCAACAGGTTATGCAGAGGACCCCACATGCATCTTTGACATTCCCAAGGTGCTGCAGCACCAGCTACTGTGGTCATAACACTAAGGCAACTCTCAGTCATCCAGCTCTGTGCAGGATACATTGCAAAGAGGCTGAGTTCATGAAACCAGTGTTCCAAAAATGTATGAGGATATTTTGTGTGTTCCGATTCATGAAGTAATCTGTTTTCTGAACATTATTATGCTTGTCATCGGCATAAATCATTATGACTAGCAATCATTAAAAATGTCTTACTAATATCAACTAAGATATTTATTTTTCTCACATTCTATGAATTTTCCTTCATTCAAAGAATTTCCTCATTACTTCTAATCATGACCTTTGAAAATTTCTGCTACCTACAGAAACAAAATAAAATGTTGTTCTTGTATTTTTTTTCAAAACCCTTACACTGTTGTCTTAAGAAAAAACTTCAAAAATTCTTTTTTCTTTCTTATGATGTTTCATCATTGACTGTAAAAGTGTTTAGTGATAGATAGTTACTAGGTATTCTTTATATTCACTTGGTTTTCTAACAATGTGTTGCTGCATAATATAAAGACAAATTCTAAACAAAGATCATTTTTGTTATCTTTGAAGAAAACACATATGGGCTTTTAATTTAAACATGTGTAATGCTTTTTTTGTGACGCTTTGACTTTCCATTCTAACCTTTATCCACTTCTCAGTGGACAAACTTCTAATGGATGATAGGAAAGCTGGAATTCAGAAGTGATGTAATTAGCAAAAGCACCATATATATATTGTGATTATATATATCTAAATTCTAGTAATTATGCCCAGAGAGTATAGCTGTCTGCAGAAATCTGTCATGAGTAAAAAAATTCCATTTTCAAATAACAAAAAGGTTATTTTAATTCAGAAAAATAAAATGAAATAGAATATCCTTATCAGCCACTAATTTGTAGTGGGTACCTCTTCATAAGCATCATACTTCAGAAAGAAGTCCATCTCCTGATTGCTCTTGCCTATACTTCAACGCACCATGCAGAGTACTTCCAGAGCACAAAAGCTGAGCTCCTTTGAACTGTGAAAATAACATAGATGATCAATTCCAGGGCTTTATCTAATGAACAGTAGTTGCTGACAAGCATTAATTTTATAGGACCATCATAGAGACTATCTGAAGCAAAACTCTCAGTTTGTTACCTTTACAGGTAACGTAGAGACCAGGTCCTCAGTAACTGTTGTTCTACCATACAGATTGGCTTCCATTGTGCTCCCTACTTGCACATGCAGAGTCATACCAAAGTGCATTTTAAATATTTCAGTAGCTGTTTTTGTATCTCAAATTAATTTTTAATTCTAAATAATTATGGGTTCTTCTTTTTAATTATCATATTAAGTAATTCTGCATGATCTGGAGGTTTTTGTTAGTCATGACGTTATTAAACACTTACGGATAATTATATCTGTGTACTATATCTGTATAGTTTCTATAAGTGAATACTGTTGAAATGTCATTACCATTCTAATTTAATAAAATATTACAAAGAAATTTTAAAGGTAAATATTTATTATACATATTAGTAGTTACTTGTTCATAGGCAATGTCCCTACTTTTGGGGTAGGTGCTATACATGTGAAAGGAGTTGTCCCTTATTGTTCAAAGTTCCCCAAGTACAGTGCAATAAAAGCTGGAATGGGGCAGAGAAACAATGAGATAGGACTGGTCAGCCTGGTCAGTATGTTACTAGAATAGAAATTCTTTCTGCAGGTAAAACAGAATTCTAAAAAGGGCTTTGAAGTAGCATTTGCACCTGACCATTCTGAAGAACATTGATTATGATGATTCTAATTAAACAGTAACCAGGGAATTGCCAAGAAACTTTAGAAGCAAAGACATCAACTTGGGAAGCAGTGTTAAAGTATGAAAACCTGTAACAGTGTTGGGGGCCTTCAAGCCTTCCTTTGAAGCAGGATAAGGAGCAGTGACCTTTGCTGGGCACTGCCAAGCATTGCCCTGCATCTCCTGTTCAGGGTTTGGGAGCAGGCTTCACCCAGCCAGGGACCCACAGCACAGGGGAGATGTAGGGGGAGCCCTCCTCATGGTCTCTATGGTGCCATGTGGGGCACTGGCAAACAGCAATACCTTAGGTGCAGGTAGCAGCACGGGTGCACACACAACTGGAGCACCCACATCTCCACAAAAGGGTCTGCAGGGGGGGACCAGTATTCACATACTGGGAGGTTAGGGGGCAACCAGTGAGTACAAGGTTGCACAGTGTCTGGGAGGGACAGTAGTTACAGAAGTGTATTTGGAAATTTGTAGGTGTATATTAACATTTTCCTAGTGTCTGGGGTTGTGGCTTATTTGTGTTATAGTGCTGATGTTGATCCTGAACATATAGTTCACTTATTGCCAGTTAATTATTTGTCTATTATAAATCAGTAAACCTCTCTGATCCTAGTTTGATTTAAACTATGCGAGTTGAACAGTTTTTCTCTATGACAACAATGAGGTAGCTTTGTGGGTGTTTATAGGAGCTTATCTCAAGTGTGAGTGGGAGAAAGTGCAGAGGAGTTTGTTTATAAATTTAACCAGTGGGTGATAAATGTTGATATCATGAACTATATAGACGTAGGAGTTGACCTTTCATCATTTTATGACAGATTATGGGTAGGAAGAGGGGCCATGAAAGTAAACAAAAACACTATATGATAAGGGAATTAAAACCAGTTGAGAGCGATAGAGAAGTTAGATATTTCAAGCTTAGGAAAGCTACTTTTTGAATGGAAAATTGAAACCACTAAAATGAAAAAAAATCATTTCATTTTTTCATTCATTGAAAGTTGACAAGAAAGTATTTCACTGAAAATAAAAAATACTTAACTGAAAATAAAAAATACTTAATATTGTCAGAAGAATTGGTTTGTTACTTGCTTAACAATGTCATGTGTACACTGTTTTCTTTTTTCTTTTGGGGGTTTTACCAGAAATGCACACAAACCCATCAGCTGTTCTAATAAGTTTTGACACTATATTACTGAATACTTGAATAAATATTAATTAGTCCTAACATTTACATAGCTAGTGGTCCCTGAAATGTATGCTGAAATCCTTCTCAAAGGTTCTTAAATTCTAACATTGTAACAGTTTTAATTTTATAGTTTAAGTTTCAGCTTGATGTATTGAAATGTATTCTCTTTTCTTACATAGTTGTTCTTTTTGTAGCCCACATTGAGAAATATTAAAATTTAGGTTCCAGCAAAACCATTTTGCTTTAAATCACATAACCATGTTCCTCAATATAAACTTACTTGAAGTTCCCTGAAGATTACTTTCAATTAAGTGATTACCCCACAGTCATCTCCACATTTTGGCTGACTAACTATCATGATAATAAGCAGCTGAGACAAATTATCTCATATGAATATTCTGTTGGCTTCAGTCACACCCAAATATTTAGAGCTCTATTTTATGAGGGAGAAATTTTCCTTCGGGTATGTTTATCTATCCATTCATCAAGCTGGGATCTGTTAAAGCTGTTCTGAACTTCTTTTTGAGATGAGACTATAGCCAAGATTTTTATTTTTATTACAACCAGCATCCAGATATCAAATTTGTACAGAATCATTCACCATCAGTTTTCCCATAGATTAGAAACTGTGAATGTTTTCCTGTCTGTTATTTGTTACATTTTAGTCTAAATCAATCACTACCTTACGTCTCAATTTCAGACCTGTCCCATAAACAACACAGAACTATAGTCAGTAGAAAGAGAGTTTTAGTTAGAAAGAGAACTAGGAGCACCTTCCACATACTAAAACAAAACAAAACAAAACATGACCAAACAAAACACCTTCTGTAATATCACAGATGTAGTCACAGTTGTTCGCTAATGATATTTGATATTATTCATAGGCTCAAATTCCCAGAGAATCCCTGTGTTGTGTGCCATCTCCTACTTTACTCTCCCAAGCCAGACAGCCTTATTTTAATTCCTGTTGGTTATCAGACAGCGCATGTTCCTTTCTTGATACCTTTCATGGAGAGTGTCAGATCAGGAGGATCCGGCTATTAAGGGCATACTCTGAAATGTTTCCATTACCATGGATTAATAATTTGGAACAGGACATTATTAGTGTCCTAGCACTACAGAGGTTTGGTCTGGGTGAGGAACAGCTCATCTGTTAACTTTATTTATATGAAGTGTGTACAACAGAGAGTATAAGTCCTGTTTCAGGGTGATCCACAACCAGAGTGTAGAATCTTGGCTTATTTGCAAAAAAAAAAAAAAAATTCTTTCTTTCTTTCATGCAACTGAGCAGTATGGTGCCACATGGTACCTCTATGGAGGAACTCTGATTTTTCTCTCCTGCTTCTTGTTAAAACTCTGATAAATTATCTTAACAAACACTTGCTGAAAACACAGGGTAAATATCTTGATATCAAATTTTGAGAAACAGTGAATATCATAACTTCTTTATGGATCTGTAAACCTTATTCTGAAGAATATCATATAAAATAGAGCAAACCACGGTATCTTTTAATTGCCAAATTGAGAACAAGGATATTTAACTGAGTTGTACCCATTTTTCCTTCTGCTCTTAATTCCTTTGTCTTTCAGACAGTCCTTCTCGAAATCTTAAACATAAAATTACAGTACTTTCTAACCAGTGAATGATTATATATGTGTGGATTTCACATCTGTTGACATTTGTATGTAAATGCATTTCTTCATAACTAAGCTATATTGCCTAGGTTATCTGTTTATATGCTGAAACAGTTAACTGCTTCAGCAGACGCACTGAATTAAATATTTTTCATTGTAACAACTAATCAGAAAATGAGATAAATGTTATTTGAAGAGATTGTGAGAAAGGAATTACTTAAGTTACTTTTCCATTGTCTCATTTTCTGTGTAGTTTGACAAGACTTCATGTTCATTTGCTTATCTGAATATATCAGAATATCCTTGACTTAAAGGAAATGCAGATTGCAGAACACTAGATTTTTTAATGTACTTTTTTAATTGCTTATTTTCTGGGTCCTCCTTGAAAAGTGTTAGCTGTCAGGAATGCTCTTTCTTCTATTTGAGTATTTTTCCTTTCTTTAATTTCCAAATCCAGCTAACAGATTAATAGCTACAGATTTTGATTTATCATTTATTCCGTATTGCAGTTTAGTTATAGAAGAGATAAAATTTAGTTGAAAAAAAAAATTACTGTGGAACACCGTCCATGAGACCATATCTTTCCATAGAATGTGATGATTTTGTTGATATAGTTAATTTTATGTTATACATTCTTAAAATAATTATTCTTTTTTTTTAATGAACTAGAAGATTTGGATCAATCTAAGGTAAAATTCATACAAAAGCTTCCTTGAAATTTTGAATTTTTAGAAATTTTCAGAAATCTGACAATCCAATAGCTATATAGTGTAGTAATTTTATTTCAAATTTATTTTTTTATTATGGCTGTTTGATCATGTCTCATACACATCCTGATAACCAGTGTGTGAATAATTCATAAATTGATCTCTAAAAGTCACAAGATCAATGTACACTGTAACATATTTCCTCAGCAGATACTCATATGACCTTTAAATCTAACACACTTGTTTGATTATTCAGTTGAAAGGGGAGAAGAAAAGAATTTATAATTTTATGTTAAAAAAGTCCACCTGCTTTGGTCTATCACATATTTCAATTATTTTGACCTCCAGTCTCATTTATATTATGGAATTTTCACATATTTTCTCTAGTTATACCATGGTTGAATCAGCTAAAATTGGCTGCCTGACAGTAATGATATTAATGTTAAAAAAAAAAAAAAGGCTTTTAAAAAAAAGCATTTAGATACATTTTATTGTACATAGCATATATTACACAGCTTATACATGTTTTATTTTTCTCTGATTATTATCGCTGTAAAAACTAACTCTGAAGCCTTATCATTGTAATGGATTGTATTTTGCACCTGACCTTCCCAGATTTCCCAAAACCTGAAGAACTATTGTCTTTGACATATATTTATAAATATTTTAGATATGAGGTTTTATTTATTTATTTATTTATTTTTCCCAGTCTTCCTGTTCTCTTCCACAAAAAAAAATTTAAATAAAAAAAAAAATGCAATGCCACCCCTCCAGCTACAAAATCTGCTGCTGTATTTTTGGACTGTGGAGTTCAAATGTTCTTATTTGTTGGTCTCATGAAATTTTTCAATGTGTAAGAAATTTCTTCTCTACAACTTCTGTTTTGGATACACAGTGTCTGAGAAACTGACTAATGAAGCCACTCTTTTTCCACACTGTCAGTGCTTCCAGGTTCTCCACGGATGTTTGTGTTCATTACAACCACCAACCAGAATGCCCATTGACCTTTCTCTTTCCCCCTGAAGTAATTTGCACTCTAGAGTTATCATGCATGAGCTATTGTTAAGGTCACAGAAGGTGACATTTCTTCAGTACTAATATTTTGTATTTTTCAATAATTTATATGTAAATAAGTCAGTCTAAATTTTGGTCAAGTTATATTAGGAGATCCATGCTAACAGTAGCTTTACTTACTTCAAGCTTCAGGTTAGTGCTTTGCACCTGCCTATGCCTGTCTAGATTTTTGCCTCCTTTATCCCCTCCATGAATGTGACAGCAGAAATATGTGTTTGTCCTCTTAAAGCACATATATACAATTAAATTTTATACATAAACATAAATATACAAATTTTAAAAAATAATTTTTTTTTCGTAGATGAGTGATTTTGTAATGTAAAAATAAAAAAAAAAAAATCACACCGAATGGTTGAGGTTGAAAGTAAACTCTGGAGGTCGTCTGGTCCAATCTCCTTGCTCAAGCAGGGACACCTAGATCAGATTGCCCAGAACCATGTCCAGATGGCTCTTGAAGATCTCCAAGGAGGGAGACTCCACAACCTCTCTTGGCAACCTGTGCCAATGCTCAGTCACCCGCACAGTAAAGAAGTTCTTCCTCATCTTTAGATTGTGTTGTGGTTTAACCCAGCAGGGAGCTAAGCACCACACAGCCATTCAGTCACTCCCCCACAGTGGGATGGGGGACAGAATCAGGAAAAAAAAAAAAAAAAAGAAGAAAAGGTAAAACTTGTGAGTTGAGATAAAGACAGTTTAATAGGCCAGGAAAGAAAGGGAAAATAATGATAAAACAATATAAAAAACAAGTGATACACAATGCTCACCGCCTGTCCACTGATGCCCATCCCATCCCCAAGCAGTGGCAGCCCCCTTCCCAACCTAGCTGCCAACAGCCTCCTCACTGGCAGGGCAGTATGAGAACCTGAAAAGTCCTTGACTTAGTGTAAGCACTGCTCTGCAAGAACTCAAACATCAGTGTGTTATCAGCGTTTTTCTCATCCTAAATCCAAAAGACAGCACTATACCAGCTGCTAAGAAGAAAAATTATCAGTTGAAATCAGGACAGATAGAACCTCCTGTATGTCTGTACCCATTGACTCTTGTCCTGGCACTGGGCACTACTGAAAAGAGCCTGGCTCCATGCTCTTTGCACCCTGCCTTCAGGTATTAATACACATTGGTAAGATTTAGCCTGAGCTATTCCCTCCAGGTTAAACAGTCCCAACTATGTCAGCCTTTCCTCATAGGAGAGATACTTCAGTCCCTTAAACACCTTCAAGGCCCTTCAATAGATTCTCTCCAGTATTTCCATGTCCCTTTTGCACTGAGGAGGCAAGAATTGGATACGCTACTGTAGGTATGGCCTCAACAATGCTGAGGAGAGCAGAAGGATCACCTCCCTTGACCTGCTGACAACACTTTTCCTAATGGAGCTCAGGATATTGTTAGCTTTCCTTGCATTAAGTGCATATTCCTGGTTCATGATTAACTTGAGTCCACAGGGTCCTTTTCTGCCGAGATGCTTTCCAGCTGGGATGTCTCCAGCACGTACTGGTGCTCAGGGTTGTTCCTCTCCAGGTGCAGAACTTTGCACTTATGTTTGCAACTTCATAAAGTTTCTGTCAACTCATCTCTCCAGACTATTGAGGTTCCTCTGGATGGCAGCACAAGCCTCTGATGTATATCAGCCACTCCTAATATTGTGTTATCTGCAAATTTTATTGATGGATATTCTTTTATTTCTCCTCTCCTCTCCTCTCCTCTCCTCTCCTCTCCTCTCCTCTCCTCTCCTCTCTCCTCTCCTCTTTTTGTGTGCAAGAAAAATTTCCTTATGTTACCAAAAACAAAGACAATAAAAACATGTCTCTACCTTTTCAACTGTGTTATTGTAAACAAATACAGCAGACATGCAATTACATCCCTTTTGTTGGATTTCATCTCTAACTGCACAATTCAATCCTACTATTTGTCCCTGCTAAGGGAAAAATTATGTTTAGTGCTTAAAATTACAGAAACATCTCTGCCAGCAATGGCTACACTGTAGTCTATGTACACATAGCCCACTTTGAGTATAGACACTTTAGCAAAAAAAAAAAAAAAAAAAAAAAAAAAGGTCCTAACAGTTCAAGCAGTTTACAACAGTTTCTAACAGTCAGGACTTGGGGGAAATGATTTGTCCTCCAGTATCCTCTGTGACCTTCACACCTTCACATATTTCATGTTTCCATAACAGCAAAAGTAAGATCATAGAATCTTAGAATCATAGAATGGTTTGGGTTGCAAGGGCCCTTAAATATCATGTAATTCCAACCCCCTGCCTTGGGCAGGGATGCCAACCACTAGATCAGGTTGCCCAGGGCCTCATCCAACCTGGCCTCGAACACCTACAGGGATGGGGCATCCACAGCTTCTCTGGGCAACCTGTTCCAGTGCCTCACCATCCTTTCGTATACCCACTAGTTATCTCCTTGAATATTCTAAGGAGAAAATCCTCAGTGTTTGGAGATATTGAACACAAATGCAGAGTAGAGGGGTACAATCACCACCCTCAATCTGCTGGCCACTCCTCTGCAGCCCAGGACGCAGTTGGCCGTCTGGGCTGCAAACGTGCACTGCTGGCTCATGTCAAGCTTTTTGTCCACCAGAGCCCTCAAGTCTTTTTCTGCAGGGCTGCTCATCCTGAGGTCTTTACTCAATCTGTACTCATGGCTGGAATTGCCCCAACCCAGGTGCAGCACCTTGCACTTCGACTTGTTGAACCTCATTAGGTTCACATCCCTTTGGATGGTTTCCCTTCCTTCTGTTGTATCAACTGGACCACCCAGCTTAGTGTCATCTGCAAACTTGCTGAGGGTGCATTTGACCCCAATGTCTATGTCCACTCTCCTGTCCAGCTTCCACTCTCCTGTGTTATTGGCCCCCCTCCCTTATGCGAGTGCTGATGAGGGACTTTGGGGCTGTTTGGTCATGGGTTGTGGGTCCCTTGCAGACTGTGCTAGGATCCAGCTGTTTTAACTCCTCCTCAGCCTCCCTGATACTACACAACCTTCTCACTGCTCCCTGCAGCTCCACCACCTGGTACACGAGGTCCTCCACCTGGTAACACCTTTTGCAGGCAGGTCTGCCACCTGTCCCTATCCCAGAGGAAAGATCTAGGCACTTCCAGCAGGCATAAGTCTGCTCTGTAGCCTCATGCCCCTGTAGCTCAATCTGGGTGGGGGCATTAGCCACCGCTGGAGTAGGCAGTGCAGACTGTGCAGCCAGAGCCACAGCCTTTGCCCTGAGATGAGCACCCACCATTCTGCCTTGAGGATCATGCGCCCTTGGCCTGTGCAGATCTAGGTGCTGGGTGTGATTGTTTTACCCTGCTCAGCAACTGAACTGCACCATAACCACTATTTCATGCCCCCTCCTCAAAGGAAAAAAAGGGAGAAAATACAAAGAAAAGGGCTCGAGGGTTGAGATAAGGACAGGGAGACCACTCAACAGCTATCAGCACGGGCAAAACTTATTCAGAATGGGGAAATTAATATAAATTATTGCCTATCACTAGTAGACTAGAGCAGTGAGAAACTAAAAGGAAACTATAAACAACTTCCCTTCCCTTTCCACCCTCTTCTATGTCCTCTCACTGAGTGGCACAGGGGAACGGGAAATGTGGCCAGTCCCTAACGCTTTGTCTCTGCCACTCCTTCATGGTCACTCTCTGCCCCTGCTCCAGGTAGGGTCCCTCACACGGGATTCCCGAACTGATCCTGCGGGGGCTGCCCACAAGCAGCAGCTCTTCAAGAACTGCTCCCACATGGCTCTGTACCACAGGGTCCATCCGTCAGGAGCACACTGCTCCAGCACGGGTCCCCCATGGGCGGCAGCTCCCCCAGACCCCTTGCTCCTGCATGGGCTCCTCTCCACGGGCTGCAGCTCTGGCCCAGCGCCTGCTCCTGCGGGGTCTCTCCATGAGCCGCAGCCTCCTCCAGGCCACATCCACCTGCTCCACCCGGGGCTCCTCCACGGGCTGCAGCGTGGAGATCTGCTCCATGTGGGACCCATGGGCTGCAGGGGGACAGCCTGCTCCACCAGGGGCCTCTCCACAGGCCGCAGGGAAACTTCTGCTCCGGCACCTCCTCCTCCCTCTCTCCCCCCCTGCCCCCCTCCTTTTTCACTGACCTTGGTGCCTGCAGGGCTGGTTCTCACTTCTCACTCTCCCAGCTGCTGTTGCACAGCAGCTTTTTCCCTTTATTAAATCTGCTCTCCCAGCGTTGCTCACTGGCTCAGCTCTGGCCAGCAGCAGGTTCCTTTTGGAGCTGGCTGGAGCTGGCTCTGATCTGACATGGGGCAACTGCTGGGCTCTGCTTACAAAGACCACCCCTGCATCCTCCCCCACTACCAAAACCTTGCCATGTAAACCCAATACCCAGGGTTAAGGTGTACTTGGCACCTGGCACTCTGCCAGTGGAATGGTCATCCCTCAAAGGCGCCCTCCCTGCACACCCTCCCACACAAACTGCCATGCAAACTGCCATGGCATTCCCTGATCATGTGTTCCTGGCTGTTCGAGCTCCCCAGGGGCTGCTCATGGAGGAGCAAGGGGGTGGCCACCATTACTGCTGGCCCTGCCCACGTCTCTTCAGGCTGCTGACCTCCAGTGGGTCTTTGTGCTCCCCAGGGGCTTCTCCGGCTCAGGAAACCCCCCTGTACGCTTAGATCCCCTGCTCCTCTGCAGAGTGTGCCCTGGATATGGATTTTAATCCATGCTTGGTTTGTGTGAAATACTGGGGTTCAGATATGATGATGACAAATGATGAACTTGTAACCCCCTCCACTCCTTTTTGGACAGTAGATGGAAAAATTCAAAACATGGCATTTTAATCTAGAAATTACGCAATTTTTTTCACGAAACATATTATAAATTGTTGATTTTCAGAGCTGCTAGCTGCATCTGAACCATATCGGGGAAAAAAAATCTAGGAATTTGGATCTGAACTGATCCCCAAATCCTATAAAAATGTTTACCCATGATAATGCAACCTCAAAAATATATAATAATAATAAGCAGAATAAGCCTGTCTGTCTGCAATTGAAAGATCTGGCCACAAGATAAATTGAAGATATAGGAAGAGTCTAATACATTTTGAACTAAAGTAGACAATTCCTTTTCTGTAGAGCTGCTGTAGACAAAAAGCAGAACTGAAGTAAAAATGTACCACTGATTATTTTCTTGCATTTTGACTACATCTAGAATGTACATGTTTTTGCCAGATGACTCCATGAGGTTACATGGTCCCAGTTTAAATACAATGAGGTTTAATTTGATTTAGTGCACTAAGTAACTGCCATTTTCCCATCGTTTGCTTTAGGAAAGGTCTTTCACACTATATGGCAATTGGACTGTACTTTCCACATGATGATATTGTTCCTTTTGAAGTGCTTAAAAACATTAGTCATTAATGCTTGTATGGCATTAGCAGTTCAGAAAAACTCAAATATAATATAAATAATTGAACCTCGTACAAATTAATGAATTTGATTTTCTAGTATCAGCTCTGTTGTTTTTTTTTGTTTGTTTGTTTGTTTGTTTTAAGACACCACAGTAGCTGAAACATAGTTGGAAAATAGCCATACTGTTACTTGGTTTCAAAATCATAGAGAGAAATTAACACTGCAGATTTTGATCCTGGGAAACACTTAGGAGGGTACTGATGTCCTAGCTGAGTACTCTAATGGCTGTTACTGACTCAGTTACGGTGATTCAAGTTCCAGATATAGCTCGTTCAAAGCAAAGTCAAGAATTGCTTCATGGGCTGTGTTATGTGCTATAGACATATTTTCCAAGCCCAAAACTATATTCTTATGCTCCAAATGACATACAGGGTAGTTAAAGGCTATAAACAAGTTCCCATACATAAAAACCAAGCAGTACTGAGCAATGAAAGTACAAATTAGGTGGATTTAAGTGCATATGTCGAACAGAGAAATCAAGAAAGCCCTTCCAAAAATGGTAAGCACTAGGGATCCATAACCATTTACAATAAAACTCATCCAAACATTCAAAGTTTTGCTACTGAGCGTGCCCTGAAGTCTCTATGTCTGTGCTGAGTTGAGAATCAGATGCTGAGCCCAACCTAACCAGCCTTGTAGAGAGGCGAGATACATAAGCTTGTGGTAATAAAGTATGACTTCCAGGCCATAGTTTCTTCAGATCTGGACGGCTCTGTTCTGACTGTGACTATCTGCTCTGTCAGAACAGTAGGTAAATAGTGAGTGTGAGCCACAGATGAGCATCAGTATGCATCTGTCTCATTCATTGTAGTTCAGTGATACATACCATGTTCCATGACTTACTTTCCAGTTCTATTTTTCACTTCTCTTTTCTATTTTATACTTCAGCAAATGTGTTTTTCACAGCCATCAGAATGTTTCAGTCATGATTGCTATTTCCTTCAGGAGCAGGCAGGCAGACGGAGGCTCATCTGGAGGAACGGATGGCAATCTGTGCTGACACACATCAGATGGGAGGTATCACCTCAGGAAATGGATCTCTTTGTGTTGTGGTTTAACCCGGCCGGCAGCTAAACACCACACAGCCGTTCGCTCACCCTCCCTCCTCCCTCTCTGGGATGGGGGAGAGAAACGGGAAAGTGAAGCCTGTGAGTTGAGGTAAAGACAGTTTATTAAGACAGGAAAATAACAACAACAACAACAACAACAACCATAATAATAATAATAATAATAATAATAGTATTACTACTAATAATGTGTATGAAACAAGTGATGCACAATGCAATTGCTCACCACCCGCTGACCGATGCCCAGCCTATCCCCGAGCAGGCGGCCCGCCCACCCCGGCTAGCCACCCCTATGTATTGTTCAGCATGACGTCAGATGGTATGGAATACCCCTTTGGCCAGTTTGGGTCGGCTGTCCTGGGTCTGTCCCCTCCCAGCTCCTGCTGCACCCCTAGCCTGCTCGCTGGCAGGACAGAGCAAGAAGCTGAAAAGTCCTTGGCTTGGTGTAAGCACTGCTCTGCAACAATTAAAACATCAGCATGTTATCAGCGCTCTTCTCATCCTAATCCAAAACATAGCACCCTACCAGCTACTAGGAGGAAAATTAACTCTGTCCTGACTGAAACCAGGGCACTTTGTTACAGTGTTTCAGACTGCTATGGGATTGTTGTCCTTCCAGATGCAGACCCAGCAAGCACAGGGCCCCTGTGCACAGGGCCACAGACTTACATCAGCAACGTCCCCTCGCTCCCACCTCTGGCCAGCCGCTGTCTCTCACACCCAAGATATGGCACAAATGCTGCTCAGTATATGTGGTCATTATATGGTCAGGACATGTGCTCATCACAGCCCTACACATTCCCTGAAGAATAAGAGACATTATCTGGTATACTGCTAAGTGTATGAGAAATGGTAGCAGCCTGACAAGGGACAAGGGTGCCTGTCAGCCCTTCCTTAAATCTACAGTTAGGGTGCTGTGTCAGAGTCTGTGCTGCTGGCCTTTTTATTTATTTCTGCATCTCTGTTCACTTCACATCTATACAGTACTAAAGCCAGCAAACACACAGCTGTGAGTAGGGAAGGGCAAGGCTTTGTTTTGTACTTGGAAATCTGTTCCTGCAATTGCTGTGGCTGCAATTCCAATTTTGTTAGAAACTAAAGCTTTAGAAAGACACATCATAACCAAGAAAGCCAGAGTGAATCCAAACTTAATAACATTTCTAAACCAATACCCTCTGAGCCACCTTTCTCAACTCAGTCATGAAAACAGTCTAATTAACTCCAGTGTGCCTTAGATAGCTGAATAGAAGACAAGACTGAGAAAATGATGATGTACACTTTCCCCTTTCGTCTTTTGTCTTTTGACAGTGAAATACTTTACTGATGCATAGAACCTTTCATATTCATATTTTGCTTTTCCAAAGAATACCGTAATGTATTTTCAGGAAGCATACCAAACAGAGGAAAAAAGATTCTCCCACTGCCCTGTCTTTCATGCTAAATCTGAAGGAAAGGAAGGGGACATTTTGTCTCTGGCATACACATTATGTTAGATATCAGAACTACTACAGTTATTTACAGTTTCTTGGATCCTGTTTGCTGCATCTTGCTTGCAGGTCTGATTGGCCACCTAATTTGGATCAGAAAGGGATTTTCTACAACATCATTGGAACAAGAATAAATTGCTGTGGATTTTTTGCGTTCCACTGTAGCTGGTCAACTTCTTGGATTAATTAAACAGTTCACCTAAGAAAGACATCATGTGCTGAGCGATGCCTTTAAACCCTTTTGTTCTCTTTCTAGAATACACCATACTTTGCAATTTTGAATCTTTTGAACTACACTGGGCCAACATGATAGCAAGGACCACAGTTACAGGACAGTTGTGTGACAGGTCCTGGACTCTGATCCTGAGGTGTCGCGGTCAAGGCTCACCTCTCCCTTTTGTGTTCTTACACCCCTTGTGGCAGTTTTGCTCATCAGACTCCTCTGTTGTTTCGGTAGCAAAGATGCATAAAGATGCTTGAAGAACCAGAAGGACTGCAAAACAACCAATTAAAGAAAACACAGAACACAGTCCATATTATTCCAAAGTTCCAATTTCTAGTTTCTATCATTAGCTTGTGAACTGTTCGATAATTTTTTTTATCACTTGTCATTAAAATCCCAAATAAACCAAGACAGTTGATAACTTTAAATCACTATATATTACCCTACATTTATCTTGCAGTGTCAGAGAGGAAGTCTTATAAACTGCAGCAATTAGAAAAGGCTTCAATATTTTGTTCACGTTTTCATGAATGTTACCTGTTATATTTCAATCACAAAATTAAATACAAAAATCACAAAATTTCTGAATACTATAACTTTTAATTTTTATCTTAACACACTCACAAGTGACATAATACATCTGAGTGACATTGTAATTGTTTTGACATTGAAATTTATTGCTTAAATTTAAAACATACACTCTGAAAATCATTAGTGAGTTGGGAGGTAAAGAACTTTTAAGTTCTTGTCACTTTTTGAGCAGCAGATAGTAACTGTAATCTAAAGAATAATTATCTAGGTATTTGAGGACACTTAAATTTAGGTAGATTATGAAACTTTGATAATGTTCTCCACACAAAAATTTCTCCGGGTCACTTTAAGAAACTATAGGTGACAATTGTATTACTTTTTTTGCTTGAGATGAACAGGAGGCATTTTCTCTTTCTGTGAATAGATTTTCAACATTTTTCTGTTGTCCACTGGGAGGAAACCAAGATTTCAGAAGTCTTCTGACAAAAACACTTCCAAGAAATCTTTCTTTGAATAGCTCAATAACTAGGGCATTTACTGAATTTATAGAAGAAGAAGGAATCCATTCTCTTTTATAATGATTCTTTGATTATTTATTCAAATTAAAGAGATCTAATAGAATGGATTTTGAAAATGTAAATAGAACCTTCAGTCATTTAAACACTTATATGGTATTAATGATTTTTTTTTTTTTTTATTTTGTTGCCTTTACCAAATAAGAGTCTAGATACATGTCAAATATGTCATTCCCAAAGTCAATCTGGTTTTGATCTGAAGTTCTGTCCTGGTCCTAGGAAATACCTTTTTAAAATTGTTTTCTATCCATCTTTTTTTTTTTTTTTTTTCCCAATTGAAAAGATAACAGCAATTTTCACTAGGTTTTATTTTTACACAGAAGTTGCATATATCAAATCATTTTTAAAATATAGATGTAAAGGTTATCAAATGTGATATTAGCATTTTGTACAAATTCTCAGAATGTAAATGAACTTCATAAAGTAGCAATTAGGTGTAGGCTAAAAAAGTACCTTGCTTTCTATATGTATACAGTCATGATTTTTTTTTCCTGTTTTTGATAAAGTAACCCCACTGAATTAATTTCAGACAAGGTAAGATGCACTCTAATCTTTCCTGATTTCCAATAACCCCTAATGTCCAATATCAGATACAAGTATCCAAGTTTTCTAAAAGATTGAAAAGTCTTATATTATTCTTAAATTTCAACCAACCTTTAGCCATCCTTATAGTTACAGTCCTGTAATTAAAGGACATGAATGTCTGTTTGGCTCTTTACCCTTTTTGAATAAGATAGCCTGGGGCAGACTGCGAACTTATCTTTGTTTGTATATAGGAATTATAGGTTTCTCAGGGCTTACCACTTAACAGTTTCTTCTTAAATCTCCTTAGTGTCAGAACAGCTATTTTTCTGCTCTTCTTAATCCCCTCCTCTTCACACACAATAGTACAGAATTTACAAAGATTTAACGTTAATTTTGTTAATAAACCAAATAATAGAAACTCCTGGATTATCCTTTTTGAGTCCAGGATGGACCCAATAATATAGATGAAAGGCCTGGGTGTTTGCAGTTAACATTTAGAACATTGTGAAAGACATTCTTTTCTCACACAGATATATACATACACTTTTGTCCCTCACCAATTCAAACAGAGATGAAGGCATAAAAAGCTTTCATATAACTTAGAGATAGAGATTTATTTTATTTTTTTCCTCAGGTTATTTCTTGTAATGACATAGTTGGTTGTTACTGGATTGGAATTGTTGCAGTTTTCAAAATGAGTATGATCTCTTGATTAGCAAAGTGACATAGTTGAACATAAAAGACTTTTAATTCTCATTTCCCCTAAGGAATTGTCCAGGATAGAAAGAGGCACATACCTCTAGCTGCTTTTGTAGTCCCAGTGAGAGGACTTCTTTTCTGTATAGATGTTATTTTGCGTATTTTTCACTACAGGGAATTTAGATCCAAACTCCTTGAAATGTAAACCAAGAGATTAAACATTGTGGTTCTTGGAGACAGATGTAGTGCCTAAAAATTCAAATTCTACCTCCCTAAATGAAACATGCAGATACCCAGGTGTTCCTGCAAACATAGTACTATTATTTGCTCCCATACTGGGAATCACAGAAGTAGTGCACTAAGTGAGAAAGACATCTACATCAATCTAAAGATAGTTGAAAGTCCACTGTGGCCTCTGAGGATAACCTCAGCAGATGCTACTGTGAAGTGAAGACTTCAGATCCTAATCCTTAGTTTCAAAAATTATTTAGGATACTATGTTTAGACAGAAATTAGCAGCCTAATTTCAAGAAAAGAGATGAGGAAAAACTCTCTTATCAAACTCAGACACTTCAGGCAACATACTATTTAAGTCTTAAAACAGCAAAAAAGAATCATCTCTGGTATTTGAAGTGCTTTTAGTGTATGACTTCTTATGACTCGGTTCAGTTACTATTAATACAGAGTTTGTTTATCCAGAATATGGGCACATCACTACTTCAATCCACATTTATAATGATCTGTTTTTGACTATAGTTTTGAATATAGTCCATATCCTCTTTGACTGTTCTGTAATTTGGTAGTTTAGGAATTTGCCTGAGATTTGAAAAAAAGAGGTAGGTTTATGAATCAAACTCTTACATTGAAGTGACGTATCGTTTTGCTTCAGCAGCCACATGGGCAAGTACTCTCTGGTAAGGTATGAAACATGTCCTTGAGACAGAGGTCCTAGGAAATCATTTCAGTGGCAGTAGGGTTTACAGCTAGAAAGGTTTTGCCTGAAATCTGTTATCAATCTACCCAAGGTAGTTTAGCAGAGATAGGGGTATGTGGGAGGGGGACAGTGATGAAACAGTATTACAAAGAAAAGTTGAAATTTCCCTTCTAAATTCCTGGACAAAAAGAATAAAGAAAGGGGGGGGGGGCTCTTGAATGCAAATTATCATGTCACAATATGCATCACACAGTGGCAAAAAAAAATCTGCAGAATCTGTGAGAGAAACTTGGTTTTATAAGCAGCAAGGGTCCCACTACTAGCATCTACAGATAACTAACAGGTCACTAGTGCATCCACTCTCATTGATATATTCCTTCCATAAATCAAGACATTCTATGCCTAAGGTTGGAAAATCTAGAAAGTAATTGTGAGGCAGAGTTCTGGATAAAAGTTTATGAAATAGAATACTAACTTGCATAAAAAGATCTGGTTTAACATCTGTATTGGAACAGGGCTGTTTATTTATTTAAACACTTGAGTGACTATGATCTTTTATTTCTTGTGAGGGTCTTGCTGAGTGGGAAATAGATCAGGTGAGTCTTGGATTCAGGGTCTTGGAAATGTAACTAAAAAGGAATCATGATGTTTCTAATTCTGAGTGTGTATAGCTAGTCATATTTAAGTCATAGCCTCCATCCTCCAAGGTGGAAAACTTTTTGGTAAAAGTTCCTAAAGATTTTTTATTTTTTTTTTCCCACAAAACTTGACAAACAGACTTTTCATGTGAAAACATATATTTATAGATAAAGATAGCATATCTTTAGTAAAATTAAATTTGTTGAAGGGATTCTATTCGACACACTTTTCTCCTAGGAATAAATGACAAAACTCCTACACACTGGAGCATATATATATATTTATTTTCAAATAACTTTGCACCCTTGCAAATCTACCCCATTTTACATATGTTTTACTGTAGCTTTGAAAGAATAATTGTATAATAAGCCCAGAAATTCATTACACATGGGCCATTTTATTTGTAAAAAGGGGATGCCTCCTCTATGCACCTTCTTTTTATCTATGCTCCGGTTCAGTCTGCTCTCTGGAATACAGCAACAGTACAGTCACAAAGGTAATGAGGTAGCCTCTTGAGGAAAAGATTCTTCAGGATGCCTAGGCACTCCTACAGATATTTTCCTAAAAGTGTATTGCTTGAAGAACAATAATTCTTTGCTTCTGTGTTGCCCCAAGGCATTTACCAGGATAATGAGACCAGTCATTCATCTCCTAAGGCAAATTGTGGTCTGTCGACTGCTGGTGAACCATGGATCTCCTGATGGTGTTCCATGAAGAGCTATCTGGACACAGGATGGCAGCTTTCCTCTTTGTTTCCAGCTGCTATATTGCACTAAAGACAGCCAGAAATACTTTAAATACTTCCCTAGCAATACTTTTCTTTGTAAGAAATTGCTATTGTGGCCACAGAGATCTTAAGGGTTCTGAAGTGACACCAGCTGTGCCACATAGTATAAAGAGTTGGGGAGGTTACTGAAACAATCTCTTGTGGTTTAGCCCCATGTTGTGTTAAAGGGGACTTATCAAACATTTGCCTGTTTCAGAGCCCTGCAAAGGGCTTTCACTGAGACAGTTTCACAGAGTTGAATATATTTAATTAAATGTATTTAACAACAGATAAAACAGATTCAGAATTGCTGTTTATAAACAGACTTACTGCAATAGAGCTAATATATGATAATAGTGCTAGCAAAATGCTATCCTGGGTATTTATCACCAAACGGTTAAGTAATATAATCATATATGTTTATCATGTACTTCATTAAGCTCATTATCATATTCAGGGGTGTTAACTATTATATTCATTTTAAAATAATCAAGCAAAAGATTTCACTCCAGGCACTGTGGCCTTCAAGATTCTGTTTGGCTGTCAAAACAGGGCTGTTCTTCAGAAACAAGACTCCCTTCTTAAGCCACCTCTCATACCTGTGGACCTCCATCCACAAAGTCTGTATAAGAGATAAACAGGAAAAAGCTGCTCAGCTCCCCTTTGCCCTAGGCTAGTGTTTATCAGTGACATTAACGACTTGACTATACACCCCTCTAGGCAGATCAGCACCACACAGGTGCTCACTCACTCTCTTTAGGTGAGATGGGGGAGAAAATTGGAAAGGTAAAAGTGTGAGAACTCATGGGCTGAAATAAGGACAGTTTATAGAATCATAGAATCACAGGATCGTTCAGGTCGGAAAATGCCTCTAAGATCATCTAGTCCAACCTTTAACCTAGTACTGATAAATCCACCACTAAACCATGCTTCAAAGTTGACATATACATGTTTCTTGAAGACCTCCAGGGATGGTCACTCAACCACTCCCCTGGGCAGCCTATTCCAATGCCACACAACCCTTTCAGAAAAGAAATTTCTCCTAATTTCCAACCTGAAGCTTCCCTGGTACAATTTGAGGCCATTCCCTCTTGTCCTAACATTAGTTGTCTGCAAGAAGAGGCCGACACCCAGCTCCCCACGCCTTCCTTTCAGGTAGTTGCCAAGAGCCATAAGATCTCCCCTGAGCCTCCTCTTCTCCAGACTAAAAAACCCCAGTTCCCTCAGCCCCTCCTCATAGGACTTGTGTTCCAGGCCCCTCACCAGCTTTGTAGCCCTTCTCTGGACACATTCCAGGGCCTCGATGTCCTTCTTGTAGTGAGGGGCCCAAAGCTGAACACAGTACTCGAGGTGCAGCCTCACCAGAGCCAAGTACAGAGAGACAATCATTTCCCTAGTCGTGCTGGCCACACTATTCCTGATACAAGCCAGGATACTGTTGGACTTTTTGACCACCTGAGCACACTACTGGCTCATATTCAGATGGCTTTTACTATGTGTAAAACAAAAAAGTTGTGCATGCAAGTACAAATGCCATCACTCTGAACATTCCCCCCTTCCTTGCATTCCTCAGCTAATCACCCAGGCAATCTAACGAAGAAAAAAAAATAATAATAATAATAGCAAAATGGTTTAACTCAAAACCTGAAATGAAGTAATTTTTTGTTTACAGGAAAAAAAAAAAAAAAAGTCTTCTCTGTCATATAAAATGAACAAAACTACTCAACTACTCAAACCTAAGTCTCAGCTGCATACACATTTCCCAGAGGGCTTCAAGGTTTGGTCCAGAAAGACTAGTTTTCTAGCCTGTGAGTCAAACTACAAAGTTCATTATTCTCACCAATTCAAAAGAAAGGAGAGGGAAGGGAAAAGACAAAGTGAGTGCAAACCTAAGGAATAAAAAGTTGTAGTGAGTTATTTTGAAATGTATGGCTACATACTATGTAGTGTTGCTTATTTTTATTTTTTTCTTCTTAAGCACGTGTGAATAGAATTTCCATATATGCCTATGCATAGAGCTGTATGCAATGTTTTTTATGTCTGGTGACTCAGCAAATTCTGAAAAAACAATCAAGCAAACAAACAAAAAACAGCTAATGATTTTAACTTAACAACCTCACAATTTTATTTTATATACAGAAACAAAAAGGAACATAATGAACAAGATTTTGAACTCAGTCAAGTGCAACAATGATTAAAGCTCTAATTTAAACACAATATATTAATAAAAATACTAATATACTAGAAAATGTTAAGATCTACTTTAAGAACTTTCATTCACATACGATTGTACACACATTTTAACCTTTTTAAACTTATATTATATTCAAGGGAAAAGAGAACTAAAATGAATTACACGGCTATTAAATACAGAAAAAAAAATCTTTCCTTAATAATTTTCTGTTTCTCATTATTTTTGTTTGATTGTTTTACCTCTACTATTGTTTTCATTGAAAGCCTAAATATTTATAGTTTTTTGTTTGTTTGTTTATTTCTTGCCTCTACTATACAACTAATCTTTGTGGTAGTGCTGTAAATGGTATTCAAACAGCCCTAGGAGGAAGGGCTTTGACATGTTTGCAAAACTTTATCTTGCACAGTCCTGAACATTCAGGTTTAATACAGTGGCTTTTTTTGAATGTCTTCATTTCATATGGACAACAGTCCTGGCACTTAATGAGAGTACTTGACAGATGCTCTCATCAGCTCATAGGGAAAGAATAGAGGGTTTAAAACATATGCTTAAACACTGAAACCTATTTAATGCTAAATTGCTTGATTGTTTTAAATACAATTTACACAAAGTTAAATGAGTATTGTTTTAGAATAGTGAAATATATTGTTATCTAATAAAGAAACATGGAAACCTACATTTAGTTTTGCTACTGTTTTCTCATTAATACTTGAAAATGTACTGTTAATTCTCCGTTTGCTGGTAAGAATTTCCAATATGGTAACTTTGCTGTAACTGCTACAGAGTAAGTTCTAGGTTTGTGTAAACCTTCCAGGATCATTCTAAACAGTTAATTAAATAATTATGTACGTTGCCACCTCCCAGATGTGGCTTTTCTTTGTCATATTTCTAGACATCAATATTTTTTTCCTGAGATACAAACAAAATCAATTAAAAACAAACCAAAAATCTGTCCCCAAACCTTTCTCACTATAAAAATATTATAGGCTAAAGTATTTTGAAGTCCAACCTTGGCAAGGCTCTTCTTTGCTGCCAGGCACTCTATGTTTGAGGATAGCACAAAGATCCTTTAAGGCAAGGCCAACCAAGGCAAGGAGTTTTGGGGAAAGAGGTTTTGCTGCTGCCACACAGTCACTAAAGCCGTTAAGTTACTTAGGACGGGATGCAAATTGAAATTTTATTGAAACTAACGTGTTTTACAGAGACATAACTGTTTCAACAAGAATTGTAAACAGAATGATTTCTTAGGAAAACTGTCAATACCCTAACATTTCTCAAGAGAGTACACACACACACACACACACAAGACTCCAAAAAGCAACAGAGACAGACCAAAAGAAATTGAATTTAAAAGGCAATATTTTCAGTCTGAAAAATTGATATTCTGACAAAATTGATTCACAGATGCATTAAAAATACTTTTTTGCTATTTCAATGTAAAAACAAATATTTTAAAACCTGATTTTGTGAAATTATCTCAAGATGGAATACCTGGTCTCTCAGGCACTCTAACACTTTCTTTATTAAAACTGTCAACTTAGTGCGGAACAGATAATATAAGACAAGGAATATCTGTTCTTAACAGATATCTTCTACCCCTACAAGTGTCTGTTATAACCTGAGATTTGTTTCCGGGGGGAAGTGGTTAGGAAGCTTTTTATGCTTTGATTTTTGCTTAAAATTAGCCTGCTAACATGTAGTACTATGTAAAGAAACATTTTAAAAACAGAAATTGCTGTGGTTGCTGTTGCCATTAAAGGGGACTGTCTCATGTCGAACTATGGAGTACAGGTCTTCCTCAGCTTCTCACAGGTTCTGTACAAGCACTTTCCTATCTAAAAAACTAGGAGACTGCAAATCTAATATCTATGTGATATCAAATTTAGATTATTTCATTCAGCATGTCTAGAAAATTATTAGGACATTTCTTTGATTTCAGAAAACAGCAACTTATTCACTATATTTATGCAAAAACAATGCTGACCTTAACCTCTTGTTCCTTTATGGACCTGACTTGCATGGCCCCACAATACCACATTTGTTCTAGGTTCTGCAGGATACCAACATGTCCCAACATTCATGTTCCCCAGAAGTCAAAAAACTGTCAGCTCAGGAGAGTGGATAGATGGGGCTTCCTTGGAAACAGGCCCATGGATTCAGCATTCATTATGAGAAATTAGAGGGATGAGTCATTGTCGTGGTTTAGCCCCAGCAGGCAGCTAAGTACCAGATGGTTGCTCGCTCACTTTCCCCAAGTGGGATGGGAGAAAAAATCAGAAAGGTAGAAGTGCAAGAATGCATGCGTTGAGATAAAGACAATTTACTATGTAAAGCAAAAGCCACATGCACAAGTGAAACAAAACAGGAAATTGACTTGTTACTTCCCAATAGCAGGCAGACGTTTAGCCACTTCCAGGAAAGCAGGGTTCATCAGATGTAGCAGTTTCTTGTGAAGATATATGCCATCACTCCAAACATGTCCCCCCTCCCACTCCCCACCTTCCACCTTCTTTGCCCCAGCTTTTATTGCTGAGCACAACGTCACGTGTTGTAGAATATCTCTCCAGCCAGCCTGGGTCAGCTGTCCTGGCTGTGTCCCCTCCCAGCTCCTGGTGTACCCTCAGCCTCCTTACTGGCAGGGCAGCACAAGATGCAGGAAAGGCCTTGGCTCTGTGTAAGCACTGTTCTGCAACAACTAAAAACATTGGTGTGTTATCACCACTGTTTTCATCAAAAATCCAAAACACAGCATCATACAAGCCTCTATGAAGACAATTAACTCTATCCCAACCAAAACGATGACAGTCATCTACCAAGATTTAGAGCACAGAGGTAAATTCATCTCTTACTCTGACCATTTCAGCAGCTGCAACTTAAAACACAAGGGGTTAGGTGAAAACTCAAAGGATGCAAGAAAATATTAGAGCCTCTTTCCTCTTCTTCTCAGAATAGAAGGGCAATGCAAGGGAAAGAAGGGCAGTTGCTGTCCTTTTTAAAAATGTACCTGAATAATACTAGGAGGTAAAAGAGGGGACATATTTCTGGCTAAAGCAACTAACATGAGGTCATCACATTGGAATTTGAAGGCCTAGGTGAAAAGAATGTTCATTGTTTTCTATGGAAAATAAAATAATAATAATAATAATAATAATACATATGATAAGTTGTTTGACCTGCTTGACATACATTATGTGCAGCATTACCTCAGTAGTTAGCAAAGTCTTCATTCACAAAATAGTACATAAACTGTAAACAGTCACCTCCTTTAACTGTCCCCTACCCCAAAATCAATCAACTAAAAACTGTGTAACCAGTGGTTTACCAGAAGTTCATGAAAAAAAGAGAGAGAAAATCTGTTTCAAATAATATTGATCTTTTTTTTTTTCTACAGATTTCCCTTCTGGATGGTGTTCAGGCACCAGTGGTGGATTTTTCATTCACCCATTTTTCAGTGGTTGCCATAGGGAATTTACCTTGCACCATGGAGTCAAATATACCTCCTATGATGATGCAATTTGTGTGATCCAAGCAGTTAGACTCATATCTCTGATAGTAAAACATTATAATGTATCTTGATTTAAACTTAGGAAATAAACAACCTTAGAAAAATGCATGACTTTTGAAGCTGTTAATTTCAGCTAAGGCTTTATGTAGCCAAATAAAACAATTAAACTGCAGTGAAGGGTCATAAAATCAACTGATGATGCTGTGAGTTTTAGTGATATTATTTGTAGGTGGCATGAACAATATACTTTGCACAGTTGGTAGTCTGGAAAGACCAAATGAGAGATAAGAAACTAATGTTTTTAAGATAAAAATACCATCGCTGTTTGCGACTATAAATAGAAGTGTACTGGGCTGTGAAAGTAAAGGATGAGTATGAATTATCTGGATAACTGTACTCTGTGGCAAGATCAGTACCATCCAATAACATTGCCATTCTTATAGGCAGAGCAGGGGGCTTTTCTATTAAATAGATTGCTTGATATTTTCCATAAGACTCATTTTAGTTGCTTATATGCTTTCCAAATTTGAATGACTCAGACTTATTAAAATTTACCTATTTGAAATTTGCCTCAGGTTAACTATTTTCAAGTTTTGTTTGTTTGTTTTTAAAAAAAGGTCAGTGAGCAAATTTCAACAATGTTCTGATAATATTCATGTAATGAAATATTTTTGTATATGACACTAAATTTTGTGAATAGGTACAGTGCGAAAAGAACACAAATCTTATTTTTGTGCACTATAGGATCAGTATATTGTTCAGTGAGCAGTTTGGGCAGTCATTCTGTTATGCATTAATTATATTATGTAAAATTCCCTTGACTTGAAAAAGGGGCTTGCATCATTGACTTCAATGGGACTGTGTTTAAAAATGATTCACCAGAATGTTGCATATTCAAATGGGTAAGCAACACAGACCAATATGCCTTGCTCCCAGCTGTGCTGTTATCACATTATAACTACGCAGCCTAGAATTTGTGTATTTACTAACTGAACATGTCCATAAAAAATAAAATTGCATCTTTCTCTTAAAGAAAACAAACATACAAAACAAAACAGGATTTTTCTTTAGGGTCATGTGATAACTAGTATATGATAAAACTTATCAGAGGGAGAAAATAAAAGCCCGTTGAGTTGTTTTTATGTATCTACTTGCATTTAACCAAAAATAAAAGGTGAAGTAAATGATGAAAGCTGATGTATTGTATGTGCACAGCAAAATATAGTTCACTTCGGCTTTGCAACTGTCCTGGTTTCAGGTAGGACAGAGTTAATTTTCCTCCTAGTAGCTGGTAGGGTGCTATGTTTTGGATTAGGATGAGAAGAGTGCTGATAACATGCTGATGTTTTAATTGTTGCAGAGCAGTGCTTACACCAAGCCAAGGACTTTTCAGCTTCTTGCTCTGTCCTGCCAGCGAGCAGGCTAGGGGTGCAGCAGGAGCTGGGAGGGGACAGACCCAGGACAGCTGACCCAAACTGGCCAAAGGGGTATTCCATACCATCTGACGTCATGCTGAACAATATATAGGGGTGGCTAGCCGGGGTGGGCGGGCCGCCTGCTCGGGGATAGGCTGGGCATCGGTCAGCGGGTGGTGAGCAATTGCATTGTGCATCACTTGTTTCATACACATTATTAGTAGTAATACTATTATCATTATTATTATTGTTATTATTATTATTATTTTCCTGTCTTAATAAACTGTCTTTACCTCAACTCACAGGCTTCACTTTCCCGTTTCTCTCCCCCATCCCAGAGAGGGAGGAGGGAGGGTGAGCGAACAGCTGTGTGGTGTTTAGCTGCCGGCCGGGTTAAACCACAACAGCAACAAAACATGTCAGCAAAAATCACAACCTGCCATAAACCTCAATTGATATCAACACTGTACAACACTACATGAGACGCAGTCGAAGGAGTTCCTCTTAAATAACTTGTCTGTAGTCTTGCTGGTACAATGCTTTGACCACCTTCTTACAACTTAAAAAAAATGAATGAAATTAGATGGGGAAAAAAAAAAAAGAAAAGAAAAAAAAAAGAGAGAGAGAGAGATACTTCTTCCTTTTCTTTGTTAAAGTGCTCTTGAAGACTCTTGTAGTGCATTTTCACCCCCTAACATGGGGCGCCATCTACTGAAGATTTGTAATATGAGATAGGGTTTAAAAACTGGAGAAGAGTAAGAAATCCAAAAAAGGAAGGAAGGAAGGAAGGAAGGAAGGAAGGAAGGAAGGAAGGAAGGAAGGAAGGAAGGAAGGAAGGAAGGAAGAGGGTGTTGTGGTTTAACCTGGCCAACAGCTAAGCACCACGCAGCTGTTTGCTCACTCCCCTGGGGTGGGGAGAGAAAAGATAAAAGATGAGTGTGAGAACTCATGGGTTGAAATAAGGATACTTTAATAAGAAAGAGAAGAAAACAAGAGCAATTGCAATGCACAATGCAATTGCTCACCGACTGAAGTGCAGCCAGTATTTGACCAATGGTAGGCCCCCTGACCAACTTCCCCCAGTGTGTTATCAACACTATTCTCATCCTAAATTCAAAACACTGCACCATACCAGCTACTAAGAAGAAAGTTAACACTATCCCAGCCAAAACCAAGACAAGAGGAAGATGAAGAGAAAGAGGAAAAACGAGGTCACTGATGCATTTATCAGAAAAAGGCACACTGGAAAAAACTTCTCTCTACATGAAAAATTTCTGAGCTCACTTTATTCCAAATAATCCAATAGCCAACACAGAGAAAAAAACTTATGAAGGCAAGCTTTCTCAACAGACTATAACAGCAATTACACTTTAAATTCCTCCTTATCTTTCCCCCGAAAAACAACAGTATCCAGCTGATTAAAAAAAAAAAAAATCCTATAGAAAACCAGTGCATGATTATGTATGACTTCTTGGAATTAATTCACAAAAAGCAGCCTTCAAGCAGTGTATCTTAACCTGTATTGCTAGCTGACCTACTGTTTCATGGTGGGAAACAGCATTTTCTGCAACAATATGTAAATCCATTTTCAAACATTTTCTTGCCAAAATCACTTTGGTTTTGTATCATATATTTTTCTTCTTTATAATTTTGGAACTGAAGAATGCTTCCTAATTAGTTTTATTTATTATTCATAATTTTAGGTTAATTAAAACAAAACACTAAAAGGTTTGGTTGGGATGTATAATTCTTTTATTACATCTCAGTATTTCTAGCTTTCTTATGTATAGTTTGACTGAACTAATTTTTTACAAAGAATTCTACTTTATTGACAACTTTTTGCCTTATTTCTAACTCCTCCTTATTTCCAAAAAACTACCATATCTAACCAACATAATTTATGGGTTTTGTTGTTGTTGTTGTTTGTTTGTTTTTGTTCTTCCTCATCTGTTTCAGAACAATTCATTTTTTTATTTTAAAAAATATGAATTTAATAGATGTGTTCCAATATTTGGCTGAAATTAAACTAATTCTTTGTCTTCAACAGCCTGAAGCTGAATAGCACTTGAACCTAGCATTTGGAGACACATTTATGTCCTACTTAATTCCGTGGTTTATGAGTACAGAACTATTCCTCATTGCCTTCAGAAAGGACCTTGATACATGATTCCTCCTTCAATTTTCCTGTATTACTTTACTTATTTTTTTAAGAAAAGCAAAATTTGCCCCATTTTAGCATTACTTCACATAGCAGGGATTACTATGAATTTTTTACATTTCAGTGTAATAACCATCAAGGTCACCTTAATGGTCACCTTAATTAAATGAAAGTTTATGAAGAGTGAAGCCTTTCTTAATTATTTGATTTTTCATTTAAGATACTTAAAACCACTCAAAGACATTTTACCATTTGTTTACCACATTCACTGCTCCTTAATGTGCTAACTTCTAGGAGTTTGATTAACCATTCTTGCATTCCAACAAGGAATGCTGCCTACAATGGAAGTCCCTTAGATTTTCATCTGATAGTACATTTTATTTTGTAATAAGGTGTTCAAAGCATGCCTACCAAGTGGAAGGCAAACTTAGAAGTCGAAAATGATGATCTGTTCTTCAAGCTGACTGAGGGGAGGGTTGTTTGTTTTGTTTTCTTATTGTTTCTGATCTTACCTCAGGGTCCATATTTTTTTATATTCACTTTGGCTATCCCCTTCTTTTTCCCTTTTCCTCATTTACTAATTATCACCTAATATAGTTCCCCTTCTTCTAGTCTTTACCTTCTTTTTTTTGCAATCAAAAATTTGTGTTTTTTTTTTTTCCATTAAAAATAAATATTTAAGAGGGCACAATTACATCACAGAAAGAGCTTGCTTTTCTGATTTATATTGTCATTTGAACATTAACAATTGTTTTCATTCTGTACAGAATTAATGCTAAGTTACAAATGGATTTGTTCTGATTTCAGTCTTGAAGAGAGAAATAACAACATATTTGTGTAAATCACCTGATGTTGAAGGAACAAATCTAGTAAAATGCTTAAACATGATTCATTCATTTAAGCTTCAGAAGTTAACAGGTAATGAGTGATTAAACTGCATCATGAAGTCACTTAATTTTAACAATGCCATCAGTTTGTCACATAGGTAAATTTTGAAGCTGTGTACTGAGTAAAATTTATAATGACCATATGAATCTCAAGAAATTAAAAATTGCATAGCCTGATATGGCAAAATTTAAACTAATTATTATTTTTAAAAAGTAGCCAGCAACTAATACAGAAAATGATGCTAATCTGTCTGGTTTTGTGTTATTTTAATTATATTCTCCACATTCCCCTGTTATTGCTCTTTAAAAAAAACAGTTTAATGAAAAGAGTTTGGACAGAGAAACCGGTAAGTGGAACCAACTAGAACTGCCAGATTCCTGTTTCTACACAATCTCACATTTGTAGCCATTTTAAGTTTCTTTACTCTCAACCAATTAATTTAACAATTTGTCTTTCCAAATGGCTGTTAAATGAGTACCCTGCCTGAAGTTTAGAAGTGAGATTAATTTAATTATTCAACAGTAGGAAAGCTTTACATTTACCACCAAAATACACCATACATATATTATTATAAACACCACTGAATACATATTTATATGTAGTGAGAGAGGCTTCTGTGACCCCAGCAAGTTTCCTGTACTAACAGCTGATAAGCCAAACACAAAGAAGCTGTCAAGTAAGTTGCATGTTTATAAATTGAATGTCTCCTAAACAATCATCACAGACATGATCTGATAGCAATGTCTGACCTGAACCTAAGGTTATAATGATAAATCGTTGCACTCCCATATGGACATTGTATGTCTCTTGAATATTAGTTTCAGTTTTTCACAGTAAGCACTAATAAACCCATTTTTAAATTATTGTTTCTTAAATAGAAAACATGAGTTAAAACTGCTGAATACAGGCTCACTAAATGTAAACAAGAAAAGCAGCTATCTTAGCATATATTCTGTGCAGAGTAAGATATTGACTGAGCATGTTTGGCTGCACAGCTTGCATCCTTGGAAATGAAATTTGAAATCTTCAGTTATCTTTGAACACATCCTGGAAGAGGAATAAAGTGATTTTTAAATAACACAGAAGCAATCTTAAAAAAAAAATGTTGGTTTTACATATCAAAGGATCTGCTGTATATCAAGGGGATTTATACTTTTCTAATAAGTATTTTCTATATGTTCCTGGTGCTTCCTCTATTGCTGAGTAAACCAATAGTGGTTACATCAAGAAAGTCCTAGACTCATAAATGAATTAAAATTTAGCATTGCAACATCTAACTTGAAAACGCAATGTACCAGTATATCATAGGATATTGAAATGTCTTTTCAGATCTTGGCTCCCTGCAGAATGAAAGGGAACACATCTGAGTAAAGCATTTGCAAAAGGTACTATGTAGAGAGAGGAAGACTTGGTATAACCAGGAAACATCAAAGACAGGAGTTGTGCTTTATGCTTTTTAGGGACTGGTGAGGTAAACCTGGAACAAATGAAGCCCCTGTCTCAGCTGGGATTTACTGACATTGTCTCTGAATTAGTCTCAAAAGTCATATCAGCCTTTTCCCACACAAATAAAGAGGATAGCACCCAATGCAGTCCTCCTATTCACCTCTGTCTTGTATGATAGGTGTCAATGTATGTTCTAAAAAGTCTGAGATGGTTTCAAAGAAAAATGTCAAAAGCATTCTTCTCAAACTTCAGCAGCTTGTAAAGATGAGGATACAAAAAAGTATTTTTAGTAACCCAAACTTAGACATCCCAAAACATATTAAGAAGAAAAAATAAATTAAAAAAAAAAAATTGCCCTACGGTCAAAGGTGATGAGCTTTGTATTCTTACTAAGAACAGAAGGTAACAATAGCATATCATTTACACACATGAAAACTGAGACACCATGTTTTCTCCATGACCCAGTTGCCAGTAGTAACATGATGATGTGTTGGTCTTTCGATCAAACACTTTACCCCTCAGATGCTGCAGGCATAGGACTGCTTTTATAAATGGTTTAACATCATTGCAATTATTGTAGAGCTGGGGCTTTTCAAGAAATATTAATATTATTATTTATTATTAATAATTATTATTTTTCCATAAGTCCTTCTTATGTGACCAAATAACTCCCATGAATTTAAGTAATTTTTCCTCACAAAGTGGTCTCCTATGATACCTAACATCATTTAGTAAATGTTACAACTTATCACTTTTAAGTCAAAACAATAAAAATTACTAACAATAAACATTAATTTTTAAAGAAAACAAAATAGAAACCTTGATATAAGTGAATGCTCTGGTTACCATGGAAACATATGGAACATCAGCTTTGATGTTCCATCCCTTTATTTTCAATTATTAGTCAGGCCACAAAACATACAAACTCTGTTTGACATCCCTACTCAGCTCTTCTGGAATATGCATACAGATTATTTAAAACACTTATGCAGAACATCAACAGTTCAGTCTCCAACCTGACCTATTTGAAGACAACGCAAAAAAATGCACAGGCCATGCATATGAACTTTCTAGCATCAGAAAGCTATACCTAGCTTGGGGAAAGAGAGAAAAATAAGGTTTCAGCTGTTGATCTAGGGATGATTTTATGAGAAACCTCATGTCTGTCATCCTCCAAGACTTTGACATTTTGTATGACATTGCTGACAGCTGGTAAAACCACTTGTAGCAATGAGGATCTAACATTGAAGAATGTGTATAGATGGCCCTGCATGTCCTAGGTACTGGAAGTGATTTGAATACGAATGCTTTGTGAGTTAAATATAATAAGGGAGGAAATAATCAAAAGAAATAATCAGCTAGAGAATCATAGAATCATAGAATATCCCAAGTTGGAAAGGACCCATAAGGATCATCAAGTCCAACTCCTGGCACCGCACAGGTCTGCCCAAAAGTTTAGACCATGTGACTAAGTGCACAGTCCAATTTCTTAAATTCAGACAGGCTTGGTGCAGTGACTACATCCCTGGGGAGCCTGTTCCAGCATGCAACCACCCTCTCGATGAAGAACCTCTTCCTGATGTCCAGCCTAAACTTCCCCTGCCTCAGCTTCACACCATTCCCACAGGTCCTGTCACTGGTGATTATGGAGAATAGGACACCTGCCTCTCCACTCCCCCTCGCGAGGAAGTTGTAGACTGCGATGAGGTCTCCCCTCAGCCTCCTCTTCTCCAGGCTGAAAAGGCCCAGTGACCTCAGCCGCTCCTCATATGTCTTCCCCTCTAGGCCCTTCACCATCTTCGTCACCCTCCTCTGGACACTCTCCAACAGTTTAATGTCCTTTTTGTACTGTGGTGCCCAGAACTGCACACAGTACTCGAGGTGAGGCCGCACCAGCACAGAGTAGAGCAGGACAATCACTTCCCTTGACCAACTAGCAATGCCGTGCTTGATGCAACCCAGGATACGGTTGGCCCTCCTGACTGCCAGGGCACACTGCTGGCTCATATTCAACTTGCTGTCAACCACAACCCCCAGATCCCTCTCTGCGGGGCTGCTCCCCAGCGTCTCGTCGCCCAGTCTGTACTTATAGCCAGGGTTGCCCCGTCCCAGGTGCAGGACCCGGCACTTGCTTTTGTTAAACTTCATGTAGTTGGTGATCGCCCAGCTCTCCAATCTGTCCAGATCTCTCTGCAAGGCCTTTCCACCCTCATCCGAGTCCACAACTCCTCTAAGTTTGGTGTCGTCGGCAAATTTGCTCAAAACACCTTCTAGTCCTACATCCAAATCATTTATAAAAACATTGAAGAGGACTGGCCTTAAAATGGAGCCTTGAGGGACCCCACTAGTGACCATCCGCCAGCCAGATGTGGCCCCATTTACCACAACCCTTTGAGCCCTGCCCCTCAGCCAATTGCTCACCCATCGTCTGATGGTTTTGTTAAGTTGTATGCTGGACATTTTGTCCAGTAGGATCCTATGGGAAACCATGTCAAAAGCTTTGCTGAAGTCCAAAAAGATCACATCAGGTGGTTTCCCTTGGTCATCTAGATGGGTGATCTTATCATAAAAGGAAATCAAATTTGTTAGGCAGGACCTACCCCTCATGAACCCATGTTGGCTGGGACCAATGACTGCATTGTCCCCCAGGTGAGCTTCAGTAACTTCAAGGATCATCCTCTCCATAATTTTACCAGGCACTGACGTGAGACTGACAGGCCTGTAATTGCTAGGGTCTTCTTTCTTACCCTTCTTGAAAACTGGCACAACATTTGCCAGCTTCCAGTCTACTGGGACCTCTCCAGATTCCCAAGATTGTTGAAAAATAATTGAGAGAGGTCCCGCGATGACATCAGCCAGCACTTTAAGCACCCTGGGATGAATCCCATCCAGACCCATGGACTTGTATGGATCCAGGTGGAGCAGCAAATCCCGCACATGTTCAGGGTCGGTTGGGAGTTTGTCATTCCCACCGTCATGGTCTTCCAGCTCAGGGCACCCTGGGTCCCAAAGCCCATCATCAGTGTTGAAGACAGAGGCGAAGAAGGCATTAAACGTCTCTGCTTTGCCTATGTCATTGTCTGTGAGGAGACCTTCCCCATCAAGTAGTGGACCTATGTTTTCTTTGGTTCTCCTTTTTCTGTTCACATATCTAAAAAAAACTTTTTTATTGTCTCCCACAGACATGGCCAGCTTCAACTCTAGTTGGGCTTTGGCCACACGAATTTTCTCCCTACAAACTTGAACAGCATCCCTGTATTCCTTCCTTGTCACCTGACCCTCCTTCCAGCAGCCGTACATTTTCTTTTTTTGCCTTAGCTCCAGTAGAAGACCCCTGGTCAGCCAGGCCGGCCTTCTGCCCCACCTGCCTGCCTTCCGATATTTTGGAATCGCCTGATCTTGTGCTTTTAGGAGGCAGTGCTTAAAGACTGACCAGCACTGATGGACACCAGTGCCTTCAAAAGCAGTTTCCCAGGGGACCTTGCTGACTAGTTCCCTGAGCAGCCTGAAGTCTGCTTTCCCCATATCCAGGGCTGAAGTTTTGGTGGCAGTTTTCCTTCTGTCACCATAAATTCTAAACTCAACCACTTCATGGTCACTATAACCGAGACGGCCGCCAATTGCCATGTCTCCCACAAGACCCTCTCTGTTCTCCAGCAACAGATCTAGGAGGACACCTTTCCTAGTTAGCTCTCTTAGTACCTGCACCAAGAAGTTATCATCTAGGTGCTTTATGAACCTCCTGGACTTACTCGTGTCAGCCGTGTGGTGATCCCAGTTGATGTCTGGCAAATTGAAATCCCCCATTAGGACAAGGGGAGTCGATCTCGAGGCATCTCTTAGTTCTGCAAAGAATAATTCATCAGCGTTGTTGTCCTGCCCAGGTGGTCTGTAACAGACTCCCACAACGACATCCCCTTTATTTGTTCGTCCCTTAATCCTTACCCAGAGGCTCTCAACTTTGCCATCACCAACTTGAAGTTCCACACAGTCCAGCCCATGCTTCACATACATCACCACCCCGCCACCTCGCCTATCCTGTCTGTCCCTCCTGAAAAGCCTGTAACCATCTATTGTAACACACCAGCCACAGGACTCATCCCTCCAGGTTTCGCTTATGCCGATGATGTCGTAGCTGTGGGACTGGGCCAGTACTTCTAGCTCATCCATTTTATTCCTCATACTGCATGCGTTTGTGTAGAAGCACTTCAAATGTGCCTCCCTACACACAGCACCTTGTGAAGCCGACCGAAGGACCTCACTAGCACACAGTTCCTCTGATTCTAGCACACCATCCCTTAGCTCATCACCGGTGTGCCTGGTTTTATCCCCTTCCCCCTTCGACTCTAGTTTAAAGCCCTATCTATCAGACCTGCCAACTCCTGAGCAAAAATCCTCACCCCTCTCTGAGAGAGGCGCATCCATCCCGTCTGGTGCCAGCAGGCCTGGTGTCGCGTAGACCTTCCCGTGATCGAAAAACCCAAAGTCCTGCCAGTTGCACCAGTCCCAAAGCCACATGTTAACGTGATGAGTCTGCTTGTCAGCATCGATCCTCCCTATCAGAAGGACAGAGACAAACACAACCTGTACCCCTGATCCTTTAAGTAGTTGCCCCAAAGCCCTAAAGTCCCTTTTGATCGCTCTCGGACTTCTCATTGCTACCTCGTCATTACCAGCCTGAAAGACCAGTAGCGGGTAGTAGTCGGTGGGCCATACCAGGCACTTGACTTTCTTAGCAAAGTCTCTCACCCGAGCCCCAGGGAGGCAACAGACTTCCTTATGGGCTGGGTCCAGTTGGCATATTGGGCCCTCTGTCCCCTTCAAAAGGGGCATGACAATATGACAATATGTCCCCCATGACAATAACCCTTCTTTCTTTTTTGACAGATGATGTAGCAATGCGGGGGGTAGGTTGTCTTGCCTTAGGCACCTTCTCCAACTGGGACGGGCTTTCGTCCCAGTTGTTCTGGCTTCGTTGTTCTGACTGTTGTTTTCTAGACCCTCATACCTGTTATATAAGGGTAGATGGGAAGGTGAGGTGGGCAGGGACAGGGCTCGCCTACCACCTCGAACAGGAACCTGCCTCTATTCCACCCCTGGGCCTAGGTCTCCTCCTGCTGCCTGACGGGATGAGGGAACTTTTGTCTTCTGCATAGCAGGAGACACTTGTGCTGTGGCAGGCTTATGGGTCTGTCTCAGAGAGGGTAGAGTACACCTCCACCAGTCAATTTCCCTCTCTGACTCCCTGATGCTCCTGAGCCTGCTCACCTCCTTCCAAAGCTCCGCTACCTGGCTGAGCAGCTCTTCAACCTGGGCACACCTCCCACAGGCATACCCGTCGCTGTTGCTGCCGGATACATACAGAAGACTTGGGCACACCCTGCAGCCCAAGACCTGGACAGTGGTGTGTTTCCCCGAGCCCTCCATCTGAGTAGTCACATCGGTGACTGTCGCTGGAGAGGCTGCAAGAGATGCAGAGGCCATGGTTTTCTGCCTGGTTGATACCATGGCCAGGTTCTTCGCAAGCAGGTTACAAGTACCCAAGGGAAAGACAGCTGCAAAAGAGCGGTGAGGGGCCCTCCCTGCTCGCCCTGCCTGTGCGCACTGCTGTGCAAACTGCCACACCACGCCCTTCTGACGTGCCACACCCTGTTTGCCCATCCTGTTCACCACGCTCCTGGTTGCTCGCGCTCCCTAGGGGCTGCTTTTGAACGGCCGGGGAGGGGGTGCTGCTGGCTCCGCCTACACCTCATCAGCCTCCCTTGCAAGGGCTGCCGGGTCCTGGCGGCTCCCTTGGCTGCTTCGAGTGGCCTCAATGCTGAAAAAAAGCCCTGCCTGTCTTGATCTCCCGCTCCGCTGCAGAACGCGTCTGCCCCAGAGTTGATTGCCTCGGCAAGTCGAAATTCTTATTGCAACCAGATTGATTAGGTATTTTTGGAGGTCCAGGCAAGATAACAATGCCCTAGAATTTAGGAATGTTCTAGATACTGTGAATTAATAACTTATATAATAGGAGCATCCAGGTGGCTTCACCTAGAGGGACAATTAGCTTTCGTATTTGGCTTCTGCTTTCTTGCCTGGGCTATTTAATGCCTTCATGTTTATGAGTTGCTTCTAATCACCAAGAAAGACTTCTTATTGTGTTCATATCTGGTGAATATGCAGTATTGCATGCATGCTAGAAATTTTCTCTTACAATGAATCCTTTGAAAATGTGACAATACTTAATGGAGGGGAAGGGAGCGGAAAAAAAACATAGGTAAAAAAAAAAAAAGTATATGTACACAGCAGAAAATAGGAAAAAAAAAGTTTTAATCCAAAGAAGAGATGTCTAGTATTGAAAGTAGATGTAAATAAAACAAAGCATAATATTGATGGAAACAGTGTTTGTTGTTAGCTTTCAGACATGAAGTGAAACCTTAGGATGACAAGATATTCTGATGATAATACTTTTTACATCACTGTTGAATTATCATAATGCATAGTGAATATTTGCTGAGAGTGGTGGTGGAAGAAGGTCAAAGGCAAATTTTCATATCAGTTATGGGTAGGGTATACTTTGAAAATTACAGTTTAGAAAAACACAAGCAAATCAGATCTTAATAAATTCTCTAGGGTAAAATGGAAGGGAGAGCGACTTAATTTTATATTGTTCTCAAGTGAAAGGATTAGTGGGGTAAAGGTAAAAGTATGTCACCTGAATTAATCAATAATCTAATAACAGAGATAATTTTAATCCAGTATGTATTTGTTCTTAATTAAAAATAACACTGGGAAATGTGATTTGAAGTGAAGGGCATATGCTAGGGTACTCACTTAACAATGGCTTCAAGCCATTTTCTCAATGAATCTCAAATTAAATTCCTCTAATTCAAAAGAAGGACTAGCAAGTACATCATTTGCTGGCTAGAACACTCATGGGAAATATCAAGTTTAATTTCCTGAGGCAGAAAAGGGAACTTTTCCTATATCTCCAAAAGAATTCACATTTTTATTCACGAAATCCTGTCTAAAAGTTTGTATATGTTCACTAAAAAAAAACTGTGCTCTTTCAAATTCTACAGCATGCATCATCTCATAAACCATATCAAATAATTCTGCCATTTCATGCTCCTTATGAGTTATCTTGACATTAATGTTGAAGTTGTGAAATGGTTTAAATACCATGTCTACATAAATGGAGACTAACCTATGACTTATTTCATAGATTCATAGAATATTCTGAGTTGGAAGGGACCCACAAGGATCATCAAGTTCAACTCCTGTCTCCAAAAAGAACCTCCCAAAAATCAAACCGTAGGTCTGAAAGCCTTGTCCAAATGCTTCTTGAACTCCAGCAGGCTTGCTGCCATTACCACTTCTGTTGGTGCCCAAAACTGCAAACAGTAGTCAAGGTTAGGCTGCAAAAGTGCAGAGTAGAGTGGGACAATCATTGCCCTCGACCAGCTAGCAATGCTCTGCTTGATGTACCCCCAGGACATGGTTGGCCCTTTTGGCTGCCAGGGTACACTGATGGCTCATATTCAACTTGCTGTCAACTAAAACATCCTCATCCTTTTCTGCGGGGCTGCTCTCCAGCCTCTTGTCCCACAGCCTGTACATACAGCCAGGGTTGCCCCTTCCCAGGCGCAGAATGCGGCACTTCCTGTTAAACGTCATGTGGTTGGTGACTGTCCAGCCCTCTAATTTGTCAAGATCTCTCTGTAAGGCCTCTTTACCCTCAGTGAAGTCATCTCCTCCCAATTTAGTTTTGTCTGCAAACTTAGCATACCTTCAAGTCCTGTATCCAAAACATTTGAGAGAACTGGCCCTAAAATGGAGTCCTGTGGAATGCCACTAGTGACTGGTTGTCAGCATGACATAACCCCATTTCCTATAGCCCTTTGAGTCCAACCCATCAGCCAGCTGTTCACCCATCATATTATGTTTTTATCTAGCTGTATGCTGGACATTTTGCCCAGAAACATACTGTGAGGAACAGCATCAAAAGCTATATTGAAATCCAAAAGATTGCATCAACTGACCTCCCTTGGTCAACTATGTGCGTGGCCTTGTCATAAAAGGAAATTAAGTTCATTACACAGGACTTTTCCTTCCCAAGCGATGTTGGCTGTGACCAATGACCACATTGTTTTTCTGATGTTTTTTTCAGTAACTCCCAGATTAATATTCTCCATATTTTTACCAAGCATTGAAGTGAGACTGACAGGCCTGTAATTACCAGGGTCTTCTTTCTTGCCATTCTTGAAAATTGGAACAACATTTGCCAGCTTCCAGTCAACTGGGACTTCTCCAGTTTCCCAAGACCATTGAAAATAATTGACAAAGGTCTCATGATGACATCAGCCAGCTCTCTGAGCATCCTGGGATGAGTCTCATCAGGGCCCATAGACGTATATGCATCCAGCTACAGTAGAAAATCCTGCACAAGTTCAGGGTTGTCTGGGAGTTTATCATTATCACAGTCACGGTCCTCTAACTCAGGGCTCTGGGGGTCCCAGTGCCCATCATCTGTGTTGAAGACAGAGGTAAAGAAGGCATTAAATGTCTCTGATTTGTCTATGTCCCTGTTTGTGAGCTGATCATCCTCATCAGGTAACAGACCAGTATTTTCTCTGATCCTTCTTTAGCTGTACATATACTCTGCACTATCTGTGTGTTTTTTTTTTTTGTTGGTGTTGGAAGTAGTGTTGTGTTTTGTTGTTGTTGTTGTTTTTTGCTGTTGTTGTTGTTTTTTGCTGTTGTTTTTTGGTTGGTTTTCAGTGTCTTGAATGGAGAGACAAATGTAGGAATATGGGTAGAATGGGTAAAAAAAAAAATCTTTACTTCACGATTTATAAGAATAAATCTGGATGACTAAATCAAGACTGTGAAACAGCGAGCTCCTTAAGAGTTATTGCTGTTTTTTATCAAGGGATTCTGATTGTATTCTTAATGAATGCCACAACAGTCAACATTAAATTCTTGAACAAAATATAAGTCAAATTACATAATATTTTTGTAGTGACAATCATTAAGTTTCCTCAGTCATAATACCAAACCAATCACAGCAATGTTTCTGCTGGAACTAACCAATTGTTCCAATAAATCCCAATGCATTTTTGTTAAATTTATAATCATTAGTGTATACTAACAATACTTTCCTGTTACACTATATATGGATTAATATTTTCACCATTTCAGTGCATTAAAGATTTAAGCTTCCTTTGGTATTAGGCACCATTACAAATTCCACAGTAATCAAAAACTATTCAATTTTTTTTCCAATGATGCTTGTGAATTTCAACAACAGATGACAAAATTCAGGTAACAGAGAGATCTATTAAAAATAGAAGGTCCTTGAAGTTAGAAGTACAGAGAAAAACAAAGCAATTTTTTACCATATTGGAAAGAAAAAGACCATTCTTCCATAACACCAGGGAAAGACATAAAGAATATTCACTATAGCAAAAACTCGTGAAAAGCTAAAATTAAAAATCAGTATGCACTCAGCATTTATTCCTGAGCCTTGATCTCTATTAAACAATCCACTTTAAAGATGTAATAAAACAAACAAACAAATAAAAGACATACATTATATAAGTTTCACTTCCACACGAATGAATAGGACTGCTTTTCGTATCTGGCTAGCATCTTTGCTCAGGTGCTTATTCATAGTAATTCAACATAGGTCCAATTATCTCTGCTTCAGGATCTGAGGGGCTGCTGGCTGCAATCACCCTTTTCTGGTCCTGTTGTAGTCTGCCAGTGAATTCAGCTTCTGTCAGTAACAAAAAAATAATTAATCTGTATTGGAATGTATATTTTCTTAGCAAGCTACTTGAAAATATTCGATATACATTAACAATGTTCATACACCTCCTATTCACATTCTATTGTACTTTACATAGGAGTATTAGATGTATTACATATTTTCCTTAATTCTTTGTGTAACTTAAATGGAGCTTTACTATAATTTGCCATTATTATGTAAAAGCCTCATAATGGAGATTCTTATGCTTATGTAGCTAAATTATAATAAAGAAAAAAGACGTTAAACATGGCTTCAGATAAACCAATCTCAACAAATATGTTTGTTTAAAACAAACAAAAAACAATCTGTTGCTTTTGAAGGGTTTTTTTTCTTCTGGTGAACTAAAAATTTATACTAGTTTGTCATGAAGATTAAAGACTAGGAGTTTACAAGAGCAAGGGAATTCTCTTATTTCTATAAGAAGAGAGGAGAAATCTCAACATGTTTTGTTGTCATAACTTTGGCTGGAATGTCAAAAAAATTAGATCTTCCTAGATGAGTCTACACTTTGATACACTTTGATGCATATAAATGGCAGTTTTTTAAGCACTGAAAACATGATATAATAGGAAGGTTCAATAGAAGATTATGCTATAGAGATTTGAGAAACTGAAAGTTTTACAAAAAAAAAAAAAGCTTCTGATTCAATCAAAATGTGTTTTTATTTGAGAATAACAAATAATATGAAAAGTACATATTGACACAGTTGGGTTTCACAGAAAAGGAGATTCACTCGCTTCAAGCACACTATGTGTTATGACAAAATAATAACACCAAAATATCCACATCCAGAAAAAAGCATGGAAATGACTGAGCTGTTAGATAAAAATACATGTGAAAAAAAGGGGAGCAGACCCTCCTAATTTTTCAACAGTTATGTTTTGTGAAGAAAACCTGAGAAATCAAGTTCAGGAGAACAGGACTTAAACCTAAGTCAGGTAAACAAACCTAGATTGCAGGTCCTGCAGAAAGATGGTACTTTAGATCAACCTACATTTCATTTCATCACATTTGATTAGCTAAGGTTGGTTTTGCTCAGCGTAATGACTCTGAAGTTGTTCTTATAGGATTGTGTTTTTTGTGAATTTAGTGTGGAGCCTATTCATATACCAATGCATCTTTAATTCCACTCTTGGATGAAGGACCTAGATGACTATCTTAGTATTGTAAAATAGGGGGTAGCGAGCCACCAACAGAAATTAAATGCCATAACACAGATAAAACACTCATAACAATTCCCTTGCTTCAATAGCATATTGGTTCAAAAACTGTTGCCTGGACATTGTCAAGCAGATAAGTGGTCTGTTCAGAAAAGTAATTTCTAGAGCAAGTGTGACAACACATCTTTCAATTATTTATAAGCAGTCTAAGCTCAGTCTTCTTTCTAAAGTAGTTGACAAAAAATATGCATCTGGTAGTCCAGACTCAGGGGGAAGGGTCAAGGAGAATGGACAGTTTTAATTCATTCCTTGCATAGATGCAAAGGTTATGTCTACACTAATAAATTAAATCCACCCAGTCATGTTCCCTGACCGTGAAAGTAAATAGCATTGAAGCCAACCATCACTGCAAAACTCATGCTATTAAACTCTCTTCTCAACTAAAACAGAACAGATGCATCCAAACCACCTATTGAAGATAGTACCTTGCTAACAGCCATTCTGTATTCACAAACTGGAGTATTAGAGATTAGCACAAGACAAAAGCATACCAGACACTACTAAGTTAACAACAAAACTGACACAGTCATTCCCTGCTACTGCTTAGCTTTTCTGTACTCTGCATTCTGTAGGCAGTAAGACTATGTGACACAGTAACATGTTGTATTGTTGTAAATAAATCCATTATTTCTAGCAGATCGGTTTCATCAGAACTAAAATGTCTAAGGATAATGTTCACCAAAAGACAGCATCACATCTGTGCAGTTAAAGGGGTTCTAATGTGAGAAGGGAATAGAGATCTGGAATTAGCACTAAGATTTAACGGACTGCTAGAACAATAGGAAAATGCTTAGGATTGGCAAATAGTAGATTAACACACAGCCTAGCTTAAGGCTTAAGGCACTACACAAGACCTTTAAGATACAGCATATATATTTTTCCAAAGATACTAACACAACTACTCCAACACAACAGAACAAAATAAGACAGAATTGATAATACATTAACATAAGTAATAGATACACTTTACCTGACCCAACTGAATCCATATTCAATGGCAATTCAGTGAATCTATGATAATCCACTTAGGAAACCTCCAAAGAAATGAGAAAATCAGCATTAAAATTGTTCTACCGTAAAGCTTTAATGAATGCATAATAAGATATCAGAAAAATAATGAAAATAAACCCTTTTGTTCAGTCTTCTCTTTCTCCAAGCTTCATGTGTCTGAGGTAGACCAAAGGGTTCATTTCTGTCCTGTGAGCTACAGGATGCAGTTTTGTGTACCAGGCCTGATTATTTTGTAGGATACACTTCTAAGATAACCAAAACCCAGGGAATTTGAACATCACAAAAGAATTCACATCAATCCAAAGGCTATGAATAAAATATAATATCAGAATATTATACAACTGTAAAGTAGTATTCACTGAGCAGGGTTTTTAAATCATTTTAATCCTGGTTCCTAAGAAGATGAAAATGCTATCCTATGTTATCATGTGTGCATTTTTCTCTCTCTTTATGGCAGGCCCATTGAACATCAATTCAGTGATCAATTTCAAACAAATTTGATATAGAAAATGATTTCAGAGATAATGAAAAAAAAATCTTTAACATCTTTTAGACATCTTAATGTTGAATCACACTTTAGATGTGTCAGTTGATTGCAAAGGGAATTTATGTGTTTAACATGTACGTCTACATCTGGTGTGATGAATTCTATCATAGTTTTGAAGTCAGCTGGAGGAAAAACACTTTATTAATAGCACCTTAAGGGAATGTAACTAAATGTGCTATTTCAGAGAAACCATAGAAAATAAATATATGCAATATATATTTTATATGTATTAAATACTGTGTAATACATATCAAGACACTCATTGAATGACAAAGTTAATCGTGGGTTAGATCTTGCTGGAGTGAAATGAAAACTGGAGACAAATCCATGTGGAATCAGGTTTCATTAATTCTGCTTTCCACAGTCAAACTTGTTGCAAAGCTTAGTGGAGAATTATCAAAGCAGTGCTATGTAAACTTCTCCTGACACTCTCTTCACTGCTCTAAGACCATTGGGTATTATGCTGTTTAATAGCACTATTTCAGATACTTCACATTAAAATACCCTAAAACAAAACTGAAGCGTGGATAGATTGCACTTCCACCCTTATTATATGCCAACAGAAGAATCTTGCTACAATTAAATATCCTGAATCATAGAATTGGAACAAAAAGACATTTGTTCTTATGCTGTCAACGTGTTATACAATAAGACTAGTTAAAAGCTTCTAAACTGAAGTGAGAAAAAATAACTGTGAAAATCAATACAAACTGTTTTCTTCTTTACCGTTGGGAAAAATCATCCCACAACAAAGAATGTGGTGTCATCTGGATGCCTACTGGTGTTTTGGTGTCCCTCTGCTGTTTGTACCAAATAGCGTGCCTGATTTCATCTGGGTAGTTTGATGGTGCCTCAGCAATTTTATAATATCTGAGTGCCATATCATGCTAATTGACTTGAAAATGCTTATTTTGTAGAAACAGGGGAAAGGCTTGGTTGCTATTAAAGTTCATCTTCATCCTTACAGGGGATATGCAGAATACAGAGATTCTTGCATGACTGTTGATTTTGAATGATTACTCCTGGAACTGCTGATATACTCAGTGGCATACTATAAAGACATTTAAAATAAAATATGATGAAATGGAAGTTAGTAATAGAGAACATTTCAGAGAATAGTCTGATAGACAAAATTCAGCCCTACCAGAAACAGTACTAGTTCACATGTACTGGAGCTATTGGGTTTCCACAGGCAACTACTTAACAAATCTCAAAACATAGATACTCTCTTGTAAGACAGTTTTAAAAGGAAGAAAATAACCCACAATGTAACTAAGAAGCAGTAATTCTAGTTCTTCAAATTGATTCTTAAAAATTGAAATGTATAAAATATTAAAAAGAAGAGTAGTTTTGCACTGTAGTATACAAGTGTAATCCCAGCCTACCTGGGAGTTTTCTCTTTGGCTTTAGCTTTTGGGTTTGTTTTCTTTAGTATGTTTTAGTGATGGAAGAATCCTATGGAATAAATGCTAGAATATAGAAGTTTGATCACAGTAATGTAATATGTTTTAATGTTACTTTATAAAATCAGTTGCTTCAATAGCTTTCTATTGTCCAAGTAACTTAACTCTGTCTAATGTTTTAGACTTCCACTGAAGAAATGATCCCTAAAATTAGTGCCCTGGGATAACACCTATTTTACCTACTTACCTACAGCCTGACAACCCAGATGTTTCTCCTTAGCAGGAACTGCCTGTCTCATTCTGTTCTACATATCCATCTAAACTCTATATCCCTGGCTTGATCCCTAGCTTGCCTTTTAAAACACTATTCTTGAAACATCTTGCAAATATTATACCAGACGTCGTTCTTAAAGAACTTTTCTTTCTTAATGTAAATTATTTGATGTTACAAATTTTATTTTAATTATTACAGAATATGTATCTTGTTATCTCAAAACACAGACTAACCTAAATTAATTAACCGTCCTAGATTCTAAGTGTTGTCTTCTCACAGATTAGTTCAGGCCCTGTGCCATAATTTTCAACATATTTGAAAAGCTGAGCTTTTGAAGGATTGTTTAGAATACTGAGATAAAATCAATGGGCAGCAACGTTCTTCCTCAAGCAGGATGAAACCATCTATTGTAATCATAAAACTAATCTTTATGGATGACAACATTCTCAGGATATGGTCCAGAGAGTGAAAAAAAATCTCAAATTTACCAGCTACAGCACCTAGCTCTTTGAATAGTTATACTGCTTCAACAAAAAATATCTAAGAGATAGCAGACATTTAAAAGTATGTACAAAATAATATATGTAATGCATCATACTTACACAAACATTGTCATGAATACACCCATCTAATAACATTCATACATTTTTTATTTTTTTTTTTTTTGGGGGAGGGGGGTAAAAACTGTTTTGTTCAGAGATAAAGACTAAATGGCTTTGAAAGCTGTCTTGTGAAGGGCAGCCTACACAAGGGGGTCAACATATTCCCCTTTCGGTCCTGTTGTTGCCCACATCAGGGAAACAGCTGTTTTTTGTGACGGCTCTTTCCCTACCTGCAACAGAATTTCTTTCCAAAGACCTGAAGACACAAGTATGTAGTGGGCACTCACACCTCATCCCTGCATGCAAGCAGCTTACAGTCAGATGCCCCAGTTCAGGAAAATTCTCTAAAGACAACTGGGTGAAAGGAATCAAGACACAGCAGAAAAGAATAAGGGATTGTGATCTGCTGATGGAAGCAGATTTACACAGGGCATACAAGAACCCTGGTACAAGAGTGGAGCAGAATTTCTCAGAATTGTTCTCAGGAATTCATACTCTTCAAGAAGAATGGGGTGACTAAACTAGCAAATAAAGGAAAAAAAAAGGGGGGGGGGGAGAAAAAAGTAGAAAAAGAATAGAATGTAATAAAGATTTCTTCTGTTGTGGACTAGAGAAAAATGGAATCATGTGGACAGGGTGACTCCTCACACAATGGATATATCCAGCCAGGGAACCTAAAGGTGCGCAAGTGCATGGGACCTGATGAGACACATTCACGGGTCCTGAAGGAACTGGCAGATGCAGTTGATAAGCCACTATCCATCGTATTTCAGAAGTTATGGCAGTAAGGTGAAGTTCCAACTGACTGGAAGAAAGGAAACATAACACCCATTTTTAAAAAGGGAAAAAGGGAAGACCTGGGCAACTACTGAAGGCCAGTCAGTTTCACATCTGTGCCTGAAAACTATGCTTTGGCACATGGAAAATAAGCAGGTGATTGGTGGCAGCCTATATGGCTTCTCTAAGGGCAAATTGTGTTTCACTAATCTGGTGGCTTTCTACAATGGAGTTGCAGCTTTGCTTGATAGGGGAAGAGCAACTGACATCATCTGTGCAGAACTGTGCAAAGCACTTGACACTATCCCCCATGGTATCCTTATGTCTAAACTGGAGAGACATGGGTTTGACAGAGAGACTACACTGTGGGTAAAGAATTGGCTGGATGGTCACACTCAAAGAGTTGTGGTCAATGGCTCAATATCAAGTTGGGGTTCAGTAATGAGTGGTGCTCCTCTGAGGTCGTTGTTGAGACTGGTGCTGTTTAACATCTTTGTCGGTGACATGGGGTATTGGCTTAAGTGACAAGGTTTGGGTAGTGTGGGGGCTGCAGGGGTGGCCTCTGTGAGAAGAGTCTAGCAGCTGCCCCATGTTAGATAAGGGCCAGTTTCAGTCAGTTCCAAAGGGACCTGCTGCTGGCCAGAGCCAAAACACTAAGCGATGTTTTTTTGCGCCTTTGTGAGAGCAGATTGAAGAAAGGGGAAAAAAACTGCTGAACAATAGCAGCTGGGAGGGGGAGGAGGTGCTCCAGGTGCCAGAGCAGAAGTTCCATACTGCATTTCCATACTGCAGTCTGTGAAACAGCCCATAGTGGATCAGGTGGATCTGACCTGAAGAACGCTGTGGCCCATGCAGAGCCCTGCAGGAGCAGACTCCAGGCCAGACTTGTAGCCCATGGAGAGGAGACCATGCAAGAGCAGGGGATTTCGGTGGAGCTGCTGTCTGTAGAGGACCCGTGTTGGCGTGTTGGAGCAGTTTGCTCCTGACTGATGGACCCTGTGGTACTGAGATATTTTGGAGCAGTTCCTGAAGAGCTGCTGCCTGTGGGAAGCTGTAGTGGGTTTACGTGGCAAGGTTCTGGTAGCAGAGGGGCTAGAGGGGTTACTTCTGTGAGAAGAATCCAGAAGCTGCCCCATGTTAGATAAGGGCCCCACCACTGGCCAGAGCCGAGCCAATAAGTGATGTTCTTTGTGCCTCTGTGAGAGCATATTTAAGGGGGAAAAAAAAAAAAAAAGAAAAAAAAAAAAGCCACCCGGCTGTGGAACAGCAGCTTGGAGAGAAAGGAGTGAGAAGCAGCCTTGCACACACCAAGGTCATTGGAGGAGGGGGAGAGGTGCTCCAGGCACCGGAGCAGAAGTCCCCTGTGGCCTGTGGTGAGGACCATGGTGAAGCAGGTTGTCCCCCTGCAGCCCATAGAGTACCACAGCAGAGCAGGTTGCCATGCCTGTGGAGGAGACCACACTGGAGCAGGTGGACCTGCACTGAGGGAGGCTGCGGCCTGTGGAGGAGCCCTGCCGGAGCAGATTCCAAGCTGGACCTGGAGCCCGTGGAGAGGAGCCCACGCAGGAGCAGATGACCTGGCAGGAGCTGCTGCCCATGGGGGACCTGTGCTGGAGCAATTTGCTCCTGAGGGATGGACCCCGTGGTTTGGAGCTGTATCTGGAGCAGTTCTTGAAGAGCTGCTGCCTGTGGGAAGCCCACACATGACCAGTTCAGCAAGGACTGCATCCCATGGGAGGTACCCCGTATTGGAGCAGGGGAAGAGAGTGACCGAGAAGGAGCAGCAGAGGTGAAGTGCTATAGACTGACCCCAGCCCCCATTCCCCCATTCCCCTGTGCCACTCAGGGGGGAGGAGGTGGAAGAAGGTGTGTGTGGGGGGAGGGTGTTTTTGGTTTCATTCCTTTGTTTCTCACTTCTCACTTAGTAATAGGCAATAAATCTTATCATCTCCCTACTCTAAGTCTGTTTTGCCCATCACAATAATTGTTGAGCGATCTCCCCATCCTTATCTCAACCCTTCAGCCATTTGCATTGTATTGTCTCCCCCTTTCACTTTGAGGAAGGGGAGGGAGAGAGCTTTTGTGGTGGAGCTCGACTGCCCACCTGAGTAAAACCACCATAGAAGCCCACATAGGATCATTTCAGGAAGTATGGCATCCCATAAGAGGGACCCCATGTTGGAGCAGGGGCAGAAAGTGACTGTGAAGGAGTGGCAGAGATGAAGAGTCATCATCAGCCCAGATGAATCCTGGGCTGCATCAAAGGAACTGTGACCAGCAGGTCAAGGGAGGTGATTCTCCCTCTCTGCTCTTGTGAGACCCCACCTGGAGTACTGCGTTCAGCTCTGGGGCCCTCAGTGCAAGAAGGCCAGGGATTTATTAGAATGAGCACCTCTACTATGAAGATAGGCTGATGGAGTATGGGTTGTTCAGCTTGGAGAAGAGAAGGCTCTGAGGAGACCTCATTGCAGCCTTCCATTAAAAGAGGGCCTACAGGAAAGCTGGAGAGGATCTCTGTCAGTGGTAGGACAAGAGATAATAGTTTTTAACTGAAAAAGAGTAAATTTAAATTAGATATATGGAATAAATTATTTGCTGTGAGGGTGGTGAGGCACTGGAACATGTTACCCAGAGAAGTTGTGGATGCCTCATCTCTGGGGGTGTTCAAGACCGGGTTGTATGGGGCTTTGTGCAACCTGGTGTAGTGGAAGGTGTCCCTGCCCATGGCAAGGGGGGTGAAATTAGATGATATTTGCTTCCAACCCAAATCATTCTATGATTCTAAGATTCTGTAATTTAACTTTTTCTCAAATAATCAGGTTGTTTGGGTAGAAGATTTGTGTCTCAGAAGAGAAGTGGCAAATTACGGGGAGAGGTACTGGGATGCCAGATGTCACTTTGTGGTGCTGTAAATGAGGGTTTCTCTCCTCACTAATTGCAATATAGAGTTCTTCTGAATAGACTGGAGGATTCACCTTTAGTAGCCATTATTTCCTTTTGGTTATCTCATCACCCTCTGTAGATCCCTCTTTCTTTCATATTCTGATTTTTTTTAATCATTTTTTTTTCTTCCTTTCTGAACATCAGCCAAGTATCTTGGATCACAGCAATGTTTCTTCTTGTAGTTTTCTGATATCAGCTCCCTGGGCTGTCATCATAGAGTCCTCTTCAATTGTTTTTTCACCTTGAAAGAAAACTTTTAAAAATTTTCACATATTTCTTGAAGCTCACCTCTTTTTTTTTTTTTTTTTCTTTTTTAAGTTTTGTCCTTTTTTTATTTTTAACTTAAATGTTTTCAAGTTCTGTTTTGGAACTTATCTTAAGTAAATTGATAGCCCAGGTATGAAATTCCTGTACATGGATATTTACCTGGTGTTACTAGTTTTATGTCATGTTTACTATTGTTTTGATAAATTAGGGTTCCCCCCCCTCCCATTTTTTTCCCCTTCTTAAAGGCATATGGAAATTGTATTTATAGTATAAAATGTGAATATTCCATCCAAAGTGTAAGCAGACTCTTTTTGTGTGTGTGATGGATGACCCTATGTATCAGGCTTGTCGTTCTGCAAATTGTAGACCAAAAAGGTTGAGGGAAAGTTACCTCTGGTAGCTTAAGTCCTATAAGAGTAGTGTTTCTAGTCTTATTATTCTTTTTTAAGTGTGTAATGTTTTTAGCGCAGATCTAACCTTCTATCCATTCAGTATTTTAATGAGATAATTAGGATTCTTTCAAACACTGAATTTCATTCTCCATCAAGAATACCAGTACTGGTAAAATCACTTACGTTTTCGCATAGCATGATTCCTCTCATTAACAGGATGGCACCCCAAACTGATCAGATGGCTTTCATGAAGAAGAGCCTATCTATTTCAATTGATGAGAAGGAAGCAATGTTATAAATAGAAGCCTCCACAAAATATGCATAAAGCTGAGTGACATAAATCTAACATGTTTGTCCTACTACCCTAAGGACATAACAGGATTCTAAAGCTAGTCCTCCAAAATATGAAACCCTTTGAAGGTGCTGAGGTGCCAGTAATCATCTGCATATTTTGAGGTAAATTCAGAAGCTCATGATGTACTCCTGAGTTCATGGCAGGAGTGTTGCCTTGCTGACATGTCTCTGAAAGTCAGTCTGGTATAGATTATAGCAAATTCTGTAACCACACATGTTCTTTTAACTCAAAAACAACTCAGGTGTTACAGTTCTTTTCAGACAGTATGTGGTCTCCAAATAATTAATTATTTTTTTTTTTTTTTTACAATTCAGATTGCAAACTCTAAACCTTTTCAAGATTCTTCAGTACTCCCCCATGGTTTCTGTAGCTGGTAGAGAAACTGTGTATTACTATCAGTGCAAGATAGTGGCAGCTGCCAGTTTTACTGTTACTTTTGTTAACACCTTTTCTTGCAGCACATCAATTTTGCAATTCCTTTACATTTCGAATACTTTCCCTCAAGGGAATACTTTTCCCTCAAGGGTCAGGGTGTTTTAGTACAATCTAGTCTTGCAGTAATGATGGCAACCAGCTTTGGAATGTACTGATTTGTCATCATTTATAAAATAAGACACCATGTTGATATTTCTGCAGTCACCCACCCTGACTTAGTTTCACAGCACTGATAATGCAAACGATTAAATCACACTAAATAAAGGCGTCAATTCATAATTTTTCAGCTACCACAAAGTAATTACCAATGTACATCTGTAAATAGGAAAGATAAGATTTGTCGTTTGTTTTCACTGAAAGGATGAGCAAACTATTTTTTACAACTTCATAAAAGTACAGATATGACTGGAAAAAAAGCTGTTTGTAATGAGTCTGTCTTACCCTATGTGATAAATTAGCGGGTGTTTGTTCATTGTCTCTAAAAGGAATGCAGAGAATTTGCTGAGAAGATAAGGTTCCACAATTTATGGCCTTGTTAAGGGGGAGGATTAAGAAAGTAGATAGTGGGGAAGGGGGTGCTGGGCAAACATCCTTGATGAAATAAAGACTCTGTGGTCGCAAGGCATCCTGTTTGCTGCTTCACTACTCCCTTTCCTGAGCACGAGCACAACGCATGAACACTGAGAGAGGAGCGACGACCCCCAACAACGGACTGCGCAGCCTCAAGAGATTCAACAGGTCTTGACAAGCCGGAACTTGGATGCTATAAAACAGCAACGCGAAAAAAAGGGAAGTTGCGTGCCGTGGTGGAGTGGAGACTCCCTGGCCGCCCAGCGCTGTTTTGCTTGTGCCTGCTTACTTAATTAATAAAATATTTTTGATAGACTAGAAAATTGCGTGGTCTCACTTATGACAATTTTGGTGCCGTGACTCGGATGAAGGCGGATTGACTGGGGATCCTTTCGGGGAAGGCACCCCGCCAGTTTCGGCAGCCCCTGGAACGGAAAGCCTCACTCGAGCCCTTCACTGACGAATCCTAAAATTAGGCACAAGCAAATAAAAACCGGTAACCCCAAGCAATCTTTGTGCACGAAGACCGAACGAAGACCCACGGGGTGGGTAAGTATAGGCCGGTGATCCATTCGGTTGGGGTTGGGAATCCCGGAACACGACATACGAGACGTCCAAGTGCGGACGAAGCGAGAGTGGACCCCTCGGTAGTGCGGTTCCCATATCCCGTGAGGGACTGGGCCATGAAAAGGGGGAAGCGTTTTGTGTGTGTGTGAGTGAAGGTGTTCCGGAAGATGGGGCAGAAGAAAAGTAAGCCTTCTGGCCTCATGGGAAGGGAATCTAGTGGTATAGGGATACCCTCTATTCCCTCTGATAGTCCGTTAGGAGTAATGATTAAACATTGGAGTGATTCCCCTTCTAGGCGGGGAAAGAGCAAAGTTAAAATGATTTATTATTGTATTGAAGTATGGGGCAATAAACCCATAAAAGGGGACAGCGTTTTCTGGCCCTCATTTGGCTCTTTCGAGGATTGGATATGCCAAGCCTTAAATATTTACGTAAACTCCAGGGAGCCCTTTAGCCTGGAGGAAAGTGAGTATGCGCACCTCTGGATAAATTCAGATACAAGGACGCAATTATACCCTCTAAAAGAAAAAGGAGGGTGGGATAAAAAGAGGAAAGACTTAGAAGTTCCAGCACCATCCCCGCCCTATGTTCCACCGCCTGCACCGACGGCCCCCGTCCTTAATGGACCCCCTGAGTCAACAGTATCAGGAGAATCAGAATCAGATCATGAAGCACAAGGGCCAGTAACAAGAAGCAGGACAAGAAGTCCAAAATCTGACCTAAAGGAAGGATTATATCCCCTGCGGGAAATAGCAATGGGAGGACCCCAGCCAGGAATGGGGTACGTGGCTGTTCCCCTTAATTCAGGGGATGTCAGAGATTTTAAGAAGGAGATGGGAAATTTATTAGAGGACCCACTGGGAGTAGCCGAGAGAGTGGATCAATTCTTGGGTCCAAACAGGTCTTCCAACCTGGGAAGAATTACAATCTATCCTGGGAATCCTCTTTACATCAGAGGAGAGAGGAATGGTTAGGCGTGCTCGTATGCGAATTTGGGATCAGCAGCACCAACAAGGCCCGGCTGCAGATATTAAATGGCCAGTGCAGCCGCCAAATTGGAATAATCAAGATCCCGTACATAGAGGTCACATGCAAGACCTGAGAACTATCATAATTCAAGGAATACGGGAATCGGTCCCTAGAGGACAAAATATAAATAAAGCCTTCAATGAGCAACAAAAGAAGGATGAAACCCCGACAGAATGGTTAGAAAGACTGTGAAAAAACTTGCAGTTATACAGTGGCTTAGACCCTGGAACCCCGGTTGGGGAGGCGTTGCTCAAGGCCCAGTTTGTAGCAAAATCATGGATAGACATTAGGAGAAAATTAGAAAAAATAGAGGATTGGCAGGACAAAGGGTTGGATGAACTCCTGAGGGAAGCACAGAAGGCGTATGTTCGTAGGGAGGATGAGAAGGAGCGGAAACAAGTACGTATGATGGTGGCAGCGGTACGAGAGGGACAGAGAGGAGTCGGGCCGAATTGAGGGTTCGGTCCCACGAATGGGAAATTCAGAAAGGAAGAGAAGAGTGGCCAGGAACAAAGAAATGTGATCTGCTTTTACTGTAATAAAAGGGGTCACATGAAAAGGGAGTGCAGACAAAGAAAGGAAGATGAGAAGATGTTTAAGAGTGAATAGGGGTGTCAGGGGCTCTATTTGCTGGGGACCCGAGATAAAAGCGAGCCCTTGATAAAACTGAAAGTAGGTCCCCAGCGTGAGGAAGTAGAATTCCTCATAGATACAGGGGCTGAAAGATCAACAGTCCAAACCTTACCCACTGGATGTAGGGCCTCTGCAGAAAAAGTACAAGTGATTGGAGCAAAGGGGGAGCCTTTTGGGGTCCCTGTTATAAAAGAAGTAACCATCGAATCTGATTCTAAAGTGGGTAAGGGATCTCTGATCCTAGTACCAGAGGCCGAATATAATTTGTTAGGTAGGGACTTAATAATAGAGTTAGGGATAGGGTTAGAAGTGATAGGTAGAAGGTTAGAAATTAAGCTGTGCCCGCTTCGAGTGGAAGACGGAGCAAATATTGATCCTGGGGTCTGGTATACCTCAGAGAGCGTGGGAAAATTAAATATTAGACCTTTCAAAGTGACCATAAACAAACCAGAAATACCAATTAGGGTGAAACAATACCCCCTTTCAAAAGAAGGTAGGAGAGGGTTAAAACCCGAAATCCAAAGGTTATTACAGCAAGGGCTATTGGAGCCCTGTATGTCCTCTTTCAACACTCCCATCTTACCAGTAAAGAAGAAAGACGGTAAATATAGATTAGTACATGACTTAAGGGAAATTAATAAAAGAACCGTTACCAGGTTCCCAGTGGTGGCAAACCCACACACCCTGTTAAGCCAACTGCATCCAGACGACCGATGGTATAGCGTAATCGATCTGAAAGATGCATTTTGGACATGCCCCCTGGACGACAAATCTAGGGACTATTTTGCATTCGAATGGGAAGACCCAGATACACATAGAAAACAACAATTAAGGTGGACAGTTTTGCCTCAGGGTTTTACGGAATCTCCAAACCTGTTTGGGCAGGCCTTGGAGCAAATTTTACAAGAGTTTAACAGGACACCTGGCACAACAATGATTCAATATGTGGACGATCTGCTACTAGCAGGAAAAGATGAGGATGCTGTAAGACAAGCAAGTATCAGCTTGCTGAATTTTCTGGGGTCACAAGGATTAAAGGTTTCAAAGTCAAAGCTGCAGTTTGTAGAAGAGGAAGTAAAATACTTAGGTCATTTATTAAATAAAGGGACGAAGAAATTAGATCCTGAAAGGGTTAAAGGAATTCTAGGAATAAAAGCCCCAACTACTAAAAGACAGGTACGACAATTGCTAGGGCTGACCGGATACTGTAGACAATGGATAGGAGATTATAGTGGGAAGGTTAAATTTTTGTACAATAAGCTGAATAAGGACGGATTACTCAAATGGACAAAAGATGATGAGGAGCAATTAGAGAAATTAAAGGAAGAACTTATGCATCCACCAGTTTTCAGTTTTCCAGAGTTAAAGAAACCATTTTTCCTGTTTGTGAATAGCACCGAAGGGACTGCCTACGGTGTGCTTGCCCAAGAGTGGGCAGACAGTAAAAAACCGGTGGCCTATTTATCCAAACTGCTAGACCCCGTTAGTAGAGGTTGGCCTAGCTGTTTGCAAGTTGTGGTGGCAGCTGCCCTATAAGTGGAGGAAGCTCAAAAGATTACGTTTGGGGGAGAAATCAGGGTTATATCCCCCCACAATATACGTGGAGTGCTGCAACAAAAAGCTGAAAAGTGGATCACAGATGCAAGGCTGCTGAAATATGAAGGAATTTTGATATCTTCACCCAAATTAACACTAGAAACAACTCCAGTACAGAACCCTGCTCAATTTCTTTATGGTGAATCGAGAGAGCAGCTCGAACATGATTGTCTTAGAAATATAGAAGAACAGGTAAAATTAAGACCTGACTTAGAAGATGTGGAATTACCCTCAGGGGAGCAGATATACGTGGATGGATCCTCAAGGGTAATTAAAGGTAAAAGAAAATCGGGATACACATTGGTTAACGGAAAAACATTCGAGGTAATAGAATCAGGCCCTCCCAGTCCGAGTTGGTCAGCACAGGCCTGCGAGTTGTATGCTATGTTAAGGGCTCTAAAGTTGTTAAAAAAATAAAAGCGGAACAATATATACAGATTCAAAATATGCATATGGAATAATCCATACATTTGGAAAAATATGGGAAGAAAGGGGACTAATTAATTCTCAAGGAAAAGGACTGATTCACGAGGAACTAATTATCCAAGTTTTACAAGCTGTAACGGAACCAAAAAACATTGCTGTGGTACATGTCAAGGGACATCAGAAGGGAACAAACCCTCAAATTAGGGGAAATAATTTGGCAGACCAGGAGGCAAAACGAGCAGCACTCATATGTGTATATGAAATAGCTAAGAGGGCGGACTGTCCGAGTTGCGGCAGGGGGAAGGATTTAAAGAAATTCCCCTGCTATGATTGCTGGAGCGAGTGGGGAGTCGAGGGAATAGAGTGCAACTGCTCTGAAAAAGAAACACCTCCTTATAAAAATTATTACAAGTGTGGACCGGCTCAATTGCTGTGGTCGAATGGGCCTATTCCGCTCCCATTGCTCTGCTTTACTGCTGTAGAAAAGCAGAAAATGAAACAGATGGGAATAAGGGAAACTGAAAAAGGAGAATGGGTCCTTACCGATGGGCGTAAGGTAATACTGAAAGCAATGGCTCTGAGGGTGCTACGGAGACTACATGAGCGTACACACTGGGGTACTCAGGCGCTGGTAGATCAATTTGCTACAAATTACATGTGTATAGGGGTATATAACATAGCAAAAAGAATTGTGAATGACTGCATAACTTGCCGGAGGGTAAATGCCCAGCACATGCGGAGAAGAGTTCCCGGTGGACGGGAATTGGCTCACCGACCTTTTGCAAAAATTCAATTGGACTTCACTGAACTTACAAAAACAGGAAGATATAAATATTTATTGGTCATTATAGACCACTTCACTAATTTTGTTGAAGCATTTCCTACGGCAAGAGCTACTGCGCAAACCGTGGTGAGAATATTGTTAGAAAATATAATTCCCCGATATGGGATTGTGAAAACAATTGACTCTGACAGGGGACCACATTTTGTATCTAAGATATCCCGTGATACTATGAAAGCTTTGGGAATCAATTGGGAATATCATACTCCCTGGCATCCTCAAAGTTCAGGAAAAGTAGAACGAATGAATGGGGAAATTAAAAGGCAACTGACTAAGCTGATGCTAGAAACAAAGACTTCCTGGATAAAATGCTTGCCACTAGCTTTGCTAAATATACGCATCCAACCCAGGACCGATCTGGGAATCTCGCCCTTTGAAATGCTGTATGGCATGCCTTATGACTTGGAAGTACCCCCTGATCACCCCCATCTGCAAGATGCCCAATTAAAACCCTATCTAATACAATTAATGAATAGGTGCAAGGAACTGCAGAAAAAGGGCCTAGTTGCACAGCGTCCCCCGCTGGACATGACAATACATAAAATACGACCGGGAGATAAAGTCCTGGTAAAGACATGGAAAGAAGTTTCACCGACACCACAATGGGAAGATCCCTATGTTGTTCTGCTCACTACAGAAACTGCTGTTTGAACTGCAAAAAAGGGATGGACACACGTCAGCCGCATTAAGGGACCCATCCGCGATGAAAAGTGGGAGGTTACTCCGGGAACTGAGGACCTGAAGCTCACCTTGCGACGGACCCGATAAGTATTGTGGGTTAAGGCAAAGGCCCTCCCCTGAAGAACACTACTGCTGCTGAGAAGAACTAAGACCTCGTAGTTGGTTGCAACCCAACTGACGAGCAAGGCAGAGGAGTGAATTAGTGGGGAAAAATGGGTCTCGGCCATTCCTATTGGTATTTAGGGGTCCTCGCAGTGATCACCTCCTGCATAGCGACTCAACACCACCCACACCAGCCTTTCCAGTGGAGTCTGATAAGAGGGGAAGACACCACTATGGTGCAACAAATAATTACGGCTGGTGCCCCCAGTTTTAAGACAGACCTTTGCAAAATAACAACCGTAGAACCGTGCAATAATCGATCAGATTTCTATCTTTGTCCAGCCTCCCATCCAGGAAAAGGTTACTGTAATGCCCCAGCTCAGTATTTTTGTGCTTCCTGGGGATGTGAGACTATTGCCTCAGCATGGAATCCAGGTGGGGAAAAAGACAAATATTTAGCTGTCCAATTTGGACCCAAGGGCTGTATAAACCGCAGAGTAGCAAGGAGGATTCGTGGGGCTCCCCTCATTGGGGGAAATTGCACGTTTTTATGGATAAATGTAACTAACCCTATGGATCAGGGATGGATTTTTGGAAGAACTTGGGAAATACGATATTATGAGCATGGGGGCGACAGAGGAGGATTTATTCTAATTAAGAAAAATAGGCTACCAGAGGCACCGCGACCCGTGGGGTCCAACCGAAGTTTGGGACCACTTTATATGGTGCACCACCCCACACAATCTAGCAAAAGCATGAGTGTGACCGAAACAGCATCCTCTCTGACCTAATTCCCTAGTGTTACCGAGGGAGATATGGTTGCCCCTATAAGTGGCATGTGGAAAGTCATAAATGCTAGTTTCCAAGTGCTTAATCAAACCAACCCGGACGTAACAAGAGGGTGTTGGCTGTGTGTTAGTATTAGGCCTCCGTACTACGAAGCAATAGGGGATATGGGGACCCCTGAGTATTCGAACGAAACTAGTCCCTACAAATGTAGCTGGGGACAGGAGGTTGGGATAACGCTAACTCAGGTTACGGGAAAAGGTAGATGTGTAGGGACAGTTCCAAAAGGGAAAAAGGATTTATGTAATATTACTGAAAATGGGTATCAGTCACATAACTGGTTAATTCCTGCAAAGAACACTAGATGGGTATGTTTGTCTTTAGGGGTAACACCATGTCTATCTTTAAAATTGTTTAACTCTTCACATGATTTTTGTGTACAGGTAGTAATTATACCTAGGATTCTTTACCATTCTGAGGAGTATATGTACATCCAACATGCTATGGCAAAAAAATCACTTAAGGAGGAGAGAGCCTATTACGGCTGTTACTTTAGCCACTCTGATGATTCTGGGGGCTGCAGGAGCCGGAACTGGAATTACCTCTCTGGTAAAACAAAGCCAAGAATTTACTTCTCTACACATTGCTGTAGATGAGGATTTGGCCCGTATCGAGCAATCTATATCAGCTTTAGAGAAATCTGTGCAATCCTTATCTGAAGTAGTACTACAAAATCGTAGGGGATTAGATCTGATTTTCCTACAGCAAGGAGGATTGTGTGCAGCCCTACGAGAGGAGTGTTGTGTATATGCTGATCACACTGGAGTAGTGAGGGACACAATGACCAAATTGAGAGAAGGGTTGGAAAAATGAAAAAGGGAAAATGAAGCCCGCCAGAATTGGTATGAATCCTGGTTTAATTACTCACCTTGGCTTACCACACTACTATCGACTTTAACAGGACCTTTGCTGCTGCTTATATTAGCATTAACTTTTGGACCATGCATATTTAATCGAGTAATTGCGATTGTAAAAAGCCAATTAGAGGCAGCTCACCTTATGCTTATACGCACCAAATATGAATCTCTTGAACAAGAGGAAGATGACACAGAAACCTTAATGTTGAGCAAACTAGTGCTTCAGAAATTCAATGAACAAAATTTGTTAGAAAAAGAAAAAGGAGGGATTGTGATAAATTAGCGGGTGTTTGTTCATTGTCTCTAAAAGGAATGCAGAGAATTTGCTGAGAAGATAAGGTTTCACAATTTATGGCCTTGTTAAGGGGGAGGATTAAGAAAGTAGATAGTGGGGAAGGGGGTGCTGGGCAAACATCCTTGATGAAATAAAGACTCTGTGGTCGCAAGGCATCCTGTTTGCCGCTTCACTACCCCCTTTCCTGAGCACGAGCACAACGCATGAACACTGAGAGAGGAGCGACGACCCCCAACAACGGACTGCGCAGCCTCAAGAGATTCAACAGGTCTTGACAAGCCAGAACTTGGATGCTATAAAACAGCAACGCGAAAAAAAGGGAAGTTGCGTGCCGTGGCGGAGCGGAGACTCCCTGGCCGCCCAGCGCTGTTTTGCTTGTGCCTGCTTACTTAATTAATAAAATATTTTTGATAGACTAGAAAATTGCGTGGTCTCACTTATGACACCCTAGAGCCATCTGTTTATATAGTCATCCCTTCTACATATGTGTTGCTTGCATGGCTGAAAAATTATCTTGTACTCACAACACTGCATATTTTTAGATGGACTAGGAAGAACAGAATCATAATTTTCACTTTCCTGAAACTAGTATTCTCTATAGAGAATTTTCTATAGCAGGCACTCTAGGTCTGTGACATTAGTTCCTCCAAGCTTTTGTGTAAACAAAAACAAAAACAAAAACAAAAACAAAACAAAAACAAAAACAAAAACAAAAAACAAAAACAAACAAACAAAAAAACCCACATCTTTATGTATAAAATGCAATCCTGCTCGAGGGAGGCCAAGAGTACTCATGGAATAGCAGCTGAAGGTATGCCAGACTACTTTCTGGAAGCATGGAAAAATTATACTTAAATGCTAGTCCAGAAATATAAGGAACAAAGACTCTGAATCTGGACTTTCAACTGTAGGTGAGTTCTCTAGTTGTTCAATTGTTACTTTTTAAACATAAATTCTAATTATTAAGAGGCAAGTATGGTCCAGACATTAGCCACACACATAAAAAATTTTATTTTATTTTTTTTAAATGGGAAAATCTTGTTATTTTAGAAAATTATCAGTGAACCTAACAGTCAGACTGAAGGCTGAGGTAATCCACACTGATATGTAAAAATCATTTGGGATTCAAAAGAACAAAATAAATAAAAGAGGGAGAGGATGGTCAAGAAAAGTGTTGAGTAGCATATGTATTGTAAAGAAAAAATCATTATCCCATTGATTTCTGTCTCTGAATGCAGCATGCTTTACTTACAAAAGGAGGACAAAAATAGATATTGAAGATTTCAGTCTGTAGAATGAAGTGAAGCAATATTCACAATAATCCTTCATTTATGTGAATAGACTATTTTCAAAATAAAATATATTGTATAATATATATATATATGATTAATTATTCATATATGAATATATACAGCATTATTTATGTTCAGAATTATCTATGTGTCTTTGTTGCTACCATTATTATCTGGTAACATCTGCTATGTACTCCTGACAGTCTGTGTCTTCTGATGAATTGAGCCATTGAAGATATTAGCTTTAGACTAACAGATTATAAACTGAAAGGAACAAAAGAGAAAGGAAGACATGCCATAAATACATATATATATTTCTCTTTTGTTTTTTAAATATATGTACCTTTAGCCTTTAGTAGCAGAAATAATTATCTCTAACTTCTTTGTTAATTTAAGTGTTTGCAGAAAGCTCAATTTATAGCCTGTATTAGGCCTTCTGAAATTAATTCTTATGTTTGGGCAACTAACAATGACTTTTTCATTAAATTGTGAATTTTGTCACTTGATGTAGGCTATTCTCACCATTTTGATACTCACTGTTTCTTCAGACTAAGAAAAAATATGAAAAAAAAATCATTTGCTTTCTTTCAAATTGCAGGTTTACAGTACATGTGAATGCAAAATATATCATGCTATTCTAAATAACGCATCACTTTTGTGACTGAGTCCACAGTTTTCTTGTTTTGTAGCAATAGATAACAGCAAAAATTAACTAGCAACAGTAATAAATAGATTCCACCTACCTTGAATATACAAATCTAACTATTTTAACAAAACAAAATTTGAACATAATCAGAGATATACCCGAGAAGTCACAAACACAAGTTTTTTTTAATGCTGGAAAATACCCTTTTATTCCATGATTACTTAGAATTGTACTTGTCTTTTTAAAACCAACTTCTGGCATTCAAGTTTTATCTCCGTTCCAAACATTACATATAACATCCTAAAATAAGATAATAATAATAAAGAAACTTGGATTCATCCCCTAAATGTAACTTCTATACAATAAATCTCAACCCTAACACCATTGTTGCCATGATATTTAAGCATCGGGGAAGAAGGATAGACAGAGAACGAATTGGAGCTAGGCCACCACTTTCTGCAGAAAATTTATTATACTCTTAATTCCTTTAGTAACTATATTCTGCCTTCATCTGAAGTTAGACCTTGGTTGGACACATTACGTCAAGGTACATGACCTTAGAGTTTCAGAATGTCTCACAAAACTTATTTGATTCAAGAAGAAACTCTTCTTGTAGTTGGAATGCTAAGAGAAAACAAGACAAACCTATGTATAAAACGGAACAGAAAAAGAATTAAGGAAGAAAACCTGTTTTCTTTTTTGTTTCTACAACTTATCTGCCACCTCACTTGATAATGAAAAATGCAACAAATATTATTATAAGCTTTGCTGATATTGGGAAGACTTGTGGTTATTCTGGACTATTCAAGGACTTGTTCTCTCTGCCATTTAGTAGCAGGATCTCAGCACTCTTAGCAAAAGTAGTCACCATCAGCTCCAGTAGAGTATAGGAAAAAGCAAGAGTGGGGCTCTATATTTTAAGACGATACACAGCAAAATGCTGTTATGTGTATGTCATATAGTATAAAAATAGGTAAACTGGGAACTGGAACAATCAATGAGTCAATACATTTAAACTGATAAAAGATCATAAGATTTTACTTGACTTATAATTGACTAGTGGAATTCATTGCCATAAGATAATACTGACATCAAGAGGAGTACCAATACATATAGAAAATCTATATGGAATGTAAGGAAATTCATAGTTATGCAGTAGATGATAAAATAATTTAAAATTAATACACAAACATAAGTTCTTAGATATAAATTAACCACAAGATAACAGCAGTTAGAAATAAATTTTTTTCCTGGACATGTCGTTCCTTGCGTTTTTCAGAATTTGCTCCATCTGCCTCTGATTAATCTGGTTGAGCTATCATCAAAGGCAGTATATTAGGTTAGCCAAACAGTGCAGTATGGCAGTTCTGAGGCTTTCTGTACCCTTGACTTTCAAAGGCTGTAGTCCTGTAGTAGCTCATGTGTTCCTAAGTACATTTCTACCATTTCTTAAAAATCTAATAAGAATACCAAAGGGTACAATATGAGCTAGTGTCTGTGTGCCTTGAGGTCCCGCTGGACAACAAGCTGACCAGTCAGCAGTGCACCACTGCAGCAATGAAGGCAAACCAGATCCTGGACTGCATCTGCAGAGGCATTGCTAGTCGAGAGAGAGATGTTATCATCTCACTCTACTCATCGCTTGCCACGTTGCACCTAGAGTACTGTGTCCCCACAAGCCAAAAAAAGACATAGAGAGACTGGAAAGGGTCCAAAGGAGGGCCACAAACATGATCATAAGCTGAAGATCCTGCCATATGAGGAAAGACTGAAGGAGTTAAATCTCAGCCTGGAGAAGAGAAGGCTCAGGGATGACCTCATCATAGCATTCCAGTACCTGAAGGACAGCTTGAAGAGGATGGAATCTCTCTCTTCACAAGGAGACATATAGAGAGGACAATGGCAAAGAGGACAAGTTGCACTGGGAGAGGTTCCATCCTGACCTAAGAAAGACATTTTTCACACTGGGAACAATCAATCACTGCAATAACCTCCCTAGGGATGTGATGGAGGTTTTCAGGACATGACTGGCCATGGCAAAAAAAAATATTTCATCTAACACCCTTTTCCACAACAGATTGGACCAGGTGATCTTTTGAGGTCCTTTCCAACCTGGGCTGTTCTACAATTCTATGAAATCACTGGGGGGGGGGCGGGAGGGGAAGTCTTCATTGTAGGAGAACTGTAACAGAAAAGAAACTTGAAGCTACTATGTGTGCTATTCCACCTACAGGATTGGGCAGTAATAAAAGCTGCTCCAGACTAAACTTAGCTTTCTAAGTTGTCAAGACAGCTCTTGACAAACCTGTATTTTCCCAACTGTTCACTGCACACAAGGAGCTTCAAGCATTACAGAACATATAGATACCTTTCTGTATTTGCTCATACTGCAGATAGTGATAGTATAAGAAGACTGAAACCCTGAGAGCATATGCTTCATGTCACACTTGGAAATACCAACTACTAGGACTCCCCTCAACTATTGTTTTCAAAGCTGCATAATTTTGTGTTTGAGGTAGCAACAAAATGCTAATGTTTAAGTTTTTAATTAGACCATAGAGATAAATACAATCTGTTGCACTACAAAAAATCTGGATTTTGACTGTTAAATGAAATTCCATAATATAATAATGACAATCTATCATTTAAACATACAAAAAGGAAGCGAGGATTAGTGTTCTCTATTCAGAGTCTTCCTCTGTCCTCTTCCTCCCCTGTTGCCTCCTTGTATTGCTATTACTTGCATACAGAAAGATAATTTTTGTTTTGATTTTTTCAGAAAGAGGGCAGCTTACTTGCTCAAACACCATGTTTCCATTCTTTGAATTTGACAGCCTATGTACTGGATAAGGCCTTAATTAAATTTGATTATATCTGCTCAGTGCTTAGTGGTTAAATTACATCACAGATGTAACACATCTAACAGTTTGGCTAAATTTGTCTCTTTTGACCAGGAAAACCTCAGAGCTGAGATTTTATAAACAGAGAACTATATCTTTTTCCTCAAGAGGGGACCCTTTATGTTTAGGAAGGGGTCATGGGAAGAATGGTACAAGCTACTTCTGGTTTGACTGACTGGAAATTCAGTCAGTGCCACCAGAGTTGTAGCATTTTATTGAGTGCACCCTCAGTGAGTTTGCAGACGACACCAAGTTGGCGGGAAGTGTCAATATGTTGGATGGTAGGAAGGCCCTGCAGAGGGACCTGGCCAGGTTGGATCAATGGGCAGAGGCCAATGGGATGAGGTTCAACATGGCTAAATGCACTTTGGTAACAACAACAACCCCATGCAATGCTACACGCTTGGGGCGGAGTGGCTCAAAAGCTCTGCAGAGGAAAAGGATCTGGGGGTGCTGGTCAATGCTCACCTGAACATGAGCCGGCAGTGTACCTAGGTGGCCAAGAAGGCCAACAGCATCCTGGCTTATATTAGGAATAGTGTAGCTAGCAGAACCAGGGAGGTGATTGTCATCAGTTTTGGTTCAGTTTGGGCCTGTCACTACAAGAAAGATATCAAGGCCCTGGAACATGTCCAGAGAAGGGCTACAAAGCTGGTGAAGGGCGTGGAACACAAGCCCTGTGAGGAACGGCTGAGGGAACTGGGGTTGTTTAGTCTGGAGAAGAGGCTGCTCAGGGGAGACCTTACGGCTCTCTACACCTTCCAACAAGTCATGGGGAGGTGGGGTCAGCCTCTTCTTGCAGATACCTAGTGATAGGACTGGAGGGAATGGCCTCAAGTTGCGCCAGGGGAAGTTCAGGTTGGAAATTAAGAGAAACCTCTTCTCAGAAAGAGTAGTCAGGCATTGGAATGGGTTGCCCAGGGAGGTGGTGAAGTCACTGTCCCTGGGGGTGTTTATGGAAGGGCTGGGTGTGGTATTTAGGGACACAGTTTAGTGGGTGATATTGGTGGTAGGGTGATGGTTGGACCAGATGATCTTGGAGGTCTTTTCCAACTTTTATGATTCTATGATTCTGTGAAAATTAGAATGGCTTGGTTTGGAAGGGACCGTAAAGATCATCTAGTTCCAACTGCTCCAACTCCCCTGCCATAGACAGGGATGCCACCCACTAAATCAGGTTGGACAAGGCCTTGTCCAACCTGGTCTTGAACAGCCCAAGGGTTGGGGCATCCACAGTTTCTCCGGGCAACCTGTTCTAGTGCCTCACCACCCTCTGAGTGAAGAATTTCCTACTAACATCCTATCTAAATCTCCCCTCTTTTAGTTTAAAAGCATTCCCCCTTGTCCTGTCATTGTCTGCCTGAACAACAACAACAACAAAAAAGTAGAAATATATGGAGCAGTTTGACTGACAGATACCTCAAAACTTTTAAATACAGATCCATTTAAATGATCCATTTTAAATATAGATCCATTTAATGACATTTGGGATATTATAATATCTGCTACTTTTCCAAAATAATTAAATGTAAATTCATGACAGTAGAATATTAAATTGAGGTATCACCAAAGTCTCTGTCAGATATTAACATACTGTTGAACAAGCTTTCTTATACCTATCAACCCATCTACATATATTTAAAGAGACTGTAGTCAATGTGGTGATTTTACTCAGCTGGGCAGCTGAGCTCCACCATGACCTCTCTCTCACTTCTCGTCCTCACAGGAAAAGGGGGAGAAAATGTGATGAAAAGGGCTTGAGAGTTGAGATAAGGACAGCAAAATTACTCAAAAATTGTCATCACGGGCGAAACAGACTCAGCATAGGGAAGGAGATTAATGAAATTTATTACCTATTACTAAAAAGCTGGAGCAGTGAGAAACTAAAAAGCAAACAAGCAAACAATCAAAAAACCTCTTCTTGTCCCCCTAGCCCCTTGAGCAGTGTGGGGGAATGAGGAATGGGGTTGTAGTCAGTCCATAACACTTCATCTCTGCCACTCCTTCATAGTCACTCTCTGCCCTTGGTCCAACATGGGGTCCCTCCCACGGGATGCCATGGGATTCTCACAGGCAGCAGCTCTTTAAGAACTGCTCCAACATGGGTCCATACGACAAGGTCCATCTGTCAGGAGCAAACTGCTCCAACACGGATCCCCCATGGGCGGCAGCTCCCCCCAGGCCCCCTGCTCCTGCGTGGGCTCCTCTCCACAGGCTGCAGCTCTGGCCTGGGGCCTGCTCCTGCGGGGGCTCTCCATGGGCCGCAGCCTCCTCCAGGCCACATCCACCTGCTCCACCGGGGGCTCCCCCACGGGCTGCAGCGTGGAGATCTGTTCCATGTGGGACCCATGGGCTACAGGGGGACAGCCTGCTGCAGCAGGTGCCTCTCCACAGGCCGCAGGGGAACTTCTGTTCCTGTGCCTGGAGCACCTCCTGCCCTCCTTCTGCACTGACCTTCGTTCGGTTCTGGAGGGTTGGCTCTCATTTCTCACTCCTTTCCCCCTGCTGCTGTTGTGCAGCAGTTTTTTTCCCTTTCTTCAGTCTGCTCTCACAGAGGCGCAAACAACATCACTTACTGTCTTGGCTCTGGCCAGCAGCGTGACCCTTTGGAACTGGCTGAAACTGGCCCTTATCTGACATGGAGCAGCTGCTGGACTCCTCACAGAGGCCACCCCTGCAGCCCCCCCTCCCTCCCACTACTAAAACCTTGCCACATACACCCAATACAGTCAAATAGAAAAAGTAAAAAAGTCATGTAAAGCTATGACTGATTGACAGCAATGTTATTGTTCTCTTGTCCATGTATTTTCCACTTAAAAAGCACAAAAGTCAAGTCCCTACTCACCCTTCATTTTGACCTGTGCTAGTGGTAGTAGTCAGTTACTCAGTTTTACTTTTGAAAAAATGCCTTGTGGTATTCAATATAGTATTAAAATGACCTACCACTTCCCCACCTGTTTGCTCTTACAGACAAGTTCAATAAACAGCTGCATAATAGATGAGGTAGACACTTTCTGCTCAAGTGAAGTTCCTTACAGTGTGACCCATTATTTTTAGTTTGAGAATCTTTCTGAGACTACCAGTTATTATTATTATTATTATTATTTTCTGAAAAGAAACAGGACATAGAATAATTTTAAATAATTTACAGAATTACAAATGGCTAATAAATTTATTGGCCTTGTGTGGAGCTATCAGTATTGTTTGTTTGATTGATTGACTGATTTTTTTTTCCTATTAAATCTTAGAAGAGAAGTATATATTAGCTTCTTAGCTTCATGTAACAGCAACAGTTAGTTTAGTGCTGTCTTTCATGAGACAAAGGTCTCAAACCGGGGCACTTAATACATCATAATTTCAGAAAAACATTGACAGTCTTCAGCACATAGCTCCATAAGTTTCTATGAGCTGCGAAGCTATGGCTTCTAAGAGACTTCACTTAGTGTTTTCTCTTGGAAGAGGGGTAATTTTAAATTCTAACTGGTCATTTTGGTGGAACCACTTAACCAATTGAGATGGATAACAGGAACAAAAAATCATTTAAGTTAGTACAGAGTTAAATTTTGAGCCATACTCAAAAAGAAGTTGGAATTCTTTTGGAAGTAGGATCTCCACAGCTATTTAAGGAAACTTGACAGTAGGGTTACTTTTGCTCTTAAGTTCATTTTTTTCAAAGTCTATCTGAAGAAATTGTACATGAAATAGAGTAGATTGAATCAATACCATGTGTCTAGGCTTATTTATTTGGTATCCTAAATTAAATGAAGTACGCCAGTGTCCAAGTCACCACAAAGTTCCTATACCTGAGGGAAAGAAAACCTGTAGAAAATGTAACAAAGCTACATGTTGCTATTTTTTGCGTCCAAATATTTCATTTAAAATGTTAAAAAAAAAAAGAAAATAAAAATATAACACCAAAATCTCCAAAGCCAATTATTAAATAATATTCAAATTTGATGGTGTTGGGCTTTTATTGTTTTATATATATATTTATATATATATATATATATATATATATATTTGGTAATAGCTGGGGGGAAGAGATGAGCTGGGGAGAAGAAAGTAGAAACTAATAAAACATCCTTAGAGAATCCTTAGGGATTTACAACTATTTCTAGAGCTATGGAGGAAGGAAGCTTGCTCAAAAAATCTGGTTTGCTACCCCCCATATTTATATATAGCATAAATATAAAATGCCCATAAATAGAACCTGGTATGGGGGAATAAGATGAAAGTTCACTAGCAAGAATATCCAAAAAGTTTGCTAAATTTATATTGCTAAATTTGTATTTCTTATTACACCTGAGCTTTGTATATGCAGTTTTGTAAACTACTGGATTACTAATAGTTAGATAACTTTGAAAAATCTGTTGCAATGTGTCAGATTTATCCCTTGGGCACTCCTAACATTAGGACTGCATGAGGAACAATTTAGCTGAATGTGTCTAGAAACATAGGATTTATTTTAGACAAATGCATTGCAGAGAAACTTCCAGTCTGGAATGGAAACAGAAAAAAGCACTAGAAATCTTCAGATCAAAAAGATAATCTTACTTCCCTAAAGAAAATGGCATCTTTAAGCTCTAGGGTGTTGCAAATACTCAGGGCTTGATATATGGCAGTGCTTACATTCTGTGTGTAGGTGAGAATGGAATTGTTAAGAGGTGAGATAACAGTTCTGTATCTATAACTCATTCATCTGTAAGAACAGCAATAATATTATGTGGTTATGTGGTTGTGGTTTTTTGTTGGTGGTGGTGGTGGTGGTGTTTTTTGTTTTGTTTTTTGTTTGTTTGTTTCGTTCGTTTGTGTGTTTCCTTTTCCTACTGGTAATTGTAGATGTATCTAGGATTTTTAGTATCTCTGTCTAAATGGCATAAAATAGGATGTGTTAAATTAAAGAAAGCCTAAAAACTTGATGAAGGATAATTGTCACAAATGAGGGAGATGATTATTTTGAGTAGGTTTGTATCATGCACACGTATATAAAGTGATGTATAGTATATGCATTATTTAATTAATAGACATAAAATGAAGGGCTTTTAGGGCTCTCCAGACTCTGCATATTGTCTCTCAAAAGAAATATGTGCTGCACAGAGGATAATTTCCTTCTGTGAATTTTCTACTCTGCAAGAAAAAGAAATAAAATCATTTTACTAATAGGGGATTTGGTTCCTAATTCTGAAACTACCAGCAGTTCCTATGCTCATTTGGATGGTCTTAAAAGTGTAAGAAACATAGGGCTATTTATATTCTTTATCCTGTTGTTTCCTCTGGACTTTAGACTTTATAGATTTGGGCCATTTTTCTAGAACTAAAGACTAAAGATGGTACAACCCAAGGAAGCAAAGGGAGAGAGAGGAAGCCTGGAACTCCCCACTAAGCAGTTAATTTTAGTTCCCAATAGAAGAGTGAGGGGAGATTTCTCCAATTTCATTTAAATTCTACTTGGCCATTTTCTACAGAGGTCACACATTGGGAATATTTAGATGAGTGGGATAATCATATAATTTATTGCTGATTGATCACATTAGACCTTTCTGAAAATGTGTTAAAAACCAAAACACAGCATATAGCCCTTGGAAAATCTTTTCTCCTGTGTACCCGACATAAAGAAAAAAATAATAATAATAAAATAAAATAAATAAAATAAAATAAAATAAAATAAAATAAAAATAAATAAAATAATAAAATAAATAAAATAAAATAAAATAAAATAAATAAATAAATAAATAAATAAAATAAAGCTAAACAGAAGTAATATATATTTTTAAATCCTCTAGGTTTCTGATTTATTTGCAAACACATCTAATGCACTGTTGAAAAATCTTTGTATCAATTATACCCACCCACCCCTTTCCTGTTTATTTTATATCACTTGGGGAAAAATATTTCCAAATTTGTAAGAGTTTGTTGTGCTTTTATAATAATTATCCTATATACATCCATTGATAATCATCTCATTTTTGTTCTTTGATGAGAGTAGGAATTTCATGATTTCACAATGGCTGCTGTGAGTAAATATATTCAAAGTTCATACGTATTCATATTTAAAACACTTTTATAAATACAAACAGACCAATAAGAATGCTTCTAACAGAATAAATTTCAGCTGCAAATATGCCATATATTTTTAAGCAAAACATCTTTTTCTTCTCCAAGGTTTGAAATTAAGCAGACTGCCAAATTACATTTATTTTATTTTTAGTTTAGTTTCTGTGTAATCATTCTTGAGTACTACTCAAAATATTACTGAGAAAGTGTTAGAAGACTGGAGATACAAATTTAAATGTGATTCTGTGATTCTGTTGATTAGCTGGGTCTGCCTGTTTCTTACACTATTATTCCATACTACTGGAAAGATAGAAGAAAACACTACCTGTACTGATAATCCTTTAACCAATTGTCCCAAGGTCCTGAAGTCCCTTTGGATCACACTTGGACTTTACTGCCTTAGTGCTGCTGACATGAAAAACAAATGATGAATAACAATCTGAAGGCTGTAACAGGCTAGTGGGTTTTCTAGTAACAACTTTTACCCAGGCTCTAGCAAGGGAGCAGACTTTGATATGAGTTGGGTCTGGTCAGCATATCAGGCCCTCTGTTTCCCCCCAAAAGGAGTCACTGATGACAATAACCCTTTTTCACTTGATGGAAGTGGTCATGATATAGGGAGTAGGCTGACTTGACCCCTCCAACCTAGATGCCCTTCATCCACATCATAGTATGACTGTCCATCAAGTTCCAGAGCCTCATACCTGTTGTGTAAGCACACCCGGGGAAGTGAGGTAGGCCAGGAGGGGATTTGCTTGCCACCCCGAGTAGAAATATGCTTTCACTCCCCCCTGTCTCTTAAGTCACCTCTTTCTGCCTAGTGGTGAAAAAGTACAGGATCCTTCATTTCTTGTGTTGTGGTTGGCTTATGCATCTGTCCCAGAGAAGATAGAACATGATTCTGATGGATAGTGATGACAGTCCAGTAAGAAATGCTGAAAAGTGTAGGAAGCAAGGATGTACCAGAAGGACAACACTTTCTCACTGAGAAAACAGTATGCACAGAGGTTCATACACTTCTGTATATGAGTGCAGGCAGCTTAGAAAGCATACAGCTGCAGAGCTGCAATGTCATTCAGATCACAGACGTGGTGGGATAGCTCACATTACAGGAGTGCCATGATAGATGGATACAGGGTTTTTAGGAAGGACAGGCAGAGGAGGCAAGGAGGAGACCTTGCACATTATGCTGAGGAACAGCTCAGACCTATGAAGCTCTGCTGAGCATGAATGATGCGACAGTTAGCAGGTTATCGGTTAGGATTAGAGGGTAGACAAGGAAAAGTGATATTGTGGTTGTCATCTAACACATCCCAGTCAAGATTTAACTGGTGTTAAATCACCTCAAAGGGTAATTGTAGAGAATATAAGAGGGACAATCTCCCCAGGAGGAATACAGAAACATTACCAAAGCACAGGGAGATGATACTAGGAAAGCCAAGTTCAGCTGGAGTTGAAATTGACAAGAGCTGTAGCTGTCAACAAGAAGGTCTAATACAGGTATATGAATAGCAAAAGAGATGCTAAGGAAAACAGACCCATGACTCAGTAGGTCAAGGAGCCTAGTGGAAAAGGACACAAAAAAAGGTTGAAGTATTCATTGGGCACTTTGTTTAGTTTTTACTGCTCTGAGGCCTTCTAGGTTCCTGGCTTAGTGACAGAAGAAAATTTGAGTTAGGAAACATTTAAGAAAATTGGTTTTACACAAGTCCATGGAAATAGATGGGAAGTATGCAAGGTGCTGAGGGATCCAAATGCTAGCATTATGTTGCAACTTTCTTATAGCCCTGGAAAGGTCACAGTGATCAGAGGAAATTCCTGAGGACCTGAGGACAGGGTTAACAAAAAAAAAAAAAAAAAAAAGGAAATATTGCAGTAATCACACTGACTCACACAAAACAGATGAGGTTGAAAGGGACTTCTGGAGATCATCTAGTCCAATATCCATGCTCAAGCAGGGACACCTACAGGTGCTTGCACAGGACCATGTCTAGACAGGTTTTGAATATCCCTAAGGAAGAAGACTCCACAAACCTGTTGGGCAACCCGTTTCACTGGTCATTCACCCTCACAGCAGTTTTCCCTGTTCCCCAATGTTCAGATGGAATCTCCTCTGTTTTGGTCTGTATCCACTGCCTCTTGTCCTGTTATTTCATCTTCAAGAACACCAAAAAGGAGGTACAAGGAATGACAGACGAAAGAGCAAGTCTTCCTGGAAGTGATGTCCAAGGGCAAGAAGGATAATGTCAGAACACTGAGGATATTATTAGACCTTAAAGGCTCTGACTGGCCTCCCCTGGGGACTTCCCTCTCTGCCCAGGGGCTTCAGGCGCCTAGTTGCTGCCCCAAGCAACACTATACCTGCTTCCAGCACTGTTTCTGGTCCTGTTTCCAATCCTATCTCCAGCACTATCTTCTGCTCTCCTGACTCACCGACTGGACTTCTAGACCTGACTCTTTACCTTGCATTACCTGATAATTTCTGAACCATAGACAAAACCAGTTACTATCAGCAACCCGCAGTCAATATGAAGTCTCTCTCTAAATTGCATTATTCTAAAAGCATGATGTACCTAATTTTATTATAAACTACTGGAATGTTAGATACACAGTGACCCAAAACTGCAAGCAACAAGCATGTTATTAATTACTCAGAATGTATTTCTTGTATGTCTTGTATTATGTTGAGGTCTAAAACCTTATAGATGTAGTTCAGTAAACAGCTGATTAGCTGGCAAATGAACTGTTAGTTAGAGAGTGTGCAATGCTTCTGGACCTCTACTGCAGAGACAAATGTAAATTTAGGTGATTGATGAACTTGCCGAACACTTTAAAAGCTGTATCTTTAGAGATATTTGAAATGTTTTTTTAAAATCTGTATTTATAGAATATTTATTTATAAATATAAATATATATAGAATATAAATAACATTTATATTCTAAAGTTTTCTGAGCCTCCTGCAAGACCCTGAGCAATCTTAATCCCTGCAGTCTTCTCTGGAATCACAATATATGGATTCTGCAGGAATTCACCAGATTAAAAAAAATAAATAATAATAAAAAAATCTCTATAGTGATTAATTTTGATAGATAAATTTTATGCAATCATTTCAACAAAAGGAAAGAAGTTGAATTTGAGATCCAGTTCAAGTGTAATTCTTTAGCTGTCTATTAATAGTAACATAAACTGTGTGCAGTTCAGGATTAAAAATGTTAAGACTGCTAATTGATAACAAAATGTATCTTATATACATGCTGGGGTCATGATATCTGGAAATAATACCTGAGAAGGAAAAAGAAAATGGAATTGAGTGAGTCTTCTGCTTTCTATTCAGTTTAGTGAGCTTAATGTAGATGAAAACTCCATTCAGCCTTGCTATAATATTAAGATTAAAGCCATGTGGTACAATAAAGTACTTTGTGCCATGGTTCATGCATTTAAAATATTACATTTACAAGAAAAAAGTAGAAAATAAGATGAGAAAAATATGTTAGGTGATGAACTATATAGCTTAGTAGATACTTTGAATAGTCAGGTACAGAAAAGAATTTTGAAAAGAATTGTAAGAAGACAGACATTAAAGGCTAATTTTCAAAGCACTTATACCATTAATGTGGGCTTTTGCCTCCACAATTACATACTACAATTGTTGTTTAAGGTCTTCTCCCATCTGCAGAGGAAAGTATAGACTGGGAACATTGTGTCCTCTGGGTTGCTCAATGTGTGTTTTCTTCACTATGCTTGTCTTTGAACTTGCAAGCAGCTTAGGTCAGAAAGGTCTTCCATTTTTCATTTGTGTAACACAGAATATTTTGAGGTTCATAGAGAATAACAAACAGGAATAATACATTAAAGTGCATCCAGAAAGCTATATTTGGTACTTTGCATCTCATAGACAAGGTTGCTTGAATGAGGAATGTCAAGCAAGAAAAAATGTGGAAGAAAGTGCTCTTTTTCCTCGGCTCCATTTCAGCAAACAGTTCTGCACATTGTTTATTTTATTCATGAAGTATTTATTAATTATGAAGCCAGGACTAGAGGATATGCTGATCACTGAACCTAGTGAGGCTACCTATGCAAGTCACAGCTAAACGTCATTATATTAGCTGATCTAGGACTTACAGTATTACAAGTATTAATATACAGTATGTCGTGTTACACAGAAACCAAACCATGGGGCTGACCCTGTGAACATATAAATGTAAGTATTATTTGTTATGAAGTCATATAATTCTATTAATATGGATTCACATGGAAAAATATGAAAACAAAAACAAAAACAAAAAAACAGTGGATTAACTCCAGTTATGACTGAAATTATTTAAGTATGGAAAACATTTAAATATTTATAAGTAACTCTAATTTATGCTGTTAAAAGAACTTTTCAGATTTAAAAGGCTATTGCTTAGTGGATTGCTTTCATGACTGCAATTTTGCAGAAGCAGATCCTTAGTAATCTAAAATTGTAGGTTTATCCTAAATCTCTGAAAATCTATAGTCCCTGGTTTCCTTTCAAAATTGTTCTGCATCACTTTGCAACATTCCATGCTATCCATATATTGAAAGCATTAGCCTTCATTTGGTCCCCAGTAGTTGTGAATCACTTTGTTTGTACACATGAATAAAAAACGCTTGCCTGTTACATGCTAATGCCTCAGTACTAAATACATGCAAACAAACATCTGCAAGTTTTCTAGCATATTTGTTGAAAACACTGTTTATCCTACCAATGTTGAGCAAAAAGCAAAGCATGCTCTGCTTCCCTGAGTTCCACAAACTCCTTGGTTGTTCAAAAAGCTGACTAGCATATAGTTCACTTGTGCTATGAGAAATAGCTTAATTTCAACACCACCTCACTTACAGCCTAGATACAGAGCTCCAGTTTGTTTCTTTTCTACCTTCTTTTACTCCTTTTTTTACTTCTTTCATTTTCTCCTTTGTTTCTGTAGAGCTGTGCCTGGAAAGACAGAGCAGATCAAACCAGAAGGCAAGATATGAGATGCATAGCAGGAACATATTCTCTCTTATAAACCTAACTCTAAGAGGAAGACAAAGATACAATATTTAAGTATTCACAAGGGTCTGAAATCCTTTTTAAAATGCTTTCAAAAAGTCTTATCTATTTTATTGTTGTTTTTTTTTGTTTGTTTGTTTTTAATTACCTATGCTTTAATTAGATTAGAACCAGGATTCAGAAGTGCATTGTCATTCAAGAGACATTTTTAAGGCAGCATTTTCAGGACAAATTTTATTTGAAAATGGGAAAGTTTTTTTTGTTGTTTTGTTTTGGTTTGGTTTGGTTTTTGTTGTTGTTTTGTTTAGTTTAGTTTTGTTTGTTTCATTTTTATATTCTGAATAAATTCCAACATAATTTTTCATTGGATTAAATTATTTTAATATTATACCTGAAATTTATTAAGAAATTTTAGAGATTATCTTCTCTAATGATTCACCATATTTAAAAGTTAGCTGCAAGGTTTTAAGGGCAATGATTTACATTTCTGATGTGCTTGTACAGTGAATGCCATTTAAACAGGAAGGGTAACCAGTCATAGTAACTATAACAACTCCTGAAGTATACATAAGGAACATTAAAATCTCATTTTAATCTTGAGATCTAGAAAAACATTGTTTTAAAATGATTAACTATGAAAAAAAATAAAAGGAATAAAAGGACAACTCTGAGAATGATTACAGAGTATTATTTATAAAAGAAAAATGCTCTCACCTTACCCTTTGCAAGGCAGTTTAGGAGACTACTGTAATGCCCTAATTCTGAAGGTTATTAAAATTCACTTGTTAACTTTAACACATTGACTGCACTGATTCAAGTGGAACTATCTGTGAAAGACATATGCTTTTAAAAACTTTGCCTTAGATTTTAGGTATGTACTTTAGGTACACACACAGCTGTATTTTGGGAAGGATTAGAGCTTTAATATTCTATAAGCATTTATAGTGTTCTTTATGTATAGGTATAAATATCATATAGCAACATATCTGTTAAGCAATCTTGTGGTTTCAAAATACTTCCTTTGGCAAACAGTGGCAAGGGTTATAAATGAATTCTATTAAGAGACAATAATTGTTCACTATTACATAGCTTTTTGTACTGCAATCAGATATGTTCAGATTGCAATTATGAAATTACAAGCTGTCAGAAAATGACTGAAGGTATTTAGGTTCATAATTCTATAATGTGGCATAATTATAATGGTAATAAACTATTTTATAGAAAAATTTATTCTTCATTAAAAAAATGTTTTGTAATTAAGGTGTGGAAGTAAACACGATTCTTTCTAGTATGCCAATGTTTGAGTGCAAATTAATATTTATATCTCAACATTTGCAACACTTGAAGGGTTAAGGTCAGAGACATAGGTAAATAAGTCAAATGCAATAATAGATGATGGAAAAAAAAAAGTTGATCAAAGTATGAACCTTGTACGTGTCTGTCAAATACCTACCCTACCTATGATATCATAATAGTTCTTAATACCCACTTATTACCTATCAAAACTATTATAAAGGCTATAATTTCCTGATTCAGAATTTAAATGAAGCCCATCAGTTGTAAACCTGAGAAGACAAAGGACTTAATCATTATCCTGCAATTTTGTTTTGTTCTTGATAAAACTTATGTTGAAATCAACAATACTATATGTGGGAGGACAGAAGTTCAGACATAAAAACAAACAAACAAACAACAACAACAACAACAGCTTTAAACTGAAAAAAATAACAACAGCAAAAACCAACATCAACAACAACAAAACAAGCACATTTCTGGTTGAGTTCTGATGGTTCGAATTTAGAAAGACTTAGAAGAGCATACGAATAGAGACTTTTTTTTAAAAAATCCACTTCTTGGATGCCCATGAAGGTCTGTGTTAGGATAACACTATGTAAACAGATTTTTAAAAAGACAGTCTTTTTACCTCAGTGAGTGCATTTGAAACCTAATAGTTTAAATTACAATAATTTATGAATATATAATGTTCTGTTTAGAAACACCATCCTGGATGATGTTGAGAATATCAAAGTAGATGTAGTACATTGGACAGAGGAGAATGTCATAGAACCTCTCTCACCAATATTGATTCATTCTAACACAAAAATGACCACTAAACCTTTCCTTGTTTGATTCACAAAGTTTAAATTAGCTTGGGACTAGAGCATGGGTCCAAGGACTGTCACAGAACTGTCTACACCATTAAATTGGTAGACTGGTACCAGGGATGATTTTGGCTCAGACACGTAGCATTCTTCCAATACTGACTCAGCACAGTTTGAAATTATTAACAGCCAGGAAAAACGGACCAGAAAAAAACATTTAACTTGCACTGAGGGGACAAAAAAAAAAAAAAAAAAGGATGTGGATTGTGCCATGTCACTGGTCCACACAATCAGAAGGCAAGCCTTAGTCATGTTTGTCTAACTAATAAATACAAAATCTTTGATTTGCATGGAATTTAGGAGAAGGTGGAGAATGATGTGTGATACATATCACAATAGTTAATACTATTTTACTTATGTAGCACAAGCTATCAGCACTAAAAAACTTGAAGGTAACCTTCCAAGAAGGGTGGTATTGAATAGTTTAACATTAGGGGTGCTCTAGAAAGTAAGGAATAGCTTCCTACCCTTTTTGAGCTTATTACCTACCTGTAAACAAAGACAGGACCATCAACCTGTGGTGCAGTTCTGAGGATACATACATTAAAGAATTAAAGCTGGCCATGCCAATTGTATCACTTGTATAAACTTAGAAGAAAAATTCCAGTGTCCTCATAATGTATATCTTATTCACACCACAGAGTATGACAGTAATTCAATTCTAACTACTTGTGTCATGTGACTAATTAATTCATCTAGTGCATACCACTACCATTATAAGCAAGCAAAATGAGTGAGTAAAGTGTGTATTTCTCACTCTTGTCCTAACAGGATCCCTACTACATTTTTTCCTATTTCACATTTTCCTAACCTTTGGGCTGATACTTTAAAGTGCTGAAAAAAAATACTCTTTGAGATCGAGTATGACCAACTACCAGCCAGTCAGAAAGGAAGTCACCAATATTCTGAAACTTTGCATAGGTCACGCTACTGTAATTTCTTTTTCTGTGTATTATTTAGTACCTTTTAGTGGAAGAAAAGAATTCTCTCTACAAGGGTGATCAGCAAAATCTGGGATTTTGCTCATACATATCCCATAATATCCTCTACAAATTTCCATATATACAGTAATTAAATGTTCTAATAGAACACTACTCTGAGATTAAATGAACTGTTCCCTAATAGCCATTCAGTTTTTGCAATAAATTATCCTGCAAAATTGAAAACTAATCAATTTACTATTATACTTTTGTTTGATTTTTTTTCCTTTTTCTTCTGAGTGCCAAAGTAATTATAGGTATAAAGGATAATTGCATATGCCAACAATTTTTCTTTCAATTTTAAAATGTATATTACATATGCTTTCATCTCAGCCACACAGCATACAGAAGCAAATTTTCCTTCACTAAAGCTAGTGATAAAACTTCTATTAACTTTAATGAAAGTAAGATCAGATCCACATCATATTCTTCAATATGACTTTCATATTTTCCATTAGGTTATGTGATAAAAAGCTCATTTGCACTCTCACAAAGGAACACAGAATGGCAATGGCAGGTGTGGAAAACCAAAACAGTACCATGCCTTGGCTACTCCCAGGCCCTTCATAAGAGCTATCAGCCTGCCATGGGCCTACCTTCACAATCTTAGATAATCATAGAGCCCAAAGACAGGCAGAAACCCAAAATAAAGACTCTGAGGAAGGGGCATCCTGTCTGGACCTCTCCCATGGCTTTCCCAGGAGATCCTCTTCCCCCTTGTCCATGCACCCACCATGATGAGTCAAGGCTGGATCACCTTTTCAACTGAAGGAAATTGCTGCCTAGGGTTATGGGACACATTATGAGTTCCAGGGGAAAAACATTTGGGGATTGCACAAGACATTTTATAAGATGTGTGAGGAACCAAGGGCAGGGAAAAGGAAAGATCTAAGTTTGGAGAAGAACAAGCATGGAAAAATAGATAAGTAGATTAAAGGAGTCTGACACACATAAACAGGGAGTGGCTGATACATTTGCCTGGCTGTGCTCCATGCCTGATAAGCAAAGTTGTTCCTGCCTTCATCTTAAACTCTGTTTTCTACTATTTTCCTGCATAAGGGTCTCTCCTTCTTCTTATGTCTGCTTCTCTATGGGAGCCTGAGTGCCAGCAACTGGACTGGGACCACTAGTCATAGGGGCCGCTATGTAAGTGGTGCAGCACCAGGAGCAAGTGTGGGCATGTAAATGAGTGTAGAAGCACTAGCAAAGATCCAGGCATACGAGCCAGTGAGCAGGTCACATGGCCTGGGAACCCGTGTGTGTGTCTCTCAGTGAGACCACAGGAGGGACCTGCAATTGCAGACCAGGAGAGTCCTACCCAGTTGTGTGTGTGTATGCGTGTGTGCGTGCGTGTGTAGGACGATCTGTACTAGCAGCTGGAGAGGGGCTGTGGCCTTGAGGGGCCATATGCCCAAGTGTCAATAACTGGGCAAACTGGGGTCCAGGGATAGCTGCTGGGCAGCATGATTGTCTGAGAGGAGCTGATGGAGGGACCCACAAAGTATACACATACGTACATATTTTCAACTAATGAATCTTCATTCTGAACAGGCAGAGAAGGCATTATCAAGGTGATGCCCTTTTGTCATTTGTGTCTGTCAGTGCTGAGTTTGTCTGTCTGTGTTGATCCATGTTGCCGGCCGTGTACATATGTATCTAAAAGTATAGATGCATATATATGTTGCATGTGTGCTCTGAGTGCATGTGCCCACAAGGAACATGCACTCAGCCTCATTACTAGTTGAACCTAGGGAATGGAGCTGCAACAACTTCCACTGTGTCAGGCAGCTTCGTTCAGCTTCCCCCTAGTATTTTCATTTATGAGTTATACATTTTCTGACTATCCTTATAATCAGGTTGTTAATAACAGTGAATTAAAATAATAATAATAATAATAAGTAGTAAGCTGAAGTTTCCTTAGTAGTTTGCAGGAACTTAAACCACAGCTCTCAAAACTTTAAGATAAAACACAATTCATTAGATTCTTTTTTTTTTTTTTTTTTGTATTTTAGATCTGCACCTTACCTCCTAAATTCTTACAGCTACAGTTCTATGACAGTGAATATTCTTTGGTTGCAGAAAGTGATTACAGACAAAACTTCTCTAGCTTGACTTACTCTTTCTGATCTGTTAAGATGAGTCTAGGTTGATCTATATCTCATTATTTGTGATTTGGGGACATTGGGAGAATGCAATGGTAACCATATAGTTACATACTTTATATACAGACAATATGCTACATAATAAGACCATATAGTAACTTAATGTGGTAGAAACAAGATTATCACTATACTGCATACATTTTACTTCAAAATGCATGGGTGGGCTACCTGACCTTCACCCATTCACTCCCCAACCACAACAACAGAGGGGATAAAGGCTCATAAGTCAAGATAAAGACAGGGAGATCACTTACCAATTACTGTCACAAGCAAAACAGACTCAACATGGGGAAAACTAATTTATTTTATTGGATTTGGATGGTGTGAAACAAAAACAAATTAAAACAATACATTCCACCCATCCCCCTTCTTCTCTGTCTCAGCTTCCTTCCCAAGTCCTCTAAGTAAGTACATATAAGAATACAAATCAGAAGAAATCAGACATTTAGATGCAGAATGCAGCCCCTGGCTTCTTCTCAGAAAGGCCACCCTTGCAGCCCCCTTGCTACCAAAACCTTGCCGTTGCTAAACCCAATCTGGTGCAGCAACAGGAAAATGAGTTATTTTCTCTCTGTTCTCTGGAAGATAATCACAGAAGGAAACAACTGATCTATTTAGATAGTCAGGTGTGCTGCTTGTAGATGTGAGTGTTCTGGGGATTTTGACTTTTTCTTTCTTGTGCTCTGACACTTCCAACCACCCTTTTCTATATCCTTTACCTCTTTTTTCAAGTGAAAAAAGCTACAATTATGCAGTGCATAGTCAATGAAGTTAAATTGAGCAGAACTATTTATTTTAAAAATATTGGTTGTATAAAGTGACAATTACCAGAGACTAAATAAGACAAAGAGTTTAATTTGAAATTGCTATCTGTAAAGAATGCTTGTTTATAATCAAATTTAATGGTGGCTGTAAATGTTAATTTTGCTAATTCAGCTTGGGGATAAAGGGTAGTAGCCAACTCCTTATTAATTTACTAAGGATTAGCAAGAGGAGCATTGAGCATACATGAAAGGGATTTTAATGTGAAAGTAAGAATACAAATCAAAAGAAATCACATAGTCAAATGCAATTCTACTTTCAGATAATGTTGCTTTACAGACTAAAAAAAAAAATCTGAATAAGTAATATAATTCTTCCACCTTTATGAAAATAAATGAGGCTGTTTTGTTTTACTTTGTGTTTTTGTTTTTTTTTTAACTCATTTTGAAAAACATTCCTAAGGATAGCAGTTGGCTAGGGGAAGACCATATTCTTGTCAGAGGCTAGCAAAAGAGTGTCATAAACCAAGATATAAGCTTCCTAATTTGAGATATAAAGAGAATTTAGGTGTTTCATGTCCAGGACAGCTATCTAGAAAGCCTTCCTAGACCCTTAAAATCTGCTGATCTGATTTGCCTAATAATCTCCCTAGTTCTTGAAGTTAGCTCTTTTGTCTACAAAAAAGTACCTTTTAGAAACCATAGATTGACCTCAGTTCTGCTATACTTTACTGACAAATTCTCCTCAGGGAATTGATGCAGGCTAAAAACATGGAGTTGATTAAAAATTCAGCTGGTAGGCATGCCTCCTTTCATTGTAATAGGCCAACGATCAGTGAATTATTTAGGAAAGGGATGAGTTGCAGTGTTTCTTAAACATAAAGCAATATGAAAGTGTTGAGTCTCAAGTGAAGGACGATCATCTAGATGGCTGTTTAGGGGAAATTTTAGAAGACCTTTCCAGTCAAAACAGTGGTTTGGAGCAGCCAGAAATGCAAGCCATGCGTCCATATGGATAGAAAGCAAACTAGACCTTGACTTTACATCAAATGATATAACTTTGTTTCACACCTTGTCCTCTGAAAATTTAAACATTTAATTTATAAAAAAAAGACAAGATGAACTTGTTCCCAGACCAGCACCAGTACAGTAGGAGAAAATGTGTCCTGCCAGTCCTTTTCTTCCTCTCCTTTTCCTATTATTTTTAGTAATGATTTCTGTTTTTTTCTCATGTAATAAACTGTTTTACAGTATGATGTGAATATGAAAAAAGAATGTGACTATCTAAAAGATAATTACACAACATTCTGTATTACATATATTTGAATCCTTTACTTCAACTACCATACCAATATTGGAGAACCGTTATTCAAACAAACAATCTCAAACTTACAAATAAACTCTTGATTTTCAATAGCCTCGGGGGGGGGGGGGGGGGGGGGGCGCGGGGAGTGGAATAAAAGGATTTCAAAAGGTCTGGCTGCTCTGTATTTAACATATAATCCCAACCCTGCTTTGCCTATTTCCTACTGCAGGACTAGCTCCTCTGAACAGCTGTCGTATGTTAGCCTTGGTTAAAGGCCAAACTTCCACCCAGCTGTTCACTACCTCCTGCACTCAGTGGGATGAGGGCAGGGCATAGGAAGGACTGGTATGAGAAAGCTTGTGGGTCAAGATAAAGACAGCAATATCACTTACTACTTAATGGTCACAGATAAATCAGACTTGACATGGAGAAAATTAATTTATTGTTAATTAATATAAATATTTAATTAAATATTCAGGTGATGGAAAACAAACAAACAAAAAGCAAACATTAAAACACCTTTTCTTCCTCATTTTCCCAAGCTCAACTTCACTCCAGAATCACTGGAGGGGATGGGTATGGTATACATATGGTCAATATGAATTTTTTTTCTCTCTGACTCTCCTTCTTGCTCACACTTTTCCTCTGTTCCACCATGGGACCTCCACAAACTGAAGATCCTGAATGAATATCTACCTGCTATCCTGAATGAATATCTACGTGCTTCAATGTGGTGTCCTCCACAGGCTCCACTTTGGATATCTGTTCTGCCATGGAGCACACCCTTCTCCTCCTTATCCTCTGACTTTAGTAATCCCTCTGCTGTTTCTCATTCTTTTTATTCCCTCCTCCTCTCTATGTTTAGTTTAGTTTTTTTTTTTTTGGTCTTTTTTTTTTTTTTTTAAATATATTTTCCAAGAGGCACCACCATTGTGGTGGCACCACCACTGCTGGGCTCATCTGTGCCCTGTGATGGGCCTATTGGAGCCATCTGGAAGCATCTGTGTCCAGCACGGGGCAGCCCTGGCCTCTCCTCCATATTAGCAATTAATGTAAGTAATTCTGAAGACAGGTAGTTGGGGTGATCTGTTGTATTCTGTAGGCAAAGTACTACAACATAAATTACTAAGCTTTACATTTCAGTTCCATAAGATGCAATTATTTATTAGTTGTTCACTTAATATTTCAATATGTCAAGAAAAAAAGGAAATTGGAACTATTGCGATAAAACCAATAGTATACTGTTCTAAACATTAGATAGATGAAAATTGCCATTGAAAATATGCATATATAGTCACTAGCAAAAATAAATAAATAAATAATAACTTCAGCTTAATAACTGATAGCTAAAATAGTTGCTGGTATATAAGCAGTGAATATATTGCCTTGTTATATGCAGGGGAAAAAAAATGCAGTGAAACTTTATAAAGTACCACAGACATTTCATGAGAAATTAGCATTTGCAGAAGGAACCAAAGTAACGTATATATTTTATCTGCAAGCTTCTAAATTACATTTGGATTCTGTGGAATCCAAATCCACTTTTAACCAAATCTTTTTTCAATTTCTTCTTTGAATAAAAAATCAAAGAGTGGATGATTTTCATGTATTAATAAGATCAGTCTGGTTTGCCGTTGTCTTTCAGTGGCTTTAATTTGGGAATTCAGTATTTGTAATTTACAGTGGAAGGAAGACTTCAAGCTCTCTTACTTTGTTGGTTCCTAAATATTTCTCAGTTTAATCATATTTTCCCCTTCAAAGATATATTTAGAAAGTCTTGTCTTGTACCTAAATTATAAACTTTCAGTTTGTTTAAAATCTAATCATCAATAAGTCTCTCTCTTGTGTGGCTGAATAACCAGGTTGGCCCTTCAGAGCCTTTGGAGGTGTTTATATAGGTGTCTAATAGATATCTGAACTACATTATTTTTGCCTTTTTTTTTTTTTTCCTTCTAAATTTCTTTCTTGGAATGTAGTATTGGGACTTTTTTTCCATCTTTCTTCTTTGCAGATGTTCATCTATCCAACTAGCAAAATCTATCAAATTTCAAAATTTATTTTGTGAATATAAGACAATGTTCTTCCAAATCAGAAGCTCTATCCAGCCACAACTTGAAATTTCAAAAGATCTTTTATTAAATTCTTACTGTGGATTGGGTGGCCTGTACCCACCATTCCAGAGACATGGGATATGAGAATAAACCTAGCATTTGAATACATCTCTCCTCATGAAAATTTTGAACAAGCATCAGACAAAAAAGGACAATGTACATATTAACTCTAGCACAGTGTTGTGTATCTTTGCTTTCACCTGCTATTTCAACTGGTCAACAAATTCTAATTTGCAATTCTGGGAGCTTTATTTTAGTTATCCAAATACTAGGTATCAAATCCTAACTAGTTGTCTGTGTCAGGGGAGAAACAGAAGTGCCTTTGGAGAAGAATGTTAATATTACTTATCTGAGTATGAGAGAAACAAACAAAGAAAGAAAACCCTATATAATACCAAAACATTTTATTAGCATGGAAGTTACATTTTATTAGATATGTATTATATTAGATATGCAGATATCATGACATAACGTGTTCTATTCAGTCAACTGAATGCAGAGGTTTTATCTATAAAAGGATTGTGAATGTCATGGTACAAACTGTGCATTTTGTTTGTTTGTTTTCTTTTAAAATCGCTTAAGCACTGTTTTACTATCTGGCATCTATATTATACGTGCAAATGCATAACTGAAAAATATGTCATATTTGATTATATTTTTTTTCTTCCATGTTTTGTCTTACATATTTACTTGGATTGCTAGCTCTTTTAGACAGAAATCATCCTTTTCATAGCTAGTAACACACTACTATAAACAGTATAGAAAGTATTTTGTCTAGTATTAAAAGTACAAATGTAATTTAATCTCTAAGGAATTGCTTTGTTACCAATATGGTACCACTTATTTAGATTTACAACTTCAAAAACATACGTAATAAGCTTTTGTTGTTGTGTTTCATGGTTTTCCTGCTTACTCAATACTTTTAACAGAAATAACAGTGTTTAAAAAAGCTTTATAACTGCATTGATGCATATTATAAAGCTTCAATGCAATCACTGCACTGTTCCTACTGAGATCTTAATAGCCACTCCAAAGTCATTGGCATGTCATGCCATGATGACCCCATTGTCTGTTTGTACTTGCAGCTTATTTATGTTCTACATGTGAATGAGAAAAGTTAATGTAACTATTTACAGTTTTTAGAAACGATTACTCCTATGACACTGCATCTTCTTTAGGTTAAAATTCTTCCTACATTAAGAATTTGGAAGAATAAAAGAAATAACTGAAGATAAATTTGCTTATGTTCAGATGCCTAATTTATTAATACTGAAAGCACTGTTTACCAAAGTTTTCAAACTCAATGTTTCCTTTCATTATTGTGCCTGCTGAGAAAAATAGTAAGACTTGCTTTACAATGTTTTCTGTCTAAATTGCAGGATTTCTCAAAAGCAATTAATCCAGTGCCTATTCTTTTAGGCAAATAAACTGAACTACAAATGAAATCTTGCTTTCTTGGTAACATAGAGTTAACTACTCTTAAGTATAATTTTACTGTTTTTCTTTTTTTACTTTCTTTACTTTTTTTTAAAGCAATATTGAAAATGAAGTTGAAAGCTTCTCCAAATTCTACTAACAGCTACCTAAAAAAGACTCCAAAACAAATAATTTATTGAAATAAACTATATCAAAATCTAATTGGAAGTATGTCTGATTGTTTTGTCATTGAATATTTCTATCAGTGAAAACTGAAGATACCCTGAAAAATAAAATTAGTATTTATATTTTGCATTTCATGAGAGAGGGTAAAGGAAGGAAGAAAGAAGAAAACAGGAATAAAGCAGATGGATGTTGGGAAGAATTCATTGTATTTTGCTTTGTTCTGTTATATAATTTTATATAATTTCTATTACATAAAACTGTAAGAAGCTCTTGGCAAGTGTATGATCTTTGATTTTTCCATATTAATTTGAAATTAAATTAATTTTCATCGAGTATTCTAAGAAACAGCATGAGGGCAAAGCAAGACATTGAGATACAAAAATATAAAAGGATCTCTGATGGGTCATGTTAAGTCCCCTAGAACTGCTCTGCATTAGTAGTAACCAGGAGGAGGGCTCTTGGGTAGTGAGAAATGCAAGGCATACATTCATAAGAATAGAAAGCAAAGTAGACCTTGACTGTACATCAAATGATGCAGGAGGGAAAAGACATTGTTTCACACCTTGCCTTCTGAAAATGTAAACATTTAATTTATAAGAAAGAAAACAAAGAGATGAACTTCTCAGGCCAGCCCCATACACCATAGGTGAAAATGTGTCCTGCTAGTCCCTTTTTCTTACTCTCCTTTCATTTATTGTGCATCCATGCCCTTGTGTGTCAACACCAGAGGAGGATAAGGAGCCTACTGGGCCAACTGTTATTCAGTTTCTGATCCTGCCAGATAATACAGGAAAATCCATGAGAAAGAGGTAACCACAGCATTGTCTGTAGCATAGTTCCCAGGCACTTCTGATTCAGAGTTCTGCAGTGAAACAAATATCTCATAGTCATAATGTACACTCATAGTCTGTGTGTAGGGTGCAATGTACCTCTTTTCAGCACTCCTGCTGAGCTCCTGGTTTCACTCATTCTCTTAGCCTTTCACTTGTGTCTACCCTGGAGGCTCTGTGGTGTCTGGCATTGGTAGCAGCAGGGAAACCGGGACCTGTCCCAGCCAGGAGCAGTGCAGCTGGGGGACCAGGACCACCACAGACCCAGGCACTAGGCACCAACCCTTGGATGGGATTGGGCTGAGGCCAGGCAGGGACATGGAGCCACAGGTGGAATTAGGATCAGCCCAGGGGAGAGAAACCAGGATCAGACATAGCCTGGGTAGGCCTTTGTGGCTGGTCAGGGCCAGTACAACAGGCCAGTGCACTGTGGTCCCTGACACCTACCTATTTCCAGTTGTTTTAACATTTGATTTAATATTTGATTTTTATTTTATTTTTTCCCAATTCACTGTTCCTGCAATTATTAGATTTTGTGTGTATTGTTTCCTCTCTCTAACCCCACTCCTTCTGGGAAAAAGAGAGTAATAATTATCATGAATAAACAAGTGCTCATTTGGTTCAAATCCCTTAAAGGAGAGAAAAAAACCTTCAAAAATGGTTACCACAAAAAGGTATTTAAGAGTGTTTAAGGACTGAAGATGAATATGTGGTACTGCCCAGCATCCTCTGCCAGCATGCAACCAATTAAAGCTAAAGACTTAAAGGACATCCTGCACCAGTGGTTAGAGATACATATTTCAGAACAACAAGTGAATTTGCACGGACTCTTTTAATCTCCTTTTAACCTATGTAAACTATTAAAATCCATTATATTAAAAAGTAAGAAGTATCACAGGTTCATTTCAAGTGGAATGAACAACTTCCTTTTTTAACTTCTCTCAGCTGCTTTCTTTGTTGTCTCATAGTGTTTGTATTGGAAAATACAGAAAACAATTATCTCTATCACCTCTATCATCTTCCCATGGCACTCCTGATTATTTTGTTGGTGTTGTTATTTCCCATCAGCTATCTCTTTTCTATACCAAACAGCAAACAGTCCTAGGTTACTTAGCCACTCCTTAATCTAAAACCATTAAATGCCTTTGATCATCCTTGTCAAGTTTTCTGAACCATTTGTTGTTCAACTGTATCCTTCCTGAGATGGAGAAACACCTATTGTACAAAGTATTTAGAGTAAGGAAAGTAAGAATTTTTACAGAGGCACAACAATGGTTTTTGTTGTTGTTGTTCTGTTTTTTTTTTTTTTCAATTTCCATTTGCATTGCTTTTCATTGCAAATACACAGTAAGTTGACACCATGAATTATGTATCATTCTTCAGATTCTCATTTCTGAATGATAATGGCTAGCACAGAGTTCATTGTTTCACATGTGAAGTTAGAATTGTCTTTCCTATTGATTTCACTGTACTGTAGTGATTTCATGCAGTCTAAGATAAATAGCTAGCATTTCTGTATAACCTGTTTAGAAGAACAGTGTTCTTTATATCAGACATTAAAATTGTAAAATTTAACAAGATCAGAAGATTACTTGGACATGTGAAACTAACAAACGTTAAAAGAAGTTGTGTTCACATTGAAACATTCACAGGCAAAGGAGAACTCGGTCAGTCTGATTTGATAGGCAAGTATGGCTAGTTGAGATGCCCTGGGGTATCCCTTCTGGCCCCAAATTAATACTTAGAAGGACATGCATCTCTTTTCAATCCTGTGTCATATCTATCAGGATAAATCAGAGACTGAGGGACAGGGCAAATGATAATAGGTACTTTTTAGGCAGCTGAATCCTACCCAAGAGCAAATATGTTGTCTGGGCAAGAAATGAGATTTTCTTACAGTGTTGCAATATATCACTAAAAATGAAAATCAGCTTTTTTACATGAATGGATAGAGTAAACTCCAGTAGAGTAAATTGCCTATCCTTTTTTCCCAGGATCTGAACACTTATCATCACACATTTTTAAAAGCTCAATATTGTCCTATTATAATTGAATCTATTATAATCCTGTTCTATTATAATTATAATTGTAATTATAATTGACTTTCTTTCCTGATTGTCTGAATGTGCCTCAGTAGTCCAAATAAATCATTACTTCACAAAGCATTAAATCTATGCATTTTTATGATCTATGCAATAATAAATGGTCTGCACCTCTCACATACAACTCATCCTCCTCTGCAGGAGTCAGAAGATTACTCAAGGCCAAAGATCCTTTGGATTTCAAAATGTTTCTCATCTTCAGCAGTATTTAGTGGTCATTTAGTGACATTAATACAGCTGTTGCCAAATGGTAGTCTGCTTGCCCCTTTGAGGGTGAAGGACATGCTGGAGTGGGGCAGCAAGATTCAGGACTGTGGCTGCAGAAATGGTGGAGCCTGGAAAACTCTTGTGAACAATTGTAGCCCTGAAGAGACTCTAGTAGGCTGAAGGATTAACCATTTTTTATTTATTTATTTACCCTTTTTTTCTGGAAACTGTAGCTGGGTCCCTTGCAAACACTGTGAGGATGAGAAAGGTTGCCCTAAGATAGGTGTAGTATTTTATATTAGAATAACAAACAACAAAAATAATGAAAAAATAAATCGAAAACTATTATTTTCACCAGGGATTGTGTGCAAAATAGTTACTTTTTTATATGATGTATGATAAACTTGCCTGCAATTCTTGTGAAATACCAATGTTTAATAAATTAAAAATAATAATCACATGAATGATATCACCTAACAGTATTGTGAACATATATTTTCATTTCCTATTGTAAATACACATAATATGTATGTCTTTAAAATCAATATACTATAAAATGTGATTTATCTCTAAATGATAACCCAAAAGTTCGCTTGTGAATGGAAATGTCCTCACAGAGTAAAAACAGAGCACTAGTTAACTTGAAGAGCTACATTCAGGCAACAAAGGTTAAACATAAGATAGAATTTTTACTATTTTTATAGAATTTTCTAATTAAAAAAAACAAACACTTTTATAACGCCCTTTATACCAAAGTATATGGAGATATTATGTAAAGGACATATCCAATCACAGGCATGCAAAATTCAGATTTGGTGCAATACTAATTCTGCCACCATGAGACCACATGACAGGGCTCATAATCTGTGCCAAGTAAAGCTGCCTCATATAATAAACTTGAAAAAAATAGTAAAAAACAAAACAAACCACTATTATAATAGCACTACATTATAATAGCAACTTTCAGAAACTTTCATAGTACAGTTAAACAGAGGAAAACAAAAATACTAATTTGCTAAGCAGATATTTAATATAACCAGAGAGATCTTTTCTGTCTAGACTTCATTTACTAAAATAGCTAATCAAATGGATCTGGTATTTCTGCTGCAGCATTATAAAAAAAAAAAAAAAAAAAAAAAAAAAACACTTTGATACAGTAATAAATGGGGCTCCATTAAAAAAATGTTATTGGCAACAAAATCTTAAATCATTATATTTAATAGAAGACAGTGACATGAATGTGATGTTTTACGTGCAAAGCCAAATATTGGTAAGATCGATATATTTTAATGGTTTGTTTTTAGAAAAGAGTTGTTTGCTTTATGGAGTTTTGGTAATTCATTCCAATAAAACAGAAAGGTCCTTCTAATCAGTGTATTGGGTGGGCTGGGGGATCTGTTTCAAAACTACTGAAGCAAAAACAAAGATCTGGCATACATATTTCAGCCGTTAACCTGAAGGGCTGTGCTGAAGGGCATTACAATACACTACTTAATGTTGAGTCACAAATGAAATAAATTATTCAAATAAACCATTCAACCTAGGTGACAAAGACTGAGGCTGAACTGATTTCAAATCACTTATATCAGACCGTATACAAAAATGCTACGGAGTTAGCCCTGATACAAACCGAAGTAACAGATTTTATGGTTTTGGTGGAAATGTAAACAATTAATTTGTAGGATTTGATCAGAGGGTAGACATTTCCCTAACATATGATATTCCAGTGTTGATAAAATATCATTTCTTGATGAATCATTACAAAGGAAAACAGACAGCTGAACTACTCAAACAGCTCCTAATAGGACATGAACCTTGAGCTACGTCTGGTCTCGTCTCTAGTTTCATAGCTACATGTAGAAACAAAACAACAACAACAACAAAAGTTAAGGAATTAACACAATAGTTCCAACAATCCACAGTCCACAAAACTCAGTAAATATTGACACCATCTCTGATTTCCTTTCCTTTTAATGGGAAGTGCTAAAGAGGAAACATCTACTTATTAATGAAAATCAAACTCCAGAAAACTTAACTAATAGATTTTTGCTGGAGTTAAAAGTAGGTCCACTGTGGGCACAGTTTGTTGTTGTTGTTGTTGTTGTTGTTGTTGTTGTCGTTGTTTGTTTGTTTGTTTCCCTGAAAACAGTGTTTATACAGAGAAACTTCAAACTGTTGAACCAGAATTTTGACATCTTTTATTCTCAGAACTGGCCTACATATTTTATTCTCAAAGCTGCCAGATGCTCTGCTTTGAAATGCTAACACCTAAAATGTTTGCTTTCTATTACCTCTGCCTCTATTTCACTTTTACAAGAAAATAGAAGTGTACTATTTTAAGAGCTACAATTGTCTTCAGTATCTCTAAGTGAAACACTCAAAGCAATCAGGAGGTCCCATTAGTACTGTTCTTGCATCTGTCGACTTCAGGTAACCTTGTGGAGCAGTGTCATCTTCTACTTTCTTTCCTTTGTCTTCTCTTTCTGCTACTGACGTTGTTTTTGCATATAACAGCTGTCCAATCTTTCCAGAAGCCAATTCAGTATGATTTCTTCAAGGGGTTATTATCTGACACTGGACTTTTGCATATTGAAATTGTCCTGTTCTTCAGAAGCTGTAGATATTTCCCATATCTTGCTGCATTCAGCAAAGTATTCAGCACACTACCTACAAAACTAGCGAAAAAATAAATAAACCATTGAATATTTCTTCTTCAGTAAGCATGCTTTCATTTAAAGGAAAATCTCTGATGAGCACATGTTAAACAGTATTAGATTTCTAATTTAATTTCATAGATGCATAGAAACATAGAATCATCTAGGCTGGAAAAGATCTTCAAGATCATCAAATCCAAACAATTTCAGTAGTCCTAAAATATATATTGGTCACTTTCAGAATATTTCTCTGCTTTTATTTTTGACTTCTTTTGACCTAATCACTTTGTAGCATTTAGTTTAATTCTAATATTATTAGGTAATATGATGTTATATTTTAAATAGTCATCTTTGAATGATATGAAAAAAAAATTAATCACATTGCTGATAAACATTTTGTCACTCTTTCATGAAAAGGTTTTTTAAAATAAAATCTTGATTCCTGTGAAATTCCTCATTCTTATTTAGAGTTAGTCTAATTGCCTGTTGCTGTTACTACTTTTCAGGATGAAAACAAAGTTCCTTGTCCAATTTCTATTATATTCCAACATAACTGCTGCCACATCTTGAAACGTATGACTGATGTTAAAAGACATCTCTATATGGCTTTCCTGGAACTGTGAGCACAAGTAGAACTGTCAGTTACCAACAACATGTTTTTGTGTATTTGAATCTTGTTATATTTCTTTATATTCCTACAATTACAATGTATATTTGCTAATTGAAGAATCTAGCCGTCAATGAGAAAAGTTGTAGAAAAATATGTGAGCATGTTCTTGCTGTGTTTGGATGACAGGAAGCATTATTTTTGTCCTCAAGATATTCCAAAGCCTTTCAGCCTCTAAAGAAGCACACACTGTACCCTTTTACACCTGTTAAAGGTCAAAATCTCATTTGTACCGCAACTGCCATATCTAACTCAGTTTTGTGCTATGGTAATATTCATGTGAAGAAGATCAGTGAAGAGGAAAGGGAAGAGCATCATATACGAAGCAACACAGTTCTTCTTATCCCATATTCTTGTAGTATGTCTTCAGTAGACAGTTGGCTACCAGATATTTACAGAATACATTCAAAGAATATTAAGAACAAAATAACAGCATGAATCAGCAATCACTCTTTGTAGAATCCCACTGACAACTCTTATCTCCACAGGTGAAACGTAATCCACTGCTGCACTGGGAAGAGGTGTGTAGCATAATACATTTCATGGAAGAATGCTTGACTTGAACCAGCTGTAAAGCAGGCAAAGCTGTCTCTGTCACAGAACGTATCTTACCTTTTTAAAGTTTGACTGAAATATGACATAACAGTGCAGAATATTTCAAATATATTTTAAAATATTATATACTTCTGACTTGGACAGCTGACCAAAAAGGAACTAAGCACATATATATATATTTCTGTTATCTTATTAAATCTGTCCTTCCTTGCTATAGGATTATAAACATTTTTTATAGCTATCATCTATTTCTGTCATATTTTAGATTTACTAGTTCACCAAACATAATTATCAGTTATTTAATCCTTACAGTAGAAAAATCTTTTTTTTTTTTAATCTTTTTTTTTTTCCCTATTTCAGTTGTTGTTTTTGCTGAACATATTAATTATTGAAGTCAAGGATCAAAACATGTAAAATGACAAAAGCTATTACAATGTCTTATGAAAAGTCTGAAGGCCTATCCTGATTTCATCCCATATTGATTGAGCCTTCTGGGTGGACTACAGCACTGAGACTATACTATATATTCTGTCTCGCTATGGGAATATGGTACACCTGAAATCCATTGTATATGTGTTTCCACATTGCAAAATGTCCGTGCCACAGGATATAATTGCTAAAAATCAACTTGTAATTTCAGCTTTCCAGAAACATGCAAAAAGCATGTTTAGGTATTTTAGTCTGTGGACAAAGTGCTGTGACTTTTAAATAAAATCTAGTTTGTTGTGTTGTGGGTATTTTGTGTTTGTTTTTTTTTTTTTTTAATATTTGTGTGTGTTTTTTGGTTGGTTGGGGGGGGGGGTATGTGTGTGTGTGTGACAGTTTACTTTTAAAAATAGAGTAATTCCTGTGAAAGGCATGCATTATATGTACATTTTCTCCACGTAATTCCATATCCATTTTCTACTGAAAAAAAAAAAAAAAATCCTGGAGAAAAATTTCAGGTCTGACTCAATTACTAGGTAAGAATTTTAGTACTTACTATATATTCCATGCTACAGAGCTGCTCAAACTGAAACTACAGAATCTTAAATGAATTTCGACAAAAAAATGGAATGAACTGGTTTTTTTCTTTAACCAGAAATACGAAAATAATAGTAACTACAAAAAAAAAAAAGTATCAATAATCCTGAATCCATTAAGATCAAGTTACTTCAAATTAATCTGCCCCCTTCCCTCCCTTTTTCTCATGAGTTCAAGAGACTCTGATATGACACCTCTGAAAATTATTCTTTCTTTTGTTCAACATACTTTTAAACAATATGCTGAACAAATGTTAAATATTTTATTTTATTTTATTTTATTTCTATTCCCTCAGTTTTTATTCAATAGACTGGTGTATAGAAATATGGCCAAGAGTACTTGGGATCTGTGTTTCAGCTTTAACTGTTCATTCCATATTTTCTCTGCACAACTACTTCCTCACAGTCAACAAGTTACTTGTCCTGACCCTGTCTCCACCCCTCCACCCCCCGCCAAGTAAAAATGTTACAGCCACAACTGACACAGAATTAAGTCCCAGAGAGGAATCGGTGGCTCAGTAAGACTGTAAATGATGTCTTCATTTCATCTTTGGCTGTCCACATCTTCCAAAGTACTTTAAATTCATAATGGTAAAAAAGTCTTTCCAGAGCGCAAAGAGTACTGATTTCAACAGCACTGACATTCCAATTTGTAGACATGGGAAATCTAGATACATACATGAAACTCAGAGGTATGGTTATACATTATTTGTATGATATGTGTCTTTGTAATATTAACTGGCTGAAGACTCTGTACTAGAGAACTACTTTAAAAACTTTGAAATACTTTCTCACAGTACAGCATCTCCGTTTACTCAATGCTGCCTGTTCACATAGCCAGTTGTTACTCTAATGAATCTTCCTACTTTGTTTAAAGCTCAAATCCATTGCCAAACAAAGCCTTTGTTGTTAAAAATGTTGATTGTGCCAAAATTGATTTTGGATTACAAGCCTAAATTAAATACCAATGTCTGTGAAAACTTATTTTAAAGGTAACAGAAAACATCTTCATATTATTTGTTCTGAGAAAGGGACTTTAAAAGTTACATTCTGACAAATGTAGTTGCAAGCAACCATCAAAGCAGAAGAAAATGTGTTAGAGACAAAAACAAAATAAAACAAAACAAAACATAACAAACAAACAAAAACTTCAATTGCTAATGTAGTCTTGAGGACTTCGCAGTGTTGAAAGCAAAGGGACTGAGGCCCTTCAGCTCCCGTCGGTATCAGTCTCAGACTCAATACCTACATTTTTATGTTTCACCTTCTATAGTGCAGAAGCAATATCCTGTGTTATTGAAATGAATTAGTTTTGTTTTTTTTTTCATTTATTTATTGTGAAAATTATGTTGATTATTATTTGTTTCTTTGTGCACAGGAGCTTAATTCTTATTACCACAAAAACATTCAGCAGAAATATGGTAGCTGCCTTGTGGTATTTGCAGTTCATAGAAATAAACAACAGATAGGCTATAGTGTCAGCATGTCAGCAACCAAATTGTTTCTAACATTTTAGTTTTGGTACTCATTAAATTAACTGAAGAGTTTTAAAGAGATGTTTTAAGAAAAGCTGGGTCATCAAAAGTTAATCAAAAGTTAATTAGAGGATTTGACTCACCTCATTCCTGTCTTCTTCAATGTTGGTGTGCATATTTAAGGTAAGTGTCTTTGTCCTAGTATAATTGGTGAAGATCTGGTCAGTACAGGAATTGGAGTCCAGAGAAGAGCTAGTCTCTTATTTAATAGAACCTACTCTGATTATGATTATTCTCATCTGTAACATTATCAACTGCATTGGCTACATTCCTGTAAAGTATAAACACAGAATCATAGAATCATTCAAGTTGGAAAAGATCTCTAAGATTATCTAGTCCAAGCTTTAACCTAGTACTGACAAGTTCACCACTAAACCATGCTACTAAATTCCAAATCATAGAATCAGCCTAAACTTCCCCTGCCTGAGCTTAACACCACTCCCGCGGGTCCTATCCCTGGTGATAATGGAGAATAGGTCACCTGCCTCTCCACTCCCCCTCGCAAGGAAGTTGTAGACTGCGATGAGGTCCCACGCCTCAGCCTCCACTTCTCCAGGCTGAACAGGCCCAGTGACCTCAGCCGCTCCTCATATGTCTTCCCCTCTAGGCCCTTCACCATCTTCATTGCCCTTCTCTGGACACTCTCCAACAGTTTCACGTCCTTTTTGTACTGTGGTGCCCAGAACTGCACACAGTACTCGAGGTGAGGCCGCACCAGCACAGAGTAGAGCAGGACAATCACTTCCCTTGACCAACTAGCAATGCCGTGCTTGATGCAACCCAGGATACGGTTGGCCCTCCTGACTGCCAGAGCACACTGCTGGCTCATATTCAACTTGCTGTCAACCACAACCCCCAGATCCCTCTCTGCGGGGCTGCTCCCCAGTGTCTCGTCACCCAGTCTGTACGTATACCCAGGGTTGCCCCGTCCCAGGTGCAGGACCCGGCACTTGCTTTTGTTAAACTTCATGTAGTTGGTGATCGCCCAGCTCTCCAATCTGTCCAGATCTCTCTGCAAGGCCTTTCCACCCTCATCCGAGTCCACAACTTCTCTAAGTTTGGTGTCGTCAGCAAATTTGCTCAAAACACCTTCTAGTCCTACATCCAAATCATTTATAAAAACATTGAAGAGGACTGGCCTTAAAATGGAGCCTTGAGGGACCCCACTAGTGACCATCCGCCAGCCAGATGTGGCCCCATTTACCACAACCCTTTGAGCCCTGCCCGTCAGCCAATTGCTCACCCATCGTCTGATGGTTTTGTTAAGTTGTATGCTGGACATTTTATCCAGTAGGATCCTATGGGAAACCATGTCAAAAGCTTTGCTGAAGTCCAAAAAGATCACATCAGGTGGTTTCCCTTGATCGACTAGATGGGTGATCTTATCATAAAAGGAAATCAAATTTGTTAGGCAGGACCTACCCCTCATGAACCCATGTTGGCTGGGACCAATGACTGCATTGTCCCCCAGGTGAGCTTCAATAACTTCAAGGATCATCCTCTCCATAATTTTACCAGGCACTGACGTGAGACTGACAGGCCTGTAATTGCTAGGGTCTTCTTTCTTACCCTTCTTGAAAACTGGCACATTTGCCAGCTTCCAGTCTACTGGGACCAGTCTACATTTTCTTTCTTGAAGACCTCCAGGGAAGGTGATTCAACCACTTCCCTGGGCACCCTATTCCAATGTCACAAAACCCCTTCAGTAAAAAATTTCTCCTAATATTCAACCTAAACCTCCCCTGGCACAGCTTGAGGCTGTTTACTCTCATCTTATCACTTGGTGCTTGTGATGTGGTAAAATCTCAACAACCAAAGCAGGTATTCTTTATCATGGTGCCAGGTATGTGGGGGATCACTCCACTTAACACACATACGCCAAGGGTTACTGGCAGTGTTCTTATATTAATGTGATATATACATATTCATTTCCTGTAACTCTCTTGCATATTCATTAGGTCTCTGAAGAATCATTAACACAGGTTCCCACCCCTATTCGCATGAGTGCTAGAGTCCTTGGTTGGTTGTCCAGTGTATTCTGGTGGTCTTTTGATGAAGGTCAGAAGTCTTCCTCACTGCTAAACTTCTAACTCTTCTTTTCTTTGACAGACTTCAGTAGTCCATGCCATTTAGACTGAATCATTTCTGGCAGTGGTGATTGTTTGCTGATGTCCTTTTTCACAGAAGCCAAACAGATGGACACTCCTTGTCATGTGGAAGTGGAGATAAAGAGCTACATACCAACTGATTTTCCAGGCCATGGAAAACAAGAGTTAATCTGAAATGTTCTTATAGTTATATGTCTGCTTTCTTCCAGTTGTTGCATTTTCCCCTGACTCCATCTAATTCCTGAGCCCTGTCAGAGACTAACAGGGGATTCATAGAGTTTTATGTTAGCCTTTAAAAACACAGTTTGAATGTTAATTATGTAGCAGTATCTATTTGCCTGTTATCGTATAGTTAATCAGAATTTAAAAAGCTTCTTCTCAGAATAACTATGCCCTCATAAATGCAATGATTTTTAGATTTGGAATGCACAAGCATTGTGAAAACAAAGAATATGTATTACAGAACTGTAGAACATTAATTAAAACTAGAAGAAGAAAGATAATCAAGGCATACTACTAATATCGATATTACATTTAAGTAGCTATTTGGAAATCTTTACAACTAATTGTCTGCTAGAGAAAGAGTTTGTTTAGGCTGTGTGAGTTCAGATACTTTGCTTGGAAAAATGACATCTTCAGCTGGCACATCAAAAGCTGGCAAAAAATATCTGCTAATATAATTAAAATTGAAAATTCTACCAGCGTTAAACCACAACAGTGAGAGTCCACTTGTCAGCTGCGGTCAACCCACCACATGGCTGAATAGAAAAAATAATATGTGTAAAAAACGTTAAAACAAATGTACTAATTTAAAAATGTAGAATATGTAAGAATATGTAATCTAAATAACTGAAAACTAATCAATTTGATTAACATATGCTATGATTTGATACATTTGACATCACCATGGAATGGGACTCGTTAATCAGCTTAGATATCTAATGTATACAAGATACATCCTGAATGGGCACCTCTACTTTTCTGAGGAAAGTGTTATGTTTTTCCATTTATTGGTGTCTTGATTTAAATAATATTTGCATTATTGAATATATTTACCTTCTAAGATCATAAGCATACAGAAAAAGATCCCTAGTAGCTTTACAAAATGAAATTATCATTATCATCATCATCTTCATCACATTCAGTGCTTTATGAGAGTAATTGAATCCACAGATAGCCACAGGTAATTACTTTTTTTTTTTTTAATTAGAAATTAAAGTCTTGTTTATTTCAAGGAATATCATTAGTAGAAAAGTATTATAACAATTTTAGCTTTCACCTAAGAAAAAATTCTTTCTGTGTTTCATGATATTGGATTAAATCTTTATTCATTTTAATGGCATTAGAGATATTTCTTTACATACGACGAGGAAAAAAAAAATTGGACATAAAAATACATGCTTATCTAACTGGTAGGAGTACGAAGACTTTTTTAGAAATCTATCCCCTGGAAAAAATATCTCACCCTTGTGAAAGAATACACTTTAAAATATCTGCAGCAAGAAAGCCATCTATAAAAATAGCTTATGAAATAAAACTATGCAAAGCAGTTTCTAGTTAATAACACCAGCTATGATACCAGGAATTATCAAGAAACAGGTAACAATTTCTTTTTGCCCTGCAACGAAATGTAAGTTTTTTGATTACATATGTTTGTTTGATCTTTTAATTTCCTTTGTTCTTACTCCCAACACATATACAAAAACCCTCCCTGACTGTATTTACTGTATAATTGAAGAGAATACTACTTAATGATTCATGTCATTGTACCATTTCAAATAACGAATTTCTATACGTAGTGATTTCTGGCAGTCATCAGTAAGAGTGATCCAAGTAGAATTGCAATCAAGCAATGGTCAGTGATGTCTGGAATGTTATGGAGCTATTAAGAGCATTCCAAAATAAATTTAGATTTATTCCAAGAATAAAATTTTGTATCATTTTCCCAGAATTGAAGACAAAATAAATTAATGACAACAAAAGGTGTCTTTTTTAAAACTACCACAGGTAACAATGTGATATATATACTCTGATAACTCACAGACAACAGTAGGCTTACATTACATATATTTCAGAACTGTTTTGTTAATGGATAATTTGCTATAAATGTAGTAAATGGAATTGCACTTGTTTATATTTTAATAAGCATTATTCATATTTAGGGGAAAACTTAAGTCCATTGGACACTAGTTACAGAGTAAGTTTGATTTAATGTTTGACATCCTTTATATGAGTTCTAGTATCATAGGTTGAATTACATTAGGGATAAGTCTGGTCCTTTATTTGAACCATATTACCTCATAGGAGCCTCAGCAGCTGTGTAAACTGAATTAAATAACACAATCTAGGCATTAAGGCAGAGTAATTAACTTGAACACTGGAGCAGGCTTTCCAAAGCACAGATTAAGGTTGTCATTTTCCACTTTGTCTCCAAAACTGTTTACTAGTATCATCAGTCAGAGGTAATTAAATCTGCTAATCTGCGAAGGATACTTGGAAAGTAATCTAAATTAAAAAAAAAAAAAGTTTTTAACATGTTAATTATTTATTTTTATTTTTATATTCAGCTTGGGGGAGCATATTAAACGCAGAATACTTCCTGGTAAAGCATGGAAAAAAAGAATGTCGCTGTCAAAATGGAAAAGAACTTGAATGAACACGTCCACCGGTGGTCTGGTTAGTCTCTCTCAACTTCTCATTATTAGTTCTTTTTAAAATACCACAAAACTGGACTATCAGCCATGAAGTAAATTTACTCAATAACAGAGGAGGAGTTTTTTTCTTCTTGCTGAATAAATTTCTGTTCTGAAAAGCTTACGCTAGCAATATCAAGTCTCTAAGAACACAGTGTTCTTTGTGTTACTCAGATGCAAAGGTGTTATGTAAAACCTTAATGTTTAGCCTTTTCATTATGAAGTATAAAACACTGGATTAAAGCATATTGTCATGAGGGAAGTCTTGCTTCTTGAAAGTTAGAGAGAATTCAAAACAAGCAATGGAATAATATAGCATTATTCTCCAGTTATCAGAAATGGCATTATATAATGCTATATATAGCATTATACTCCAGTACCCTTGCAGGGTACTTTTACTTTATTATTATTATTATTATTATTTTATTATATATTACTATTTTTTTCCCTAAGGCATGATGTCAGGTTTGTCTTTTTTGTTTGTTTGTTACTTTTTAAATGAACCTACTAAATTTACTTCTTCTACTTTTATAGATTTGGGAATTATTAAACCTTGATATTCAATATTGTTGTCCATGCCCTGTCATCTGTTTGCTACTTGTTGATACTGATAAGTCACGCATATAATACTTTATTTTTGACATTACAGACACTAAAAGTAACAGATTGCATGATCATAAACAAAGAATTATGACCCCTTCATGTGATCAAGCAGTAGGAGGGGGAAGTCTATGAGAAAGAAAGCTTCTCAAATACCGCATCTACAACAAATGGCAATTTAAGAGACAGAATTGACCATAAAAATGAAAAGCAAATTGTGTTTTTTTTTTTTTAAGAATTATTAAGTTTCTTTTAAAAAGTATTCTAAATTAGACATTTCACATAGTTTAGTCCCCACCTATTTTAGATCTCCCACACGCTTCCTAGAACAAATCCACAGAAAAGCAACCATAGCAGATACTTTATTTTCCATCTACATAGAAAATTAAATCATTCTGTTGCCCCAGCTGACACACAAATGTTACATTTATCTGTGATAAAAGCATATAAATAAAATGTTGAAAAAGTTACGTTGTAATTTTTCTTTCTCCCCATTTACAGTATTATGTTTCCTTAAAAATTATATGTTCGTAAGAGGAAGGAGGAAACCAAAGGGCAAATAAAAGATGAAGCAATATCAATTACACCAGCTAAGTCATTCATAGTCTATTTGCTGATATGTAGCTGTGGAATAATTGCTTGAGGTGACTTGGAAATTAAACTGATATTCACACACATTTAAAAGAAAAGGTACAGTATTGAAGAAGCTTCCAGGGTGGAGTGTAGCTGCATTACATAGAAGTTCCCTAGGCCTCCTGTTAATCACACCAGGGGAACTTGGTGTGCTGACTCTGTGAGGAACAGTAAGGAGTATGGAGCGGAGTGAAGACATCGCAGTTAGGCTCTGTGATAAGATGTAAACTTGATTGTTCTTGTGCACACTGAAACCGAAAGCTGCACATTTGCTACCCTGAGCCAATGGCGTGTCATGTTTATTACAAAATGCTGTACTTTGCTGAATTTTGCTCATTATAATATCACTATAATACCAGAACAAAACTCCATCGCAAAAGCCACCCACCTCCAAGGTGTGATCACACCTCACTAAGCATGCTCTCTGAATTTTTTGGAGCCTATACCTTTAAACAAAAGTGAGAACATTTTGCATGAATCGTAACCAAGATATGCATAACTAGAGTCACTCAAGCTCCCCCTAAATATAGAAAATAAAATTAATTGGCTTAAGAGAGAGAGGATGCTAGGGAAGATACCATTGCAAAGGATACCTTCTGAGTTCTGGGACCAGTCGACGGGCTGAGCCTCTCTATCCTCCCCCTCCACCCCACCCCACCCCTTCAACTGGGATGCCTTTGGGTAAGATTTGAACACTTGGTTACACCAAGTGCCTGCCCGGGGAATTTAAAAATCTCTGTAGTGTCACTTCATATCTTTTAACGTATCCAGGCTGTATTACTCATACTTTTGGTATTTGCACGTGCTTTGCAAACAGTGAATTTATCACCAGCAATCCAAAGAAACTGTATACCTGTTGCTTTAATAAGTTGCACTACTCATTAAATCTAGATGTGATAGTTCTCATTGAATGTGACCAAAGTCTTTAAGTGTGGCTGTGGTAGTTCATGGAACACGACTAGATTGAGGGTGTATTACATTATTTGTGAATCTGTAATCATGATAGTTCAGTACTCTGAATGCGACCAGACTTATAACACCGAATTGGGCATCACTCCCAATTACTTTACCCTTTAATGCAACAGTAGCATACAATTTACTGACTACCTATTAATTTTTTTTAAAAGGTCAGGCATAGCTAAACTAAGTGTTGGTGCTGCTGCATTCAAGGATGAGAGTGGCAATTGTCAAAGTTCTAGTCAAAAAAGAAGAGAGGGACAAACATGGTATCGTGTTTTGCTAAGACTGACTACTTGAAAGGATTGACTCTGAGGCAGTTTAATTATTCTTTTTATCTATTCCCCCTATCCCTTACATTTATCCATGAGTGTCTGTTGTCTTCCAAAGAAGATAGAAATTCAGAATAGGAGCACCAATACCACACTCCTCCTGAAGAAGGCAACAGGTGTCTCAGAACTTGGCATAACCCTTTGTATTTGAGAAAGGCTGCAACTGGGACCAAGAAGGACATTGAAATGGGGAGCATGACAAAAAGAAAGGGGAAAAGATGAGTGAGTTTCTCAAACAAGAATTTCAACCATTATTTTACTGAAACAAGGATGTTTTGGACTACTTTATAGTGAAAACATTAGTCAGATTAACAGTAAATTAACAGACCCATTTGTATAATGTGTTATTTTGTGGTCAGCTGAACCCCAAATATATTAACTATTTAAAATACCTTCCAGGTACCTTGTATTTATACTCATTTATACACATTTATTACCCTTATGAAAGAAGGAACAAGTGTTAATATTCATATTCTGTACAGAGAACAATATGATATACAGAAGTTATAACAAGTAGGCATTGAAAGAAAATTCTCAAGCATCCTATGCTGCTCCACTATTATATATTGAAAAAATATATATATATATATTTTAAATGTACAAGTGTAGTAAGCTTATCCAAGAAATTCCCTGAATAAACTCAAAAAAAGGCAGATGCTAACAGCTCCTTCACTTTCAGCAGAGTCTGGAAATGTCTTCAGACTTGCACTATATTCTCTATTAAGACATATATTTCCTGAAATTAAAGAGGAATGGCTTTTAAACTATCAGAAACTGATAGTTTAGACAGTAAAGATAATAGAAATCTTATTAAATACATTGATGTCATGAGAAGCAGTGGAGTTTAGCAGTAAGATCCAGTAGCATTATCATTATGCAGACTAAGACCACTCTGCAGTTGTAATTTTCTGCTTCAGTTCTTCATATGACTAGAGAAGTCCAGTCAGCTGGAAACTTAAGGACAATCCTTAAAATTTCCTCAGACTACTATTTTACCCCTCCCCCCTTTTTTTTTTTAGATTTTTTTTTTTTTTGCATGAATCTATTTGTCTTTCTTCATTCTTTATAAACAACATTCTCTGTTGGTTAGATTTTGGTTTTAGTTTGGTTTGGTTTGGTTTTGGTGGATTGGGCATTATTATTCGTTTATGATGTAACAGAAAAGAGCTGTAAATCCTAGGTCTGAGTAAGCTGCCTTGCATCATGTTTTGTTATCAACAACAGTGAATAAGATCAGTTTGGGTTTTAAATCATACCATCATGTTTTACAATGTAACTACATGAATATCTTCTCTAATGAAAAGCCAAGTTATAAAAAAGTCTCTCCCTTTTTGCTACCTGCTTGTTTCCCCATGTTGCTGCTGGTCACTGCTTCCTCTATTTTGGCATACAACTCTCTGAGAGACAGCGTTTCAACTAAAACACTAAAATGAACAACCTTACATTTCTCACTGAAAAAGAAATTCCCTAAATTTCCAAGGCAATCAGCTCTGGGGTAGATGTGTTCTGCAGTGGAGCAGGGGACTGCAGCATGCAGCGGTTTCCCTTCATCGAGGCCCCTTCGAGGAAGCCAAGAGAGCTGCAAGGACCTGGCAGCCCTCACGAGGGCAGCTGACAAGGCTTGGGCAGAGCCAGGAGCACCCCACCTCTGTCATACAAAGGCAGGCCCTGGGGAGCAGAGCAAACGGAGCGAGGCACATCAGTTTGCCCAGGAAGAGCAGAGTATCCCACCCCACTCAGGAGACTGGCTTACCTATCGGTTGCCTCCCAGACGGCAAATCCATCCTGGTCTCCACCAGGCAGAATGTTCTTGCCTAAAAGACTGGCAACCCAGATCAGGTGCCTGCCCAAAAATGTGTCTGTTCAGGTCTCCAGCTGCAGAGAGTGCCTAAGCCTGTTCCTGCCAACAGAGTGTGGCAGAGATACCATATGTGTGAGGTGAGAGCGAGCAGGTGGAGGATCTGATCAGCCTGGTAGCAGAGCTCCGGGAGAAGGCGGAGAGATTAAGGACTATCAGGGACTGTGAACAGGAGTTAGACTGGTGGAGCAACTCCCTGCCATGCCTGCAAGAAAGGCAGTGTGGTGATACACCCCAAATAGTGGTGGACTCCCAGCCCTGCCACTATCTGGCCGAGGGAGGGGATCTAAGAGATGAAGAGAAATGGAAACAGGTCCCTGCCTGGGACCTCAGGGGAGACCTTATTGCCCTCTCCAACTACCTGAAATGAAGTTGTGGGGAGCTGGGTGTCAGCCTCTTCTTGCAGATAACTAGTGATAGTACTAGAGGGAATGGCTTCAAGTTGTGCCAGGGGAGGTTTAGGTTGGAAATGAGGAGACATTTCTTCTCAGAAAGAGCAGTAAGGCATTGGAACGGGTTGCCCAGGGAGGTGGTGGAGTCACTGTTCCTGGGGGTGTTTAAGGAAAGGTTGGATGTGGTGCTTAGGGACATGGTTTAGTGGGTGATGGTGGTAGAGGGGTGGTAGGAACAGATGATCTTGAAGGTCTTTTCCAACTTTAATGATTCTATAACTCTATGAAGAAAAAAAAGAAAAGAAAAAAAAAAAGAAGAGACAGACAACAGCAGCAACAACAAAACAACAAAAAACACTGTATGTTTTATTCATTGTTATTGTTTTAATACAAATCATTATGAAGATACAGATTACAATTTAAACTTGTGGTACAAAATGAAAGCATAGGAAATTCCTAGAAGGGGTTTGGTTTTAGACAAAAACTACTTTCTCTCTGCTTGCCCAACTCAATAAGGAGTGATAGCAACAGAAAATCACATCCATTTCATTTGAAGATACCAAAATATTATATTTGTTTTGTCCTGTCCAGATGATAGAACACCCTGGTGGTGTCCTGCCCATCGGGCACATGTAAAGGGAATTTGAATTTTTAGTATACTTTGGAGAGACAAATAATGCTAGCAATAATTGGGCTTCACTCTGGAGTTAGTTTCAGGTAAATTAACAGGCAAATTCCTGCTGCTGATAGTAAGACTCTGCCTTGTCACATGCATAATATCTGCAATGAGTCATTGCCGAATTGGAGCTTTTACTTGTGGCAAGGGGAAAATGTGTTATGGATAATTCTCATTCTACTTTTTTTATTGCAAAGCTATATCACTGCTTACACATAAAAATGTTCTCCTCTTAATCACCATTTGAGAGCCCTTGAAATGCAATAGTGATGACTCCTAGCTACCGAGCTAGATAGATGCTAATGCAAAGTGAGTCATTACAATTTAGGTATAACCTACTGCCTAAAACGTTCTAATAATTTGAAGGAGTGATATAGGCATGATATACAAATCATATTATGTCTCTAACCAGTTTGAAATAGTGCACTCTATTTTCTCAATTATATTAAGGCAAAGCATAGTCTGGCAATCTTTCTCAATGACCTTTCTCTCCTTTTGTGGATCAGCCTTATGATTTTTTTTTTTCAGCTTGCAGAATTAAGCATATAATCAACACACACACACAGACTTCTCCTATTTGGCAGTAATTATCAACCAGTGAAAAAAGTGTGAAATTACCCATTGGACTTCTTCAGACAATAGTTAGCAATTAGTACAGTCATATTTTTTCTCATATGTCATACTTTCAGAAATGTGAGCAAATCCTGTGTGCAGTCATCAGATGATAGGTAATACAGGAGCACAACGTCACATCACCATGTCCATATCACAGCTGGAAAATGTATTGACTTGATCAAATCCAGAAAATATCTAAGAAAATAAACTGTTGGTAACATAAGGAAATATACACAGTAATATCAACATAAAACAGCAGGATCAGAGCAGTATTGTGATTCTCAGTCATATAATGCTATGCAAATTGCATTTCTTATAGTGTAATATCCTCTATAAATTTCTAAATTAAAAAAAAAAAAAGAAAAATTGGAAAAGAAATGTCTTCTTTCTGTATTTTTTTTAAGATAACAAGTTCTATTTGACTTCATGTCAAATGTGATAGGCAGAAAAGGCAAGCTAATTTACATTATCATTCCTGACTACCTTAAAAGGTCATTTAGCACACTTACTCATTGATATTTACATAAATATCTTGTGACTTGCTTTTACTGACTTCCACACAGTTACCAAACTATTAATAAAAGTTTCCCGAAAGAATTGTTGAATCCCTCATTAAATGTATATGTCAGGCTTTTATATTAGTAGGAACTTCTCTCCACAAAAGAACATGTGGGCAAAAGCAAAACCCTAGGCTTAACTGGAAACTGAGCCTTTGTTAGTAAAATATTATGATATATTGTCCTTTAAGTGCATTCTAACTGAGAAGAAGGTAGAAGATATTGTAGAATTTCTATTCATAAAAAGTCACACATATTTATTTTTATCATGCAGGGAATATGATTGAAATAAAACTAGACATGAACAATTTACAAAATTTTAAATTGCTCAGAAAGAGTTCATGCCACTTTGATATATTGAGCATACAAATATTCATAAAATCAATCATTTCTTAGTGTGTTTAGAAATTAGCTTTGTATCGATTATGCCTAGTTATCTGTTATGTTTGTGACAACATGAAAATGGGCACAAGCTTCTTTCATTGATTTACTGTCCAATAAATAATTGCTATTAATTATTTATTGATTATAAACTTCCATAATCATTTCACTTCGTTCCTCTTTATGCTATCACTGTCAGTTCTAAAGCTAGAACAATCTACTTGATCAAACTTTAAAATCAGTCATGCACACAGGCAAAAATGATATTCAGCAGAGTCCTTTAAATTCATGCAGGAGTACAAGGTTTGTATCCCTTAATTCATTTCCACCATTTTAGCACACTGCATTTAGGAAGATCATTGAATAATAACCCAAGAGAAGATGCCCACATTTCACATTGTAATTACTAAAAAAAATGTAATTCTTAAAGTCTTTTTTACTTTTTTAAGTAAAAGGTGATGAATACAGGAGTTTGGGGGGGGAGGGGGGGGGAAGAAAAAAACAACTTGAGGGACCAATTCAGAAAGAATATAACAGGGAATCATCAACAGAGAAAATAAAGTGTATACTATATCAGAGACAAATCTGTCACTCTGTCTTTCTCCAGCTGGTGTGTAATATATATCTAAATATTTCAAGTTTAGGACTTACAAGAACTATGTATCTTATGCTTTTGCCCAGTGAAATAAAAGCCATCCACTAGTGAGGTGTCTGCAGATGAATAACTAAGGAAAAGCTCAGAAGCAATATGAAAGATATTAATATTTGCATCGTCAAGAAATATAGTATGTCACAGAAATGTCTTGGAAAAAGGATGCAAGTAAGCCTGAAACAACCACAAGCAGAACCCATTTCAGCTAGTTTATCCAAAAAGATAAATTTCCTGAATTATAAAAAGTGCACATAATGATTGTTTAATTTGAATGACAAGCTTCGTCCTTTGCATTCATAACCATGAAATCCATTGTGAAATTTAGAAATGGTTCCTGACACCAATTTGAAAATTAATTCTTCCCCACAAATACCTGATGGTAAAGGTCAGCTATATATGTGCAATGAAGTGAATATATGCAGACTTTGTTGCATTTTGGAATTTTGTCAGATTACATTAGCCTAGGTAGATTATACGGAGTCAGTATATTTGTAAATTAGAAACTAAAGGTATGATTGTAAATTGGTATTTTGTGCCATGTAGCTAGTCAAAGAAATGCTGTATAGTCTAATTCTTATGTTCAGTGCAGGTCTATTTTATTTTTCAGTGTTATGATAGAAAACTATGCCTTTGCTGTGTAAGATAGAAAGTGAATCCTACTCCTCAAGCCAAGAGGTCATGAGGCCAGAGGTCCTCTGGTCATGAGAGGCCTAGGGTCCTGGAGTTAAGCGAGTCAACTTGACACCCAAGAGTATTTATTCTCATTTGGTTTGCAAATATCATTTTCTCAACGGTATCAGGCACATAATGCAAATTGAAATTAGACAATTTTTCAGAGGGAAAAAAAAAAAGATAAAAAAAAAACTTTTCTAAAGGTTCTTTTTTTGTGGTTGTTTTTGGTTTGGTTTCACAGTTGGCTGCCATACACA